>NW_026577975.1:0-2400000 GCF_029603195.1 Condylostylus longicornis | reverse complement strand
ATGAAACCAGACATTAATGAATACTTTTACATTTCCGTGTATGATTTATATAAAAATATAGATAAAAAAAATACGGAAAAAAAATTAAAATAAATTGCATTGCAAAGTTGTTTTTTGATTTCTAATGGGTATGTTAAATTTAAGCTTGTCTCTGTCTGCGAGAGAATGAAATGGTGGCAGAACACTTATTGTGTGAATGTGAGGCGGTAGCTCATTTACGAATGAAATGCTTCGGGAGAGGCTTTGTCACCTATATGGAAGATTTATGGCTTAGGGTAGCTGCAATACTGCAATTTGTCACGGACCTAGATATATATATATTGTTGACGTAGCTAGGAATGAGAGTCACATAAGGTTTTATGGGCCGACATGAGGAAAGCCGAAGGGTCTTGGTGAATGAAATGACACGAAAATAGTTGTGAGTATGTGTTTCAAAAATTATAGGTGAGTGTTTTGTTTCACCTTTCAAAATAGTAATATGAAACTAAATAAGTTTTCAGAATTAATAGTAATTTCTAAATGACACGATATTTTGAATGCAAATTCCTATATACAATATTATATTGTTCAAGTACCAACCACTCATTTTTTATACAAAAGTATAGACCCTACCAGAATCAATTTTGCGACTGTCCATTTGAATAGTTCGTTTATTCATAATGATATAGTTAGGAGTACTCTTGAAGTGTAATGGAATTGTAGAATTATATAAGATTTTCTACATCGTATAAATTAAATACTTCTGAGTCGCCGGTCAACGACTAATGTCAAATCAGACCCGTCAACTGACCATTGCCATTCATTTTAAAAAACATGTAATAGTCGCCATTTCTTTTGCCGAAATATAAAATAATGCTTGTTATACGGAGATAAGTTGTTCAAAAAAACAACAATTCTGTATGTTTTTGACGGCTATAAAAAAAAAATTTTCTCCTTGTTTCTTTCTCTCCCAAATGGTATCTCAGAATTGCATTAAATGAAGATTTTACATAATAATATGTTTATATTTTTCATAATGAATTTTACATATTATTTAAGATATTGTAATAATTTTATATATAGAAAATCATATACAATATATTCAAGCATTTATTGCAAATACAAATATAGACATTTTGTTAAAAGTATCTCTTCTTACTTGACAGAGCATATTAAGAAAAAAAATTTAGAAGAATAAAATGAAAAATATTACATTTCCCATTGAATACTTGTGATTGTATGCATGTACGCTCATTTATACATATGTATATAAAATGTATATGCATGGAATTTATGTATAAATAATATTTTTTTATCTATTTATAATATTTTTTCTTATATTTCATTAAAAAAACATACAAACATTGCATATTTTTTGTATTTGTGTACTTGTATGTAGTTATCATTATTATTATTGTAAAAGGGATGCAAGATGCACTCAATGAATGTCATATTCATCCATTAAGTGTATGATGTTGTCATGACACATTGTACAATATTTTCCTTTTTCTTCCCTTTATCATTTTTCTTTTCGATTTTCTTTTCTTCTCTTGAATTTTTAGTTTCTTTCATTACACAAATCACAATCACCATCATTATCATCACTCATATAATCATTATTATTGTGATCATTCACTTCCATTACATTCATCATCATAGTATCAGTTTGAGCCCATGTCTCCATATTACCACTTTTACTTATAGTAGGGCGCAATTCATATTTTTTTTTCTTTATACTTCAAACACGTAAAAAGTGTACGCGGAGCACTTATATTTCTGTTGTTTTTTTTTATTTTTCCTTTTTTTTTTTTGATGTTATGTAAAATTCGAAAAAAAAATTACAATACTTGTATAAGAAAGAAAGAAAAACACAACTTAAAAAAAATGATTCTTGGTCACATTTCTTTAGATACGTACACATTTGCATTCCTAATGCTGTACTTGTATGTTTGTAAAAATATTTATAATATTATATTTTTCTATGATACAATATTTATTGCACCATCTATCGTCAAAACCAAAATCATTCTTTTATCGTATTTTTCATTCATAAATTTTGATTTTTCTTTTAATGCCTCCTCTAGATTTTTATTCCGTACGGAGGGAATTATTAGTTTACTACTCCGTTTGTAACTTTTTGTAATAGGCTTCGGAGAAATAGGTCCATGGGTATGTTTTTGATGAGCATCCACCAGAGTCAATTTAGGTACAATTTTCGGTCCGTGCGTCCGTCTCAAAAATAACTCAAAAACTCATTAATCTAGGCTAATAAAATTTTTATTTTAACTAATTACTAGCAGTCATTAAAGCAAGAACCATATTTAGTTTAGGTTTAGTTAGAGGAGTGATCCGAGTAGTTGCCAAATTAACTCTAAAAGTAAATTGATTTACAATAATTTGTTATGGTACCGGTTATATGGGTGAAAGAAACTACAGTGATTCAAATAGAAACACGTAAGCATTAAACAGGATATAATAGGGTCTCTTATCCAAGAAGCCGGGAAAGAACTGAAGAAGTTAAAGGTCAGAGAAAAAAACGGTTGCTTTGGTGACTCCAAATGACTGTCTGTATTGCGGCATCACATTAGGGATGGCATGTCTCTAGAAGAGGCCCGTTAATACAAGATTAAACAATTGAAACGGCTGAAACCCTAGGAAGTTGCTGTTACAACTAATTGTCTCCAGAAGAGGGAAAGTTCAGAGAGTAACACTCCTTATACGAGCCTCTCAAAGAAGAGGTCGACGCTGAGAAAAATGTCCCTAGGAACATTTCTCAACAAGTCAAAAAAGACCTTCCTACAGAGATGTAGTGACGCAAATCAAAGTAGCTATTTTTCATGGTTTCCACGCTAATGAAAGGTTATCCGCCGTCCAGATAGGGAAAATAAAAGTAGCCATCATCAACAAATTTTATTCATTGTAGTTATGTACATATTTTATAGTTATTCCGGTCAACTAATAATTTTACTAAAGGATATTTTCATAGTCTTATGCATATCTTATGCGACTATTAGCTGACCACATCAGATTCATTTTTTGTTATGAAAAAATTTATGCACACATACAAAAATATATGCACGTAAGAATATAAAATTTCAAAAACAAAATTCAAAATAAGGAAAAGAATAAGGCTATAAATTGAAAAGGAAAGAGAAGAAATGACAATAACAACAAAATTGAGTACAACAATTTTGAATCAGGTTTAGTTAGATTTGTAGAAATGTTTATTAAATTCAGTTCTGTATAAGTTTTATTGGCTTAAATGTACGTTCGATAATTTTGCCACATCTTCAAAATTCAGTTGACACTAAAATTAATAAAATTTTAAAGATTCTTACAAGCTGTGCATGTGCTTAAGAGGAGGAGAACCAATTATTAGTCCACAACTACATTTCACTTCAGTTACTCCATCTTTGTTACACAACCTCCTGATCTTTCCCAATTTGTTATACAGATGAGAATTGTAAATGCAAAAAATAAAAAAGAAGGGATGATACGATTTTCAATGTGTGAATATAGAAAAAAAAAATCCATTATCATTTTCCTATAAAAACTGTTATATACATAGAAAAAACGGAAATAATAAGAAAATATTTTCAAATATTTTCTTCCATTCTTTTTGATTTGAATATTTATAAATGCATATAACATATGAAATAACGGTACACAAGGATAAGAAAATAAATAAGAATAAAAAATATTGTATGCATTTTTATTGTATATTTTATTTGTAAGAGCTCAAAATATTCTTTTATTGTTATATTGCTATTTGCATTTTATATTTATTATTATAAATCATTATTTAAATAATAATAACATACATGCATAATATTATGTAGAATTATTTATTTTTTAAAATATTCTCTCTTTGAAGCTATCATTTCAATATTTTATGTATAACTAATAGCTCTGTATATAGTAAAAGATGTATGCATAATATGTTCTCGTACTCAAATGTATAAGAAATGAAAAAGGATATCTCTTAATATAATTCAAATTTTATGTTAAGAATTTTATAAATATATTGTTTAATAAGAAAATATTAATGGAAAAATTATATAAAATTCTTGAATTCTAATAAATTCTTAATGAAATCCTTGAATTTATAATTTGCGTAATTTATATGTATTTATATTTAAATGAAATATACCTATGATATTTGTTCCAAATGGAAATTTTCATATATTAAAAATTTTAATTGCATAACAAATGTTTCCGCAAGTCTATATTAACAAAAATACTTTGTTCTTTTCGAAATTCTTTTAAAAAATAAATAATCGAGTAATTTTGTTACCCTATTTGCAATTCATATTGAAATTAACATGAAAATTTTCTGTGACTAGCCTACGTTTTCAATAGGTATGATCAAAAACAAAATTTGGTTCAGCAATTACTAATTACGTCATTATGTGTTGTGGGTATTGACGGGACGTTGCCTTTTATAGACGGGAAACTGGCTAGGAGGCTTGGGCTCGTTACTACGAGTATATTTCATGGATGTCAGGATATTGCGGAGATGGAGGATCTAGAATATGTTCTTTGTGCTTTTCTCTCATTGATGTGGAAGAGGAAGCATTCCCCTGAGGGCTTTCTTTTCTGAGAGAGCTTGCAGGGCAGTCTTTCGCGCGGCTTTTGATATTCGTCAAAGAGGTTGGTTAGTTCAAGTGGATGGTTTTTGAGATTAGAAAATTATGAGTGTAGTGAGATGTTAATTTGAGGGTTGCCAATGGCATTTTTGTGGGACTAGTGCATTGGCTTCGGGTGGTAGGGTACGTGGAAGGCCCTCTCTTACTAATATTTCTACTACTACTACAAATCGCATAATTATTTACTCTACAGTATAATATTAATAGGCTCTTCCTATTATTAGTCAACTTAAATTTTTGTAAAACAATTTTTAATTTAAGTTCGTGTGATCTTACCGTTCTATTGATATTTGCAGAATCGAATCCATTCAGAAGAGAATTCTCTGCTTCGGATTGCGTTTGTACTTAGATTGTACTAAACTTTTCAGGTTATCATCTTATAGAGATAAGGTATTATTGATAGATTTGGAAACTTTTTGCTTTCGTACAATGGGTATACCCCTGAAAACTTTTTGTTAAAGCAAGTATCTTTGAGGGTAAATTCGAATTACATATGAAATCGATTGAGGTTTTCAATATTCATCATCGTAATGTTAATTTATTTATATTCCGTAGGAACGATATCGCACTTATGGAAGTAAAACATAAATTTTGATACGAACGAGTGGATGATAATTGGAGCAGATATTGCGCGTCACCAATTTTTATTCTAATTGGTTAAGGCATAAAATATGCATTTTTTGAATATTCACAAAAGAAGTAAAAAAATCATTTATGATGTATGCAAGTTAAAAATATACAAATTTTACCCAAAAAAAAAAAATTTAAGAAATTTTTTTCCTCGAAATTTTCATATGCATAGATTTTCATTACATACTTTGAATATTCACACACACAAAAATATTGTATAATAATATTTAAAGTGCAGATTTGCTTTTTGCGATTTGTCCCTGAGTGTATGCAATAAAAAAAAATTTATTTGCTTATTCTTTTTTTATGCTTTGTAACATACAAATTTTTTTTTTAGATAAAAGAAAAACATTAATGATAACAAAAAAAATCACAATTGAAATATGCATAAAAAAAGAGAAAGAGAAAATAATTATTTTACAACGAAATTGAGATTTTTTTTTTCCTCATATATGTTTCCTCATATTGAGTAAATTGTTTAGATTCTGAAATTTTTATATTTTTCCTCCTTTTAAACATCAACCTCACCTCCAAAATCTCATCATCATCACATACTCTCATTCTACATTGTACCTAATTCATCTCACTTGACAACAGCTATCTCAACTTTATGTATATGTGCACATTTACCTTTTCTTATCCATCACCTACAATGATAACAAGGACAAGAGGGACAAAAAGAATTTTTTTTTATTTTTGGTTTTTCCTATTTTCTTCGTTACAATTGTAACCATTTTTTTCTCTCATTTGTTTAACAATCGTATTATACACGATGATTATATACGAATATACCATTTTGCTCTCAAATTTTATTTGATATATGTTTGCGTATGTATCTTTGTATTATCTGAAATGAAAGTAAAGGAAAAAAAAACAACAAATAATAAAAAATTGAAGAAAATTTCTAAAATAGAAAGAAAAAATAAAAGAGTTGAAATTGCAATAAAATATCAGTAAATAATGATTTTTTTTTCTCTTTTAAATGCATATACATGCATATACACACTCTTATGTATAAATTCATACATATCTACTTGATTTCTTTTTATTTTACCTGTATTATTATTATTTTGTTATTATTTTTTCATATTTTTCTATTTTATATTGTTATTATTTGAAGAACAAGAAAAAAAAATAAGAGTAGAGAATGTTTATGTATAAACAAGTTAAGAATCAAAAATCAAAAGAAAAACAACAAAAAGAACAGAAGCTAGATAGTCAAAATCCTTAAAGGATTTATTATTAACAAAAAAAAATGAAATAGAAAAACTAAAATAAGAAGTAGTAATAACAAAATAACAAAAGAAGAAAAAAATAAAATACTTTTAACAAATACAAATATTTTTTATATTTCAAAAAAAAAAAAAAAAAGAATTTGTTTTTGAAACAATCAAAAAATATTTCAACAATGAATCTTATTACATACTGATACACATGTACCTACACACATATATAATACATATTTCAATCAAATTTTCTATTTTGAGTATACCACCCACATATCGTATAAATAGCCTCAGTAGTAACTCAAAAAATATAATTTCTGAAATTTGTATGCCATTTACGATTTTACACACTTATTTATCAACTGTATATAAAGTATGTTGCAGTATCTATGTTTAATATCTGTTGTTAATTAATAATAAATTAATGTTCAAAGAATTTTAGAAATTTACCTCACCGTTTTGTAACGCTATGAAATAACGGCCTGTGGTATAATTGTATGTTTTTCATTAGTGTCAAATTCTAATTTGATTAAACTATACCTGTCCGCTTGTCCACCTGCCCGTCTATTTGTCCGTCCCAACTATAATTCAAAAAATAATTGAGCTAAGCTCACCAAAAAATTTTCACATAAATGATTCATAATACTAAAAATTCCGAAATACTATTCAATTAACTGTAAATACTAAAAATTCCGAAATTCTAAAAATTCACTGTAATTGTCACAGTGGCTCAGATAGCTGCCCTATAATTTTAAAAATTATTTTTAGTTCTATCGCAGAAATTATTCAAGCTTTAATATCAAAATTTCGTAAAAACAAATATATATTTATTATGACTGTTATGTGTTAATATCCTGTTTGATTTTTCTTGTGATAGCTGCCACACAACTTCAGTTATTTGATGATATCATAGAAACTACTTACTACAACTATTTTCGAAAAAAGCTGTAATAGCTGTATCATTATTCGCTTATGATAGCTGTGTTATGTAACCCGTATTATTAGCAATTATCATGCAACTCTTAAAATCATTCATTCGTACGGTTATTAAAAAATTGAACGGTCAACTCTAATTATTCTCGTTTATCATGAAATTTAATTCTTTATAATTTAATCAAAAATAGTTTTTTTCCTGAACAGATTTCAAAAATCGAAGGAATTTTACACAGAAACATATCAAAAATTCAAGTTAATAATTTTCACCCTAATCATCAGTTAGTCTGAATTCCTGCGTTTGTTAAATAAAGCTGATATAAAGGTGAAATTTATTTAAAAATGGATCATAAAAAGTTTGCATCACACCTCATAGCCGTCACGATATGGAGTATATTTACATTTTTAGACGTGTATTATAATACAAACACTGTACTTTATTATTCAATCACGTGGGTATAAGAGACCTAAATTTTTCGTACAATTTTAATTAAATTTTAATTTAATTATTTGAATTAGAACATTTGTTAATTAGAAAAGTATGGAATGTAGGCTTCTTTTATTTTCGATTTTATATGTACATAAAAGTCTTTCTCTGAAAATTATAATATTGTAAGATAGCACATTTCATAATTTTATCTTATACCTTATTTCTATGTATATATATCACTATATATCACTATATATATCACTATATATTAACTTCAAATAGTATATTATATTATATAAATTTATTTTCTTGTTTTTGATTTAAAATCTATATATTCACAATGTATAATATTATATTTATTTGTTAAATACATATGTACATATATATGCATATATATATATACGAGTATATATGTATAGATATGCGATTTATATCAACAATAAGCAGTCATTTTGAAGAAACTGCAATATTATATTGAATTATATTTGAATTTCATTGTATATACGAATGGGTACATAATAATATCATGCACATATGTTAAATACAGGAATATAGTATATATATACCGATGCAAATCTATATACCGATTATATATATGATATATATAGATTTTATTATTCTCTTTCTATTATACAGTTCAAGTTATTTGTATTTGTATCTTTCTTTTCAATTATACATTTATAAAACAAAAAAATGACAATAGCAGATATAAAATGCAATCTAAAAAGAAAAGTTTATACATTTCATTATTAAATCTTCTCTGCAATATACACGAGTTCCATACGATTGTATACGATTGTATATTTACTTGCATGCAACTTTCATTTTACATTAAGAGCAAAAGAAAATGAATTATTGTTAAAAAAAAAACAAAAAGAAGAAGAAGAAAATCTATACCTTTATAGAGAATAAGTAAAAAAAAAATAAATAAATAAAAAATTCTTATATTTTTTTCTCAAATGTATAGATTTTTTAAAATATGTTTGTATATAAGTATATGTGTTCACATACTTGCGATATATTAACAACTTTCATATAAAAAATACCTTTACACACATACTTGCATTTAAGTTATATAACATTCAAGTATAAAATTAATTTTCTTTGCGCAGTAATCTTCACAAAACTGTTATATAACAGTAACAATATTATAGAATATATCTATACTGTGATTTTGATAATAAAGTAGTGAAAAAAGAAAATTAACTTCCGCATTAATGTTATATTGAAATTTAACTGTAATATCAGTTTATTGTGAATGTACTGCAAGATAAATGTATAACACATATTATGTATACAGAAATATATGTATACGTATAACAATAAAATTATCTATATTTGTGTTTATGCAATATTAGCTACATATTAGCTGTTCTAAAGAATATTTAACTTTCAATATTTTAGTATAATAGTTTAAAAAATCAACCAAAATTATTTAGAAATAAAAAATAACAAAACTGCCCAATTATTGAATTATATTTTATGTATATATATATTTTATCAAACAGTACCTGCCATTAATAATAAGTTCCGATTATGAATATTTACAAAATTAAGTATAGAATAAATAATCGGAAAGCTAATCGAAAAAATCTTGTTACTAATTCTTAGATAAAATTTAATGAGAAAAATCCATTAGACAATTAAAACTAAAATATAAAGAAAATTAATAGAATAGCAGAATTTTAATATCAGTCACCCGAAAATTGGGTAATTCCCCTCATTTTAGACATTCACAGTTCGCGTTTTGCTCTTATTATATTTTAAATCTTTGTTCTTTTGAAGGAGTAAAAACAACCGGTTTAGTATAAGTTTTGAGAAACTAAAAATGTATTTCAAATGTATTTAGCAGTAGATTTTATAGCATATACATTTAATTATCAATATGTTTCGCATAACGCGGCAAATAGTTTCAGAGATGATTCTTTGACAACTTCAAGCAAAAAATTATTTGATGGGTGGAGGGGGGGTGGGGGGGCGTGCAAATATTTTCATTTTCGAGCTACAGCCTGTTGAATAGAAAAAGATGCCAGACTTTTTTTGCATATGAATAAATGATTATATCTTTGGAACCATACAACATATACAGTTATCTTTAAGAGCTTATTTTACAGGCTATTGTTTGTTTTTTATTTTTAGTCTACAAATAATTTGATTTGAGTAATATTTTCGAAATACAGCTCTTTAAAGTCAGAATTTTTGTTTTTTTTTTGGAATTTTTTTTTTAAAAAACGCGAAATTTGTCATTTTTTTTTTTCTAAAAAGAGCTTTGTAAAATTTTTTCCTTTGAAGAAAAAAAACTTCTCCGAATTTCGATTCCCGAATGCTATCATTGTAATAGCCATAATATTCGGAATTTCTTTCAGAAAATATTCCGACGGAATCTTCTTGCTAAGAGCTATAAAAGAAAGCCACAATAAGTCCATTTTTTCATATTTTGAGATATTTAAAGAGTTGGCATTTAAATCAATTTGAAAATATTGTCCGTAATCACATAATTTGTGTACTATTTAGACGCTCTATTGAAATTGTAATTGTAACTATGGAGAGAAGGTGTCTATACCTCAATTGTTAAAATATCTTTTACTTTAATTCCTGTACATGTATTTTAAAACGCTTATTGTTATTAATTATAAAAAATTTTTAATATATTAAAAATAAAAATATTTAAGATTAATTTTACATAATAAATAAAAAAATAAATAGAAAGCTCATTATAATATTGATGATTGTTTCTTTAGAAAAAAACAAAAACATAAGAAGAAAAAATTTTTATATGTGAGAAAAAATTAAAAGAGAAAAAAAAATGACAATTAAAAAACAAGGGCATTTTGTCATTTTTTCTCTTCTCATGTTTCTCTTCTCATGTGTTTTAACATTTCAAAAAGTTCTTTTGAAAATTTTTTTCTTCTATTTAAAATTTTTTTTCTTATATGTGCATTCTATTTGTGTTTTAACTGTTCTCTTCTTTTTTTTCCTCTTACATATTTTTTTTTTTTAATCTACAATATTTTGTATTTTGTAATTATTTGCATATTTTATTTTATATTTTGTTTTCATTTCTGTTATTTTGAGAGTTTACATAAAAAAAAAAAATAAATTTTTTTTTTCCTTCTTTAACTAGTCTTAATATTTTTTTTTTGTTATTTAATCTTTGAGTATATAGGAAATTTGCTTGTATTTTTAAAAATACAAAGATTTTTTATTTATTTTTTATATTTTTTTTTTTTTTCATTTTGAATATTATATAATATAGTTTATATTTATTTTTTGTATTAACTTACAAGTAAATATAAGCGTTCTATATAAAATAATATGCATTTTGTCAATTCACATATCCTTTTGTAATAAAAAAATTTTTTGTTGTTCTTCTTCTGCTTCTTCTTACATATATATGCAATCTGCATTTTCTCTTCATTTGAATTTTTTATATAATATTATTTTTTTCGTTTGTTATTATTATTGTTCTTCTTGTAACAAATAAAAAAAAAATCTTGTTCTGTATTCACCTATGAATCCTTTATTTTTTCTCTGTGTATATGATTTTTTTTATTTTATTGTATTTTCACTAGTAATTGTCATATTTTCTATATGATTTTTAATGTCTTCCTTATATTTCACATATTTTTACATATATTTGTAATATTTTATATTTTAATTGTTTTTCTATTTTTATAATCCTTGCATTTTATTTTTTTTTTCTATAAACATTTTCAATTTATATTTTTTCTTTTCTTAAAATTTTATTTCGTTTTTCATATACAATTTTTGCTTTATTTAGCAACACAAAATTAATGATGAGAGAAATAGTACCTTGCATTTATATTATGTATATATATATATATATATATATATATATATATATATAATATTTGAATAAGTATCTTACTTTATAAATTTTTTTTTATTCCATTTTATATATGCATTGCTACCTAATTCATTATATTGCACATTATTCAACTCATCACCATTAAGAATAACAAGAATAACAAAACAAAAAAAAAACAAACACACCGCTGTTATCACCTACTAGATACCTATAATAATTTTTTACACCGTTACCCCCCACCCCTCTCCGTTTTTTGTGTGTTCCAAAACGAAAATTGAAAATAACGAAAAATATAAAAAAAAAAATTATAAAGGAGACCACTTTAAATTGTGTAAAGATCTTAGGCAAAAAAAAAAAAAAAAAAAAATAGATATGTAAAGAAGAAAAACAGTATATAAAAAATTAAATGAAACAAAGAATATTTAGATGAATGAATAAATATTTAAAACAGAGTGTGCCCATAATATTGTAATTATTTTTTCAATTGATTATTTTTTTACTTCGTAGGACCTAGGCTGAGATTTTGAGATCATAGAAAGAGATTTGAAATGCGATGTAGACTTAAGCGAAAACAAGTATATCATACCCAAGTTGTCAAACATCCTAATATGGACTAGGAAGTTTTGAAGGTAAGCTCCATACTTAAATTAGTATAATTTTAAATGGAAAAAGAGAAAAGAATACCGGGGATAATCAGAAAAATAAGTTATAGAATATCAGAACAACTAAAAACAATCTTCTTTCTAAGTGAATTTCTTCTAAATTTAACTAGGTCATCTAGCTCATTCGTATAGGGTATAATATTGTATGCGAAAACATAGCCAAGACTAATTTTTTTGAGCTACAAATAAATGCAAAATAAAACTTCTGTACAGGCTGGGAATAAACAACACCTACGATAAATATGGACAAAACAATTTCTGATTTTACCTATACAGTCATATCTCGAAAAAAATATTTTGCATTCAAATACATAGAATTCTAAATCACATGATAAATTCAAATACAACAGTAAAAACAATACATAATTAGCAATAATTAAATCGAAATTTATTTTGATGCTACGTGTTTACCCCATTCACGGCTAAAATTATTTTTAACATATTGGTCTTAAGTTTTTAATTATGGCAAAATTTTCAAATGCTCTCTTTGAGCATTTCTTCTCAAAATGAGCTTTAATAATAAATTTTCTTAAAAATATATTACATATATCTCTAAAGATTTTGTTATCAAATTTTAAGTTGAGATTTTATTGAACAGTTGCGATTCATATTTTATAATCTCACTCTAATAACTATATCAAGAGTTCGAATAAATAACAATTAAGAACTAGAATTCTCAACATATAGAATTTGCGAAAATTTTACATATTTTTACTCAAATTTCTCAACAATTTGAAAATCATTCTTTTCTTTTGGAAATTACTCAATATTCATTAAATTTACCATATTTGGCACTCACTTTAGGAGTACGAAACGCTGTGAAATAAATGCGCTTAATGGAGAACTCAATTAATATAAGATCATTGCCAACTATGAGACACACTGTAAATTATTTTACATATTGCATATTATTTCTCATTTTTCTTTATTATTATTATTATTTTCCTTATTCAGTTTTCAACTCCTTTTACATTTCACTCTTCATTTCGGTGCAAAATAAAAAAAAAATTTTTTTTTTTTCTATGCCTTACATAAAAACTTTTAAGTGCCTATTTCGCTTTTTTTTTGTGTAAAGTATCTTTATTATTAATTTTTATAAATTTTATTTTTTTTTTTGTATTCCTTTCTTATTGTAATATTTGTATAATTTTTTTCATATAAAAAAATAAAATAATACATGCGCATACAAACATACATACAAGTACAATATAAAATGAAAATAAAATATTCAAGAAAACAAGAGAAAAATTAACAAATGCACATACTATTCACATACATACATACAGGCGTACAATAATATTATTTTAAATGTAAATCATAAATACAAAATAATTGTATATGTGAATATTTAAAAATAATAAGAAAAACAAAAAAAAAATGGAAAACTCAAAATAAGAGAAAAAAACTACAATTAAAATTGAGATTTTAAGCCCGCTAGGACAATCGAAATTTTTCTGTGAAATCTTTCACGTCATCCATCACTCATCATCATTGTTGTACTTCTGAATAAATCTCATGTATGTGTGCTTGTTTTGCATGTTTGTTTGTTTGTTCAAAACGTGCATCTCATGTATATTTCTTTTTTCTCTATTTCTTTCCTTTTATCATTTTCATCAAGAATTGCATATTTTTCTTTATGTTTTTTTTTCTAAATTGTAGTAATAGAAAAATATTTTATTTGTTTTATATGTGAAAAATGATAACAATATAAAAAATAATAAAGAAATGGAGGAAAAAAAGTACTTTTTATAGATATAGAGAAATAGGGAAGAAGAAAAAAATACATATTCGTAAATAACGGTAAAGGAATAACAATAATTGTAAGTTTTTACTTATTTTCAAAGATGCAATAACTTTTTTTAGAAAATTTATATTTAGTTTTTTTTTTCTATTGCTTTACTTTCTTTTTTTTATTGTATTGCATAAATACAGGGGAAATTATAAATAATGGATTATCGTAATTTGACAAATTTATTCACAAAATTCTAAAATCCTATACAACAATTTAGGTTCTCTAAAGCCAAAATTAAATTTATAAAATTGGGGATGAATTAATGCTAGCCCATTCAAAACTTTTTAATTTTTGAATTACTAAATGATAGTGATAATTATTATCGTAAAAATTTCGATATTATTATTGTGCACAAACAAATTCATACAAACTAATTTGTGTCTATTTTACGATAAATATTATTATTACTTTTTAATTTGATATTCAAAATAAACCCAATATTAAGATTGCATTTATAAAAATTCGAAATATTGCTAACAATTCCCGATATCTGTTAAACACATTAAAAATATTAGAATTTAATGATAATTGGAATTGCCCTGTACTTGATAAGCGAAAAAACCGCCTAATAGCAAATATAAATTAGAAGCCTTATTTCAACAATCTAATATTTGTTTACAGTTTTTGTGCAAGAAGAATTAATACATACAAGAACTTGTTGCTTTTTCCAATTTTGAAGAACTAGACAATAATTTGGAGGAAAACAAAATGTGTATTTTTGACTTCTCCTATACCTTATTTTAAGTGGGTATAATTTTTCTAAATGACTCCGATGGGCCAAGAAGATTGAAACTAATAAGCAAATTTTTTTTCTAATTTTCCCAAAAATTCTTCATATAATTTCTTCATAACATTAAAAACATTTGATTTTAAAAAACAAACCCTGTACTTACAAAATCACATAGAAGGTAATTATTATGAAAAATACATAAGATTGTTTTTCCTTAAATACGCTCTCAAAACTAACCAAATAGAAAAAAAAATATTTATATTGCTCAAAAATCAAAATATTATATTTATATTTTATAAACATTTACAATATATGTATGTATATATATATATATATGTGAGCACATATTAATAGATGTAAAATTCACAAAAAAAAAAAACTAAATAGTGATGTTGTACTATAATATTAACAATTCAAGGATTTTTACATAGATTTAGCATGTGTGTGCATATATGCATAAATAGAGTGGGAGAAAGAGGAAAAGAGAGAAAGGGAGGCAGAGCGAGAGAAGCATACATTTTATTTATTATTATTATTTTTTCTTATATATATATATATATTTTCTATAATTTAAAGTAAAAAAAAAAATCTAGTATCACTTGACCCACAATAGAAAAAGAGAATAATAATTAGAAACATAAAAAAATGCAAAGTGCAAAAAACAAAAGCGAAAAAAAAAACTGTTGAAAATTAAGGAAAAAAAAAAGTAATATTGTTGTGTTTTCTCTTCCCTTTCTCTCTCTCTCTCTGTATCTCTCTCTTTAGCTGTGTTATGTTGATAATAATATTCATGATTATCATTATGACAATCATAATTATTATCAACATCACTTAAATAAAATATCACAAAAAAGAATCTATATATACTTATATTAATAAATTTTTCATATATTTTACATATCTTGTATATATAAATGTAATGGGTTTACAAACATTTTATAAAAATCTGAAAGAATTTTTTATTATAATTAATACAGTTTTCCTATACATGTTGTAAATACCCCTATATGTATTCTATGTATTAAGCGTGAATAATAATTATATGCGTTTATGAATAAAAATTTTCACTAATTTGAATTTTGTTATACTCGTACTATAGCTATTTATGCAAAAAAAAAAAAATTATACACAAAAAAAACAATATGATTTTTTTTTAAAAGGAAATTATGCCACAATCAGTAAAAGAAAATTTAAAATTTTTATTTTAATCATACATACGCTAAAATATATAGTGAATTTTAATTTTATATTGTTATTCAAATTTACGTGATATACTCGTATGTATTTATTCTTTTTACAAATACATATATAAATTTTAAGTGTATGCATATTGGATCATTCAAATTACATATTTATAGGCGTAATATTCATTAAATTTTGAATGCTTATATTAATATTTTTTTTAATTATTTTTGAAAAATTTGCTATATTTTACAAAATTTCCTTATTATCAATTAATTAATATAAATTTCTTTTATATACCATTTTATTTTAAATTATCGCCATAATTATTCTTTTATATCATTCAAAATGAATGGGTCGGGTGGTGTCAGATTACCAATAAAAAGTCAATAATGTAATATTACCCTCAACTATTTACTTTATAATTATAAGCCTAGATGTAAAATCTGCGAATGACTAAATGAATGTCAATTAAAAATTAGTTTATAATACGTTTTACTAACGGTTCCTTTATTAATTTAATAACGGTAAATTTCAATTTGAACTGAGAGGAAATTATCATAATTATAATTATAGAAATTATTAAAATTATAACAATAATGCTCTTTATTTTGATAATAAATTTTTATGAAAAAAAGAAAATTTTCAGTAAGCATTGCATACTTTTAGGATTAGCAAATTTTCTCTTTTATTTTTACTTTAAAATTTTTTTCCAAATTTTGATATAATTCAATTTTTTCAAAATTTCTTTTCGGTAAATGAAATTTCCTATGTTTAAGCATATTTAAAAAAAAAAATTTTTCAAAAAATATGACTCTTTGAACTGTTGGCCCGCCTCTTTGTTTCTATGCCTATGTTTACAAAAGTTTTAAATTAATAAAAAACAAAAATTTCAAAAGGTCTTATAATGCAAAATTATTTTAGTATAAGTAAGTCTTATAAGGCAATTAAATTTTTAACTATATATAATCTCCCAGTGACTATTCAAACTATATACAGTATTGAAGTATTAATGTTAAAATTTTTGAATTGCGAAAATTTAGAAAGTTTGGGTCTTCAATATTTCCTCTGTGAATATGACAAAGATGTCTAATATGATAGATGTCAAAGATGTCCGAGTCAACTAGTATTAAACTAATTTTAATAAATTATATCGCAATTTCTTAAATCATTGCACATTGTTGCTTTGTCATTATTTTTTCTGTCGTAAATCCAAAAAAAAAAACAAAATTCTTATCTTATGTACGACACAGTAGAATTGGGAACTTTCGATTTTTACAAAGTCAGTTTATAGATTTTAATAAAAATTGAATAAAATAAATAATATAACAAAAAAGAAGTGCATGCACACGTGAGTAGAAATTGAAAGAAAAATTTTCTACATAAATTATAATAATAAAATGTATATACACAATAACATCTATATATAAAGTTATGTACTATAAACATGTATGTATTTATGTACTCTTATTATTCAAAAGTTTATTGTAACCATCTTAGAAAAAAAAATTTTTATCATATTATATATATACATGATTGTATATATACAGGGTGATTTAGCAACAAGTTAGAAAACATATACCATTGAGCAGAGGATCAAAATGAATAAAACATGAAAAAAACTTTTGTTCGGAACATAATGTACAATCGGAATTATTTCCGAGCTATCGGGATTTTAAAAAAAAAAATTGACGAAATTTTAACATATTTAAGTTTTTCTTGAATACAAATTCCGTTCCAAAAAAAAGATTTTATAAAGATTACAAACATATTTTGTAAGGTCTATTGAAGTGAATAAGAGATTATTTGGTTTGACATTTTTTTTTGTCGGAAATGCATGAATTCGAACTTTTGGAAAATTATAATTTTCCACATTTTTTTATTTTTTTTTTGTCTCAACAATTTCTAATGAATTTTTTCGAAATTTCCGAAAACTTTCTACAAAATTTTGTGTAGCTACTTAAACTTCATTCCTAAGTTGTTAAATGTTAAAAAATCTTTTATGGCACATGAGATACAGGAGATAGATAATGGTTCCGATTTGATACTATCTATGTTCTGAACAGATATTTTTACTCATTTTCGACCCTCTAGAGTGGAAAAGGAGAGATCCGGCGGTTCCACCACGGGACTATTTCTATATAACTTAATTCTTAACCCTCTACTCGCTGGTATATGGCTCCTAACTGTTTTTTTTACAATCACCCTGTATAAATATGCAAAATATAAGAAGTACAAAAATGGTAAATATTTTCTAAAAAAAAAAAAAATTCTAGTATATTTTTAACAGAATAACAAAGATATTTAAAAAGGAATAAAATAAAAATTTTTTTGAAAAAAATCACAAGAACGTTTGCAAAAAGGATTTTTATTTTTTGTATTTATTTTCGTTAAAGGATTTCTTGTTTGGAAAATTTTTTTTGTTATTTTTTTTATTATTATGTTTTTTATCTGTTTCTATTAATTTTTGTTGCATTTTCTTTATTATTAATTTTCTTCTAACTTTTTTTTTCATATATATACTCTATTACTTTTATATATTCACATTTTTATTCATATATTCATATATCAGTATTAACATATTTGTGATATATGCAAATATATAGAGAATATTTTTTTGAAAAAAATAATGATATGTATACAAGAATTTATGTATTCTACTTGGTATCCTTGTAAAATAAAAAAAAATTTATATTTTTCATTTTATTATTTTTTATTATTATTTTTTTATTTTTAAATGCAATTCTATATTATGATTGTTATAGATAAAAATACATCAAATAAGAAAATTAACTTTAGCTGCCATATACCAACTGCATATAGCTATATAAAAAATTTAACTCTAAGGCATTTTATTTTTTTTTATTGTGTTTTTTTTTAGAGAAAATTGCAATTTTTGTTATTTTTGTATAGGTACCTAAATACCCACCTTATACCTCTCCTACGTACTGTTGTTTTTTCATATTTTTATATATTTTTTATTTTTCAACAATTTTTGTTATGTTTTGAACAATTGAAATACTCATATATAATTGGACATGCAATTTAACTTTTATACTATATGCAATTCATATAAATCACAAATGAAATATATTCTATGTAGGTATATATGGAAAATTTATATAAAATTATTTATATATTCTAGTTTAATTGTCAATATATATATATGTATATATATATATGTGTATATATATACATTCACAGTTATATATAATATATAATGATATATAAATATATATATATATATATATATATATATATACATATATATATATAGCATATATATATATGTAATATATATATCACAATGATATATATATATATCATTATGATATATATATTATGCATATCATAATGATATATATATATATAGATACATATATATATATATACATATATATATATAAATATATATATATATATCAATATATATTTATAATAATATATATATATACATATACCATTATGATATATATATATATCATTATTGTATATATGTTTATACATGTATATGAATTTATTTTTATAACATTTTTTTAAGTGTACCTATTTAAAATATATCAAAAACTGACAGAAATATAACAGCAGCAATAATAATAATAAAAATAATAATAATTATCATCAGGGTTGCAATTTGCAATTGCATCATTTCATTATGCACAAAAAAACAAATATATAAAAATTATTATTATAAGAATAACCACATATAATAATAATAATAATAATAATAATTATAGTAAAATACAAAATATTGTAGTTAAATTTATTCACATATTATTATTATTATTTTTCTACTAATTAAGCCTTTAGGGTATAAATAATATATATATATATCATATATATAAGAAGATTGAAAAAAAATGTAGAGAAAATACTTATTAACATCAAGGACATTAAAATTATCATTAGAAAAACACAAAATTTTTGCCTACATTTTTTTTTTTGGTTTGGAATATTGCATATTGAAATTTTGTTTTTATAATACTGTGTATTGTATATAATATATATATATATATATATATATATATATATATATATATATATATATATATATATATATATGTGTGTGTGTGTATAATAAATACAAGGTCGAAGTTATATTTTTGCCGCGGTGCCAATTATTTCTTAAATATTCAGAGAAAAAAAATTTTAAATTATTTTTATAATAAATTTTTTTTTTTTAAAAATGTTAAGAGTGTGTACTTAAAATTGTATACATGAATTTCATTGAACTAAATTTTTGGTAAAATAGAAGAGCCCTATAAAGATATTAATAATTGGTTTTTTTTCTTTGAAATTATTTCTTTGTAATTAATTAATTGTGTCTTGGCATTTTAATTGTAATTAAAATTCATAAATATTAAGAATTTGTTTGATTATAAGTGTTGCCTAAAATTTTGTTTGTGCATAAAAATAGTTTCAAAAATTCCATAATATTCCAGATAATGTTAACCATCGGGAATCCAAAAATTAAATTTCAATAAATTGAGTTTATTATGCACACAAATCCTTATAGAATTAATAATAATATTTAAAATCGAAATTTAGTGAAAGTTTTATTTCTGAACACATTGATATTCCCAAAATATTTCCTATACCATTATATTAATTAGCAGCTGTGAAATACGAGTATAAAATTCTACTTGTTAACACCAGATGTCAGGAAAAGATTACAGTTACTTTTTTCCATAAAAATTGTCTTAAATGTTAAATGAACCGTTAGTAAAATTTGAGTTCCGGAAAGAAATAGTTGATAAAACAGCGTAGCATCGACAAAATTTAATACGCAGGCATAAATATTCATGAAAATCATAACCACCCAATTCAAATACCCACAAAAGTATCGTAAGCGCATTGCCGACCAATACAACTTGTAGTCGAATCAGTAAACCCAAATATTTGAATTCAAAAACTAAAAGTTCAATTATAAATAATCAGAATGACATATTTGTATATACATATTTAGAGTGTATAGTAGTGAAATAATATTTTTAAAATTTTGAAATAGGGGTAAAAGGCTTTCACAATAATATTATGTCCTCCAGATGTTAAAATTCTTCTCTATTATTGTAAAAAATTTTGTTAATTTTATTATTTTTAATATTTTAAAATTTTCTTATACTTAATAATAATAAAATTTTCATATCGTACGTTTTAGAACACATTACTCCTTTATTTAATTTAATAACTTTTTACTTATAGCTATATTAAACTTATTACTCTCTGCTATACAAATCTTATAAATAAAACATGGAAAATATATGTGTATAGCCTATATGTTCGTATATAAGATAATTGACTTTTTCTAATAATAATTATTAATTTCCATAATTTTTTACGGTGACTATATAATAAAGAATAATATTATAATTATTATATTATTTAATAAGTCAACAAAAATTTCTTTTTTTATAATCTTAAATTTTATTTCATATTACATTTTCTTTTGTATTATTATTATTATTAATAATATTAGAAATAGAGTCATGTATATGTGTGTATTTAAAATAAAATTTCTTATATAATAATAAAATTATAATAATAAAAAATGATAATAAACAGTATTAAACACACCCCATACATATACATATATACAATTAATATATATATGTATGTATATACATATATGTATGTATCTATATGTATAATATAATATGTGTTTGTTAAAATTAACAACTTTATATGTTAAAGGAGTAAAAAATAATGTTTAATATTAAGAAAATATGAAAATATTTGTTATAAATTTTTTTTTTGTTTTTCGAAAAAACAAAAACGACACATCATTAAAAATTTTCATATTTTTTCTTATTATTCTTCCTGATAACTTTTATGTATGTATATGGATTATATGTATATATTATAATTTTTTAATATCCTTTTTTTAAAATCCTTTCAATGTTCGAACATTAAAAAACATTTTCTTCTTCAAACAAAACAAGTTAACAAAAGAAACAAAAAAATAAGAAAAAAACTTTTTATCAAAGAATATTATAAATTTTTTTTTTTGTTCTTATTATTATTATTATTTTTATTATTATAAAACACTAATAGCTGATAATCGTAATCATTAAAAGATGAAATACTTCTTAAAATAACAACGACAACAACCAAAGAGAAAAGCAATGGGGCAATAATAACAAGAGCAAAAATTGTAATTTAAGAAACAGAAAATATAAAAGAAATGAATTGTAGTATTAAGAGTGGGAGATGCAAGAGTAAGAGGGCGAGAGAAAACAGAAAAAAAATTTTATTCTTGTATAGTAAACAGAGACATTCTTCTATATACTCAAAAACTCGAATTCTATATTCTATATTATTTATACAGATCTCTTAATTTAAGGCAGAAAAATAATGTAACACTTTCTATTCTATATAACACAAAAAGAAGAAACAGAAGAAACCAAATTGAGTTGCTGTGAAAACGCAAGGGAATTTGAATATTTTTGTTTTTTTTTTTTTTTGTTTGGAATGAGTCCAATAATTTCTTTTCTTTCTAAAAAATTTTTTAACCCCTTTTTTATTTTCTTAAAAATTTTCTTCTTATTCCAAAATATTTTCACGCATTGTTATTTAGTATCCAATACCAAAGAACTCAATTGACTCCCCCCTCCCCAAATCTTCCAAAATATATAACAATAATATGAGCCTATAATACAAGAAAAAACAGAATTGCCTTCTTTCAAACAAATTCGATTTAACTCAATCCTTTCTCTTTTTTTGTTTTTGCTCTGGTTGTTTTCTTCTAAATTTCTTATTTTTTTTTTTGTGAATATTTTCTGAACTCTTTTCTTATAATATTTTAGCGCACCTTAGTGTCGACATCAAAAATTTGTTTATAAGAAATTTTATGAGAATAATATTATTTTGCTATAATAAGTTGAGTTAAAAATCGACTCTCAAATATGAGAACAAAAAGAAAAAGGAAAAGAGAAATTAACGACCAAAAAAAAAAACTTTGTCAATGAACAAAACTTTTCTCTTTCTCTGTTTTTTCTGTTGTTTTTCTTTTGTTTTTTGAATAAGAAATAAATTCAATGTTATTTTTTTTGTTAACCCGTCATTACCATTAGTTGATACAAAATATCCTTTATATCCTTTATAATAATAATTTTTGTTTTCTTTTAATTTTTTTTTTTTTTATTATTAATAGAAGCCCGCACTTCATTACTTGATCGCATCATAATATGAAAAAGTAAAAACAGAAATATTTAAGTACGACTACACTTTCACACTTTTGTAATTTTTTTTTTTTTTGAAAAAATTTACAATAATACTTAAATAATATGTTAAGTAATAATAATTGACAATGAATGTGGTAGGGTTAATAAATATGTAGATTTTAAGTTGATTTCCCGAATTATGTTCGTGGTAGAAATGAGAAGAAATAAACGAACGAACGACAGTTTCAATTTCGACTTCGTCAACCTATTCTATTGTGTTTTACGTCAAACAAAGCCCTACATACTAAAAATTTTTCAATTTAGTCTACACTAGATTTGTTTTATTAATTGTTTCATTTCTCAAGAGAAAGAATTCTCAAGGCCACCTGTTATCGTATGCTCAATATTCAATCAAGAGTTATTGATAGCAATATGGCATATTTGTCTTAATTGGGATGCGATGGACCTCTTACACTGACCACGTTAACTAGCCAACCAAACAACCACCGAGTACCGAGTAAAAAGTAACTAGTGTCGGCCAGAGAAATCACGAGTACTCATAAATACCACAAAATTATTGAATTTTATACTCATAGGTCACACATTGCTCATTTAGTTCCTGCACGTGTTAAAAATTTTTTAGTAATTTTTATGTCACTTGATAGTCTTTCAGATTGATATCGTATTCCAGTTATTGAATTGAAAAATTCTAAGTTAAATATATAAAATAGATGATTTCACATCCTAAACATGTTTTTGCCACACTTCGTAATTATTACTGATACACAATATTTATATGCCAAAAGAAAAATAATATATAGAAACTTCACTTGAATATTGTATGTAATTTGTGGTTCTATGTAGTTTTTTTTTTCGTATAAAAAATATAACCAAAATTTTAACAGAGGGTATAACATTAAAAATAAAATTATATGAAAAATTGAACTTAAAAAATAACTTTACTCTTAAGTAAATTTATATGAGGGAGAAAGCATATGATAAGGGAGACGGAAACTTTGTAAAGAAAAATAAAAGTTTTCAAAAAATAAACAAATTTTTGCCATAAAAAAAAATCAAAAACAAAATGAAAATATTGATAAAATGATTTTTTACTTATGGAAACAAAAAAATTTTTTTTGAACAAAAATTGCTACAATTTTTTTGTATTCAAATTGAAAACAAAAGAAAATTTTAACAGAAATTTTATTTTAGATAAAAAAAAAAAACATCTTTTAATTTTTCGACATAAATTGACATGAAATAAGTTTATTGAACTTTGACACTTCAATCGTTTTTCAATCTATCGATGTGACTGATAAAATGAAAAATGTTGATCTGAGAATTGGTTGTTTTTTCAAATTTTCGTTAATAACTTACATGTCAGTATATTTCTCACAATTACTTACATATCAGTATATTTTTCACAATTACTTACATGACAGTATATTTCTCACAATTACTTGTATGACAGTATATTTCTCACAATTACTTACATATCAGTATATTTTTCACAATTACTTACATGACAGTATATTTTTCAAAATTACTTACATATCAGTATATTTTTCACAATTACTTACATGACAGTATGTTTGTCACAATTATTTGTAAGACATTATATTTCTCACAATTACTTACATATCAGTATATTTTTCACAATTACTTACATGACAGTATATTTCTCACAATTACTTGCATGACAGTATATTTTTCAAAATTACTTACATATCAGTATATTTTTCACAATTACTTACATGACAGTATATTTTTCAAAATTACTTACATATCAGTATATTTTTCACAATTACTTACATGACAGTATGTTTGTCACAATTATTTGTAAGACATTATATTTCTCACAACTACTTACATGTCAGTATATTTTTCACAATTTCTTACACGACAGTATATTTCTTACAATTACTTATATGACAGTATATTTCTCAGAATTTCTTATATGATAGAAGTAATGCATTTAAGGTGACAGCATATCACTAATATGCATGATAATTTTTTTTATTTATATTATTACAATTTTTATCAACGCTAAGTTAGTAAATATTATTAAAAATATTATTTTAATAAACCTTTAGAGTTTTTAATTATTAATTCATCGGTATATATTAGCTACATCACATATTTTTTATATAAATACAATATTTTATGTAATTTTTTACAGAACAAATATTAGAAACTTACTTGTATGGGGTTTTGATTACAATTAGCTCTTATACAATTTTAAAATAATCTAAATTATAGACCAGATTCTTTATAAAGAAAATCGTCTTCAAAAAACCCGACATTTATACGTATATATATATGCATATACAATAAATCATATACGATAACTTGAGAAAGAAAAAAAGATACTTAATCAACTTTAACTGATAAAGTTCGTCATGCCTTAAATAACTTACGCTTATTATTATGTACATTTGCATATACATACTACATAATATAACGCAAGAATCTATTGACATTAAAAATATTATAAAGAAAAGAAAAAACAGTTGAAATGTTAAGTTTTACACATTATTATTTTCATTTGGAAAATTAATATCACATAAAAGGATAACAAGATGTAGAAAAGGAGTACTAAAAGAGAAATGGAATGTTACTGAAAATTTTCTTGAAGAAACAATTTTAAAAGTTAACACCATCGCATCCATTTATATAAAATATATATAAATTTCTCTTAAAGCATAATCACCATACCACCATCACCATACAACCACCATCACCATACCACCATCATTTTATATACAACAATCCTTTTATTGAATAAAAAAGAAGGAGTTAAATTGGTTTTTTTTTCTGTCTTCTTTTTCCTTGTTATCTTTTTATTGTTTTTCATTTATAATGTATGTATATATTTTGTGTGTGTACAAAATTTAATCGTCTTGCTATTTAGGCACTTAAGTGCGGTTTTCTTTTACAAAAGAAAATTGAAGAAGAAAGACAAGAACAAGAACAAAACACAGTCATTGTACTTGTTTAGATTTTTGTTATTTTTGTTATTTTTTTGCTTTGTTATTATTATTATTATTTTTGTATATTTGAAACTGATGGCTGATTTTTCAAAATTGGGTGTTAATTTTCTTTTGAAAACAAGACAAAATAATCATAATGAGAAAAAATTGAAATTATTAAACGACCCTCCAGGGATTTTTCTTTTGTTTTTTTTTTTTTTTTTGTTTTTTTAACACGTTTTGTGTGTTTATTTATTTTTTTTTGTTACTTTTTGGCGGCACAATATCAATATCAACTTTGATATTTTCAAAAAAAAAAATAAATAAAATATTATTTGTATACTTGTATATCTTAAGTGGATTTTTAAAGGATAATAAAATATAATATTTAAATCATCTCTTTTATACATTAATAAATTTGACGTACTTCTTAATGAAAGAAGAAAACAGATATAGATACGCGTGATAACAAAAAAATTAAATAAAAATATTATACGTTTTAATAATAAAATTAAATAAATAACAGGATTTAGAATTGTTAAAGTTTAAAAGTCGCATAACAGGAGGATATGAAAGTATTGTTGTCCTAAAAGAAGAAGGGAAGACATTATTAAATAATCCCAATGAATAGAATAAATAAAAAATATAACAGCGACTATACATATGCCTTATTCGGTACCAGGTTATAAAATATCAAAATTATCGAAAAATGCCATAAATATAACAATCTCTTAACAAGATAGAATTGGCAATATGCTCACATGGTAACATTTGCAGCACTTTATATATAAAAACACTGCAGTAGCAATAAATACAATTCGTCCAACTAACTCTTAAATTAGATCAAGTAATGTGATGACTAATATAACAAATTAAAGCTCAGTTGATAAGATTACCAGCTGTACTAAAATTGGAGAAAACTTCAATGTTACATCTCCTACAAAATTATATTTTTTTTAAAAATTAAAAATTAAAATTTTAAATTTTTTTGAATTTTAAAGTCATGTGATTCCGAAATCTGAACATATTATAACTAATATCAGATATTTATAAGAAAGCCCTTATTCATGAGGTTTCGAAATCATATTTAATAATGCGCATTTCTTGCTCAGGTACTGAGTTATACTTAAAATTTCAGCGAATCAAAAAAAACCGGTCGAGATTAACTCAAAACCCCTGTAACTCCGAACATGTTGAGATGTGAGAATTGTTTTCATACAAAGCTTTGTTTATTCACAAGGGCGTATACAATGATGTATACAGCAGTATATATAGATACGAAACATTCTGTATATATAATATCTTAAAACAACCTCATGGATATTTTTAAAATTACTGCCAAAACAAATTTCATTCAAAATCTGTACAACATTTGAATACACATTCAATGAATGTGACATTAATAAATTTATATTGTTATATTTTAACCCTTTATTTTTTATTTTATTTAAAAATTTTCAATAACTTACAGGATAATTTTATATTATATAACAATATCATCTTAATATATACATGACAGGGATTTTCTTTAAAATATTCTCTATAATACTCACATGAAATAATAATCTTTCAAATCATTAATCATATTTATTGTAACATCAATAAATTATAAAAATAAAAAAAAAAAAATTTTAAATATTTTGAAAAAAAAAATAAAAATTACTATAAAAAATATTCAAAGAAAAAAAAATTTATCCAGAAACTTATAAAACTCATTTTTCTCGCGTTATCTCGTCATAAAGAAAATAAAAAGTTTATTTTAGAAATAAGAAGAAATTTAATCGGATTTTATAAACCATATCTTTTTTTTTTTTTTAAATATTCACACACATGAAATGTAAATTTTCCTTATTATTCTATTTTCCTACTCTCATATTTTATATAATATGTGTGAGCAGAGAGGTAGGTACTCCTTATCAAAAGAAAGAATTTTTTTTCTCTTTTTTTTTTTTCTTTGAAATTATTTATGAATAATATTGTACTTACTGTATAGAATTCGTCATTTAAATTTAATTCTAAAAAATTTTTCACTTCATCCTTTGCTTCAATACTCCATATATGTAATATACAATAGCAGCCAACCAACCAACCAACCAACCGTAAAAGAATATATTATTTTAACTATAGGGTATTGCGCATAAGATGGGAAATAATTTCAAAGTAACTATCCTGTAAGTTCTGTAAAACAAGCCGTCAATAGTTAGTCTACGCCGCATGATTTCGAAGTTATAATCATTTATTTATATGCAGCAAAAATCTGGCACGGTTTTTTCTTAACAGGCTGTAGCTCGAAAACGAGTATATTTGAATGCCCTTAATTCTCTCACCTCATACAATTTTTTGCTGAAAATTGATTAAAGAATTATTCCCGAAATTACCAGCTGTTATATTTGCCAACTTATGCGAAACACCGTGTACAGAAATCATATAAGAAAGAAAAGAATTTTATTTTTTTTTCGTATTATCTTACGTTTTTATAACACAATAATATTTTCTTACCTTTATATTATTCTTCCTTAGTCCAGGACAATGACATGATTTCTGTCAAAATGTACATTTATATCGCATAATACTCACATATACTTGTACACATATTTATGTATATATTTACAAAAAAAAAAAAAATTATTTATTTTTTTGAATATATTTTTTTTTTATATAAGCATTATTAGAATTTGCATACTATTTAGAATACACAAGATATAATATTATATACTAATATAACATATATGTATGAATATTTTTGATATGTGAAAATTATGTGTTATACATATGTATGTATGTGTGTATGTATGAAATATGTAAATATATAGTAATGAAAGTAATACGCAAATCTACAATGACATTTCCCGTATATATATATATATATATATATATATGTATATATAGAAAAGAGAAGACGACCATATCAACATTATATCGTCATCACAATTCACAATAATATTTAAGAGAATTTGTTATACATATGTATATCGTATATAGAATTTAGAATTTGTTTATGTTAAAAAGAAAGTATTGGGTATATAAGAGTGTGTACTCAGTATATATGCAGTATATATAAGTATAGATATTTGACAGGACAAAATAAAATCATAATAAAAAAAAAATTTAATAATAATATATATACATATAAGGACAGTTATATTTCATATATAATAAAAATGGTAAAATAAAAAATAATATTCATTCATTTATATATTTAGATTTAATAATTTTTAGGCATTCTGCTACAGAAACACTCAAATAAAAGCTATTGATAATTATTACCAACTCACAAATTAAAATTGACTCAAAATAACTGTACACTTACAGGTAGTAAGGTCGTATAATATTCCTAACTATACTAAAACACATAACCATTATGTAATATTGTAGTGTAAGACAAGTAATTTTGCAGTACTTTTATCGAAATTCGTGTCTCTTACGTCGGATATTTCTATTTAAAGGTTAATTTTGACGTTCGTATAACAATTCATATATAACAATAAATAACAAACATTTTTTTCAAAAAAATAAGAGATGCACAGTTAATAATTGTAAATTATAGCTCAAAAACATATTTTTGACATAATTTTCTCATATTATAAATGGTATATAAGTTACAACTTGTACTGAAATCATACGATAAGAATAGCTGACTAGTCCATCCTAAGCACCTCGTCTCTTACACATAGAAAAATCTCACAAAACTGTTATAATGTTTGTTAATCTGAATGAATTTTTAGAAGAGATGCTCTGTATTGAAATACCAACTGATTGAATATTCACACAAATAGACTCCAAATAAATGAAAGAAATACATTCTTTGAGGAGATGCTATATGTTAATGAATTTCGCATATGTTGGAAATATAATTTAAAAGTTTGGCAGTCTTAAACATCGGCCAGTTTAACATTATAAAATATATATCAAAAATTAAATTTTATATTAAAACCCGGAATACAGTGTTGTTTCAAAAATTTAGAGAGAAGAGTTATAAACATATAATTTTATTCAAACAAACTATTGATCAAGGGCCGAACTTGTTAGTTTTTTTTTTTAGTAAAATCGAATTATGACCAATTATTTTATTAAAATATCTAAAAATTAATGATTACTTGAGTAGAAATTTCATTAATTTTATTATTTTGTATATTGTGTGTTCATTTGTCAATTGTGTTCCATTTGCGATTTTTAAATAATTCGATTATGATTTCGTTAAGCCAGACATTTATCTAATATGTAGAGAGTTCCGCTCTAATTAAAAATAATTTAGCATATATAGAACCCTTAAAATATTTTTTATTTAAAACAAAATTAAATATTTTTGATTTTAATTAATCATTTCGATTACATTAAATTGACAATTGAATTGCTCTAGCTATCTCTTATATTATTATTATAGTTGATTGTAACCCCCGTCTGTTATAAAAGAAATTTTGTGACTTCTATATCATTGTTGTTAAGTTGAGAATATGGACCTATTGTTGCGCAACCAAAATATTCAAATTGTTTTTTTTTTTTATATTTCTGATATCTTTATAAATTCAGATGAATTCCTTTCTATTTTTTTTTTTTTTGCAAAATTTACAGCAGGAAAGAAAATAAAATATTAAATAAATAAAAAAATAAAGAGAAAAGGAGGACAAGAAAAAAAAATATTTATTTGAAAGTATTTATTTAAATTTTATAATGACACATATGAATATTTTTCATTTCTTAACCACAATTTATACATACATACATACCTACATATAATATATTATGATTTCTAATATGGCACGTTGATGTGTGCGTTTGTGTGCATAAGTGTACATCTTACCTTCCCATCTATAAAAAATTATTATTATTTTTTGTATAATATGAGGAAAAATGTCACAAAAATGGTAAAATACCATATCTAAAATATTAAAGAAAAAAAAAAAATCATTTTTCATTTTCAAATCGGATATTGTGTAAATATTCAAGCCATCAGGAAAAGTATGATTATTTTTTATTTTCTCTTTTGATTATTTTTTTTATATTTTGATTTTTTTTTTTTATTTTCAAATTTCTCTTACTATTTCTTTTGACTTTTCCTCTTTGGCACAAAAATTTCATTGTATACTTATATAAATTTTTTTTTTTTTTATAAATATTGGTATGTGGTTACAAATAGTTTTAAGTACAAAATTCTGAAATTGAAAATTTGTCGAAGACAAAATTGATATTATAAAGAAATAAAGCTTCAGTCTCAAATAATATTAAATTTCAAAAATACCTTTACTCCACAATCTATTATTTATACAAAAAAGAATTAATGGATGTGTGACTCTGTGTACTTATCCTGTATGAACTCCTACACTATTCATCTGACTTTCATGAAACTTTGGGAAGTTGTTTACGAAAATTGTCTCGATATGGCTTCTTATGAAAAATAAAAATTTTGAAAAAACCTCTCGGTTTGGAAATTTCAGCGACAAAAAATTTATTTTTTGAGACGTTTTAAACACTATTTTACTAAAACTAATTATCGGAAAATGTTGTCATACGAGGAATTCCTGAAAAGCATCGACAATCTAAGACTTCGCTCCGTCAATTCCTTAGAAATCAAACCCATAAAGCTAAAGGGTCCCGATAAAGGGATTAAAAAAACAAAAATAAAAAAACATTTAGTAGTAGCATTTAAGATTTTAGCAGGATTAATAAAAAATTACCCCCTCCGTTTAATTATTGGGTGGCCACTGGTAATTACGAAATGCATGCTTCGCATAGTCTGATGCTTCGCAAAAATCTTAAACATGAACAAACTATTAATACAATTATGTGATGTATTGTTAAAGCACTGGAATAAATAAATAAATAAAAATTATGTTACTTTCTTTCATCAAAGCTTGCAGCCATGCGAGATTGTTAGCTAGTCACAGCTTTTTCTCTGTAAGTCTTCCAATGGACTTCGAAAGTTTCCTTCGAAATTGATGAAATATTAACCTTTGTTGGATATGAATTGTGTGTGCTTGGTAAGGCTGCAAACAGTGCCCGAATATAATTGTAATATTTATTCATCTATTATTTAATTTATTATTTGAATATTAGATAATACATTCTAATATTAAAATAAATGAATAAAATGATTATGTCCTTTTTCTTAGTGTATTCCCACAAAAACATTATTTTCCCCAATTTCCTCCTAAATTGAGATAGAACAATTTCGGTTTAAATTATACAAATATCTGCATATACCCACATAATATCCAAAGTCAAAAGAAAAAAAGGACAAAGCATTTATTTTCATTTAAAATTGTGATTTTCATTATTTAATATACACTTTTTTTTTTCTTGTTTTTTTTTTAATATTATATAACATTTTGATTAAATTATTCAGTATTTTGTGTTACATATAAATTGAGACTAATATTTGAAGAATTTATCAAAAAAAAAAAAATTCATTTTATTTTTGATTTTATTTTTTTTGTTTAAAAAATTATTTTAATAAATTTATATTCGGATTTGTATTTTTAATACTAAATAAATGTTACCACCCACACACAAATTTTAAAATTTTTTGTTTATTTACATATGTTTAGCATATATGAATATATCTGCATAAATGTTTATATATATATACATATGTATATATGTGTATGCTTTTATTATGGGAAAAAATTTATTTATGTTTGTAAATAAATAACGATTAAATAACGCCATTCTATGTAAAAATAGAGAGAGAGAGAGAGAGAGAGAGAGAGAGAGAAAGAGGGAAAAAAAATTTTCAAATCAAAAAAATTTTTTTTTCCTTTTCAATCATCACTATATAAGGACATTCTTTAAAATTAAATATTTTTATTTGAGATTAAATTAATATTGAAATTAATGGGTAGGGTTTTCTAAGGCAATTCATACAAATTTCGTGCAACTATTAAGCAAAATATTTATAAAATTAAACTATAAAATGACAAAATCAATTTAATAAATAAAAATATGAGTATAAAAACAAGTAAAAAACAAAATGAATTCCCGAAAAAATTAATAATATTTAAAAAAATAATTATTTTATATACCAGAAATCAAATTTTTCCGAAAAGGATCTTATGTCATTCGTGAATTAAATATTGTAACTCTTGTATCACTTGTAATTACTTTGATATTTTAAATATATTTTTCCCAAATTTGACATACCCTTGATTTGACTTGTTATACTTCGACTAGTTATAATTCACGAAGTCAAATTCTATACATTTTCTTACAAACAACACGAAATCAGCCTCCAATTAAGAAATCAGAAACAGAAATAGAAGATGGACATTTGTTTTCCAATTAATGATGAAAATATTGTGCACCCTCTCGTAATTTATGTGCTAATTTGAATATTACTAAATTGGAATAAGAATCTTATAGCAAAATTTAGGTTATAAATTTGAGTAAGAGAAATTTTATTGACAAAGGGTTTTAAATTGAATTTATGTGCAAGAATTTTTCCTTACAAGAATAACTAATGGAAATTTCTTCATACAATTACAGAACAGATGGATTACGTAATTAAAATGATTCTTTAATTATTTTCAAAAGTTTTCAGAGCAGCATATTATTTTACATACATCTAAATCTTAATCAAATTCCATAAATTTAGATATTACAGCCAAAGTATTTGGACATTGAAAATTTTAACAATAGTGTCTGATATTTAAAAAAAAAACTCGCACCCTCGACACCCACCACCGCAACTCTGCCGCCGTCAGAACAAAACCCAATCATATATTTAAATCAACTAACTTTTCATTGTGATACTATTAATTAAAACTAAAATTGTAATCACAAAATTTAAAATCATTGAGCATTTCATACACTTATATAGAAACCGCTATGCAAATCTGAAAAGCGTTCATTATTAATGGATTATCGAGTACATTTTTAAATTTTAGAATTATTTTCCTCTAAAAAAGTATAAGTAAAATATTAAACACTCACAATATATATTACAAGTCCACTTTGCCGATACCCTATTTTAAAAGAATCCAAAACAATTTCCATACATAGAAGAATTCTGTTCCATTCATTGCTTAAAATTTAAATAGAGCTAAGAAGAAACAAAACTCTGAGTAATTTCAAATAATTTTTATTAATTACGATACGAAAATTTCGGTTATATACTTTTTTTTTTGGACATATAGCACATAATATTCTATATATTAAAATATTTAAGATAATTTATAAAATGAAAATAGAAAAAGGATTCTATTTTAACTTTAAATTGCTTTCATTAGTCCTTTAACCTATTATTCCCTTCACTGACAAATCACATTTTCAAAAAAAAAAAAAAAAAAACACTATTATTATGACTTCCAGCTTTTGTTAAAGTATAAAATAAAAAATAGAAATTTTTAGAAAAAAAATTAAATAGAAATAACATAAAAATAAAAACAAAAACCTTCAATTTATTTTCGTTTCACTAAATATAAAAATACATCCTTTACCGTTATTTATTTGAAAAAAAAAACAAGAAATTTCTACACAATTTTTATTATATCAGACCATATAAGTTTTATGGTTTGATCTCGATTAGTTTTGACCAAACCCACAATAACTTCATATATCTATACTCCATTTTACTAACTACATACGAGTATATACATTTATCTATATTGTGGGCATATATACGAACATACAAATACATAGTATGTGGATAATGTGCGTACATGTGGCTATTTACCACCTTCTTCATTTTTTTTTTATCATTTCTATACAATATATGTGCATATTATTCTTTCTATTATTGTTTTTCTGTTATTTTTAAATAAAATAAATATGAATATATATTGTAAAAAGGATAACATATAATAATATCCTTGAAAAAGTAGAAAAAAAAAGTAACGAACTTTTCAATAGGAGTGTAAGGATTTCAAACTATCGACGGCGTTGCAAAAGTATTGATCAGTTGCAGTCAATGGTCAACGCTAATCAACAATACTAACCGGTTTTTGTGGTAACATTTAGACAGAAGAAAATTAATAAACATCTTGTTCAACCAGACGGCGCAAAGAATCTTATAATTTAAAGTCGCTAAATTATTTTCTTGTGGTGTTGTTTAAATTTAGCAACGTCCCGTTTTCATTGTGTTACAACCTCTGCGTAACACGTCACTTAAATTGGTTATCGTTTTTGCCACTCAAAAATTGCCACTCAAGAACCGGCCAAGTACTTTTGTCACTTTTAATTTTCGCTTATACGTGACTTACTAAAATAGCCACCGGTTTAACGGTAAAAAATTCCACTTATAAGAACCTTCAAAATCACTCAAAAATGTCACTCAAAAGAAAAATACTCAAAAAAAATTAATCAAAAATAATTTTTTTTTTTCATTAATATCATCATTAAAAAATCACTCAAAAATGTCACTCAAAAGAAAAATACTCAAAAAAAAACTGCTCAATTTTTTAATATTTTTTTATATTAAAAAATTGAGCAGTTTTATCATCATTGAGAAATTTCTCAAAAATATCACTCAAGAAAAATACTCAAAAAAGTGACTCAAAAAAGAATTTGTTGTCTGTAACAAAAATCACTAAAAAAATTATTCAAAAATGATTTTTTTTTTTTTGTCTGCGTCTAAAAGTGTTCAGCTCCCAACTTTCTATGTTTAACTGTTATCGCGTTACAGTCAAAAGTGTGACGATAAAACTCACATGGGACTTTTATTATAATTGATTATTCATTTAAATTGATAGATCAGACAGTGTTGCTGCTTTAAGAACGAATGCTAACTCTTCATTTGTAACGTTGCATAAAAACGACGGAAATTCGGGCTGATAATGAAATTTCTTGAAAGCTTTTAGCTTTAGAGTTCATTTTTGGTGGGGTTACCAAATTCTATTCTATAGGAGAGAATTCATTTGAGTGTAAATCTATTCTGCAAGACCGCTAATTACCAGCTTTTCCCCCCTTTCAGTTTTCTTTATTCTTTTAATGGTTTTTTCTTTTTTTCAACAAGAAAGTTGGAAGCTCTCATCGGAAAACCCTATATATTTGCTACTATTTAACTAAATACAATTCTAGATATAGTATTGGTAAAATAGAAGAATATTTTATAGAATTTGAAAAAAAAATGAGGTTAAATTAGATGATGAAGAAGAAGAATTTTAGTTATTAATTTTTTATTTTAATTTTGTTTTATTCTTTTTGCCAGGGCGAGAAAAGAGAGAAAATCCATTTTAGATAAATTTTTGGGATAAACTTTATTTATATTTTTAGTTTTTAGTTATTTATTTATTTTTGTTTTATTTCATAATATTTTTTTATTTGCTTGTTGTGTTTTTTTTTTCGTATATCTATTTTATTTTAGTATAATTATCCTTTTTTTTTTGTGTTCTTTTATTTTTTTTTTTTGACTCTTTGATTTCTTATTTCATTCTCTATTTTTTTTTTGTTTTGAGTTTTGTTATATGTTTTTGAAATGAATGACTTTTTATATGGCTATTATACTTTTAATTGTTTTCTATTAGTTTTTTCAATTAAAATTTATCCCCGTCTATCCCTTATTAACCTTTAAGCAATTAAAAAAGGCAAAAATCATTTTTGCTGTTTAGGTCATTTTACCCGTTATTTATATTTTATATATAATCAGATATATTTACTTATATGTTATATAAATATGCTATAAATATAAATAACTTTGTCCATATAATATTTTAATATACCAGTGGTATTCAAATAATATTAATGTTATTTTTGTTCAAAATTATTAGAACCGAATTTAAATGAGTTATCGAATAATATTTATAATCGAATAATTTAAGAATAAAAGGTCCCTTAAATTTCCTGCATATTCTATTTGATCAAAATGATAGCATAATGTAAAATTTATTGTTATTTACAAAAATATTCATTTCATTTACACGAATCCAGGGGTAATTACACGAATTAACTTGATTTTTAGAAAAAGGATAATAGAGACTTAAATATTATAATTTAATAAAATATTTAAGAGAAAATAGTCTTACCGTTTTCTACTGTAAAACTAAAACAGCTTTATCTTATTATAGCCTTTACCATTCTGTTCAACAAGATGTGCCAGATGTGCCAAGATAAGAAGAACGAATAAAAATTACATTATCAATTACGTCATCATTTTCTCAATTAAATTCATCTCAAATTTCTGATATCATCTACAGTTAATGAGAATTTTGAGTTAATGTTTTTAAAGAGAAAATGTGTGTATTAAGAATTAGGTTACAAAAATTAATAAAAAATTTCTCTCTTTTGAATTATAAATCGAGAGAGAACAAAATTAAATAGTTTGAGAGACTCTGCTTGTTTAATTAATTTTATCGAAACAATGTACGGTTATGTAACATTAATTTTTATAAAAAAAAAAATTTTTTTTTTGTAATCTATTGCGTAGATAATATTTATTTTCGTTTTTTTTTTCTGTTTTTATTTTTTTTTTGTGGAAAATTTGTGTTTTTATTTCATACGAAAAGATATCAAAAATTAAAAAAATACCAAAAAAAACAATAGGACAGTTCACGAGAAAGGGGTTTAACGAAGGGATTGGGAATTACAAAAATGAATAAATTTTAGTAGATTTTTAATAGTTGGAAAAAATTGAAAACAATATTTTGATTTTTATCCGGAATAAAAAAAAAAATTCTCTTTTTTTTTTTTTTATTATCCTTATTTTTCTTTTATTTTATAGTTTTTTATATTCCTTTCTTGTTTATTATTGTAATAAAGATAAAATAAATGTTATAAATCTTGTTATAAATGTGAACATGGATGGTATCTTTTTATTTTTCTGTTCCCAACATTATTTTTAATCTAAATTTTAATGTTATACCTAAAATATGTTTATCAATTTATATTTTTATAATTGAAAAGAATTTATATTTTATATACATTTTTTGTTGTAATTTTGTATAATAATTAAAATAGAATAGAATTAAAAACAATGAAAGTGGGCACAAGCCCCTAAAAACATAATAAAGAAAAAATAAAAATATACAAAAAAAAATCCTTTTTTTTTTACAATTTTTATTGTTTAATAAACTGTAACGTAAAAAAAAATTTCCCTTTTAACTAATTTGTTTCATAAAATGAAAACTACAAAAAAAAAAATGAGAGAAAATTACATGCAAAAGCATTTACCAATGATTTTATTATATTTTTTTTTTGTGGAACAAGAAAATTCTTTTAAAAAAAAAAAATTATTTTGTTTTGAAAAGAATTTTATAATTTTGTTTCGAACAGAATTTCATCTCGAATATAAAATTAAAATAAAATTCAATTTTGTTACAGAGATTCGATAATACTAAATTTTATACATTGGTCAATATATGTGGCGAGAACACGCAGAAAGCCTGAGGTGTAATGAAAATCCTATTATTGAATATTAAATGTAAAATTATACTAGCTAATAATCGATAATATAAAGCAATATTAATAAAATAATTACAAAAATTTTATTCAATTTTAATAAAATTCAAAAAAGCATTATTTATGAGGTAAATTGTATATAGACAGTGTTACTATCACAAAAAAGAAAGCCGATATATACATTATATTTGAAAATATTTTAGATTTATATATTATAAATTTTAGAATAGAAAACACGCTAGAATTTAACAGGAATCTGGCAAATATTACAATGAAGTATTACATATATTATGAATTCAACAAAAAAATATTAAGTATGAAGACTGGGTGCGAAGAGCGAGTGATTTGTAAGAATTTTAAAGAAAATACTGTGATTGCGTAAGAAATATGTAATTTATAATATTTAAAAAAGAAATTACAAAATTCATAAAATAATTAATTAAAGTAATATAAATAAAACAATATAAGAAAATGTAGGAGAGGCTATCTACGGATAAGAAATTCTACCTTCTATATCTAGATATAATAAAACTGCTATGGAAATTATAATATTTAGAGATAAGCAAAATAATTTCTATAATAATGAAAATTCAATTAAAATTTGGATTTAAATAATATATATAGCTTACAATATGTAAGTAACGATAAACGCCGGTGGTATCTACCATATATGTAAAGTAAGCATTTACAATAGACGCCAAAAAACAGAGGTACAATTGAAAACTTAAAAAATTGTTTCCAATTTTTTGCATTGCATGTTTTTTAAAAAAAAAAAAAACAACTGTTCCTTCTATTTACACAGCGGAATTAACTTTAACATGTACACATACATACAAACATTGCAAAACGAAAAGGCTGAAAGTCTTAATACCAGGTCTTAATACCAGATTCTATAGCTAATATTAGATTCAGCATACTAATATCAGAACAAAGTTATTTATCAAGCGCAATGAACAATATTAATTGCATTTTGTTTATAGATTTGAAATTCATTGGAAGGGCGGCGTAATATTTGGAAACCGAGTAGGGTGCCGAAGAAATTATAACCGGCCCTGGTAACGATATCAGTAATTGAAGAGTCATGAATTTGTCACTTCAATTTCAATCAATCATTAATTAATGTCAATCAAATAATCAATTAATGAAAAATAATTTCGGTTCTGTATTTTAAGCGTATTATAAAGTTACAACTCTTCTACAAAAATTAAAACAATTAACTAGTTAGTTAAGTATATTAAAATTATTAAAGAAAATTTAGTAAAACAGTTGATTAACCCATATTTTTTAATGGTATAGAAAAAAAAGCAATAAAACAGCAACGAAATTCATTTAGGAAATAAAATTTAGTGTATAACTTTTCTCTTAATCGTGTGCGTGTCCGTTTCCATACATTCATTTAAGAAATAACAAAAAAAAACCAGTAATATAATAATAATTATTCTCTAAAATGATATCATTATAATTTTTATTTTTTTTATTAATAATTATAATAATTTTTATATTATTTAAGTAAATTGTTTAATAAAAGGACTAGGTTTGAATATAATATTATATTTGAATTGTTAAAATTATAGATAACATAATTATTGTATAACAAAAGTTTTTAATATTAAAAAAATTTAATATATTCAAAAAAAAAAAAAAACAAAGTATGTCCAGTTTAAGATTATTACAGTTCAAAAAACAACAACAAAAATGACAAATAATACTAACATTCATCATTTTGATTTTTATTATTATTATACAAAGATAAATATTTTAATAACATGAAATAATAGAGTCCTGTTTGTATGTACGAATTGTTCATTATTTCGAAAATAATATTATATTAATTAATTAAATTAAAACATTTATGTGTAAAGTGAAAAATCACAACATTTCATACATATGCCTGTATATATGCTTTTGTATTTATTTACATAAAATTATTTAGAATTAGAGCTACATTTCTACTCGCATATCTGCTAGTAACTCGCATTGTTAAAACAAATAAAACATAATAACAACAACAAAACTTCATTCAAGGAACAAAAAGCAAGAAAAAAACACAATATTAACATTTTTTTTATGCGTAATCAGTTTAGATCAAAAAAAAAAATTAAACGTATATGCGAAAGAAAAATCTGGGTATGGCCTAAACGTAATTACATTAGTAATAAAATTTATAATAAAATACTTGTACTCGTATATACGCAAATAATAACCAACCAAAAATTAATTAAAATGAGAACAACATATTAGAATTTTTGTTTAATTTTTGTTGTTGCTTTTTTTTTTTTTAGCATTCTCAATAATAATTTAGAATATGTAAATTGTAATACTTATTTTATTATATATATAATCTTATTTTTACATTATTATCTATATTTTATATGGTCATACTTATAAATACAGTAATATCTAAATTAAATTAACAAAATGTTAAAGTAAAGACACCATGTTTCAAATTTGAGAAAATTTAATTTTTCTAAACCGACTCAAGCCGAAATACAATTAAAAATTATATTAACACTTGTGATATCGTGTTTTAGAGGAATACCGACGGGTCTACTAATTGCTTATTTTAACAAATCATGGCCCCTCTGTAGCTAACTAACTAAATAACCATTTCATACCATATGATATCACAAAATCATTTAATATTACCTATCTTATTCCTCAGTAAGAAATTTGACTTTAATTTTGTGTTTAATTTCAGGTCATTAATAGTTCAGAGATGAGGCTGATTGCGACATGACAACAATATGGTGATAGAAGGGGCCATGTTCCCACACAAATTAATACACAAATACACATGGGTTTCGTCAGATCAACACACCCGAAACCAGATTTACCACTTATATATCAGTCATAAATGGATGGGAACCTTGCTACAACCCTACAAGGAGATGTAGGATTGTAGACATTGGCTCTGAACATATACTCCTCACAGCAGATATCCGTCTGAAACCAACGACTATAAGGTGCAGAAAAAAGAAAATTGAAACTAAAAAGCTTAATTTTGAAAGAAAAAATTTGCAAATAGGAATGAAGAAGATCAATCGAGAACAAATTGAAACAACCATAAACAGATAAGTCTAACAACTGTCGTCAACCTAACAGTAGTTCTAAAGGTGGTTAAAGTATTTTAAAAAAATAAACAGCAACATTATCCATAACAAACAGTAAACAGCCGCCAACAGTATTCAAAGTCAGGGAACGCCAAGAAAATGAGATATAATCAATGCGATAGAGTCAAAAACAACAAAGCAGAAAGCGGTATATCGTTTTGAAAGATATTTGAAAAAAAAAAGATAAACTTAAAGGAATGCAGAACTGAGTGAGTATAACAATACTGAATGCAGTCGTAAAAGTACTTGCTCTTATAATACACTACAAAGATGAGAGTGAACAGGCGGGATTCAGAGGCTGCATCGAGTCAAACTTACTTCGAATAATCACAAAACATTTATTCGAATGGAATTAACCACTGTATATAACTTTCGTATATTCCGGAAAAGGCATTCGATACGATCAAGCAACAGGTAATATGACAATTCTTGACAAATAAAGGTATTCCAAGCAAAATAATCAACATATTAAAAACACTATATGAATGTGCGGAACTAAGAGATAAAAATAAACAACACAAAAATAGAAGATGTAACTAAATTCTTCTACCTCGGTATTAAGTGCAATTACTACGGATGGAGGTGTTGAAAAAGATATGACCATATAAAATCGTCAGAATGGCATTTGAGTAATTCTAGCCGGTAGCGTTTGAGGAATTTTAGTCTAGAATTATCGATTATTTAACACTACCGTGAAATCGGCTTTCTTATACTCGTATGATAGCGAGATCTAGCTACTTATGACATGCAAGATAATATTCTGACCAAAAATAATGTTCATACCAACGAGATTTTAGTGTTCTTTTATTTATTAAACTAAATCAAGGTTTAATTTTTTGTAAAAAGAAAAAACAAAAATAAATATCAAATAATTTAAAAAAAAAAATTTATACATACAAGTGTAGAATATATATATGTGTTGGTATACAATGTACGAATACGTTGATTGTAAATGAAATCTCTTGCATGCATTCAGTCATTCATTTAACATTTTTTTTTTTCGAATTGGGTTTAATTTTGTTTGGTTGTGATGGTCAAACCTAAATCTTTCATGCAAATGGCAATATAATTTTAATGTTATATCAAGAACATTAAAAATGTCCTTTTTATTCCTTATGTATTCTTGTTTTTTTTTTTGTCAGTAAATATTTAAAATGTAGTTACACCCATATTATTATTTCAAATTATGTAGGTATGTACGTAAATTTTATAATATTCAAGAATTCTATATATTCATTTAAAGCACTTAAAAACGGCTAAATTATTATTACCATTGGTAAAAATTTTTTTTTTTTTGCTATATTGTTAACTATAAAAATCTCTTATACAAAATCTAAACAGTGGTTATGTGTGATATAATTGTTTATATAAGTGTAATGACCACCCTGTAATATGTAATGATGTTTTAATGTAAATAACATTTATATACAATGCATATTAAATATTTTGTAACATGACATTAATAAAGTTAAAATTTTTAAAAATTTATAATAACAAATAAAAAAATAAAATAATATAATATTATGTTAATTAAATTATTTTAACATTATATATTGTTGAATCCATTGAAGAGAAATGACATTTAACACGAACTCTCCTATCATTAAAATTTGACATAATATAATTAATTATATATAATTAACCTGCATTACAATATAATGTTAAGTGAGAGCCCACATATGGTTTTATAATATTTTTTTTTTTTTATTAGATCTAATTATGAATATTTTTAATTTTATAGAATTAAAAAGTTTTTAAAAGATGAGTTGCTTAATTCAATCAATGTTTTCTATTATGTTTTAAGAAGATATGCAAAACATGTTCAGAGGCCCGAGGCACTGTCATAAGTGAGAGAAAGAAGTTGATCTCAGACACGATATAAAGAAAAACTTCTGTTATCACATAGTATGGTGTTTAAGATACAAAGAAAAATCCAGAGAAGTAAGAAAAATATAAGAGAAATTACTATAACAAAATAGCCAAAAAAGCACATAAAGCAGTAGAACCGAACAATATGGGCGCACTCTACAGTAATATATCAATACTATCAATTAATGCTAAAAATCAGAATCAACCAATCAAGAACTGGCAAGGCCAACCATTGTCGTCCACAAAAGAGCACTATATCGTCCACAATATCCAGACCAACAATATCCAGTACTCCAGCCTAGCCTGAATCTGCCAAGCAAAAGAGATATAATAAATTCCATATAGTCTAGAAGCAACAAAGCAGATCTAGCTAATAAAATTTTAATCAAAGTGTTATTAATCAGTGTTTTCTATTATATTTTAATTTTCCGCCTGTGATATGTGACAAAAAAAAAAACCTAAGAGTAAATTTTTTAGAGTTAATAATACACAATTGGACTAGTTTTTATTTGTTAACTGTGTTAAATTACTGCTAGTAAGCAAATTTATCACGTTCAATATTATAAAGTATTATTGTAAATTTTTATTCTTTGTATTGGATCATATATCTAAGAGTATGAATACATCTCTTGATTTCGATATTGTTAGAAATCTCTGACAATCAAGAGTTTAAGTTGAAAACAGAATAAGCGAAATATCAAAATACGCTACCGCCTTGAATTTATCCACCGGCTAAAATACTGAATAATCGATTAAAATAATTAATTATAAATACTGAATATGTCGTTTCGCTTCTTGTTCTTATTCGTTGCGCTAACCACGAATATGGTCCGGCATTGCCATTCACAGCTTCGCTTCCATTTTTACAATAAATGACAAAATATTAAAGGGTACTTTTTTTATAGAAGTTCGATTACTTCGTTGGACACTGCTCTTGGAAGACTGAACAGATTAAAGCAATGAAAATTATATGTCTCCTTCAATTGTTTATAGCAACATTAAATTTAAAATATTTCCAGTTCGACATCACTATTTCGCTCTGTAAGCTACTACAAAGTGGGCACGTTTTGGAAAAAAATATAAAAATATTACTCAAAGGAATCAATCATTCTAATAAATTATGAGAAATGGTAGATGATTATTTTATTGAATTTTTTAAGATTCCCTTGACAAATGTTTCGCGAAACTTTTACAAATAAACGCAAGCACGTAATAAAGATTTAAAAAAAAAAAATTTCCAATTTCTTCCTGTGATTTTTAGACACCAATATTTAAGAAAATTGCTTGAATTGTACTCAAAACTTATTTGGAATATTTTTTCTTTTGATTTTTACAATAACGCAGATAACAAATCTTTTATAACTACATATACATAAGTAGGTCTATGTATAAAGAGTTTCGTACAATACCGTTAGTATTTCACATCACAATCAACGTAATTTGCACTTTGAACAAAAAAAAAAAATTTCAAGGAAATTTTTCTTTTTTTGGTGGTATTTGCTGCTTAACACAAGTGTATAAGAAAATTTATTTCACATTTTTTTTTTTTTGCTAAAAAGAGATACGAAGATAGAAAAACATAGTATATAGTTTTTTTCTTCCACATTTTCGTGGTGCACGTCTAACTTAAACCAAAAAAACAAACGAATAACAAAAAGTTAAGGAAAACATCATACTCGTATAAAACACACAAAAAAAAAAAGTTGTTATTTTTTTGTAAGAAAAATAATAAGTTACTAGGTGTGCTTTTGGTATATCCGTCTTGGTTGGTTTGTTTTCACCTGAAATTTATTCAACAAAACCCACTTTCTTCATCTTGTTGTTGTTATTGTTGTTTTTGACTTCAAAATTTTGCTTCTTATGTGCCCTAATAAATTTTAATTCAAAATGTTATTATAATTATATTTTTCCATTTGTAATAATTTTTGGATTTTCTTCCAGAATTTCTATTAATATATGATAAAACTCATAAATCACGTAATCACAACTGCCAATCGATCACGTTGTTACAAATTGTAGAGAATGAATACAGCCACATTAAGTATTGGATAACTTTCTTAAAACTACTCAAATAACGAAAAATCTATTCATCTATTTGGCCTAAGCAATTAGTCTGATATGCATATATTTATTGTGTGATGTCCTTATTCCGACAGTATACTCATTAATTTAATCTATAGCAAGTCGCGTTCTGACTTCTTCAACGTTCTTTTCAAAATGCGCTCCAGTACCCCCCAAGTCAATGAACATAATACAATTTTTTGGAAAACACAGTAATTAAAATTTAATTCAATCATGCCCGTGCTTTTTAATGCTTACAGCAAATACTTATTTAGTATATATGATAGATCCGGCGCGGATCCATCGTTTCAACTTATACTTTCTAAAAATAATTTGAAGTAAATATTAGCTTAAATAGATTGTTAATTCAAAAGTCTTATTTTTTACATCAAATTTGGTTTATTTGACGTAAATTACAGGGTTTTACAAAAATTTTAAATATAAAAATAATGTGTATTTGTTATTAATTACTATATTTGATAAAGAGTTTAAGAAATATTGGCTCTCTAATAGGTTTCTAAAAAGTCAGCGCCCTTTACATATGCTTACTTTGCATTATATGGTAGATCCGGTGCTGTTGGTATTGGAATACAATTTTCTAAATACCTGAGCACCTAATTTGTATGCAACCGTATTCAGATTTCCCATAATTATTTGGAAGTTCACCCCGCACCAACTACACTCGCCCCAAGAAATTATAAATAATGGGTTCCTAAAGTTGCCCTGACCAACTTCTACATACGTTCTCATTATTTTTTTGATTTTTTTTCGCAAATAAATTTTTTCTTTTTTGGAAAACCAAAGTAAAAATTTTTGTTTTTTTTTTCAAAAGAAACACAAAAAACAAAAAAACTTATACAAGAAATCTTAAAAGAAAATCATATGGGAGTTTGTGCCGAGTTAGTTGTTTTTTTTTTGGTTGTTCTCCGTACAAAAACTCATGTATACACGTTGATGGTTTACAAAGAATATCTTATTTTTTTTTTACGTGAAAAGAAACCAAAGATTTTTATAAATCTTATTAATCTCTTTAGAGAGAGAGAGAGTTGTGTGTGTGTGTAGATTAAAAGATTTATCAAGTTAAGGTTTTGTTCTTCCATTATTTTTTTATTTTTCTTTTTTCTTCTTATTTTTTTTTTCTTTAACTTGTTTTTTTGGTTAGTTTTTCCATCAAGGTATTTGCACTTAACTGATGTAGATTATGAGTATTAGGTTTTTTAAGTTTCTGGCTTTTTTTTTCTTCTTCTTGTTTCTTGTACAAATAAGAAGAAAATAAAAATCAAAATAACAGTTACTGTTATACTGAGTTTTTTTTTTTTTGTTTTTCTCTTTTATAGATACCGATTACTGCAAATATATCAACGTAAATTCAAAGTTAAGAGGAAATTTATATTAAATTATGATTCAAAGGTAGAAAATATTTGAAGAGAAAAATCAAGAGATAAAGGAAAATGTATAGAAGAAAATCCTATTTAAAGAATAAAAACAAAAAAAAAAAAAATAAAAAGTTTTTCATTTTTTGGGGATTATTGTATTGACTTATGTAATGATAATAGCATTGTTATCATATTATTGTAATTGATAAAAATAAAAATCTTAAAAAGTTTTTCAAAAGTTTTAAAGAAAATTTTAACATAGAATTTTCTTTTATAAAATTATTTCGGCAATTTATTAAATATTTTTAAAGATTTCGAAAATTGAATTTAAGTAAAAAGTTTTTAATGAGTTTTAATTTTTATTTTATAATTGGCCTTATATAACAAATATTGGATTAAAACTTTAAATGGTTGTATAGAATTCACAATTTAGACTGTTTTAGCCAATAAAATCATATAGTACTTAGGCGATATGGAGGACCAGATCGTCCCCAAGAATAGACTTCTCAAACCATATTTTATAATATAGATTTATATTCAAGTATTATCTACAGTAGAATGTAGACATTAAATTATATCTTTCATTTTTGAAGCGTTTACGAGTGCAGTCATGCACTTGATACTGAAAAATGAAGTTGGATCAAACCAATGGTTGATAAAAATAGCACTTTTCTCTTGAACAGATGAAAATACTACCTTTAATCTACAAAATTTTTAAAATTACTTTCATTAATATACCAAAATATTTCAAAGATTGCATACATTTAGAATGAGGCAAAAAAAAAATAAAAAGGGAGGTTACTATAATTCTTGAATTTAATGTTAATTGGGTGAGTTAAGAAAATTAATTATATTTTTTAAACAGCGTTAGCTTTCTGCATTTATAAAAATTTGGAAATGACTTACATTTTCGAAAGTATAAGGCTAGGGAGATAATATTTTAACTGGAGAGGTGATGGAAGCGAAAAAAAAGTAATGTGTCTTCTAACTAAATGAACTATTTATTAGTATGTGGGAGTTCCTTGAATTTCAGGTTTCTACATGTTACCGTTTAGTTTGAAAATTATATCAACAATTTTGGAAAAGACGAGTTTTAGGTAAAGGTCAGTTTTAACAGTCATTTTGTTTTTTTAAAATTCATTTATGTTGTTTCGAGATAGCACAAACCAGTCATTACTTTTCTGCGTTTTCAAAATCCTTTTTTTTTTTAAATAAGCAGCTAGAAGGTGGCATTTTTAGGTCTATAAAGAACTATGATTTTTAAAGAGGGGGGGGGGGAGGTGGAGAGGAGAGATAGCTTAACGGTTTCTTCTACGGAAATAAGTTTTTGGTAAAAATCTATACACATATGTAATTTCGACTCTCTACCTTCAGAGATGTAGCAATTTTGTAAACATGTCCACAGACGGACGAAATAATATACTGACAGAGTGGAAGTAATAAGAACTGCTTTTTAAAAATTTCTTGGAAAATCAATAAAAAGCATATCAATCGCATGACGTGATGATTTTTTATGTTAAATACTACATACGATATGAAAACCATACAATATTGTAATAATTATTAATATTTAAATTTATAAATAGACAACAAAATATTTAAATAATAATTACAATAAATTATAATAATCATAATAATTATTAATGACTACTTAAACTAAACAACTATACTAAATTAACAAAACTTTTTGTTAAATTTTTGAATCGACCAACAAGAAATACTAAAATAAAATATCCATAATATTTTAATAGACCCTTCAAAATTCATTTTTAACACACACAATATTCACAAATTTTTATAAAACTACAATAACAGTTTTTCTTTTTAGGTATAAATGTGGTTAAATTGGCACGTGCTTCATATAATAATCGTCATTTTATTTTTATACTCACCATAGTTTTCCATTCATTTTCTGTAATACACTCTATAAAGTACATAGTGTTATATTAAGTTGTTCTTATTATAATATAATTTAAATATTAAATTTACATACAAGTAATTTACAAATACATTTATAATAATGTTATTCGAAAAATTTTTCAAATTAAATCATACGTAAAAATACTGAAAATGATTATATGACAGAACAAAGTCAATTTAAAAATACCAAACCAATATAAACGTGTCTGTACTTACCTTTACGTACATTGCACATCATCAAAACATTATGTTATATAATGTTGTTCTTGAGAGTATTTTAGATACCTGGTAATGTTGAGTACTCAGTTTTGTGTTGCTCGTTCCTTAAAACAGGAATATTACCAAAAAAAATTACTCGTTCTCTAAAATACTTACTTTTTAATTTTTAAAAATTTTAACAGTACTTTTATACTTTTTTTTGGTTTGCTCTTTTTTTTTTGGTTTTCAAATCTTGTTCAATTTTATTCTCTCATTTTTTTTTTGTGCTCTTATTTTTAATTACATGTTATGAGTTTATGTGACAATTAAAATTTTATATCATTGATGTTTCATTGTGATTTAACAAAAAAAAAAAACGCAAAAAAATTTAAAACTTTTTTTACTTCACGTTGTGTGATTGTGAGAACATCAATTGCGATTGGAATGAATTGAAAATATAGATGGCACTTTTTACAAACTTAAAATTAAAACATTGAGAAGAGAAAGCCAAAAAAGAAAGTGAGTAAACCGCATGTGTATAGTATTTATATTGACAAAAATGTGATGTGTCCAGCACATAATCGACGGAAAATTTCTAGGTTAGTGGGAATAATGCAGAAGATAATCAAAATGTCTTTTCAACAATGATTTTCTGGGATCCAATTTCACTTAAAATTTGGTCAATTAGTTTTATTAAAGAACAAGTATTAGAATTCAAATAATAAAATTCTATAAATTCCGAATCAACGGAGAGGTCAAAAACCTTAAATGTGATCAAACATATGAAATCAGCTCTTGGGAAATGCACAGCTCCCATGACTTAATATTCTTGATAATGTTTGATTCTTCATTGTTTTGATATTGGTTTTCATTTAAATTTCATTTGGACTTCATTGGTTCACAATTCATTTGTATATAGGAAAAAATTGGCGTTCGGTCTCTAACAAAAATCCAATTTTTTACTGCTACTTTTCTCAAAAGATGGTTAAGTTGCTTAGGGTATTGTGAAAAAGAGAATTATCTATTTAAGAAGAATATGAATTTTGGTGTCATCGCATAACCTCAGTTATATTTATCCAATGAAGACGGTAGTAGTAGTAGTAGTAGTAGTAGTAGTAAGAGGCCCACAGAAAAGGCCCATCGGCAACCCCCAAAACCAACACCCAACAACTCCCAAGAAATCCGACCCACCAGACCCCCTATGGAAATCCGCAAATCTCCCTGGTGAAGCCCAAAAGCCGCACGAGAGACACCCTGGATAGGTCCCCAGGCCATCATAAAAATAAGCCCCAAAGACATGTTTTCTCTTCCACATTAAAAACGGGCAGGCACAGAAAACATGCTCTACATCCTCCACTTCCGCCACATTCCAACATCCACGATATATATCCGTCGTAGTGACCCCAAGCCTCCTGACCATTTTCCCCAAAAGGCTCCTGACCATTTTCCTACTATACCTCAACAGCATACTTGTCCTCATTTTGTGCCTGATAGGCCACATTGTTTTGGTCACCCTACACGTGTGAGCCTTTGCCCACAAGACCCCACTCCTCCTGCTATACTCACCATTGATAAATATTGATGAAAACCACAAGAACACATTGAAATCCTTAATAAGAAAAGCTGAAAATTTTCTAATTCAATTTTGAGATTATTATTATACGAGTAGTTATAATTTTTTATGAATATTATTATAGATAAAAAAAAAAATATAAAAACAAAAAAATTTTTGAATATTTTTACATATACAAAATAATAAACTATTGTATAATATTTCCATTATAAGGATATGAAAAAGGACGAATAATTTTGTATACATAAAATGAATAAACCGCATATTATTCTTTTAAGAACACTTTTTATAACTTTACGTGCATAATGACACTAAAAATAACTTTTTATTTTTCAAAAATAATTTTATCAAATTTTATAAAATAAGTAAGGATATTCCAAAATTTTCTTATTCTTAGCATTCTACCTTAGCATTTTGAGTAGTTTTTTTGTACATATGGTGAGCAGTTTTTTTTTTTTTGTATTTCATCTTTATTTTTTTTTTAAATTTAAATGAACGGTTAATTTGACATGTTTAAGTCATAATATTAACAGAGTTAGAAAGTGAAGTTTTATTACCACTTCCTCATGATTCTTAAATATTTTATTATTTTCATTTACATATCTAAATTCTTGGTAATAGGAAATTGAAAAAATCATATATAATTTTAATACCTTAAGTGTATACAGTGAATTTACGGTGAATATACAGTGAAGTTTATAGATAGTTGCTGGACAGTGTTGAAAATAGTTCATCACAGTGTTATTCTGTTGTTGCTTAACAGTTTTCCAGTTTTGAACGTACCAGTGATTAATTAATGAATTTGTAAGTAAGTATAATATATAAATTAAATATGAATGTGAAAATATTTCGAAGTACAAATTACTATCTCACACTTTATTAACAACATTAAATTAGTCTATTACAAAATTTAACTTATATAGTGTCAGTTAAAATTCCATATTAATTTTGTTCTTCTCACTAAATTACCTGCTAATAATGATTCTCTCTCCCATAATACTCTCATCACATCTACAAATATTTCCAATTTTGCTCTTCTTTTGTGCTATAACAGCAAAAATAAAACTGTCAAGTTAAAAGTGTTTTTAAAAATTAGCAAAAAATTAATTCCTTGTTTCTCTCACTCATATCATTCATTATCATAGCTTTGACAGAATGGCATCTATGCTTTGTTTAACAGGTGCAAATTATAATTAAGAAACAAAAGCCTTATATATTTTCATTTTAGTCTGTGATTGAATAAAGTATAAATTTTTGGGGAAAAAAATTTTATCCATAAATTTTCCCTTTACTCGCAAAGAAGGAGCATTTTTGTGATTTTTGAGGGGAAAATTAGACTCAAATCGGGAAATTTTAGGTGATTTTTCAAGAAATTTAATGATTTTCGACTGTTCTGTGAAAATTTTTAATTCTCTGGAAAATAATTTCAAAAATCTCATTCGCTCGATCACAAAAAGCAAAATCATTTACTCTAAAAAATCTAAAAAAAAATTTCCTTATTTTGTTAAAATACAATATTACTTAAACTGATAAATACTGATAAATACTACCTCTTTACTTAAACTGATAAATACTATACACACATACATATAATTTCGTACATTCTATGAATAACGAAATTAAATGCAAAATTAACATTATAATCAAATCAAAAATTAAAAAACACAAGAACATATTTTGGAAATAAAATTAAAAATAATAAAATAAATAAATTTTTTCATACGTACTCATATTTCTAATATATAAGCATAATATCCATAAAGTATGTATTTATTATTAAGAAAAGGATGTGCAGATTCAGGAAAACAAAAATAGGGAAAATAAAATATGAAATATTAAAAGAATCCCTTAAGATTTTTGTTTGTTTTTGGCCATGTTCTACTATAACATCCATAATAGCAACAACAAAAAAAAATTTTATTTTAAGGAGTTATTTTACAATAATTATGATTATTTTTTTTCTTACATAATATTATAGTTGATGAAATACCTTCATTAATATAAAACAGGATTTTTAAAAGAAATAATAGTGAAAAACTTAAGAAATCAGGTGAATGAATACGAGTACAAGTAGATCCATATTCTTATATTGTTATACAATATACTTATATTATAGTTTGTGTATGTATATGTAGTTTGTATATTTTTCTTGTCATCGAATGTATCAAAACTTGTTATATTTTTATAATGATGATTTATTTTAGTTGAAAATATAGTGAAGAATAAAGATTATATTGTGTACACTCTTAAAAATTAGTTATATTTTTTTAAGTTTTTAGTTTTTTTTTTAATTTAGAATAAATATAGTGATAAATTAATTATCTGCCAACTAATCCACTAGGAACTGGTCGTATAACACCACTGGATTGGGAGAGATGGTACGCAAGGAAGACTGGTTTTAACTTGTTATGAAATTCTTTTTGATTCTGCCCTCTCGACCTTATCGGGATGGTTCAATCTGCCAGATATTACAGTTGCAGTGTACGCCGACACTATTCTCAAATTCATTGGTGTTACTTGAGTTGTATTAACGCATTAAGGTGGAATCTAGTCGAAACAGATTATCTTTAAAACATTCTCCTAACACACCCAAGAGTCTTGGATTTTTTTATAAAATGGGGTCTTGAAAAACGCACAAACTCGTACAAAATTTATATAAAAAATTATGTATTCTCAATAAAGCTTGTTATAGCAGCTAGTAATTTTTTTATGAAAATAAATAGGAATTACACTAATAGATATTTAAAGCAGAGTGAATAAAAAAAATGGAGTAAGGGATGTTTAAATGATTAGTAAGATTTTTAGTCTACATGTTACAAGAGTGAAAAGATAAGGCACATGTCTAGAAAGTGAGAAATTTAATAAAAAATGTTACAATAACAAATTTTCTTAAAAATATTTTCTGGGTGTATTTTTTAAACAATGTGAAAACTAAAAAACTGTAAAAACAAATGAATCATTTTCTCTCTCTCACACTTTTTTTTTTTCTTCTTCTTCTTCTCAAAACATTTTATTGTTATTGCTTTGTTATTTTGTTTTCATTATTTTTCGTTTTCATTTTATTTTTGTTTTGTTTTAAGAGTGTGACGCGTTAATTAAGACAAAGTGCACACATAATATCAATTTTTTGTATTAACATCCTTTTATTGTGTATTATGTATGTATATGCATAGATATATTATGATTATATATTTATTTATCAATGTATGTAAATATTGTACACTTCATTTTCCTTATATTTTTCTTATATAATTCTTTATTTTTCATAATATAAAAATCATGATGAATTAAGTTGAGAAAAAAAAAGTGATAATAATAAAAAATAAAAAAAACAACAACAGCAATTCTATATAATGTCAATATTTTATTTAAAAATTACACATTGAAACTTTTTTACACATATATTTATGCTTTTAAAGCACATTCCAACAGAATTAGAAAAAAAAATACACTTATTAAGTTGGATTTACTCACACTTCCCGAACGGGGTGAGACTCCGATTATAGAATCTTTAAACATTTGAAATGAGTTGAAATTTAATACTCACATTGGATTCTAGCGGAAATTCCTTTCACAAGAGAAGTACATTTTTTCCTCCGTCTCTCCTCTACAAATTCCAACACCTAGTAATAATTCGTATTCCATTAAATTTGAAATTTTATCAGTATCTAGTCATATTCTTTGAAAAAAAAATTTCTATTATCTTCTCTTACAGCGTTATCGTCACACTAAATTACCCTACAACTCACCTCCTAAAAGTATGCAATTTTCGTCTCCTAAAATTATGCAATCGGACGATATTTCATAATATTAAATGCAGAATACAAGCAATAAAAAATATTTTTTTCTAAAAATTAAGTATTTCCATTTCCAATTTTGTTAAAGGAAAACGTGCTATTTTACAAACCATTGGTTAATTCAATTCGAAAATTATTTCTTTTAAATTCAAGTGAACACTTATATACACACGTTTACTTTTCTATACAAAATTTATCTATATGTATATATTTATTTGCTAATATTTTAAATGAAAAGATTCGTGTTCCATACTTGAATTTTACGAGCGAACATACGAGCGCATATAAGTGTATATGAATTTATACTCTTATTTATTATCGTTGTTCTTATTCTGTTATTTTGCATATATATAGGAGAATATTATATAAATAATTGTATATTTGAATATATAGTAAAAGAATATCCTTTTAAAGGAAATCTCTTATTCGTCTTTCAAATTAATGGATTCTTGGTAAATATTTCCTCTAATACGATTTTGTTTTTTATTTTTTTTTTTTCTTGTAGAAAGTTTTGTACCTGGTAACATTTTTTTTTTTTTGCTTTGTATTTTTTTCATCATTATAAGAAAAAAAAAACAGCATTTTATCAAAATATGTTCGAGTGTATATATTGCATGACGTATGTACACATAATAAATATATTGGAGGGAGAGAGAAAAAGAGACAGAGACAAGAAATTTAAAAAGAGTAATATGAAAAATTGAAAAAACGTATGCATGTGAAAAACAGGAAGGAAAAAGAGGATCATCGCCTTTTTACTTTATATTTATTTTTTTTTTATTAAGATTTTTTAACTTAAACCGAATAACCTTATATTGTATAACATAACTGTACATTTGATATCTCTCTAAAAATCATTCATTATAAATAAATGTCTTTTCCTTTTTGTTGTACAGGTATTTGGATCTTAATTTCTCTAACATATTGAATTGTGTGACATGAACTATGGGACTGAATACACTTATAGACAAATGTTTAAAGAATATTACTCGAAAATTAAGTGAAAAAATACAAAATTTGAGAAAAAATTTAATTTAAAATATTTTTATATTTCCATTTCCGTAGGATTTTTCATACTATTGTAAATTAACGGACTTCTTATTCGTACGCAATGGAATAAATGTTCTGCAACAGTATTTTGCTGTTCTGGTGAAGCCAGATGACGATTAATTGGTTGATTGTGGCTTCCAATTACTGTTGCGTTACGGGTTACGACAAAAACCCTCCCTAAAAAAGTACGGTTCGATAATGTCCAAATTACCAATAAACAAGACATTGTATTTATGAGCAAGAAACCAAATTACCATAGGCATGACATTGCAATACCATTTATTTCCCATCACACAAAATGCATAACAAAGTTTTTATGAATAAAAAACAAACAGTAGAATATCAAAATTAAAGTGTTAATAAACAATAATCCAAAGGGTTCATTAACACAAAAGCGATATCCGGACGATGAAACGATTTTGACCTTATAATAGCAAAATATAACCGGAAGGCGTACCGGTATTCTTTAGTATGTTAGAGATAACAGTCGCAGAACATGATAAATCAGGGTTGTTAAAATTTATATACGAAAAACTTATCTATAGGCACACTCTGTATTTTTCTTTTGAATATTTATATAAGATCAACCCTGAATTAAAACAATTGATATTATATAAATTTTGCACGTATGAAAAACATTCTACATCCATTTTATTCATCCTTCTTCTATATATACATACTTAAAGATATTTAGCTATCATCCTTCTATATATCTACCCATTCTGTCAATGCGCCCATCCAACCATTCACTTATTTATTCATTCATTCATTCCAGATCTAACATATTCAACATAAGTATAATGAATATATACGTATATTTTGATTCTATAATTTATCACCATATCATCATTCCTATCTATTCTATCGTATCTATCTATCTATCTATTATTCAATGCATATACAAATATCATTTATATTAATATGCATTAGGCATACGTCAATATTTTATATTTATATTTAAAATAAATGAAAATATTTTGTTTGAGTTCCTTTTATAAGAGTATGAAACTCCAACATTACTCCGGAGTATATTTGAGAGTATTTTATAAAACATTATGCTCTCGTTGAGTGATCAGATTAGCGAGATAGTATTTATTCATGAACTTATTCTGAGAAATTGTGTTTCGAAATTCTTTTTAGGCCAGGTATCTTAAAGAAAATTCAAATGCTTTGAGATTATTCAAGGTTTTTGCTGTTCCTTATCACAATACGAACTATGGTTTTAATGACCCAATGGCTATGAATTGACATACTGGCAATTATATTCTTTGATTATATAACGGAAGAGCCCATTACTTACTCATAATATTCGATATTGAATACAAACAAAAATAACAATACAATATCAATAACATTCAATATTTGATATAAGGAAAAAATCACAGTAAATTACTCAATGGTCATCGTCTATTAGTTAACTTAGTGACTTTTTAAACTGAAGCTTAACTCTAAATTGTTTTCGGCCCTACACAATACTCCCAACGAAAATAAGAGAAAAGGAAAAAAAACAATGTATGTTAAGCCATCTACCGGAATAAGTATGAACAACTTGTACTGCTCTCAATTACTCTTTGTATTAGGACGATATTTTTTTTTTCTTTTCTCTTGCTCTCATTAGAAATATTGTATGGCCGTAAATGGAACGCTCTTATAAATTAATATATGTATGGTATATATATAAAAAAAATCTGATATATTTCTACATATTAGATATATAGCCGATTTATAACTGTTATACATATGTATATTATATATATGTATATGTATATACAAATAAATATTTATAAGTATATACATAAGTAAAGAGCATTCTGTTATAAAGATAAAAGTGAGAAATGATAACACAAAACGTGTGCATTGGTTGTTGACAGGTGTAATACGATTGAAAGGTGTTTTTCTATGATATAATAGTATATATATATATATATATATATATGTACATATACAGAAAAGTACTTAAATGTTAAAACCTATAGATGGAATAATATTCTATATATAGACACGGCTTCCTCTCTCTCTCTCTCTCTCTCTCTCTACCCCCCTCTCTTGCTCCGCGCACAAATGTAATTTTTCTAATTATTATTTTTACATATATACAATATTATTAATATTGATATAAGTATATATATATATAGATTTTTTTTTTATTTTTCTAACAATATTGCAAGAATTTTTATATTTTTTCAACTTGCGGCAAGAAAAAGAATAAAGTATTAGAATTTCTTGGTGGTTTTATTCGGGCTGAATCAAGATATATATAGATATGGATTTGTGCATTTTATATTACAATTACATATACATGTGTACATAGAGATATACATTAAAAGTAATGAGTAAAAAGCTGCAAATATTAGGTATACACAGAAACAAAAAAAAAAATATTTTTTAATTTTTACATTTTATAACTTTTTAAATTTGAAAAGTATAGAAGGAAGAAAATGACTTATGTTTGTTTTTTTATTAAATACACGTTCTATATTTATAATATGTGTAGCTCTCTTGTAATATTTGTATACATGACATAATATTGTACCTAACGAACATCATCAGGTTACAAAAAAATATTTCATTTAGAAAAATATTTTATTTGTAAAAAAAAAAAAAATTTTCTCCTGAGAATTTTATTTTAATTTTGTTTTATTACTTTACTTTAAGTTTCTGCTTTTTTCCTCTCTCTCTCTCTTTCTCTGTTCTTCCATAATATTTTCTCTGAATTTTGAAATATTTATGTTAAAAATGGATTTTAAGAAATATATATAATAATATAATATAGATCACATACACATGTATATTATGTGAAATAATAATAATAATATTATATTTTTTCCAACTTAATAATTTTCTCAATCCCGCATACACAAGGGTACATAAAACAAAAAAAAAAGTAGATATAAGAAAAATATAAGATAAAAACCTTATGTTTGCGTACACTATTTTCATTTCTTTATTTTGTTATATTTTCTCTTCTTCTTCTTCTTCTATAATATTTTCAAAGTGTAATCAGGGATTTAAAAAAAAAAATTTTTTTTTGATTTTTAATATTTTTAAAAACAAATAATAATTGTATATACGTAGGCACACATATATACGTTAAAACATAAATTAATGAAATTGAAAAAAAAAAAAAATCAAATATGAATGAGGCATAACACAAATTAAATTTAGAATATTTGCACTGAAAATATTTATTTTATAAGAATAAAATATTTCAGACGCAGTTCTAATAAAATATAATTTAAATAGGAAGTTATTATTATTTCTAAATCAGTAATGAACCGATCATTTAAATGCTGAGCATTTTAGCACTGCAATATTGACAGTAGGAGCGAACATTGACGATTCAACAAAAACATTACAGGAGGCAATTAACAAAATAAGCCAGTTGACTAGAGATTGGAGGGTGAAGTTGAATAAAGCAAAATCGGTTCACATAAACTTCACCAATCGGAAAATATTAAATCTACCACAAATTAACGTAAATGGAACGAACGTAGCGATCCATAACTCAGCAAAATACCTAGGAATGACTTTAGATGTCAAGCTAAGGTGGAAAGAGCATATAAAGAAGAAACACATAGAATTAGAAAATAAATAGAGAGAAAATTATTGGCTCCTAGGTCGTAAATCCAATTTGGCGATTGATAATAAGATATTAATTTATAACCAAATCATTAAACCAATATGGCGATATGGCATTCACATGTTCGGTTGTGCCAAGAAGACTTACATTAACAAAATTCAAACCTTCCAGAATAAAGTTCTACGGGGCATGGTAAATGCGCCATGGTATATGCGTAAATTTGATATCCACAGGGACTTAGGAATTCCTTTGGTTGTGGATGAAATTATGAGTAGTGCCACAAAGCATAGGACTCGTCTAGAACAGCATGTAAATATGGAAGCAGCTCGGCTGCTAGACAATGGCGTTATAACAGAAAGACTTAAACGAACAAGACCGTTCGATTTAACACGAAATACCAATTTCCTTATGGAAGGTATTTAATTCCTGCACGGAAAAACCAAGTTAGCGCGGAGGTAATACGAGTAGTTAGTCTGTAAGACCAGTTTTATCTGTTCAGAATTTAGGTGATTTTTTAGGGTAGGAGTCACGCTCCCCCACTGTTGGAGAAAAAAGGCAGATAGAGCCGTCCATCTTCGCCGTTCGAAATTTTTTCACCTAGTAGAAAAAAAAAAGAAAAAATTTTAGCAGATTATTTTAAAAATTTGCAAGACAAAATACAATAAGTGGAGGAGTGTTGGTACATATTTTAAGCTATGCACATTCCTTTGTAAAATAATTTTTCATATATGGGTAGTTTTACACATAGTAATTTAGTTTTAGATTTATAAGCTGATACTGGGACAACTGAAGTAATTTTTATTAAAAAAATATCAATAAATCTCCTGAACAAAATATTATTCAATAACCTAATGAGAAACCTATAGTATGGGTACATATTCATTATATATTATCTTCCAAATTTTATTAAAAGAAAATCTGATGTGATTAGCATATAACAGACTGCCTTGGTTATCGTGTGACAATTTAGTGAAAGTGTTACAGAAAATTACCAAAATGCGTTTCGAACATTTCTTTACAATTTTGAGGACACATAAAAATCATAGGGTTATTGTTTTAGCATTCCGAATTTAAATATTAAGTTTGATGAAAATTGGTTGATATACATGATTGAACACACATATCGCTTTGTCGGCCTCTCCAAAAATAGTTTAATTACGTTTCCCTACTATGTTGTGAAGTATGTTCTCCCTAAAAATTTGATATCCAAAATTTGGTGGCATCACATAACATTCCATATTGAATGCAATGTAATCAGTAAAAAGAAAATCTAATATTTCTCAAGACAGGAAAGAAATTCAATTATCAATCAAATGACCATATAATTTTCGTCTGTTGTTTGAGAGTGTTTTTAAATTTTGATATTTTAAGTATTTGACCTTTAAGGGACTTATTATATACTTGTTATACGCTATTTCTTTGAAATTATTTAATTTTAAATTATTAATAATTTTAAGATATTATTTTAGAAATTTTTTATGACAATTTTTTAAATCTTAACTAACATCCAAATCTAAGTTCAATAATTTCAAAATATAGATCTAATATAGAAAAGTAATAAAATATTTAGAACCTCCCATTTACTTGAACGCCATGTTGTATTTATTTAAATACAAAAATTCAATCAATAATTTTTTACCAATACTTCAATTCTACATTTTATACAATAATAATAGATGATGCCTTCGATTTCTCAATAATCCTTTTCAATATTGAATAAAATACTTTTATTTTTACATTGATTTGGATATTCATACGTACATACTCATGTAATATTTGTATTCTTTTTATATTACACAAAGAGAAGAAAAAATAATTTTTTCGATTGGTTGGAAAATCTGCGCAAGCTTCAATTCGAACAAAACGGAACCTCGAATATTTTATTTATTACAATAAATTAAAATATATATTTATCTTATTTCAATAAAATATATATATTTCCATGAATATGAGATTCTGAACAGAAAGTATTTGAACTCATCATCAGAATTATTGTTCTAATTATTAAAATTGAAATAAAAAATGACAAAAAGAAAGAGAAACTTTAGTAGATTTAAGAATATATTCTTAATCAATGGGCAATTATTTAAAATTTTTCTACACAATAACGATAATTGATTCTAGATTCATAATTAATAATTTTAAAATTGTATCCAAATTTATATGGAACACTCAATTTAATTTTCTATATTAAGTGCTGAAATTTAAATTTAGACATGACAATTCATTATATAAAAAATTTACTGCTATACATATATACATAGCTACTCATGAGTAGGCAAAACTTTCAGAAAAACTTTCAAAAACAACAATAAGTTAAAATTTTAAATTTTGCTTACTTTAAAGTCTTGTAATTCCGAAATCTTAACAGATTATTAAAAGCGTAGATATTTATAAGAAAACCTTTACTCTAAAATTTGAAAATCATATTTAATAATACAGGTGTACGCAGGCACGATGTTATACTTAAAATTTCAAAAGTAAAAAAAAATCAATTTTACCTTTTTGAACCCTTGTAATTCCAAACCTGTTGAGCCGTGCGTATCGTCTCCGTACAAAAGTTTTGTCTATTGATAATGATACAAAACAATTCGAAAAAGCAACCATTGAGAATCAAGCATCTACAACTTCTTTGTCACTAAATGTAATAACAGCAAAACCTTCTCAAAATTGCTCATTCTCTAAAATACTTTTCATCTACTTTCGCAATTAAGCCGATAATATACGCAAGATTTCCCAAATTAAAAGTTAATTTTATTAGAAATTAGTATAATACTTGCCTCTCTAGAAGACTACCATATTTTCAAAATAATTCTTGTTACTTGTTCTTAAAATTACAATTTTTGTTTTTTAAATCAAATATCAATATTTTTGTATCAAATACTCAAAAATAAAATTTCTCTTAAACTCTGAATAGAGAGATGGTCTGTAAATATATTATTGAATATTTAAAAGTTATTTTTCATTCATATCAAAATTATATATACGTGTAAGACCATCTACAATGTATACAAATGAAAAAAAAACAAAACATACACTCAAAAAAAAAAATTGTTAATTAAAAACTAAATAATAAAAATCGCATTTTTTTTTTTTAATTTCCCTATTCTTTAGTTTAAATTTTTTTTGTATACATAAATATGTTACTATTGTTAATACATGCAAGTATATCATACTTTTCTCTATAAAAATTTTTATTCCCTGTACCCCATTATATATTATAAAGTATATATATAGTAACTGTTTGTATATACTAAGATTTTCACATATAGTTTATTTTAATAGTTTATACTCGTGTATGTTTTGTGTTATTTATTCCGAAAGATGTTAACAACAATCGAAGAGAGCCAGAGTATTGCATAAGAGCCAGAGTATATTTTGTTTGATAAATAAAAGGAAAACCAAACAAATGTACACTCAGAAAAAAAAAATTTCAATTCGGTTTTTTTTTTTCCTCTTTTATTATTATTTTTTGAGTAAATTTCTCTATAAAACATAAAGAAACACACACACAAAGTCTGTAAAAATATTGTAAATAATAAAAAAAAAGAGAAAAATAAATAAATAAATAAAAATACAATTTACTGAACCTCTAATAACCAAAAAAAAAAAAAAACAAAACAATAATAAATTGCTCAAAGTTTATGAAAACTGGCGAAAAGCCATTTTAATGCTGACCGAGAAATTGACCTAAACTATACCCAAATAATAAAAAGATTTTTTTTTTTGTAATATGAAATTTTCTATTTATTTGTTCGCCATTTTATTGTTTTTTTTTTTCATTTTGTTTTCTATTTTTTCATTATTTATTTTATGTTTGAAAAAAGTTAACTTTAATATTTTCTTTATGTTTTGAAATAAAAAACAAAAAATGAATCGCTCCAGGATTTTTTTTTTCTATATTTCTAGTTTCGGTTGCCTCCCCAAACTCTTTGTTATAGAAAATTTTATTTTTTTAAATGAAAAACGAAATAAAAAATAAATATGAAAAATTGCAATTGCAATAAACTCTCTGATAAATTAAAAACAAATATATGAGCACATTCACATACAATAATTATATACAAACATGTATAACAATATATACAAACAAACAATAAGTTCAAATCTAAAAAAAAATAAGGAAATAAAAAAATTATTCGTATAAGTTTTTCAATTTTCGCTTAGCTATTCTAAAAAAATTTTTTTTTTGAGCAACATATATAGGGGGAGAGAGAGAGAGATAGAGAGAGGGACAGAGAAAAATATGAGAAAACAAAATTTTTAGGTATAGGTAGGTGCATATTAAACTGATTTTTAATAAAAAAAATAAATAAAATTTTTTTTAGAATTTTTAAATTAAAAATGGAAGAAATATTGTATAAATTGGAAATAGAGAATGTGAAAAAATTGCATACTTCTAGGAGTCAATTAATTTTATAGGAAAATATTATAGGAGAATTATAAAATTAAGCGTCATTACACTAAATCTATTAAGTGATGATAGTCAAAAAAATTTGATTTCGAATTCGATGCTCACCGCGGAGGTTAATATTAAAAAAATAATCTATGTTGTGTTCTGATGTATATTCGGCGCCCAGATCTATAATGCAAATAAGGGCACTCACCGGAGAAAAAATTATTAACGTTAAGTCCTCTAAATTTAACAATACAATTAAAGAAGTTATGAAATATTAGATTTTTTTTGTTTCTTAAGCAGAATTCATTGTTCTTGTACTTAGTCAAGTCAAAAAAAAAAAAAATCCGTTCCAAATATGTTCACCGGTTATATATTGGGATTCAACACGGGTTTTGTTTTTGATTCATCTAAGAGTACCTTGAAGTTATTTAAATTTTACTAAATTGTAAAAAATTGGAACTCAATTCGTAAATCTTAACTAAATATTAATGTTAAAATCTAAGTAATATGATTTTAATTACCCTGAACTCTAAACATTTCATCAACTGTAAACTAAAAATTTTGAACTCTGAACTCTGAATTCTGAACTTTGAGCTCTGAACTCTGAACCCTGAACTCTGAATTCTGAACATTATATTGTGTACTATGAAAGTACACAATAATTTGAACCCGAAAGTAAAGTAATTTGAATCCGAACTCAAATCTTAAATTGTTCATATAAAATTTTAATAAACCTGTGATTACATCAAAATTAAATTTCGAAATCCTGCCAATAAAACGCACAAAACCATACAACTACACCTGTGTAACAAAAATATCAATTCATTCTTATTCTTTCTTATTCCTTTTTATTCTTTCTAAATTGTAATTAGTGCGGAAACTAAACTATAATTATTAATTTAATCTAAAAATTTTATTTAAAATAAAAAAATTCTATCAAATTTCTCATTTCTCAAGAACAAGGATATTCAAATGAATTTTGAATAAAAACAAAAAATATGCGTAAATATACGCAAAATATTTCTTAAAATCTATAAAATCGAGGACAATAAAAAAAAAAAACTATAGCATATTGCTTAACGAATTTCTATATTTTTTTATTTTATTACAGAAAAAAATTAATAACATATAAGAATAGACTATAAATGTTTCAGCAAAGAAGAAGAAAAAAAAATTTCATTTTTATTGCTTTCCGCAGTCAAATTGTCGTATGGTTTTTTCGGTTGCCTTATCTTAATTCATTCTTTTAATTTACTTTGAAATTTATATTTTGTACAAAGTAGAGATGGAGCTTAGCTTTATTTTGGATATTCTAGTTCTGAAAATATGTTACAGATGGCGGGTGAACTCACAAATACTTTACTTTAAATTTTCTTAACATATTATTCACTAGTGCAAGTTACATTTGCAATTTGAGGTAGTTTCTGAGGTAATTTGAACTTTTATATACCATGACAATTGAATTCTACTTATACCGTATCGATAAACAATTCAGCAATTTTCATTTATAAGCTGAATTCTGTATTAATACAGTATTGTTACAATTCTAATCTCAGAGATACATAACATATAACGTAAGTTCTCATACATAAATGAAAATTATAAAAATTATATAACTGAATAAGGTATTCAATAAAGTCTAAAAATATTGTTGTCTAGTTAAATTCAAAGCAACATAATAAAATTTTCAATAATAATAACAGTTAACGTTGTGGGTTACACATTTTTAAATGAATGAAATGGGGTAAACGGATCTCCCCTGCAACTATTTACGACTTATTGTAGCCTGTTCACGCTCCCGTCTATAATATCCCAATTCCAAGTATAAAGCTAGAGATATCCACAAGGGAGTTGAACAACACTTCATGAACGCTTAGGAAACCTTATACAAATCGATTGCGACACCGAACAATCAGTATCGAGCAGTCGCACCTTATATATTTTCACGATATTTTGTGTTGTAACAGTATTATTTTAACAAATGAGTTGAGTAAAAAATTTATTTGTAAGAAATTTATTAACGTATAAAATCACCGTATATTGCCGTATGTGATGAACAATTTGCAATTTCTTCAAAACTCTGTAGCTAAGTTGCTAGAGTGTCCACCTATAAAGCGATAGGTCATTGGTTCTAATACAGTCCGAGGAGAAAAATTTTCTAATTTTTCTATCTTATATCGTTTTTTTAATGCGTAATCATCCATCTGTTCTTCATATTTTGTATGAAGAAATTTTTATTTGTTATTATTAAAACTACTTAACCTTTTTCTCGCTATTCCAACATTGCACTTAATCTATTTGTTATTTCACGCCGAAATCGGAAATTAATATACGTATATCACTGAAACATATACGAAACAAAGAGGACCTTTCGAAATTGGCACTGGTGTAAACAAAAACGCATTTGGAAAAATTCACTACTTAGTATGTCTGTGCACTTCGCCGTCGATATTTGGCTCCAGAACAATATACTACCATAGCCCGATCACTATAATATACTTTACATGTGGATTATAAACTCTCCAATCATTGAAAATTCTCTTACATTTTTTTTTTTTATTTGGAAAATTTTATACCCTTTTGTATAGTATTTTGTCGATTCTATCATTTTTATATGCTTCTAGATTTATTCATTATACTTGTATATTGTTATTGTTTTCTTGGTGTTTTTTTTTTTATATACAAATTTGTATATTTTCTTACAATATTTTCTTATTGAGTATAAAACAATTCTATATACCAAATACAATATATGCAAATCTATGTATAAATTATATAAAATATTTATTATAAAAAAAAAAAAAATATTCAATATATAAAATATAAGAATGCCTACAGATACACGCTATACAAGTACCGTTATGAACATATTATGAACAATATACAATAAATTTCCTATATACATGCATACATATATATATATATAATGTGTGTTATGTGAAGGATTATTTGATATTTACAAAATATATCCTTTAAGAATAAATACACCATTATTTGAAATATGTACTCAAAATACAAAAGAGTTATAAATATCCCATAAATTATAATATTTTTTTTTTTTTTTTTTTAGATTTTAAAACTACAGGAGTTATTTTGTGTGTTCTGCTCCGATTATTATTAAGTGGCGACATCATAAATTTAAAATTTTCTCTATTTAATTTTTTTTTCTTTTGCTCTGTACAGTTTTCAAGGCAATAAATTTTATATCCTGTGATAATCCTTTTTTTTCTCTGTTTTGTTCCTTAATATTTTTATATTGACTTTTTAAATGATATAAAATTGTATACACATATAATTGAACTATGTTTGTTTGTAATAATGTAATTTTTATGATTTTTTATAGCTTTTCAAAAAAAAATATTTAAAGGGGTTATTATTTTTGATTTGCTTAATCATAGTATTGCTCGTATACTCGTGTATAATTTTAAAATAAGAAGATATAGAGAAAAAATTTATGATTCGAAAAGACAAAAAACAAAAAAAAAATTGATTTAAATTTTTTGTTTTTCTTGTAATAATTTTGAAATTATTTAATAAAAATTTAAAAATTATTTTCCATACAGGATTTTCATATAGAATTTTCCTAACAGTCAATGGTTCCTAACAGTCAATGGTTCTTCCATATCACGATAACAGAATGCGTCTAGAGTAACAAAAAATACCAAGTGATTTCTTAATTTTTGAGCTTTCCTTCTCAAATTATGAGACCTCAAAGTTGAAAGTTACTAGAATCTGTCCGATTTTTATAAAATTTCATTTATAATTAAAGAAGTATAGCAAGCAAATCGAATTTTGTTCTTTATAATCATTTTAAAGTTCACAAAATTTTTGTTCCATAGTGATGAATTACTGATGTTGCAGACTTATCTATAGTTTTATATTATGCATGTTATAACTGGAAAATTACAATTTTTAAAAAATTTTTCAAAATAAATTTTTCTTTAATCATCATTTATTATGTTATGCTATGTATAAAGCGAATTCAATCAACACCTCGACCATACAGGCCTTTTAAGCATCCAAGCGCCAGATCATTAGAACTCAAGACTGAGGCTTCCGATAAATTTTAACAGATCTGTATTATAGTATTTTTCTTACTTTCTTCTAACAAAATTTGCCAATCAATTTAATAAAGCCAGTAAATAATATTTTTTGATAAGATAAAGAAATTTCGTAATTTAATACTAGCACTACTTGGTACAATTCTTTCTCAAACTAGTGTTTGTATTCATATTTCAGTAAAATTTTTAAATGTAACAAATTCTAGGATTTTAGCAGAATTTAGTATTTTTGTATCCACGTTAAATTTAAAAATATTTCGAAATGGAGTACTGTGGAACTCGGAATATACAAGGTATGTATGAGAGTAATTGCTTTGTCAAGCTATTTTACATTCATTAATGGTGTCACACACTAAAAGACGATCTGTTTAATAAAATAATAAATATTATTTTATAATCAGTTTTACTGTACCTACCTTAAATTTCTCAAAATTTATTTTAATAATATTGCCATTGCAATTACCGCACATAATCACATTAAGAAAGAATTCTTTCCAATGACAACGACTGTTTTTGTCATTCTCATTATTATTGAATGTGTAACACAATTATAACGGTAGATAAATAATAATATAATTAAATAATTAATTAAAAATAATTTTAATGTTCTGGAATATTTCAAAACAAAAATTACCTTTAAAAAACAATAACCATTTTTTTTTTTTTTCAAATTTTTATTTATAGCGCAAAAATAAATAATTTACGATTGAGAAAAAAAAAAAAAAAAACAATTTTTTTTTATTTTATTTTCTTTATTCATTTTACATCTAACTGTAAATGAAATTATCCTTAATGCAATCAACAAAAAAAATTAAAAATAAAAAAGAATAAGAAAAAAAAATTTTTTTTTTTTTTTCGATAATTATGTGTGTTGTTTAAGGGTGTAAAGAGTAGAGTGTTGGGCTTTTGTAATAAGAAATTTTTTTTTTTTCTTCATACACATTTTTAGCTAAGAAACCAATAATAAATTTTAAATAGTAAATAATTTATTAAATTACATAAGATCTAAAAAATTTTTTCTCTCTCTCTCTCTCTCTCTCTCTCTCTTTCTCTCTCTTTTGAATACTTTAATGATAAATTACCATTTATTTATTTATTTTTTTGTTTTTTTGTTTTGCCAGTGTCCTTTCTATCTATTTTTAATTTTGATGATAGTCATCCAACAAGCAAAAAAATAGGGTGTTAATTTTAATGATAAATTCTAATATTTCAACCAGAAATTTATTTTCACATTTTATTTTTTTTTCGAAAATTAGAAAATAGAATAAAAAAAAACGCTTATGGTCAAAAATATGAGACAAAAAATTAGTCCTTGTATTCAAATTTTTTTTTTTTTTTTTGCTTTCATTCTCTTGTACATTTTTCTATAATTTCTCTGTTGATTTTTATCCCATGACACACGCATACATCCGGATTTTATCAAGTTTTGTAAATTAAAAATATAAGATAACACAGAAAAAAAATGTGGGTTTCCTTTTCGAAAAAAAAAAAAAAGTAGAAATAAAAAAAAAATTATGAAGAAATTGAATAAGAAAGAAACGAAAAGAGAAAAGAAAAAATAATAATTAATTTACGCGTTTATCAAAATTTTAAAATCAAAAGAAATTCATGAATTTTTTTTTCTTTTTTGCACCAAAGAAATGACCAAAGAATAACAACAAAATATAGAAATGAAATAGAAAACAAGTAAAAATGTATGTATGCGTGTATGTACATATAAAAGAAATTGAAAAGAAAAACGAAAGAAAACTGAAACGAAAAACTCAAGAGGAAAACAAAAGAAATAAAAAAAGATGTTGAAAAACCACTGAAAAAAATTAATTAAGTGCTTTTCGTTTCTATATTTGAAATTTTTGTATAAAATATAATGAAGAAACTAAAGATGGGGCTATCTTTGAGGTTTGAATTCAGAAGAGTCGGATATATTGATTGCAAGTATTTGGTACAATGAATCAAATTTGATTATTGAATTTGCTATACTGTTTAATGATCTACTTCTGAATTCCTCTTAATCGAAACCCGAAATAGAAAAAGAACACGACGCTTAGACAGAACCCAAATTCAAACTAAAATTAAATCTAACTCGTAACTGAATATTAAATATATTGTTATACTAAATATCATGCTCGTATATTTGAAAAAAAAAAATTGAAATAGAAAATTCCGGCTAAGCACAAAATAGCATTCTATACAAAAATGAATATTAGCATTTATTTTGAAAAATTCTTTGAGTTTACTTCTCCTGACCTTTAAAAAAATTCGGAGTTTACTTCTCCTTAGCCTTTGGCAATAAATATATCGTGCAGTACGTCCAATTTCTGCCGTCCCTCAGAGATCTGTCGCAGACCAGACAGCCGTCCATTCTGGATCAAACGCTTCTGGATTTATACTGGATTTTAGTGGACCATTACCACAAGCATTCCTACTGAGGCTATTTTGCACCCTCACCCGCCAGGAAACAAAAAAAAAATGCAAGATTTTTTTCTATAAATTTGAATTATTCAAAATCAAAGCAAGCAAAATTGGAATTTATATAGCAGTCTATTTTTATTGTAACATTTCTACTACTCTGACTTCGGTTCGAATACTATTCTCAGCTGATAACGTATTACTCCAATTTTCTTTAAAATAAGATCTATTTCATGTTCCAATTGAAATGAACCGAACATTACCCGAAAACGAATTTCATTCCACTAAATATACTATTGAATATACCTATTTTTAAAAATCTATATGCTCCCTAGGTTTCCAAAACCTACAAGATCATAAAATACAGTTGACAAATTGTAATAATTTGATTTTGAGTGCAAAAACAAGACGCGTCTGGGCATATAACTGATAATTGGAAAATGTTTTGGAAATTTTATTATACAATTTTTCGTACCCGGTTCTGTTACCTTGTTCCTTTAATATATTGCCCTCATTTGTTACAAAAATATTAAAAAATTGAATAATATTAAATTTGTAATATATTTATTACGAGTACCATTACGGAAAATTTTCAAGACGACAGCAGGATTGCCCATAATATTTTGATCAATTATGATCTTTAATTTCTATAAAAATTCTCTTTATATTATAATATGGTATATTTAATTATTATTATCTGTTATATAACTCAATAAAATTAAAAAAATTTACAAGGATTCAAGACATTCATACAAAATTAAAAATTTATTATTATACACTTATATTAATGTTATTATATAAATATTTTGGGTTCAAATTAAAAGGTCTTAGTCCGCATTTTTAAGCCTAGAAAAAACTTCTCTTAAATTGTGCTAGTAATATTCTTTATATACGGTTTAATCCTATCTAATTAAACAAAATATCAATAAATTCACAATAGTACGTGGTTACGTACGAAGGCGTCAAGAGTAAAGAGATTAAATTCTCTGAATCGTCCAAATTCTCTGTTAATTAAATTCACAATTTAGCGTGTGACTGAGCAAAATTATTTTTATTTTGAAATTTATCTTTGAAATTTCTGAGAATTTTAATTGACATTAAGGAAATAACAAAATAATTTCAACATTTATGACATTTTTATTAAAAATCTGTCGTATAAATATTTCTCATTCCTGAGATTTAATTATTAATATCACTCAACTCAAATTGAGTGATCACTGACTCAAATTATCAATATTCTCTCGAGTGTTCCCTTGATTCTCAATATATGAGATTAAATTATGAATATTCTCTCTTGTATTTATACGAAATTATCAATATATTCAATAAACTATAAATTTTGGTCATACAAGTTTTTTAAGGTAAATTGTCGTGTACCGGGAACGTACACACTATTACTTACACCTATACCCTATTGTCATGTACATAAATATGCATGATTCTACAATATCACATTTACTAATTACAAAAAAAAAAAAAAATTTTTTTTCCTTTCATTTTATATTCCTTCTAAATTACGTCTAACACAGAAATTATTTTAAACCGAAATTTTAAATAAAAACAAAAAAAAAAAAATCTGATGTGGTCAGCACATAACCGACCGCATTGTGTATTGTCTAGTTAAATGAAAGTGTTACAGAATATTATAAAAATGTCTGTTAAATACTTCTTTCCAATCAGGGCTCACTTCCAATGTTCATTGCTTTAATATGAGGAATTCATATATTAAATTTCAATGAAATCGCTTGATTATTTCTCTTTATATACACAAAAATGTATATTTGGCCCGTAGTAAACGTCTAGTTGCCAATGCCTGATTTCTTCCAAAACATACGAATTTTTGCGGACGGTCGAGCTGAGCTTATATATAAAATTTCAAGTAAATCGGTTGAATATTTTCTTCAAAATGTTCAAAAATGTAAAACAGGCCCGCTAAAAAGTGCAGTTCCCGAGGCCTGATATATACCAAAAGTTGATCGATCCGTGCCATGGTGGAAACAAACTTACATATAAAATTTCATCAAAATCGGTTCAGCCGAACTTGAGATACACGCGTGCACACACAGACCGACAGACGGACAGACCGACAGACCGACAGACCGACAGACCGACAGACCGACAGGTTGCTAAAAATAGTTTATTTACACTTCCCTACTATGGAGAAGTACGTTCCCACCGAAAACTCGATATGCAAAATTTGTTGCCATCACATAACCTACCTATTGTTTACACAATACGGTCGGTAACAACAACAAAAACTAAAAAAAAAACGCGAACATTTTTTATATTTTTTATTTATTACTTCAACCCTTATAGATTCTTTTCCATTTTTAATTTTTTTAAATTCTAATTTTTTTTTTTAAATAAAAATAGATAAATTACTGCTCAATGTGGAAACGAATATAGAACAGAACAAGAGCAAAAAAAAAGAAAGAGAAAAAAGAAAAAATGAGATAAAACAAAAGTAGAAAATAAAAAAATTGGAAAACAAAAACGGATGCGATTCTCGACCGGAAAACTTAGTTCTTGATTTCATTTCTATTTTTTGTTTTTGTTCTTGCAGGATTTTAAACACACACACATAAGCCTTAATATAAAATTACAAAAAATTAATATAAAGAGAAAGAGTCCTGTTAAAGATGATCACAAAATAAAAAAAAATTATAATAAAAAAAATCACAAAAAAAAAAAAAAGTTATTTAAAGAAAGAGAGAGAAAAAAAAAACCTTATACTTTGAAGATAATTTAATGTTATCGCTGCAAGCTATAAATCTGTAGAAATTTTTTTATAATATTTTTTTTTTTACTTTTATAAAAAAAAAATAATAAAAAAATATATAAAATAGGAAAAAATAAAATTTTATTCGAACTCTATAGAAAAGGCGATTATCAAAATCCTCAGTATAAGTTAAGAAATAATCATTATTACTATCACAATAACTACTATCATCACAACTACTATCAGTATTTTTAGCTATATACAATATAATTTTTACGATTTATCGTGGCAATAGTATGGCTACTCATTAATACCACATTATGCCACCATATCACTTATACCTACCTTTACTCTCATTCTTATTCTCTTCTACTCTTCTAGTACCGATTTTTTCCCACCACAAAACCATTACCGAAACGTCACCTCAAAAACCACTCATATTTTCTTTTATTTCCGTTTAATTTTTTTCTAGTTCTTTTTTTTTTTTTTTATTTTTTGCTCGTTTTTCATATAGGGTGGGAATTTTTTTTTTTCCACCATATATAAAATATATAAATTACAAGGAAAATAATAAAATAAAGAGAAAAAAAAAATTATATTTTAAATTTAAAAAAAAAAAAATTTCCATTAAATTAAATGATGACTGCACACAGTTAATTTATATGGCAATGGCACAATGACCAGCTTCTTCTTCTTCTTCTACGTATCCACTACGAGTACTAGATGTTTGCAACTACATTTCTGTATGTCTCCCATGTTTTTGCGGAACATTTAACAGCTCTTCTACTGTTCGTATGCCAATCGATTACCTGATGTTTTTTAGCCAAGACATCTCTTCTTACATGACTTCCTCTTTTAATTCTCCCTTGTAAAATCAGCTGTAGTGTGGAGTATTTTTCGTTACGCATCAAATGGCCGAAAAATGTTGTATTACTGTGTTTTATTGTTGATAATAATTCTCGGCTACGATATATCCAAATCTCGAAGGCTTCTAGCTTGTTCGTGTTTGATATTTTTAATGTCCAAGCGTTCATTCCAAGCACTATTGAAGATTATCGATCGATTTTGCTCAAAAATTTTCCTATTAAACTCTTCAATGGTGTGCACTATTGGTTTTGGACTCCCATTCAAAGAAGTAGACTTTATACTTTGACCGCTCTGGAATTGAACTGGAATTGAAACTACAACCGTGTGTAATCGCCGAGTTACATAATAAAAATTAAAAAATATAATAATTGCGCAATATTTACAACATTGAAAAAAAAATTTTTTTCTTTGTCTTGTCCGTTTGCAATAAATTTCTTTTTTGTTTTTTTTTTTGTTTAAGAGTGTAAAAATGCTAAACGAAGAATATAGGAAGAAAATTTTAAGGATAAAAAAAAAAAGTTAGAAATAACAGCAAACTTTTACTTTAAAGAACAACAAAAATGAAAGTAGAAAAAAAAATAGATGAAATATAGAGTCCTGCTATGTCCTTTTTTTTTCTCCTTCATTTTTTTTTTCTTTAAGGTTTTTATACATAGGCCATCAATATCGTGGTTTATGTTTAAATTTTTTATATGAAAATTTTTTAAGCATAAATTTTAACACGCAAATTAAGAAAAAAAGAAATTAAAAATTTGTTTGGGGGCAGAATTTAAATTTTTCTCAAGAGTGCCGCTTGTATGAGAAGATGAAGGTAAAAGAATTTTCTTTGAAATTATTGTTGTAATCTTGGCACTAGAAATTCTATTTTATTAATTAAAATATCGATTTATATTTTTAAAAATCATAGCGGTCCAAAGTTCGTTTTTCTTCAAAACTGATGGAGAGCTTGCATGATGAAGCTTCCATATACTGGCTGTTTATTGAACTCACTAATTGCCCTATTATAGACATTACTATTGAGCATGTTTTGATTTTTCAAAACATGGTCTGGGGGGCTCTGGTGTTGTAGGTGGTGGCTCAATTCCTTGTATAAAATTTGTATTAGAATCTAATAAGCCATTTAGAATTTTGTCCATATCATCAACTTCCGTAATTTTCAGTTGTTGTTGTATTGTTTTTATGCTAAATTTTTTATATAAATATGCCGAGCTTGTTTTATTCTCTATGGATTAAATATATTAGTTTTTGATAGCTTTATTTTGTTAAATTTGTATTTTTTTTTTAATTTTGTAAAGAACCTACTCCCCGTTTGTAAAATAGAGTCTTATGTATGATTATGGGAATAACACCGGATATTCTTCTAAAAATCTTTACTATTTTTTTACATTTCGTAGCAATTTCCTTAATATTATAATTCCAATTCAAATCCTTAAGATTAATATTAAGACCTAAGTATTTATAAGTGGCTGACACCTTCAATTTCAATATTCTTGATTTTTTAATAATAAATATTTTATTATTGTCACATTAATCGTCAGATTATATTCATTTATTTTTATATTTAGAATTTTTGTGTTGACAGTGTTAATTTTGTCTTGAATATCATTATAACTTTAGTAAGAGTAAACTATTGTTAGATTATCACCGCACACAAAATAATATTTTTCCATTTAAGATCATGTTAGCCATTTCATTCACTTAAATCAAGATGTACAGAGTATAGGTCCATGAGAACTACTTTGTATCACTCCATAAGTGACAAGGTTTTACTAAGTTGTTTTTAATTTTTTCGGTAGCTTCTGAGTATTTGTGTCCTAAAACTTTTAAAATGGCTTTTCTAATATTAATTCTAATTATTTTTTAAAATTTAAAATTCAATTGAAATTACTAGTTCAAGTTATACAGGGTAAAATACAAAATCAAATAATATGTTGTGGTCAAGCCCTCTACTACCCCTTTCAAAAACTGTTTAATTGAAGCCACCATCTTTTTCAGAAGGGAAGCTATACGTAAAAAAAGCTTGGGCAAGTAGGAATTTCGTGAAAATTCGTCAAAATATCTTTCATTTGGAAACTGTTGGGATTTGATCCCCAGTTCTGAACAAAAATTTCCTTATTAATTACAGTAGATTAATTTGTCTCCCAAAACTTGCATCAGTTTTTTTCGTTCAATATTGTATTACAAAGTTCACATTTAAAATTTAATTCTAAAACTATATGTAATGTTACGTTATTGCAATAAGAGCCAGCCCGACACAAGTTTATACCAACTTATTCAAGAACAATTCGAATAATAATGCCGATAATATAAGATTTTCTATATTGATAATGACACTGTCTAGTAAATTAATAAGAGAACTATGTTTCTCTATTACGAGTACAAGAAATCCGAATAAAATTTTAGCATATTTTTTTTTAATATCATCTTACTTAATATAACAGTTTGAGTATATTAGAATTGCCAAAGTATGTTATTGAAGCAATTATAGAAATTATTCAATCAAAATGAATTTAAAATGAATGTAAATTTGAGCAATATTAGAATATTTTTTACATAAATTTTAAATTATTATCAAAATTATTGTATATATATATATAAAAATTTCGTATAACAGAAAAACTCATTTACTACTCAAACGTTAATTCTAATAATTTATTTAACCTGAAAATACAATATTTTCGTTTTGTTAATGATAAATTATTGGAAAGTAAATGGATAAGTGAAAAGAAACTGTTATACATATACATAGTATATTATATATACTGTTATACATATACATATATTTATATCTATGTGTATAGAAAAATTTTATTCAATATTAACATTAATAAATCTTTTTTTTTTTTTTAAAAATGTCTTCTAATAAATTTTAATTTTTCGAAATTATAAAGCACATTATAATAGGACAAAAAGCGCAGCGAATTTCAACTAAAATACTAAAAATGCAACAACACAATATGCAACTTTTGCATTATTACACAAAAATATTAAAAAATCTTTTGTAATAAATTTTCCATAGAACAGAAATGAATTTTTGGTTAAAATTTTGAAATACACACACAAACACTCATTTTACATACAAACATGCAATTAATCAATCAATTTTTTTTTTTCAAAATCGAAAAACCTTTTTCCAAAAATCATTTATCGCAATTTATTTTTACCGAGAAGTGACGATTGTAATCAAGCGTCATATTTATAAAGAAAGTATGTTTAATTTCACTTATTTCCACTTGGAATTTTGTATTCGAATATTATAGTGTAGTCGTGTATGCATTTAATGTGCATAAATACTAGTTGAGTCTAGCTATATATATGCTTCCGGTCTGAATGCAATACATTCTATTAGTAAGTCTATATGGGGTGCTTAAATTTCTTTTGAAAGTCAAAAATTTTTGTTTTATACATTTTGAAACATATGCACATAACATTGAATTATGACCGCATTTTATTTTGAATTTTACCCGCACATACATATAAACTTTTCTCAATTCAATTCTGTTCAAATATAAGAGAGAATTGTGCGTTACTTATACGACGCAACAAGAGTTAGAGGAACGACAACGAACAATATTAAAAGTAGAATGAAAGTAGATTGTTTTTTTTTTTTTTTGCTTGTTTTCGAAAATTTCAAAAAATTCACTTTTAAATCAATTTAAATTGGATTGTTTAATGAATTAGTATTGTGACGTGTATCATGAGTGCTTATTCAACTGCAGTTGTCATACATGTATGAATGTATGTATATTAGTTAATACCAAATATCCTTTAGGTTTTCATAATCATAAGTAGTTAATGTTAATATAGGAACGATTATTTTGGGTTATAAATCTTCAATCTACATCATATTAATATTGTAGTTATAATTGTACTAGGTGCTAGAATTTCCATGCCGACACACATGTTCATATTGTGATTCTATATAGAATCGAAATTTTTCTTAAATTTTTATATAATTTAAAATTTTATTATATATACACATATAATTCATTATAATTTGAAATTGAAAATAATTTGAAATTCAATAATTTAAAAAAATTAAAAAATTTTATATACAGTTGAATCTCAATAACATGAACTCCTGTAAAATGAAATACTACTACTGTAATACACGAACTGTTTTACTGTATTTTAGCATCATATAGATTTTAATTTTTCCTACCGGATAAAGGTAAAATACAAACTAATGTGATTGCAAAATGTTGATTCGTGTTATGGAGGTTCGATTGTATATGAATACATTTAAATTGTATAGGCTAACTATCTACACAAGAATATTTTGTTAGATTAATTAAATAATTCAAATTACCATAGAGTAATGCTTGAAATTATGTACAACATTTGAAGTACATATGACCCGCAGGGCTTTTATACAACTAAATTTTAAAGTAATAGCGATTTCATATTGCTGAAGTGATTTATACAAAAATCAGAATTAATAACCCCTATGGTTTACAATTTCTAAGTTACAACTTAGAACTAAATATTATTTTGGGAATTGTATGGCAACTATACTCGAACCACTGTTTCGATCGGACTTCAAATAAATAGGGTTCCTGTCAATACTACTATATATTGTTATATAGTAGTTATTGTTAGTAAATAATTTGTGTAAGTGTGGTTTGGTTAGCTCAATCGGCTTTTGAATTATCGCTAAATCCACAGATCGTCTCAGAATTTAAATATAATCAAATAAATATTATATTCTTACGTCCACAACTCAAACGTCTATTCCTTACAGTGTGATAAAATTATAATTCTAACATTTAAACATCCGTTCGTTCACGAATAACAATTAAGTGAATTGCTAATATAATATGCTAAATAGTATAAAAAACTATAAAATAATTATAATTAGTTGAAAATGTCAATAATTGTTTAAAAAAGTATATCAATCTTGCACAAGATGTCACTACAAACGTTAGGAAATTTTAATTAAGAAAAAACCTCAATCTTGCACAAGATGGCACTACAAACGTTAGGAAATTTTAAATATAATATCTTTGCTTTCACTCAAATATTTAATAAATTATACAGATGACTCTGTAGACTGAACGTATGAAACATAATTATCTTATGTAAAAACCAAATTTAAAATATTCTCTCTTCTTAAAAATTTAATTTTCGAACCGTATGAGCGCACTCTATGTAACAGAAATCAAAAAAAAAAGAAGTAAAATAATTTCACATGCCTGACCTCTGTGTTGCAAAATATAAAACTATTTTCATTCCACAATATGAAATTCGTTTGTGGAAACTAAAAATTTATCTTTAGTTTCGCTACTACTCACTATATATCACAAAATCGGAATATATAAATTTTATTAATCTCAAATATATTTTCATTCAAAAGCACATAATACGAGTATTGAAATTCATTTTTATATAATTGCAATTTTTATTAATTACAAAAATTTAACTCTGTTTTCTACAAATATAAATTAATAAAATAGATTTAATTACTAATTAAAAATTTATAAAATTATAAATTAATATCAGTAAATTAACACTTATGTACTAATTATGTAATTAAAAATTTTTAATTGAAAGAAATTTTAAGTTTAGAATTTTTTCTCTTAAATTTGCCCTAAAAATTGCTCTTAAATGAAATATGAAATCATTTCAACTCAATAAATTTTAACTCAAAATACTATCTACTTAATAAAAATTTTATTACTTGCTTTGTAAATGAATTTTATTTTCACTCAATAAAGCCAAATGTTATGAGTGAATAAAAATTAATTTTAACTCAAATAATATAAAAAAGTGAGTACTATTACTTACAACATTGTAAATTAACTTCTTGTTTCACTCAACAAAGTATAATGTTATGAGAAGGAATTATAAAATGAGTGCATTTCTTTCTCACACAAAACAACACACTTCAAAATTTTAATCCTTTTCATTTCACCATTAATTTTTTGGTATCACCATCAGCAGGTAATCACATCACGTTACGTTCGTATGCATTGAATATTTTTTGTTTACAAAGGATTACAATGGAAACAATAAAAATGAAAAAGAACCTGTTTTCTTTCTTGTAATAAATAATAATAAAAATGCATTCAACAGTTGAAAATTTCACTCAATACACCGCGAGTAAATATAACAGAAATAAAAAATGAGTATGAGTGATGGTAAAGCAGAGTGTAGTGAATGAAAACCAGTTTCTCTATTATTTTTATTATTTTCTTATCAGCTTTTGTTATTAAATTTTCACTTGAATTTTTTTTGGTTTTTTGTTTTTCAGCTCAATTCGTTGTTGGCAATCGGTGAGAATAGACGTGGTAGCGCGTTGAATTTATTAATTAAAATATTGAAATATTTTTGAATAAAAAATTTTGATGAAAAAAATTATTTTAATAAAAGTGATAATAAAATATTAAAAATTTTAATAATAAATTGTTAATTAAAATACAAAAGAATTTTATTTATAATGTAAAATTTTGAAATTGTGTTGAAAAGAAAAACAAAAATTTGAAAAAATAAAAACCGGTTTATTTTTTGCTCGTTTTTCTTTTCTTCAAATGCATTCGAGCACAATAAGGATAACAATTTTTGTATGTTTTAAAATTATAAAACAAGAAAAAAAATTTTGAAAATTCCTAAGTAAATTATAAAATCACAATTATAGGAAATTTTAGAAAAATCAAACCTCTTTGTTTCAATAAATCACAAAATTTATTCAAAAACCGATAAACAAGTTTCTAACCCAATTAATTTTAATGATTTTTAATATTTAATAATAAATTATTAAAATTAAAATTAACTTGAATCGCGTCCATCAATCATTTTAATTGAATTGAATAATTTAAGAAGTAGTGTGTGTATGCCGACAAATATAAAAAAATTTCTTATATTATAAAATTGGTGCTTTGTATGTGTGGTGCTTCTTATATTATTTTATGTTAAGGAAAACTCTACAGGAGATTTGTACATTGAAATTCAATTTGATTAATAAAATTTTTGAAGGTAAGCTTATAAATTTTTAGTAAATGTGCTTTTATTAAATAATGTTAATGACGTAAAACCATTTGATAATTTTCTGAATAAAAAAAAAATAAAGTGCGACAGTCAGTATCAGAATTCATAATAAGTACATTTTTTGAATTTAGGACAAAAATATAATATAAAAGGAATTTGTTATTCTTACAATTCATTACAGTAAATTTCGGGATATTGGATTAAGAACATTAAATTAATATTAATTCTATAAAGGGAAATTTAGCAATTTTGAAGGGAGTATGGAATATTCATTTGTGGATATTAAATAAAATATGCCCTAGGAAATACATTTTCGAGGTCTTTGAGCATGGAAAATTGTTCTATTGTGGTTTGTCACTGGGCATGGACCCTTTAACTCATATTTACACAAAATTGGCAAATAAAATACGCAGCGATGTAGAGTCTGCGACCGGGGCACGGAGGACTTCACTCATGTCCTATTTGAGTTTGATAGCTTGACCCGCTCTAGATACAGATTTCTCGGGGCCTTGAACTTGTATTTTCATGAATCGTTGTGCATGACGGATCTGTTAAAATTTATCCTCGGGAGCATGAATCTTGAGTTCTAATGATCTGGCGCGGTAATGCACAAAAGACTTTTATGGTCGAGGTGCTGATTAAATTCGCCCCATATATAACATAACATAACATATTCATATAAAGGTCTGCACTGAGAAAAAATTTCATTGTCCTCAACACATTGACAGAACTGAGATATTTTTGCCTATATTTTGAATATAAAACATTTCTTAAATCCTTGATTTCTGGCGTTTTTGACTTCGGTTTTAGTGTTTTGCAATACTTACTATCAAAATAAAATTAAAGTTCTAAAATAATAGACTATACTAGGTAAACATTTCGAATTTAATTAAATGAAATTTAAATTTTTTTTCAAATTTAGTTGATTTTATGGAAAATTAAAACCACATATTATTTGAGCAAATAAGAATCCTAACCCAACTTTTTTTGATTTTTGAAAAAAAAATCCACCTTATATTCTGTCAATATCTTTGACCTTTAATTTTTATTAATAATTCTTTTTTTCTTGAAAACATTAAAAGATTAATTGTCGAAATTTTGAAAAATCTAATTACATGAATTTTAAAATACAAGGAAGGTCACTTTAACAAGATTTTGGTTTAGATGGGTAATTAATAGACGCATATTTTCTTACCAATAATCAATTAATTTATTATTTATGTTGAAAAAACATTATTTTAAAATTTCCAATGTTCATATGGTGTACATTTTTGACCCTAATACAAATAATTTAGCTTTGAACCTTAATAATTACCTTGGGTTACACCTAATATTACAAATCATATGTTATTCCTTTTGATTTTAACAATTTAAGCATAGTAATTCCTTAACATATTAGAAGCAATTCTTTTTGAGAAAGTTTAGGTACATTTATAATAGGTCGTTGTATATACCAACATCTAAGTATACTTATTGCAAGAATAATTTAAAATTCAATTAGTACTTATTAATTAATATTAATTCAAGAATTAATTAAAAAGAGAGCCAGAATAACTCAATAATTTTATATGCATAAATTATAGATAGTTTACTTCAATTGTATAGTTAAAAAGATAGGAGTCTACATTTAAGCATAAGTTCCCTAAAAAAAGTTGATATTATTGTTACTTAATCTCTGTGTAGCAATTTTGTACTATTTATACAATAATTAAGAAAAAATAATTTGATTGTACATAAAAATTTCATTGATTTCAAAATTTTTCATAATTTCTGAAGTTATACTATTCGCGAAATGTAGAAGAGCTGTAAAAACACACACATGTTATACATACAATATGCATCTGCGTGAAAACTGGTACATATAACCTAGTATATTTTAAGTAATGGTAGCCCATTCCTTACAGACATCACAGAAAAAGAAGCAAAAGGGTATAAAATTACTTAGTATTCATGTGGATTACAGTATAAAGCAATGTGAAGAACATTTCGTCGGCAATCTCTTCATACCTCTGTAGTTCAGTTGGTAGAACGTCCGCCTAGAGAGCGGTAGGTAACTAGTTCGACTACAGTTCGAGGAGAAAAATTTTTTTATTTTTCTGACTTTAACTCGTTCCTTTGATTACGTCATTCATCTGTTCTGCAGTTGTATGAAGAAATTTAAGTTAATAGTATAAAATTGCTTCTTCTTTTACTCCTCATATAAAGCTCCTTTTGTAAAACTTATTCAATAATAACAAAATCAAAATATTTACATTTATAATTTTAAAAGAATTTTAATAGAACACAAAAATGAGGTAGTCTACTATACTAAATTACTAAACCATACACCAATCAAAAATTCATTAATATTCGACAGCAAACTTATACCCAATTAACAATTCAGTAACAAAAAAAAAAAAATAAATTCAAGACATTCCGGTTCACAAAACCACTGAAAATCATTTACAATATTATTTATGCTTCATTTTTAAATATTTTAATTAAAATAAATGAAAAGAAAACTGAAAAATTAAAATTTTTATGCTTAATTGTGTTTGTATAGGTTGTACACCAAAAATCATTATTTTCAGACTTTTCTCTTCCTATACATTTAATTTGATTTCTTCTAGGTTGTAATTATGCGATATACGCTGAAAAATATATAATTAAATCAATTTTTGAAGAAACCGGTATAACATAAACTATATATTAAATTACATACTATGTTGTATACTAGATTTCGTTATTAATTAATTATTAATATTAATAAAGATTATTATCTTGTTTATTATTATTGTTTTTTTACAAAATTTTTGTTTAAATTAAATAGAACATCTTCAAAAAATTATTATGGTTGATGTACGTACGATAAAATCTAAAATACAGTAAAACCTTTAAGTATACAACGTTTTTTCATTTTATTGAAAATTTTGTATTGCAGATTGGGACGATAATGTACCGCGACCTAAAAGCAAATTATACCCGACAACCAGCGTAAATCAGTGTCTTGCCTAAAGCAATTCTTTGAGTCGTACATTTCTGTTAAATTCGAGTAACTTTTCTGGAGAAATATGCCGCAACGATATACCAACCAGCGAGGGTCCACCCATATTTTCTCTTCTCTTATGAATCAACACTCTACACTCATTGAATAGGAGGGATTTCCTCCTGGTCCCCGAATAACCTGCAACTTGCAAGATCCATCAATCCTTAAACCCAGTTACATAGTTGTTTCTTAAGCCTGTAGTGTCTCGTTAAGAGACCCATGAGAACTATCACATGATTTCATGACATCTTTATGATTACCTTAAAGAGCTCTCGATTGTAATTACCCGAGTGAAAGATATGAGTAACGCGATGCGGGTGCAAATTATAACCTTTGACATTAGTGTTATGCAGCTTTTTATATTATATCCGATTACTTTTATATAAAATACACTCAGAAAAGCAGTTATTTTAAGTGACACAGTAAATATAAAAATAATTTCATCTACTTAATAAACTTAGTACTCTAATACTCACATTAGCGCTGATTCCTACTGTACTTACTCTATTCATACGGGATTGTGATACGAGTTTAATTGTGCTCTAATTTTTTCAAATGCTGTATAAATATCCGAGATTTTACTGTAAATAAAAATATATTGAAAGTTTTTAAATTTCAAAATTATATTATTAGAATTTTTTTAAGGCGTTTTAGTTTTTAAAATCTCAAGCTGTGTTATTTCTTTATATTACTAATAAAATTCACTAATAAAATCAGTAATTTAATAAAATACTTATATAGTGATTATGAAAATTCATATTTAATAATTTGAATCCATAATTTTCATTAATGAATTCAAAATATTCAGTCAAATTCAGTTTTTCAAAATTTATTCAATGGAATAAGCAATTTTTGCATAGAACCTTGAAAAATTTTTCATTATTAAGTTCTCATTTTTAAAGCAATATTTCCTGTAATTGCATTCCATATAAGTACTTAAGTAGGTTTTGTTCAAATTCGGCTCTAACCAGTGATCATCCATTCAGTAAGCGTACGCTTTGCAAACTGGGCTATGTAGAGGTATACCCAGTACATATACCAATACTCAGTATTTTCCATGATTTTATAAAAATTTTCAAGACTTTGAGGATGTACAGCGTTCACATTCGATTTCAATCAATCTTCACAATGCTTAAGTTTTCATTTACGTTTCCTCAAAATTATACAATTTAAAAATGGTAATTTGGGCACGATTTCTTTCATTATTTTGCAAAATAATTTTATTTTCTAAAATTTCATTACTTATTTTGCTTACGATTTACTTAAACTTTCAAATAAATCTGGTAAATTTTAAATTTTGTGAATCATCAAAAAATCTTCTCGGAATTTTTTAATACTGCGCTAATTTGTGAATCATTATAAAATCTTTCTTTGTTTAAAAAAGATTAAATGGTTTTGTTTTTTGGTATATTTGATTGTTGAACTCAGTTTGACTACCAATATTTCTAATTAGTATTCTTCTTCGACCGAACTTTCGATCTATGCGCATCCCATACTATAATGAGTTCAGTAATTTATTTATGGCTGTGAATTTATTCACTAAAATCAATATATTAAAATTTGAAATCTTATTTACTTTTAAAATTTTGATATTATATAAAATTCTATTGGTGGTTTATATTGACATTAATTGTGGCTTTAAGAGTCACACCCTAACTTAAACGTGAATTGTACTTCTGCGGTTAGGATTTAGAATTTTATTTAGAAAAACTTTTGCACTTTTACGGTAATTAAAATTTACATGAAGTATATGACCATTCTTGATATTTAAATTTCGGCCCAATAATTTACCATTAATAATTCAACAGGTGAAAATCACAAGTTGAATAGGTGGATCTCACAAGTGCTTTAATACAATATAATTAGAATTCAAATATCATGGTGTTATATACGGAAATTGGCTGCTATATTTTGAATGCCGCAAATGCATTCTATTTTTTATATATATACATCAGAAAAATGAGCTTGAAGATGAGTATATTATAGGCGGTTGATGAGGACTGCGGCTGCTGTATCGTGAAATTGAACATATATTTCACAGTCTATGCACATCTCCCAACAGAACATTGCCGATATAGGGGTTCGCACATGAAGAAGTTGAGTCTGGAAGATGAAGCCACTTGTAAGTTCTGTGAAGAAATTCAGGAGGTTTCGATACCTCTTCTCGGTAAGTGTTTGGCGTTGATCCACTAGAAAAGAGTCTATGAGTCATAACGTCCTCCCAGCAAGAAATCGATACCCATCAATATTTCAGATTTGCCAGAAGGATGGGTTTCAAAGGGGCGCTTAGATTTAGTGGGTGGAAGGTTGCTAGCACAATAGACCCATTTCTTGTGTAGCAATGCATTTCTATTAATTTTTTTAACAAAATAAAGTTTATAACAAAATATTTCAAAAAAGTTCCATGATTTTTAATATGTGATTTCTGAATTAAAATCATTTAAAAAAAAATAAAAAAAAAGATAACCGTGTTATATTTTCTTAATTATTTTTTTTTTTTTATATTTTATGTAAACCGGTTAAAATTTTATTTAAATTTCAATTTAAATTTTTGTATTGTCATAAAAAAAAATTTTTTTTTTAATTTAATTTTTTTTTTTTTTCGCTAATCTAATTCCGCATATCTAGTGATTATTATTTTTTTAACACATTGTATAATTTACAGCGTGTGTAACAAACTCTTATATATTTAATAAATCTTATTAAATTTTTTTTTTATAGTGTATAACATTAACTTTGATATTTTACTATTTTATTAAAGTACCCGAAAATAAAACAGAAATTAAATAAAATAAACACATTTTTTAACTCTTTTCTGTTAGTATAACAATTTATATAAAAATATTTGCATTGTGGGTGAGATGAGAGATGACGAGGTCAAAAAATTAAGTGTATAACAAGTGAATATTATATGATTCTTTGTATACCAACGAGTGGTCAAAGAAATACGATATCATTTATTTCGAAAATGGGAATTTTTTTTTTTTTTTACAAAAATTATCCAACTATGATTATCATAGGTTCATACTTTAATTCACAAATTTCAAAATTTTTAAATTATTTCATTATTTAATCTTTAATTTAAAATTAAAAATTATTATACCGTATACAATTCTTAAATGATTTCATTAAGTATAAAAATTTCTCAACATTTTTTCTTATATTATCTTTGATTATCTTTTTGTGCAGTTATTAATGGAGCAGAGTTTGGAAATTTGCATGTATATTACATGAATTTTTTAATGCGTTAAGTATTCTGCTCCAAAAAATATGCAAATTTAAAATTCGAATGTATTTATACTTGAATTTGAGCAAAGCAAAAGACGTAAAATGAAAGATGCTGCACCATTAATTTTTAAGGTTAATGAATTTTTAAAAGTTTTTAAAATCAATAATTTTTTTTTTAGTTTGAAACTTTCACTTATACAATATTTATTTAATTAATTAATTTAATTTAATTATGATGTTCGTAATAAAATTTATTTTAAAGTTTTGAATTCAAGTATTTTTGAAATTGTGTTGCCATTATGTAAACACAATATAGTCAATACCTGCGCCGCTAATTTGGTATATTGGAGTAGCTGTGCCAACTGTATACTGAAACTATACTACTACTCTTAGTGTATACTAGAATAGCTACATTAATTCTTGCAATATCATTTTTAAATTAATATTTCTTATAAATTTAGTTTTAATTTTCATTAATTTTTATATTAGTCAAACTTAATATGTGTGATACGTGACTGACATCCTACAAAGATTATTATTATATATAATTATTTTTTAAAAATAAATTTTGAATCATTAAATCTGAAAAACAGGAATTTTTTTAGTAGTTTTTCTTATTGCATACCGTATGTTAAATGTTATGTTTATTTGAAGAGAACAAGGAAATGCTAGATTCTGTCTATTGTTTTAAATCATAGATATACATTATAATTTTGATGTTGTACTTATATTGTTATATTTTTCAATTCAATTACATCATTTGCTATATGTGGCTAATAACACAAACATATATTACGTAATAATAGTTTAATAAAATTAATGGTTTAATTCCAAAATGCAGCAATAAATTCGAAATATTTGTAACCATTATATTTGTATATAAATTTAATTATTCAAATAAGATTTATATTTCATTCAAAGAGCGATCACACAAATAATAAATTAGAGATTAAGTGAATTTGTAATACCGGGATTTTTTGATATCCGAGAATATGAATTCATGTTCTTGGACTCGAAAAAGCGACTCATTTTCATTTGGAAATCAGAACATTTTATAATGAGAGTTATGTGCTCATAAAGAACTGCAGAGGTTATGTGCTCCTGTAAAGATACTGAAGACATGTATATATCTACATTCTTTTTTGTGGTTTGATATCGAGCAAAACATTTTTAAATGCGATTTATATAGTAAATTCACAAGTAGTTCGCGTTAAATTTTTAATCTTCCTAGACAGTACGTGGTATGTGACAATTGTCCTGATGGCATCAATTATCTTTCAATTATAATTTTCCTAAATCCTGAATGCATCAATTACGGGCTCACTCAGCTTCACTTTTTACTTAGATTTTATTACTTAATACAACACTAAAAATAGTATTTCCCCGCAAAATCCAATATATGTAGTTGAATCATTTTGAATTACTGTGCTTTTTGTTTTCCTTACAACTTGTGGCAGTATTTATTTTGATCGTGCTCAAAAAATTTATGAATTTATAAATAATTTTAATTAAATATGTTTGTGCGCCTTTCTAATTTGTACCAATTTAGGATTTCAATAATACACGTTTTTGAGATTTTCATTATTGTGTGCTTTAATCTCTTGTGTTGCTTTTTTTTTTTCACAATTGTATCTAAAATTTGGTAATATTTTGTTAAACGATACAAACATTAATATTATACAAGTGAATGTAATTTTTTTTCTTATTTTTTTAATAATTTTTTAATTTTTTATTAACAAACATTTTTTCGCTATTTCATGGTTTAACGTTATTTTTCGTTTTGTTGTTTTTTTCTCTCTACTTTATTTTTTCTACTTCTCGAAAAAAATTTGAAAAAAAAAACAAAAGTGAATTAACGGTTTCATGTGTCTTTTAACCTGTTAAAAGTTGAGTTACAATATTAAGTCCCGTTCAAAATAGTAATAATAATAATACTCATTAAATTACTTGCCTTTTTTAAATTTTCATTAAAGGTTGCCAGCTATTTAGTAAATCAGAAAAGGATTTTTTAATTAATAAAAATAATTCCAAATAAAATAGGTACGACACACATGTTAAGTTAAAATTGCTACTTAAAATAATTTGTTTATTAAAAACTTTTTTTTTTAAGAAATTAAAATTTTTACGATTTATCGTAAATTATATGCGAATATCGTAAATTTTATCGTAAATGATATGGGAATATCGTAAACTTTATGCCGATATCGTAAATATTTCAATAACATTAACGTGTAAAGTAGGGTTAAAAATTGTTTATAAATTTTAATCGGGAAAAAATGGGTAGGTACGTAGTACTAATGTTTTCAACCATATAGAGTCAATCAATAATTTTATAAAGTAACGACCGTAATGACCAACCTTCTAAGTAAGGATGTTCATATATATACGTTAATTCGTATGCAACTAAAATTAAGATTAGTTTCCAACAGAAAACGAACTGGAAATTGAATTGAACTAAGCCTTATTAATAGCATCCAACAAGGTCAATATTATTATAAATAATATTACCAAAATTGATTTTTTCCTCAGAACAATTCCCTTTGCACTGAATTTTAAAGTATCCTCTTACGAACAACACATCGTACAAACGATTAACAGTGGTTAAGAGGGAGAGTTCTCACGCATTTTCCTATAAAAATCAGCTTTTCTTTCTCTTAAGAGCCGTTGAATATCGTAAACCATCAGTGTTTACATTGTAACAAATAATAACAAATTAGAAAAGTGCTGGTAACCTTCAAATGTTCATACGAAAAGTTATACATTTATAATCAACTGAGTACATACATATACACAAACACAAAAAAAAAACAGTACACCAGAAAACAAAAAAATAATGCACGAGCAAATAATGCTGTTATAGTTATAAATTTCCAGGTGGTTTTTATAATTTTTTTATTAGACATATGCATTTATTTTGTTGTCAAAAAAAAAAGAAAAATAGAAAAACAATAATAAACAACAAAAAAAATATTGACATGAAAAAAAGGAATGAACCGCTCCGCTCGGCTCATAAAAAAAAAAAACAGAAATTCATTTTTCTCGATTCATGTTGTCTACATATAAAAATCGGTTAGTGTAAAAATAGTCAGTCGCTCCCAGTTTTATAAAAATTTTTCTATGCTCTTTTTTTTTCTTCATTTTCTGTTTTTGTTGTTTTCGATTTTTAAATACGATATTGTTGATATTGTTATGCCAAACCAAAAAAAAAAATATTCAAACATATTAATTATGTTATTGTTATATAAGTACACATACTTATGAACAGGGTGTTTAATAAATATAATTGTGAATTACAATTAACCTCACACACTCTGTTGAAAAGTAGGAAGGATTTTATGAAAATCAACTAATAATTTAAGGAATACGAAAATAACAAAAAACTTCCTGCTTAACGTAAAAATGGTGTAAGACCAGTTTTTCTATGAATTTTAAAAAGAGATTAATAATTCAGATTTTATTACTTGTAAGATTGTTTATGCGGTTGCCGTATGTATGTACGATAAAAGAAAGTTGTTGAAAAAATTTTTGACAAATTTATAATAAAGAAATTAATATGATAGAAAATGTTAAGATTTATTTGTAGATATTTGATTTTTCGGTATACTCATATATACAAGAAATGAAAATTGATATAGTTGATAGACAGCTGATAACATTTTAAGCGAAGTTGTTTTTACAGCTCAAAAAACTCTTGTTCACAACATATCAGCAACAAAATTAAATTTTTGTGAATATTTTTTTAAACATTAAAAGGAAATTACCATGAAATCAAGATTTACTACTATTCAACGAATTAACAAAAGCCTGAACTTGAAAAAGTTTTTGTAGAGTGTGCTCAAGGGTTAAAAAATTCTTAGTAGCGCATATTGTAATAGTTTGATATTATTATATTGAAGACAAAAACTAAATTCATAAAAATTATTGATATATTATAATTTTTTTTTTTTTGTAAGTTTTACAATATTATTACCTATTTTACGATATTATTAGCAGAGTAACACGATTCACAAAATAAGTTCTATAAGCACAATATCTGCCCCATATTTCATAAATAGCAGCATTTAAATAAAATCAACATTGAAATACAATACTCAGTTGTCTATTTGTAATTAATTAAATTTACGGTATTAGTTACGGTAAAAGTTATTTTTAAGCTTTAATACGATATTAACAATAAAATTGAGATATATTCAATTAAATTTCAATATTCAAGATAATTCTTAGACTTATTCTGAGTATCGAATCACTAAGTGATAGTAATGATTATCGTAAAAGTTTCAAAAACTTTGTTATAGACACGAATCATTTGTATGAATTTATTTGTATTTACAGTAATATAGAGCCAAACTCTATATGATAGTTATCATATCACTTAATGATTTAATATCCAAAATAAACCCCAATGTCATTGTAATCAGGATAATTCAAATTTAAAATTATTTTCAAAATTGGGAACTATTAAAAAATTTCATTTCTATGTTATTTCTTATGAATTTATAACACCGCACCTATTTCAATTTTAAAATTTGTTCCCTTCTAAATATTTGATCATGATTTTTAAATTTCAAAATATTATGAATTTGAATTAATAAAGATTTCTAATTTTTTACTTTTATTTTCGATATTACTGATTAAAATTGTTCTAAAAATGTCAGAATAAAATTGACTTTTTATTTTTTTCGTAAATCAAAATCACATTATATTCACTATTATTTTGAGTTTTCTTTGATCCAATTAAAAAATTTAAAGAAATATTGAAATATCAACGTGAATTGAATACAATATAAAAAAAAAACAATTGAGAAACAATTAAATTTCGAAGAATAAGAAGAAGACGTTTAGAACATTTTAAATATAATCACGTTTAAATTCAATATAATAATTAAAATTGTATAAGTAGTTAATATTAATCACGATATAGATTACAATTCTTAAAAATTGCATGATCAAACTATATAAGCGAGGCTTAAAACAGATTTAGTTCAAGAAATTGTTGCATCATTCCAAATAATAATAATAAAATTTAGTGAGTTTACAAAAATAAGTATAATAAACCCATCAACTATTAAAAATACAATAGGATAATTTTAATTCTTATGGAAAAATAAGAATTCATGAAGAATTTTATTTTATATACAATAAAATATTCACAATGCGCACACACAATATCCAATTTCCTGTCATACAAAAGACAACAATTAAAGTATTGAGTTATAAATAATGCATGTAAAAAATATATTTTTTCGGATTTCAAGTGCCATACATAATTTTAAATATAAGAAAGATTTACAATTTATATAATATCATTATTAACTTACCAATTAAATATGATGAATTGCATAAGTGTATGATAATATAATGGCAGTGTTCAATCATTCATGACAATACATAAAAGTGATTGTCATTATTTTATGCCTGTTTATATACAATTTCTGAAATCAGTCTCAATAAAAATATTATTGTGAATATTTAAAATGCAAATTTAAGTTATCGTTAAATAAAAATTTTGAAATCTTATATACTTTATAACGAAATCCATCAATATTCTAGTTTGAGCTCAACATATTTCTATGGTGTGACGAGAATCGTTCAATTTCTGTTAAGCGTTATTAGAATATCTGTTTCCAATATATTACTAATTCAGAAAACATATATTGATTATGTACTGATAATTATTAAATAAATTAATTATTATTTGCAAAACGTACAATCTTCTACTTCCTTTGCATTTTTTTTTTTTTATTTATTATGCAATATGAAAACTGAATATTTTCAACGGTAGCATATTTAAATAAAAAACAAACGATAATGATGATGAATGAGTCGTAAATACTTAATTATGTTTTGCATAAAACTCGTTGACAAAAACGAATAATGTGCAAAAAAATTGGTAATGAAACAAAAAAAAAAAAGATTTATGCAAATTAAATTAAATCGGAACCTATTTATTAATATTAATTAACTTAATATAATGGGTGAGGTTCTAACTGTTCAGCTTCTCATATATGAACGTTACAGTTGTGAACAAGAAATCGACATAGTTTATTTTACTACTTCACCGTGAGGCAACTGATTCCACCGAATATTTATTGAATTATATTATGAAAATTTGATTTCTATGAAAAATGTGTTTCGCCTCAACCTTTATTTAATCATCGACATAAAATAATCAAATTTTGCACCTGTTTCAAATTATTGAGCATCAAGAGTACATCTTATGCGAAAGAAAATATAACTACTATATAGCCGATCTTTTTAAAATAATTTCAGTTGTGTTATTGTTATTAAATTTTACTAACATATGTATATTGAAAAAATTGAAGACCTGCCAAATGGAAGAGGAATTTTTCGGCATTGAGCCTTAGAGATGATTTATTGAGCCGAACATTCTCCTTTTTGCCAAGAAATTTAGTTTAACAATGAAGCTCATTTCTGACTGAGTACAGTTTTTAATAAACAGAATTGCCCTATTTGATTCAAAGATTTAAATTTTATTCAATTAAAAAGACCCTTTTTAATTAAATAAAATTTTTATTGAAATTAACACTGATAATATTCGCTACAAAACTCCTAGCTGTGTATTCAAATAATTTAATTTTTGCTCTTACAACATTCAACAAGGAAGTTTTTTGAATAAAATTACAGAAATGAAAATATTCCAAAAGAAAAAATTATTAGAATTCTAATCTAGCAAACCTCTTAAAAGGCAACACTGTTGGAACACCATAATAGCACAATTATGCAATACAAACTCCATAAATAGCAGTCTTTTTAAATAAAACAGAAAATTTAAAGAAATTTGTTTAAATTATAATTATTTTCTTCTATAACAATTCAAACTAAAACCTTAAAAGGTAAAAATAAAACCTACATACTCATATATAGACAATATTTCTTAACATAACAAAAATATTAACACCTTAAATGAAATCTTAGTTTCAATAATTTTTCTTCTTTTTTTGGGTAAAACAATAAAATAAAATGAATTCAATTTAATATGAACCTGAGCAAAATAAATTGATAATCGCATTTCATAGTGATATTTTCCAAACAAGTTTTTTATACCCCCCCCCCCCCCCCCCCCCCCTTTGATTCAGTAAGGCTTTTGTTTACGATTTATACAAATTCTTCAACTTTATATTTAAATTTTATTTTAGCAACACCGAATTCCACACAAAAAAAAAACAAAAAAAAATGTCATTTCCAATGAATCGATATTTTGTCATCGTAATTTTTTACTCTTCGGATGATGTTATGCTAATTCGAACTATCTGTGTATATATATGGGTACGTATTAGTGTGATATTATTATTCGTTATAAAATCTCAAATAATTATGTAAAGAAATCGAAAAAATTTAATAAAATATGTAAATGTGCATTTTATACAATTTTATTTCGCATATCAGAGTCTACTTAAAATATTTCGATATTACGTAAATAAAAGACAAAGCATTTTAAGATTCAAATTTAATTCAGATTCAGGGATGCACATAAATTTGGGATATTTTTTTTATAAACCTACTTTTGTAATAATGTTACAATTAAAATTAATTTAAATTTCAGGAATTCGATAAGATATATAGCCCTCAAATTAAAACATATTGGTAAAATGAAAATGTATAACAGTTACAAGTAAATTATGCAGGTTAAATTGAAAATTGCCATTGAATTAGCATTGTTTTATCATTTCACCAGAATGTCATCAATCTTTGTGAATTACAAATTTTGAAGTATTTGACATTTAATTTATCAATATACGCAAATCAAAGGTCTTCTTTCAATTGTCAAAGTAAAAAATTTTAAGTGATTAAAGAAGAATTATTATTTAAAGTTATTAATTAAATGTGATTAAATAAACTCTTTAGTGAAAAAATTTCCTTAATATTATTTTAATTACACAAAATTAAAAATTAACTCAATGTCAACATTATCCCAATAAAAATTATATTGAAGGGAATTTACAACTACGTCCAAACTAAAGAAACCAAGTACGAAAGAAGTAAAAAATTTAAAACTCAAGTAATTTAATATACATATACCTACAAACATAATTACGTTCTTAAAAATTAAATTAAAATTTAATATTTATAAAAATACCTTTTGGATTTATATTTAATATTAATTATATTTAAGTTAGTTATATTTATATTAGTGATTTGTATTCATTTTATCGTAATTAATAATTGTTTCGTTATTTTAAATTTGTTTGCATATTGAATGCTCGACAATTCATTTCGTAGACTATCGTGTTGTCCTACAATCTAGAAAAGCGTTTATAAATTTACGATATCAAATATATAAATTTACGATATAAAATTACAAAATACATAAATTTACGATATATACGATATTACGGTTATGAAAATTCAAAGATTTGCAAAATTGACGAAAAGCAGACTTTCTATAATTTTATTATATAGAACTGTCAAAATACTTCTAGATAATCTATCTGGGTGTTAGTATCATATGATGAAGTATTAATGTTAGGATTGTGTCACATCCCTGTTTTCATTTAACAAAAAAAAATTATTTTTAATAATAGTATCATCACAGCTTTCATTAAGCGGTAAATCAGGTTCATAACTGTTAAAAAAAAATAAAGAAATATTTCGATTATTTTTTTTTTTTCAATTTATAAGATGACAAATTTTAAGAATTCATAATTGTGCACATGTATGTACATATGTATGTACTATCAAAATTTTTTTATACGTTATAGTGTGTATTGTCAAGCGAAATTATTTTTATATATATAAGGACGCTTGCATGTATTACATTTACTTAAATAAATAAAGGCAACTCGTATTTTTCGTAAAAATTTTTTTCTACGAGTTCGAACTCTAAATAATTCCAGGGTTACTCAATTTCTTATAAAATATCAATAAAATGTTAGAGAGCAATGCTTTGCTCCTAGTTTTGTAACTTATTTTCCAATCTATGTAAAAGACATTACAAAATATTGAATTCCAATAATATATAGATCAATTTACGTTCACAAATTTTAATTAATTATAATTAAAGATAATACTGCTCATATTCTTTTTGCATGTACAATGACAATTGCGGATCACAGAGAGAGATTAAGATTTCATAAATTACATTGGCACAGGAGTAGTACGCTCCCATTTGAGTAAGACAAGTAGTTGTGCTCTCTTATTTGAAAATGAAAGTATAATTCATTAGCATATGCGTATATACCTTCACACATTATTAGATTCAATATTATTTTATTCGGTATAAGCAATAAAAAAATGATTGAATTTGAAGAAAAATGTTGTTGTTGTTATACAAATTGCTATACACGCAGAATAATATATTTTAGAAATTCCTATATACATTCCAACATTCTATAGAAATTCTTCATGGTTTGCTATAACAAACGTATCGCTTGTTAACATATGTATATATGAGGTTTTAAAAGAAACTAATAGCAACAGAAATTTAAAATAGCAACAGAATAAAAATTTAAGCATAAACAACAAATATATTTTTTGGAATTCGCCTAAGTTATTCGAACTTTTTTTTTTACTCCTTAACATTTTTCCCTTTCGAACTTTTTTGTTATTTATACCAATTAGCATATTTAACTATAACTTTCGTGATTATTTACATACATATATACAAAAAAAATTTACAAAAATTATAATATGGAAAAGTTAAAATTATAATATCGTATTATTTTCAAGGTTTTCTTTATGTGTTCATGTGTTTATATTCCAACATTTTAACATAATATTGAAAGTAATAGTGAAATATTTTTTAAAAAAATATTTTAAAAATCATTAAAATTTAATGATTCTTAAATATTTACATATAAACATATAAAATAAATAAAAATTATTGGTGTCTACTCTATATTTCCAAAAACAAACTTAAAAATATATTGTGCCTAAATAATAAACGATATTAACCTGCTTAATAAACAGTTAAAAAATATATCACGTACACAAAAATAATATCACTGGTGCTTCCTAATTAAATGGGTTGTAAAAATTTCGTCCACACACTCTGTATATACGATTAAATTTTGTTAGTTTTATATGCATAAAATAGTTGCTTAATTTATTATAGTTCTTAAAAAACATTTAGAATTTTTGGTTTTTTTTTTTTGTTTTTAATTTATAATTTTTTTCAAGGTTAAGTTTTTTTTTATTTTTGTGAAACTAATTAATCAAAAAAATAATATAAAATTGATTTGATTACGAATAAATTTGAGACTGAAAATTAATATAAGGAAGAGTGATTAAAATCTAATCAAAATGTTATTGATACATACATGGAATCTATTGTAAACTAAGAACCCAGAGAAAACGGGGCTAGTGCTCTTTATCACAAAAAGCAGAATTCCAGACTACCTGCTGCCCAGACTGGGTAATGTTCCACTCGTTGTTAGTTCTAGATTTAAAACTTCGCTGAAAGAAAATGGGATTGAAACCAGCATGACTATGTGAATGCACAACTGTGATGCGATCAGTCCTCATCAATGGAGCGCTTATGTGGTGGTCGACACTGTAAAAGGCATATAACCGTAGCAAGATGGATATAGAGTTCATGTATTGGTATTTTACGCAGCTATATGTTTTGGTATTTTACGTTAAGTTCGACGTCCGCGGATGCCTTGAATACACTTCTTCATTTACTTCCAGCGGAATTACATATCGCTAATCTGTTGGTCAACTGAGCCGCCAAACTCATGAAGGCTGGATACTGGAACCCAAAACCAAACGGTCCCCTTATTATTCTTGAGTCGCTTCCTGCGGGAATAGTTGATGTGATCGCGAACGATTGTGTCTTAAGGTTGAGCTTCGACAAGAATTTTTGAATTCCGAGCTTTGTTGGGGTTTGGGGCTTTATTCACTGATGGCTGCTAGGATAAGAATGGGCCCGGTGCTGTATTTATCTGAATCTGTCTGGGTGGATAAATTCCTTTAGTGAACCGATTGACTTAAATAGGTCGCTTATCATCTGAAAGTTCGCTTAGTGACGGCCTGGTGGTACCGGGGTAATAGTACTAAAACGCACATTTGTGCTAATTGGGGTGTGATGAACATACTGTAAATATTAATGCAATTTTTTTTGTCTTATTTTTTTTTTTATTAATTAAAATTTCATTTTTGTGTAAGTTGTTACCATCTCAAATTTCTTTATCTCTCAAGGATTTCAAATTGCTTTGCTATATAAAAAATTATTCAAAATGTAATTACGATTTTGTATACCATTTGATTTCAGACATCTTTTGTAATAATTTTAAGTATGCCATAAGTTGGTGTCATTACCTTAAAATTTAAGATGAAAATTATGAAACAATGAATTGAATGTAATAAATTAATATGAAAAACAAAAGTGAGACTCGCCTATCCACAAAATATGTAGGTATGTAATTATCATTTATAGATTTATAATTACATAATGCAATGTAAACATTTTTTTTTAATTTTAACAAAATTTACTTTTATTATTTTGTTTTTTGTTTTAATTATTCATTATTAGTACACCTACCTTTCACACCTATTTAAAACAATAACGTAAAAATATCATCATCATTATTCGTCACAACATAAATTTCCACCTTGGTATTGGAAATTCCTCACTTTTTTGATAAAATTTTTTTTTTAATTTTTTTGTTACTCCTATAGATAATAAAAAACTTCTTATAAGGCCATAGTAGTTTCACGATTTAATGTTTTTTTCTTTGGTTTCTTAATTCACACTTACATGTTTCTTAATGGTAATGTCAAAAATAATCTTGTCGGTTATATGATGATGATGATGATGATGATGATGATGGTATTAATGAAATATTTGTAATGACAATTATTAATCTGTCAAAATTAATATTTTTATATAATTCATAGTTTTGTAACCAACATATACGATAATAATAATTACTTTATCGTGAGTCAATAATGTTGAAAATCAAATCACGATATAATTTATCACTTACATGAAATGCACTTACAAAATTCGATTGTAAAAATAAGCAAAACAAAAAATTCAAGAGTTTTGGGTATTTAAAAAATTTTTTTAAATTATACCATAAATGGTTTTGGTTTTGAGGGAAAATAACTGTGAAAGTACAAGTATTTATGGAAACGTTTCATTTAAGTAACTTTCAAAAATAATTGAAGTAATTGCTTTTAAAGTAACCAATTAGTGCCTTTTAATTACCCGTTTTGTAATTGATATTCCAATTGTTTCGTTTAATAATATTCAAAGATTAATTATTTTAAATAATGTAATATTAAGGAAACGGAAAAATATTCTTCCTCAAGCAATGAAATTCACTTGTATTGGCATATTATTAACAATCACGTAAAAATTTCTTCACTTCTTGCACATCTTGCGTTCAAGACAGACAAAATCTCAAAATATTCCTAATTTTCATACATTAAGCATTCCAAACACATAGAGAAAATCTCATATATTACTTAATTTTTATCTATTCAGCACTCCATATAGACAAAATCTCATTTTATACATCAAATTTTCATATACGATGCTAGTTAATATAAACGTGAAATTTAATTTATATACATGCCATTCTTTTATTAATTGGCTACTGAAATATTGAATATAAGAAAAACTTTACAAATAAAGTAAGATTAAATCAATGTTATGTAAAGTAGCACTTTTACCTTGAATAAGTGGAATAAAAGACTTCTATTCATATATCAAAATATATCAAATTATTGCATACATTTAGGGTGAGAAAAATAATAATTTCAAAAGCTTATTAAATGAGTTAAGGTAAATAATTGAATAGTTCGGTTGCATGGAATTTATTGTTAGCTTTGTGCTTTTATAGAATTATGAAAAAGCTTGCAGGTTCGGAAATACACAGTACCGAAATTTCAAATTTTAAGAGTTTCGTTAAGCAATAGCTTGTAAGGGAGGGGAAGGTGCAAAAAAAATTTTCTTCCAACGGAATAAACAATTCATTAGTTCTAAATTTAGCACTGCTAAAATTTCAGATTTTTACAACTTACCGTATACAACACCAACATGATATCAAAAATTTGAAAAAACGGGTTTCAGCTAATGGTTAATTGTTACCGCCATTTTGTTATTTCAATTTTGAACTATGCTATGCCGCGGTAAAAACATGATATCGCTACCTTTTTGATTTTCCGGAATTTAAAATATCTTTATAGTTTCAATACAATAAATAGTGAAAAAATGGAATTTTCAGGCCTTTTTGAGGTTTTGAGCATTTAAAAGGGATAGGGGGCTTTCTATTTTAAAGATTTTAAAAATTTTAAAAATTGTCACACAGACAGCCGAACGAACAGAGTTAAGTATAACAAAAAAATATATTCGTCTCCTTAAGATTTAACTAAAAAATTTCAATACTGTTATACCGTATAATATTATAAATTTTTTGCAATTTCTTCAAACGAAAGTTTTTGCAATATGCACTTAAAAATTATCATTTGATAGCAATTACAGGCCGTAAAATATTAGAAAAAATAAAAACAAAATATGTAAAAAAATTTGAAATGTATAATTTAGTATAACAGTTATAATTACACATCATTTCATTAAAAGTGTAACAAATTTCTTTTAATTTAAAAATTATAATGTGAAAACAAATAATTTATTTTTTCAATTCTCTACATATACATTTTTTTTTTTACTATACACTCTTTAATTATATAATTATAATTAAATTAATTTCAAAAATTATAAGAAAAAATTTATAAAATTGCACGATTTTTTATTGCAATTTTATACCGCAGCATGATGCGTTTGTTACAAATTTCAAATTTACTTTCCATTTTGTTTTTTGCTATTTTTAATGAATCTTCAATATTTAAGGCGTTTACCCAGTCACTCTTGATTTTTAATTGGAAATGTGTTAATAATAAAACTTTCATTTTCATTTTTATAACAAAATAAATAAAAATAAATCTCATGTGTTAAAGCAAGCAGTTAATTTTCGAGTAAAAATTTTACTACAGACAGAATTATTAAAAATTGGAAAAGTTTTTTGATATGAATTTGTGCATTTTAACGAAGAAGTTTAATAAACCTAAAATAATTACTATAATTATTTAAAATTTTTTTTAAAATGAACAAGTTATAATTAGTGGGAGACAATAATTTTACAATATATAGAATAAAATCTTCTACTACATATTATTACACACGTTAATTCAATTGACATTCACCCTGAAATGTCTATACAATTTATGTCTGTTATATTCAACAGATAGTAATGATACACTTTAATTAGTTAGATGAGTAACTACAGTGTTACATTGACTCTAATAAGTTATAGATTTTCTCTATTAAAAAGAAAGAAAACATAAAATGTTGATAATATTTTAAGGCAAATATTCAAATGAATTTGAGCAGTCTCCGGAGAACTTGAGGAATTTTCGTGAATTAACTAAAAATTATAAGCTTTTGTATAGTCGAAATGAGGACTTCTGATCTCAACGAAGACCAAAATTAAACTGGAAAAAAACAACAAATTCTTTAACTTACAAAGATTTAAAATTAAAATATGCTACAAAACCATATTAATTGGTACTTATCCCGAAAGCACTTCCCAAAAGATACTCTTATAAGGCTTTATTAAGCATTTACCACAGAACCCCTTTTGGAGCCTGAGGTCGTCCCAAACCGATGTTCTTTAAACAAAATTTATTTTCTAAGCAAATTTATTCTTAATTCAAAAAATTGGTAGTTTTGTTCTTTCGTTTTAATTACAACAGGAGTCAATAAACTTTAGTTCAACACATTATTACCTCATCATCATAATACAAAAAAATATTTCTTATTCCTGTTCTTTATAAGCAGCTGTTATAATTGCAATTATACAATCCAAGTATATTATAAACTTAAAAAAGGCAACTTCCCACTCTTTGAAATTAAATTATTTTTTTTGTCATTTTTTTTTTAAATTACATTTACTTTTTTATAGAACACACCTTCGATTTTAATGAAGATAATTTAATTCTAATTTATAGAATAAATAGATTATAAAATTACCACTATTGTTCTAAAATTCATTTATTATAATTGTACATTGAACTTGTACGTAAGAACCCTAGAATTTTAATGTCTATTAAGAATTGTTATAGAATTTTGGTTATACTAAAAAAATGCATTTAATCGCAGACTTACAAATATGTTATACAAAAGTAATACAACAAAATAATAAGAATTTGAAGAACAGTTTATGAAAATTAATTAATGATTTCAAAACTAAAGACAAAGTACATTCATTGTATAATTAATTGATATTTTATTTGGCATAAAAAACATTACGGGTCCCCTTATTTAAAAATATTATGTTCTGGTTTTTGTCATAAAATTTTTCTGGGTGTGCCTCTTATAAAAATCGAATAAAGTTTGAGAGTGCATTTATTGTTTAAATGTTTATAACATTGTAGGTGATTAATATACGCAATAAACCGATAATATTTGTAAACTCCTGCACTCAAAATCATAAACAAAAATTTATTACGCAGACCTCGGAGAGTGAACGTTATAGTATTGGGTGTATAGACAATCGAACATACATCAAAACACAATATTGTACTAAATATTTTCTTCTCAATTTTGTTATCCTGTAGTATTAAATTTATATACTTCTTATATTCAATTAATTAATAACGACAATAATTTGAGCCGATTATACGACAATAATTTGAGCCTTAGTTTAGATTCACTTTTAATATTCAAATGCTTACCAAGGTACAGCTGCCGCTACCACCCATATAATAGCTCAATTTTCAAAATTTTTTTTTTTGATATTCTCTCTTACTATTATTCTGCAATACTCAAATTTCATTCGGATTCCACTCGAACTCCATTCGTATCTAACCATAATTTTATTAACAAAATTTATAATCTTACACATTTATCACTTAACACATTTTCACCGTTATCTTATAAAACTTGTTATATAGAATTTACTTTCATTTCCTTAACTATTAATTTTATTATAATTTATGCAATTAAAATCAAAAAAATTACCATATTACAAATACTTGTAATGTCAAAGTATTATAAAATATCGTAATGGGGTCCATATACCAGTCAATAAATCATTTAAATGAGAATATTGTACTTATATTAACATTTTGTATATATACAATTTCATAGGCCGGTATATAGGTAAAAAGATCAATTAACAAAGATCATCAGTCATTAATATTGCATTTTTAATTACAATTTTCAACTTATTTAAAAAATAAATAAAGAAAATCTGGTAATGCAGCTTTATGACTTCATAAAGTCATTATTTCACAATTTATTTCATATACACATACATACACTTTTGCGCACGTAAAGAAAATGAAAACTCTTGAACTTTCGGGTTGAACTTTATTCAATTTTTATATAAAAAAATTTGACATAATAAATTATTTGATGTCTCAAAAGAAAAAATAAAATAAATTTAAAAAAAAAAATTATTTTACAGTTTTGTAGTTTAAGGTGTGTTCAGCTGTAAACTAAAATAATATTGGTTTACTATTTTAATTTTACATTAATACTTGAAGTCGTGTATTTGAAAATTATGCTGAACCATAAACATATGCGGAATCGCTTGTAGACAGAATTCAATTTTTTTACCACAAACTTGTTCTTCTGCCTCTTCGCTTTTCAATGTTGTTAATCCCATATTATTTAGTTGATGTTATTGACAATTTCTTAATATCTTTCTCGGTCTCTAAAAGATTCCAATAAAACTGATAAGTTTTTCAAACCAGTCCAATTTCAATTGCAGCCTTGCCTAACATCCCTAAGAAATTCAATTTTTCTTGTTGATTCCACTTCATATTTGACTTCAGCTGTTTGTTTCCAATATAATCTTTGAATGTAGTTTATTTCTTTCTGGCCGCTGTTTATATTTTGTAAAAATTTAATTAGTTTATTGTGTTGAAGTCGATCGAAAGCTTTTTTTGTAATCTAAATAAAAAAACATCCTTTTGCCCGTCTTTACAATTTTCAATCAGAATTTTTACACAAAATAAAGCTTCTCTTGTACACGTACCTTCTTTGAAATTAAATTTTGACTATTCCATTGCGGTTTCGCATTTGCAGCTATCACGAACAACATACAAATAAAATGAGACGACGTTATTCCGTCCATATATATTTACAGATTATCTTTGCCAAAAATTTCTAAAATTTTCTTTAAAAATTGAAGCGGCCATTTTAGAATGAATATTCGTTTATTGCATATTCACAACTACTTTCTACTAATAAAAAGTAAACCCATCAAAATTCTTCAACTTAAAATAATCAGATATAATTTCCGATAAATCAAATAGCGAAAGTTAAATTATATCAAAATGATTAACAGAAATATAGAAACTTCATTTCAATTAATTAAAAACAAAAAATATTTTTACAATTAAAACGATAATCTTCTATTATTCATTGCTCTTTGCCATTGCCATTCAACACAATTGAACACATTATGTTCATGTATCTGTATATATATGTAAAAGAAATCACAATTTTATGAAAACTAGCCCATAATCTTTAATAACATATTAAATTTTTACATCTTTTACTAATGATTTTTCTATAACAAAGTTTGAATAGAAAAAATAACTCAAATAGATTAATCTCAGTTTCGTATTAATTATATGATCAACTAGAAGTCGATTGAGTGTAACAAATATTACAAACCCATTTAAAATAAGATTATTCACATTACTACTATTCACCGCACACCTGTTCCATGCAGTCATGAAGAAAAAAACAACCAATTTATTAAGGTTCATTTTTTTTTCTATTTTGTTTTTGCATATTATTAATTTCATCTTATAGACTATATTTAGTCTACAATAATATTTTCTGTATTAAAAGCGAAATTATTTTAATGATTCAATAGCTGATATACAAAAAATTATATTTCTAAAAAGTCAATTCATACACACATGTTAAAAAACCTTCATAAAACGGTCCACGTATCACGTAATATGAAGAAATCTCTATATACAAGAGTCTAGGTCTACAAAATTTTCATAAATAAAAAACTCAAAGATTAATAATATTTTAATATTGTTTTCAATTTGATTTTGATTGATAGACTATAAAATATATAGAGTTCATATTATTAGTAACCTGTAACTCTCATAACAGCATCATCTATGTACATACGGGTATGTGTTAAATTATGTTATTTTATTTTTAATGTTAATGTAACATTCACATACGGTTTTGTACCATACTTTCTACATATACACCACTCTTGAATGATTCTCTTTAAATTTCTTAGCACACTTATATAGTGATTTTCTATTTTTAACACATTGTGAAGAAAATTTTAGAAAAAATTAATTTTTTCATCTCATTTTGTCCAGCTGTTAGTCCATTACCCTTGCGTTTGTGCAACCGGTTTTCTAACATTTGAAATAAAAAGCTGAAATTTTATAAGAAAATTAATGTTATTTGGGCCGAAATTGTTTCTGTGTTTTAAAGTATTGATGCATCCATCCATTTCTCTAAAGCTATATTTGTTAAAAATCTTTGAAATTAATAACGCCAACTACTCAAATTAAGTAAAATTTAAATTTTCGTCCGATTATTTATTTAAAATTATCACATTTTATATAGACCTGTAATCATGTAGGTAACCAAAAATAAGAAGGCAACTGAACGTGTCTTCTTATCGAAATTAAGATTACATTTTTAAAGTATAACTTACCAAATAAGCTAGTCAACTCCGAATCCGTTATATATGCAAAGTAAGCAGATGCAAAGAGCGCCGAAACAAAAATGGTTCAATTATTATAAGTAATATGCAAGCTTTATTGCATATTGCTCATTGCTTTATAAAGGGGCGTACTTTTTGGAAGTTGCGTGTGACACTGAACAAGCCAAACCCGGGCCTGAAGTTAATTCAACTTTTTTCCCTGAACTAAAATTATTTCTAAAATATTTCCCCTAAAAGTATGCAACAAACTTTGATTTTCAGTAAATATTTAAAACTAATTTTTTTCCCTCAGTCATTCAACCCCATGTTAGTTGGTGTCATAAGTGTAAGTTTTCGATTAAAAAATTTTCTGAATTTTGCGAATTTTCCGAAATTTGCTCCTTCACAAACCTTACAAGTTACAATTGACGTGATCGAATATTTTTTTTTACCATGGTATTGAAATATACGGTTAGTTATGTAAAAAAATATAATTATTGGCAGTAATAATCAAGTATTCACTCTTCCACTTAATATTTTAATGTTTGTTCATATGTACATACATTCTTACATACATTACATACAAGATGCATTTAAGTAGTTTTCTTTGACCGGTCAAGCAAGAACAGCTTTTTTCTTTATTTGATTTTTTTTTTCTTCTTCGTTTTTTAATGAGAGAGGTAATAGTGTGACAGTGACAGTGAAACGATATACGAATCATGATGATGATGATTATGGCGATGATGATAATAACGATGTTAATATTTTATGATTGAGATTTTCATTAATATTTTAAAGAAAATTACTTATTTTTTGATATTGTAATTATAATGTTGATTATTGAGCTGATGATGATGGTGATAAATGAAAATTCACTCATACATTTACAAAGGGTAATGTGTGTGAATGCAAGCATATCATAATATTACTATTTTTCACTTAAATGCATACTACATATATGTTAATTATACGAATACCCACTTTTCAATACATAAATTTAAGGTATTTTATGATTGCAAGTATATACAAAGAACCTGATAAACCGGCAGCTGGAACATTTACTCTATTAGATTTTTACACAAAAATATGTGATGAAGAAAATAAAATTTCAAACTTAAATTATAAACTTATATATTAAAGGTGAATTAAGGTGAAAATGATTGAAAATAATTGAAATGAATAATTTTATAGAGAAACCCAACTAAAGTATTTTAATGCAATTAAGATAAAAATTATAAAAATTTATTACACATATCTGAAATTTTCAGTGTAGTTATTTGAGTGTTCAGAGCACAAAATTTAACTTAGAATTTCAAAAATTTTGTGTATATGAGCATTTCCTATAATTTTACATATTTCACAAACTTTTCGTGATCTAGGTTATACTACTACAATTAGACCATCTCTAAACTTGTCATATTAAAATTTTAGTGTTGCAATAAAAATCACATATGTGCACCTATACGCGTTCTTTATAATTAAGAAAATAAACACTTATTACTTGAATTTAAAATAAATAAGAATGTTGGAATATAGTTTTACTTATCTCTAAATCTATTGCAAATTTTTTATATTTAAAAAACTAATGTTCAGTGTTGGCAGCTGTTACCGTTCTTGTCAAAAAATTTATGCCGATACTTTTCAGTTTCCCGGGAATTTGGAAAGCGAAAAAAAAATTTTATAGGCTGTTAAGAATTTCCCAAAAACCAATGCATATACGGGTGTCTCGGCGAATATTGCCGCCGAAAAGAAATATGAGTAAAACTTGTTGTGTATGCGAGCTACAAGACACACACGAAGGCGAAATTCATCGGTATCGACGAGGTTCTTGGAAGGAATGATTTATGGTAGCACACAATTCAAAATTAAAGATAATAGAACCCTTGTATACCCTTATGCATTGTCACCCTTTGTAATGAATCTGTAAATAAGCTATGGGTTTTATTAGGGCCATAAAGTTAACACATCACTTTGAAATATATACTTAAAACAAGTACTGTTTCATGAATGTGAAATAAATAGTTTTACTTCTCAAATGTCGGAAAGAGCTTGATAAAGATAAGAACCACAGTTTCACTGCTCTTTTTCTTAAAGCACATTATAGTTTAACTTCGTTTCAACTGTTTTATATTAGAAAAGTTTAATCTTTCTAACCAAAATTTCACAGTTCTGACTAAATATATTTTTGAATAGAGACGCTCCTTATATTTTCAGACAGTTCTCATATGAAAATATTTTAATTCAAGATTTTCTTAACTATAATTACCCTATATTTTCACATAAAAGAATACAAGCACGTATGTATTACAGAACTACACAAGTATGTATAACAGAATTAGAAAATTAGAAAAAAAAAATATTTCGATTTCAATCTTTCAAAGTATTCACAACTTTAATTTTTCTTTTTTAAATTATAAGAAAGCAAAGAAGGAAGAAAAATACTTTTAAATCATAAAAAATTTTTTATCATTCTTTGAAATCAGTTTTCTAATATCATTTTATACTTAATAGCTATCAGATCTCAATCAAAATTTATGCCTACTTAAATAACTAATGAGTTTGTACTTAATTTGAAAATAATTTTCGGTTCTTGAAGAAAAAAAAAAGAAAAATTATTCAAATAAATTTAATAAGAGTAAGACATATGTATACGTACATATACGTATATAATAATGTTTATTGCATATAGGTAAGCTTTTGGTAGAAGATCTGCAAGTAGTTAAAGAAATATTCTTTGCTTCAATAATATGAGAGTTTACTAAATAATAGTCGGGTACTTTAATTATTTTAATATTTCGTTAAATATTTTTCATCTTATAATTTAGATTTATAGAGTTATTAACCCTTCAATATGCATAGATGTAACCTTAAGATTATTGTGATTAAAAAATACCGAATTTCCCATTTAAAATTAGAATAATGAGGTTTTAATTGCCTGTAGTGTTGAAGACAACAGTTATGATTGCTATAATTCTATATATACACATATGTTCATTATAAAACAGAATAATAGTATAATACAAACAGAATGCTAACTACTTTGTTCAATAAATAGGATTTTATAGCCGAAGAAAACTTTATATTTGACACGGCTCTGAATAACGATTATTTCTTTGAATATATTGGCAAACTCATAAGGAGCAAAAAACAAAAAAACTGAACGGGAATTATGAGCACGTTCTATAAACAGAACGTGTTATTGAAAGAACAAGAAACTACGAATTGGATAAATAAATAACTAAAGAAACATAATATTCGGACATAAAGTAAATACCAACTGAAGGGCTTGTTAAATTTAGCTAAAAATAAATTAAAGAAACATGGAACATGCGGTGTATACAAAATGGAATACAATAATTGTGACAAATTTTAAATTGGGCAACCGAAAAGACCTGTAACAATAAGGCTTAAGGAACAGTTCAAGAAGCTAAAACGTGCAAGGATAGTAGGATTTAATAAGAATTTCGATTCAATGATTGCAAAACATATTTACGAAACGCATCACATAATTACGGAAAAAAATTGAAAGTAGTAAAAGAGGTAAAAGGAAAACACAAGGGAGAGAAGTTCTTGAGAGCATGCAGTTAGATTATATATAAATACAACAAGGACTACCTACTGAACACTGACAAAGGCAACGCGATTACATGACACTTTAAATTAATTGTTTGACCGCATTTTTAAGGATAAAAACAGGTGTAATATTAGTTTATGATTAATATAAAAAATAAAAAATTGAGATTGAGTCAAGTTAACCCTTTCTACATAGCGGATCTATTCCCTATATATAAAACAAATTGTCTGTGATGAAAAAAGTCGTGTTAAAATTTAGTGCACCGAATCGTGTAAAAACAAAACAAAATGGTATAACAGAGAACCAAATACAATGCCATTTTTAACTTGTACGGTTATCTGAATTTATTGGTACATATATGTACCAGCTGAGTCGAAAGAGTTAATAGAGTTTAATTTTAATTTTTGTTGTCTTAATTAAATCAGCTTTGGATAAGGGGCGTATGTAGCGCATCAAATATATAAGCCGAGATAAAATTGTATTCCACATAAAAGGCAGTAAGCTTTAGACTTTTGAATATCTTTAATTTTTTAAATATACACGATTTATAAATATAAGGTTTTATAAAGTGCCTGATGTATAAATATCTTTCTTGCATTAATTTTCCATTAAAAACTTATGTTTTTAAGATAAATACTTAGATAATATTAAAATTATGCAAAAATTCGATTATCAATCAATCAAGATATTGTAATAAATTGCAGCAATGCGGTCTTGATTCACAGGAAGGTGAAAATAGACGTACATACATAAATTTTGGATAGCAATCATAAATTAAAATTTGGAAATTATTAAATATGCAAAAATTGGTAATATTTATAATTTTAATATTTAAGAAATTATTAAAAAAAATCATCTTTTAATGACAAATCATTAAAAATTTTTACAACCTTATTTTGATTTTTGATTAAAAATTTAGCGACTAATTTATTATTGAATACAAATTTTTTAATTAACAAAATTAATGTTCGATTTGATTTTTGTAAAATTCGAAAATTTAGACATTTTATTATAAATTATGAATTTTTCGAAATTATATACTGTTATATTTTGATTATTATATAATTTATATTGTTATAAAATAAGTTATACAAATTAGTAAATTTTTTTTATTATTAAAATTAATAAAAAAAATTATGAAGTTTTTAAATTAAAAATGCGCTTAAATTATGAATTAATTACTTAATAAATTAAATAACGAAATTTAATACTATTTATGTTTCAAGTTCATTTTGATGAAAATAAAAGAAAATTATAAAATTTTTTTAATTTATTTCGTTTAAAACATTCATTTCGAACATAAAAATTAAATAATACTGTAGATTTAATAATTAAGAAAAAAATTTTGCTGTTACAAACAACTACTACCTATTTAATTTGTCAAAATTTGATTACCGAACCTCAACTATTCATAATTCAAAAATTGAGAGAGTATTAAGCTCTTTTATGATTAGAGAGCATTATAGTGCAATAAAAATGGCTATAAAATCACAATTATGTGAAAATCTTAGGGAATGCTGAATGATATTTTGTTGGCAATTCTTACACTTGCAACAGAATAAGTGTTATACAGAATACACATAACTTTAATCTCAAAGTTTATTAACTTGTAAAAGCCAATATATGAGTGCTCAAACTAATAATCATCTCAAATTTCTTTTTACATATATACTTATATGTATGTTATCAAAATTCACTTCGCCATTTTAAAATGTAAACATACATTTAATATACACATATATGGCACACAAAGTTATAATAACCCCAAAAAATCTGAATGAAATCGAATTTTATATTAAACTTTCTATTATTTCGTGTGAAATATTTATAACTTAATTTAAAAAAAGAAGAAAAAAAAATAACTAAACTTATAATAGCAATTAAATTTATTTTATGATATGACTTTGATTTTATTTGTATATAAATTGCACCTCTACAGGAATATTGTTAAAACATGAAATATGACAAAAGTATGATAATTGTAGATGGTATATTCCAAGAATACAATTCACTTCGAACCATTATTCAGATATGGAGCCTAAAATATCACCCCAAAACTTATTATTCCAATAAATACGAGCATCTTGTCGTGATCATTCCCTCCGCTTCCAAAGAAATGCCACCGAGGAACTCACTTCTTGTGTAGATTAAATCGTCACAAACCGGAAAGGAGTGCATTGAGATCTCCCCTTACAGAATTGATACCCGCTCTTCTGACCCAACTTTCGAAATCGTCCCCTGAGGACTGAGCTGAAAACCAATATTTGTTCGGTAATAAACTAACTGTAAAGTAATGCAGTTCTCTAATTCTCCAGATAATAGAAATCTCCAGATTTAAAATTGAAACTCCTTATCAGTCATATAAATTGTTCACAAGACTTTAATTTATTTTAAAAAATTAACGATTTTACTTCCGGAATTCGGTCTTTTATCAGTAAAGAAGTGCATACAATAAATGTTGCTTTTCTTAGGTATAAAATTTTTGAAATATTATGGTAGTGTTACGCTAACGGTACGAAATATGTAGACAATATGTAATAAAATAATTTGCTGTCAATATAAAGTTTCGTAATTTCTTTTTAATAACAATATAAGTAAAGACTAATTTGGATTTTTAGCCTTTAAATTCAATTTTTAATATTCAATTAAATTATTTTTTTTTACCATAAAATATTTTCCAAAATGCAGAATTTTATATCATGTGCTATCATAAAATTAGTAAAGCATGGAATTAAAAAAAAATATTTTTTTTTGCAGTTTAGGTTTAATTTCTGCTGATTTTATCATCTAATTTGTACTGATTTAGTTTATTAGAAAATATATAAACATTTTTATTTGATTATAACCTTGGCCTTAATGTTTTATTGTTTTATTAATTTTTGATGTTAACCATTTATAAGATAATAATTTGCAATAATGGTAACACTAATAAACACAAAACTTTAATCAACTACCGTGTCAAAGACAAAGAAAGAATAAAGTTGATTTTTTTTTTCTACTTTTTGGTTTACTGAATAGAAAAATATGTAGTTTTAGTCTTCAATGTTGAAATTTTTTGAGTTTTGTAGATGATATGCGATTTATAAAGGGTAATTATCTATTGCAGACATAATTTTGTTATTAAAAAAACATAGGCATAAGTTAAATTTGAACAATTGACTTAAGAATTGGTTTAAAATGTTTAATAATTTTATTATAAATACGCGTTCAATTATGAACCAAAAAATTAATTCAACATTGAATATTTATGCACCCATAAAGTTTACAGTTAATTTATACTTTGCTATATTATCTGCAATCCTCTTAAGAATATAATTAAAACGAGAAAAAAAGTAGAGTTGACCTTGTCAACTCTGTGATACCCGTACGATTTGTTATCCTATGTGCGAATAACTAATGTGCCATAACTAACTATGGGGCAGACTATGACTTTAAGTTGCCGTATTACAATATTAATTTATGCAAAGTTTCAGTACTATGTGTTTTTCAAAATACTGGTTGTGCCAAACTACTATTGAAGTTGTATGGCAGCTACCAGAAAAAGCCAAGAAATTTTAGCGAATTTTATCAAGCACATCGGCCCTACTAATATATTCACTTGTGTGAAATCTCAATATCACAGCTTTTATAGTTTCTGAGATATAGCCAAATAGCTTTTGAAGTTGTATGGCAGGTACCAGAAGGAGCCAAGTAATTTCAACGACTTTTATGAGACACATTGGCCCTACTAATATATTCGTTTGTGTGAAATTTCAATACCACAACTTTTATAGTTTCTGAGATATAGCCAAATAAATTTTGAAGTTGTATGGCAGGTACCAGAAGGAGCCAAGTAATTTCAACGACTTTCATCAGGCACATTGGCCCTATTAAAATATTCGCTTGTGTGAAATTTCAATACCACAACTTTTATAGTTTCTGAGATATAGCCAAATAAATTTTGAAGTTGTATGGCAGCTAACCGAACCAGTATCCCGATCACTTCCAATTTAAATAGGGTTCTGGCACTTATTACAGTAAATCATTTGTGAAAATTTGGTGAACTTAGCTCAATTAGTTTTTGAGTTATCGTTGGGACGGACGGACGGACAGACAAAGCTAAATCAACTCAGAATTTGACGCTGATCAAAAACATACACTTGAGTCTATATCTAACACCGTTATTTCTTAGCGTTACAAACGGTAAGGCAAATTTAGTATACCCTTCGAACATACGTTCGTACGGGTATAAAAATACTGAACGTATAACACTACAGGTGTATAACATTTCCATTTACGCCAACAAATGATTGATAAATTAGTTCAGTATAGTTATTCGTAATTTATTTCGGTAGATAGTGTTTTATTTTTATTAAGAAAATTAATACTAAAACTTCGATATTTAGTGTGCATATGCTAGGTAATTAGTTGTTACATTCATATAACAGGATTTTCATATTGAAAATCATACCATTTGCAAGCTATTCTCAACGACTCTAAATAAATTTTTAGTGTTATCTGAACGGTTATATAAAACGCATGCATTAGAAACATCGCTTGCAAGAAAGCCCCAATTGATTTCCTAAAAAATCATGTATTTCACTAAAAATGACTTTGTATATATTTATTTTTCATATTTTTAAACCTCAAAGCCCGGGTTCTTTTAAGAGTTATAGGTGTCCCAAAAAATAATGTGTAAAATCTAAAGTTAACAAAATCAAATTAAATTATCATAATGCCGTTGCCTTATTGAATTTTCCCATACGGTTTCCTATATAGTTTTCTATTCTTTTTAATGGATTCAGTCATATTAATATTTGAAAATTTTATATTAGATTTTCTTATTTCTTAAAAATACGAAATCTAAAAATCTTTTTTATTTTCTTTAAAATTCTATACACTATACTGTTTTGCTTAAGGCCTTTAAAACCTTTAAGGTACCTACATTTTTAAGATAAATTCATTTATATAAAATATTGGTAGTTTATAAAATTGACAGTAACATGGCACTATTTCAAAATAATTATATTATATATAATAATTTATTAAATAAAATCAAGGTTTTTTAAAGTTTGATTGTACTTTTCAATGTACAATCAAACAATACCATACCATATTACTCTGGAATTTCAAAGTTTTTTAATGTAAAAATATTTAGATGAAAAATTAAAATATGGCATGTACAAGGAAAAAAATAAAATAATAAATTTAATGATCAATGCCAATAAATTTATAATGATCAAATATTATTTACAAAAATTTAGAGGAAATAATTATGAAAACGTCAACACTATTTTACAATTTTTTATGTCAATTTAATATAGTTAAACTTTTTAATGCTATAATATTATTTAGAATTGGCGGCAAAAATATGATCCAATTACAGCTACTATTTCCGCTCATTCCTCGGCTAACGTCAATTCACATGTCAAGAAGTAAGAAGAATACGTTTAATGGCATCCCCGAAAACCTTAAAAGAAAAATTTCATGCATTATTTTTCATAATATTTCAAAAATATGAGTAAATTGAGCTGAAATAAAAAAAAAAAATTATTAATTTTAATTACTTGTCATCAAAATCGCATTCGCATTCGCGCTCTAATCAAGGAAATCCGCGTATTTTAATGTAATTTAATGGCAAATTCTTACTTTTTTTTTTTTGTTTAATATAAAATGACAAAAAAATTAAAAGTTTTTCTATTTAATTTTTATTTATTTTTGTTGAAGCTCATTGAATTCTTAATTATTATTATTTTTTTTTTGCTGTGATTAAATTAAAACTTTTATTTTTGTTTTTTTTTGACAATTATTGTAAACTTCATTCTATTATGATTGTATACCATTGTACGTATACGCAGGAATACACAAAAATATTAAACGCCATCTATCATCTAATAAAAATTTTTAAAGTTTTGTTGTTTTTTGTATATCTTTGCGGTTAATTAATATGCGAAATGAATTCAAATTATGAGAAAAACTTTTTAACAATAAAATTTATTCAATTGCTTCTAAACAAATTTATATTCTTTTTTTTTTTGTACACAGAAAGCCTATTGTGTATTTGTGTGTAATAAAAATGAAATTTTAATTTTCAGAGCAAATTTTATTGCTTGCCTAAAAGTCAATAATCATTCTTTAAAAAATTTTTATTTTCAATGAAGTCGAAATTCTTTTTATTCTGTATAGCTGTTGAAGAGAATTTAATGAAAGAGAAAAAAAAAAAAACAAATTAATTAAATTATAAATTTTTAATTTTTATAAATATACAAACTATATATACATAAGTTATATATATATATCTACATATACAATATTCATGGATTCTCATTATTTAACTGAGTGTTCCAGTGAAGATGTTTATTAATTTTCGAAAAGTTATATTATCATTCTCCTTATTAGTTCATAAATGCAAAGTGCTCCTAATTTACTTGATAAAGAAGGTCGAAACATATTTTAGCCGAAATATACATGATAGTATATTAAGGAGAAATATAAAAACTTGAAGTAAGAACCAGAACTTTATCGTGTATTTCGTTTTCTAATTCGCCGAGTGATAAGAAATTGAGCGTATCATATATTCGTGTAATGTAATTTTCGAGTTAAAGACATAATATTCAATTAAAAAATGAGAATTCTAATATGAAAATGAATAAAAAGTGAAACTGAGATATGCACACATTTGGAATCTCTGTAAATATACAGTTTAACTTTAATAAAAAATATGAGAACCTAAATGTGAAAAGAGATTGCAAACACATAATTTTAAGTAAAGTGATGGTCTTTGTAATTATTTGTAAGTCGTATATTAACTCGCTATTGTTCAATAAATTGCTCTTCTAATTTAATGATCTATTATTTAAAATTATATTACTATTTATTAATTGTTCTAATTTTTTCATTTTTTCAAATTTTCGCCCAAAATGTTCCTTTTTGCAATACGACATGACACACACTATATTTATAATGTCATTTCATTTACATTTGTAATAAAAAAGTTTCGTTAAAGTTTGGTAAACGAGCAAGTCACACAAAACACCAAAAGTAAACAATTCGAGAAATAATGTTAAAAATTAACCAAGTAAAGAGAAAAAAAGCGTAGGACTTTTATAATTCACGAATACGAGTATTTAGATTGAAATTATTTGAAATCAAAAAAAAAAATTTTTTGATATAATCTATACTGACCACCTACTTTTTATTTAATTATTTTTGTGGTTTTAAAGAAAAACGACGAAGAATGAAAAATACACGGAAACTATTATTATTATTTTCATATATTGAAGGTTGAGCAAAAAAAAAAAAATTATTAAATTTTAATTTTTTTATTAAAAAAATTTATTATTGATTTCTCCCCGAGGAACTTATTCATATTTGATATAAAAGATTTTTTGTAAAGTGAAAACTTTAATCGCTTTAACAGCAAAAATAAAATGAAAGAGTACATGTTCGGGCGCCATTATATTATTTATATGATTTTTAAATTTTGCATCGAACATTTCAATTATTTGTTGTTCCCTATATGTTTGTAAGTATGTGCGACTGAAAAATCACTAGAGGCGTTTGCTAGCTGAACGCTTGCTCGTATCATAACGTTTCTAATAATAAATTCTTCCCAATTATACAAATAGAAATAATAATAATTTGGATTTCGTGATTTTTTTTTTTGATTTTTTTTACCAGAACAAAATCAATTTTTATTTGATTATTTCCATTCGACCGATTTGCATAATAAAACAGTAAAAGTTTTCATTCTTCATTTTTTTTCTCTCTTTCTCCAGCAATCACGGAGTTATTTGGATTACAATCGAAATTGAATCTAGATTTGATATCAAAAGCAAACTAAACTGAGACTATTATCAAAAAAATAGAAAATCTGTTTGTAATCTTTAGATTGAAAAAATAAATTTCGAAATCTTTAAAAACAAATTATTTTTATTAAAATCTGGCAATAACAACAATAACAACAGCCATAACAATCTGTTGGCTACAATTTTTGGCACATTTTACCTATATACAATTATTTTATACAATCATAGTGTATAACACCGGTATCTTTAGCAGTAATTAAACAAGGTTAAATTTTTACAATTATTATTAAATTATTTAAAATTACCTATATACGTACTTATACAACTGAAGGTTAATTTAATCAGTAACGCATAGTAAAAGATTTTACTGAAAATATCAAGAATCATTAACAAAATAAATATTTATAAAAATTCGTAAAGATTTCATTAACAGAATCTTCATTTATTAGCTTCTTTATTTATATTAAATTATGAATTTAATTGTAAAAGTTTTTTTTAGCTTCAAGAAGGGAAATATAAAACGTGCGTGCATAATGTGCATATCAAATGAGATGTTAAACAAAAATGTGATATTAATTGATAGTTTTATGGGAAAAATTCAAGAAGATTTTTACTACAAATATTGCTTCCAAATACCTCACAATTTTGTGTATAAAATAAATTTAAGAAAGAAATCTGAAGAAGCACTATTTGATGGCTAACATAGTAAAGTTTCCGCTCCTTTTATGGGATACATATCACAGTGGGAGTTATTCCCGGGTTATTTGAGAGCAATTTATTGTAAATGAAACACCATTTTTTTTTTTTTGGAATTTTTGTATTTCTTTGTTGTATAACAGTTCGAACTATGACTTAAAAATTTAAATGAACGTATTAAAGATTTGGCATTTATTAATGTCATTAAAATATAAAGTGATCTACTGGAATAAACGCATAGAATTACTCTTCTTAACTACCTTTTTACATGTTATATAAGATAATACAGTTCGGATTATTATAATGCTAAAATTTCATACATTTATCCCTATTCATTTCATCCCTTAAATAAAATGTAAAAATTTATGTTAAAAATTTAGGTTTTTCCAATTTTTAGGAATTCGACTTAAATTTAGGTTTTTAAGTCCAATTTTTCATATTTTACCATGTCTCAGGAATTAAGTGACGAAATATTTTTAAATCTAAAGTATAAATTCTGGTTTCTAACGAAATTAACTGTAAGCTCGGATTACTAAAGACGCGCCTCATCTTTTCATAATCTTATGCAATGCATCAACAATACACAATCGGTTGTGGGCTGTTAACATCAAATTTCTTTAAAATAATGTGATAATGTTTTAGTATTATTTAATATTATTGAAAATTTTGGAATTATTCGGAATTATTCGGATTCATTCGAAAATATTTGAAAAATTTTAATTTTTTGTTTAAACAACATTATTACAACATTAAAATAATGAAAACAAACACAATCGTGTAACTTGAGAGATTTTTGAATTTTTTCTCATGCTAAAATTTTTATTTCCTACAAAAAAAAAATCAGATTCCCATTTATATTGTGTCAAAATTTTCAAAATATTTCCAAGATTTTCAACAACAAATTTTTTTAATATTGCGAATTTTTTTTTTCTGTGTGATTCAATAAAATGCGGTGACCCAAATAACAAAATATTCCCAAAATATCAATGACTACAAAAAATTTCTTGTCAATTTATTAGTCACCGTCTTAACAATGAAATTCAATTCTATAAATTAAATACAGTTTTCAAAATCTGGGATCAAATATGATCACTATATGACTTTAAAATGATTTTATTAAAGAAGCAGCACAAGAACGCCATCTTTTTAATAATAAAATAATTTTCCAATAATATTGTTTATTAAAATAATTATTTTTATTTTTTTATTTTTAGATTTCACCACAAAAATATCAAAACTTAATACTTTAAATGGCTACACTACTGTCAAAGAAAATTACAAAATTAAAATTACTTATTGGATTATCAATATGGTCATTAATAATATTAATAATATTTAAATTACATAATAGTAAAACATCAATAATAGAACATTTAAATTTGCAATCATCAATAAATGGTGGACGTATTCTATTACAAAAGAATTCAGCATTCAATAAATATTTTTTAGATATAATTTCAACGACAACATCAACAATATCAACAACATCATCAATATCATCATCAATCATTAATATTGGACATTCATATGATTCATCTGAAATATTAATTGATAATCGTCCGCCATTAGATGAAGATCAAGTAATTAAAGATGTTGAAACAAGATTACCATCATTACCAATTGCATATTGGAATAAAAATAAAAATTTTTTACAACAGAAATCTGCTCAAAAGAATATTAAATGTGCAAAATATCCATCAATTTATGAATTAGAATTTAATAATATTTATTGGCAAACCCAACATACAACAAATGGTACATTTCAATTATTTGGTGCCTATTATGATATTAGAAAAAAATCAAAATTAGGACCAGCTGTACGTATACTTGGTATGATAAATCGTATTGAACCAAAAATTAAAACATATTGTCAATTTTGGTTTGATGGACAAAAAGATCCGGCAATTGTTAAAACTTTTGAATATAAATATATTTGGCATAAATCATGGGGTAATTATAAACAGGGAATTTATCAACCATATTTAATTGCATGCCGTTTACCAAAACCATTTTATGGTGTTGTACCATCATCGGTATCAATTGTTGAAGATAAATGTGCAACAGCTACAAATAATTTACGTGTTCTATATAATCGACCAGATGATGATAAAAAGAAAAATTTTGCAATATGTGTGAAAGGATTAGATTTTCTATATGATGATATGTCAACAAGATTAGTTGAATGGATTGAATTATTAAGTATATTGGGAGCTGATAAAATCTTTTTTTATCAATTACAAATACATCCAAATATTTCAAAAGTATTAGAATATTATGAAAGAAAAGGTATTGTACAAGTAACACCAATAACATTACCAGGTGGCCAACCGAATGTACCAGGTTTTCAACATTTATATTTACAAAAGAAATCATTTCATAAAAGACAAAATGAAGTAATACCGTATAATGATTGTTTTTATAAAAATATATACCGTTATAATTATATTGGATTATTAGATATTGATGAAGTTATAATGCCACTCTATTATCAAAATTGGTTAGAATTAATGAATAATGAAGTATTACCGAAAGCGAAAAAAATTCGTCCATCTGGTTATTCTAGTTATAATTTTCGTAATGTTTATTTTTTAGATGATCATCATAAACCAGAATATGGATGGTATCAAGATATACCAAAATATATGCATATGTTACAGCATGTATATAGAGCGAAAAATTTTACAAAACCAAATGAATTTGTTAAATGTTTTCATGATCCAGAACATGTTGTTGTATTACATAATCATTTTCCATTAGGTTGTTTAGGTGGACCATGTAAATCATATCCAGTTGATATTAGAGTAGCACAATTACAACATTATAGAGCTGATTGTGTTAAAAGAGTTAAAAAATTATGTAAATATTATCGTGATAATTCAATGAAAGATACAACAATATGGCGTTTTAAAGATGAACTAATATGGAGAACACAAAATTCATTAAGTGATTTAGGTTTTATATCAAAAAAATTCTCACATCATTATTATAAAATTAGTTATAGTGTTAGTAATAGTACAAGTAGTAGTCGTAATATTGATAATAAAAATTATTTTGAAAATAATCATAGATGATTAACTATTGGCTTAAACTATTATTAATTTGGAATTTAAATAAATTATTGGAAAATTACTCGTATATTAAATAATTTTGTGTAATTATCGAATATGTGTGTAGATTAAAATAGAATTTTCGAAAATATATGTGTGTAGATTCACGAATATATAAGAAAAAACAAGACAAGCAAATTTTAGATAAATTTTGTATGTACACAAACACCACTACCATTAGCAATAAATTTCAATAAAATACATTATAGAAATTATATATATATAATTGAAAATTTATTATATGATAGGGAATTTTATATGAAAAATATTTTGTATCAAAATATAAACTATATAAGGAAATTCTTTTTGTTAATAATATAATTAATTATTAAAAATTGTGAAAATTTTTGGTTTAAAAACTGAGTATATTTTAAATGTAATAAAGAAATTAATTTTTAAAACTAAGAGATTTTGCATTATAATTTTGAATTTCCGGAGTATGATCGACGATCGTTATTCTAGAAAATATTAAAGTTTATTTTTTATTTGCTGATGAAATACCGTATATTAGATATCGTATTTTAATATATCTGTCATTATATAAATAATAAACTTGAATCTGAATTTATTTTATTAGCAATTTTCAAATATTGAATATTTTGTAATTATTTTTCATATTACTGCTAATTACAACTAACTCCAGTTGGCCTCTTGATCCTGAAATAATAAGTTTTAATAAAACGAGAAAATTACAATTTGTTTTTAATCTTGAAAAACAAAAATGAAAAAACTCGTACAAAAATTACTAAAAATAATTTTTATACCAGTTTAGCAAGGTCAAAATCCATTACGATTTTGTCAATTCAATAATATTACTCATAGAATATTTATATTCTAGACAACAACCACTTTAATATTCAAATGTTAAGGTATTGCCATCTTAATATAATAAAAGCAATATGAACAACTGTTTCTATATGATGTTAACACAAAAATATTGTTTTTATACGAGTATGCAATGTTCTTTAAAAATATTTCAATGCTTACATAAAGGTAGCGCTTTTCATAAAATTATTTAAGTACTAAAATTGAACAACGGAAAGAACTCAGCTATGATTATTATAAAAACAATATACATAATGAATATTGTGAATAAAAATTTTCAATAACATGAAAATTTTCTACAATATTGTAAATTTTGAAAGATTGACATTTTTTATTGCATTTTATGTAATATAATGAAAAAGTACGGTGTTTAAGAGCGTTTATAAAAATAATAATTTTATTTAAAAAATAAAATAAACAGTATTTGTGCCATTTTATAATTAGAATTTGTTCGCTGAAAATATTTGAAAAAAAAATCCATTATATTCTCAGACATCGTAAGATTATAAAAAACAATTAGAATCGCTCTATCTCTTCTAGTTTAGCCAGAAATCGCGTTTAAAGTTTTTATAAAAAAAAAAAAAAAAAACAAAATTTTTTTTTTTTTTTAATGATTTTAAAAAACAATTAGAATCGCTCTATCTCTTCTAGTTTAGCCAGAAATCGCGTTTAAAGTTTTTATACACAAGAAAAAAAAAACAAGCGCTATACACGCAGTTGCGAATTATATTAAAGTAGAGAATTTTAATAAAATAATATAAAGCGCTGCTTGGAGTAATGCAAAACAGTATGAGTATAAATCCGTGGGTATGACTTACCCAAGGGAAATACTGAATATGATAACCGAAAATTGAAGAGTTAGAAGCAGATGGCAAAACTCACGAGATCTGGCAGATAAAACTGCACTCAATCGATTCACTCAAAATCTAGAAAGAAAACTTAAAGAAGATTCATTTGATAATTACATAATAAAAGTTTGTCAGCCGAATAAGAAAGTAATTATTCCTTATGGAGTATTTATTAATTATTCCTTATGGAGACTGCAAAAAATATTAAGAGGCCATTTTTACATATCCTCCCTATTAAGGGAACGGATAGCAAATGGGCAATATAAAATAAGGATAAGGCTGAAATATTTGCCGATCATCCTACATAAATACATCAATAGGAAACGTGAGAGCAGAAAACGTTATCGCTCCATTTACACAAAGAGAAATAGTAGAAGAAATAAAAAGTTTAAAGTCAAGGAAAGCACCAGGTTATGATTTAATTACCTCTGAGATACTGAAGCAATTATCGAAAAAGGGTATAACAATGTTGAATTTTTTAATGAATTCTGCACTTAAGGTTAAAATATGTGCCTAATGCTTGGAAGGTAGCAGAAGGTATAATCGTACCAAAACCTGGTAAACCTTTAAGTGAGACCAAGTCGTATAGACCAATTTCTCTGCTACCAATTTTGTCGAAACTTTTTGAGAAGTTATTTCTGAAAAGAATGGGACCTATAATTGAAGAGATGTCATTAATTCCGAACCACCAATTTTGTTTAGAGGAGGACATTCAACTACTGACGAAATTCATAGAATAACAAATATTTGCTTTCCCTAGAGGAAAAGCAAATTTGTGCAGCAATTTTTGTAGACGTGGCACAGGCTTTTGACAAGGTTTGGCACGAAGGATTTATATACAAGTTGGGAAAAAAACTACCAAAGCAATATGTAGATATTCTCTCTTCTTATTTAACCAACAGATTATTTAGAGTCAAACAGGAGGGGGACTATTCCACACTTAGAGAAATAAAAGCAGGTGTGCCTCAGGGCAGTATTTTGGGTCTAATACTATATCTACTCTTTGCAAGAGATGTGCCTCAAATAGAAAACACAATTGTGGCTACATATGCTGACGATACTGCAATTATGGCAGTAGCATCAATTATTGACGACGCCACAAGAAAGCAATAGTTTTGATGCTTGGACCAAGAAATGGAAAATAAAACTAAATGAAACTATGTCTGCACAAGTAAATTTTACAAATAAAGTTCTTGTGAACTCCCCCCCTCCGTGTCAATTTAAATTGGGGTAAATGTTGCGCAGGAAAATGCGACGAAATATCTAAGAATGACACTGGATGTTAAGCTAAAATGGAAAGAACGTGTTAAAAAGAAAAAGGCAGAATTAAAATTAAAATATAAAGAAATGTATTGGCTCAGGTCGCAAGTCAAAATTGCCGAAACAGAATAAGATCCTGCTCTATAACCAAATTATTAAACCGGTTATGTTGTATGGTATCCAGTTGTGGGGATGTGCCAAACAAATCCATGTCCAGCGAATACAAACGTTCCAAAAAGGATTTTGCGGAATTTGGTGAATGCCCCTTGGTATGTGCGAAACGGAGATTTGCACAGAGATCTAGGGATTCCAAGTGTGGTTGACGAAATTAAAGAAAAGGCGGTGAGACATAGAGCTCGTTTGGGGCAACATGTCAACATAGAGGCCTCTCGGCTCCTTATTATCCGGGATTCTCCTAGAAGGCTAAAGAGTATTTTGTAGTAGTAAAGATTAGCAGAATGCGCTTCACCAAGTCGGGGAACGTTAAATCTTTTTCAGTTTATATTAAAGAAAATTTGATGATAGGTCTAAGGCGACTAGTATCAGAATATGAGGAGGAGGTTTTTGTGATAAAACACATAACTAACTATGGGTTGCCAGGGAATGACATGTTAGTAGCATTCATGAACTAAATACAGCGGTTTACTATGTAATAGTTACACAAAATTTTACTTAATGCATCTACTACTTCATTGTAGTAATTCATTCGATATTCAAATTATCGAAATATTGAAAGATGATTTAATTATTTTCTATAATAATTATTCTGTTTATTTAGAATAACTATAATATTTAAAAAAAATTTATAGAATAATATTATTTTTAATTTAGTTTATTATCATATACAAAGGACAATTACAACTAATATTATGTATAATTTTATTATACATATATAAATTAATTTTTTTCATTTTTACCTTAATAATATTATTAATAATGATTTATAAATATATATTTTTTAACAAAAATTTATATAGATGAACAAAAAATACATAATGTATAATAATAATTGGATTTTTTTTTTGTAACAAGACTGTTGTAAAGATAAGATAATTTTCTTTTAAAATGTAATCAGCGTAATTAAGTACAAAATAAGTACATATTTTAAGATCTCTGGAGCCATTTTTTTTAAATACAAAATTTATAGCAATGCAACTATTAAATTTTTTGAAAATTAAAATAAAACAAAATTTTATTTTTTATTTTATTGATGTAAAAATTTAGCTTTATCAGATGAATTATTGGAGAACTGTAAAATTAAATACAAAATCAAGATTAATTTTTTGTAAAATCCGTAAGATTACTTACATTACTCTTGAATCTATAAAACAGAGTTTTCAAATTTCAGCTTAATCAGCGATTTTGGAATTCAACTTAAAAATAATATAATCTGCGGTTTGGAACTCAAAGTTAGTAAAATTCATTTGGATTAAAATAAAGAAAAATAAATCGGACAGAATCTTAATACATACAAATATTTTTAGCACTAATATACAGTAAAAAATTTTTTTTTTAACTAATCTCTCAATATTAAATTTTAATTATAATAAAATATTATAAAACATATATATAAATATATATTAATAAGTTTTTGAATATTCTTTGCCATTTCCATTATACAATTAATAACTTAAATATTTTTTTATTTTGAAATTATTCTACATAAGCAAATATCTTATAGAGATAGCAAAATATTGCAGTGATCCTTATATAATTTAATTTTTCAAATTTGATATAATTAGAATTTAATTACATATATTTTAGTCAAAACAAAAAAAGGAACACATTAAAAAATTATTAAAAAAAAAATTTATATAATAAAAAAATTTACATTATTAAATAAATTTGTAAATTTCTGAATTTTTTAATTAAAACATACAAAATATTGTGTTGTTTGACTTTCAAAATATTATATATGAATTCTATGTATATATATATATAAAAGCATGGATTATATAGTATGGTAGACATTATAAATTTAATTTAATAATTTTCTAATTAATTTTGTATATATATAAATAATATAAAAGTATTAAAAATTACAATATAAATTAAAATTATTAAAAATTGATTAACACAAGTTCAGTTCAATTTTTATACTTTAATTCAAATATGAGCTGACATAACTGATCTGAACTGAACTATAATGTTGAAATATTTTCATAAATCTTCTTGAATTCATTTTTCAATCATTTAAATAAATTAGATTTTACATTTTGTTTAACATAAAAATACAATTTTTCATAGTTTAATTTAAAAAATACATTTTAAATATATACAATTTATAATTGTATAATAATTTTCTTAATATATAATAATTCTTGACTTCAAAAATGTGCAATAATGCAAATATACAAAATTGTAATTATGTTCCAATTTTACAGTATTAATACAGTACTATTGCAATATTTTGAAGTACAAAAATTTTTTTTTCGCTGCGCTATTGATTTTATAATTTATTTTTATATAAAAACAAAAAAAAAAAATTTAAGAATTTTGTTGTATAAGACTTTCCCATTTGGCGATAAGTTCGTGCGAAGATGGTGCTTCTTCATCATTATTTAATTCACATAATTGAGCTAATGATACAGCTGGACGAAGATTTTCACTTTGATGACGACTTCGTTCAAAATTTGGACTTGGTGTTGTTCGGCTAAAATATATAACATTTTAATTTTTAATATAACACAACATAGATCTATTCAACTAGATTTTTTACCTTGGTGAAAGGCTACTCGAATTCATCGAATCACATAATTCACTAATTGATTTAACAGCCCTTAATTTACCCGGTGGATAACAATGTTCAACATCAGAATCTTCATCTGATTCAGCAAATCTTAAAGTTAAAAATATTATTATTAAATTAATTAAAAATACATATACTTCGAAAAAATTAAATTTAAAATTTTTTTCATAAACTTACTCATTTTCAATGGATTCTAATAGATCCGGTTGCGATTGTCTTGATTTTAATTTACGAATTCTTTTTAATTCTGATTCTCTATTTTTTAAATCTTTTAATTCTTTTTGAATTTTCTCTTCAACTGGTATATAACCTGGACGTAATGGTTTACCTTCTGGATCACGTTCAATTATTGGTGGTGTTGTTGGATTATTTACTTGTTGTAAAAATACTGAATGACGATGTGTTTGATTAAATTGATCAATTGGTGATATTGGACCATCTTTAATACCATTAACACCATTTGTTGTATGAATACCATTTAATCCATTACTAGTACCATTAATTGAAATTTTTCCACGTGTTGCAATAAAACGTTGCATTAAACCTTTATGTGCTGGTCCAGTTGTAACACGTCTTATTGGTGTAAAATGTATTAAACTTGGTCTTTGTGTAATATTACCACCATTTTGTTGTATTATTGTTGTTCCAATATTATTGATATTATTAATGCTACCATTATTGTTATTATTGTTGTTTGAAGATTTTATAATTGGTTTATTTAATTGCATTTGTTGTGGTGGTGGTGTTGGACTTATTACATTATAATTATTTGTTCTAATATATTTTTTAACATTTCTTGGTATTGGACTTGATGATGCCGATATACCAGAATCATCTGAATGATGTTCAACATCTAAATTAGTATCTTTACTATTTGTAATTATTGGTGATATTGATGTATTATTGGATGATGATTCATCATTTAATGATATTGTTGAATTTAATGAAATTGTATTATTGGTGTTATTTAATGTACCATTTATTCCATTATGATTATTTAAATGTTGAATATGATTTGTTGTTGAATTAATATTATTATGTTCATTATTATTTTGTAATATTTGTTGTTGTTGTTGTTGTTGCTGTTGAATTTTTAATTGTTGTTGTTGTCGTTGTGTTTTTTCACGTAACTCACGTTCACGTCGAGCCACTTCATTGATTTCATCTTGAATTCGTTTTAGAGGATCGTCCTAAAATAATAAGAAAACACAAAAATATTTGATATTAATTTCTTATTTTTCAAATTTAAAAAAATAATTATAATTATATGCTAAACATAGGAATGTTAACGCTCTTTCTATATGTTTATAAAAATATTAATGATTTATTAGGTTTAATTCAGCAATTTATCATCAAATTGTAAAAATAAAAATGTAAATTTTTTATATTGACTAATTTCATAAAATTATCATTTTATCAAAATATTTAAAGCTATTAAAATGATTGAATGATTTTTTTTTTAAATTATGTAAAAGAAAATTAAGTTGAACAAATTTAATCTCTCACTATTATACGCGGCACATATCGCATATACGAAGACAATCCAAGCACTTTATAATAATGAAAGCGTATAATTATAAAAAAAAACATTTATTTTTAAATGAATTCACAATATTAAATGCATAATCTATTATTATTATTACTTAAATACAATTTAAATGGAAGAGGTAAAAGTCAAAACTGCTTGCAGAAATAAAACTTAAACAAACGTTTTAAGTACACAATAATTAAAATATCTTTAAACTAAAATGGAAGCATAAATATTAAATATTTTAAAAATTTAAATGGAATAATGAAAACTAAAAATTTATTATTTTTATTATTATTTTTATTTTAAAATTCAATCAGCTTACAAAAATTTAAAAAAATAATCAGTCCAATCCAAATATTTAACCAACATCATTAATACTTTAGTAAATAGTATACTTTGTAACATAACCTTGAATATTTAATATTTATACAGTTAAGAAGAGAGAAATTTTTAAAGTAAAGCAAAATATTACTCAATATTGACTGTAATAACATTAATGACTGACTGAGGTTAAAAATTTTTTTCTCAACTTAAATCATTTTTTTTCAAATTAAAATAAAAGGCTGAATTATTTGTACAAAGGGAGTAAGAAAATAGAAGACAAAGTCATTTTTCATATGTTAAGAGAACCGGAAATTGCTAAAATATTTGGCAAAAATTTTACTAGCATAATAGTTCAAACTTTTTGAATCTGAAATGTACTTTATTCAACATTTGAAATAGTGTTGCTGAGTAAGCCCAATTTGACGGTTGTTCAATTAAATAAACACTAATTCCTTTCCTTTATCATATGCTATTGCATACTTTTAGGGATAGTCAAAAATAAATATTTTTAAACAAAATTTTAAATAATAACAAAAACTCTAAATTAAGAATTAATAATAATAATAATAAGCTAGTTAGTGATATCTTTCTGCTATTCTACATATTTGATATCATCCGTAATTGAACAAAAATAGATGATCCACAGCTCGAAAGAAATCAAACCAGAAACAAATATTTAAATAATAAAGTAAAAAATTTTTGGGTTTTTAATAATGCTAAACGTTGTATGGCTAGCCATATAAAGTTTCTACTAAACTAAAGCTAAGTTAACTAAAATTTTAAAACATAAATTAAATCTGTATTGAGTCATTCATTCTTTAAGTAAGAATTTTGAATATTTCGTAAAAAAAAATGCCAGAATGCTAGAAACATGGTTAACGTGACCTATGTGGCATGTCTATCGCACTCTAATTTACACAAATGTGCCGTTTTGCTAATTCATTCAGGGCGCCATTGAATATACGATTAAAAGTGGATTCACCCAATCTTTTTTAAGGAATAAGTATCCAATGTCAATCATCAATACCTCATCTAGCTCCGTCTTGTATGCAAAATTGCTGGATACTTTTACATAACAATTTTTAAATTTAAGTTATATTATTTTGTTACAAAACAACTTCATATTTAATCAAATAAAATAAAACTTTATTTTCTGTGATTTTCTTAAATTCAATTAATTTCCTTGGCTGAGAAATAAGATGATCAGCATTATATTTAAGGCAAAAATCATCCTATGCTTAAAAATGTGTTAACAATATTCATTCCAATCCAAACCAATTGGTCTCTTTAATATACTTGATAACAAAATTTAATAAATGCGAACAATATACATAAAAGCTTAAAAGAAATTTAAATAGTTTATACTCGAAAACCTCATATACAACTATAGTCAAAAAGCTAAGATTCATGATTTTAGATTAGTTTCATCAATATAAATAAAGAGCCGTAACGAAAAACCAGAAATAGATTATAAAATAAGAAGAAACCGATTAAGCGCGATTTTTTTTTTTTTACTGTTTCGAATTTTTTCAAAATCATCAATCACTTTTTAGATGTTATGCACAAAAATTTAACCAAATTTTTTTTTTTTCTAAATTTTACTTTTTAAATTACGCGCGTGATATTGAACTTTTCGTACAATAAAAATTCTTCTCTTATATTACTTTTTCTTTCATTTTTTGCGTTTATTATTTTTTTATATACCCTTTTTAATCCTATACCTTATTTGTATTAAAAAATTTATATTTTGTAATTTTTGTAGTTTAATCAAAAGAAAAATGTACTGTTATAATCGGCATTTGAACACTTTCTCCTTTTCAAATCAACATTGTATACAGTTATTGTGCATGTAGAAATTACAGCATGACATTTAAGAAAAAGCATGGCCGAAACATGGCGTTTAACTTAGGCAAAAATATTAATTATTGTTGTGTGATGCAAAAGTGTGTACACTCATGTGTAAGTTGTATGTCAAAGTATATAAACATGTGTAAGTTGTATGTCAAATAATTATAAACGTGAAATTCAAAATATTTTTCCAATAATAATTTTTAATTTTATAATCCAAAGATAATTTTGTAAAAATAAAAATTTTTGTTATCACGTGATTACAATTAATAATAAGAAAATCCGCATGAATACAAAAATCGAAATGAGTTGCGCTTATTTTTGTGTGTTGAAAACATTAAAATTTAGTCACACTCTCACACAAGTTATACTTGTGAGGGTAATTATATTTTTTGTTAAATTTTTTTTATTATTAAATTTTTAGCAATTTATTTTCAATAATAATTTTTTTTTTGTTCGGAGTAATTATTTTAATTTTGATAACACTTAAATCTCAAATTCCTTATATTTTGTATACTTCGCGAGAAAGTGAGTTTAAAATTTAAGGTGTAAAGTGCGTATTTTTCATATCTTTGAATGATAATTATTTAATTACCTACATAATTATAATACATTGATTAAAACATAATTATTTCCTTCGAAATAATTTTTGAAATTTTTCTTATAAATCAGAAAAAATAAATAATTTGCAATTTTATATAAAAATAAACAAAGATTTCACAAGTCATAAGAAAATTTTATGTCATAAATTTATTCAAATCAAAATGGTTGATTACAATTAAAAAAAAATTGTCACTTTTATAGTCTGTCACTTTCCATTTAGCTGCGAAATTAAAGATAAAGGGATAAGAAGTAAAATGTTCATTTTTAAAAGTTCAATCTAAGCTTTGTACAAAACTTATCGAAAACAGTTTTAATACGCTTCTGGTTGGAACCACAGAAATTTCATTTGAATAGATTTAATCAGAGGATTAAAAATAACATATACCGAAATGAAGCACTCGAAATCAGAAGTCGAAGACCGAAAATGGAGCCGAAGACTTAAATTTGCTTAGAAAAATAGAAAAATCTTATTAAAAAATGTTGATTGAACACGAAAGAAGGGAGAAGGAATATTGTTGGTTCAAAAGCTAATTAAATAATAGAGAACAGTTCGCACAATGCTGTAACCTTGAAAATGAAAAGGAAAGTATTAAGTATGGTGTAATACAAGGAAGTTCGACTATGTTCTCGATTTATATAAGTAACCTACTGAATTAAAAATTGAAAAGCACACCATACTCGTATGCACAGGATTTGACAATAGTTTATAAAGAGAAATTACACAAATGGTAATGATCAATGAATAAAACAACATAAACTAAATGTTAACGTTAATAAAGAAAGCCAAATAACTCTTTATATATAAAATTTAATAATTTTCAACTGAATTTATAAGTATTTATATAGGGACCATCGATAAAAATTAAATTTAGGAAATGTGAATAATTGGTGAAATATTTAAATGAATACATAAAAGAGTTCCACCAACACCAACAATGTAAACCCCAATAATGGTAACCAAAAATTAAAAGCACAAACATCGAGCTAAATTTTTATAAAAACACTCGTACATATGACAAGGAATGCTGCCATCTAAATAAAATACATAACAAATTGCCTACAGAAATTACAGAACACATTTTAATTCAGAAACATCAACCCATTAAATCCAAATTTAATGCTTTTTCACCCTTTTATTTTGGATTTACCAATTCTCATAATGTTTAATTAGTTTATTTGCATATTGATTGCTATTTTAACAATATAGTCTTTTAAAAATGCTGTCACACCATTGGCTCATATCGTCGATTTTTCATTTTTCATAACGCGACGAATATTCAATCATCTCCTAATAATTACCAAAATCTATATGCACTCTTAAACCCCAATTTTCATCATGTAATCCAATAAATTTAAAATTGTTTAAAAGTTTCGGTACATTATTAAAATATTTTCTAATAAATTAATAGTATAACATTAAATATCAGAGCCGTCAGACCACAAACAAACCCCACCAGTCGTGCATTCAATAGAAGAAAAAAAAATTAATACAGAACATGCAATTCCAAAACCGCATTCAAAAACTCATATAATTTATAATCAATTTTAAATTTCATTTAACCGCACACAATATACAATAAATAATTTTTTTAAAGAGCGTTAAACTAATTAAATTTAATATTGTTATACTTTTAGTTCTATATACCTATTATATGGTTTTTGCAATAGTTTAGAAAGTTTTCGCTTTTATTATATAAAATTTTTTAATAAAAAAAAAAAATTTTTCTATTTAATAATAATATTATAATTAAAAATACAATACTGTGCGGTTAATTAGCAGTAGCAGAAGAAATGTAAGCGATTATTTTACAAAACAAAAGAAATTTTGTATAGCAAGTATGTATTAATTTTTTTATTTTCTAACATATTTGCATATACGCTATAATCATTTTTAAATGCGATCATTGTACTCTGCATATATTGTTTCTATAATTGTTAATTAAATTATAATCAATTTAAATTTAATATCAATTATATGATTAATATGTAGTATTTTAATGATAATTTCGAGCTAAAATTATTAGAAAACGTGCTCAATTACGGCTAACTACAGCCGTTTCGCCTTACGCTTATATACTAAGCATACAAACGTGGAATATTTATAGAATTTGGCAATTATTTCTCAAATATAAAGCCATCTATCGGAATAAATATGCAAACCTAGTACGTGTAATTCTCTACACAATACGTATGAGTGCGCATCTTGTTCGGAGTGTTATACCTGTACACAAAGTGTAAATAAAACGTAAACGCTACAGACACTCCGTAATATTCGCCCTGTAACATTGTAACGAAAATCGCTCCTTCTATATATTGTTATTAATTATCACTATTTTGTTATCACTCTTATTCATTCACCTCTTTTAAGAGCAATTGGCCGATTTATTTGCATTATTATAAAAATGAACAAAATTAAAACAAAAAATTTGTAAACATAATTTTTTTAATTTTAATGTTATAATTATTGAAAACTAAAATAAAAAACAAATATACAGAAAAAAAAATTAAAATAATAAAAACACGCAAATTATTTTTGCTAATCATCACACAATTTCACGAAAAAAAAAACACTCTACAGTTTTGAAGAAAATTAAATATTAAAAAATAACAATAAACAAAAACAAAACTTCCGTTTTTCGGTCAATATACTGTTAATTAAGAAATTATTAATACATTAGCCAAGTTGAACATTAATTCACACATTAATTTCAATGTATAAGTGAGTGAGCATAAAATACGATACAAGAATCACTCGTTCAAACATTTTGTGTATGAGAAAAAAGTCTAATAGGATTTTTTTAAATTTTTTTTTTAAATATTTTTAAGTAAGTAGTTTTTTGTTATTTTTAATTCAAAAAAAAAACAATAATTTTAATAGTTACTGTCCGGACTCTTATATTGTTTCAAAAATTGATTAGAAAGGTACAAGAAAACTTAATATGTTGCAAGTTAAGTACAAACCTATTAAAAATACTTCAGTATATAACATTGTAATTATGTATTTGTACGATACCTTCGTCCATTAGGCCAATAAAACAACAGGAGAACATAATTTACTGCACCTTCAATATTATTTTTTTCCTGTTTTCCATTTTGGTCACTATGTAGCGCTGAATGTACATATAATTTCCATTATAACAACGTATACCAAGAGTGTATAACAGTTTTTTTTTTACTTATGACTTGTAAAAATTCATAATTTATGAATTATACAAGAAGATTAATTAACTTACTTAAATTTTTTTTGTTTTTTTTTTGTAGTAAATGCAATTAACTTTTTTATTAGTACATTATGTGGACCATATAATATTTATATTGTATGGGATTATCGGACAAAAATAAAAATTAACTTTTTCTCATCTAATTCAATTATAATCTCAATGTCAAACATCTTCTCATACAAAAATTATTTAGTTTGAAATATAGAGAACAGAGAAAAAATCGTAATTAATTTTAAACAATTATAAATTACGGTAGTTGTATGAAATATTAATTATTAAAAGTCAACGATGAATTATTGTTATATTAAATGATGATTTTTTGATATTATTATATATGAAGTCTATAAATTATACTTGCATTTGATATTCATTTTAAAATTCGAGAATCCGTCATTAATTTCATAAAAATTTATCAAAACTCAATGCTAATTTTGCGAAAAATTCGAGATTTCAAGGTAGCCCCAACATCTTGTGGAAAAATAAAGATTTGATAGTTACAGTAAACTAATTAAAATCAGGCATAAAGGAAGTTATCGGCTATTTTTAAAAATTTCCAGTCGATTTGTAGTTAGTGCTAATTTTATGTAAGTATACCTTACTAAGTAAGCATATGTACAGATTAAAGAGAGTATGTATAGAATCTATAGATAAGATAAATAAATTAGATATATCCTGCTAGATTTCCCTTTAGCATTTTAGATTAGTTAATATTTTATTTGATAACAAATTACGAGTATGCATAACTACCGAGTTTGTAATATTATTTTAAATTTTTTTTTAATTGTAGATTTTAATCGATTTATAACTTTGCACTTATAATAAATTTAATTGTAATTTTATATTGTTGTCAAGTTAATTAAAAAATACTACAATTAATGCTGACTACAACCATAACTTTTTCAAAGTTAAAGAACACATAATGTGTCTAAGAATTGTAATAATATTTGGTAGGAACACTTCCAAAATTTTTGAATAATTAGAACTATACTATAAATATCACTACTCTGCTATTTCTACTCTAACGGTTCTAACGGTTCATACGCCTAGGTATTAGCAGGATGTACATCGCAACAATAATTAATTTTTCAATAGTAAATATAAATGGACACCCACTGATTATCTCTATCATTTCAAAAATTTTTAAAAATGCTGAGTAGATAATTTGTACGCTGTAAAACCTTAATTTAAAATTAATAAGAATTAATAAAATATATTCAACATCAATTGCTTACATATGGCAAACTTTCAATTTAAAAATATTTTTTGGGAAAAACACTCGGGATAGCAAGATAGAAATTATCAAAATTCGAATGAAAATTTCCGATATATTCGATTGCCGAGATTACTCGACTGATAAGAAGTATAACATGCACGTTTACAAATTAACGTAAATGCTTTTAAAACATAAATACCTAATAAATTATAATTAATGCCAATTTTAAAAAATTCTTAGAAATATTTTCAATTTTCTTTTATTATTGAATAAAATTATTGTAGTTATGTTTTATTTACTCTTTTCCTTAATAATGCTCATGTGCTTATTAATAAAGCTCAAAATAAAAGTAGAGGTATTAAATATGTGTGCAGGAGCAAATTTAATTTTCTATAAAACTCAATTCTGACAGTTTTGTCGCCCTATATCATACTTCAAGAAGCTTAAAAAAATTATCTACTCGAAATTACATCTGTATATCTCTTTAAAATTTGCTTATGGCTGAACGTGTCATAATGTTATAACTCGTCTGACGAGAAAAGCCGATTATGAACAACGAAAATCGTGCAATTTTTGAAATGGTCGTTGGAATGGGCCCATCCATTTTTATAACTTTGTTTATTAATTATAAAATATTTCTATAATAATTAAGCACCAACATGCAACTACGTATATTCTAATAAGGAAGGTCAGAAATTCTTTTTTTATATTACAGTTATTACATTTATAATTCAAACTTGTTTCGTATACGATTCAAATGTCATAAAGTTTGCGGAAATGGATTTTTATATGTACACTTGCATATAAAATATACGATATATACGATAAAGTAGTTATTAATTTTCGTTTTAATTTCATTTATAAAAATTATATTTTTTTAATATTTTTTTTTAATTAAAAAATATTAATAAAATTATTTTAATTACAATTTAATTACAATAAAAAAAGTAAAATTTTAAGTTAAATTTATAAAAATGCTGTCTATAATTAAATTGCAAATATAAAATATAATTTTTATAACAACTATAAAAAAAAAATAATTATATTTCATTCTATATTGGAATATCCAACTTGTCTATAGATTACTTCATTACTTTAATAATTTTTTAATATTTTAAACACTTACAATACCCATTCACAATAATTTTAATAATTCACAAATCGTTCTTATAATTAAATGTTACAATTAAGTAGAATTAATTGTTCATAATTAGTAAAAAAATAAATAAAATTTTTATTTTTTATTTAAAATTCTTTATAAATGAATTTTTAATAAATTATTTTTAAATATTTTATTTCCTTATTTAATTTAAATTTCACACATTTTCTTTGTGTTTTTATTTATTCCAAAAATTTATTTGCACTTTAAAATTCTGTTATACTGTATATAAATATTTATTATAATTTTCTAACTAAAATGTAATATAATTAATTCTTATTGTTATTTTTTATTTTTTATATAAATTTTATATAATTTATTACCAAAAAAAAAAAATAAATATTAAAATAAATGAATTTTTTTTACGGAAGAACGTTTCTTTTTTTTTTTCTCCGTGTATAGAACTCAACATTCAATCAATGAAATAAAAATTGAAAGAAGCAAGAAGTGAGATAAAGAGAAGCTTACTATTAAAGTATCTTCTATTCTTAAAATTTCATATAAGTATAAGAGAAACTGATTTCAATTTATGACTATGTGGCTAGAGCATGTTAGAAAATTCTAAAATAGTAGCAACACAATTTATGAGTAAATGGTGAATATTCAATTTTATTTATTATTATTCTATGTTATTATTACCCATATATTTATGCATATTTTGGTATACATATACATATACGAGTACTCACACAACTACTATTATAAATATATTTACACATACAATATTTATGTACGTACAATATGTTCACTATTTTATAATTATGTACATATTCACCATGAATAACACAAAGATTTCATATGAGAATGGTGACCATATATCACGCATTTTATATTTAAAAAAAAAGAAAATTGAATTCAAATTTCATAAAGTTCTTGATTGTAGATTGTAGATTTTAAGAGAACGCCCTTACAAAAACTGCACACGGAGGAGTTCGGTTTTCCAAGCCTATGCGGGTGATACTTCACTGGGCAATGCCTCGTTAAGAAATTCGCAATAGCACGAACCAAATTTTATTATTTAAACCGACATTTTAGTGAAAATTTGAATTGTTCTTCTTCTGCCCTTCATGTTCTAACTAACAATATGGTCACTTTACGAATGAAAAACATGTAGTTTTTAATATTTTAAGCGATGGATGAGTGATTTTTTAGAAAAAATAAAGAATACTTGAATTCATTTCTTTTTTTTTGTGAGATTTGATCAATCGGGTGCTTTTTATGTTTTTCTTCCATTTCATTTTATGGAAAGTTTTCTGAATAATTAAGGTAAGTATATTTCATATGTATAAGTACCTGTAATTCTTTAAAAATAAAGAGGAAACAAAAATCTCGTTTTTAACGTTATTCTTATATTATTTTTTAACTGTGATTTTCTTTTTCTGTTTCTCTTTTCTAAAATTAAATTTATCTGTGAAGATTTAATGAATGGAAAGAAGATGAGGAAAATAAAAAAAAATAGATTTTTTTTCAGATTGAAAATTTTCCAACCAAAATACTCGTAATAACAATTTTCATTTAACATTACAAGGGTGAGCTCCTCTTTTTATTTATGTGCACTTATTTAAAAATTTTGTATATTAGAATTAAAAATTCTAAAAAAAAATAATTAGTTTTTAATCTGGCTCATTTCATATTGTGTTTCTACTTCATTCATTAACTTTTATAATTTTAAAAGCATAATAGCTATTTAAATTTTAAATATTATTAAATAAATTTAAAAATTTATACTCGCAAAATAAATTTTTTAAGAAAATTAATGTTTAAGAAAGAATTTGGTTTAATAAGTGCATAAAATTCTTTGAATTTAATGTATAACTACTTATGTCACACATATTTACCATATAAGTACTCATGTCACACCAATTTACCCTATAAATACTCATGTCACACATATTTAGTCAATTTTAAATCTTCTTATTTATTCCAAATAGTTATTTAAAGTTAAGATTTTATTTACGGTCTTTTAACGCTAATAAGCAAATACAACTTCGAAATAATTTTTCGATTTATTAACTTTTATTACGAAATCATACACTTATAATTCGGTAATCTGATTTTATATTTTTAAATTTCTATTGTTTCTAAAAAATGACTCATTTTTACAGATTTTTTACATATTTACGCATACATAACAGCCCCAACACATTTACCCCCAAAATCTATGAATAAAGGCGTTATTTAGTTGTTCGAAATGCGGCACTTGAACTGTTATACAATAAAATTTTAGTTACAAATGTCCAATATAATTTTAATTGCAATTATAGAATATCATAGTTTACAAAATTTTCAAATTAAAAATTTTTTAATTTAATTCATAGAAAATTATGTTTAAACTATAGAATTAAGCAATTTATGTTCAAAAGCCAAACTATTGTAATTTGGAGCTCAAAATATTCACACACATGAATATCATTGTCCATATAATATTCTTAACATTGTAGAGATAATACACATATATAAAATAATGTGCGATTTTACCAATTCTATTGTCTCAAAATCAAAAACTTTGAATTAAAAAAAAAAAAAGAAAAATTTATTACAAAATTTATATGAGAAAATTATTCTAACTATGTTTTATATGCTCGTATAATAAAAGAATATCATTTATGAAGATGAAGATGATTTACAAGTTAATTATATTATACACTTTAAGATCTGGAACGCAAAACGAAATAATTGAAACAATTGAAAAAATAATTGCATGAATATACCAAGTATATCTGTAATATCATAACTATGGGGTATAATAGAATAACCAATGCAACAATTCAATTATATAACTGTTGTTCTAGAAAAAAATTATTAAATTTAATTTTTATGACTTACTTTTTTATTTAATGATTTGTGGAAGCATTAAAATAAAAATTTTTTCACTATATAACAGAAGTTTAAGTATAATAGTTGTACTTCTATATAATATACTCTTGTTGTGTTTCCCTCTCTTTCTTTCCCCATTAAATCTAAAAATATAATTGCGAAAAGGAAAATAGAAAATTCTTCATTATCTTTCATTTACAACACTATTTTTACTGAAACGACGAAAAATTGAAATTTCTCTTATTTTTTACCTGTGAGGTCAATATATCTTAAAATCACATCAGTATACATACATCAGTACACATAAATACAATGATATTTTTGTTGATCTGGTTATAATATGATCGCATAAAATACAACTATATACAAATTCATATATTAAGCATAAAATATCAAGAATCAGCTTAATCATTTGATCAAATCCATTAATTGAATATTTCAATTATATGAATGAAAAGTCACATGTATGTATACATATATATATAAAAATCAAATTACATTAAATGCAAATTAAATTGTAAAAAACTAAAATTGATTTAAAAATTTTATTAAAATCGCTAATAGAATTGCAATAGTATAGTTGAAAGAAAAGTTGAAAAAAAAAACTCGTCTAATAATCAAAAATTTAAAATCATATTCGTAATTCATTTATTTATTTTGAAAATTATTAAATTATAACAAATATACATTATATATGTACATATGTACGTACGTATAACAGATTATTTAATGACAATTAAAACTGTTAAGAGTTATTTTAACTATAACTCTGTATTGTGTGTTTCAACTATTATTTGTAAATAAATATAATTTTAACCCTCAACTGCGCAAAGACAATTATTGTTGTGATTCTACTGTAAATCTCAATCATTACGACAAAAGCTTGTTAAAGCAATAACACTTTAAATTACCAAATATATTTAGCAACACAATGGTAAAAATCTTTAAAGTTTAGTAGAAAATCTAGCCAACCCATTCGGATAGCTATTGCTTGTAATTACAGAATTATATTTTCGGGAAATTTTCCGCCCAATTTTAAATTCCATAAAATTTTTAAATTAACTGAATTCTCTAAATTCGTGATATAAATTCTTTAAATAAATAATAAAAGAATAATAAAAGCTGAATTAAATTATTCAAATAATTAAATTTAATTTTTATTAATAGATTAATAAACATTTGAACGTTCGAACATTGAAAATTTTCAAGGCAAAATATTACTAGTACTTATTTCAAGCAAGTCACACAAAAAAAATGTAAGTAGCTGTTAAGTAGTAGTTGTAATATTGAAGTAATTATAATTTAACACTATTGTCAAATATTTAGTAATAAAATAATCTAAAATAATGAAAAGAAACTGATCGTTTATAGAACATATGATTAATATTATTCCACATAATGGTGGTTTGACAATATGGTGTTAATATCTTCAGAGACGGATTAACCTACAACCAAAACAGACAAATGTGAGCCCCAATTCTGCAACATTTTACATAATCAAAAAATTTGACAAAAAAAGAGCAAATCGCTTGCGCTTTGCAAATTTCCCTTTTTGGGGGGCAAATGCTTCAAATAATAAATATGAAATCATTAATAAATTGCAATTACATTTTGTTTACAAATCATTAATGGAATACTTAATTCAAAATACGGAGCGGGGGTTGTAATTCCCCTTGATTTAATTAAAAAACATACAACCAAAGTAAACTATTTAAGTTAGAACTATATACACATTTTCGGCCATTCAATTTTTAAATTCAATTCATATTAATTTAGGGTTTCTGGGTTCGGTAAATCTAATTCAGATTGTATTTAGTATGCATAATGTATAAAATAAATATTTGAAATTCAATTTAAATAATTTCAAAATTAATTTATTCAATTACTTGAACTCCTAAATAATAAGAACGTGCTAATAATGATTTTTAATAAAATAAATTATAACAATTAACAATTAATAACAAAATAATAGTATGGCAACAGCATTTACAAATTATAACGCAAGATTAAAATAAAATTCAAAAACTAATATTTAATTTTTTTTTTTTTAATAATAACATTTAATCCGCATCAACATGATGATTAGCGAGCACATAAATTTCATACTCACATATATAAAAAAAATGCAATCCTATTGAAATATGATCAAGTTTTCTCATTGAATTTAACAAGTATGCATAAAATGCACTGTAAAAAAAAAAAAACATTGAAAATTGTGGAAAAAAAACCCGATATGCATGTTTTTTTTCGACCAAACCAAACTGCTGGTTTTTTTTCATAAAATATTTCAAGTTTATGGTAAAAGTAAAAGTGAACCACAATAAACAATCGTTTTTTATTAAATTCAAATTTGTTTTGTATTTTTGACGGTAATCTCATTTATTTTGTATCCTTTCATCAGTATATATATATATATATGTATATATATATTTATATATATATATATAATTAATTTAAATACGTAGTTTTTTTTAAAAGAAAGCAAATCTTATTTATTTTTTACAGAATATGATTTTTATTTAACATTTTGTTAACATGTTAAAATGTGATACTTAACAAATTGTATATTTAGAAAGCAATTAAATTACAACTTGTTAAATTAAAAAATATAATCAATAATGTCAAAATTAATTTAAGATTATCGAGTTAATAGCAAAAGCCGGAATGCTGAAAGGGTAACACCGAGTGAATTAACAGAATGTTTAATTAAAATTAGATACCAACAAAACTAAATTACCTAATTACTTGCTTACATCTAATCAATTAGCAGTTTTGCAGGAAGGTTAATAGGAAGGCAACTAGAATTTTACTTCAATCGCCTCTTAATTGATCATTAAATTATTGTTTTAAATACTTAGAAAAAAAATATGTTTACATTAAAGAACAAACTTCTTGCAAAACAATAATGTTTAATAACATTCTTGGCAACTACAATAAACTAGTAATTGTTTTGACTTCAACGTCACCAAAACCCTGCATAAGCACATGACTGATATTCGTCACAAACCTTCATTTAGAATAATTCACATAGTGATAAAAACCTACAACTCAGACAGTATAAGTACCAACCTGTACAAATTCATAGGTGCCGCTTTCTGCTTAATAACACACAAAATGAAATTTATAACAAATTTAATAAGAATATATAGGTTCTACGAGTCAGAATTTTTTATTAAAAATAAATTAAATAATATGTAGAAATATGAGTTTGAATAAAACAGAATGTTGAATGAAATTTTGTATGAAATCAAACATGTTTGATATCATACATACTCATTTTGCTCAATTTTTTCTAAAAGAAAAAAATACTTGAAATAATGTACTTAAAATATTTTATATTAAATTCATAAAAATTTCACAGTAATTAAATTTTATACACTCAACTGCTTGGTAACATTTTGTTTATGTTGTTTTTTTTTCTTTTAAATTGTTTTACTGTTATTAAAATGTTGTAATTTTCGGTCAATATTTGACTTAAGTAATTATATTTGTGTAATGATGCATCAAAAAAAAAGAAAATAAAAATTATCACGATTTCTTTTTCTATCTCATTTCTACTAAATATGATGATATAATGATCAAAAGGTAATACAGTTTTTTTTTTCTGCTGTTCTGCTTTTGTTTTTTTTGTCGGTCTTTTAGTTATTTCAGTATAACGGGACTCTTTTAACTTTTTTGATTTTCTCCTTCTCTTTTCTTATTATTTTTTTTTTTGATCTTATTTAATAGTTATTAAAATTTTCTTAAATAATATTTCAAAAAACAATCAACCAAATAATTAATCAAAAATTTAATTTACAAGTTTTATACATAACATATAACATAACAGCAACTTATTTATTACATTAACAACAAATTTTTGGTACCTTTACTTAAACAATGTCATAACCTAGTTTTTAATTTTTTTTTATTTACTTTTCAACATTCCAATTAAATTAAGTTTAATTTGTAAAGAAAAATTTTTACAAAAATATTTGAAATACAAAGAAAATTTACAACATGAAATTTTTATCTGCCAGAAGGTATTGAATTGTACATGCGTGTATGTTGATAATATTTTAAGTAATAATTTTAAAACAAAGATGTCGTACCTAAAAAAATTATTAGATATTTTTCTTTTGACTAAATTCTTGTTTTACAATAACATTGATTATGTTTAAACAGTTATTGAGAAAAAAATCATTTTTCAATGATTCAACGATAAGGCTTTCAATACATAGTAATTACAATATTTAACAATTTTAATATCGCTTCTACAGAATAATATTAGCACTAATCAAAAATTTATGTTATGAAATTTGTATCTTTAAAATTTACGGTATAAAAAATTTACGATATTAAAATTTACGATATTGCATTTTTTACGATATTAGATATTTTTATAATTTCGAAAATCTAGAATTATTCAGATAGAGTTACGGAATTAAAAATTTCAACTTTTGAAATACACATTGCGATATATGACATTATAGCATTTAATATTTTGTCACACTTTTATTATATTAATAACATTCTTGCAATTTTGGCATTGACATGAAATTCAAATTTACTAAAAATTAATGAAACGTTTTATGTGTATACATGCTTAAGTTCATACCAATCACAAGAATCGTTAACCTTTAACTAAATAAATAATAAAATCAAAATAATGACAATATACTAATGCATATGCTATAAACGACATTTTTTCCAAAGTTTAGGTTAATGTATTTTTAAATTCTCTTTGCTACCAATTAATAAAACGTACAAATATTATTCAATTTGTGAATATTCTTAAACATCTACAAAAATATACTTTCTCTATCTATACTGCGGAAAATTTTCAAATTGATCTCTTGTAAAATTTAAATTTTGTTAAAGAGTTGTTTTAACCGAATGAACTGACCTGTTATTCACATTAGCATTAAATTTCAAAATATATCTAGGTACCTATATGCCGTATAAACCGTAATATTAAAATGAATTAAAGTAACACGTACCATTTTTTTCATAATTAACATGAAATGTTAAATGAAAACAATAATTTTACATAATAAATTCACATTATATAATTTTAACGTTAGCAATGGTCCAGAATCATACTATCAATTTGAAATCTTATATATTCTAAATTATATAAATATTTTTTCAAAGCAATTTTAAATAATCACAAAGCACAGCTTTTATATACCATGCAAATTATAAGTTAAATAAATAATTATTTTTACATAATCTTAATAATTCCTTCCATGATTAATGTTGTTAATTTTAAACATATATCATGCTATGTACCCGTTCGTATAACATTTTAAAGCGAAGAAAAAATGTTACAAGTCTTAAGAAATAGAGCACGGACGAAAAGAAAATTAAAATAAACCTGTACAATATTAGAGTATTCTTAATAGATTTAAATGAAATTTATGAGCGCATACTTAACTAAATAAGTATAACAGTTTATTTTTTAATGGTTATTGCATCATCATTACTACGAGTATAAGACTATATTTACTTAAAGGCAGATATCTAAATTCTAATGATCACTTATTAATATCGAAATATCGTTAATAATGTCGTAATTATAATTATCTCATCTAAAATAATTTATACTCATGTAATTAGCAAACTTAATTAATATGAAGTCATGTTATTTTACTGGTAAAGTAAGAAAATATTAAATGACAATAAAATCGAAACCGCTAGTATTGAACTTTTTCTTGCCGCTTGTCATATATATGTATATAGATATTATTTAAGTTTCCTAACTTTTCTAGTACCTATCAAACATATATTACTCGATTTAATTATGTAATATAAACATGTATCTAACTATCTAATTAAATTTGTAATGAAATCTATAGTAGATTAAATTATTTTGATAAGTAGATAAAATATTTACGATTTGATTCTACCGCAGCAACATTGAACTAATTAAATATTGTAATAATTGAACTAATTTTTGTTGAAAAACTCCTGTATATAGAAAAAAAAAGCTCCCATAAAACAATAGAATATCTTTCTGTAGGAGTTGTATTTTCGAATGTTATGTATAAAGTAAAAAACGAGCATTGAAGTTGCCCTGAAATTTGATACAATAATTGGCATTTGAAGATTTGTACAATATGTACATTTTTTTAATTACAGATTAATTACAGCACAGAATGCCTTACTTTTGATTACAGATTGTATATCAGAATCGGAGTCAGAATTAAAGTATAAGTGAAATCGGTGGAAAAGTCAGATTTAAACTCAGTTTGATAATCGAAGTCGAAAATAAATTCGGAATGTTTCCACTTTGTTTAGCAAACTTCAAAAATAAAAAGAACTCCGAATTTAACTCAGAATTCAATTCTCATCCAGATTTTGAATATGACTTTAACTTTTTTTTTTCCAAAATTTCAGTACACGAATTTTCCTTGTATCTAAATTATTTTAATAAAAAATTGGAAATTCTTTCAAACACTTCGAAATTACTTACTCCGAAACAATTACTCCGAAAACTTAAATTATAATGAAAATATAACCATCAGTTGTTGAAGTAGCAACAAAAGGTTGTAGAAGTCTCTTTTTTTCATTTTAATATCCTACAGAATGAATAATCATTTTTATCAAATATGAATTGTATTTTTTTCGTTTTTGAAATTTTATCAGTGGTATATTCGGTAAAAAATTAATGAAACTAATTAAAAGTTTATTATCATACTAAACAAAATGTTCGGAAAGAAAGAAAACATAAAATAAATACTTATATGATCTTTGAATTTCTGAATATATAGACAAAAAACAAATATAAATATTGAATTCTTGTTATAAATAGAATGTTTTGTTAACATATACACTTATACATAATTAGTTTCAACTATATAGAAGACAAGATAGTCTCTTTATTATGAATCTTGAGTTGGTATTATAAATTTGAATATAAATTTTATGAAAACTTTGAATTCGTTATGAAGATTAGGTGTTAAAGATAATAATGAAAATCATTGAAGTTGTTGTTTAGTATTTTTTAATATAACTCATTTTTGGACATTGATCTTAACAAAAATAAAACTATTTAATCGAGGAATTTCTGTAGACATAAAATAAAATAATTAATATTTGAATTTTTAAATATTCTCGACTCTCGATCTTTCACGGTAAAGAAAAATGAAAATAAACATTTTTTGGTATTTAATTCGGGTACTCTCGGTTTTAATTCCGAATGCTTCAATGATTTATCATTTATCTTTTGCGTTGACAATATAAAATTAAACATTCTTTTCAAATACAGTACAAACTACCAAGTGTCTACGAGTAAAAGAATATACTTGAAATTGTAATCTGAAAATTTCAAGTAGTGCATAGTTTTTGGACATTGACCGCAACAACTAAAAAACTTTTTGTTGCAAGTATTATCCAAAATTTACTGCAGTGGATATACGAGTATTGTACTTCAAATTTCTAAATATGAGTGATTTTTTTAAGAAAAATGAAAACCTTGTTTAACCTTTTAGTTGTCATTAATATAAAATTTATTTTAGACGTATTCAATTATTCCTACAAATCTACAGACTATTTAATTTCAATAAGAAGAAAACATATTGAACATTATATATAATACTTACATATATATATATATGTATAGTCTTATGTCTACAATTTTACATCAAATAAAAACATTGTTAAATTTAGTCATAAAACACATATAAAACAATAACAACAAAACACAATTTTTCAATTTTGTATAATTAAATTAAAAAAAAATGGGAAAAAATAACAAAATAATGGTTAAAATTTTACTAATTAAATTAACAAAATTTACAAAAAGAATTAATATCGTATATCTAATAATATCGTATATCTACATAATGATAAAAAACAAAATATCGAATAAAGATTATATAAAGTACAAAAGTTTTGTTATTCTAAAGAAAAATGAAATTCTAAAAGTTTCACTGATTGTAACTTGTTTTCACTTACTTGATATTTTCATATTTTATGACGTGAAAAGAATAAGCACATATCACTTTAAAATAATGGCAATCTTTGGGCATTTTAGAAATTTCGCACCTCAGCAAATTTGGCACTGAGTTGATATAACGAAGGGATTGAAGTTATCAAGTAAAATTCACAGTAATTCCAATTGTAACAGGCTCTAATTTGTAATACACTTTTAAATTCAGTGTTCTTTGACAGAATATTTGAAAGAAACCCCAAGAAATTGCAGTGTTAATTTTGATTACCCCATTTCTCATTACAATATCGACAGACGAACAATTTAATATACAAAATTTAAATATTTTTTTAAAATATTTTGAAAAAACTTCGTGTTCGTTTTTTGTTGTTTTTTTTTTTATCTTTTATTCGCTAAATCTACATTAATTACTTTGATAGGAAGATAAAGTAAAGAAATCGCATTGTTTAAATAAAATTTTTATTCCCGGTATAATAAAACGATTTGAAAATTATAAGTATATAAGCAATAATAATAAAATAATTTCCCTTTTCGATATTTTACGTAAGCAAATAATTAATTTTCATTAATTAGAAAAGAAATTTCACATACTTATATTTAATTATAGAAATACATGTACATTGTACTTATTACAGCTAAGAATATGCACAAAAGATTATTTTATCAAATATTGTATAGGTATACAGTACTTTTCCTAAAAATGTTTACCCAAACATATTTCACAAGAAAGCCGAAAATGAATAAACTTCAAAAGTTATTCACTATGTACATTTATGAATTGTTGAGTCGAGCATAAATTTATTACACATCTGAACACGCAAACTCAGTCACTTATCTCGATCAGATGCAAAGGTACAATTATTCGCCATTATTAATCACTAAGTAACCGAATTGCTCTCCTTTCTTTCAATTCTATTGCAGCATTTTTATTTTCTTGGGCCTCAAACATAATTACTTGTTCATTTTTGCACAAATTTTATTTGTTAAATTTCCAAAATATTTATTAAATTTTGCTAAATTATCAAATTAATTTATCATCACATATGTTTAACATATTATAGTACAAAAATATATAAAGAAAAATTCAAATAATGTGTATTTTAATTAAAATTTACTGATTAAACATTAAACAGAAAATTTAGACTATATGTACATTATGTTGATGAATAATAACGTAAATAATAATAATAACTAAAAAAAAATGGTAAATAAGATGAACAAAATAAAGGCCACATGCCGTACTTTATTTCATTAACAATAATTTTAATATATATACAACAATAAAACTGGCAAATGCGTAGGGTCCGCATTTGAGAAGTGAAAATATTGTCACTATCAGCTATTTTTATAACACTTGCAATATTTCAAATAAAAAATTTCAATTTTAAAATTTAGTTCCAATATTTCACACTTTATAATAAGCATTATAGATATTCGCATTTAATGTCTTTCGGAATAACTCCGAATCCGAACTATATTGAATGTATCTTAAATTTCTGAATAACACGGAATTGCAAAAACAAAAGAAAAATTTTATTGTTTTTCGAAATTGACTACTCCAACATATTTTATTTATACATATACTTCTATTAACAAACTTAAATTGATATTTTCGGAATTATTGCAATCAAATTAAATAAATATTAATTTTAAAAATTTTATCAAAAATTTTTATTATACAATGGCTTTGGAATTTTTCTGAGTACATTATTTGCAATTCTTTTCTAGAATCGATAAACACATACTAATATTATCGTGATATTATAGATAATTATAATTTAATTAAATAATTATGAATATAATTAATTATTATTAATTTTCGAACTATAATTATAAATTTTAAATAAATTTTCTTTTTTCTAAAACCTTACCATTTTTCTGATTTTTTCTTTTTTGAATTATTCCAAAAAAAGTTTCTTATATATTTCGAATCCCTTCCTTTTTTTCAAATATTTTAAATTTTATTTTAAATTTTTTAATTATAATATTAAATTTCACTTAATTACTTTTTCTCAGTGTTATCTCTCACAATTTTAATTTAAAATAAGAATTTTTTTTTATTAAAAATTAAACAGGTGCATATTCCATCGTGTTTTTTTCTTAAATAACCTTAATTCTTTAATATTTCACGATAAACTAAATATCATAAATGAAAATTCAAATCAATTAAGGTAAGTTATTCTAAAATTATAAGGTTATACTAAAATAATAATAATAAAAAAAAAACAATAACAAAAACAGTGCAAATTATTAATAAAAAAAAAATAAAATTGAAAAAATTGAAAAAACAAAAAAAAAAACAGAGAAAAAAAAATATTTCTGTTTTATTTCTTTATTATCTTATCTCACCTGTTTAATTTATCGTTATTTTTTCATGATAAGTATATTGGCTATACACACGTATGTATGTATATGCATATGTGTACATATTCTGATTAATAAAGCTTTCATATCGAAAGTAATAATATCTAACATAGTAATTTTTACTTTCCCGACAATTTTCAATAAAGAAGGATTTCAGAAATTCGAGTCAGAAATTAAACGAAATTTCCGAACTTGAGTTATTGCACTAAATATGAATTAATTGTCTGGTGTAATTTTTGTGATAAACTGCTATACACAGGACTATAATAAAAGAAAAAAAATTTTTGTTCTTATTAATATCGCTACCATTTTAATTTCAAAATGAGAATTGTAAAATTTTAATATTAAAATAATAAACATTTAAAACTCACGTGCAATTTCACACTAGTTATCATTAATATTTAAAACCGCTATTCTATACTTTAATAAAAAGTGTTCGTTTCTCTTGTGAAATTGAAGATAGTTATATTAAATTTTAAAGTTGAATTAATTAAATTTTAAAGTTGAATAAATTACGAGTATCATATTGAAATTTCGAATTCCACACTAAATTAATTAACATTTCATATGAAATCCACATGGTAAAGAGTGAGTCACTCACTTTTAATAGTATTTAACGTCATTCGCTCATAAAACTCAACGTCATTCCAGAAACTATTATTTTACGAGTATTGTTTGATTTTGCCTGTAGATGGAAACTGTTTCTGCGTTGCACTCGTTCAGTCATTGGATTTTTTAACTATTTCTAAATCTAAGTTTAAATAATTGACTTAACATTTAATTTCAAATTTCCAACATATATCGGGAAAATTGCAAAATTTTTAGTCATTTATTCTCCGTTATTATCAGAAACTTTAAAACAAAATGTAGTATAACGGGAATGATAAAAATCAATATCAATTTTATTTATCACAAAAAAAAGGAAATTCAAAACCATTGTTCACCAATCAATTTCTGATTTCTTACAAAATTTATTGAATTTTCTTTAAAAAAAATAATTTAAAGAAAACTATAAAAATTTTTTGCAATTTCTAACATTATCAATGCTCTTACATAATTACAATATTGTTTTATTATTTAAATTAAAATTATTTTATCTACACATTCTATTAAAACGTTGGTTTTTTTAAGTTTATTATCAACAAATACTTTTTAATATTAATTTCGTAAAAAAATCTATTTTATAACAGAGAAATTTAAAACAGGAAGTTAAGGCGTTAACAATATTTTCTAAATAATTATAATTTCTGTAATTTAATTACCTACATATATTAATTATGAATAAAAAATAATAATTATTTACTTTTACTTTAAAAAAAATTAAAAAATTTTGTATAAATTTTCGAATATATTAGTAGACATTATTTATAAAACAAAATTGTATTTATGTATAATAAATTGATTGAAGTTTATTACATTTGAGACTAAAGATAATAAGTTCAATGAGTAAATATGATAGCAGATAAACGCTTGCCATCACATATGTATGTATACACAATGTCATCAAAGTTATGCAGTTCTCTCCTTGCAAGGGTAACGACGTTATGAATATTTCGTTGATATTATAAAATTTTCCATTAATTTGACAATATATGTATACATTTAAGATACGATAGATGAAGACATTCAAAAATGAATTCATTTTGTATTCAAGCTCAAACTTTATTAAATACATACAAACTACTAATACAAATTGAATTTTAGAAAAAGATTGAATATTGATATAAAATTAAATTTTACGAAAATAAGCTACATATCATTAATTTATTACGTATAATCAAATTGTCCGAGATATAAAATTTAATCATACAAAATGTATGATCATACAAGTCCATCATACAAAGTGTTTGATCATATGAGTTCATCATACAAATTGTATGATCATACAAGTTAATCATACAATTGGTATGATCATACAAATTCATTATATACAAAATGTATGATCACACATTTACGCCACCTCTACAAAATTAAAAGAATAAAAAGTACAAAACTAGAAAATACTTATTGTTATTAAATACTAGAATTCAATCTTACTTAAAATTAAAAATTTACAAAAATCTATTTCACTGTATGAATACACATGTATATATTCTAATCAAACATACAACACAAAAAAGAACAACAGCAGCATCAAAGAAGACCATCAAGAACTTTTTATTGTAGCAAAATTATATATATATGATTATTATATTATATAAGTATATTTTATACTTACAGATTGAGTTGACGCTGACGGCAATGGTGATGATGACAACGACGAAAACTGAATATAATGTTGATTATCATCATATAAAGGATAAAGCCAATCAAATGAAAAGTTGAATATACTTAAAACCCAGCAAAATTGTTTGATACCCCAATTACTTAATAAACTTAAAAAATTTAAATTGATACGATTTGATTCTATAGTTGAATCGATACCACCAGAAGTACTAGTAGTGGTAGTAGTAGTAGTAGTAGTTATAGAAGTAGTGGAAGAAGAACAACATCTTTTTTCTTCAGCATTAGTTGTTGTTAGCTTTATAAATTTATTTTGTTTTTTTTTTTGTTATTATTATTATTAATTTTTTTTTTGGTTAGTTTGGTGTTCAATAATATTTTGATTGTTGGTAGTTAATTGGTAGTTAGGTGGGCACAAAAATGTAAATTAGAAAAAAAAAATAAAAAAAAAATATTATTTTAATTTAATTATTTATTGTAATAAAAACAAATATTTATTACACATTATTAGAATAATATTTGAAAAAATTAAGTTTAATATGAAAAAGTAAAGATTAATTGTGATATTAAAAAATAATTAAAATATTAATGAAATATTAATAAAATTAAAAATTAATTTAAAATTTTTTATAATTTTGCCCATCACTTATGAAAAATATATATGAAATGATTAATTATGAGAAAATAAACTTTATACCCAAAATATAAATTATATTTTAATTAAAGAATATTGAGGAATTTTAAAATTATAGTAGGGGAAGGAGGGCTAAGTAGGTGAATGTTTTTAAATTTAATGATATTAATGTTGAATATTAATGTAGTTATTCTTAAATAATTGAAAATCTGCGAAATTTTAAATCAAAAAATTTTATCTTCAATTGTTATAATAAATTTTGTACAATATTATACTTTTAAAAAATAAAATTGAATAAAATCACAAAATAAATTTTACACATAGTTGCCATTCCCAAAATTACAATTTTTATTTAAAGCTTAAGCATTATGTAAAACACACAAACTCATTTAATTCATTATTCAAGTTAAAATATTATTAACGATTTCTTAAAAAAGGAAATTATTTTTACGATTTTGGAAGGGACTTCGGTGCATCTAATGAGCGTATAAGGTACGGAACTATAAATTGTGTTCATAGCGCAGACAATCTTCTCACTAGTTATAAGAAATTCCAGCTATGTCAACCAGCTAGCCGCCTAAATTTAGTAGTACTTGGAGGCGTCTCGATATCGCAAGAGAAATGCGTATTCACCAATAAAGTAAGAAACTTTATGAACGTTTATAGGTCAGCGTTCCATTAATACTAATTAGGAAAGAGGGATTGGATATTGCTTGTAACAAGACCCGTAGCAGACATTAAAGTTATATTTGATTAGTGATTATCTTTCTGAAATTCGTCAAATCTTCATTCCACCATGGTTTTTTTAAAGTATTTCAGAGGCCAGTCGCCTTGAAACCTCCTGATTTGGATCTTCAACTGCTCGCTATTATCAATGTTATTTTCAATATTTTAGCATGAACATAAACTAATGCCACACGATAGCATTACATGTAGCACAATTTGTTCTTCCATATGCATATAGAGTAATACAGAATTACCGTAATTTGAACGTCAGCAAATATAGATTTAATTCTATCAAAACCGACTTACACCATCGTTATCTATAGCCACAGAATTTTAAACAATTTATTTAACATAAATTTTTAAATGGTTTTTAAAAATAGAAGTAAATTAAATCTATTCAACACAGGAAAGAATTCCAAATTAAGAAATTTAAAAATGAAATATTATAAAATAAGTAGGTATATTAAAAAAATTCATGTAGGTCAGTGATTGAAAAGAGCTGACAAAACAAAAAAAATACAAAATTTTAATTAGAATCTCTTAATTCACCTTTTTAAAGAAGATTTATCCAATCAATTATATTACATGATTTTCTATTTTCTATATTCATTTATAAAATAGAGAAATTCTTTGTTTAATTTTGCTAAGTTCACTGCCCACTATTTTGTGTTCGGATGATTTTGTTATTCTTTTTTTAATTTACTAGCTACTAAATTTCATCAATATTTTTGTTTTAACAATAGTCATTCATTAATTTATTTATAAAATTTTTGAATACCAGTTAAGGGAAAACATTTCACTTTAATCTATTACTTACATTTTTATTTTTTTTTTTTCATTAAATTAAATTTTCCGCCTCTTCTTAAATATGTTTAAAATAATAGAAAAAATTTAAGTATAGAAGAAAATTTTTTAAGTTGATCACAGCAATTGTAGGATAATTGAGCGTATCTAAATATAGCATGACATTTCTATTTGGGGTTTTGATAATCATTAAAAGAGTCAATATTGTAATTTTTTTATAACAAAAACTTGAAAATATAACAAAAGTGAAATATAACAATTAATCATAATGATTTTCACAAGTAGCAGGAGTTCGAAATTAAGATTTTTATTTTTAGTAATTAAAATAAACTGCAGATAATACGATCATAGGACTGAAACACTGAAATGTAAAAATGTCACACCCTTCTCGTTATATAAAACGATTCAGCTCATTCCAACGAAGTAAACAACTTATATTTTACTAACCGATTGTGTTTTGATTCCTGTTATGGATATAAGGAGGCAAACTGTATATTTTGGTATTTACATACAAATCAAAATCAATTGCCCGAAAGTATACGAAAGAAAAACGAATTGCTCGACTTAAAAGTGCTCATCATATACGAAAACCAAGAACAATATTATAGATAATTATACATACTACAGGCATTTATTTCACTTATAAATATTTATGTACATACATACTTAGATTTATACATAAAAAGTCATATATGTATGTATGTATTTTAGAAATCATAGTGAAATATGTCAAAAATTTATGTGCTTTTCTTTTGTTTAATTTTCACTATAAAATTGTAATTAAAAAAAAAAACTATAAAAGAAAACTAACAATTTTAAAAATTCATTGTTTAATAATTCATCATGATCATCATCCATCAGCATAGTAGCATCATTATCACTATCATCATCATCAACTCAACTATCATTATCAACATCATCATCTTTATTATTATTATTATTATGTTACCTAACTTAAACATCTTTAAAATATAATTATTTATTTAAGACAAAAAAGAGAAGATAAACAGTCCCATGTACCATCAATTAAAATAACTTGCATAGCTTTTTCTTTTTGCTTTTTTTTTTGTTTTTCTTTTGCTTCAAAATTATGATGAATAATTATAAATGCTGGAAAAAATAACAAAAATTTTATATTTTATGAAAAAAAAAAAGAAGAAAAATATGTGCTCATCACAACGCATAATTTAAAAAAAAAAAAATTGCAATCACAGCTACAACACAGAGAACAATCACTCAAATAAACAAACAAAATACATAATAAACTAAAACTGACCTGTCAATGTACTTTAAACAATAGGAGTACATAGGTGAGTACAGTGAGTACAAAAATAATCCGAAAATAAAAAATAATTTATTTTTTTTTGCCTGGTTATATGCCTGGTTGATTTCAATAGTAAATTTATGAACTTTTTTTTTCGTTTTATACTTTTTAATTCATCTCGTGCTTAAATTCGCGCATTCTCTTACACTGTACACTTATTGTTGTCATTATTAACACTTTTTGTTTTTAATTCTTTGGATTTTTTTTTTCTGCTTTTGTTTCTATTCAAATTATTATTGTTTTATTTGTATTTTGCCTACATACATACATATATCCACTAATAACAAAAGAGAGAATTTCATAAACATCACATAATAATAATTTGAAAAAAAAATTTAAAATTCAAAAAATTATTATAAAAATTTGAAAAATATAAAATTTTAATAAATTTTATTTTGAAACTGTCATTGAAATATTATCCAGTAGCTACTTAGAAATTTTTTATTTTATTTCTTAGTATCATGTTTGTTTTCAAATACAATACAGAAATTAATGCTAAACTTCAATTTCAAAGTAAATGCAGTAGATTTACTACAATTCAATATGTAACGGTAAATATTAAAAATGTCAAATGAAACGTAAACATAAAAAAATTTTTTGCTTTGACAATTGATTTAAACAAACACTCGGTGTATTAAATAATTACGTCAGCTGCGCTTAACCGAACGCATGCTTTCCCCTGTGAATTCTGAGTAAAATTAATTATTTGTCCTAGCTTAATACATATGTAAATAAATAAACCACAATTCTAATTTTAAACTGACAATTCAAATCATGGTACATATTAAATAATGTGTAAAACTTAAATGACAAAATGCAAAACGTCATCTCTTTTATTCTGTCATCTTAGGTTATGTTATATTTTGAAGAAAACTTTTAAAAAATGACAATACTGCAATATTTTTTAATACTATTTTATTATAGATATTAAAAAACCCTAAAATTTAAAGCAAATATTTTTGTAATAAATTAAATATTTTTCTTAAATTTTAAATTTTACCACCAAAAAAGAGTAGAGTATGTGTGCACCATAGGTTTACACAAACCTACATACTCTAGATTGTTATTTATTTTAAAAATTTTCATTAATTGTACTTTTTTAATTTTCAAACAATGAGTTTGAAAAATACGAGTATTCATGGAAAATATTTTTATTTTTGTTTTTGCTCACTTCCACTAACTGTCACGAAATATCTAGTGTATATAATATTATAAAGATCTTCTTCTATTTTTTTTTTACATAATTGAAATGAAAATTTAAAAAATGAAATGGTATAAAAACAATTATACCATGTAATCCAACTAAACACACATTTCTTTTTTTTTTACAAATAATAACAGAAACTTAACCAACTAAACAAATAAAAAATAATCGCATCTTTAAATAGATCCCACGCTAAAATCGAAAACGAAATATTTTTATGGTTAAAATTTTTTTGTTGTCGGATTAAAAACCTTATTTTTAATCCAGCCATTATTTTCCTTCGTCGAAACTATATCAGTATGTAGAAATTTAATTATTCAAGTTGAAGTTTGTTTGAAAGTAAGTAAGCATCAAAAATGTAATGAAAAAAAATTTTGTATTTTTGTTTTGCAGTAGTTTTCGATCATACCAACGCGAGTTCTCATGATTTTATACGAGTGAAAATTTAAATTTTTCACTTTTAATATTTTATTTTTGCAATAAATTCCAAAATAATTTTTTTTGGAATTATTTTATTATTTTCCACAAGGCTCACAGAAATTTTTAATTTAATTTGAATATTTCCTTAAACTTTCGTTTTTTTACGGATGTCTTCGGGTGTCTCTCGAGACGATCAGAAACGACGGTAGAAAATGTGGATGTCCATTCCTATGAATGTTCATTCTTGATAGGGAAGAGGAGACGCATACTGGGTAAATTGTTCTTAGATACGTTGAATGAATTATCAGATGTCTCCTTGGCTAAGCTGCTGAGATTTATAAAGGTAGTGGATTTGTTTCTTTGACTTGGCTGATTGTATTGAAGGGAGTTGGTCAATTTCGAGAATTGCCGATGGGTTTCATTTTCGACCTAGTGCTTAGTGTCATGTGAAACGGCCGTGGGACACACCTTCATTGAACAAAGACTAAAGACTACCTATGTTAAATAAACCTTACTAACAATAACAAACATAATTTTTCTAATAATTATTAAAATATTATAATTATTATGTATATATACAATTTCCCAAATTATTTTCCGCCATAATAAATAATTCCAGCATACACGTTAACTAATTAATTTGAAATTATATTAAGCCTGAATAAAGATTATGTCTAAAATAATATACTTTCCGTGAACCTACTTGATAAATTCAGCTAACTCTAACTCTAACTTTCCAAGCAGCTCATTTCTAACATTATAAGTTTGATTAGCTATATAAAATAGCTTCAAAATACTATTAAATAATCAAAAAATTTTAAATAATTAAAAAATGAAAATCAGCCTTCAAATCACGTATAAGGCATCTTGATTTAATTTCCATTAATATTAATTTAATTAAAATTAAATTTAATTTGGTAATTTAAAAATAAATTAAATTTAATTAGTAATTAAACTTTTCTATGTACATGAAAAATTTGAATACTATTATACATATGTGAACAAAATTAGTAACTTAGTTTTACATACTAATTAAAATAGTATAGTGTAAACACTCCCATGTACATAAACATATGCATTTATAATCAGTCATTCATACAAGTTTTCTTCTTAAATTAGATTTTTTTTTAATTAAAATAGTCAATTAAAACGGATAATAATATGGTAATAGGCAAGGTTATGGCCAAAATGGTAATAACCTTTTAAATTTTATTCAAATACTTGAAAAGTTATTCGTATAATTGTATACTAGTTTTTATGAAAAAAATTCGAACGAATTCCTTATTATAAATTGAGTGTAGCGTTGCATGATTATACTTTATTTAATTTATGTTTTGCAAATGTTATATATACATATATGTATATATATTTACATAAATTGTAATACTTAACTACATTATAATAGGAATGCATGCTATGCGCATACAAAACATCTTATTTGTTAAGGTTCTTTAGACTAACTATATATCTGCATATATAATTATAACAAAATATTTTAAGATTTTCAAACAAATTATATAATATAGAGGATCTTGACTTTAAAAGAAAATGATTTTAAATCGTGTACCTAGAAAATGTTTGTAAAACATTAATTTACATAATAAAAACAATTTGAACGTGGCATTTAAAAATTATGAAAGTTTGAAAATCTATGAGAATGGTCAAGTGCAGAATGGTTAAATATAATATTCAAAAAAGCAATAATTATTATGTAGGGAGTTTCTTACAACATTAAAATTATTGTAATGTGCAAAATTTATAATATTAACGCAAACATCTGTAAGTATATACAAGCAAAATTGGTTTAAAACGAAATTACTAAATTTTAATATTATTCAACATCCCATTTCTCTGGAAATTATATTCTACATTATCATGCAAAAATTTGTTCCATATATACCTACCTTAATTGCTAATATTATAGACAATAAATTATTTTTTGTTAAATATGAGAAATTTATTAGAAATTTGAGCGAAATTAGAATTCTTTGACGTTTCTCGTTTCGATTATTCGACCGATGTTTGTTGTTAGTTTCGTATTTCTGTACAGAAATATTTAATTTTTTTAACAGTAATAAGTCAGAAATACAATTGTAAGAATATGCAATTTTTTTTACCATGTAGATTTTATTATTTAAATATTTTAACAGAAATAAATGATGAATTTAAGCGGCGAATTGAGACGGCGAAAATTCAAAATACTCGGAAATCTTCAAATTCTAAGTGAGTTCTTTAATTTCATTCTAGTTAAGCGCAGTATTTTAAAAATCGTATTGTATATTGCGTACAGATTGCGTCCTTTTAGGTTTAATTTTATTATAGATTTAATTAAGCAATAAGATATTTCCAACATCTAATTATCAGAAGTAAAAATTTTCACTTTTTTAACGAAATATTTTAAGTACTGCACCTTCATAATAAAAATTTCGTAACACAGAATACGTTTGTAATTCAAAAATTAATAAATAAACAAATGCCAGCAAAATAGACTTAATTAGTTAAATCTAGATTTCGAATTAATTTTGGATTTAAAACGAAAATTTCAAATTTTGATAAATATTCTGATTAATTGACTTAAATAACCTTCAGTTAATTTTTACTATTTAATTTAATTTTTCTTAATGATTTATATATACAAAAATTTTAAACATACCAACGAGCAGTGAATTCCAATAGTCTAGACATAGTTCACTTACATTACATACGTACTCAGATTTTTTTGAAAATTATTAAATATTCTTGATCTACTTATAGTTTAAATAAAAATATCTTAAATCTTGAAAAATAATTTAATATAAATGCACAAATACTTTAGAGATTTATAAAATAAGATTCAATTAATTTAATTAATTTTTTATTTACGATAATTATTTTCACACATTTTATCATTCCCCGAAATTTGAAACTCTAATAGAAGTTTATCCAAATTACGAATGTATACTGTACAGGCACTCCCTCCAAAAACGCGTTTTTCCATTAACATAAAAAAATTATAAATTAATTAACGTTACTTTTGAAACTCAAATTAAATTTATGAAGCTCAGTAATTTCAGTACTATAAAATTTCAAAATAAAAATTACTCAGATATTGTTGTAATCGATTCGATTCAGCTCAAGTCGATTCAGCTTGGTAAAAGTTACGTATTGAGCACGTTATAATTGAACGCCGAGATCATACTATTTGATGTTGTTTTTTTTGAACGTAAGTGAGAAATTTTGCTGATATCCCGGTCGAAATATACGAAAAATTTGACCATTTTTTAGTCAATCCATTCTTAACTGGGAACTTTGAATGAATCACGTACGTAAGAAATTCGTCTGAAAGTTACTTACGAGTTTGCAATTCAAATTTAAAATCAAACGCTTTTAAAGAAAGCGTTTGATTTTGTACTCGTAAAATCAACACTTTGTACTCGTAAAATCATAAAAAAGTGATTTTACGAGTACAAAGTGTTATACTTTAAGATTAACATCATAATTATATTCATAAAAATTTAATTTTAGTGAATAATAAATTAATTTTTTTATTAGAATATCTTGCTGTATATTTAATTGTATACAGCATACGTATACACATCACATAATATTATATTATGTCTGCTAGCATTATTTGATCGTCTGACATACAAATGCATGCTTGGCATGTACACACAGACTTTAGGCATAATACAACAATGAAATTATATTTTGAAAAAAAAAATTTAAATAATATTTAGCCTTGAAAATCTTTTACAATAAAATAAAAAAAAAAAAACATAACAAATTTATTTAATTTTTTGAATTTTTGAATTGAAATTAAAAGAAAACAAAACAAAAATCTTCAACGCTTCAGAGATCGTGTATATTGCATACATTATAGGCCCAACGCATACCACTTAAGTACTTACATATATGAATTAAAATTTAACTTTTATTATTTTTTATAACTGACATAATTTTTCTTTTTTATATTTTCTTCTTCTCTATTTTTATTATAAAAGTATTCTCATTCAAACCTTTGATATCAAAACATCACGTATACATTTTATGATATGTTGCGCCTAAACCTATATACAAGTACAATATAAAAACATTAAGCTACTAAAAGAAGTATATATGTATACTTCTTCAAGTGACACAAATTATGACAAATATAACGCAATAATGCACGTGTAGCAGAAGAGGGGTTGCCGTATTGCAGTTAAATAAAACAAATTTCATTATTATGGCGATATACTCTAGACGATCTTTGATAATTGTGGGTAATTTTGAGTAATTTTTGGGTAATTGTGGGTAAATTTGGGTAATACAGGATAAATTTAGATAATTTTAAATAAATATAAATTACATTTATTAAATTGCATTTACATAGCAGAAATTTTTTTTCTAATTAATAATTCTTCTTCGAAAATCATAAACTTTTAAATGTGGTAACCCTAAGTTAAAGATATTACAGTTACATTTGAATATTACGTTAAATATACGTAGCTGAACGTAATAATTTAACATAGTATGGACGATTTGTTAAATATTTTAATTTTGAATATATTTTTAATATTTCAAATTTTTATTATTTAAAAATTAATATTCTTAAAATTCAAAAAAAAAAAATTGTTATTTCGAAAAAATAGTTAATATTTTGTAATTTTCGAATATTAACATACATACATACATAGTCATATTATTTGACCTATATATCAACTTGTAACATACGCACAATACTCTAATGGTTTTTATATTAAAAATATTATTAATTTTTATAGAATATTGCAACAGTATAGAAAATTTAAATAATTTATAAATGATTGAAGCCAATTAGTTGTAGTGGATCACATTAATTACTTAAAACAAAAAAATTTTAAGAAACGTCATTCTAAAATTTTTATAATAAACAGAGTTTAACGCGAACTGTCAGTCAAAGACTTTATTGTCAATCTGCTGCACACTGTTAGGAACAAGGAATAACACATAATAGTACCTCTATCTCCAAAAAAAATTAAAATATGTTATTAATAATTTTCTATGTATATCAAGATACAGAAACATATTCCCGTGTGCACACCAAAGTATGAAATACCTAATGCTAGACTGTGCAGTTAAAAAATATTTCTTAATAAAAAATGTACACAATATTTGTATGAACATTAATTTCAAAATTAATAAGCGTATCTTTTGTACAGAGAAATATGTATAGAAGATGCAAAATAAAATTTCTCATACAGTAAAAAATTATGAATTTCTAATGGTCATGCTAGTGATCTATAAGACAAAAACACGAGAAAATAAAAAAACAACAAGTCAGAAAAAAATTACATACTGAATGAACACATAAATTTTTTTTGATTTTAATTTTCATACTCAAAAATAAAAAAAAAATATGAAATTAATTATTATTAAAGTATTTTTTTAGAAAGATTTTTTTCATCTTTCTTTGAAATTTTTTTAATACTTTCTTTAAAAAGTTCGCATTTAAAAAAAAAGAAGTTCATGTATACTGGAGCACTTAATAATAAGAGCAAGTACATGTATTTGAAGAATAATTACAATAAAATCTACTTAAGTTAGATCTGTCTGCCTGTTATGTCAAATTTTATATGTGAAATTTTCTAAATGACAATTTTCATAGAAAGTTTTGAATTTCTCTCAAATACGACGAAGTATTGCGTTCATTTTTAGACACTTCCTTAAAATGTCAGAAAATCTGCAACGCTATGCTTTGTTTATCTTTGTTTACAGATGCTAAACATAGGTGGCAATTTTTTTCATTTTGAAAACAATTTTTTTCATTTTGAAAAAAATATTTTTTCACAAAATATATTGACATATAAATTGTAGAGAAAACTAACGGCATTGACATAACGGCAACAAAACATCAACTGAAACTTTAAAGATTTAACATTTATGATTGGGTGTTTGACGTGACAAGTGCAGCAAGTCGATCCTAATTTTGGGTTTGACAATTGACATTTATTAATATTTATATGAGAATCGATTATATTAGATTTGACACTTACATTTATGTAAAGTTGATAGAAAAATGTGGGAAAAAAAAAATTTGCTGTTGAGCAACGTGTTTTTCCCAAAACAAGAGATCTATTTCAAAACTCCGAAATATTTATGTTATATTGCTACGGCGGAAATACTTATACGACAGTTTACTGTATTACGTTTATATTAAATTAAATTACAATTTAAATGATATTCAACTGGAAAGAAAACACTTCAAGCTTCACAAAAAAAAATCACAAATATTGAAAAACAGTGATTGATAAAAATCTACTTTATACGCACATTAAAAAATTGCATGCGTGCGTAACCGGTATAATTATCACACTTTAAAATTCGAAAGTAATTTATAAAAAAAAAAATTATTAAATTTTTTCTTTTATGCAAATTAAATTTTGTTTTTAACTTAAAATACTTATTAATTATCTGCATTACTTTGACTTCTTCCGTCTTGAAGGATTTTTGTTTTTCAATTTCATTAAAATATAACAGAAATAACAACTTTCAATCATTTACATTTCCTTATCGGCATAAAATGTAAATTATAATAATAATTTTTAATTTACTATAAAAATTATATAATATTACTCATGAAATACTAGAGGCGTCAGGGAAATTTGATACTGCGAACTATAACCAGCTTACTAGTATAAACATTTATATAGTCTCTTACATTTGAGTTTTATAGAGACGCTCTTCATGTTTCGGTTAATCGTTCTTAAAACTATACTTAAAATTTAGTGAGCAAATTACTTGGGATGTTGAATTACGTTGGCTTTAAGAAGTTTTCAACATCATCGTGGGTGAATGTTTTCAGTATTCAACATAGGGAATGGCTGCCCATGAAAAAATGGATACAATGTCCATTGGTGAAAATCTTTGAAAATACTTTAAACGTAAATCATTTGCACTTCAACAAAATTTTAAATTTATTTAAGTTTTCCTATCCAATCGCACCCATTTAAAATTTTTTAATATAATTACGGCTCTTACTTTAATACATTCGATTTGTTACTTATTTTTCTTAAAACCAAAATCGATTTTCTGAACAATTGTACCATTATATGAAAGCATGAAAAAAAGCTTGGAACGAAATAATAAAATAATAACCAAACCAATATTCTGACCAGCATATGTAAAATGGTAAAACCTACCACTTTTAATATTATTATATGGTTTTTCTAACACAAAAAAAATATAAAGGAAAAAAAAAAACTAAAACTGGTCTAATTTTCCTTTTCAATTATTTTAATTTTTTTCCTGTTTTATTATAGCAGCTGTACATATATGAATCTATCATAAAAAATATATGCACACACCCATGGATGAAATGAGACAGTGTTGTAAAATATAATAAAAATTTTTGAAATTAGAAACAGCTTGGAACCTTACATATTAATAACAATTTGCTGAAATTAAAAATATTTTCCGGAGAATATTAATTATAACAATAGACAGTAGACTTGCAGATCATGCACTTACAGCACTCAAACCATGAGCGGCTGCGCTGTGAAAAAAAAGTCCCCCAGCATTTCCTTTTTCCTACGAGCGAGAAAATCACAATCTTCTAGACGGTTTACAGAGATTTCTCCTCTTAGTATACTGAAGTTTCTCCGACACAATCTGCAAGAATCTTCAAATTCTTGAAGTGCCCCCTACGTCAACTGCATATAAGCAACGGAAATGAGAGAGCAATTAAAACTTACACTCTCAATCTCTTTGTAATCAGTATATGTAATCAATAATTAATCAATGAATTTTTAAAAATTCTTTAAAGTTTTCACAAATATTTCAATAATTAACAATTTTTGAAATAAAAATTTTCATTACATTTTTCTTAGTGTATTTGCGTGTACTCGCGTATATACAAATACCGGAACTGCACAACTAAAAAAGAAACCAGAATTTTATTGTAATTTTAAAATTTTCACATATCACAAATGCTTTCAATATAATAAAAAGGGAGACACAATTAAAAATCCATAATCTTATTAAGTTGTAAACTACATTTAGATATTCTGCTATACGATTATGGTAAAATAAAATATTTCAGCACTCTGCTGATTTGACAATATACATATCCGTACTTACTTCCATATGCTTATATGTATAACAGTTAATATACAATATGCATTTTATGTATACATGCAATTAACTTAAATATGGTTATTTCAATAGACACGTTTAAATTTTAATTTATTTTTTTATTTTTACAGTTAATTCCGATAAATTCGCTTTCGTTTACAGTTTTTTTTTTTGTAATATGAAAGTACATACGTTCATCGCACCCCCCCTGAGATAAAAATTTATTACCTCAATAATGTGATCCCAATAAAAGAAAAGACCACGAAAAAAGGCATTCGACATTTTCACAAGGCTTTAACAACAAGCCATTTTCTCTAACATAAGCTTATGTCACTAAAAACAAACTGTGTTTCGATAATTAACTAGAGATCAAATTTGAATTCGATATGAATATATGAATAAATTAAAAACTTCCTATAACACGCATAAGTACCTATACTTCATGCCGCTAGAAGAAAAATACAATTCTCTTTAAAGCTGATAAAAATTATTTTCCAGCTTAACATACTTTTCTTACAGGGGTGCGAGGTCTAACTATGTATATTTACAATTGAACTTCTTATAACAATGTTTTCACGCATATTACTCGTATGAATTGTACAGTGTGTTTTGAAACACTTACACTATACTTATTGTATACGAGCTTATTTCATAAATATGCATGTGTAAGTATGTAAAGTGTAAGTATATTGATAATTTTCTATTTCTATTAGAAATTTAATCATCTTTCACATTTTATTAACAACTTAATCGTATATGAATGTATGTTCATAATACCGTACATACTAAAATCTATACAGATTTTATTCATCAATATTGTTATAAAAACTTGTTTGAGAAAAAAAAACCGCAAGCAAAAACCGCTAACGCGAAAATAAAGAGGAAAAAAGAAGTACAAAATAAAAAATTTTAAAATGAAAATGAAAATTGATTTTCTACAAAATTTTTTTTACTCATTCTTTCCCCTTTTTCTCATTGGTCCAATCTCCAAACTCATATAATAGCATCCTATACAGTTTTTATTCTCCATAATATTATTTCCAGATTTTTAAATATTACAATCATTTGTGTGTGTGTATGCATATGTACATGTACAATGAGAGTATGCACAATATGTGTAAGCATAAACATAAAATTTAAATTTCAATTATTTAAGTTGATTTCATATAAATATTTCACTTTGTTAAAATGTGGGTATAATTGATTTCAAATTAAGTTTGCTATACAAAAAAAATGTTTCCATTTCTAACTTGAAATTCTTTAATATTACAGTTACAATGCTTTCACTACTTTCTACTTTGGTTACCAGTACATCAATTCTAAAAAAGAATAGAAAATGCTCTTTGTTCTGTATACCGAATGACAATCAGTTGACAGTGAACTTAATGCCGATATGACCAAAATCAAGTGAAAATTAAAATATTAAATTGAAACTTAAATTACGCTTTCATTATACTTTCATAAATATAAGTTTTGGAAAACTTAATCTGAAAGAGTAAAATATTTCACTTTTTGGGAAAGTAGGGTAACGGAGCAAAAGTTCCTTCTAAGGAGGAATTTTAATTTGCGTCAACACATCAACAAAATAAATTTTGTTAATCGTAAAATCTGTGAATATACTCGTATAATTCGGCTTTCAAAGTGCGTACTGCTTTCCTTCCGAAATACTCCGTTTTTAATTGAAAAAAAAAAAAAAACTTTTCTTCGAATACGTCAGGTGGCAGTCCGTCCTATAATTGTAAGTAGACTTAAATTAAAATATTATTTTAAATATTTTTATATAAATATTTAAGAAGATTAAGAAGAAAATGTGATTAAATTTGTTATAATTTTTAACTTCGTAAAACAAAAAGATCGAACCCTTACTCCTTTATGCTCTTAATTCGTTAATTAATACCAACTCATTGCAGTCGATAGGGTGGTTGAAACTAATTTGAAAATGGAAGAAAGCCTGATGTCACCATATAAGATAGAAGTAAGCAACAGCAAGCTCATCAATCTGACCCTGGTCTACTCAGTCAGAAAATTAGCAATTTTTCAAAAACATAATTGTTGTACTTCGCATTTAATTATAGTTTACATCGATGTCTATCGGATAATACTGATATGTATATTTACTCAAAAAACACACATGATATTTATTATTTAAAATAGAAATTCTCTTATCAATAATAGAATAACTATGGGTAAAAATAAAATAGTTGTTAAATCAAATCATTATTAAGGTGGTTGACCTCTAATAACCTTCAAAATTAATTGAAATAATCTTATCTAATCTTCATCCGATTTGTATTTGGTATTAGATCCAATATTAATTTTTCGTTTTACTTTTTATAGTAGAATCAAGCAACCTAATTTCATTTAAAAATTTATTTAATCCCTAGTCCGTATAGTTGTCAATCGGCACCAAATTTTTTTTGATTCATTCAAATTTTGATTTTCCTTCTCTGTTCTTCTTTTTTTTTTGCTTTTTATTATACCGGAATTTTATTTTTTAGTATTTTTTTTTTGGTATCACAAATTCCCGTCCAAGAAAAACTTTTAATTTTTCACCGTTATTATAATTATTGCGATGTCATTTTAATAGTTTAATATGTTACTGTTATACAAACATATTTGCACATGTTGTACATGAAATGGAAAATCAAAAAAATTCCAGTTTTTGTTTTACTTTTTCTTTTTTTGGTTAAAAATATTTGTAACCAGATTTTTCACGTTTTACCGTTGTTTGAAATTGAAATTTATTTTTTTTTGTTTTTCACTTTTATAACTTACACACTTAATAAAATTTTTATGTTAAATATTATACTTTGGACACAAAGTGTATGTATATGTACTTACGTTATCTAGATACGTTACGTAGTTATTTAGGAACGTCATAATGTGTAAATTATAAAAAAAAAAATCAAAATATTCCAAGCATAAATGCCAGGTATGGGAGTATTGGAATATTTGAGAAAAATTTAATGTAGGCGTTGTAGTTTGACATTTGGACTGAAGTTTTAGGATCTTGCTTTAATATTAATGTCTGTATATATGCCTGTATAGATATGGTTTTGTTAATATAGGTACACAATGTGTGTTAACAATATAAAGTGGATTAAAATTTATAATAAAAAATCGTCGAATTGCTGTTTCTTAAAACTGCTAAGTAATTATTATTTGAAGAGAAAAAAACTAATAGGTTCGACACAATATTCAAAAAATTTGACCTTCGTAAATTTGTAATCGAAATAGGAATTGCATCTTTTTCAACTGTGAACTGAAAATCATAGCTACTATACAATTTAATATTATTTTTGAAACCCATAAAGTTTTAATCTTTTTTAAACCTATAATAGGCAAATTTCATCAAAATCTAATATACATGAAAATTATATTATTAAAAAAGCAAAATTAATTAAATTAGTAATAAAATTTTTAAGTCAATTATACCTAGAAATATTCATAATCCTGCTTATTACGTATGCCAATTTAAGTTATTTTTTCATATCCTATTAAGAAACTAAAACGAACACACTACTATTATTGTTTTAATAATATTCAGATTTACTATGGAAAATTCTAATATACTTTAATCTCATATTACAAATAATCCAATAATAAGTACGTAAATTCAATAATAAGCAATATGTTAATCTTATTATGTAATCTTTGGCGATTCGGACGCCATTAAAGATATCGTCCGAATAAAATAAAATGCTTCTTAAATACTTATTATGTATGTGTACACTCACACAAATATAAAATTTTAAGTATGTATATATACCGAGATTTTATTGAAAATAGGTAGGTTAATTGATGTTTATTGAGATTCTCTTGATTTTTAAACCCCCTTTTGACCTCTTCGGCATGGTTGAACCTACCAGACACTACCACTGCGGTATCTGTCGACACAGCTCTTGAATTCATTGTCCATGTATAAGCCGCCTCACTACACGCTGAGACACGCTGAGTTGCCTTCCATATATACTTCTACTTATAATGAAAACTGAATTAAAGCCATCATGTTGTCAAAATTTGCATTTATATAATTCGAATTACAAACACATGTGAACTCAAAAATTTCTACACTAATTATTTTAAGTACATATAAGTTATGTGAGAAATTTGTATATAATATGCGTGGCATAAGCGTTATAATGTCAGTTAAATGTCAACAAAAGTGAAATCAAAAGTTGAACGTCTCTACAAAAGTCTGTTATACATAGGTGTTATAGATATAAATAAAAAAAAAATTTAAATTACAATAAGATTAAAATTGGATATGAAATAACAATTTTCATCAAAATATTTTCCATACTCTTTACCTAATTATATTGTAATTTGTGAGAAGAAAGAATAAATAAGATAAAGACATTTTTCTGTATAACAGTTAAATAGTATGACATAAATCTAGTTAACTAGATACATTGTCTATCAATTTCATGTATATTAATGGTAAAATATGGTAAGGGTAACAAAAGTTAAAAATATTTGATTACAATTTTCATTTTTTTGTTTTTGTTTTGCTAATTTTGCGGTTAATTTGGTATACATCACAAAACTGACACAATTATATGTGTGTGTATAGATGTTTGATGATCTATAATAATTTACTAAAATGTCAAAAGATTTAATGTCTTATACTTTCAAATATTTGACAGCAAACAATATACAAATAAAATGAAGTTTTTATTTCTTAATTTTGGTTTTTCTTGTTTTTTTTTTTTTTTGGGTTTAAATTACAACTAAAGTTTAAAAGATTTAATGACTATATTTTTATTAACTATAATGAGAAAATGAAATTTAAGCTTTTTATATATTATACGTTAAGTATCTTGTTTTTTTTATCCGTTGTTTACCTCAGCGTAATATGCAGCGTATATTAAAAAAAAAAAAGATAATTATAAAGATTAAAGATGATCTTAAATGAGGTTTTTGCAAAATTTCCAAAAAAAAATATTTTGTTTTAGTTCAACTTTCTTCTGTTACTACTTAAATGATAAATAAAATTTAAATCTAGTTTAAAATTTCATTTTGAAGTCATAAGTCAATTTTAATTTGCCTATTCAACATTTTTAGTGCGTATACTTACATAAATCTCAGCTTAATACCCTTGGTTTAAATGAAAAGTTCATAAGAACAATAGACGTAACTTTTAAGCCGAAATATATTTGAGGAAGACGTATGAGGAAATTCTTTGAAAATTGTGTGAAATAGATAATGAACTAAAGTTTCAGATTATTTTGTACATATAAGCCGAATAGATTATAAATTATTCGTTTAATCTAAATCTGCCATTTAAATCCACACTGAAATTTTGTTTTTTGAATTCAATAACATAAGTTCTAAAATATTTTTCATATATTCCTAAAAGTATGCAATTCGGTTTCTATATTTTTTGCTTCATTATGTACATAAACAGTACATTTACTTCATATACTTTGATATACCCAAGACGTATTCAGTAAACTGCGTAAATACCCAAACTCTTCATAACAAGTTTTAATGAATAATGCTCAAGAATTGAAGAATCTTTTCTTTAATATGAGCATTAAAGCCTCGTTAACTCCAAACAACGGAAGGAAAAGGTATATGTAAATTTTGTTGTATAGAGTCTGTTCATTTAAAATAAGTAAGATATCAAGGAAAGTAAATGAATTTAATCCTGTACAGTGTTTGACTTCAAATTACAACAAAATATTCAGATGATTTATTATAGATTTAATAATCATGTATATACGTTCCATACATTATTTTGTTGTGTTAAACCATTTTTAATATTTTAACAGATAAAAGTGGCAAAAAAACATTCATTCAAATTAAAATTAAAATTTTAACATCGTTTAACTTTTATATTATTATGATCGATGACATTAACATTTATTTGAACAATCACTCACAATCGTACACAAATAAACAACATTAATTTTTTTACAGTAATATTTGAAATTATACTTTTTACAACCAACAGGCAACAATTCAGTATTCATACATTGTTGAAAACTACAAAAAAATTTTTTTGTTAAATCAATAAAAAACTCTATGTATAACAATAAATGCAAGAAATATTAGCTAGAATTATTCAATAGATTGAACACAACAAAAATAATAACCGGGATCTCTTAAATGTGACAATAATATGTAAAGCATATGTTTTCATTATTATTCTCTCAATATATGCATCATACCGTATGTTTGAACGTGAATGTAGTATAATGGATGCTATAAACATGCACGTATAACATATATTTGTAACATTTTCCACGCTTGATTTTATATTGAACGCGTATTTATAACAAAAAGCAAAAAAAAAATAAAAATGCTACAAGTATTTGGTCCGTGTCCATAATACTTGTATTTTTAACTTAACTTTTATTTTAACCGGTTCTCTCTTCTTAATTTAGTTAAAAATATTTGTATATATATTTTAACGTTATTATTTAGTATATGTATATGGTGAAAACGTTTCAAATTAAGTCTCGACGAATTATTTAGTACACATGTACTCACGTACATGCATACATATATTGTTTGTATATCTGTATTCAATAATGTTATACGCAATTTACAACAATATAAAAAGAACAAACAATTCTGAAGTTGAATCACTAGATTTCAAATAATGCAACAAAAAAAAAGCAAAAATCAAACAACAATAAGTTGACGTAGCCTTGAAAATTTTTGACTTTTTCCTATTTTCAATGTACAGTACAACTTTTAAAATTTTCAATTTATATACTCGTTTAAACTATATTTTATAAAACAATTATACAGAGTCGAATTAGAAAGTTTTAACATTGAAAAAGTTGAAAAAAAAAATAATTGCGAGGAGTAGCTTTTTAAAAATAGAAAAGCTAGGAAAAAATTGAAAATTTTAATTCTGAAAAATTTAATTCATAAATTCTAGAATTAAATAAACCTGAGCAAGATATTTGGGATATTAGAAGAAAATATATATACATACATACTGTTATGTCTATGTTGTAATGCGTGTCCGATATCAATCAGATTTCCCGTATATATTAAGTGCCCGTAAGGCTATGATTATGAATAACAAAATTTTTCAATTGTCAAATCCCAGTGCCTCAAAGTATGCAATTTTTCTGAATTATAAAAATGTGATATGAAAAACCCTTTGCTATTACATTCTAAAGATCCGCAATTTATCATAGAACAAAATTAAATAAAACTTTGTATCGCTGAACAAACTTATTTTTTAATAAAATAGACTAGCATTAATTTTATTTAATAAATTTATTTTAATAATTTTTCATTTATTTCTAATTTTTAACAGAAAATGAATAATTTTCGAGCCTACAAGTATGCAATATTTAATTAAATATCGAATATAAATAAACCCCAAATTATGACATCATTTTTAGTCCAAGTCTCAAAATCAATGAAATTTTAAAAAAAATTTCCAAATCAATTGCACAAAAAAAAAATTAAACAAACATTTTTATTTTGATTGTCAAAACAATTTTATCGCATAGATGTTGAAACACATAGACGATAATATAATTACATGATTCGCTTCATGTACAAACAAAAATATGTGTATGTATGTACAAATTTGTATAATGAAGTGTTATATATATAAAATTTGTTATTGACAACTTATTTTCTTATACACACATTGATATATTAGAATAAACATTATTCTATAAAATTACTCGTATCTATTATACTTTAACTTGAATTCAATCTTAAAACATAAACTATTAGAGTGTTATGTGCAATATGTGCTAAAGAAATAACATCAAACTAATTATAAAATATTGTTTTAAATTTTTAAAAATTTATTTTTTGTTAATTACACCAGTAGGGAACGTTTAGTATATTTTCGATACTGTTATACAAATTAATTCTCTCAGATCTCGGAACATATGAAATCTACAGCCTTTAAAGAGTTGTACAATATGACAACAACTACACACAAATCATTTTTTTTTTAAAGTGACCTAAGTTCAATTTCATTACAATTGAGATATTGTGAAATTTGTGTTTAAAATAATTCGAAAACTTCAATATGTGTATAACAATTTATTTTACATATATATTATGTTTATTTTTCTCTACAACTAATTTTCAATTCTAACTACATGAAAAATAACAAAAGAATTTTTTATATACTAGTTATTTTAAAATATTTTAATAATAATTTTAACTTTAATAAACTGTTATAATAAAATCGATTAAATGTTATTTCCTTCGATTAAATTACAATCATTCTTTTAAATAATTTCACTAAATTACTTAAATAATTGGTAAATAGAAAAAGTGAATGATATAAGAAGAGTATAATAAAGCAGGATTTAAAAGGCCTCTTTCTATATCATAAAATTATTTTAAAATCAAGTTAAATGTTTTTCTATATTACTTATCATAAAATAAATATATAGATATTGTGACATATTAATTGGATTATTAAATATTGCATATAATATAAATATATTTTTTTCAACATTAAATTGACTTGAAATATTTTGCGAATATACTCTCATGTAATTATACCTATAGTGTAATAAAGAAAATTAATTATATAAAATTATTTTTTATAGAACACTAAATTACATTATAATTTGATATACTATAATAATATTGTTCCTGTAAAACAAGATTTAATATGAAGCTTTTAAAAGTGTTAATAAAGTTTTGATTAAAGATCTTTATTTACAGAGAAAAACCAATTTATAATTTATTGATTTCAACCCGTTGTCTTCTTTTCTTTTTCTGTTATACAAATTCTTTATTATTCTCCAGAAAATTTATATTTAAATAGAAAATTCATTAATTTCAGGAAATCCGAAATTGGGAGCCGAATTCGTCTTAATTATTTTGGTCATTTTCTTCTTATACAAAATTCTTATTTATAACCCAAAAATTGCTCGATTTTATAACAAGCAAAGAGTGCTTTCGGCATAGCATTTTAAAATATATATTTTATGTTTCAAATGCATCATCTGTCTGGGTGAACAAATAACAGTATAAGCTGTTTATATGTATATGTACCTACTCTTGATATCAAATATTATAAATACTAATTTTAATCTGTTATACAATTTCAATTTATAATAATAAAGAAATTAATTTTCCCTACAAATAAGATTTCACTATACTCTCAATTTCATTACAAAAGAAAGTGAGCCCTTTTTCAATTCTATTATACATAATTAAATTTTGCAATATACATACCGCACAAAATACAAAATATACACGTATTTATTATAAATTATATAGAAAATTATTCACAATACCCACAATTAATTCTATTATATTGTTCATTTACAATATAAAAGATATTTTACATAAATATAATAAGAAAATTTACGATAAACCTAAAATTAGTATAACAAATGGAGAGAGAAAAAAAGAGAGTGGCTTAATATTAAGAAATTGAGAAACCGCCTTTTAAAGCTTCTCCACATTATTTATGTGATCGACGAATAGAGTTTTAATTGAACTATACATAAATTTATTATAAAAATCTTATATACACGTTATTGAAAATTAGATTTAATTTTAATTTAATAGTTTAACCACAATAAATATTGAATATCTTAAAATGATTTCAAAATTAATTTATTATACATATTGTAATACCAAAATCATTTAAGTGTAAATTTAGTTTCTATTTTGGAATAAGTATAATATGCAGTAAGTGCGTGTAATTCCAAAATTATACAAATATATTAAATGATTTTTATATTTCACAATATTTTTCATTAATTTCAGATGAATTCAATCTGTTATATATTTTATAAAATGAACTTTAATTTAACCTTTTCAGAGTATTTTTATAGTTTAAAATAATCATGAAAACCACATTGCAGACAGCTAATAAATTTTAAAATTTAATGCGTATACCAGCATTTAATATTCATATTACAAATTTAAATAGAAAATTTTTTATAATTTTAAAAAAAGAAAATTATTTATTGAAAATCTTATTAGATTTTATTTTATATACATACATATATAAATATAAATTATTTATTTAGCAATAATTTTCTTCATTAATTTTATCCATTTAATTGTATTTATTCAAAATCAATAATAATCGCGTTTGTTATCATTTAAAAAAGTGCTGAAGAAGTGAAACTAGATTTGAGAAAAATGAAAGCAATTTTTTTAATAAATATATTTATTATACCATATAGGCATAGTATATAAGTATGTAGCACATATATAGAATATATGTATATATGTTGTATTCATATACATCCATTTATTATAAATTAATTGTGGCTTAAAACTCTGTCATATTATTGAGTAAATAAAATATTTTAATATCCGCGTAAATCAATTCATTATTTTATAATTTTAAAATAAAATCCATATAGGTATGTATGAACATATATATATGTAATACTAATTTAAAGTATACTTGAGCTCCATAATATTTAGCGCAATAATACCATTAATTTCTTATGCATTCATTCTTACATCGACTCTTATTTTCGGGGCCACTAAAAGTATTTTGAACAATGTCATCAATGTGCTTGGGACTTATGATCATGATATATACAAAACGAACAGAAAATTGGTGTCGGACGAAATTTAATGGAAGCGGTAGAACATTTCACGTATCCTGTAGAGAAATTCTATGTCTAAAATGGACAATTCTAGAATACAACTCTTTGAAAATTTACATAAGCAAAATATAACAGATATCTTGCTATTTCTCAGCTAACAGAGGCTACTAGTTGTTATTAAAATATCATATTTTCATTCAAATTATAATCTTCTACTGCTATTACTGTGCAAGTTTAAAGAATCATTAAAATTTAATTTGCATCCTTTGTCGAGAATTAAAGCTTATATTCGAGTACTATGAATAATTTATTATTAATTAATATTTAATTTATATCAATCTTAATAATATTCGGAATTGTTTGTATAATGTAATTTTTTTATATATAGTTACAACTATCAATTGTAAAGTATTCAATTTGTAAAGTGTTTTATTATGCAACAATATGCAAAAACAATTATTCAAACACTCATGTAATTCATAAATTGTATACGAGACATTATCATGTGTACAGAAACTTATGGTAATTATTATTTATTTCATTTTCACATACGTACAATGGTATACTGTTTAATTTTTAATATAGGATACGGTACTGGAAATTTTATATTTATGCCATCCAACCATTTCCATTTTCAAGGCCATCCAAAAAATTTTCCAATTTCATTTTACATATATATTTTGTTTTTCCTAAAATTTTATAGTCTTATCTCTCGCCTCATATATTTTACCCTATATATATTTAATACAAAATATTTCAAATATTATTCGTTCTAATTAATTTTAATATTTCTATTGTTTTCAAATTTTAATAATGCTTCATAAATTTTCTAAGCAATAATTATAAATTGTATATGTATATTATTATCTAATATTAGAATATTACTAAATGTGCCCCACTTACATTAGACATACAAAAAATAAAATTTTTTGGTCAAACCCTAGATTTATTAAAAAAATGAAACTCATGCTGTATAACATACCTTAATTTTGTAAATTTAAATTCTATATTGGAATGACAAGGGGAAGTGTTATAATTTTCTTATTTTTTTTCAATTCTAACAACAGAAATGCATGAATATTTTTGAGCGTACAGAAGTTAAACCTAAACAAAGAATGATCTAAATTAAGGTAAAAAGAACAAAAAAAATAAATAAAAAATAATCAATACTAACTCATATTTGTATTGGAAAGGAAAAATTCCGTATATATAAAACCTAGTAACCACGTTTTTAATGTTTCTCCAATTCCTACAGCGTTTCATATACTTATATTGTGATATATATTTAATAAATACCTATAAACATTAACTATATTAATACAAAATTTAAACCAACTCATGTATACACGCGAACTACCTACATATATAACAATTTTTTTTTATGCAAGGTAATCGGTAAAAATAAAGAAAAATATAACAAAAAATATAAAAAATCTGCAAAAAAAAAAATAAAGAGTAACATAAAATTTCGTAACATTTTACTGACCCTTTTGTTATTTTTATATATATACATATATTGTGTCTCATTCTCTATCATCTTCTATCTGTTATATATTGGATATAAGAAGTATGAGTACACACAGATACATTTACATATAACGTACACGTAAATATTAAATATATCTACTCAAATATCACAAACCGAATTGGTTTTAACAAATAAGTAATACCGATTGAAAAAAAAATATTGCATTACAACAACGCCATCTGTTTTTTTTTTTTATAAAATGTTAAACAATTTTGAATATTTACAACAATAATAAATGTGTATATATGTTCGCGTACCAATACATGAACATCCCAGAATGGCGTGCAATTTTAAATTCATTTTCAGCCTCAACGTGAATCAGCCAACTCTTTAAGTATACGTAACAATTATCTAGCGGCATGAGTTGGCTCCAACCATGTCATTTGTCAGCGGCTTAAATATAGTACTACTGTAGGAGGGGATAAGAATTATGTCAGAAGAGCTGAAGAGCCTCATTTTCCAAGGGGAAAAAAATATAACAATTTCTTTCCCTTTGTATTACAGATGCAGATTGCACACGATTTAAGTTCACGACAAAATTCTTGAAAAAAATTTTTTAATTGCTTTAAATCTCGTTTTTGGCCCTTTTAACCAAGTCGTTTACCAATTACTGACCACACTTAACCATTATACAAAATCACAAAATTTGAAAAACAAAGACGAATAAATTCTGTACTTTTACAAAAATAAATAATGTAGATACTTTTATTCTATATTTATATATATATCAATACTTATATACTAATATGTAGGCATTTTTAAGTGGACACATAATATTATGGCCATATGTAATAAAAAGAGAGAAAGGTACATACAAACACGACATATTTATCTGTATAAAATGTTATATAAATATGTATAACAATATGTATTTCAAATGTATCAGATAACACGGTAGTTTAATATGATATTTCACCTATTTATAATATGGTACATATACAAGGAAAAATAAATAAGTAAAAAGTAGCGGAACGCTATATCAGACCAAAAAAAAAATTTCGAATCGAATCTACATATGTAGGTACATGTTGGAAAATGTTCTATAGAAAGGTACTTAACCGTAACAATTCAATGAGCAAACAACGGAACTTATATTCATGGTACAATGCACCTTAAATCGAAATTGTGTTATACAAAAAAAAAATCCTTATGGATCCCATTAAAATATATTTTTAATGTAAGTAATAATATTATGTAGTATAACAAAAAAAAAAAAAAATATTAATAAAACGCACTGTATACTTTTAGTGTCATGCAACATATGAAATACGTTATTGTTACATAAGTACACATTTATGCATATTAACATTAATATGCGAAGGTATGTGAAAAGGTACAAAAATAATATGAGTAAAAATATATCACCCGATTTTATTTAGAGTTATACAGTTAATTACTAAAATTATTTTTAAAAACATTTTCCAAGAATAAATTCTCAATGAATTTCTTTGGTTTCAAAAACTGTACAATTAATATAGGTTTGGGTTTTTGTAGACACACAATTTTATCAATGATCAAACCTTTTAAGTTTTACATTCAAAGAAAAGGAAATTGAAATAATTTTTTTTTGTTTTATTTTACAAAAAGCGAGTATTAATTAACAATTGTTTTGTATAAAACAATGTAAATATTGTGTCCACAGCAAAATTATTTGAATTGAAGCCCATCAACCATACGCAAATACACGTTTAGATAAATTTTCAATCTTATATTAACAAGAACAAAATAAATACCTTTTCTCTATACCTCATATGACAGGTAATATGGGATTATGCACATTCAGTATAATATTACACAAAAATAACCCTTCACACGTAATTATAAGTTATTCAAAATCAACAGTATAAGCTAAATTTAATATTACAACCCACCTTACTGCATTTTCCTGTTTTTGCCTGTAATATAAATACTGTAGTAGTAGCAAAAGGGGGGGTCCAGCCCGTACACCCGCGCCCCCCAAAACCAACAACAACATCAGTAACCCCCAAAACCAACAACCAACAACCCCCATGCAATCCGACCCACCAAACCCCCTATCCAAACCAGTCAACCTCCCTGGCCAAGCCCAAAACCGCGCAAAAGACTCCTCGGACAGGTCTTCCAGGCCATCATAAGAATAAGCCCCCAAGGTACGTTTTCTCTTCCACATTAAAAACGGACAGGCACAGAGAACATGCTCCACATCCTCTACCTCCGCCATATCCTGACATCCATGACATACATCTGTGTCGTGTGTTATGATTACTATATAAGATATTGCAGTTAGTTCTGGAGGAGGTCGATTCCAGGAAAAAACGGAGCTGAAAAAAGAGAAATTTCTCACATTTCCGAACTGGAAGAGGTTCTCCTAACTCCTTCCAAATTGTTTTAGATTAAAACTCAATGCCAGAGGTTTAATGTGTTGTAATCTTAAAGTGAAGTTCTGAAATTTATATTTCGCTAAATTAATTTTAATTGGACCACTGACCATTTGACATAAAGAAAATAATACAATATGGTTGATGATTGCGGGAACTGCACATAGTTAAGGAAACTCTTCTATATAATTTTCATTCAAGAATATGTTTAAATTTAAGAGGGTCAAAATTTTATTTCATATTTTTGTCAGTGAATATATAAACGTACTGTTGCCAACTGTAACAATGAAAACCAACAATTAACTATAGAAAACCTTTCATCACAGAAAAAAAAGTTAAATGCATAGATTTGCTGACAACTGTAACTGGCATAAATGTAAAATTTAATTAATTTACTAGAAATGTACAACAAAAGTTAGAAAAAGGGTTGAATACCCACGATGTTTTTTTTTTAATTTTCAATGTTAATTCATTCATGTAACTAAATTGGGACAGTGTGTTGGTAATACTAAAATCAATTGAATTTTTATAATTAAATTCACCTGTTGAATTTCTCTATGTTAGCACGCTTAAATTAACAAATTCATTTTTGTTTTTAATAGAACTGTTAAACTAACCATACTTTATTAGTATTGTTTATTGAAATTATTTTCACGTAGTTTAACATTTTCATCCGAAAATTTCTAAGAAATTTCTTTTGTATATATAGCACATATAATCCCCATACAACATACTTTTTAGCATATGGTCAATTACAATAGAAAACTTTTGTAATTTTTAGTTAGTCTTCCCTCTCTCCCTCGCCCTCGCCCCCCTATTACTAAAAGAAAATCAAATTATCACAGTTAGATACCTAAAATTGTTCTTATAATTTAATATTTGTACAAATGTAAGTAGAAATGCTTTTTTGTGATTAAAATATCGTTATTATATTCTTTTTATTTCAACAAAAAAAAAACTAAAAAACACGGAATTACAGGTGCATGACTGACACAGCTCAGTATAAGAAATTTTATATTTATACTTGTGTGATGAAAAAATCACGATCTAGAAGAAGAAGGAAAAAAATGGGGTTCCAAATAAAATTTTAAATAAAAATCTACCAGGTTGATATTAAATTTGATTCGTTTTACTAAAAGTAAGTAGATATAGGAAAAACAATACAAAAAAACAACATGGGAAATGGGATTGAATTCTGCAGTTTCTTTCTGTTTTACATTGCTGGACACTAAAGAAATTTTTTTCTTTTCTTTTCAAATAAAAATGAGCTTAAATTACTTACACAAAAGGAAAAATATAAAAATTAAAAAAATTTCAATTCTCTGTGATGCTTTGAAATTCTTCATCTCTTACATTATTTTGCTAAACATTCTTGTATGTTATACATCGCAGTACAGTAATGTCCATAAAAATTACAATAAGGTATTTAAGTATTAATAATTTTTTGTTGTGTGTTGTATAACACGCTGACGCACTGACAATAGTGTTCTACTCTCATGTAATTAAATAAAATAAATTGTCAGTTGGCTCCTTTCTTTTGTCAAATTATCATCTAACTGCCGTAATGCCTCATATCAGCTAACCGTATCAACCAATATTCAGCTTGCGAGTACACTTACATACGAGTTACAACTGAAGAGGATATTTGAAAAAATTATTGTCAATATTCTACAATATGCTCCTTCCTACACGTACTTTGTGCCTCACATCGTGTCCAGTTGAATTTCCAATGTTAATGAATATTATTATTCGAATACCCTGCCCCCACGCTAGATATTAAAGATAACAAAAGATACGTTTGGCTCATATCAAAATAAAAAATTTAGTTTGAATTCATATATCAACTACACCCTTTTTCATGAACTTGACTGTATTTTATTAGAAAATATAATTATTCATGCTCATAATATATGATTGAAAGTTATTTCAATGTTTCTATACACATATTTGCACATCAGTGACCAGTTCTGATATTCTTCATATAGAAAAGCGTTTACTTCATAAAACAGAGAGCATACTGATGAATGTAATTCAAGTTACATCAAAAGAAAATTGTTAGATATAAAAGTGTTAAAAACTAATTACTATATAAATATATGAGTTCATTCTTTCTCCCATATACATTATGTTCCGCTTCTAACCGTCCCGTCCTACATTTTAATTGTTAATAGAAAAACAAATTTTTCGTACAACTTATATAAAAGTATAAATTGTTATATGAAAATATTAATATGTATCAACTAAAAGAAAATATTAAAACAAATTAATTTCTTGTATAACTATATTTTCTTTAATTTTTAATTTCGATGGTCTAATTAGAAAAGGCTGTATAATGTAAACTCCAGTCGGTAATCTATTATAAGACAGCATTTTAATTACCTACATTAAATCTGCGATCATAAATAAATCAAATGTAGTTAACATCGAATTCCTGCCTTCCTCTAATATGGTTAAATAAATCATTATCAATAAATTTGCATATTTTTAGGAGTAAGTTAACGTATTTCTTCCTATAATTCTTCCTGTGAAATAATACTTGCATTTCGTGTTAAATTATTTAAAAGGTAGTTGAATTTCCATTAAATTTTTTTCTTATAATAATAATCACATCAAAATTGCAGTTATATGATTTTAGAAGGCAATTCAGCTTGTATTAAAAATACATGCTGAATTTTGTAGAAGTAAAATATTAAGGTACTTCTGAAATCATAAAGATATACTTTTGAAAAGAACACACCTAATATCATACAATACATTATAGCTATATGTAAATATAAGTATGTAAGAAACAAGAAAATTCACTTAATTCAATTTAAATTGCTTTGATTTATGACCACAGACCTAGATATATACAATATAATAATATGATATGCACAGAGTATCAAATGAAAGCACAATATAATAATAAGAGTTATAATAAAAGAAAATATAATAGAAGAAAGAATATATGTATATAATAATGATTGTAATATTTTTTTTTCTGTTTTGATTCATAATATTTTATTTACACATATTAAGATCAAAGTAATTTTCAACTTTTCTTTTAGATGCGAGCTATTTTTAACATAGTTTTTATGTTTTGATTATTATATTTTTAGATTTTTTTTTTTTATTGCACGTTTACTAATTTTGTTGTAATTTCTTTTTGGTTCTCTTACTTAAACTTAAAACCCATATGGTATATACTTGTATAATTCAAAATATATAATAAAGTAGAAAGCATTTAAGCATCTAAAGAAATTACAAACAAATATTTTTTTTATTTGTCGTGCTTTTTTTTTAAAGAAAATGATCAGAAAGCACAATATAAACAATAAAAATTTCTTAAATTCAATCATACTTAAGATAAACTCTTTGTAAGATATCAGAAATCTTATTTGAAATATAAAAAATCTGAAAACAGAAATTCGTTTTATGAATTAATGAAAAGTAATTTTAACCCTTTCTTTTTTTCCGGTTCTAAGAATTTTTCTTTCTCCCCAAATTATAGTTACATAGATTTACGTAAATTAAATTTAATTATAATTGAGAGCACTAAGTTTTTTTTTAGATACACAAGAAAACCCAAAATAAAATTGATTTTCTCTTGAAACCGGTGGTAAAGTAAGGGTTAAATTTTAAAATTTCTAATTCTATTATTACATTTTTCGTTTGATTTTTTTTTTAAATATCTAATTAATCTTTATAGAATTTAATTAATTGTGTCGTAAACTGTATAAGAATTCATTTGATATTTAGGTATATTTTTCCGATTTATCAATTCATTAGAATTTAGAAAAGAGAAATATCAATTAAATTTTTAATAGGTAACTCAAATAATTTTAATGACATTAATTTGAAATACAAGATAAAAATAAATTAAAGTTAATTAAAAGAATATTAAATTCAATTATAAGTAAATTATTTTTAGATTTACTTTTATTTTGATATGTATAAATGCTTAATCAAACAAGAACAAAAACTCTTTAGTCTGAAACCCCAAAAAATAAGGTAAAGTAAAAAAGACCGGCCAATTAATTTTTCGTCACATTAAAAAGAAAATATAAGAAATAAGATTTCCAGAATAATTGAATTGAAATTTTTTAATTTCATCTCTTAAATACGGTTTTAAACAAGCATTATTGGCATCCGAGTTACATTATTTCTGTATCTCTATAATTTAATAATTTAACCCTTATAAGCTGAATGATGTATACCAATACACTATTACTGCAATATCTTAGCGGATGTTTTACAATACAAAACAAGAGTAAACATCTAAAAGCATATAGATCAAATGTCAGTTCTGCTTATTCAACAGTAAAAATTTTGTTGTTGAATAAACAAAATATGATGTTTGTTTCGGCATTTAGATATTGTAGATGTCGCTAGAATAATAAAATTTTATTTTAAATAATAATAACCATAACACCATATTCATAGTTAATATAAAAGAAAAATATAGAAACCATGTAGTCGGTACTTGTAAGCTAATATATTTCTGCAAATAATATTTATAAGCTGAATTTGGTAGTGGTCCATTATCATTACAAAGGTAATAAGATCCGATGCCAATTATATATTTGCATATTTATATAATTTTGATAGATAGTAAGCTGCCAGATTTAAATGCAATGTATATGTATATTTATTTACATTAAAATAATTAAAAGTGGATAACTAATATTGTCTTAAGACCTAAACCTAATTTCGCTCGCCCTCTCTTTAAATAATGTGCACCCAGAAAAAAATTTCAGAGAAAAAGAAAATATTTTAATAAGCTAATTAATTTACACAGTCCGTTTAATTTTCCGCATGTTTTTTTTTATAGAATTTTCAAAATAAGCATAAATGTTATAAATCAAAATTCAATCTTTTTTCAAAAAGCAAATAAGATAAGAAAAAAAAAAATTATGGAAATTTTTTTGCAAAGATAATAATTTAACGATAAGGAATTTCATGAGAAATAATAGAAAGAGATAATAAATAATTATTTAAATTTTTGCAATGTATAATTACTGTAAAATAATTATGTATATTTATTTAAGTAAAAGTTACTTTCTATTTCCATCATGCATATATCCTTTAAATAATTTACAAAATTCTTATATAATCAATCAGATAATTTTCACAGTATATAATAAGCTCAAAAATTAGAAATATGTGTGAAGAAATTTAATGAAGGAAATAATTTTTAATATAATTTTTAATTTTTTGAAAAATTCTAGTTTGTAAAAGAAAATTATATAACAATTTGGAGATTGAACATTTTTATACTATAAAATTAAATAATATTTAATTTAGCTCCAAGATTAAGTTCGATTTCGTATAAACCAAACTGGTACGTAAATCACTATTTATATTTCGGGTCCTGGCAATACTAGTGCTGCCAAGTGCAATCTGACACTTCCATTGGAAAGTTTGACATTTTTTAGGACAACTTCACTCAGAACGTTTTGTCATTCGAGCGCGAATTGTTTTGTTTACAGTGACTTGAAAAATTCATCTCGGTCAAAAAATGGAATTGTCCCGTGAAAATTTTCGTGCGATGATTTTTTACGATTATCGGCGCGGATTATCGAGACAAGAGTGTCTCGATCAACTTGTTTCGACTTTTGGTGATGAAGCACCATCAAAAACCACTGTAAATCGCTGGTACCAAGAGTTTGGTTTCGGACGCCGTTCGCTCCAGGATGAATTTCGTGAAGGTCGGCCAATTTCGGTCGTTTTGCCGGAAACCATCGATGCTGTGCGCGAAATGATAATGATGGACCGGCATGTGACATACTGTGAGATTGAGGCATCCTTGGGCATTAGTTCCACCAGCGTACATAAGATATTGCATGAACATCTTGCCGTGAAAAAGGTGTGTTGTCGATGGATCCCAAAAAATTTGACGATTGCACAAAAGAAGGCTCGTGTCGATTGGAGCAAAGAAATGTTGAAAAAATTCAATCGCGGTGCGTCAAAAGACGTTTATAAGATAGTCACAGGTGATGAATCATGGATCTATGCATATGAGCCCGAAACGAAACAGCAATCGACCGTATGGGTGTTCCAAGACGAGCCAAACCCAACAAAAGTTGTTCGTGGAAGAAGCACATCGAAGCAAATGATCGCGTTTTTTTTTGGTATAACCGGTCATGTGGCCACAGTACCTTTAGTGGAACGTAGGACGGTCAATTCTGAATGGTACACCACCATCTGTTTGCCGAAAGTTTTCGAACAAATAAGGAAAACAAACAAGCGCCGGCGAATCATTCTTCATCATGACAATGCAAGCTCTCACAAATCAGCTGAAACAATGGACTATTTGAGCACTCAAAATGTCGAATTGATGGGTCATCCGCCGTACAGTCCTGATTTAGCACCCAATGACTTCTTCTTATTCCCTCACATTAAAAAAAAAAATGCGTGGACAACGATTTTCAACACCTGAAGAAGCAGTCGATGCGTTCAAAAACCATGTTTTGGAGGTGTCTCAATCGGAGTGGAAAAAGTGCTACGAAAATTGGTTTCAGCGCATGCAAAAGTGTATTGATCTTCATGGGGAATATTTTGAAAAACAATAAAACCATTTCCAATGATAAATGTTTGTTTTTTATTGCTGGACCCGAAATATAAATAGTGACCCTCGTATATGTAATTTCCACGTGAAATTTCAAACAATTTCACACTAAACACAGGGTAATTTTTATTTAAAAAATGCAATATCGCTCCCAGTGTACATTTTATTAAAATTGAAAAGAGAAAAAAATTTTCATAAATTTCATGTTTACTTGGACTACATGATACTCAGGGTTCATATGGTTCGAGTAAACATGTATAGTCTAGGATTCAAATTCCGATTTGTATTTAATATATTAATTATAGATATTTAAAAATAATTAATTTTGATTGTTTTTCCCGCTGCTAAAAAAGAAAATCAGAGAAACCTAAGCTAGATTAGGAAAAACGAAATATAACCGCGAAATTTCGTACTAACAATTAATTTAGCAACCAAATCTTATTTTAAAATTGATCTATAAAATTTTTAAAATTTTATAGAATAGTTTTTTTTTTTTCAATTTTTCTAAATTTCAAAAACAAATAAATATAATTTTAAAACTATATGCGTTCTATAAAATTTTAAAAATTTTCTTAATTTTTGAGCTTATAACTGTTATACATAATATCATAATTCTATCTCAATATTTATTTTACATTATTATAATGGTAGAATAATTTATATAGAAAAACAAAAGGGTATCTTATATAAATAAAGAATAGATGATGAAAAAAAAAATAAATAGAAAATATAAGAAAAAAACATTTAGAAATTTAATTAAAAAATATACAATTTTTGAGAATGCTTAAGGTTATTTTATTGTTTGTATATAGTATACATACATACATATGTATATAGAGAACATAATATAACACTTACCTCGTTTCCAATTTGCCTCATTTTATTTTATGTATAACAAGATAAATAAAAAACCTTAAAAAATTTTAATGATTTTGATGTTTTTTTAATTGTTGTTGAATTTTTATTATTATTTTATTAATTAATTAATATTATATTTTATTTATTTTAAATATTAATTCAAAATTAATTTTATTTAAATAACAAAAATATTTAATAAAATTAATTTGTTTTTTTTTTTTTGTTTTCTTTAATTTTCATTCACAATTTCTGAACATTTATTGTAATAATCTACTCAAAGTAAGTAGATTAAAATATAAGTTAAATTAATGATTAATTATTAAGTTGAAGTATAGGAGGTACAAGAAGAACTGCAAAATACAATTTTATATATAAAATATTATTATTAAATATTAAAATTCTTATTCTAAATTGTATAATTAATTAATTAATATAAATCCATAAATTATTATAAAAATTCCCTTAGATAAAAATTTATGTATAAAATTTGAATTATAAAAATTATTTTCTTTCAAAATTAATAATAATAGTAGAACACTTTTACATAGGCAATTTAAATGGTATAATTATTAAAAATTACATAAACAACCTCGTAATCAAATTGTTATACTCGTAAATAATTATTAATGTTAAATTATTTTTTAAATACACAAATTATTTATTTAAGTTCATAGTTCAATTAAGGTTTAAGTTTACTAAAAAAAAATTATTATAAAAAATCACAGCATTTCTATTTTTTTATATAATTTTTTACAATAATTAATTTGTTATATTGTATTTATGCATACATGCATTTACAATAAAAAAATTCGTGCAAAAATTTTTTTTTCTAATTAATTATACTTAAAAATCAATTTATTTAAATTTACTTTTTAATTACTTTCTTTTTATAATGAAAAAACCTATTTTAATTTTCAAACAAAAAAAAAAAAACAAAATTGTAAATTAAAAAAAAAGCCCGCAATAAAATATGAAAGACTGCAAAAAAACGGGAAAAAAACGTACACACACAGAAAAAAATAAAAAACGAAAATATGCAACTTCACTCATTGAAAGACAAACACTTAATGAAAGAATTGAGTTGAAATTTTTTGTAAAAAATCCAAAAAAAAAGCAAAACAGAAAAAAAAAAATTTGACTTTTGAGTAAGAAAAATAAAAACACACTTTTCGTTTTTCATTTTTTTTTAATTTTATTTTCTTCATTTTAGCATTGTTGATCAATCCAATTTTAACAAAAACAAGAAAAATGCAAACCATATGTACATAGCCGTATACTAACCATAATTACCTCTATATCTACCTCTAATAAATGTGCACAAACGTTTGTATGTTTATATAAAGTTTTCTATAAATTTTTAATGTACCTATACCATTCATTCATTCAACATAACAATAACATGTAGCATAGAGAGAGTTACCTACCACACCATACTATACCGCAACAACATTAGGTCCTCGAATTTATTTCAAATTCAATTCTCAAATGATATACCAAATTTATTATAAATGTAGTGATTTTACTACTTAAAAATTATTCAATATATTATTTTAATTAACATTTTATTAATTTTGCTTTAAATATTTAAGATCAAAGAAAACATCACAACCTTTGTCGCATACCCTACAGATTAGAACTCATAAGGTAAGAGGTAAACTAAGGAAATTAATAGAAAGTCCCAATCATAAAACTGAGGATTTCTTCCAAAATTTTCAAAGACCAAAATACCTCTTAGAAAATTATCACCAAAAGTGTTTGAAGATAATTATTGAAATGAAAATCAACTATGGTGGTGTGACCTAGAGATTCATTTCAGATTAAAAAACACTGCAGCAGGAAACAAGTCAAGGACGACACTTATAGTTTTTGTATGTAGTTATATATTTATAATTTTTCAAAAAAAATAAATACTATGTACAAATATACATGTATGTAGTAATTGCAACACAATTTTATGGTGATTTCATGGAAATTGGTCTCAACAAAGTATTTTTAAGAATAATCTGTTTCTTTAGAACTCAGGCGAGAGCAAAATAAGTTAACGTCAAACACGGTGCATTTTTTATTTATAAACATAACATCAATTATCTAAGAAAAATAAAAATGTTAAAAAAATCTACTACATTTTATGTTCTAGTAATTTTTGTTATCGTACTTATTTGTGGTAACACTTATTACCATAAAAAATGTTGAGAGAATAAAAAGCTTTAACGATTTACTTTTTTTCAAATAATATATAGAAAAGATAGAGGATTTTTTCAATTCTCTTTTTATAATTTCTCACTTTTTTTTTATACGAGTATATAAAGAGAGAGTATACAGAAAAAAAAATTATTATAATAGTTTCGGTATATTTCAATTGAACATAGAACAGGAAAACAGAAAGTAAAATTGAATAGTTCAATTTAAATGTAAGTAACGATAATATTAAATTTATACATGGAGTTGGATATTACTTGGAAGTAAGTGATAGATATTATACGTCATAGTATACAATGTGTTATAAAGTGAATTGAGTTGATAATGACGGCATTATACTTAAGGTTACAATTATTATTATGGTAAGTTTAAGAGTAACGTAAAATATTTTAAAAGTTTAACTTAACGATGGAATATAAAATTACAAATGGAAACTAAAAAAGAAATTACTTATCAATGTCTATTGTACGCAAATTTTATTCAAACAAAAGTGTTATACAAATAAATTTACATTTTAATATAAATATTTAAATATCATTCTTGTTTCAGTGAAAATATATAAAATACATTTTTTATTGAAATTAAAAAAATTATTATGAATTATAAAATTAATCAAAAACTCAATATTAAATTTATTAAAATTAAAGGCAATTTAATTTCTTTAGATATTTTATTTAGAACAAATTTTCAAACCAAACTTTTAATACGAAATCTTGCATATTATTTTATTCGCTATTTCGTTGATATAGTCGCATTATACCAATGCACAAGCCACTCATCCTAAATATATGCAAAAAAAAATATTATATTATTATAGAACAGTACAACAAAGTACAATTGTATAACTATCCTTGTATGACAATCTATCTACGAAACATAAACGGTAATTACGTATAAATTGAAACACAATATTTTTCACAAAAATAAATTTCAATTCAAAAAATTAAACTTAACGTTAATCCTCTCAGCTATAATAACATTATAAATATATTTGTATATTATTGTAAAGCAGGCGTTTATAAAAAGTTTAATTTATATTGAAAATATTTCACATAAATGCTATTAAAATTATTTTCACTTAAATGCTAAAAAATATATCGTTCATTAACTCTCTTTTCAGTTGTAGGGCAATAACGAGAGTATTATTATAATACTGTTACAAAGGTTGATGGCTAAGTTGCATTAAAGTTGAACTTTCACAATGTGCCGTATTTTTACGACTGGTGTGTAACAAATTCCTGTTCCACGTATTTATCGAATATATTTCTCCTTTCCTTTTATTGGCCTATTTTATATTGTTTGAAGCATTTTAATAGTTTCGTTAATAGTTGTACCCAATATTTTGATTTCAAACAAAAATCAATCAACAAACCAAAATATTTAAATTCTGATACATGTATCAAAATTTGATCATTTATATAAATATTTAACTCCAATTTTAATGAGCCAATAACCATTTATATTTGATTTTGCACACGTTAATAATGAGCTTTTGCACAGCTATTCATTTACCAATTTTACCAAATTCAGAATTCATTTTATTTTCTAATTGTTTTAAATTATAATTTTTGAGGTAAACATTAAATAAATAAATAAATAATGGTTAAACAGTTAAGGTAAATAAAACGGATTATGACAACTACAATGCACATATGCTTTTAAATTTTTATTTAAGAGAACACTTTAATTTGAAAATGTACCTAGTGATTACACTTAGATTAATAAATAGCTGATTTTTAATCATATTTAGAAATTTTATAATTCATATGAAATATAAAAATGTTTCGTTAAATATATTTTGTAATTTTTATATTAGTTTTATTTGAATAGTACAAAAATATAGAAAGTATGAATGAAATACTAAAAATTTATTTAAAATTTTTATATTTTTCGGGAAAAATACTTGGTTTATTAACTTTTAATATTAATTATAAATTTAAAACAATTGAAATAAATAACAATTTATTAAATTATTTTAAAATTTCACATTTTATAATTTGTTTATTTTTTCCATTAATAGTTATAGAATTAACATTGATTTCGGGTCATATATTTTTTACTATTTTATTAGATGCACTATTTTTCAGTTCTTTAGGATTTGTTTTATTATATATATTAATAAATTTTGTAAAATTTCAAGAAAATTTAATAAATTTATTAAAAAAATTATATAAATTATATGAAATCATTGATAATAAATTGAAAATAAATAAAATTATTGTTAATTTAAAAATTTTTATTGTAATAATATCAAAATTATTTTCAATATTTTTTTTAATATTATTTGAAATACGATTTACAATAATAGTTATAAATACAATGCATATAGAATTTTTAAATCAAAACAATATTTTATTTCTTATTTATTATTTAATTATTATATATTTAATTTTAATTCAATCAATAATTTTATGTATAATTATAATTGTTAATTTTATAATTGTATTGTATTATCAAAATATATTTAATTTTTTATATTTAAAAAATATTGAATTACAAAATTTTAATTTTAATTTAGAAATAATTAAAATAAATTTATTTAATAATATTTTTATTATTAATATAATATCAAATAAAATTCAGATAATTATTAAAATAAAAAATAAATTATTAGAAATAATTATATTTTATATTTTTATTAGTTTATTTACAAAAATTATAAGTTTATTATTTCATTTTACGATTGCATTCTATTTAAATAATTTATCTTTAGGACATTTATATCCTTTTTTTACATTATATGATTCATTAATATTATTATCATCATTCGATGAAATTATTATTAAATTTAATAATTTAAATATTGAAAAATGGAAACATGAATTATATAATATGGAAATATCAAAATTTTCAACAATAATGGTAAGTAGCAATATAAGTAAGTTATTATCGAATAATTTTCTAAAGAAGAAAATTGTGAGAAAAAGTTTATTGGGAATATATTGGTATTCCGACAATGTTCCTTGACACGAGTGCATACTGTGACAATAAATAAGCAGCCACATATATTCAAATATAATTAAAACACACAATTTGTTTTAGTTCATAAATTATAATTATTCTTTATTTTATTTTAATTATATTGTAATTATAATAACTTTTATTTAATATATTTTTATTAATTTAGTTAAAAATTTTATTTTTCACATTACTGCTAGTAATTTTAATTTTTATTTTATAAGTTCATTTTAGGAATAATTAATACCATTTATTTCATATGTTTCTCTTTATGTGTTAGCACGGTGACGTTCAAGAAAAGAAGAAAAATACATAACTTAAAATTTTTCTAATTAAAATTGAAAACCGTTGTGGTGAATATGTTAAAATGTCAATCAACATTAATGACCATTTACATGACATTATACCACTGATTCAACATTTTACCAGTGACGTAACCAAAACAAATAGTAAGTTGAATACAGTTAAAATACGAGTTTTGTCGAAAATGTTAAATTTCTTACACATAAAAAATTTGACATTAATCAAAATTATAATTTCTAAAACATGTTTAGCGCTTATCAATTCTAAAATATTTTATTGGCAAATGGTTGCAATAATCAATGTAAATTCATATCCATTTAATGTCAAATACAGGAGACGAGAATTTTTATAATGATTTGATTTTTCTTTTTTAATTTGATTTTTCTTATTCATTGAAATTAATTTAACTTCAACGAGACAAGAATACAGTGTTAGTCAAAAAGTTGTGAATTACTTTTATTAAATTCATGATTTTTTGAGAAACCTAAATAACAACATAATTATACCACGTACATTTTCTGTCAAAAAAAAATTTTAAATCTGCGTTAATTTAAATGAGAGCTACCGAAATACGCGCCGTACTCTCAACTTTTAATTTACTACAAGCCGTACAAAAATTTTTTTTTTATTTATTTTCATTAGAGCTTATTTATTAAAGTATGTTTTATTTTTCAACGTACATAAAACAATTTCGGTATATGTTGGCATATCAATATGCTGGCTTATAAAACTAGTACGTTGTCATTGATGTTGAGCACTTAAAATTCAAATGTCAAAAAACTAATAAAAATATTTAATTTAACACAATATTGTAAGGATTTTAAAAACATTTTCGAAATTAAATTATAATTATAATATTGAATAACTCTTATATATTACAACATTATACAAAACTGAATGCATGTAAAATAATAGCATATTAAACTCTCATTTTAACTTACATTACTTTGTTAATGAACTTAATACTAGTGTCCATGCTCCAACAATGAATATTATAATAATATTATTAATTATTAACAACATTTTATAACCAAACTTAATGAAAAATACTTTATGAATATTAAATGAATAAAAATATTTATTTATGTAAATTGATAAATTTTCAATATACACCATTTTAAAATACCTAGTTCACGAGCTCTTACGAGTATAAGTTTTATGAAGTGTTATAAATAATATGAATAAAATAATAAAACTTTATTTAATATTTTTATATTTTTTTGGAAAAATTCTTGGATTAATTACAATTAATTATAGTAAAAAATATAAAAAATTAAAAAAAAATGAAAATTTAATGAAATTTTTTGAAAAATTTTATTTTTTAATTTTTATAGTCTTGCCATTAATAATAAAACATTTGACATATTTTTCTGGTGAAATATTTTTTACAGTAATTTTAGATAGAATCTTTTATTGTTCTTTAGGTTTAGTTTTATTTTCGCTATCGAAAAATTTTAAAAATATTCAAAGAAAATTATTAAATTTATTTAAAAAATTATATATTTTTTATAAAATTATAAATACATTTTATAAAATATTTACAAAAAATAAAATAAAATTTATAAATTTAAAATTTTCTATAATTTTATTATTAAAATTTTTTACTACACTTGGTTTAATATCATTCGAAACTAGATTTATAATTGAAACAATTGAATTATATTATACTGAAAATGATATTTTATTTTTAATTTATTATATAATTATAGTTTATTTAATATTAATTATATCAATAAGTTTAAGTTTAATTGTAGTTGGTAATTTAATAATTGCATTATTTTATCAGCATTTAACAAAATTTTTATATTTAATACGTTTACAATTAAAAATTAATAAATATAAATTAAATATTTTAAAAAGATTATATAATAGAATTTTTAATATTATAATATTTGAAAATAAAATTAAAAAAATTAAAAATTTAAAGAATGAATTATTAAAAATAATATTATTAAAAATTTTTGCTAATTTATTTATGAATTTAATAAGTTTATCATTTCATTTTATGATTGAATTTTATTTAAAAAACTTATCCATAGCCAATTTATATCCAATTATAACTTTTTGTGATATATTAATATTATTGACATCATTTGAAGAAATATTAATTAATTTTAATAATTATAATATTGAAAAATGGAAATTTGAATTATATCTTAAATTATTAAAATGTTCATCTGTTATAATTGTAAGTGCATATTGCAAATTTATAATGAAAATATATTTTAATTTATTTTGAATTAATTGACAATATATTAAAATATTAAATTCTGTCATATGTCAGTAAAATATGAACTGCGGCAATACTTACAAAAATTATAATGTTGTGTCAAAAAATTTGTTTTTTTTGTAATAATAAAAATTTTGACAGTCATCAAATACATAGAGTGTGCAGAAGTTTAGATTTAAATTTTTGAATTTCATAAAAAACATTTCGCTGTTATCTGAATAGATTCAATTATAATTCTCATATCGGCAAAAATCACATATTAGCAGTGTTTACTCTTGTTACACACCAAAATCTCATAAATTGCCACATAACTATGTAACATTTTGGTCTGAATGTATTGAAAATTTAGCACTGGATAAATGTAAAATAAGTCGCGTACTTGTTGAATAACACTAGAAATCACTGACATCCTGTAAACTGATCCTAAATCAAAATAAATTTTTTAATAAATGTATGTATATGTAGAAACAAACAATAATATATACATTTAATATTTCTGAAATATAGTACTTTAAGCAATTTACTCATGCACGGGTGTCAAAAATTACGATTAAAATTCTAAATTGGTAAAAAATCGAAAACAAATTGAATTTAATGAGAAAAACTATTGATATTTGAAGGTCGCATTAAAAAAAAATCATTCTAGCAGCTATTTCTGAAAATAGAATTAGACTTTTTCTCACAGTTATTATATTTAAAATAAAATTTTTACTAATATTAATAAAAATGTACATACATATATTGTTATTATAATTAAAAAATATAATAATAAAATTAAATTTTCTTTTATATACAGCCCGATTATAGATTTTCTGATATACCATCAATACATAATAATGATTTTAAAATTTTTGGATCAATAACATTATCAAAAAGAATGTTTTTACCATTTCTTTGGAATATTTTCTTATATTTGGCAGTGATAGTACAATTTCAATTAATTATCGATTCATCAATAATCAATAATAATTAATTTACATATTATATAGTATATAATTTTAATATTAAGTGTATAATTTATATTGTTATTATTTTATATAAGTATAAATTAAATATAACAAGATTAAAATTTATAAAAGTAAAATTAATTAAGCGTATCGTTGAAATTTATTTACTAAAGACTGTGAGTCTTCCTTTTTACTAAACCTACAAAACAAAAATTTAAGCACAATAAAGAGTTCGTTTAATGGAGCCATCCCACACGATATCCTCATGATTTAATTGATTTCAATTATATATTAAATTTTCAAACCAGTAAAAACTAATTTTCAAGGGATATTATAAGTTTACTCTTTCAACTGTAATGTGAGAATACAATATCCAGGTTGCCTTAACGATATAATAAAATGTTAATTGAATTATTTTGCTAAATCTTCATAATTATTAATTTATACAAAATGTCATAACACTTTATTTAATATAAATTTGATTGAGAAAATTTTCTATAAGTTATTACTGTAATAGTTTGAATAATTTTATTGTAACTCAAGTTTTATTGGAATTTTATACGAATCATAGTAAAGATATAGCACCACAATTTTATGAAAAAACTCAGCTCAAATTATATTGGTATTTATAAAAACTGCTATTCCAAGTATAAATTATTTGACTGGTTGACTTGAAGAACTTTATTGTTTTGAAACATTTTTATTAAAATACAAATTTTTAAATGAGTTCGTATAGTACAAATTTTGCAAATAAATTGGAAACTGTTGCCATATTATATAACTGTTAATAATTTTGCATTCCTACACATAGTGTATTGTACCGCAAAGTTGAGATGATCAACTCTACCCACACTCGTTAATTAAACTATTGCTTTAAAAATATAATATAAATGAAATTATTACACTTATATGACCTTTACATGAATTATTAAAAAATGGATATAATAATAATGCAGATATAATTTTTCATAACGCCACTCAAAAAAGAGTAGTTCTATTGTGTAATTACAAAAATTGTCTTCTGTATAACACTATGAACTATAGTATATAATTATTAACAATAAAATTAATTAAGTATAAACATTCTGACGAGAATATGACATAATAAAAACAATCACTTATGTTTAATAAAATTAATAAAATTTCATTATGTTTTTGATGTCAGTTTAAAAACAATAGCTCTTAATATGAAAAGTATAGATCAAATAATAAAAATTTATTTAAAAATTTTATATATTTTTTCAAAAATTTTCGGATTAATTACAATTAATATTGAATTGAGAAATTTTGAAAAAAATCAATTTTTAATAAATTTTTTTCAAATTTTTCAATTTATTATTCTTTTATTATTACCATTAATAATTAAAAATTTAATATTAAAATATCTTTTATCATCTAGTTTTATTTTATTTTCAATTATAACAAGTCTAACATATTATTGTTCATTAGGTATTGTTTTGTTATTTTTTATAAAAAATTTTATTAATATTCAAGAAAAACTATTAAGCTTACTTAAAAAATATTATAAATTATATGAAATAATTAAAAAATATTATAAAATTAATAAAAATTTTTTTAATTTAAAATATTTTATTATTATAAAATTAAAATTATTATTTATATTATTAATTACAGTAATTGAAATTCGAACTATTATAAAATTATATAATACAATATTTTATTTTAAATATGGCTTTCTATATATAATTTATTATATAATTATTATTTATTTAATATTATTTGTAGCGATAAGTTTAAATTTAATTATTGTTGGTAATTTTATAATTGCATTATTTTATAAACATTTAATAAAATTTCTACATTCAATACGTTTACAATTATTACAAACTGAAAATAAATCGAAGCTAAATTTTATAAAAAAATTATATAATAAAATTTGTAATATTATAATAATTAAAAATAAAATTGAAAAAATTATTAAAATAAAAGAATATCTATTTGAAATAATTTTATTTGGAATATTTATTAATTTATTTGCTGGTGCTATTGGTTTACTTTTTGAATTTATTTTTGCATTTTATTTAAATAATATGATTTTAGAATTATATTTATATCCTTTTATAATTTTATTTGATATATTAACAATATTGACATCATTTGAAGAAATTATAATTTATTGTAAAAATTTAAATATTGAGAAATGGAAATTTGAATTAGATATTAAAAGAATAAATAGTTTACCAACTACAATGGTAAGTACAAATTAATTATAAATATCGGACCTTCTGCAACTAAATTGTAATAATTAACAAAAATATATATATTGTTTTTAAGGTTTCAAGATTCTATACTAGACATTGAAATTGCAGCAATAATGTGTCGTAAGAAAATTTAGCAACTAATATTTAATTTTACTCTGAATTGCTTAGCAATTAAATAATGCTGCGATTTCGATGTCACGTTATTTTTCCAGTAAATTTATAAAGTATTTTAAAGTAGATTTTTAAAATTCACTGATTTTATAATCGATTTTATTAGTTAATACATTTTTGTTGCTGAAAACTAAAACTTGTAGGCAAAATATTTTTAGTTAAAAAATTAAATTTTTCAACATTTTATTGATTTATTACAGTTCGATTACAGGTTCTCTGAGTTATCATTCCTAAAATATAAAGAAAATAAAATTTTTGGATCATTTTTATTATCTAGAAAAATGTTTTTACCATTTATTAGGAATATTCACTTTTATTTGTTAGTGCTGATTCAATTTCAATTAATGGTTGGTTCATCAACAGTCTACTATATATGAAATAAAATAAAAATTTTATTATTTTTTTTAATTAAAAATTTTATTTATATAATTTATAAAAATATATCTTAAAATATTATTTAAGATTAAATAGCATTTATACGTAAAATATTTAAATATCTAAAAATTGCATATATTTAGGCTTGCTATTAACTATTTAAGAGAAACATGTAGTTCCAGTATTTAAAAAATAAGAATTAAAAATTGCATACAGCTATTCAATTTTGTAACGTGTAATCTGTTTATTGTAGTAATGTAGTGTATCTGTAGTTTATCTGAAGTACGTATATTATGTAATTATTGTAGCAAAATATACTGATGAAAAAAAAGAAGACAGTTGAAAACAAGCAATAAAATTTTGATTTTTATTTTTGCATACACTTAAAAATTCATTAAGTAATAAGTAGTAAACTAATTTAAGTAATAATTTGAGAGAACTATATACTATAGCATATTTGCAGTTTTTTGTTTATTTACTTTAAAGATTAAAAATAAAACTTTATATAATATTTGACAACCTACGTGCACATCTTAACCCACTACAAAATTTCAAGGTCATCCCAAGGTAAAATGTTAAAGCTTTCTTTTATTATCTGTATGTTAATACGGAATCTGAAGGTGTTAGCAACGATTACGACTTCAACAGTTTTGTTTCCAGTAATAAGTAAAAAATTATACTATAATTGCATATAGAAAATCAAAAATTATGATCGACTATTCGTAGTTGCAAGGTTTGTATTCTAAACAATCACTCAATTTCCTATAAACTTATTTAGAATTTGTAAATTTTTTCATATTTCTCGTATTTTCAAATAAAGTGCCAAATAAATATTATAAGCAGCACATCATATATAGCTTATATGATGTGCTGCTTATAATATTTATTTGGCATTTTTTTAGGAATCGTGGAATATTTATATATTCCACGATTCCTAAAAATATTTTATTATATTATAAAGGAATTATTCCACGAAAAATTAAATTTTAATAATTACATATGCATATATACAAAATTGCACGTATTAAATTATACTACACACAAAGCACGCTATATATTTCTATAATATTATTGTAAAAATATAAACACACACATGCACACTTAAATTTATTTGAAATTACCATTAAAAACCGTTCAATTTTTAAAAATTTTATATTTTATCACCATATTAATAAATTGATAAATATTACTCTTTTAAGGAAAAATGTTAACATACAGGGTGAAGCTGTAGCGTGGTATAATCTCCTCTCGAGGGCAGAAAGATCAGACAATTTTATAAAAAAATTCGTTCCTGGGATTGAATATTTAACCCCTCAAAACCTCACTTGAAAATTTTTGGTTTTGATAAAATGGTGTATCGACGTAAATGGCTATAACTTTCACAAATGAAAAGTAGCTTTTTGCCCACTAGATTATACTACGTTAAATGTTCCCCCTGTAAATAATAACAGAGCATGTTTTATTCATATATATGTATATGAAACTTAAAATTGCACATATTATAATGGAATAAACATATATTATAGACAGTACAGTATAACAAAATTTATTTTAAATTGAAACATAAATAAGAAAAAAAAATATAACAATAATAATATCTAACCCTTTGAATAAACAAATTGTAAAAAATGATCGACAACATAAAATTTTATGAGTATATACAAATATGTATGTATGATTGTGAAAAATGGTCAAGCAACGAACCTCACTCCATTTCATATAAAATATAACATTAAAATGCGTGTGTGTGTATGCATTTCATACATACATATGTACATACATAAAAATATTATTATATTTAAATTGAAATAGGACTAATTTGCAAAAAGAAAAATATGATAATAAAATTTAAAATAAAATTTTAAAAATAAAACGCGCAAAATCATTTAACCTAATCAACATATTACAATTTTTCGGTATATTTGTTATATTATTTTTATGTATTTTGTCATTATTACTTTATAAAAATAAAATATATATACATATATTATATTAATAGCACTCCAACCCGGTCTAATATCATATTATATGCAGTAAAGAGCCTCACTCACTTAATATTATTATAAGAAGAATAATAAAAAATTAAGTGCCGACAAATAAATGCAACTATATATTCGCGGGTCCTATATAACACACAAATAAAATTAATATTCTCAAATAAATTGCATGCGTTTGTACAAATACGCATTCATACATATATTATGCCTTGAAACACATACTATCTATACTAAATATAACCACAATTGTATGTCGTATGTCCCATATTAAATATAAATTATAAAATTATAAACGCTTACGTTGTTATACGAATATTTCGAATGAATGCAATTTGTATATGATATGAACATTAATAATTAAAAAAGAAAAATAAGATTTTTTTGCAAGAAAATATCAAATTAAATTTCTTATAAGATGCTTGCGCGCTCCCCATTTTAGAAGTCTCAGCAAAAAAGAATTTTATAATAGAATATTTTTTAAATGATCAACTGATGACACTTTATAAATTTTAAAAAATACATAAATACATATATGCTGTACATATACGTGTATAACATATTGCAGAAAATATAAAATAAAATACTTCATAATTAAAATGTTCACAATGTTAATTAAAAAAAAAAAAATAAAAAAAAAATGGCAACAAAATATTTATTTTAATGAAATTCGTAAATTAAAGAAAGTTTTGAAGATTTTGGCAATTTTGTGTGTAAGTAGACAATAAAAAATAAATTGTATAATAAACACTTCTTCAAATGAATAAAAATAATTAAAAATAATTTTTGAATTGTTTGTAAATTTTAAATATAGATGTCGCAATTATATGGTGCCTTGCAAACTTTATACAAATACTCCCTTAGAAGATGGCATATAAAAATAACGCTACTGAAAAATACACTCAGAATTGATTCAAATATCAAATTTTTTCCGGGGAACCATATCCCTGATTTAGTGATTCACTGTCAGCTTACATAAAAATTATTTCTAGTCTCCTAATGCATCTCAGTATTACTTTTTACCTGGGAATCGTGGGACCGGAGGTCTCCGAAGGAGTCACAAAGCCCCGTTCGAGTGACGTAAGAGGGCAACAAACTCATTCTCGTACAGGAACTGGTCTGTCGTCTCATCCTCTTTCAAACAGAGAAAACGCTGTACACTCTCCAGCTTACTATTCCCTTCAGATGAACCATGGAGGGACAGTGTCCAGTGAGTTCAGTGCTTCAACCAGCCTCAAGTCTAAACGACTCAACGAGATCAATTTCTTTCGGCGTTCCCTCAAAAGGTTTATAAAATTCTTGGAATCCGTCATTTCTTGAAAATTCTCAGATTATTTTTTAAAATTTGACACCGCATTATTGATATGACATTGCTATACTATATTAGAAATAAAAGACTTTAGCTTCAAAATTTTCGACCTGTGATTTCAAATCCGATTCTGGTACATGTTCGGTTTTTTGTTGAATTTCAAATTCGACCTTACATTATGAGAAAATTAAAAAAAAATAGTTTTTATGAATTTTCGACTCCCATACTCCACAGCACTAAAATAAATGTAATAATTGTAGATTTAAGTGATTGAATAGGAAAATGAGTAACTGCTGGCTTTTATTATAAAAAATTTTTCATATACAATAATTATTTTTTCTAATTAATTTTTTACTCTTCCCATATGACACCAATATTGTGGTAATTCTAAAGTGAAATTTTATTTTTTGAATAATAATTTTGAAGTCTTTGAACTTTAATTCTCAGTTCTAAAAATCATGTTCTATATTATATAGTAGGTTGATTTATATGATCATCTACTTGCCATATACATAGTAGCTCATTTACTATAAATAAAAAAATATATTACAACCAATTTCAATAAAAAGGTTATTGTTACATACCTGCACTTGTAAATATGCAAAACTATAAAAACTGGAAATAAAGTAAAATAATTATAATTTTTTTATACTTTTAATATTATTTATTTAAAAGATTTACCGAAAGAAAATCTAAAAATACCATTATTATTATTAAATTATACAAATTCTTATTAAATTCTAATATAGTATGTCCAATGTCCATATTATATTTTAAACCCTTTCCAAATACATAGATACGCATAACTAAAATTAATTTTAAATTTAATATTATATTATATTATAATATAATTAATATTCTGCAAACAAATCATTATTATTTTGCATAAAAAGTACACTTACTTTACATAATAATTTGTTTTTAATAACAAGCGCACAAGCACACTGCTATATGTAAATTATGAAGAAGAAACTTGAGGTTATTAATATCACAAGGCTCATTAATATACACGCCGGTAACTGAACAATTTGATACCACAACTTTTACATATTATTATAACTACTTACGTATAAAAGTTTGTATTGTTATAAAAATGATAACATATCCCGAAATGTCTAACAAAAAAAAATGATCAGAACTTCCTTTTCATCATATTAAATAAAAATAATAACAATAATCATAAATAGAAAAAAAAATAGAATTAAATTGATGTTTCAAAGTTACGATGATTATATTTGAAAAAATATTAAAATAAAAAAATATACACAAAAATATTAATAATAAAAATTTTGATATGAACCGCTCATAACCGACCGCATCGTGTATTTTCTGAAGAATATTAAGAAGAAAACCATTTCTCAATACCTCTGCGAGTGTGCGGCTCAAGACGGAGTCAGACTGGTTACGCAAGCAAATCATGTACGATGGGGCTTGCTATCGCGGATAGATTCCTCAAGAGAACCGGATGGTTTAGATAGGTTACCATGTAACGTAATCATACGCTCAATAACAGCTCACGGCTGTCACTCAGTCATCACGGGGTAATGGTAGCAAAATGATACATTTGGACTGTAGTAGACCTGCTGCACCGGCCACGTCCACCAACGAACTATCCAACTAATATAATAGGCAATGCAAGTTGTATGTTGTGATTTATTAAACACTAGTTTAAGTTATTTAATGATCCCTATGTTTTAAAATATCTCTACTGGTACCTCGTTTGTTCTCACCTTAAATATACTTCGTAAGTATAGACGTAGTGTAAATTTTAAAAAATTTTTTGAATGGATTGAGAAGATCCCATTGTTCTTATGCCTTATGAACGCATAATTCCTTATAATTTTTATGAGACAGATAGCTAGGCAGACTAAAAACGCGGCATACAGGCAGGCAGAAAAATAACTCGGCATACGAAAAATGATTTCACTACATTACTTCCCTTGTTATATGTAACACGATCGGCAAAAATATATGGATGTAGAAGAAAGGAAAATGATGAATTCAACTAATGCTATATTTGTGTTCTTTATGGCAATATTCTGAACTATTAAGAAATTACGAAATAAATTTGACAAATTTTATGTTTCAGCCAAACTAAATATGTAAATACATAAGTAATTACTTTTAAAAAATACGGGAATTTTTAAATATATTTATGTGGATTAGTTTCGGCTACTATAAAAGTACCACTATATAAACTTTTTTATTTTTCCCTAGTAATTCCATTTCACAATTGTACCTATCTTCATGTATTTGTATTTACATATTATATTTCCATTCCAATAAACTAATCAGTGATGAACAAAATATTTAATTGAATATTCGCATCATATTTTTAAAATGATCATTGTTTATTCAATAAATATTTCTTATAAAATTTATTCTTGGAAATTATAAAATATGTATGTATATACATATCTTCAAATTATATAATAATTTTTAAAAAAATATTTAATGTCAATCAAATGCATACATACCTAAATTTTATGGTTTTGTACAGATTTACAGTAAAATTCGCTAAAGGGATTCTCTAAGCAAATCAAAATATTTGTGCAGATATATGCTAAAAAATTTCCAATTAGCTTCACTAGCCCTAGCGTACCTAAGAATCTAATAAATTTGGTTCTTAGTAAACGTGAATTTTACATGATCCGATTTCGCTGTAAAGTGTATCCATTGATTACATTAACAACTAGAACTCAAACATTATACTTATTTCAAGAATATCGAGAGTAAACTCTTAGAAATAATAAAATCGTCCCTTCGGAAAGTTCTGTTTCCAAATCCAAATATTCCCGAAAAATTTGCATGTTTATTGTATTAATAACCAGAAAATTGTTTGATTATTTCTTTTCATATGAGTAAATATTTAACTTCGACCTGTAGTGAAAGCCCACTTACTGACTCCTGATTTCATCAATTTGCTGTCAAGTTATAATTGTTGTCAGAATTAAAATTTCAGGAAAATCCTCTGAAAATTTCAGGAATAACTATTTTCTTATAAATAGTTTAAAAATCAGCCAGTAGTAATGCCAAAATTCAAGAATTCAGTAATATAATGAATGACATATTATGACATCAACATGATATGGACTAAAACTTCAAATATTTGACAATCTATAAAATAAGTTATTCTGTCAAGCGAAAAGTACTTATCCGAACTTTACTGTATTGGGAATATCACAATCAAAAACTCATATTTTAAAGCAAATATGATTTCAGGTGCACATACTTATAACAGATAATCTTTGACATGAATTGTTTCACATTTAGCATAACCTTAAACTGCAATCAGAAAACAATAATTGAATAAACTTTTAAGAATAAATTATGTACAGTTTATTAAACGGAATTAAAAAATATGATAATGAATATAAAGAACCTGTCTGTAATGCGTACGATTTTAAGTACAATCTAAATTACATGTTTAAAATAAAAATAAAATTTTACCAAAAACAGAAAATTATTATTTCAATAATAAAAATAAATTCTTAGAATATTGTTAAAGAATTTAAATTTGACGTCATTACAGTACAAAAACTGGTCTAGGTTACTTTTTACTTAAATAAGTAACTATGCTCAAATTTTTTTCTTTCCATATACAATTTTAAAATTTAAGTCACGAACACGTTCACATTCAAAAGAAGAATGTTGTTATTTACATGAAGCACGAATATGAATTTTTATATATGTACATAAGTCTAACTGTTCCGAAAAACCAAAATATAAAAGCTTTTTTAAAATTAATTCGAGATTCTATACGTACCAGTTCGTATGATATTTGTGTGTGTAACTTGCAAAAGCATGTATGATTGCAGTTTGATTTTAATGTGGGTGAAAAATACTAATTGACTACGATGACAATTTAACTCTTTTTTTATGATTATTGTTATTATTAAGGAAATAAAAAATGGTTATTAAATATATAGGGGATCAAAAATTTATGTATATATGGGGTCAGCATGTTATGTCACATACATTGTGTATTATTGTAAAATACAAAGTGTAATCAAATGAAGATTGAAAAATTTAAAGAACACACACGCACACACACAATTTATATTGTTTATTGGGTTCTATAATGTTAATAGTTCGCTTTCATTGTATTATTTTGATGCATATACGTGTGTGGAAATGTGTTTATAAATAAAGATGATTTTATATTTAATTAATATTAAATTGGAAAATGACAAATTGACCCTAAACTTCTGACCTTTGAAATTTTATATTTTATGAATATAATGAAATAAATTGATCAATTCTTTATAGTTTTTTCTCTTTTGTCTTTCTATTTTTTTTTCTCATTTTTATTGATGAAAAATATTTTTGAATGAACTGAAAATCATCAACATATTTTAAATTAAAACAAATACAAAATTGCTTTCTTAATTATAGAATTAGAATTTTTAGACTTTAATATACAATGATACATAAATGTAGATTCCTATACATACACACATATTTTACGTGTACAAAAATGCATTAAAATATTGAAATAAATAATTTAGTACGAAATATTTAAATTACGAATTGAAAATAACGTTAATGACGTAAAATCATTTATTTTACGTCTTTCACAGGACACTTTCGAGCCCAATAAGTTAAACGAGCAGTAAATATCAACTGTATTGAGCTTATTAAATTCGGCCAAAGATAAATTGAAATACATGAGAAATATACTGTCTATATATAAAATCAAATGCAATCATGAGGCAAACGAGGAGACCAGTTACAATAAAGTTAAAGAAAACGTGCAAAAAAACTAGGAACTAAAAGAAATTTTGAGTCAATGGTTGCGATACACATTTACGAAACGAATCATTAAATTACAGAGGAGAAATTAAAGATTATAAAAGAGGTAAAAGGAACATGTAAGTTCATGAGAGAATTAAAATATATGCAAATCTAACAAGGACAACCTACTGAACAAGCGACGAAAGTAATACGGTTACTTGGCTGTTTAAATAAATTTTTTGACCAGTTTGATCAAAGAATTAACCTTGAAATTATTTGCAACCTTACGCGAAATACTCCCGTATATAAGCGCATATAAATATTCCATTCCGAAGAAAAGGGAGTTTTTCATTCAATTCATTAAAAAATTTATATACTTAAAAATGAATCTGTACATTATACTGACATACAGTTAGCCTCCGCTCAAGATGAGTGTAATATGCTTAAATAAAATTCGCCTCGCCTCTAACACAGCCCTTTTTGAATGCAGTCCAATTACTCGCAAGAGTTTTAGCTTTTTGAAAAATTTGCAAACTCAATTTTTCGCCAGAACATTTGTCATTCCATTACCTTCCACGTCAATATGTCTGAATCACAAGATCGTCCATTGCACAAGATTTCAAATAAAATGTAAGACAGTCTACATTTTCTGTCTACTTGTTATCTCAAAATATACTTCTATTTTGTATTTCATTCATATTTTTAATTGTGATCTATTATAACACATTCAAAAGAACGCCCTTCAATTATTTCCAAAATATATAAACTCTTTTATTTTAACATTTCCATCTTCTGTGAGGATTTTTAAATTATAATCAATATCAAATTTATTTTTAAAAATAATAATTATTGTCTGCATTTTGTAACATTGATTAGTTTTTCTTTAAAAAATAAAATTTGACCCAAGCAGATATAACGGGATATAAAGGGGCTACTTTTTCAATTTTGTACACAAATATGTATATGTATATGAAAAACACACTTCTTACCACACACTTACTATTTTAATTTAGGGTAATACTCTACATAATTTGTTCTTTATAATCATTAACATTTTAACAAAAAAGAAAGAATAGCTAGTTTCAATTTTCCCTGATTGAAACTATGTCTATTAAAACAAAATTTTAAAATGGGGTCATTATTATTTTTTATAACATTGACTTTAATTTTATTGATAACAGATATATGTATATAGAAGTCATATGCTGGTATATAACACTAATGACTTATTTAATAATTTATCAAAGAATCTAATATAATCTTATAAAAGTCCCAGTATGTTCTCTAATAAAATGCTCTTAATAGAATCCCTTTAATTCTTAATACGAATGAGCTTGCATTTACTTTACTATACACATAAATTTTGACTCAATTTTAATGGCTGGCATATGATGTGAAAGTGTAATACATTTTCTTGATCTTCTGTCATCATTAAAAATAGGAAAAGAATTTATATTTCATTTAATTAAAGTATATACATATATTTATATGTATGCATATGTATATATACCAAAAATATGTGTAACATGTATCAAATTATCTAGGACTCAAAACTTAATACACGAAAAAAAAGTCAATAGGAAAAATTTTAAGAATTTTTAAGGGTGATAAAATATGTAGGCTTCATATTCCTTTAAAATTATATTTTTAATGTTATATAAAATTATATATGTATATATGTATACCGAAAAATTTATTATATTTCAATTTTAGAGTGATTCTTTTGATTTAAATCCCAATAATGTGTGAATGGTTTAATTAAAAATTGTGGAATGCTTTTAAAATTTTTTAAAATCGTTTTCAATTCTTATTAATATTTAAATAGAATTCGGTTATTTGATTTTATATAGACAATGCAATTCTAAATAATTGTTGTGGAAAAAATCTAAAATGTAAAATGTAGAGCCATTTAATTAATCGGACCGAGTCATACCAAGAATTGCCATGACCGATTTGCATACCGAGAAAAACATGCTTATTTAGAAACAGTCATGCTTTCGAAAGTTTTATGTTACAATTCTATCGGTAGTATCATTTGTTTATGTAGCACACATGCTCACATTGGTATAGATGTTCAAAGCTATTCTTCAAAAATTTCTTTGCGTGTGTAGATTTTAATGTATCGGCAAACCTAAAAGAGTAATGCCAATTAAAAATAAAGCAAACAGTCGAAATTCAAAATTACCAAATTTTTACAACCGCATACATTATATGTATGGGAAATATTTTCTGTTACTTACTCATACAAATAATAAGTACCCAATTGAGAACAATTATTTTGCTTTCTTGTTGTTATACAGTCTTATTATACCATAACGCTAAAACACGTTTTAAAAATAAAGGAAAAAAAAAACTTTATTCTGAAAATTAATAAAATTTTTGGTTTTTATTAAGAATCGCCCTCATCCTTTAATTTTAATATTCCACAGAATAAAGAAAACAAACAATAGACGTCATCAAATTTGTTTTTATTTTTAACAGGACATTATAAATGAGTTTTAATAAGAGAACAATTAAAATAATTTTTTATTTATTTTTTTCCGTCTTTCTCTCAAATTCTCATTCATTTACTCATATTATTTTTATATTCATATAATACTCGTATTATATTTTATTTAATAATTTATTTATAATGTACATATACAATTAAGACACACGCTTTACTTAAATGATTCAGCACACATCCAATTTATGAAATAATTTTAGTGTGAGAATATGAAAAAATATTTAGTCCTTGTTAGCGGCAAAAAGAAAAAATACAAACGTCAAAGTCAAATTTTATTATGAAAGAAAAATTTGCTTCAAATATAAATGAATGACGACAGTTGACAACAGTGTTAATTGTGAACATTAAATTAAACGTTATTAAATAAAATTTTATGTACCACTTAAAACATTATAACGTATGGGATGATAATTTGTTCATATTGTGTGATAGACTTTTTATTTATCCTTTACATATTTGCAACTGTTAATAGTTAAAATCATAATTAAAATTGTACTCTTTTTAAAAACGAAAAAGGAAATAAAGAAATATAAACTTCGCGGTAGTATGGAGCTGTCTTGAGAATATTAATAAATTAGGTGAGCGCAATTGGGTTACTCTCGGCTGGGTGGCAGGACATGTAAGCATGGAAGAAAATGAGGCAGCTAACGCGCTGTGGTGAAGAAGGGCTGACACACCTTACCTTAGCACGGAACCCTTCTGCGAAATTTTACTACATACAGTTTGTTGGGAAGTATAAGAAAGGAATCAGAGATGGTGCTGTCAGAGTTTATCAGAAGCCGTGGGCTCGAACGGATGTTGTAGGGCATACCCCGCACTCGATTCTGATTATATGCGGTCGTGATGCACTTTTACCCCGGTTTCACAAATTTACAAATCTACAAAGGAATAAAATGCAGTTTTTTTATCAAACACAAAAATATTTGACTATTTTCGAAAATATAGAAAGCATGTCTTGAACAATATGCAGTAGTTAACATGATGGCGCTTCACCTCTATGTGAAAATTTTGATATTATCTGGCTTGTCGCAGAAACATATACCTATGTATATTTTTTGTGATTTTTATGTTAAATAATGTGATTTAAGTATATTGTTTGATGATTTCAAAATTATTTTTAAGACTTATTTGAATCAAAAACTGTAGTTAATATTAAGAAATATTTTAAAACCGAACCCAATTAACAAATCAAATCGATAATATCGATCCCATACAACGAATTTTAGGAAAAAATTTTCAATAAATTCAGGAACTATTTACAGCAAATATTCATTTTTTTCCCATTCATCAACCTATTCTATGTATAAAAATCACATTATTTAACATAAAAATACTTAATAAAATAATGTAAAAGAAAAAAATATTTTAGTTAAATTCACCCTTGTCTTACATATTTTATACTATAATAAATATTCCACTTTCATATATATACATACATATATTATATTTTTATTCAATTGACTTTAAAATACAATTTTTATAGCTTTCATGTCTTCTTTTTTCCTCTCATTTTGATTATTTAAAAACAATTTGGGCGCTAACCCTTAATTTAAAATAAAGAACATTAAGGCAATTCAAACAACATCCAAAACATACAGTAAGTATTATATTGAGTATAATAATAAAAAATTAGTGCTGAGTTCAAGATCTTTAGAGAAGAGAACACTTAATAAAATATAAAAATATGTAAATCTTATATAGAATGTTGTTTTCTTGTTTGTCACCAAAGAAACATGCAAGATCATATCATAGATATTTTTCTTTTGAGCCCCATATATTTTAAAATATAGCGCGTGCTCTTTAAATACATACGAGTATCTTCTTTTTTTCTAAATTGATTGAAATATTTTTGAAAATTTTTTGATATACCCAAAGTATGTATCATATAGAATTGAAATTTTTTGTATACAAATATCTAAGAAACTTCACTATTTGGCATTTTGTATATAGTGCCACTATTAGTGCACATATTATATAAAGTTAAGAAATAAATTAGGAAGATATATAAGAAAATTTTAAGATATTAGGGTAAAAGTCTTGTCTTTTTGTTTTACGGAAGAATTATAATGCGGCACATAAAGAAATCTAGCATAGAAATGCACTTACATATATTATGTCACATAATATTATATACTTTGTGTATATTTTATTTCAGTTCCCTTCATAAAATCATAAATTTAAATTTCTTATTTTTTTTTTAAATATATTAATAGAATATAATATTAGAAGAAGGAATGCATCAACTGTGCATCATAATATATAGAATTCTGATAAGTGGTAGGTTAATTTTGATCCATTATAAAAACAAAACAAATAAAGACCAAACAAACAGATCAAAAACCACGGTAGACTTACATAGTAGCACACATTTTTTAATATATAATGGAATGAGGAATTTTGCAATTTGTATTAAAAAAAATGTATGTATGTATGTACATGAAATAGCCCTAGATGACAAAATTTAAAAAAAAATATGGAAATTACCTGTAATTATTTTGGTAATATGCCAAAGAAAAAAAAAATGAAATTTATTTGATGCACTATAGAATTTGATTTTAGGCTCAAAATTGTAAGTTAACGGTAATTATAAATGTCTACAATATTATTTGCTTACATAAAATAAATTTGATCTTTATTTACTTACATTTTAATTTGTTATACTATCTAGAGGTACATATGAATGTGTATACAAATTTGGGTTGTTTATAAAAAGTTCACATCAAAAATAATTTGAAAAATGATATCATTCTAGTTCCTTCTTTTGAGATTCAAAAAATATTTTTATGAAGTATTTGCTATTATTTCAAAAATAAATAATGCGGCATGTGGTTGGGCAAACTCTTTTTTTGCAACAAATATGAATTAAAGTATAATAATTATACTATACACGAATGATCTTATGATAGTTTTGTTGCGTATAGTGTTAATTCTCATTGTTACTGCTTCTATATTAATATTATAATACATGAATTGCCAAACTTCGACTCTTTTATGGTCTATTAGAGTAAGCTATATAACACGTTTCATTTTAGTCCGAGTTAAGAATTACATGACTCTTCGAAAACTATGCGCGAATAAAAATAAACAGCGATGTAATCAATCCATCGACTACACACCGATAATGATTGAATTTAATTGATTGGTTATAATATACCTGCCCTCAGGAGTTATCTTAATGATAATTTAACCCTTACAATTAACCTGTATTAATTAAAAAGTCTTTGGAAATTTGTAATAATTTATTTCGTCGGCTAAATCATAGTTTTCAATTGGTTTTTTTACTTTGCTCTTCACGGTATTGTATCAAATATTTAGTTTTGGTCTATTATATACATACATATGCACGCATGTACATACATACTTATTTAAATATTAACTACATATTTATTATACTCGTTTAAATTTGGTTTAAAATAATAATTCTAAATTTCAACTGTTCAACGAGCAACATGCTTAGAATTGTTTACATTTTATAATTCTTGTTTTTTTTTGGTTTTTTGCAAACTCTCTAATTACATATAATTAAATGTAAATAACGCTTCCATCCATAAGACTCTCATTCATTTTTTTTTATGTGTGTGCATGTATTTTGTAAAACTCTCTTAATTATATTCTCATTTCATGTAAAGTCAAGCTGAAAGAAAAAAACAGCTACAATATCTAACAGCGACATTGTTATATATTATTTGTCAGTTAAAATATAATTCAAATTGTTCAGTAAAAATAAATGTATGAGTTTACTCGTTTAAAGAAAGGCATGATTTGCTTCATAAAAAAATAAAGACATGATTTGCTTCAAAAAATTTTCGAATGATTCCAGTTCACTAACGGCATCTATCTCCTTTTACCGTTAATTATTTAGAGACAGTAGCACGCAATCTTTGTCTAGTACAGTAGGACGCAATCTAGTCTTTAAATGAAAAATGGAAGAAAAAAAAAAAGAAATAATTCTGAACAAAATACATCTGCAGTCTGCACATTAACCGTGAAATTCGGAGATAAACGAAATGGTGATCGTCAGCTAGGTATAATATATTGAAGCTTGAAATTCGTGTTTGATAATAATTCATAAAACCTACGGCTCAAGAAAATAACCACAGTCTTAAAAAAAATTAATTAGTATTTGGAACCAGAAAAAAATAATTCGAAACGGAAAATTCGGCGGTTCTGCTATATAAATGTAAACAATTTGATAATTCAGAAATTTCGAAAACTAGTCTTGTTAAAATAAAACGTTTGAAATTTCAACAATGTTCGACTTCATATTTAGTTTTTACACTGAACTTTTTTTCGATTTATTTAACTGAAATATAAAATTTATTAAATAATAAATATTAAATTATCTCTCTCTCTCTCTTTCCATTCATTCAAATTAAACTCAGAAAATACTCAATTTTATACAATAACATAACATATAACATAACATACAATTTATTTACAATTTATAAAATAATAGTATAAAAGCGAATTAAATTCAATTTGAAAATATTTTTATATCTGGTATATACACAAAAAATAACAATAGTAATCAGCGTTCCCACTTGGATACAATTGTATCCATTTGGATACATTTTTGCTTTAAATTTGAGCTTGGATACAAAGATACTCAAATCTGCTAAAATGCCGAAATTGGCTACATTTTAAAATTTTGCTGAAATATGGATACATTTTTTTTCAAACACTAAATAAATATTACAAAACAGTTGAAATGCTGCTAATATTAAATCGTGAAGTTGCTTTATCTTCAATAAATGTTATTTGCTGACTATTCTAAGCATGTCTGTCTTCATGGTCAATCGTCTTTACCGCATAGTTCAACAACTACAGAAGGCATATATGCATATGTTTTTTCTGACCTTAACTTTCACATTTAAAATATAATAGAAGTTGTATGTGATTTCTTAAAGAATTTACTATAAATAACAAAACTCATATTGTGGAATAAAGCAAATTAATATTAATTATGGGTTAATTTGTACAAAATAAGACGACTTATTATAATAATGCCATTTTAGGAGGTTGGATACAATTTGGATACATTTTTTTCTCGAAATTGGATACATTTTGTTTTTACCGAGTGGGAACACTGATAGTAATAATAACGTATTTTTTGTTCATTTATATTGTTATAATAATGTCAAGCAAATTATAATCTACATTTTTACTACACAAATAAACATTTCACATACAACAAAACTGTGCTGTGAGATTTTTTTTTTACATTTTTTATTATTATTTTTTTTTTTTATTATTATGCTCTTTTGAATAACACCATACGATTTTTATTCAAACATTTCATTCATTGATAAAATTTCATCGCGATCGGTTCTATAATTTCACGGTGCTAAAAAAAAGAAATATTTATAAAATTGATTATAAAAAATATTATTGTTATACAAAAATATACATATATGTATGTGAGTGACTAACTTATTTTGAATGATGTTAGAAACGGGTTCTCAAGTGGTGCTTTAAAAACAAAAAATTTTTATATTTTTTTTTTTGTTTTTGAAAGTAAAATTCCAAATAAAAAATTATTTTGTATATTAACTTTAATCTGTTACAAGTTTTTAATGTTGAAAACAAAGTAAAAAAAAAATTTAATTATTTTTTAATTATCAAAATTAAATGAAAGTTCAAAAATTATAATTATTGTCGTAATAAATTTTTGTTATACATTAAAATTACAAAACCGAAATAAGGGAAAATTATGAATTAATTTGGAATATAAAAATAAAAAATTTGAGTATTAAAATTTAATTGTAATCATAAATTATTATAAAAACTGTTATACATGCTTAAAATATTATGCTTTTCTTATCACAATTGAAAAATTTAAAAACTATCTAGGTATACCATAAAAGGGTTACCAGAAAAATAGTAGAGAAAACAGAGAATTTTATTGTATTGTGCAAAAATTAAAAATTTTCTCAATTTCAAATTTATTAAAAAAAATATTCTAAAATTACAAATAAACATACACGTATATAAAATAAATAAATAATATAAGAACATAAGAGAAAAATAAAAAATACAAAGTTGATATTTTTTATTGATAACACAAAGATGAAGCGACAATAAAAGAATCCTTATCAGAAATTTTTTATATTTTTTTATTTTGATTTCTAAAATATTTTCTACAATAATTGACGAAAGGAGGAAACGAAATTTATTTTATATAACACATATAATATGACAATAATAGAATGTTAAAAAAAAGAGTCAAACATTTTCATTATATTTTATTCCTGTTTTAGTTTGTGTGACTTAAAGTTGTGCGTATAACCCGGCTGCTATATTATTAAAATTATTATGGAATTACACAGTTGGAAATTTATTGCTTTATGTTTATTTTATTTTATGATAATAAAAATCAGTTTGAATATTTACAATTCAATATAAAAAAAAAAAAATTTTTTAATATATACGAAATTAATATAAGAAAAAAAATTAAAATATAACATTAGAAATCTATATAGAAAAAAAAAGGAGAAAAAAAAAAAGAAAAAAATTCAAAAGGAAATAGGTGAGAATTAATTGTGTTAAAATTGCAAATTAATTTTATAAATTTAAATATTTTTTGTTATAACCAAATATATATTGTATTAGATAACTCTTATATGTATAACAATTTCAACATATGTAATTTATATTTCTACATATACAAATAAATTTACGTGGATATTTGCATAATTTAAAATTGTTATTTATCAAATTCAATAACAATTAACATTAAGCTTCTAAATTAATCATTAGATCTAGAAAATTATTTATATATAATAATGGAATATATGTATGTATAGGGGTAACAAATAAAACTGTTAATTATATTAAAAATTAATTATCAATAATTAAGAAATTTATTACAAATATAACAAAAATATATAGTTATAATGTATAACATATATAATTACATACATATATATTTTTTATAACGATCATGAAAAACACATAGTACTTAGATCTATCTCTTCTAATTTAGCCACTGTATACGGTATATTTATATATTTATATATTATAAACTCAACATTTAAAACTAATCTAAAAAAAAATTTATTTTTTAAAATTTATTACTACTAGCGCCATTTAAAAAGTGTAGTTTGTTTGCGTAATTACATAAGATGTATTTTTTGCATTTGACCCATTTTTATTGTAAATCGGCAATATTTTTATAAAGGTCCAATATCCAATTAAATATTAATATGGAAAAAAAAAGTGGATATTAATTAAAATTTTTAGAATTTTAGAGAATCTTACTAAATCTTAATCAAAGAATTAAAATAATTGTTAATTTATATATTTCTAGACCATTTATAAATTAAAAAATCCAAAGTTTATATACTTATTATGCAATTGGAGATATTTAAAGGTTAATAGCGTTACAAATCAAAATTTATACAATTTTTTTTTTTATGTTTGAATTGATATTTTCATAAAATTATATAGAAAAATCTATGTAATATTGAGTATAGCTTATGAGAATCACAATCTTAAAATTAAGTTACTAACAAAATAAATTACTGGCAAAGCTATATGAGATACTCTTATGGATATGGAGTATTTTTACCTCTCACTGGACGACTCTGAAACTATTAACATTTATGTATTTTTGTGAACGAAAAATTTAATGGAATCGATTTTTTTTAACTCCAATTCCAAAATTAAAGTATCTGCTCCTCTTCACTGTTTTTGAATTAGAACCTCAGGACAAAATTATTTTAATATATAATCTTGTTCAATTTATGATTTCTTGTCCTCTAAATCTAAAATATAAAAAAAAGAGTTATATTATAATATATAAAATTTTTAATAAACTCCTAAGCAAACATTCTTACTTATGATCTAAGATGAAAAAAATTCTTCTTATCTAAAAGTTATGTTATTAGTTATAATTTTCAATATGATATTTTTTCAATTTTAATTAAAAAATAATAATTTCTATAAAAAATCACAAATTAATTTTCTATTGTAGATAAGTAAGTACAAGTACTCTTATACAAAATCTATAATTTATACTTGGGTAATAATTGAAATACTTTAAATATTTTTAATGCACACTTCTCACACACCTAGTCAACCCGCATACTAACGAAACAGAATTTATTATTACGTCATGCAACAGCCCTACATCCCCCCTAGAGGTGAAAAGAAGAACACAAATCTCTTTGACTATGTAATATCAAAAAAATTAACCGAAATTTTTAACATTATTATTAAAAACTAAAAACCAGAAAAAAAACCTAAAATATTTTCATATATACTTGCGTAGAACCGCGACATTTTAATTACTTTTTATTATTAATAAATTAAAATCATATTATTTGAGCACAATATTTTCATTTCTTTTGATAAGAATTTGAATTCATAAATCCCTGTATATTGTAATCTGGAAATTTTAATTTCAAAAACAAAAATTATATTTACTTATGTTTTCATTTGAAAATATAAGCGCAAAAAATTTTGTATATCGTCGCAAATATCAAAAACAAAAATATGCAAAAGGAACAAAATACCTGTTTCACCTGGTTTCACCTTAATATACTATTTATGTACATCACATTATTAAAAAGTTAATTTGAATGAAATGACATGAGTATTAAAAAACAAAACTAAAATATTATATTTCTTGTTTTTATTTTCATTTTATTTTTTTTTTCTGTATTTATTTTATCTGTTTTAATTTCATTTTTGATGAAAACGTGAGTAATTTTAAATATTTACAAATATTACTCATCATCACTTTTAATACACATTTATAACTGGTATAACAGAATGTATGCGAAAAATAAAAACAATTTCTGTTCATTTGAATCACCGTATAATCATTTATTTATATGCGTACATATGTATGTATGACAGTAGAATGGTAGTTATTAATAGTCGTTATATTTTGTTTTGTTAATATTTTCACTACTACTTGGAATTAATTTTTCCTATATATAAGTATAACAAATATATGTTGAGCTGTTGTTTTTGTTATACATATTTCATTGTAATCATTGGAAATTTTACAGACATTCTCTACTGTTATATTCATCGTTTATATATACATATATAGCATATAAATTCATATTGTATACGGTCCATGATGACGTATCTTTAGTCATCTCATATACATTAATTCTTGTATACTTTAACAATATTCTTCTTAAAACCTGGTTTCTTATTATTTTACTTTATTATAATGTTATATACATACATATACAGGTATGCAGACAAAATATACACATATGTACATAAGCGAACTTATAATAAAATGATGACTAATACATTTTTCAAGCTTTAAGTTTTAATACGAAAAAAAATTTTATTATAAAAAAAAAGTAAATTGATAAAAGACAAATGTGTAAATTACAAATAAGTTGCAATTATATGCAAAACAAAACAGCGGTTTCTGAATAATTGCATAATATAAATTTATAAATTGCATATATTTGTATGCATAAATATTATTCATTTTAATATTCAATTTTAATTTATTACTTACATATATTTATTAACAATAATTTTTAATTGATTTCGGGTTTTGCTAATTGATTCCTGAGAATTTTTCATTATTTTAAAAAATAATATGTCATTGGAAACGTATATAGCAATATGGGTATGGAATGAATGACTATTTTTACTTTTCTCAAACAGGCTACCTTCATCTAAACATAAAGTAAAATTTGAATAGAAATGGCTTTCATATGAAATGAATATTTGATTGTTATACTTAGATATTACCAAAACACTCCAAAAATATTGGGGTCCGCAACAAGCCCAGCGAATATTAAATCATATACACAACACGCATTTTGTATTAACTCAGAAATTTCTCAGGGTTCATAAGACTACGTACAAACCATATTTCTAAGATTTTCCCATATTTTTATGTCAGTTGTTACAGTTATTTATATATAACAGTTTAGTTCAGTTGTCATTTATACCTTTCCTATAAACTTGCATAATTAAAATTAAGTAAAAATTAAAAATGAATTTATAATTTTGAAAACCTGTTTAAATGAGCCACTTTGTATATGTGGCTATGTTTGTATATATACGGAAAATAGTTTTTATTGTAAATATTATGTTCATTAATTATGTATTAGGGACATTTTTGATTTCATATTATTCATTTAACATTTTGATAAGAAATATTTAAGCAGATTATGCCTTAAAACATATAATTATGCTATACCATAAACATTATGTTTAACAGCATTATTAGTTAAAATATTAACTTGACCTCAACCTTATTCATATACAATAAATTTTTATTACATACTAAGATATTATTTACTAAGTTAATACTGAATTTTTGATTTATTGTTAAAAATAATTTAAAACTTGTCTATAAAATTCAAAACTTATAAAATTTTGTGAATCAAGTAATTTTTTAAGCTCGGAAACTCAAAACTACACAAAATCTCAACTGAAGCTCAAAATATATCATTTATAACAGTAACATAACAATTTGTGCGGAATTTCTTTGCCGAACATCTTTTTCTTTTTTAAGAAGCGAACTACCTAGTTTCACGTTTACTAGTTTATTCGCTAAATTTTGTTAAGTTTTTCAATTTAGCTATTATATTGTTAATTATTCAGCAAAGGGGTGTCAGCATGGCGATTCCACACAAAACAAAGTATTAGGTCAAAAAGAAAGCCCATCGAAAATTGGATCATTCAAGGCAACTCACCTCACTTATAAATACTGACAGACATCCGAAGATCTTATGCCCAACTAATAATCTATTTTATCCAAGAGGCAGTATCCCGTCAGAATACCCACCAGCAGCCCTAAAGTATTCCTCAGCAACAACTGAGTCCTCACGATCACTGTACTTAGCGACCCGATGCGTGTGGGTGTCTGGCCAGAGGAACTATGGCATATATAGCATATAAGTTAAACCCGCTTAATTCCAAATCTTTTTATTGTAAAATTTAACAATTTTTCAATTATTTTACAGTAACGCCATGTTCAATATCTATATATATATCAGTTATTATTAATTCAACAATTTTCATTAATAAATTTGTAGTAAGCCACAGTTGATTTTATTTCACAGCACCAATACTCAGTCATATATACGAACGTAATAATCGAATTTTTAAGATCATTTTTATAGACTCAAATACAAAATTTAATAAACTTTAATAAAAAAAAAAAAATAATAAAAAACGGATATTTACTGAATACTTGTGATAACATTTTTTTTTTAATAAGTACATGTTCTCGCATTTATCTAAATATGAACATATGTATATGGACCTACACATACGTGCATACATACGTAGATTTTCATGAGAATTCATTGAATTGTATAGTGTAAAATTTATTTCCTATTACTTGCATACTTGTTTTCTGTGAAAACTGTAAAGCTTTTTAGCAATGACTGAATGAATCAGTCAATTAGTATACAATTATTCGAATATAGAAAAACAATAAGTAATAACAACTATACAGATGATTGTGTCAATTTAAAATCTTAAAATAATACAATAATATAATAATTTTTTTTTTTTAATTAGAAATTTGTCATAAGATAAAAATATTTTTATATAAACCTAAGTAGAATTATATTATTATAAAATTTTCAATGTCATATTTCATGGATATTTTTTAAAACTTGAAATTTTAATAATTTTTGCTCAAAGTTGCTCAAAGATGCTCAAAGATTAATATTCTTCATATATAACATGCTTACAAACTCAATGAATTTTTATAATAAAAATGTAAATTTGAAAATAAATTTTTCTACAATTCTAAAGTGAAATTTTTGAAAAATCATTGATTCCTGATTGAAATTATTTTACATTTTAAATTAAGAATTAAATACGACTATAATTTAAATTGGGAACGTACATATTATATGTATATAGGTACATTGTATTATGAGAACCGAATCAAATAAAAATCAAAGTTAATAATTTAAATATTTTATTTAATAGTTCACGAAATGTCATTTTCAATGAACATTCGCTTTCAATTGATTGTAAATTATATTATATTATTTGCTTTCCATTAACCTGTTCAAATTACTCACGGCTCATGAATAACCAAAACTGAGCGTAACTGAGCAATTTTTTTGCGATAGATGAAAATAGTATTTCTGATTTACAGCGAGTTAATAGTAGGATAATAGTATTGTATTAATACATAATTCAGCAATTACGACTATAATAAGCTGAATTGTGTATTATTTAATATCGCATTTCAAAATCAGTTTTGCAATTCAATGCTGAATTCAGCTTATAAATTGTAATTACTGAATTCGATTAATTTCAACACAATATAAGATTGAAATATTAAAATGGCGGATTTAAAAAAACGAAGAAAAATAAATTTCACCCCCAATTTTGGGACTTATAAATATTTTCTTTTCAATTAAAATGTTCATAGACTGAAACACAATAGCTGTACATTTATACTTATACGTTTGTGTATGTACATTCATCGTGTAAATATTTATAATAATACTCACTCATTTTATTTTTTAGCGATTCCATTATTGAAATTTTTTTTTTGTTTTAATTTTTTTTTGCAATAATTATTGTTATTTTATAGGCTCAATGAACCAGATCGAAAAAATGTGATGTGACTTGTTGTGTTAGCATTTTTCCACAAAAAAAAATATTAAAAGAAAGTGCTTATCTGTTTCACTCTGTCAGTCTGTTCATCGGTGTTTGCGTCTGTTTACAAAACTTATACAGTCTCTAAGATTTCTACAGGTTTTTCTACCACCATAGTTAAACATAAAAATAATAAAATGGCTGTTATAAAAATAATAGGAATCTGAAACCCAATTTTTTTTTTGCAAGTTTTAAATAATACTATTTTTCTTCTAGACGGGAATTTGTAGAAGTCTGAAGAAATAAGACGCCAATAAATAATAGCTTTTTAACATTAATATATACTTAGTGTTTTTTGTCAGACATTTTTTTTCCACCTCCATCCCCTGCCAAACTGTCTCCTCACGAAATTCGTAAATTTTGAATTTTTAATGCCTTATATTTCTGAAACTGCAAGCAAATTTCTATAAAAAAAATAACGGTAAATGCCTTACTTCCAAAAAAAAAAATTAATTTTTTTTTTTTTTAACTCAAGCAATCAACCCTTTGAATTCGAGCATTATGTTAACGCCTCTTTAAATTTTTTTTTTTTGCTCATCCTAAGTGTATGCAATAATTTGATATATTTATTTGGTATATGAATAAAAGTAATTTATAGTAAATTGGTTTTAGAATCAATAGCTGTACATATTCAAGATAAAAGTGCTACTTTATAAAACAAACCTTATATTTCCTTTTATTTTTGCTTTCATGTAGGTTAGGTACATACATACATTCATGGTTTTATTGTTTATTAACACGAGAAATATTAACTTTATATTAATGAAATAAAATTGAAGCAAAAATTTAATACGATAAAAATGATTAAATACCATAAAAATTATCTTAAGAAATTTTATATAAATTTCAAATAGAAAATAAAAAAAGAAAAGTGTTAATATGACTTTAAGATTGTGAACTTTTATTATACAAGCAATAATTATTATGTATGCATTGCTATTTTAAATTGTTATATTGTCTTTTTGTAATTACATAAACAATTAAAATTATCATGTGAATGCAGTCTTTGATCTTTTTATTTTATGCATTGTTATATTTACTTATACTTTGTGTTTTCAAGAATTGGCTATAACATTTCAGTTATAATGAGCGTATGAAATCTGTATAAATCAGCTTTACCTACCACAAAATAAATTTGTATACAAAAATGAACTAAGTTCGAATTAAAATATAAACAAGGGATTGCAAAAAATCCCATTTTTTGCATCACAGTTATTACTCCTAGCTTAGTTGTGTAATTAAATATTTTTTTATAAATTCATGCAAACTCAATTCATAAGTTCTGAAGTACAAGTTGTCAAAGATGCGTAAGGAATTAAATTGCCGAATATTTTCACATAGTTCGTCAAATCGTTATAAGACAAAAATTACAAAATATTTTACAATTCACAATTATTTTTTTTTTATAGAGTGAACAGCATGGCTTAATAAGCTTGAATTAAAGACAATTTTGAGTTGAAATTTAGTTCTTTGATAAATTTTAAAATTTACAAAGAATTGAATGGCGGTACATAAACAGAGACGCGAACAACATCTTTTCTTAATTTTTTTGTCCTATTTTTTTACTATTTATGATTCCTTTTCTAACAAAACGAAGACTTAAAAAGAAATTTATACAAATTTAAAAAATATAACACATTTATTATTGTATATATTATTCATTATTGTCTATTAAATTAGACGTGTAAATTTTATATATATTAAGAATAATGAACAAGAAAATTTTATTGAAAATACTTCCTAGTTTAATTGTTAATTTATACTCAATGAATGCGGTATTGTTAGCAACATATTAAAAAGTTATGTATAAACATATGGATGTGAAGGAAAAATATTCAAATTTATGTGTATAATAGTATTAATTTCTTTTGTTTATACTTTATTTTGAGCAAAAGGACGAATATGTGAATAAGAAAATTACATATTTATATGCAAAATAACACATAACCATACCAATAATGAAATTCATCACAAAAAGCGTTCCATTTTTTAAATGAGATTATTTAGATGAGACTATCTGAGAAGAGAATATTGCAGGAAAATTCGGAATACATAAAAATGCCATGAATAAAACCACAAAGGATCAGGAATAAAACGCACAACTGTTCTTTTTAACTACTAATTTGTAAATAACCTGTATGGTGTAATTAGAATTTTAATATGAGTAGTTTCAGGTTAAAAGTATTTAGAGAAACAGTATTAATATTCCGAACTTTTCGAAATTATTCCGAAAATATTTCCGAAAATTTATTTTTGGGTATAGATATTAATATTTATTGAGTAATTAACTATTTTAGTAATTATTCCGAAAATATTTCCGAATTTTTATTTTTGAGTATAATATTAATTAAAAGTGATTATTCCGAAAATATTTCCGAAAATTTGTTTTTAATTATACTATTAATTGAGTAATTACATATTTCAGTAATTATTCCGAAAATATTTCCGAATTTTTATTTTTGAGTATACTATTCGTTCGTATGTAAGTATATAGATTTTTTTTTTTAAATTAAATATTATATGAAAAATTTTTGTTAAAAATAAAAAAATAAACAAGAATTTAGTCTCTAATAGCAAACAATTCTAAATTCTATACAATTTTTAACAATTTTTATACCAATCGGAATCCACAATAATTACATATATTTTTATTTTTATACATGAAATATAACAATATGATTTTAAAAATTTTATTTACTTATGTATAGCATAAACTGAAAAATTTATAGGTATAAAATAATCATACTTGTAAATTTGCAATCATACTTGTAAATTTTCTAATGATAAATTTTATATAAAATAAACTTTAACATTTTTCTCTCAATTTTATATTGTTCTATTAGTACGCATAAATTGGCATATGTTATCTATTACAAAATATATACACAAATGAATAGTTGTATATAATAGTATATACCAAAATAGCTATAGATATATAGTAACCGTATTAAAGCACCCTATAAAAAAATTAGATATTCTATAAAAGTATTTTAGAAAAAAAAAATAAAAAAAAAAGATCTACAAAAGAACAACTATAGACGACTTTTTGATTCAATAATTTTTTTTTTTCGTTTTACTTATACATATTATGATATTTACTATAGTGCATACTAAATTAGTGTCAATTAACCTATTAAAAAGGTCAGCTTTAATTTAAACACATTTTTTTTATATACTGTATAATATTATAGTAGTTATGTACAATATTTTGAACTATAACACTGTGGCTGGTTATATAACTCCTATATATAAAAAAAATAGTATAATAAATAAATAATAAGTAATTGATTCAAATACAAAATTGACAATAATTTTAGATATATCTTTCAATATTCTTGTATTCGTGTGTATGATATTCCTATACTTATAAATTTTAACACTTAAAAATTTCTAAATTTTTCCATTTTGAAAAAAAAAAATTCTAAGCGAAATTCATAAAATTATGTACTTATATTAATTTTTCATTTATCATACCTAAAATATTGTATACGTGTTTGGATTTCGAATTTTTATCAATCTTTAATCAAATCCAACAAAATTCATAAGTTTTGTTACATATGTATAAATCCATCTGTTCTGCAGTTGCATGAAGAAATTTCCATTAAGATTAACATATGTATAAATCTTTATATTCTCTATTTAATAGAACATGTACTTCCAAGTTCCAATACTTTCTTATTTCTAATAAAATCAACATAGAAATTATTCTAAAATATATGTATGTGAGACCTTTTCAATATCTACTACCTCATATATTGCACTTATATTTTCTATTTTTAAAAAAAATCTAAATCTATCATTGTGTATTAATTGTATATTAATTTTATTTAAGTAAGTTCGAATTGTTTATTTTTTGTAATATCGATCAATTTCCAATGCCTGATAATCACCAATCGCGTATAATCTGGAGCCCTAGCATATTTTGCTGCTTTCGATAATTTGCATACGCATTTGGCGCAAAGCGCAATTTTGCACCTTGCGCAAGTAGCAAATTTATTGCTATTTGTTTTTTGCGAGTGGTCGTAATTCAATAAAATTTTTTGAAAATTCAATTTTCTTTTTGAAGTTTAAAAGCAAAAATTTAAGTGCATATATATATCGATAAAATACGAATAATGCAATCGGCACCAAACTTTCACAAATTGTCTCTTTTCTGCAAAAGGACGGCTGCTATTGTAATTGAACCAATTCGGACAACGTATTCGGGTAGCTGTTGTAAAACCTAAAAGGTAATTTTTAATATTTGAAAAAATAATAAAGTTAAATTCATGAAACTCATGGCAGTCGTGTGTCTAACTTATAGGTACGGTATATGCGAGAAGTTCCTATAGAATGGTTTCACTGGTTCGACTAATTGATTTACAACAATGATAAGAACAAATTTTTAAACTTACATTCTCAAGGTGCAAGGTATAATTCAGTTGGTTTATACCGACTTGTTTTGTAATATAATATTTGTATTAATTGAAATTTTCATATTCTTATATAGTTTTAACTGCATCAAAGCAAGTACTTACATTTTGTAAAATTATTGAATTAAGAACACTTTTTTATTTAAATTATAAATGTATTTAGATGAAAAAATCCAACCTTAAATAAATTTCACAAAATTAAATTAAAAATACACAGAAAAAAATCTGATGTGGTCAGCACATAACCGACCGCATTGTGTATTGTCTAGTTAAATGAAAATGTTACAGAATATTATAAAAATGTCTGTTAAACACTTTTTTCCAATTTTTAGGATATTAGTAAGCTTATAGTTAACATACTTAGAAAAATGTAAATTTGGCTCTTAGTAGAGTTTCGCTTTGTGCTACCCGAATTCCCTGAAATGCTCGCCAGTTAGTTTCGGTAACAACCAGAACTCAAATATCAAATTTCAAGAAATTCCATCAATTTGTTCTGTGGATATGGTGAAAAATGTAAAATCGGCCCGCAAATCAGTTTTCGAGCCCTGATCTTTCCAAAAAAGTTATATGTTCATTGTTTTAATACGAGGAGTTCATATATTAAATTTCAATGAAATCGGTTGATTATTTCTCTTTATATACACAAAAATGTATATTTGGCCCGTAGTAAACGTCTAGTTGCCGATGCCTGATTTCTTCCAAAACATATGAATTTTTGCGGACGGTCGAGCTGAGCTTATATATAAAATTTCAAGTAAATCGGTTGAATATTTTCTTCAAAATGTTCAAAAATGTAAAACAGGCCCGCTAAAAAGTGCCAAAAGTTGATCGATCCGTGCCATGGTGGAAACAAACTTACATATAAAATTTCATCAAAATCGGTTCAGCCGAACTTGAGATACATGCGTGCACACACAGACCGACAGACCGACAGACCGACAGACCGACAGGTTGCTAAAAATAGTTTATTTACACTTCCCTACTATGTAGAAGTACGTTCCCACCGAAAACTCGATATGCAAAATTTGTTGCCATCACATAACCTACCTATTGTTTACACAATACGGTCGGTAAAAATGGCAGCATTATACATTTATGCAAATATCGTAAAAATTCTCTTAATTGACTACATATATGAAAAAAATTTCTCATTGATGATGAAAAATATAATCAATTAAAATAAATTTTTCGCTAGTTTTTAATTAATTTAATAAAATTTGAAGTCTACGCGAACTACGCGAAAATAGAATTTTCTGGACACTTTAACACATACTTAGAATTTAAGTATATAAACTAGAGCCTAAACTTCTGTTTTTCTTTCAATAAAATCATTAAATAGTAATTAAATACTCGTAATTGGTTAATAAAATTGTTTATTTGAATTTATTCGTCATATTTTTCCACCGAAGAAATTTTAAGTAAAGAAAAAAAATGGAGAAAAGTATTATTAATTAAAAATAATATTAAGCAATTCTTTTTCAAAAATATTTAATAACACCTACGCATATAAACGCTTGTTATATAAAAAAATAAATACGTAAAAGCAATTTAGCCAATAGCTAATTTCATTAGAATTTGAATATTTTTTATAGAAATTAAAAATTATTCAAATTCTATTTGTTTCTCTTTATTTTATCCAATTTTGCTCTTATAAAAAATATTTTTTCTAATAGTGTTTTTGAACTTTAATCTCATTTAATTAATTTAGTAATTTAATTAATTATTATAAAAAATTATAATACGTTGTATAATATTATTTTTAATTATAAATTTTTAAAATATCAAAGGTCTAAATGCAAAACTCATCATCTGTCATACTGATTTTTTACGTTGTGACAAAAATGTTATATTTTCTCAACTATAACTTTACTCACCAGACTCTTCAGAATAGCAACAATCAAATAAAAATTAGTATTAAATTTAACCACATTTAACAATTAAATTATCCGACTTTATCAATAAACTGACAGAAATCAAATGACATTCAATTGAGTTTTTATGTCATATTTCAATTGACTGTCAGAATAAAATTCATTTGATTTAAAATTTTACATGCTTATACAAGTTATATTTTGTTCTAGTACCAATCTTTATAGGTTTACAAAATTTTAATTTATATTTAAGGAAAATACCAGTGATTCTCATTCTCAATGTTAATTCACTCGACAGTACACTCATTTTATTATGGACTAAGTATGTCATTACTGACATTCATTTTATTTATGCAAAAGTTATTGTATGCCTCTTGCTGTTTTTTAAATATTGGTAGAGTGTCCGCCTAGAAAGCGGTAGGTCACTGGTTCGAGTCCAGTTCGAGGAGAAAAATTTTTTTAATGAATTTTTCTGCCTTTAACTCGTTCCTTTGATTACGTCATCCATCTGTTCTGCAGTTGTATGAAGAAATTTCCATTAAGATAAATTAGTAGTGTAATAAGCACATTCTTATTAATTCCACAACTATGATGTTGTATTAGTAAAATTCATAATTCGCTTTAGTCTTTTGAACCCATAAAAATTATATTAATTATTGTAATTAATCATAGACAATTTTTAAATTGCGATATAAGAGCTAACGTATTCATATAGTCCCTATACTAATTCTACATATGTATGTATAACAAAATTTAAAATTTATTATGTACATATTTAGAAATTTTTTCAAATTAAAAATTAAAATTCTCTAAAATCCATTCACATTGCATTTTCTTCAATATTATATAAAATGTTTAGATTAATTTTAAATTAGTTTGCATTTCCCATATACATACGTTATGTACATATATATAGTAGGTATAAATATGCACTTAATATAATATAATATGCATAATTTGTATATGAAGGATATATGTATGTACATGTGCTTATGTACATATGTTCCTTATGTTTATAAAACTTGAAAAAATAAAATCCAACACTTCAAATTAATTTTTTTTTTTTTTTTACAAAATATCGTTATTGTGATATTGTGAATATTGTATAACAATAATTTTAAATATGTACAGAAAAAAAAATAATTATATAGAAATCTTTTAAAGGAGAAAATTCATAAATGCACAAAAGCCATTAACTCTCGAATGATTCCAAAAATGAAATTGGCATCTACATCAATTGAAATTGATAGGAAATAAAATCAATAAATAAAATAAAAAAACAACAATATGAAAAAGAAAAAATCTCAATTTCTGATGTCAATGCCTTCTAATTGAACAGTTTGTTTTTTTTTTTTTAAAGATGATTTTCCAATTGTATATGCAATATAAGTATTTTACGATATTAATAAAAGCTATTTTTAAAAAAATATATACATTTATTATTTTGTTAAAAAAACACAAAAAAAAAAATGGCGAAAAGTGCAATAATGCAGCGCAGTGTTATCTATCATATACGGTTTGGGCATATATGCAATGGTGTTCTTCTGAACTCAAAATTATTGATTATTTTAGGAATAAGAAAATTTTAAATTGCATTCATTATAATATTTTTTTTTTCTACTTACATATTTCATTTTGTTTGTTTTGCTCATTTTTGCTCTCTTCCTTAAAGAACTCTTTATTTTTGCAAATATTAACACTAAAGTCAATATAGTTAAGAATAAAATTCTTGTCTATTTACAAAAGAATAGAAAAACATTGCGTACTATGCTATAGATGTCGGGTTTTTGATGTAAATTCGCGCCATTTAACTTTTTTTTTTGTGCGCACATCTTATCAGTTAGAACTCTTCTTTGTTTTGTTTTTTTTCTCTTATTATACTCTCTTATACAATTCTGTAATTATAAAAATATTATTTGTGTATATGGCACACAAGTTTTTTGTATAACAAAAAACATACCGGAAACTTTTACTTATCAATTTTATTTGACTTCTTCTTCTTTATTGACTATCGTTTATAAAAGATAGAAATTGACTTTTATATACATGTGTATGTATATGTAAATATAAATAAACTATAACTAAACAATTATCTATGCATATCTAACCTAAGAGACCTCCTATATAGTTAAATGTTGTATAATATCTACATTATTATAATTTGCAAATATTTAATATTTTTATTCAACCCAAACATTAAATTACTTAATTTGCCTCATTTGTCCTTTTGCCCCCACTCTCCCCCTTTTAATTTATTAGTATAGAAGATAACTATAATTAAATTAAACACATTTAATAAAATTAATGTTATACTTTTATTATTCTTATTATTTATTTATTTATTATTATTATATGTTTTATTTTTATTATTCTGTATCTATAATTAGTATAAATTTTATTGAATATCCGAAATTTTGATTTATGATATGAGATTACTAACTTAATATTAGGCATATAGTGTATATTTAGAGAAAGAGAAACTGCGTTTAAGTAAAATTGTATATGTAGAATGGGGTTTTTTTAAAAAATCATACTAAATAAATTAAAAATTTTATGTAAATAGTTAATGTGTGTTAGGAAAATGTAAGATTTCAAGAGCCGACTTCCTAGTTAATTACGTTATAAGAACTGGAACTCAAATTTTAAATTTTAGAAAATTTTTGTAATTATAGTTCCATGAAATGTGATAAAATATATAATAAAATCATATAGTGAATCAATCAATTTGCAAGCCGAAATATTCCTAAAAAAAAATTATTGCAGTTCATTGTTTTAACACCCTGAACTTAAGTATTAAATTATTATTTTAAATTTAACATATTTATTAACATATTATTTTCGGACATTGACCGTAAAAAAAAACTTAAAAAATTCAATTATTTTACAAATAAACCGATTTAAATAAATTAGAATTTCATTAATGAATTTTGAATTTTAAATTTAATCTCTAAAATAAAAATTTCACTTGTTAGAAGTGTAAAAATTTGATCACTTTTATAAAATGTTAAAATTACAGTGAATGCCTCGCATAAATTAACCCCAGTAAAATAAGTTATATAAAATTTTTCATACATCATTTTCACACTTTACATCATTTAAATCTGAAGAACTGAAGACTTGATTTTTCTAATAACTATGATTAGTTGTGAACTTCACTTTGAGTCTCTTCACTGAAAAGTTTGTTTTAAGGAATTACGAGGGTATATCCAAATTTTTTTTAAATATTTATTTATGATTGATCATTTTTAAAAATTTAAATTTAAAATCTCACTCTTATCTATTTTTAGCTTAAAAAAATTCCCACAAACCACTCACTGACTATCAATTAAATGCATTATATTCACACACACGCACACATACAAATAGTTTATTTAACAAACCTTGTTCCAATATAGAATTCAAGATCAAACACAGAATAATAAAAAAGAGAAAGCAAATATCGTCTTTAAAAATGAATTTAACCCTTTGTTAAGTAAACACGTCCACATAAATGTAAATTATGTAGGTAAATAATACTTTATTTACCTAAATTTAAATTTTATATACAAAGTGATTTTTCTTCTCTGAAGTTTTCAAGTATACTTAAAAGTCAAAATTTTGAAAATATTTAAATGTTATAATTCCAATTAATTTAATGATAAGAATTATTTTTGTAATTTTTTTTTTGTGATGTAAAGTAAATTATGTGATTTTGTTATACATATATGAATATGACAAGTACAAAGAAATTAATTAAATAAATCATTTTGTAAAATATTTTGATGCGAGATAAGAACGGATACGGATTAGTTATAGTTGTTGTTTTTTTTTTTTTTGATATTAAATAAATAAATCATTATAAAATTTTAGTTCAAACCTCTCAAATTCATTATAAACTTATATTTTATTAGAATTTATAAAACTGCTTAGATATAACGTTACAACTAAAACGTAGCTCTATTTATATTCAGGAACAGAGTATACCCGGCTGACCAAGCTATCATGTGTCAAAATTTCTTTAAAAAGAAAAAATTATATTTTTATATAAGTACGTAACTTAAGACGCTAATTGTCATGTGTCACAAAGTTACTTTTACGGCTCATGTTGGGTCTATGGTTCAGAAACGACCTATTTAAGCACAAGAACATAATCGTAATCATGTCTTATCAAAAATTACTACATACTCGTATTATATATTTTAAATGCCTTAATTAAAGTCTTATATGTCTTAACTAAATTTATCAACTCTAAAATGGTGTTGTGTTTTTTTATACAAATAATGAGCTTGATTGAATAGATTCATTTTCCAGTTATTTGTGTCATACGTAAATTTTGATGTTGTCAAAAAATCGTTAATGGCTGTTTTTGAAAATATTCTCATCTTCGCCCATATCTTACACTAATATACAGCTACATATTTTAAATTAAATTCAATATTACCCCTTCAGACAGATCAAACGCCGCTTTCAGGTTCGAACTTTTCTAAAATATAATTAAAGCATATGGAAAAGCTCTATATATCCAATTTATAAGTAGATATGGTAGCTCTTATCTAGAAAATTGTAAGTAAAATATGCAAATATAACAATTTCACTTTCCAGCTTCTCTATAAGTATATTGAAAGTATGCTATTATGGTATACTTTTATTGTTAATATTTTTCATTTTAATACGCTATTAAAACTATAAACAAATTTAAAATATTTCAAAAAAGAAAAACCAATTTAAAAAAATTTTCAAATAAAAAAATGGAAAAATAAACATTAACGCGTTTACACAAATAAATCATATGATTTCATATTCTTTAGATTTCTATTTTATGCTTGCATCATATATAATTTTTACACAAAGTTGCATCCTTGCAACTATTGCTTGCATTCATCATACTATAATGGTCTAAAATCTATTCAGCTTCTATAGATTGCTTGTTATATTGCCGCTTAACATCTCAATTCTATTTTTTTGGAAATTGTATAATAAAAAGAAAATCTCCAACCTATTTTAAAATTAGAACTTCAAACGTCAAAAAGTATGATGTTCACAAGTAAATTAGCCATAAAAAGCAATAAAAATCATTTTACTTACATATTTTTTTTCTTGTAGTGAAATGCAAAAGTACATGCAAGGTGTTTACATATTGTGTGTATTTTCCCTATTTTTTTTTTTTTTTTTTGATTTTATTTATAACAATTTAAATTTTAATTTTCATTTATATGACCCGTTAAAAATTTTAATGATATTTTTACTTTTGTAAACAATATTACATACATACGAGTATATACATATAATATTATGATTAGCCCTTAAAAATGTTAAGAGATGCACAAAATTAAAATGAATCATAAAAATTTTATGTATATATGAAAGTGGTTGAAAATATGAGATGCATATATGCGAACAAAATAAAATTGAAAGTAGGTAATTAAAACTTAAATAAAGAGACTTCATTAGGACGTTACATAAATTGTTTTTGGGGCCGAAAACTTACGATTTTAAGCGAAATGACTTAAAGCGAAGTTTATACACAATTTATGTATAAGAAAAATTAACCCTTCAAATTTTTGATTATTTGTAGGAGAAAATATCTTTGAGAGAGAGTAAATAATGAAGCAAAGTGAGAAAATAGTAATATTGAGAGATTTATATCGAATATTTTTATATTAAGGTGACTTTTAGCTATATATTACTGTACATTTTCATTAAATTACGAAGGTTAAAATGATTGAAAGCGATTATTTATGGATTGACATTTGCAAGGTATTATTTTCGAAATCATTGTAATGTGCGAGAATGTAACTATTCAGAGCCTCCCTTCTTTTGTTGATCAATACTCCACACTCAACGAAATGGTGCATCAAAGCCCATTTCACCACAAAACTTATACATTTCACCACAGAACTTACAAGTATCCTCGCCCTCCTATCCCAACCACCTTATGTGAGTCGCCTATATCTCGTAAAGAGACGCTTCAGCATTCCCAACTGCTACCCATTCCTATTATTTTACTATACCGCTTCTGGTTATATATAATAATTATCTTATATTGTCACTTTGACCAATCTATATCATATTATAAACTCAATCTAATTTTTTCTAACTAAATTGCAAAAATACTAAAAATTTATATATTAATGAGTACATTCTATAACTATGAAATCTGAATTTGCGGCGAATTCCATATTTCTACAATGCTTAATAATAATTGCACACTATTCAGGAGGGAGTGTTCCAAAACTCAATCTGTTATTCAAAAAAATCGATAGAAAATTCGATGTATAGTTAAACAATGCCGTCCCTCCAATACCAATATAAATACCATTATATAGACAATTCTAACACCAAAACTGATAATTTACATTATCGAAACCAATATAAAAAAGATTTAAAATACAAGCCGACAAATTAAAATAAAAAAATCATCCGTTTTAATTTCCGGTTCTATCTTAAATACTTAAGTGTACATACTATATGGATTGTTTTTTACTTCACAAATTTTATTAAATTTGAAAGAATATATCAATATAAAATATTTTTCTAATTATGTAAGAGACAATGAATTAGATTGTTAATCATAAATTTATTAAAAGACAACCAAAAAAACAAAAATTAAGAATTTCTTTTAATTTTAATGCAACCAAAACCAATCACTGTTCGAAAAACACTTAAAAAGGAAATGGTAAAATTCAAATGAATTCATTCTTTTGGAATTTCTTATCAAAAAAAAAAAAAACTAAAATTGCATTATCAATAGAAATGCAATGAATAATTGCCAATTTATTATAAAATTATTTATTTTTCTTCTTTTTCTAGCAGTATTACACATTCGAATAATTATGAAATATCTTTTTCCTATTATGTACATGCATTTGTGCATTTGTGCATATTTTATGGATTATCTTTTCTTAAAACTAAAAACATACCATAAATTTGTGATATAGCTTTTAATTCTAATTAAATTAATCATAGTTTTACTATGTTTATTCATGTAAGAATTTAATTCTCAAAATTTATTGCTCTCAAATCTCGACTTCATGTGACATGTTGGTCCTTCATTTGACATCAAAGTATAAATCGAACTGACTGTTTTAATTCATGTTAAAAAATGTAAAACAACCTGCAAATTTAAGAATTTCACCGGTTGCTCAATGAATTTGCCAAATAAGCTCGTTTACCATTCATATTTGTATATATAACAAGTTATACTAGTAATATACATAAAAGAATCAAAAGAGACAACTTTGAAATCAAATATAACATAAAGAGAAGACAAATGTGTCATATTTTTTATGTCATGCCGACAATCGATTTCGTGCGATTGTGTAACAACAAAATATGCAATTAAATTTTTTATTTAATTTTCAAAAATTTTTCCGCATTAAATTTCATTTTTCCATGTAAGAAATAAAATGCCTAAACATAATTAGAACACAATCATAAAATTATTAAACACGAACTGAAATATGGAATTATGGAACATATGGCGAATGTCATGTTATTACCCAAATCAAATTTATGTACATACTGTGAACCCTTTTAAACTAATTCCATAATACTACAAAATTGCTACATATATGCGTTAGAAGTGTTAAAACAATATTGAAATATGTCAAAATTGCTCTCTCGGAACCTAAGCTAAACAAATATTATATAATAAGCATGTAAAATGTGCAAAAATTTTAGAAATTAGAAAATTATTTAATATAGCCCAAAAATATTAAAAATATTCAATAAAAAATTATTATTTAATAATGTTTTTTTCATTTTCTATTTTACAGAACACAGGAAAAAAAAATTTTTTTTTTTTTTGATAATATTATGGCGGATCAAATAGTAACTACTACTTTGGCAACAATTGCCAATCAACTTGTTTTAGCTACAGAAAATTCAAAAGATTCAAATAGTGGTGATGACTCTAATAGTATTTTTAAAACAGATGTAGATATTGGTGATGAAATTAGTCGGTATGTATGAAGTTAATTTTTTTTTTATCTAAAGATTATTTTGTTAATCTACAAGCTGTATCATTAAAACTATTTTATTTCTTAGACATTAGATATTTTTTTTTCTTATAGAGGATTTTTTGTAATACATGCTTTAATTTTAAATAGGTCTAAAAAAAAAAGTAGAATAACACCTTTTCTAATCGTAAGTAAGCAATTCGCACAAAAGCAAAACTCGTTAATTATAGCAATACAAAACTGGTTTAATAAGCTTTCTTCGAAAATGAAATTCGAACCTAAATTTTTCTGCCTACAAAAAATTATTAATTTTATATTACAAATCAGAACTGTTCTAACACCCAAAAAGTATTCTAATACGAACACTTATAAAAACTTTCTAAATATAACACTATTCTGATGCACTTCTAATGCCCGAAATTCGTACAACAAATTTCTTCAAATTAGAGTCTAACTCGATTTCCTCAAACGTACGGGGCAATAAGATCTCAAAAATCTTAAACACAATTTTTTAACTAAACTGCTTTATTACAGTTTCCTAGTACGTCTTTTAAACATATCAAACAAACTGAAAACACAATATTCTTATAAAACAATTACCAAAAAGCGTTCTAATATCATATGATATACAATACAGACATACAAACCAATTAGAGGAACACCTTATATATACAATTTTAAAATTTAGAATTTAGATGCTACGCACAAAAATTATTCTATATAGTGTTTTTTAGAATGAAATTTGAAACTATCAACAATATTTAAATTTTGTTTATACACAAACCACATACATATGTGTTATACATACATATGTGTTATACATACATAAATACTGAATATATTTTTTTTTGGATAATTGCAATTTATAACAAAAATATTGTGACATTGAAACCATATTTTCATGAATAACAAAATTAAATACGCTCATATATAACATATATTAATAATTTATATACATATATACCCACATATACATGTACACATACATATGTACATTTAAGTAAATTTAAATATTATGCGGAAAACTTACAATTTGTTTATAATATTTTAAATTTTCGTTAAATTCGTACCTACGTAAATATTGAGTACAGGTTACAACCAAAAAAAAAATGAACGTGCATAAAATATATTATATTAAAGCCAATATAGTATTTTATACCCCTATTTGTATAACACTACAAATATTATTATACTATATTATAATATAAATAAATATACTATATTATATGCTTTAATATTTCTTTTATAAAAACTAAAATATTTAAAATGAATGGCTAAAAATTATTTAAAACAAAAAAGCAATAATTTAGTTTGTTTTTGTTTTTGTCATTTTAGTCAGTTCTGAAAATAAACCGGAAATAATAATATAAAACTAAAACTTAAAAAAAAAAAGAGTGTATCCGAATTCATAGGGTGACGAATAAAACACTTTAAAAAACGGAATTGATTTGTTTATACACATTTCATTCCCCTATTTCTTTTTACATATTATTTATATTTTATTAGATAAATTATAAAAAAAAAACAAAAATATAATGAAAAAAAAATTTGTATATTATTGAAGATTTATCTATAATATGTATATGTATTTTTGTTCTTTACCCCAGGCTTGTATTATAGTTAATTATTTATATGTAAAAAATTTAATAATATTTTCTTCGAATTTTTTAAGTAATTTTTATTGTTGCACTTGTCACTCTCTCATAATTTTAATTGAAGAATATTTATAAAAGGAACACCTCAAAAAATAGTTTTAAAATTTCCAAAACTAAAAAAAATTTAATTGTGTTAACTTTGTTATGTTTACAAAATTGACAAAATTCTGAAAGTCTAAATTGGAAAATAACATAAATGATATTGTTATAAAAATTAAAAATTTTAAATTTAAACTGGATTTTTTCGCTTCTTAAATTCCAAACATTTCTTTATTACAGAATGAATAATAACATTTCGAACGGGCTTACAGCGAGTTATTTCCGAATGATCTATAATGTACTAATATTGTCTCGTGCAATTTCCGAACATGCTACAGTTAGAATTATTCTAAACTTAATACTTTTATAGAGTTAGAATTATTCTAAAACAAATAAAATAATTAATTTTAGAATAATTCTAACTGTCAAGTTTTGAGAATTATTCTAAAACTAACTATTTTATTTGTTGTAGAATGATTTTGTCTAGATTTGAGAATTATTCTAAAACTAATTATTTTATTTGTTTTAGAATAATTCTAGCTGACTAGATTTCAGAATTATTCTAAAACTAGAACCTTTAATATATTTAGCGAAAGAATTCCTATTTAAGAAAATTCTATATTTTAATTCGACTATATCATTTTTGTTAGAAAAAAAATTTTTATTCATCAATTTTTAAAAAAACTTCAAACCAAGTAATTTTCGTTTAAAGTAACCACCTCCCTTGTTACAAATAAAGAAAATTCATACTCGTAAGGTGGCCATAAGATTATATTCTGGTCGCAAATATGTATATAACAAATGTTTATGTATGGCAATATTATGAAAAAACCAACAATTAAATAAGTACATACATATTTTATAAGAAATTTTAACTATGATAGTAGTAAAAAAAAAATTGTAAATGAATTGTTATTTGACCTAGTTCGACCTACATATCGAACATATTACATGAATAGTATGATATTTTCATTTCAAATCAAATTTAAAGTATTAAATTGAAATTAATTAAAAAATATTGGGAAAGGCTATATTAGATATTGTATATGTATATAAATGTAGAACAAATACCACCTGTGCAATGATTTGGAGATGAACTCAAATTTACAATTCTATTTAATTCATACCTTTTATTTTTTAGGTTACATAAATAATGCAAAATAAATTTAATTTTTGTTCCAATTTAAGAATTTTTATTTTAATTTAGTTTTTTGTTATTTTTATTATTACGATTGTTATGTAAAAGTTTACAATATAATTATAGGGTGTGGAAACTAATTTCCTGACACAGATTTTATTAATCATGGCTAATATATGAAAAAATTAGTGTATTTTAAATATTGCGTTACCTTGATTTTTAGAATTTTATTTTTAAAATTGATTTTCAAATACCAAACGAATAATAAATGAAAATTTGAAAATGTCCAATTGTCTGTATGTATATATGTAGCATTAAGTCTGATTAAATTTTATAATTTATTTAAAATTTGTACTAGTATTATACAAATTTAAAGAAATACCAAAATTTTTTTATACTACCGCGAACAGATGTATGACGTAGAAGGAATAGAAACGAGTCATATGCAGAATACCTACTGAGTTACCGCTTAATAATTATTTGATAATTAAATAATTAAAATAATTTTTTTAATTGCATTTTTAAATATTTTCCATGGTTATATTTGAAAGAATGTAAAGAAAATGTACAGTAAAAGGCAGAAGCCTGAATTTTGTATACGTATTATAATTAGTTACACAATAGCAGATCACAATAGTTAAGCTAACAGCTATAGGCTATTCAAATAGAACAGACATTCAGTAATATTAAAGCATATTACAAATTTTTTACCCTATTATAAATCAAAACCCTTAAATTTCACATATGTACTTTCCAATTTCCAATTTTTAAAATAATTGTAAATTTAAAAAAAAAAAATTTCAGATTTTCACGTTCTCAACTAACATTTGCTGCTGTACTCACAATAATTATTATGATAGTAGGTATTTTTGGAAATATTTTAACAACAGTAGCTTTACTTAAATGCCCTAAAGTGAGAAATGTTGCTGCGGCATTTATAATTAGGTGAGTATTTTTTAAATTTTATAATAATATTATAGTTTATAATCTTTCTTTTTTTAATTTTAGTTTATGCATAGCTGATTGTATTTTTTGTGCAGCAGTATTACCATTTAATGCATTTAGATTTATAGAGGGTACATGGACACATGGAGATTTCTTATGTAAACTTATACCATTTATACAATATGGAAATATTGGAGTTTCTTTACTTTGTATAGCTATGATTACAATTAATAGGTAAGAACAAAATATTCAACAATTTAAAAAAAATTTATAATTATAATTATTTTAAATTTAAATTATTTATTTAATTTTTAGATATATTATGATAGCACATCATACATCATATGCAAAAATTTATAAAAGACATTGGATTGGTGCTATGATAGTATTTTGTTGGGTTTTTTCATATGGAATGCAATTACCAACTTTATTAAGTGTATGGGGTAAATTTGGTTATGATGAAAAACTTGGAACTTGTTCTATATTACAAGATCGTTTTGGTCGAAGCAGTAAAACAGCTTTATTTGCAATTGCATTTGTAACACCTTGTATTATAATTGTAGCATGTTATGCAAAAATATTTTGGGTAGTTCATGAATCAGAAGTTCGAATGAGAAAACATGCACATAAACAAAATTCAATACCAAACAATATGAGACAAATGCCAAGTAGTACAACAATTAATAGAGCTGGAACAAGTTCAGCTGCAGTTAGAGCTTCACAAGTATCATCAAGTTCATTTGAAAATACAAGCGGCGGTGCTGGTGGCGGTAATGGTACTGGTACAGAAAATAAACAAAAAGCTCTCAGAATAAAAGATCATCGTGATGCGCGAGCTAAACGTAATGAATGGAGAATAACAAAAATGGTTTTAGCAATATTTTTATCATTCGTTGCATGTTATTTACCAATTACAATTGTTAAAGTTTTGGATCGTGATGTACATTGGCCAGGTTTTCATATATTTGGTTATATTATGTTATATTTATCAGCTTGCATTAATCCAATTATTTATGTAATAATGAATAAACAATATAGGCAAGCGTATAAGACTGTTTTAACTTGTAAACCAACAAGACTGTTACCATTCAATGGTGGAAGTAGTAATGGAGGTAAAAAAAAATATTAATATTAAAATTTTGTTTTTTAATTACATATTTATTGAAATCGCATGTGTGTGCATTTTATTCAGAATTGCTTGAAAATTTAGAACTTTAATTATAAGCATGTTATTTTATGTTTTTTTTCTTATTTAGAATTCTTATTTGGATTTTTAGACAATGAAATGCACGATCTTAAAGAATTTTTTTTTTTGTAAAATTGTACTGCGATTTCAAATCAATTTCCCATTTTGTTAAAAGAATTCCAATATTATCAAGTTTTTTTTTCTCTCTGCAGATACTTAAAATATATTTTGCACGATAACGCATAAGTATTATGTATAAAAGCTATTAGAAAGCATGCTTTTTCCTTTACAAGCCGCTTTTATTATGCGATTATTGAAATAATTTTAACAAAATCTTACAACTTTTTAAAAATGATGCATGTGATTTTAATTTCAAAGAAAATTCAAATTCAATTTAATTGAAATGAAATAAAATAAAAATGTTGCAATTGATATGATATGGCACACCAAAGCAATTATGATTCACTTAGACAAAAATTTCGTTTTAGAGAAATGGAAAGACATCGGGTTCAAATTCGACAATCACAGCCGTACAATGGTATCACAGGTTTCCCTTGCAGATCCAAACAGTATAAGCAGTATCAGTCACAGCAACCAATTACAGCAACATCAACAAAACCCAACATCAAATACGGTGGAACTTATACATACGAATTTAAAGTCCCAACAACATTACAACAACAACAATCATATTCACCCAATCAATACATCACTGAACAATACAACTGTGACAAATCCAAACAAGATGGATCAAACTCAATTCCAATCACAAAATTCTATACTCTCCAATCGAAATGGGGAATCAAACCAAATTGGTCAGCTACATTACACCAATATCCGACAAAACAACAGATTGAATTGGTTAATGAACACGAGAACCCCAGAGAACAACAATTATACAATAGAAAATATGAACAATATTTCACACAATTCCCAACAGCCGTTAACCGATACGATAATAAATCACCCTCTCCAATCCAATGTATTAAACAACAACAATTTAACAACGAACAATCAAACCGAGATACCGATATACAGTCCAATAAACAAACCGAAAATTTCTCAACAGCAACAACAACAACAGCAACAAAAAATATCAGCGCAATTGGAAATTCCACCTCAAAAACCGATTATAACAACATCAACGGAAAATGTTTTAGAACCCCAACAAAGACAATATCAACAACCACAATCAGAAATCCAGGCTATCGTTACAAACCTCCCATTACAACGGCAACAATATATCCCTCGCCACGCTATTCAGCGTCCAGGTATTCGCATCACATTGGACGAGGGGGACGTAATAATCGAAGAGGACGAATCAGCTGCAATCTCCCAAATATCATCGACGGTAGAACCTACTTCTATGAAAATGACAACAATATCCCCAAACGAGAAAACATCAAAGCAATTACTAACGAACAATTTAAACGACATTCCAGATAACAATAATAAAATAATAAAAGAAGCTAATAATGATAATAAAATTAAAAATGATAATAAACAAAATACTGATGAAAATCTAATACCATTAGAAACTCAAAATAGAAATTTTCAAAATAGAATTTATGAAAATGATAGTGTGAGATTTTAATATAATTATTTTCTTAAATATATATTTAAAAACAAATACTATACGTACATATATAATTGCAGTATAAATGTAGATATAATAAATTATTGACCAAAAAAAATTCTCAAAGAATTATAGTTTAAATTAATTTAATTCTATAGATTTGTAGTTAAATCTTTTCTTTTTTTTTTTAGAGTATACAAAATTTCATTAAAATTAGATTATATTAATTTATAAATTAAAAAATATAAAATTAAATTTAAACGCGGAAATTGCATTTAATTTTCAAATGAAGAAAAAAATCATATCATTTTTAATAACTCAGTGGATTTTATTTGTTAAATATAATAATGAAGTTGAATCTGATTGGCAGCTACACTGTTAATTATTTAATAATAACTAATAAGAAATCTAAGTATGTGAGCATCACACATATCATTCATAATATTAAAATCAAATTCAATTCAATGTAAATAAAAATTTTATCAATTTTAATATATTTTTAAATTTTCATTAAAAAATTGATTAAAAAACGCATTTAACAATTATACTACTTTATATAAAATATTTAAGAATTACTATAAATTTTAAGAATTAAGCTATAAAACATATTTTTTTTTTTTAAACACATAATTATTTATGACCAAAATTAAATTTTAATGAACACCAAATATATTTAAGAAAATAATATCACTAAGAAATCATAATTTTTTTTTTGCCATATTATGCAATAAATAGAAATAATTAGAATTAAAAATGTATATTAAAATATATTTTAAATTTAAGTTAAAATAAAAAATAAAAAACAAAAATTAAATAAAATAATAATTAAGATATAAAAAAAAAAAAATATTTTTAAATTTTATTTTGAAATTTTAAATTATTTATTTCTGTATTTTTAAGGATATTGTTCGAAACATTTTTTCAGTAATCCAAAATCAAATAAAAATTAATTATGTATTTAGAAGAAAAACTATGAAAATTGTAAATATAGTATTATTTATAATAATATAAAAATTTTATTTTATTTTTTGTTCTCAAATTAAAATATTTAAACACGATTTGAATAATTTTTAGCAATCGAGACAATTAATGTAGAAATAAAAAATTTTTAAATATGCAATTAAAAACCTCGTTTTAAACTCAATTAAATTAATTTTTGTTTTCCTAATATAACTTAGGTAAAAGCTGCTACTTCAATAAAATACAAATATTTTGAAAATAAAAAATATGATTTTGAAAACAATTTAATATATTTAATTTTTTTTTTGTCCTTTTCTTTAACCATTTTTTTAATTGATTTATAATTTCTAATAGAAAAAATTAATAGATATTAACATCGTTCTTTACAAATTCTTAAGGTGGTTAAAAAGAATCTATTTTAGTTTTCAATGTGTTCTTAATGGAATCAAAATCAGACTTGTCCTTTCCACTTAATTATAATATTTAAATTAGAAAAATTTTGTTGAATATTTACGTTAAAAATATTTTCGATTACTCAGTTCAAAATTTAATCAATATAAATCTAAAAAATGCCTAGTTAATAAAATAAATTTTCAATTGTATAACAAAAGACGTATTCCAGATTGCAGAATATTAGCGATATTTCGTTATAATTTAAAAAAATATTGCTATTTATATAAAATTTTATCAAAAACCACTAACAAGATTTGATTTTTCTCTATATATATATGAATACATATTTGCAAATTTTTATCCAAATTATTCGATTTAATATTCAAAACAAGAAGATAATATTGTGCAGTCGACATTTTTCTCATTGCTATTTATCTTTTCTTATAGTTACGGTCTTGTGTAATAATAATACACTTTATCAAAATAAAATGAAAAGTTCATTTTGATATTTTCAGCTTTTTCAATTAATTATAAAAAATAAAGAGTTTTTAATAAGCTAGTATCATTATAAAACCTATAAATCAATCTTTTTATAAGCCAGTACCATTATAGGCAAACGAACCTCATATACTTCATATTTTGAATATATATGTATATAAATATTAGTTTCCTTACCAAATTTATATTTAAAACCGTCCGACATCCAAATTTCAGAAATATTCTGTAAACACGCCATTCAACTTATAAGGTGCAATTGCTGAATTTTATAATTAATGTGGTATAACAGCAATTTATATGTCAACATTAATAAACATAAGTTTTTAGTAACATCAATATTGTTACGTGACATTTAGTATTTTTATTCATGCTGCGCCTTTATTTCTGCTTTAAATAATGTAAGTTTTCATAGACATCAATTCTTAAGTTACGTTTACGATTTTATTTACGTTACGGCTTTATAATTGTCAATATGCTCACATATTATTGAAATTTTAATAGTGCGACTGATTTTTAAAAAATTTTAATTTATCTAGAATCATAAAAAGAATAAAATTTCTCACAAATAATATTACTTATATTTATTGCATCTTAAAAACATCTTTTCATTAAATCGCTCAAACTCTCTATCATATAATTTTTTCTTTTTTTTTTTTTTTCAATACACATTCATATTATTATTTAACATTTTCTTATAATCAAAATATTATGTTTTCTATATATTTTCATGTATAACTTTCTTTTATAATACAATTCTTATATATTATATAAACTTTTGTTGTCAAAAATATTAAAAATATATTCATTATATTTAAAATACGATTAAAATTTATCTAAATAATGAAATTATGGAAAATATAGTGTATAATAATTATATAATTTTAAAAAATATCTAAAAACATAAATTTATAAAAAAAAAAGAAAGAAAAACAAAATTCTAATTTAGTTTCATAATTTCATAATTAGATAAAATCGTACATTTTTTTTTTCTATTTAATAAAATCTGTATTTTAATTTAAATTTCTTTTCAGAAAATTTATGATAAAATATGCGCATACCACTAATTTTCACATATTCTTTTTTTTGTACAATATTGTTATAAGTTTGTTTTAATCTTATTCGAAAAAATTTGTAATAAACTTCAAAATAAATTTTCAGTAAATTTTAATAAAAGTTTAAATACATACGTATAATATAAAATTATAAAAAGAATATTAAAAACGGCATATAAAATTAATTGGGTTAAAAAAAGAAGCGGGTAAGCAAATAAAAAAAAAATTAATAATTTTTAAAATAATATTTGTAAAGAAATATGAATGATTTGTTAAATTAATGAAAATATTAAATATGTATTGAAAATTCAAACTACATATTAATTATCTACTACTGATTATGTTTAAAAATGAAAGAATTTCATTAACAAAAAAAAACTGCATTAAAACTAAATTTAAAATTTAAATTATTTTAATTAAATAATAATAATAATATTAAAAAAAAAAGAATAATATTATTAAAAACAATAAAAAATATTGTACAATGACTTAGATCCATTATACGATTGTTGATTTATTGTATTAACTTAATATGAACAAAAAAAAAAAATTAAATGTTTAATAACTCTTGATCTAAATTAAATAGCTAACTTATAATATGTTGGCTATTTGCTGGCTTTTGTGTTGCAGATGTTGTACATTCCAAAGTTTTACATAAAATATTTTCTTCATTATTTCGTGAACCATTATCAAAATTATCTTTACATTTTTCGATATTAATACAATCTGTTAATCTTTCATTTGTATCTTCAAAATTATGAACATTAGTTGTATCAAAACATCTACGTTTATAATCACTAAATAAAAACCTATGACTAAAATTAGGCTGATCTATTTTAACTGATTGTGTTGTATTGCTGTTAAAATAATTTATATTTGTAAATATTTTTGAAACTATACAAAACAAAAAATTATTTACCTTGTTTTGGTTAAAACAGTACATCCATTATCATTTGTCATTTGTAATGAGTATAACTTTGCTAAATTTGTCAATGATTCTTGTTCATGTATTTCCAAATCTGGTAATCTGATATATATTTGTCGTGCATCTTGTAAAAATCTAGCTAATCGTTCATTTACACTAGTTCTAACAACAAATCCAGGTCTCTCTTCTCTTATTCTCCTGCAACCAGCACGAATTTCTCTAATTTCGTTTGATTGAAATGGTGGTGATGCTAAAAAAGGATTAGAAGTTTCACCTGACATTTCGCTTTCAATTTGTTTAATTGGAAATCTGAAGTTAGTTGTTGTTTCACCCAATCCATCGTTAGCATTGATAAAACTACTTGAATTAACGTTTTGACCTTCACTCAAATTTTCACTTAAACCAAAACTATTGCTGCCCCCACTATAAAATCCATAACTTCCTACTCCTATAGCTGTATTAAAATTCATTGCATTTCCACTATTAATTGCAATAGGTTGACTTTGTAACATTGACGATTTAATTTGTATTCCTGAAGAAAAACTTGTACCAGTAACACCGCCCGGTGGAGATAAAACTTCATCACCACTCATTAAAGTATCATCGTCACCACCAGCTGCATAATCATCTGAAGATTTTATCAATGGCAAAGGTTTTTTATTTGATTTTCTCTTAAAATCATTTTTTGATGCGAAATTCACCATTACTTCATTCCCTGGCCAATCAGTTAACTCATCATCACCCTCACGATCAGATTCATTTGTCTCCCCATCCTCAGAATCAGATGAACTCAGTGAGCTCGAGCTAACAAAATCATTTAAATCATTACCACATTCCATTGAATGTGGATCATCGAATTGTAATTGAGCACGAATTTGTTCGCGTTTCAAACGATTATTTTTGTGACGTCTTCTTCGTTCACCTGAGCTGTGTTTTGATTTATGAGATTGTAATTCTGAACTCGGTTTTGGATTTAGTGATGTTATCGGATTTAAAATAGTTGGTCTTGTTAAAGTTTCTATTTTCAAAGTACCAGAATTATTTTCAGAATTTTTAATGGTGATATTTTCCGGAATATGACTAAGCACTGTTGTTTTAGTTGATATTCCAATTTCAGCCTTAAAAGGAGATGCAATTTTAGGTAACGTGGATGGCGTTGGTTGATTAGTTGATGACGTAATAATATCAGCGGTATTTTTTGTTTCAAAGATACTAGGAGATTCCGTAATTAATGAAGGACTATTAGCACAAATATTTGATGCAGTTGAAGTTGATATGATTGGTTTAAATTTAAATCCATCCGATTTCAAATTTGGTTGCGGGTGTTGTTGCTGTTGCGCTGCAGACATTCTTTCTATTTTAGTAATTAAACCCTTTTGAAGTGGTAAAATTTTCTCGCAGTTGGGTTTTATATTTGACGAAAAACTGCGAGTTCTTACTTTATGTTCTGGATATGAATTTTTGGGAGCAAAAATGTGACTTTGACGTGGAACACTTGATGAGTGTTGCTTCCCATAATAATCGTGATGATCATGATAACGGTGATCCCTATGAGATCGTTTACGTTTACCACAAAAGAATAAATTTGTTCTGAAATTCTCTTGTGCAATTGAAGAATGCTTTAGCACACGTTTTTTTACAGCTCCAGTTACTGGGAAAAAAGAGTTCGAACTTAAATTAGCTGACGATGGCAGTACGTTAGTATTATTTGAAGGTGTGTTGATATTTTGCGTGTCTACATTATCTGCCGACAATATATTTCCAGTTTTTGGGCCAGGTGTTGACGGAGTTGTTTCATATTCAACAGCCATCCTTTTGAATTTTCGTTTTCTTCTTTCTTTCATTTTATTAGGGCGAAAAAACCTGAATTTAAAAAATATGAATTGGTTGTACTATTTGATCAAAAAATTTTTTTTTTATTTCCAACAAACCTGGCGGGGCTAAAATTTTCATTTAAAGAATCAGATTCAAAATTCTGAAATAGAAACAATTATTCAATGTAATTTTAATATGCAAATATTTAGAAGAGGCCATTTACATGTCTGGCTTTTGGAAAAGCAGAACGAAAGTCATGACGATCATCTGAGTCGCTGTGCACAGAGAAGAGCCCATCGCCAATATTCTGATTGGTCGCAACTTCATTCTGAGCATCTGTGGGACTACTTGAAGAATCTTCTGTTGGTTGCGGAGCACACGCTTAAATATATTTTAAATATTAAGTCAACAATGACCAATAAAATAACTTTTTATAAGAAAACACATCATTAAAACTAAAAACAAACCTGTACTAATAAGATGTACCTATTTATATAAAACTAATAAAAAAAAACAAAAATTTTATCCCACAAATTTGCATATTTGGCAACTATAACTCTTATCAAAAGTATAAAATACTTTTTTGAAAAATTTTATTATCAATATTATTGGTTGATTTACTTACGTAGATTTCCTGTCGATCGAGTTCTTCTTCTTGGTCCCCACCTACCACGTAGGACACCTTTACTCGTTTCTTCTAGAGCCAATGTTAAATCATGTGAAAATTGATCCATTGTCTGCATCCTGTTTAAGCACTTTTAACTTACTATTAAAAATTATCAAAATATCTAGCATTAAAATTTTATTCTTTTTCTGTTTGTTTCCTTAGCATTTGTAATTTATATTAGTACTCTTTCCAAACACTAGTCACTGCAAAATTTTATTTAACATCCTAATAAATTTTTAATAAGTAATATTTTATAAGCCAAAACATTTCTTTATTTAAATTTATTAATATTATTTAGTTTCAAATCCAATATATTTTAAGACGTATAATTTTAAATAGAAATTAAGTAAAAAAAAAAAATAATCTTTAATAATTTTCCCTTTCTTCTATCTGACACGAATGTCAACAAAGTCAAACTAAAGCTTCAGTGCTACCATTTTTATATGTTTTCATTCAGGTCTGCCAACTTTATATATGATTCTTTATGACAAAATATGTCGAGGTAGTTTACACATAAAAGATTCATTCAAAGTATAATGAGACCACATGCATAGAATCGAAATATGTACGAAAGAAATAATTATAAATATGTATTAAAGAAATTATTGTAATTATGACTGTTTCAAATTTTTACGAACTCCATACCAAAATTATAAAACTAATTAAAAAAATAATGTATGATTAAGCAATTAGTCATATATCGTTGTTCTAATGTTTTCAATTAAAATATTTTTTGTTCTTCTATTAAAAAAAAATTATATTCATTTCTGAGGGCATTATTTTTTTTTTGCAATATTCCCTAATGTAATTTTGTTCCTATAGACTGACCAATGGCCGCCCACTAAAAAAGCAAACTATATTCAAAATCAATAATATTGTAGATTATACCAAAATTGAATCAAGTTGATGTCAAATCTTTAATTTGGTAGGCACTCTTTTTTAACATTATTTTTTTAGAAAATTTCATTACAAAAACAGCAAAGTAATTTTTATTTTTGTACTTTTGTATGGATAATTAAGTCTGAGACAGATATGATATAAATTCTACGAATCTACCACAGTTATCATTATACGCCACAATAATACCTGAATTGCAATGCTACAAACATATACATATTATGTAAACATGTGTGTAAATTCTTAGGTTTTTGTTTTTTGTAGAGAAACAAAACAAAACAATTTAACATTGACTTAAATATAAGGTAATATGTATTTTTACCTGAACCTTTTACTCAACGTCCTATGAAATATTTTAAAATTCTGGTTTTAGTTTTATTCATACTGATACCAGTAAGGGTTTTAAATTATAAAAATCAAAATATTCTCAATTTAAATAATGTTTACTACCGTATTCAATTTTATTTTAATTATCAGTTTTCTTAATTCCATTAGTGCTAATAGCGAAATGGGAAAAAATAAAAGAGTACCAAATTTATTTGCCCCAATTAATGAAATAATATCCAGTTGCCGAACAAATTGTTTAAATGAAGTAATACAATATAATTTATATTTTACTTGAGCTACTTAAATGTTATTAAATATTATTATATACATATGTACATACATCTATATATGTATAATTATTAGCAAACTCAAATTTTACTCTGCATCATAAATAAATTAAAAATTGATCTTTCTTTTATTATAAAACTTATGTGCAATATTTACTAACAATTTATGTTTATATATACATACACATATACATATGCCTATTAAACATTATTTTTCTCTATTTTTAGTATGTGGTACAATTTGAAAACACAAAAAACATAAATTATGAATGCCGGAAATCAGAAGATTGTTTTTCTTGCTGGGAATATTGTAAATTTTTATACAATATTAAACATAATCAAGCTCTTGATACATGTGATAACCGAGAACTTTGCCAAGATGGATGTAAATACGCGTGTCAGCATTTTCGCATACAAAATGCATCAAGAATGGGATTATGGAATGCTTTAAGACGTTTAGAGATGGGGCAAATAAAATTTTAACTAAAAAAGGAAAAAAGACAATAGCACTTATAAAATGTCATGAAACTTAAAAATATGAGGCATATTGTAAATTATAAGTTTAAAAATTAAACAATAAAAATTTTTTAAATTTTCATTTGTTTGCTTTTCTTTTTATGTTTTAGAAGTATAATGTAGGTACTGCTTTAAATATTTACTCTTCTTTTGAAAATTAAATCTGTAAAAAAAAAAGGGAATTGAAAATAATCCGAAGCATTCCGAAGCATATTTTTAAAAATAGTTTGAAATTTAATGGAAATATTATAATTAAAATTAATTCTAGTTCTTTTAACTGCAAAATAATAAATACTGTGAGAAGAAATTCTGAAAAAGAGTAATAATAATAATCATACGAATGGTTTATTTGATTTATTTGTGCATCATAATAATATTATTTATATAACTAAAAACTTCCATTTAGGTTATTTTACCTACTTAAATTTATTTATTAATATTCCATTAAAATTTTTTTTAATATTATTTATCAATTCTAAATATTTTTTTTTTGTAATTTCTCTTTTTTTTTAAGAAATATTCAGATATATATTTTTGTAAATTTATTTATTTATTTAATATTAAAATTTTACTTCATTAATATTCCTAATATGTATTACTAAAAATTAAAGTTTTTATAAAACAAAAAATAAAGATATGTAACTTAAAAATTTAATTATAAAAATGATGAAAATATTGTAAAAACATAGAAATAAATTAAATACAATAGTTTTTTTTTTTTATTCAAATTATATTATGAAATATAACATAAATATACTAATAGAAATTGTTTCCTTAATAAAAATCATAAAATTAAGTTCATTTAGTTTACTTTAGGATGATTTTTTTAATTTTTTTTTAATATTTTTTTTTTTTTTCAAAAACTGAACCAAAAATCACAGATTATAATTAGTAAAGTAAAAGTTGTAAATCTTCTTTTAGTCTATTTCAACTACTTCTGGATTAATAGTTGGAGGAGGCTATAAAAAATATAAACACATAGAATATTAAAATATTAATAAACATTATAAAAATAAACAAAGTTATATTTTACCCTATTTGCATATGGATTGCGAACCAATGTTCTACCGGTACCAATATTATTAACATTGTTCACTTGTATCGTTTGAATTTGTTGATTAGCAATTGGGGTTTGATTAGCATATAATAAAGGATTCATATAATATCCTTGAGGCATTTCAAGTTCTTGATGTAAGTCTAAGAGTTCCCTGTACATCTATAGTTTCATAATTAAAATGAAAATGTTATAATTGAAATTTAATTGTATATAACATTAATTTCTACTTACTGCTGGATTTCCTGCATTCATTTCGGTATATAATTGTTGTAAATATGATGGTACTTTTTCAACAATTTCAGCCGGATTTAAATTTGGAAAATCACGATTAACTTTCATATTTAGTAGTCTTAAAAGTATATCAGTTCTAAACCCAAATATTTTGTTAGATGTTACCGGACCCTGAATTGGTTGAGTTCCAAAAGTATAATTCTGACGATTATAATATATTGGATTATTTGTATATGTTGGCATTGGTGGATTAGTTTTTTCAATTTCATATTCATCCCATGCAGCTTTACGTTCTTCTTCAGATAAATTATCATTTATTTGATTTTCAAGTAATGAATCATGTTCATGATATTTATATACTAATTTATCGTAAGTTGTTAAAATTTCTGCAAACAGACGATCTTTTGGAAATATTGGGGTCTCTCTAGGATTTTTTTGTTCCAATTCATAGGTATATAATTCAAGTAAATCATTTTGATTGTAGTGTCTTTCTATTTGCTGTTCATCAATAACACGTTTAGCAGTAGCCTGTTTTATTACTTGCCGTTCATACACCTTTTGCTCCATAGTCCCCTAAAAAATAACATTATGGTTAAAAATAATAATTAAACTATAATAATAACAATAATATTTTTTTTTTAAATTACCATGGCAATAAACCGATAAATATAACAAGGTTTATCTTGCCCAAAACGGTAAACTCTAAATATACTTTGTGTATCGTGAGAAGGATTCCACGAAACATCAAATATAATAACACGATTAGCAGCAACTAAATTAATACCCAAACTACCAGCTCTTGTTGATATTAAAAATAATCTAGCTCTCAAATTAGCAACATCATTGAATCTCTTGCACATCAATTCACGACTTTCAACAGAACAACTTCCATCTAATCGAAAGTAATCTAATCCCGACTTCCACGATCCTTTAAAATCTCCAGTATCACCTTCAACTTCTTCACCTTGTGTTTTCCTATCAATTTTCGATAGAAAATCTTCAATGACATCAAGCGATTGTAGCGACTGTGAAAACAATAGCACTTTATCTCCGATTTCTTCACAACGAGATAAAACACTCATCAACAAAATTAATTTTGGAGAGTGATTTATATTATTCAATTCTTCTTTTGGAACCATTTGACACCACCACTCTGAAGGATCTTCTTTAGGTTCCGGAGGAGGAACTTCTTCAATATCACTATCTGACACTACAAATTAAGAATTTCGATATATGAATTATCACTTTAATTTTTTTTTTTTTTTTATCTTTTTTACCTCTACCATTCTTTTTTGATGATCTAGTTTTAAATCTTTTAACTTTAGCAGGCTCAATGCTTTTATCCGAATGGAAAGATTCATCACTAGTCCCAGACGAAGATTCGGAATCGGTATTATCATCAATAAAATCTTTCAAAGATCCTTCGTCATCACTTACAAATTTTAACATCTTATTTAGGAAAAGAGAATATGAAAATAAAAACAGATTAAATAAATAAATGCTCTTTGTATTTATAACACTATATAACTTCTTACTTTCTTTTTTATTACAATATCACTGTTCACCCTCAAACACATTGGATGAGTCCATATTCGTCTTAAATTTTGAAAATCTTGAAATAGCCGTTTGCCTTTACCAGTTGACTCTACATCAAGAGATTTTTGTTTTGTCATATAATACTCATAAAGAGTTTTTTGCATTTCAGACAACGTTATATAAACAACATATTCATGTTTTGGCGGCAAATATGGAGCTAATACTGCGTAATCACGTCGTTGAATACATCCCTCTAATAACTTATGTAAAATATGTGAGCGATGTTTCATCAATCTTATATCACGTTCTGTGGAATCCGTATACTGACCATTTGTAATAGGATTCACAAATCGATTCAAATATTCTTTATATGTTCCCAACAAATTTGGTTTTATAAATTGTATCATACAATAATATTCTTTTAAATTATTTTGTAATGGTGTACCAGTTAGCACAATACGACGTTTTGTGTGCATTTTAGTAACAGCCTGGCTTAAGCTTGTTTTTTCATTTTTTAATAGATGGCCTTCATCACAAACAACCATGTCAGGTCCAGGATCAACTAAAACTTTCTGTAATATTTCCTTTTGTTTTTTACGTAAACCTTTTGCTTTTTCATTTGAAAGTATGCGATACATATCATATCCAATTATACAAACACCACCTTCTTCAAACCATTCATTTAATTTAAATGTTCGTGTATTTTTATCTTTGAATTTTGACATATCATATACTTCAATATCACGATTTTTGCAAAATTTTAACCAAATTTCAAATTCACGTGCCCAATTTGTTAGTGTGCTTAATGGCGTTATAATGAGAACACGTTCAATACCAGTTTTATTTGCATTTGATATTAATGTATGCGTTAGTGTGATAATTTGCAGGGTTTTCCCTAAACCCATGCAATGTGCTAATATACATCCCGAACCAGATTCTTTTTTAGCAGTTTCTAATGTCTCATAACAAGCATCCCACATAAATTTAACACCACTAGCCTGATGTGGTTTTAGTTGTTTTAATAATCCTGGATCTACTTTTAATAGAGCTTTTTTAGTTTCTTTATCAAAATCCAATACCAGTTCTGTGATTTCAGTTGTTTCTGGTTTTTCATATATACTATTATACTAAAATACATACAATTTAATTCCAAAACAATTCAATAAAAAAAATAATTAGCTTACAAGCTTTTGTCTTTCTTCAATCCTTCTGCGACGTTCTTTTTCCTCTTCAGCAGCTCGCTTTGTATCAAAGTTTAAACTTTGTGTTTTTATAATTTTGCGAATATTTTTTCGCTTAAATTTTTTAGCTTCATCATCGTCGTCATCGTCACTTGAATCACTTGCAGCTTTGATACGTTTTCTTTTAGTACCCTTCTTCTTTTTTTTCTTTTGGGAATCTTCACTTTCAACAAACTTCTCTGAAAGATCCTGTTCACTAGCAGAACTTTTTTTTTTTTTACCACCCGTTCGTCGTCCTCTTTTTCGAACTACTTGTTCTTCCTCAGCTTCACTACTACTGCTACTGCTGCTGCTGCTACTACTACTACTACTGCTAGAACTTGTGCTACCGGTGGGTTGATTTTGCTCGTTTTGTTCGATTTCTGAATCATTCTGGCTTTCGCTACTGCTACTACTACTAGTTGACATTTTAGGTTGTTGAGATTCTTTTGAAACGGTTTTAGACTGAAAAAAATAAGTTCGCCTTTTAATAAAAATTTTGGATCATTTTTTCTTTTTGTACTGAATAAAAGTATTGCAAATTTAATAAATATTTTGTTAATTGCGTTAAATTAATTTAAAACAAAATAAAAAAATAAAAACTAAACGAAAATTTAAGCAAATGAAAATTAGAAGGATAAAAAAAAGAAAAGGAGAATCTTTTATTCCTTTTTTTTTAAGTTTAAAGTAATTCTTTTCTTATTACTTTGTTTGTTTCTTCAGAACTACTTCCACCACCACAAGTTTCAGGCTTTATTGAAATATTTTTATTGGCATCAATAGCTTCTTCAGTATCAGTTTCTTTATTTTTTTCCTGTCTTCCTACATTTTCCTCATCACAATTTCTTGCAACATCACTGCGTTCAGTATTAACAGAATTTTCATCATTTTGTTGAGACCTTCTACGACTTCCACCGTTCTTATTATTAAATATTTTGATTCAGTTCATTTTATCCAAATACAAAGTTTTTATTCATTTGCAATAATTGTGTTAGTCAATTTTAATTACATTAGTGAATGATATTCCAGGCAGCAGCAACAGAGAGGAAGAGAAAAAAAATTTTGTTTTTGTTAGAATTCGTTACGTTTCATTTTTATTTTTTATTTTTGTTTGAAATTTTTTAAACGATATAAATTACGAATTTAGTTTTTTAAATATTGACAAATATTTGTAAAATATAAAATATATAAATTAAAAACGATTGTTTTTCTTTGAAGCAGAAGAAGAAAAACAAAAATATATTTTCTTTTTTTGTAGAAAAAAGTTCTTTCAAGAGTTCAGGCAGATTGAATAATAAAAATTGCCTTATTTATTATTTTAAAATAGTTAAAATATTTTGTCAAAAATTTGTCAATAATTAAAAAAATTTTTCGTAAATATCTTACTTTTTTATTTTGATTGGCATCTTCATCTATTTTTTCATCCTCAGTAGATGATTCTACAACAAATTTTTTTCTTTTTATTTTATTTACTTTCCCATTTTTATCGGTTTTATTATTTTTTTCTTTATGTTTAGATTTTTTATTTTTTTCCGAATTTTCCACATTTATTTCTGAAGAACTCTGACAAGTTTCAATTCTTGCCACTTCATCCACCGTTATTTGTGGCTTAATATCTTTTATTGAACCGTTAATAACATTAGAATCCTCCTGTTCTTTTCCTTCTTCCTCATTCTCTTTTTCCATTTGCTTTTCGCTATCATCTTTCTCTTCCTCTTCGGACGATGATTTATCATTATTATTTGACATATTATTAATCTGGTTCAAATTTATTCTAATTTTAGTAGGTAAAAGTCTATCATCAACATTATTCTCTGTACTATTATGTCTAGAATTTTTTGATCTATTATTTTTGCTTTCATCGAATTTTTCTTTATCTTTATCTCTATTATTTTTACTATTATTTTCTTTTAATATTTCTTTTGAAATTCTTGATTCTTTGTTTAATAATTTTTCATTTTTAGAAATTTCTTTTGTTACTTCATTATTTTGACATGATAAATTATTTTCTTTGGATTTCGTTTTTGTTTTTGTTTTATTTTGTTCATTTTCATCACCTAATTCATCTGTTTCATTTAAATTTGTATCTTTATTTTTCTCTATGACTTTATTTATATTACTATTACGTAAAAAATCGTCTTCTTTTTCAAGAGATAAACTATCACTAATATTGTTTTCAGTATTATTTTGAGATATATTACAATTATCATTGCTATTGTTTTCAATTAAACAAATAGAATCGGATCTATTATTATCATTATCTTGAATTGGATCAACAGCAGAACTAGGTTTACCGGTTTTTGAACGTTTCAGTCCACTATGCTTTAATATTTGATATTTTGATAATCGTTTTAATCGTATTCGAAAATTTCTCGAATTACTTGTACTTGTACTAATTTCGTTATTATTTGGAGATTCATTTTTATCGATTGTCAAACAATCAGAACGTTTTAAACGTACAACAATCCGTTTTAATTTTGAATTGTCATTTGTACTATTCTTGTCATTTGAGTTCAAATCACTATTCTTACTATTACTTGTTTTACTTTTGTTGCATGACACTTCGTTTTCAATTATTCTTGCTAATGGTTCATCGCTTTCGTTACTATTATCATCTAAGACTTGAACTTTTCTTTTCTTATTTTTATGTGTCTCAGAAGTTTTTGCTTTATTACTACTTGTTTTTGTACTATCAGTTAATGTATTTTCGTTTGTATCATCATCCGAATTCGAAAACTCACTTTCATTTGATTCAATTGCAAGAGCTTGTTTAATTTTTTGCATTGTATCAGTTTTAGTTCTTCTTGATGTGACTCTTGTTGATCTATTACTTTTTTGTTGAGTTTTTCTATTATCGTCTATTCTCCTAGAAGACCTTGGCTTATTAACATTATCATCATCGCTTTTTTCATTATCTTCAGAACTATCATCTGAAATACATGTTAACGATTTATTTTTGTTTCTCTCATTTTTCTTGGACAAATTTTTTTCATTTCTCAAATGTCTATCTTTATTCGAAGTAGAAACATTAGTCTTTAAAGAGATCGACGATTTCTTTGAAATTCGAATTGGATTAGAATCGCTTTCGTCACTATCTATTATAATAATATCTTTAAAAGATTCCTTTACGGGAAAATTTGTTTTAATTTCCGAAATTGATACATATTTGGTGTGAGGGGCAATTAATTTTTCAATGGGTACAAGCCGCAAAAAATTTTTTGATTCTTCTTTAATTACAATATTTTCTAAATTTGTTTTTTCAATGTTTTCTATACTAGCACTTACATCTAATGCCTTATCAATATTATTTTCAGCAACGCTTTCCTTTCCATCGTCTTTTTTACTTATATCATTACATTCATTTTCTTTACGTTCTAATTCATTTTGAGCATTAACTTCATCAAGAAGCTCTGGACATGAAGGACTGGTTTCTTTTTCTCTATTTTCACCTTTCTTACTCTCATGTCCATCTTTTTTTTTAATATTCATATTTACACTGCTCTCAGGTTCCTCTATATTTTTATCTTTTGTCTCACTTGAACGTTTTTCAGTTTCTTTTTCATTTTTTGATTTATTTTCAGTTTCTTTTGATTTATCAGACAATTCATTTTCCGACTTATCTTTAGCCATCCTTCTTTTTTTATTCTTTCAGAAATTACTTAATATATTATCTTATATTTAAATGTGTACTCTACTATGTATTTATTTTTACAAATTTTGGTTTACATTTCTAATATAGTTTCTCTTTATTTTATCTGAAAAACTTAGAAAAAGTGAAATGAAAATAAAAACCGAAATAAAAAAATAATAAAATCCAATTAAAATTTTCCCTCATAAAAAAAAATTGAAAAAAAAATAATAAGAAAAATTGTTAGTTTAAAAAAGAATACAGTATAAATACAATAAGAAATTATAAATTAATATTTGCAACTATTTAGAATTTCAAAATCAAAATTTGGTGATACGTATTCAATATGGAAGTAAAAATTAAATAAACAATATCAAACAAATTCAAAAAAAAAACATTTTCTTCAAGCATTTCAAATAATTTTCATTTTATTCATTAAATATAAAAATACTGAAAAATAATATAAAGAACTAGATTTTCAAAACTCTGTTTTTAAAAACCATATTCAATCATTTATTAATTTTTAATTTAAAAAAAAAATAATACATATTCTTTACAATTAAGTAATTTATTTAGGAAAATTATGTTGTTAAATGTTGGATATTGTAAATTTAATTTATTTACTGGAAATTTTACCGTAAATGTAATGTGCAACAGTGAATATACAGAGTATACAATAATATCAGGAAATTTTATAAATAATAATCTAAGATTAAAAAAAAGAAAAAACACAATTACAGAATTAAATTACATTTCATACTTACAAATTCTATTTAATTGTTTAATATATTAAATAAAATAAAAGATTCCTTCAGTAATACAATTCTTCAAATATCTGTAAAATTTAAGAAAATATTTAATAATATGAATTTATTTAATTAAATATTAAATTAAAGCTTTTTAAAATATTGTGTTAAATATTGTCCATTTTACTTATATTTAATATTAAAATATTGTATACATGTACATATGTATATTTAGTAGGTAAAAAATAAAAAATGTTAATTTTAAAATTTTCGATTCTATACCCAATTTCTTCGTTTTGGTGGACCCTTAATAACCTTTAAAATACAAGGAATAGAGCATATTTATATATTACAAAGAAAGTTTATTTTGAATTTAAATTAATTGGAAATGTAGAAATTTTTATTGAATCAATATTTATATATGTAGATAATTAGAAACTTAATCTGAATTAAAACATTTAGTTATAAGTTATCAAGACCTAATACCAAAGTATCAAAAATACACAAAGTAGCGTCACAAATCATAACATATAAAAAAAATATGTACCTACCAAAGCAATATAAATTATATCGACGACATAATTGCATTTTACCTTATAATCTACCAATAGAATTAATTTATATACATATATCACTTTTATATTCAGTGAGTTCTACGACTTCTATCATATTATACATACATATTATATTTATTATGGAGTTTGGTAGGTAGGTACATAACGTTTGCGAATTATGTATACTATTATAGGTATTTAACTATTTTTGCATATTCAACAAAAGTTGATGTTCCTACATAAATTAGACATATTAAAAGTTCTTATTATCCTAACAATTAATTTACATTATCAGAACCATTAGAAAATTGTATTTAAAATGTATAAAAATTTCAATTAACTTACAATCAATGTGCAGTTTGCTCAAAAAGATAGAAAGGTACTTATATATAAATTTTTCTTATGCGGATTTTTTTACAATTTAATTAAGATGTTCAATACTTCATTGAATTTATTTATTTGAAAGAAAAAATTATTGTCATAAATACTACTGGCAATCTAAGCATTTAAAAAAAAATGTACCTATATATTATGTATGTATAAAATAAAAACCATTGAAAATTAATGCCTGTACGGAATATATACACAATATCAATATATGTATATGAAATACCTTCATATATTTATATTCAAGGTGGGTTTTTATTCATTATTCTTTTTTCTTTATACTATTGGTCTCTACTCTATTAGTCAAAGCTAAACTAAACTGTTTAAGACTTAGTTCTCTGCACTGGAATCAGACGGAAGGTGAAAACAGAAAAAGTAAAGCGCAACGCCAAAAAAAAAGGAAAAGATCCAAATTTAAAATATGTATGTTTCTTTAGCAATAACATCAGCGCATCTAAAAATTAAATTAGAAAATAATTTCTTTTATGATTTATTCACTTATTTCAGATAAAATTAATGGTAATAAATTAAAAAATGCGCACTACCATTAAATGTAGCTTTAAATTCTAGTTCTAAAAAATTGGCAAACAAATAAAATATTCGGAACAAGATTTTACTTGGATAAGCCAAACTCACTAGAATTCAATTTCTTATTTTGGAAAAAAAATTTTTCGGCTTTTTAAAAAAAATATGTAATAATTGAATAATACTTTTAAAAAAGAATGAAAAAATTAAGTAATTTTTTTAAACTGTTATTAAATATTAAATTCATTGAGTAAAATACATTATGTGCCCTATAAAAATTTATGACAGACAATATGTAAACTAGTTTTTCTTTAGCATATTACATTTAAATCAAAGTAAAAATGTGCTAAAGAATGCTTGATATGCCGACATTTAATGGCGGCTATGAAAATTTTCAATTTTTTCAAAAAAAGATTTCAAGAATTTTTTCAAATTATTTACTAGAAACTCTTCATATTTTCGTAGTTTTTTTGATATAATTAAAACACTTACCCAAAAAAAAAGTGCAATACTGAACCAAAAATTCGTTTTTTGAAATTTCACATATTAAAAAAAGTGTTCAAACAAATACATATTTTTAGTCCATGGTCAAGCCACACAAAAAAAGTTACAAAGTTAATTTTTTTAATATTAAGAATAATAAATTAATGTTGAAATGTTTAATTTTAAAAATTATTTAATGTTTACTTAACAATACAACTTTAAAATAATAAACAAATATTTTTTCAATGATTTTTTTCACAAAATATTTTTATATTTCAAGAAATCAAACTGCAGAACAATTCAACCAAACCAACAGCAGCACTTTTTTAGATTACAACAGCTGCCTCAGAAATCGAATATGTATCCGTATAATCATAAAATGTTGAGCAATAAAAGTTTATAGAAACACTTATAAGAAATTAAAATTTACGTAAATGTAACACATAATGGCGTAACAGCAATATACATAAGTAATTGCAATATTCATTTTTGTCAAATGTAAAATGAGAAATAAATATGATTATATTTATGTATATTTATATAGATAAAATAAATTGACCAGCCCTTGTTAACTTACATTTGTTTAAAAATGCATATTTTTATTTCAAAATTTTACATGTCATATCAAAGGTTGAAACCTAACCTTAAATTCCAAATACTTTATAATGAAAAGCTTAATTAAATTGTTTATTTTTGTTTTTTTTTTCATTTGTTATCTAATATTTTACATTATTTACTTATAAAAAACAAAAAGTTACTTTCTAATATACCCTAAAACTGTTTTTAGCACATCTGAATCTGATAAAATTCGGATGTATAAATAAATTATAGCAGCAGACTTTCTCATGAGAAAAATTATAGAAATTACTCTACTCCTATCTGATTTACTGTCAAATTTTTTAAGAGGAACATAGGTAGTGCCGACATAAATTGTTTGCGGCAAATGGTTAAATTTTGACCTATATCAGATAATTTAAGTCTAATATGTAAACGGCTATCAGGGTTTATAATATATTTAATCTTAATTTTTTTAAATTTTGATTCCTAAAACATTATTTTTTTAAAACAATAAAAAAAATTTTTCTTCAGATTATTACATACTTACATTGCCATATTGAAGAAAATTATGCCCTAATTTTTTTAAGACCTTAAATAACCTTAGTGTACTCGAACCAACTAAACGACCGCTAACCTTTCAATGCTATCGTGTCTCTCATTTCGAGAATCGAAATTAACTTCTTATGTGAGACTGACAACACAAATGTCAAAATCCTAAATTTAACTTATTAACTTGATATAAACTGAGTTGAGAATTCAGACGAAAAAAAAAGCTAAAATGTCGGACATAAAGTAAGTATTCATTAAAGAAAGAAAAATTATATGTCATTTATATTCTGGGAAATTCAAAATATTTTTTTTAATTATTAAATGTATTTATACATACACCAGTTCATTTTTCATTAATTTTTATAATTTTCTGAATAAATGTGTTTTGTGTGTTGTCTGTGCATTTTTCCAAATATTCAATTAAATGAAGTTTAAATAAAACGCGATATTATTTGTCTAAAACCAATTCAAAACTTTTAATTTTGGCTTACATACATTTTATACCTATAATTATAGCAAAATTAATTTTTGTGAAACATCGATATTTATAGAGGTCACTGAAGTTAAAACAAATATTTTCACATTATCTAAAATCAGCCAATATCTAAAATAAAATACCTTGTTGGATGTTGAAATGAAATGAAAAACTTTAATTTAATAAAATTTTTTTAGTGATGCAGATGAACTTCTTAATTGTGAACTGCTGGGTGAATTAGACGAACACGCTTTGCTGGGCAATGAAGACGATTTATTGTTATCTGATGAAGGTATAAATTTATAAAACCCTAGTTTCTATTGAATAATATTTTCATATTATAGAAGTCAAAGAGGAAAATAAAGCAGCGAAATCGTCAACAAAATCTAATGAAGCAAACAAATCTAATAAAGAAAATAAAAAATATACGGAAAATAATCAGTTACATAAATCTGATAATGTTGGTAAAAGCAATAAGGCAACAGACGGTCAACCATCAGATATAAAGGTTACTACAAGTGGATTATTACCAAAAGAAAACACATTAAATCCAGAAGGCACAACATTAGCGTCTTTTGAAGAGGAAATTAAGTCTCAAAATGATGAAGTATCATCTACAAATAAGGATATTAAAATAAATGAAGATGAATATTTGCCAATTTCACAAGAAAGCTCAAATTTAGATGAACTGAATTATGAGCCAGATATCAGAGATGAAGATAGTGAAGAAAATTTGGGTGAACGGCTAAATATAAAACAAGCTTCAGAAAGGGAGGATGTAAGCTCATCTCCAGGTATATTTGTAATATTTTATAAATAATTTAGAATTAATCAAATTTCTGTTTGGTTTTTTTAGAAAAAAATCATCAAAATCTTCGTTACCACTATGGGAAACGCGGCCGAGGACGTGGTGGGGGACCGCTTTTTTTACCACGAAATCATCCACCTAATATTAGAATACCATTTAATTCAAGACAAGCGCTGGGAGGTGAAAAATCTAATCCACATGGCATGCAGCAAATGCAATACTCTTCGAATTCCTTACCCCCTTATTCAAATGAACATCAACCCCAAATTCCCTTACCGCGTCATCCTTACCATCCTCCCGGTGGTCATATTATGAATCCAAGAATGGATTTCCCACATCACAGACCCATGGGTCCAACTTTTATTCCACAAAATCTTAATGAAGGCGTTGGTGGTCCTAGAATGTATGGGCAAAGGCATCCTCAATCTAATGGTATGATACCAGCATATAACAATCGTCCTCAAGCAGGAAATTTAATGAGACCAATGTATCGTCCTTCTGATCCAAATCAACTAAGGCCTCGAATGCCATTAAGACCGCAACCTCCCATTCCAATTGGAGCTCAAAATAATCCAAATTACATACCCCAGCCCGTTACTCAAATACCACAACCGCACCTAATCCAGTCAAGTATGGGAGGAAATTTACATCAAAATCCTTCGAATTCTGCTGTATTGCCACGTAAAGTACTTATAAATCCAAATTTTAAAGGAGGAGTTGAAGCTGCAACGAGTCAACTTATGAAAGATACACAATTTATTCAAACTATTAGCTCGCATGTTTCTCATTTACAAAGTGATGAAGAGCTACTTCGACAACAAGAAGAATTTATAAAAAAAAATCAAATGCAAATAGATAAAAGAAGATACGCCCGATCTCCAGGTAGAAGCCGGAGCCGGAGTAGAAGTAGAAGTCGAGGACGAGTTAGAAGTAGAGAACGAAGCTATTCGCCTCCAAAGCGAAGAGAATTCTACAGAGATAGGAGAGGAGGAGGATTTCGTGGTGCTGGAGGTCGTAACAGACGAGCTAATAGTAGAGATTGGGAAAACGATAAAAGACGAAGAAGTTTTTCTCCAGATCGTAAAGATAAAGACAGAAATCCGGTAAGGAACGATGAAAATACAACGCGAACACTTTTTTTAATTATTTTAATTTATTTCTCATTAGGAAGAAGAAGATGAAGAAACGAGAGCATATAGATTGGAAATTGAAAAGCAAAAAGCAATGAGAGAAAAAATCCTTAAAGACAAAGAACTGAGAAGGAGAAAAGCAGCAGAAGAAAAATTGACTGAAGTAAGATTTCAAAAATGTATACATACAAAATATGAATATATATATACATACATATATTTAAAAAATTTTATTTTATTAATATAATTTTATTACAATAATCCCCTTCTTTAAGGATAAAAATGATGAGCCATTGAAACTAAAACCAATAGTAGTCACTGAAAGTAAAATTATATCTTTGAAAAAAGTTAAAGATAGAAATGAAATGGAACAAGCAAATAATAAAATGCAACGAAATTCTTCAACAAATAAAAAAGGTTTTGAAACTAGTAGTAGTAGTACTAGTCCACAACGTGCAGCCACTAAACGTTCTATACCCACTGCAAAAATATTACCAGATGCAAAACGTTCTCTAACTGAACATATTAAAAAAGATATTGCCGTATCAACAACCACTGGTGGAAGCAATACTATTAAAAGTACAGCTCAAAGTACAACTTCGTCAATTGTCGCAGCAACAACCACAGCTGTTATTAAACCTGTATTCAAAAAATCAACGACTGTTCAAACAGATTTTTCTAAAAGTCAAAAAACTGATTGCAACTCTGATGAGATGTTAGATGATTATGATGATGAGCTTTTAGAGGAAGAACGTTTATTAGCATCACCAACACCATCACCATCAAATACCCCAGAAATTGGCCCTGAAATTGAGAATGATATTGATGATGACGATGATAATATTATTTATGGCAAAAATGATGATTATGATACAGCAAGTGATACTAAAGAAGATTTTGTTGATGATGATGAAAACATAAAACAAAAACCAAAAAAATTATTTATGTCGTCAAATCGTAAAGTTTTATTAAAACCATTCCAAAAAAATTCAGATAAAATTGATTCAATGAAAAAAAAAGTTTTCGATAGACTCGAAAAACCAAAACCAAAAGTGTCCGTCAAAGATAGCGCCAAAAAGAGAATTCAAAAAATTATTGAATAATAATGATAACTAAAAAAAAATTGCCATCATTATTATAAAATATATTAAAAACACCCAGTTTTATTATTATATATTATCATTTTCTGTTCTCAACTATGAATGATTCTTCAAAATACATGGAATAATTTCAACAACGGGTTCGTGAGTTTATATTCATTTTTTTATTGTAATTTTTTTGTTTTATTTTTTTTTTCTAATTTTTAATTTTTAACTAAAAATTAAAAAAAAAATTTTTTTAAGATAATAATTAGCTTATAAGCATGCAAAAAAATGGAAGCATATTTTGACAAAATAAGGCTTTTACAAAAAACACTATAAAATAAAATAATACAACGTTTTAGTTGTTAAAAATATATTTAGATAAGTAAAAAAAAAACAAAAGGCTTCAAATTTTCTACCAAAATTTGAATTTATTTTAGAGAATGTTTTTTAATAAATAAATGTGTTTATATTCTTAAAAGATAATAGATCGAAAAAATTTTTTTAAATGAAAAAGGAAGTAAAAATTTTTTGCTTTTCAAATATGTGTTATATTATAATATGTATTTACTAATATATACATACAATATATGTTGACGTTTATATAAATTTATATGTTGCTTTCTATGAAAGTTCTATTTATTAATTTCTAATTTTTTTATTCAGTAAATTATATTTGCTTCAAAATTTAATTAAAAATTATTTTTTCTTTGCCTATAAATACTTTCTTTTTTAAATCAATCTATTATAGAAAAATTCATGATTAAGTTAAAAACATTAAATTTCATATAGAGATGTCGCGAAAAAAAAATTTAAGATATTTTTAAAATGAAAAATAAAAGTATTAAATACTTTTTATTAGAACTTCAAGTTTAATATAATAAATTATCTTACCTAAAAACAATAGTTAAAAACTAAACTCTATTTAAATAAATTTTTATTTCTTTTTTTTTTTTAATTTCCTTATTAGATTCGAAGACAAAAAAAAGCAAGATAGCAAAAATTAAGAAGAATTTAGGATAAATTAAGAATAAAAATTTGAAAATTGATATCGATAATAATTTACATTTGTATATTTTTGTTAAATCAAAATAATCTTGTAATTTCTATTCAACTTGAATGAAGAAAAATTATAAAATATAAATGAAAGCTGATTTTGATGTCTTTTGCCCCTCCCCCCCCCCCCCCCCCTTCCCCAACTGGATTTACGAAAACTCTTTTTCTATTATATTTTTTTTTATTAAAGTTAAATTTAAAAATAATATAATATATTGATATAATTTAATTTTTATGAATGTAAAAATATAAAATTCTAGAAAAAAAATATTTATAATATTATACATAGTTATAATTATTCGTATTAAATAATATTTGTGTACATCTTTGGTAACTATTATATAATGATAATATCATATTATCATATAAATTATTTAATTTGAATATGTATTTAAATTAATCAAAATAAAATTATTAAATATTCTGATATTAGATATAAAACAAATTGGATCTCTAATGAAATTCTTACTTATAATATTTTACTAAAATGCTTGTATAAAGAAAAAGAAAAGTCTAAACAAAAATCAAAATAAATAATTAAATTTCATTGATATAATTTAATTATTCAAATTTTGTTTATACATTATATATAAAATACAATTTTGTTTTTAATTTTTTATTTACTTGGTCGAAATATACATAAAACATAGTTATTCTTTTTATTAAAACTTTTATATGAATAATTTTTCTTTCTCGCATTTTATTTTTTCTTTTTAATTACTTTTGTGAATAATTAAAATTTTTTAAAAAATAATGAAGGGGGTCCAAAAATTTTACTATTTTAAGATTATAATGTTAATTTATACTATTTTGTATTGTTTTAGAAAATTGGTATATACATTAATATAGAATTCAGTATGAAAACTAATTTTCTTATATACATATATATATTTAAAAATACTTATATTAAATAAAGTAAATCAATTTTTTATTTTATAAAATATAATTAAATTTAATTTTAATTTAAGAAACATAAGTTCATTTAAAATCTAAATTTATTATTTTCTTATTAAATATTGAATATATTGTATTATAAAAAAAAAATATTTGACTTATGTACTTTATATGTATTATGAAATATAATAAAAAATGCTAAATAAAATATAAATAAGTAATAAAGAAAAATAAGAAATTTTAGATTTGCTTGAAATGAAGTACGAATACTTGCTTTTTTCAAACTTTAGTTCTTATATAGAAAAAAAAAATATAATGTTAAAATCAGTTACAACTGAAACAAAACAAAAACTAATAATACTTTAAATATATTTTATGTTTAATGATGATCAAAATTTTTTTAAATTTTTTTTATGAACATGTTCTCGTATTTCGAACTCTGTGCATTTATATTTATTTTTTGTATTTGTTTTGGAATTTACAATAATTAAAGTAATATATGTTCAATATACTTAGAATTATTTAAAAAAAAAAAAAAGTTTTTTAATATATAATAAATTTTTTATATTTTATTATACACTACATTGTAAAATATAATAGAATAATTTTAAAATAAAAGAATTTTAATTAATAATTTTATATTAAAAATTATTTTTAATTAAATTTCTTTCGTTAAATTTCAGTAAATTTTTTATATTTGAAATTTAAATTTTCAAAGTTCATAATTTATTGTTTATGTAATTTTATTCTTCAATTTAAAAAAAAAAATATTCAATAGCTAAATACTGTTTTAAAAGTTATATAATCAATATTTTTATTAAATATAAAATTAAAAATTTAAAATTTTCATTAAATTTTAAAGATAATCGATAATTTTATTTTTAAATTTATTTTATAATATCAATTTATTTGGAATATATAATGGAATTTTCAATAATTCGTTAAAGATTTATGTTTATAAAAAAAAGTAGTCAATACACAAGAACTAAAGTTTTGGGTTATATAAAAAATATATATAATTTAGTTATTTATTAAAACAAACTGTTAATAAAAAAAAAAATATAACAAATATAAATAAAAAGTAATTAATTAAGTAATATATCACTTAAAATTCATTATACGTAGTTACAAATAAGATATGTATATTTTCTTTTAAATTTGCACTTTATTCTAAAATAAAAAAAACTAATAAACATAATTGAATTTTTAGAACAAATTCTTTTATATTTCTTTCGATATAATTTTAAATATTTATTTTGGTGTAAAGTCTCTTCTTTTTTGATTAAAACTGAAAGTAATTTGATTTAATTATTTTCTTAGTTAAATTTATTAATCAAATTAAATTGTAAATGTATTCGAAAATCTGTAACGCAAAAAAAAAAATTTAAATAACATTAATAAATATTATTATTATTTAAGCAAAGAAAAATTGTTTTGATAAAACAAATAAACGAATATTTTATTTTTAATTTTGTAGAGAAAAAATTGTATTATGTTAAACTACTCTAATATTTTGTATTTTAATTTTAAAATATTTGTAGATATGAAATTTTAAAAATTTTATATTTCAAAAAACAAAAAACTATTTTATTATTATTTGAAATATATGTTATTAAATTTTCAAATTTATAGCATTATATTTTTATGCATTATAACATTAAAATCAAAAAAAAAGAAACAAAATGTAAAATTTATTATATAATAAATTTATAAGAATTCAACTACTAAATAAAAAAATAATTATTTGATATGTTTACTAATTAATAAGCACATTTTTCCTTTTTTTTTTTTTGCAGAATTAATTTTTTAATAAGGTTTTAGATTTTTGAACATAATTGTATACATAATAACGTAAAAATACATAATTTAATTTTAGATTCAATTTATATTTAATTTAGTTATAAGTTTTTTTTTTAATTTTATTTAGGCAAAATTTATATTTCCAAATATCATATTCTTTTTTAAGAATTAAATAAAATAATTTTTAAAATGTCTTAATTATCTTTATCTTAAATGTTTCATTGTATTAATAAATAAAAATTTATATGTGTGAGCTGATTGTGTTTATTTTTTAAGAAAATATATTACGTAAAAATATCATGTATTTAAAATAAAATTGAAATTAAAAAAAAAATAAATTTCATATAAATATAAAGCAGAAACAAAATTTTATATAAAATAAAATATCAAAATCTATTCTTGCCATTATTCACTAGACTTAAATTTCATAACTACACTTAAAAATCAAATTGTTAGTTTTAAATGTTAAAATAAAAAAAAAAATCATGTTCACATAAAAAGAATTAATGTTATCACAAAAACATTATAAAAAATTAAAAAATTAAAAAAAGACAATATGTAAATTTTTTTTCTGGAACAGCAATCATAAATTGATAATCAAAATTCTTGTATTTTTTGTTTTTTCTTCTTTCAAAAAAAAAAAAATTAATTAAATATTATTATTGTTTAATAAATTCATCCAAAGTAGTCTACCAAGATCTTTATTTACTAAGAAAGTAAATTTATTAAATTTTTTTGTTTGATTTTTTGAACATAGTTATTAATTTTATGACAATTTATAAAATAAATAAAAATTATAAATAATCTAAACAAAAAATTATAAAAAGTTTGTTTTAAAAGCATCAATTTTGCATAATTATAAAAATATAATTGTAAAAATCAAAAATGTTAATTTTTAAATTAAAAAATTTTTGTGTAAATTTTGAAAATGAAAAATTAACAAAACAACTATCACTGTAATTATTTTGAATATTTAAAAACAAATCAAACAAATAGCTAAAATAAATATTTGTATATTTTAAAACTTATTGTTATGTCAAAGTATAATATTTAGTATGAAAACTAATAATATTATTAATTATTTTCTAATTTTTCAAATTCATATTGAAACTCTACATTTTTCAATTCTAATAATTATTCAAATTTTCAACATTTTTGCTAATATAAAGCTTTACTCTTATATTCAAATATCAGATAATTTTCCTAAAATTCTTTGAATTTATGCTAAATGAAATAAAATTTTTAATTGTTTTTATCTACATGAAAGAAACTTAGTAGACACAGTGAATTGATATATATATACATATATAAATTACATAAATTATTTTGAATAAAAATAAAATTTTTATAAAATAGAAAAAAATCTATTTATTTTGAAAATAAAATAATAAACATTTGTATTAATTTAATAATTTAATTTTGTTTAAATATTTTTATAAATAATAATTTTATAAAAAATAAATATTAACTAATTTCATTAATAATTCTAATTAATTATCAAAAAAAAAATGATAGAAAAATCAATACAATTTGATGATTTCTTTTTAACTACATCAATAATTAATTTTATTTTTGCAATTTAAAAAAAAATATATATCTACATTTTCAATTCATATAAGATTAATATTATATAATATATATATATGCAAAAGTGTATTGTATTAATTTTGAAAACTAAATTATATAAATTGGTATACCTTTATTATTGTTTAACGTATAAAATAATATAATTTTAGAATAAGCTTATAAATATTAGAATTTATGCAACAAACTATATATTTTGTTCTATATTACTAATAAATAGTTTCTATCGAAATAATACGATATAAATTATGCATGCCTACATATAAATATTGTTTATATATTATAAAAGTAAATATTTATTAGGAAAATTTTTTTTACTCTGAAGGAGTTATTACAGGACGAGATATTCTAATTTAACTAAAATGAAAATGAAATTTCACAAAAACTTTTATTTCGAAATAAATAGAATATAAAAGAAAAAAGATAGAATATATTGCAATACAAATTACAAAAATAATTACATTTAAAATGAATGAATTGTGTTTTAATTTAAATAAGTTTTTAAATTATTCACAAAATTCATCATAATTTTATTTCAATTGTTATTTTAAAAACTATGTCAATTATGAGCTTGTTTTTTTCAAAAATATTTTATTATAAAACATAAAGTGAATAAATAAAAAAAGAAAATTCTTCAAACAATTGAAGAACTGAACTCATATTGCATCAACTTCTTTTACTTTTTAACTTAAAAAAAAAAAAAAACTATTACTTTATTACTATAATAAATTAGTGTTATAACTCTTGGTGCCTAATTGCTAAATTATCGTAGATATTTGCTTCTACTATTCTACTTCAAATAATATTTGTATGTATGTATGTTAAAATGCTTAAAATAAAATAATTTTTATTTATATATATATATGTATATACATATAAATCTTAAATATATATAAATATATTTATTTATATATACATATGTATAATTGATTTGTTCATTATGTTGTTTAATATACGTATTATAAAATTACACAGATTAAATTAAATAAAATTCAAAAATAAAAACATTTAAAATTATTAATATATTTTTTTCTTGTTTATTTAACGCTAATATACGTAGAATAAACACAATTCCTTAATGTTTCCTTTATGTTATTATTATATAGATAAACATATTTAACAGTATAATATTAGATATAAAATGTTGGTATTTAATAAATAAACACTATAATATATTTTGTAATATTACCATTAATTATAATCAGACAAACTAAAAAAATTTACATAATGATTTATTATATGTTTGTATATAATAACTACATTGTGTTCTATTATATACAAAAGACAAAAAAGTTAAAGACTAATTAAATTAAATAAATTTAACAAACAAATAATAGTTATTAAAAAAGAGATTTTTTTTCTTTATTTGTCAATTACTTTTAGAAATATTTGTTTTAATACATTTCTTTTTTTTTATGTATAAATAATTTACATTTACTTAATGTAAAATAATGTGATATTTAACTTTTTTATATTAAAAAAAAATTTTTTTTTTTTAAATCATAATTTTAAAAAAATTACAAAAAGTTAATTTAGCAAAAAAAAAAAAGCAAAATTATCCTTATTAGTTTAATTTTTCAGTTATTTTTTTTTTTTATTTTATTATTTCATTTAATTAAATTTTATATGAAATTTAATATAAATTTAAAAAAATATATATATAAAAATTATTTTTCTATTTCAGAAAAACAGAGGTAAAAAAAGCGACGAAAAAAAAGTATACAGATCAATAAATAATTTTAGAAACCAAATAAAATTGTGTTTTAATTCATCAACATATTAAATTAAATATTTGATATACGTTATATATGTACATATATACACACGTTTCAGATAGTTAATTAAGGTCTAGTCTTAATCCTGTAACTAAGGTCAAAGTGTATTAAGTCAAAGTAATTAAAAATATATTAGAATAACATTTAAAATCTAATATTAAATTAAATCCTTTCTTCCGAATTCTTATGCTTTTTAAGTCAAAAATTAAAATATTGATTCAAAGATTTTTACAAATAATTAAAAAGAAAGTGAATAATTAATATAAAATACAAAGAATAATAATTAATACGAAATACGAATAAATAATTAATATAAAATAGGCTATGAACATTAAATTCAAAGTTCAATTGGGATTATTTTCCAATTTGTAAATATTGAATACGTAATTTAATTAGCAGAAATTAGAAAACTCCATTTTAACTACGTACCCACGTACTTTGATATAGTACCCATTAAGTTGGTTCAACTTTTGTTTACTATCTTAATACAACTTAAATAATACATTGGGTTTCATATTTTCTAAAACAAAAAATGCAGTGTACATTATTTTATTATAGAATATAAAATGAAAACATTAATTAAAATTTCGAAATGTTAGTTTAATTTTAATTATTAATATATATACATATAGCTTATAATCAAAAATTAATTACATTAATAATATAGTACAAATATTTTCATTATTAATATCAATTTTTTTTTTAGACATAAATTTATGTAGCAGATAACTATTCAAGTTGGATGTTCATGTACATAGGCAGGTTTATAGATTCATACACAAACATTTGTCACATTTGTATGTGTTCATCATTATTCTTCATCTAAATTTTCCATATTATTCCAATCATAAGATTTGAATTCTTCTCTCATATTTTTATTGGTATCTAAAAGAACACGTAACTTTCTTACAAGACTCATTAATTGCTCCACTTTTTTAATATTATGTTCGTAATATTTTGTAAAACTTTCTAATCCCATTTGATTTTTAGCTTGTGTTGATGATGAAATTTTATTGTATAATTCCACTGATTTAATAAGATTCTTTAATAATTCTTCATTGTATATAAATTTTGTTAGGGATTTATCTTTTGGATGACTCGAATAAAAATTATCTACTTGTAAAGATATGCTAGCAGATTTTTCCAATATTGAAGGCGTTATTTTTAGCTGATTTTCACACAATTTAAAAATTTCAGTCAAATTTTCTTCGATTGATTTTACTATTTGATTTTCCATTGTAAATTAAAAAAATTATTTGACATTAACTTCAATCCAATTTTTTAAATTTCAATCTATTTTGATTATTATGTTTATGAAAATGATTAGTGTTGAAACTTAGATATAATGCAGGATTTAACTTCTATTTTTGAAATTTCAAAATTGTTTATACATTGACAAGAAAGTATGTAAATAATAAAATAAACTATCAAATATGAATTAATGATGTGACATCTCGATATGTATTTTATATTATATATACATATTTATGTAGCATATTCTCTACAAAAACCGGTTGCTGCAACTAAGTAAAGTTGAGATTCATTGGTTCGTCGTTTTCGAGCTGAGCTATTTAAAGTCGAACTAGTTTTTCTCTTGATTAATTATTAAATTGATTGATTATTAATTAAACCGTCTGAGAAAATCCGATCTTTTTTTTTTGTTATGATGCATTTATTACTTTTTGACAAGAATTATATATAATTGTAATAGTACAGTATGTGTAAATTTGAAGTTTTAAAAAACCTTCACACTATTTACAACCTATACACTATTGAAATTTATTCAACTGTTTGAGAGAGAGAAAAAAAAATTCATTCAAAAAAAACATTCAGCAAAATAAATACATACAAAATAAAATAAATTTAAAATATCAAACTTTTCACTGCCATAAGAAAAAATAATAGAAAGTGCTGCTATCAATGTAAATTGTAAACAAATGCAAACGACTTTCGCGACAAAGTGATTTATTTTGTACTCCTGTATTTTTTGTGCAGATTTCTTCCTCTTTCTCAAAACAATTAGGTGCAGACTGTGAAGGTTTTTTTGAAACGTCAAAGCGATAAACCTTGACATAACAAAAATATCCTATCTGTCAATCGTGCGACAAACCAATGAATCCACCTTTAATTTTCATAAGTTTGACGTTTGCTTTTAACGAAAACTTTTATCAGATGTTTCGTAAAAAAAATATTCTAAAATAATAAAACATCAATCGAAAGGAAATCACAAACATAATTATATTTATTGCCCTGCAAGAGTTGCATTTTAGTTAATCTTTTAAGAAAGATACTTAAAATGGATTATATTCGACCAGTTCTTACTTGTTTAGGAACATTTTGCAGTTGTTTAAATTGCAGTGAAGAAAGTTCTGTAAGTTCATATGCATATTATACATATATGCATTCAAATTCATTCACCTTAATTTTCCTTTTAAAATTTATAAATTTTGATTTTAATATAAATCAGGGGCTGGAACCAAATGAAAGAACTCATCTTCTTATTGATCCTGTAAATAATAGCCCAGCTTTACGTAGAACAAATTCTGACAATTTTAGTAATGAATATTCACAACCACTACCAAAAAAAGATGAACAAACAGCACTTAGTAGACTTGTTCAAAATACAGAAAAGTATTCATTAAACGTATTTTTTTTTTTTGTTTTAATTAAATCATTCTATTTTTAAAGCAATATGATACATGTTTGTGCTATGGACTCACATAATCTTGAACATAAAGAATATAATGATCGCGTTAAGATATATACCCAAAGACTTCAACAACAATGGAGCAATATCCAGTATCCCACGAATGGTCCAACAGGTTTTAATTTAAAATAAAATTTGAAATTTTAAATATCCAACAATAAACCTATTTTCAATTTTAGGTTTACTTAAAGATATTCCAAATCCTGAATTTTATTTGACTGCAACCCCTATATCCGCATCAGATTTATCATTACTTAAAAGTGCTATTAGTAAAGCTCAAATTGCTGTTGAAGAAATCAAAGTAGAACACAAAGAAGATATTGTGGTGCCTTTTAGAATCCCTTAAAAATGTATAATTATGATTTTCAAAATATTAAAAATTGTTTATTGCATTCTTTTTCGTGTAAATAAAAATAATTTTATATATGTACATAAATACATTTTACCCTCATATTTTGTATTGTATAGCATATTTTAGCTTTTAACTAAATACATAATAATATGTATGTATATATACTTCATATTTACATTACAAGTATGTATGCTCATTCATTCATATTCTGTTGCCTGCATAAGTTGGCCAATGGGGTGGTAAAAAATATATGTACATACAAATGTAAGTTTGTATGAGTTTTAATTATATTTTTAATTTTCTAAAGCTACCCACCTGCTATTTACAGTATGAAATTTAAATTTTGAAAAATAGTGTATAAATATGTACATAGGTGATCAAACTTATGAAGCAGAAAATGCTGAGGTTATTCAAAAAAAAATTACCATATTACTTTAGAATTGAACTGTTACATGGAAGGTATGGAATATGAGATAGCAGAACAAACCCACGTAAGACTCGAAAAGTCTATTACTATTTTACCCAAAAATAGTTTCCAAAACATTTTCCTTTGGAAAATATACAAAATTGCAACATTTTCTATTTAACTAAAGCTCCAATAGGTGGACTGCCAAAATTTCCTTTTTTTGGCGTTGTCAAAAAAAATTTTCATATGAGTTTGGACAATAACGTCATTAATTTGTTTACATTTTATATTCGAACACTATTGAATTCAAACCACAAAATAATTCTAAAAAGATATATGTAAGTACAATAGTAGTCTCCCAATCTTAAAAGGGATTTCCCAGATATATTTAATATCATCATTTCATTGTATCAAAGCATAATTGGTGAATAGTTTAGTTTAATAGTTTAATTTGCTAAAAAGTAGAAATGTTAAAGTGGAAAGTACTACTATTATTATATTTATTCAAATTATGTTGCGGTTTCGATCCAATAACGTGGACTGTAGTAGGGGGTCTTGGGGGATTAAGTGGGTATGGTTTATACAATTTCGAAAAATTGAAAGAAGTGTCATATTGCCAACTTCCTATGGTAGAATGTTGTTCACCTAGCTCAATTCCAGTTAATTTACCACGTAAGATAAGCTTGATCTTGAAATATATGCATAAAACCAATAATTATGTTTATTTTAGAATTAGAAAAAGACTTAAGAAACAATTTATACGGTCAGCATATACTTATCGAGCATTTAATTCCAGCATTAAAAAGTCATTTTCAGGATGAGGTGAAAATAAGGAAGCCGCTCGTAATTAGCTTTCATGGTACACCTGGTACTGGAAAAAACTTTGTTTCAGATTTTATTGCAAAACATTTATATAAAAAAGGAACAAATAGCAAATTTGTGCACAAAATTGGTAAAGTAAATTTTGCTCTTGAATCGGACATCGATAAATATAAAGTTAGTAAATATGCCTATATGCACTTTATATCCAATATACTTATACAAATTTACAATTTACATTTTTACTTTTTTAATTATAGGTAGAACTTGCTGATAATATAACAAAGGCTGTTAAAGAGTGTCCACGGTCCTTGTTTATATTTGATGAAGTAGACAGACTACCTAAAGGTGCTTTTGAAACTTTGACAACATTTTTGGATTATCATGATATTATCAATGGAGTTGATTATTCTAAAGCGATGTATGTTTTTTTAACAAATACTGCCGGAAAGGAAATAGGTCATAGACTTTACGAATTGATGAAATCTGGAAAAGAAAGAAGCTCTACACGATTACATGAATTTGAAGATATTTTAGAAGCCGGGGCATATACATTAAATGGTGGTTTACAAGGTGGAGGCATATTAAAAGCACATTTAATAGATCATTTCTTACCCTTTTTGCCTTTGGAAAAACAACATGTGAAAGATTGCATAAGAGCAGAATATTTAAGATGGAATGTTAATCCTATGGAAAGTTCAATTAAGTGAGTTAATATTAAATAATAAGTTAATCATATATTAAACATATGATTTTTTTCATTTTAGTTACATCTTTGATAGTAATGTAGTTTATGATCCCGATTATAAATTATATTCCACCGCTGGATGCAAACGGCTTGACGCAAAGGTCAGATTAGATGTTAATGCAAATTATTTAGCCGAGGAAAAATAACATAACTCAATTCCTATTAGACCAGCATTTAAAAAAATTTTATATTTAAATTTTTCAAAATCATACAATTGGACAAGTCCAAATATAATCTTTAAAACTAAAAATGAGATTTTTGTAAAATTTGAGATTTTGTAAATAGTGAGAAATTTGTTTTGTAAATCAAACAGGAAAAAAGATAATATTATTCATTTTGCACAGTTTTAAGTTAATAAAAAATTTTTAAGGAAAAAAATGTGCTTACATAGCTTTTTACTTATTATTCAAACTTAAAAAAGAAAAAGTAAAATTCATAGTTAGGTACCTATTTTAAATAGAAATTTTTATACGTATTCTGTTAGGGTTGTTATATAAAAAGCTTGTAATTCTCTAAATAAAATCAATTTCGAAACTCGAAATTTTATATTGAAAAACGAAATTTTTTTAATAATATCCTATCACTCCAAGTAATGCGATTGATGACGGTTTATGCGTGGAAATGTGCGATTCACAGATTTTTAAATTCATTTTCATATTTATGGTTTCGTTCAATTTTGCAATATTTACATATTTGCATAAACTTTAGAAACTATCAGTTTCAAGAAATCACAAATACGGATATATGAAATTTGTATTTGCATATCACTTTGAATAATATACATATTTACATAAATATACATATGTACATACATAAGTGAATGCTATCATAGACTCCTATAATGTAATACATGTATATATAAAGATTTCTGTGGTGCTATACATGCGCATACATATGTTTTTCTTTTCAAATTTTTAATTAAAATTTTGAACCGTTGAGCGTTACACGAAAATTTGACTCTAAAATTACCTTTATCTCTATTATCTTTAAGCCATAATTTTTGTACTTTATAATCTATTTTTCATACTATATTACGTAAAAAGGGTATCTCCCGTTTTCTATGTACTTATAAAAATTTTGTTTATTTGTAAATTTATTGAAAGAATAAAGGTTAATATTGTATCACATGCAATTGTGAACATTGCAAAAAAATTACCGTAAAATGTTCCGCTTAACGTTATTAATTATAGTAATTTTTTTTAAATCGTGTTGTGGACTTTTTAATCCTTTTTATTTCATAGCTGAATATACTTATTGTCAATTGCCAAATGTTGAATGTTGTTCATCTAGTTCAATCTCACCAAATTTAGTTGGTAAGTTAAATTTTAAAATGAAAATTAATATGTATGATTAGCAATTTTATTGCAGCTTTAGAAGAGGACTTAAGAAAAAATTTATATGGTCAACATATAGTTATTCAGCAAATAATACCAGCTTTAAGAAGTCACTTCCATAAAAATGTAGAGTCAAGTAAACCACTTGTAATTAGTTTTCATGGTGGCTCAGGTACAGGAAAAAACTTTGTGGCAAAAATGATTGCGAAGCACATATATAGCTACGATTTGCAAAGCAAATTTGTTCACCAATTTGGTAAATCTGATTTTCCAGTTGAGGCTGATGTTAATAAATACAAAGTGAGATAAATAATACATTTAAAACTTTTAACTTTTCTATATTAAATTTAAAATTGCAGGTTTATATAAAAGATAAAGTTTTAAGTGAAGTCAGAAAGTGCCCACATTCTATGTTTATATTTGATGAAATTCATTTGTTACCTAAGGGTGTTTTTGAAGCCATATCAACTTTCTTAGATTATCACAACAACGTGAAAGATGCCGATTTTTCTAAAGCCATATTTATTTTTTTAACAAATAATGCCGGAGAAGAAATACTTGATAAACTTTACGAGCTAAGAAGTTTAGGAGTTGAACGTGATTCAACAGAACACCACCATTTTGAAGAAATATTAGAAATAGGTGCTTATGCATTAAATGGAGGTTTGCAGGGTTGTAGTTTGTTGAAAGCCAATTTAATAGATCATTTTGTACCATTTTTGCCATTAGAGAAAAAGCACGTTAGAAAATGTATAATAACCGAGTATTTCAGATGGAAAGTTAACCCAACAGAAAGGTCAATTTCGTAAGTTATGCTCTTTAAATTTCCGTGTTTCTTAAACAGATTCATTTATTTTGCCTGTTTTTTTAGTGAAATATTGAGCAATTATGTTGTTTATGACCCTCATCATCATTTATATGTAGATGGTGGATGTAAAAGAGTTGATGGAAAAGTGAGGATAGATGTTATGAATAATTATAGAGTACATAAAACGTGAAATTTCTACTTCACGACAATTAAAAAATTGAATAAGGTTTTTTACTTTGACTTATATTTTTTCTTAAATAAAAATGAAAAATTTAGCATTTTTTTATATCTGTGGATAAATAATATTTTACCATGCATTTAACCATTTTAATCGACTATCTTTTCTCAGTGTCTCACCATCTAACCGATTAGCATCTTTTTCGAATATTTCTGTAGCCTCTATTCGTTGATCTGAAATTTTTAATTCCTTTGCTACTAAGCATTCACCATTTTCTTTTAAAATTGTGTTATTTATATCATTTTCTGTTGGTTCTCCATATGGGAAAGTTATTGGTGTTATTTTCAGTAAATGCTTTATTTTCCAGAGTCTAGCATTATTTTCTGGTATATTTTTAACAACGGTAAAATCACTTTGTTTTCCATCTAGCCCCAAATCTTTAAGAATACGTTTTTCCCAATAAGGATTACCTTTAACTGGTTTTACACGTTGGACACGAAATAGTTTTGATGGGGTTATAGGAGGATCTTTGTGGTCCGGTGTCCTGAAATTAATTTTTTTCACAATAGTATAATAGAAATGCATCCATCTACATACCTTGGATAATAAATAATTTTCCCAAATTTCATTTTATCTTCGTCTCTGTATAAATATTTTTTATTATGTTTTCCATAGTTCCTAATTAATTGAGTTTGAATTTGGTGTGTTTTGAATAAACTAAGCATTTTACTACAGATAAAATATCTATAGAATAATGTATCTGAGAATTCTTTTGACGATACCAAAATTTTTGATAAGGTTAACATTAAAAAACTAAACAAATATATGAATCTGTCATAAATCATATGTAAATTGTAATGGGATTAAAAGTCAATAATGTGTATAAAAAACGTATACAATATATAAATGCCAAAATACGTTCCAATTCAGTACATACCTATTATATAAATCTAACTTTACATTCTTGTTTACCTTCATGTACGCTTCATGCTACTACATAAACGGGTTAATTGAACAAACAGGACAAAAGAACGGGGTAATTGACAAAAGAATATTAATGCGATCTGCCCAGTAAGTGTGTAAATCAACGAGCTATTACTTAGTTTACTAATTAGTTTGTCAATTAATTAAAAGTCGAAATTGTGTGAGCTGCGTTTTTTGATAAGAATTATTTTTGACTGGAAAACTTTTTGACAAAAATTATTTCATATTTTTGGAAGAGTAATAAATTTTTAATTGAATTTCAACATTCAAAAATCCGTCAAAAGCCAGATCCTCATATTAATAAATATGTTACAAGCATGTTTTCTTTCAACAAGGATTTTTACAATCTAATGCTAACCATAGATGGTTCCAATAATTGTCCAAATATTTAGCAGTTTCAACATTTTCTTTCAAAAGTTAATAAATTTTAAATTTGTCAAAGTTTTCGAAAATGACGGGAAAAATGTTTGCACTATGAAAAATGTCATATCCCTACTATTAATATCACTTGAACAAATGTTTCTATTGCAAATGATTTTATATTAAAATTGTGAATTTTCACTTCAGTAGAAATTAGCATATAATATGCACTATTGCACTATGCACTATACACTATGGACCGCAATTAAAAATTGTACAATCTTATGTTATGACATGTGATTAAATAATGATTATATCAACCCAAACCAATCCAATACAAGTATATGTATACATAAATGCATTAATAACTATATTAATCCCACCTGAAACTTCTTTGAAAATAAAAATGGTCATTTTAACATAATTATAATAAAAATATGATTTTACTGTGGTTTTTAGATTCATCAATTTCTGTTATCATTAACATCAACATATTTTGTAATTGGTATTAACTTAATTTTTCTAAATTTTGCAAAATTTTTTATTTGTGAAGCATTTTTAATTCTAATAGTGGTAAACGGAAGTTTTTTTAAGAAAATTTTTTAATTTTAGCTACAATTAACAATAATTTGCTTCATTATCATTGAGCTTGTTTATATTTTTAGCTTAAAAATTAAATATATTTGTATATAAAAAGTTTGGTAAAGAAGTCTATGTTCTTCCCTGACGTTCTTGAGGTGTTTCACCATCTTCTTCTCTATTATTGGTACGCTGCTGTAAAATTAAAATATTAACATATTTTAATTTTGAATAAAATTTCTGCTTTATGAAGTAGGTATGCAAATTGTGAACTGACCACTTATTATATTGGGTTTTAAAACAAAAATTGTGAGGGAAATGTGCAGATAATCCAATTATCACAAAAAAACGAATCATTGATTTCAAAATATTTTTGCTAATGAGATATAATTTTTGCTATCGTGATTAATGAAATAATGTGGTTAAATTATGAGGAAACTTAAGATAATTTTATTGATATGTGAAGAAAAAAAAATATTTTTAATAAAACAAAAGATCATTTTACTTTCTTGGTACTTATTTTTTCATTGTTTTTTTTTTTTTTTTAGATAAAATGGTAATTTTGTAATAAATTTCTTAATTTTTGTTAATATATATATATTTTTTTTTGAACAAAAATTTTAGTCTAATCCATTTTCCTATTTTAAATTAATATTATCATTGTTATTATACTAGTTATTTCGCCACAATAGTATTCATATTATTTATTGTAATTTACGATTTGCTGGTTTTTAGGTTTTCAATGCGAAATTTTTGAAAATATTAAATATTTTTTTTTTTTAATTTAAATGAATTTTTGTTTTTCTTTTGTTTCATTTTTTGTTTTTATATTTTTATTTTTATAATAATTTCACTTCAAATTTACCGCTCTTAATGGCATTTTGAAGTTGGCCGCTGCTTGCAATTGAATTTGATAAGCTAAGCTATGAATTTTGAAGCCGTATAGTCTGAAACCAAGAAATAATAATTGATAAATTTCAAGAACATTTTTAATACAATAAATTTAGGTACATAAATTAAATACACAAAATTCGTACAAACCTTGGAACAAATTGGTTTGTTGGTCTTTTAGGACGATATTCCGGATGAACCATAAAAAGCATATGAGGAAAACCAGTACCAAAATAAGCCCCGTCAGTATGATGATGTCGCGAAGATTTCGGAGTATAAACATCAATACACTTTGGACAATATGTTTTTACCATTGCCTCACCAGGTATATCTGACAAGCCTTAAATAAAAAAAAAAATCGCATCAAAAAATACGTGCTAAATTTGAAATATATATGTACGTACCTAAAGGGAGCATAGGTTGACTTTCACAATAAACTCGAGGACAATGACCAAAATCTCCTGTTTGGTATTTTTCTATCATTTGGGCAATACCACGATTAGTTAATATATATCTAGCATGTATTAATCCATAAAGCATTTCAGCAGCTTGTTCTGTCATATCAGATTGATGCGGATTGTCTTCCAATTCGTCCTCTAAATATAAATACAAATATTAACAATATAAAATATATTAAATATTTTTTTGAATGATGTTACCAGGTTCTAAATCTAAAATCATATCGAGAGCTGGTCTGTAATTAGGAACCTGCTCATTTAGCCCAGTTAAATTAAATTTATCTTGTATATAATCCTCATCAACCTGTAAAAGTTGTTTTTTATTACTTGGCAAATGCTTATATTAAATTATTGGGAAAACCTTACCTCGCAAAAGAATTCATTTCCTCTCAAACCACAAAACCATGTAACCCAGGACACTTCCTCAGAGCTACTCATTTTCCTATGAAAAAAAATTAAAATTATTTTTTGAAAATATAGGTTATACTAAGTTAATATAATAAAGGCTTTCTCTATTATGAATTTTATCAATTAAAAAGGTTACATCAAGTGTCACCGCACCCGTAAAAATTTTGTAAAAGCACTCAATAACGCAAACAAAATGTTAATTTTTTAAAAATAGAATTTATACTTTTTACATTAACAATTACATTAAAAACATATATTAACTAATTAAACATGCTTAATAAACAATAATTAAATCCATTTGCAAAATTTTACGTACGAAATTCCGGAATAAGGATTAAAAAAATTGACTTCAGTGAATAGAAATTATGATTGTAGTAGTATGTGGTGGCCAATGAAAGTTTCCGTGTTGTCTTTCTTTCCTAATAAATCTTTTCTAGAATCAAATTTAGGTGGTATTCTTTTTTACATTAATTTAGGAAAGTTTACTTAAACTTTTTTAAATTATGAAAACTATTTTTTTTTTTTATATTTATGTACAAAAACGACTTATTTTTACCTTTTAACTTTCTGGCCAGCCACGCTTTGAAATTTACTTAGTCCAAAATTACACTACACTGCAATGTAGTTCAATATTGATGTAGCTTTTGCGAAATAAAGTATCTAAATATGGAATTGCCATACGTATACAATTGTATACCAAAGTTTGGTAACAGAATTGTTCGTTGTAGATACTGTTTACATTATGAAATTCTTATTTGATTTTGTCTGATGATAAATAATAAAAATCACTCTATTCTTATCAGGTTTTTTAAAAGCAAAAGCGCAAAAAATATTTTTTGGGACTGTTTGGAACAGCCACCAGCTGATTCTTATTTTGAATATAATTTTTTTATAAAAATTCAAAAAATTATTAACTTTGACGAAAAGTCAAACTTAATAATAATTTTTTGAAGTCTGATATGTAAACAGTCATAAGATTATGTTGTAGTTTTAATATTATACATGTGTTTGAGTGCGGTAACGACACCACCCCAAATATTAGTGCATATATTATAGTAAATTATTAGCCTAATAGCTTGTTTTGCTCACTTTTTATTCACTTTCAAATCAGAATTATCAGTTTTTCTAAAGGATATTTTATTTTTCCGGTGTGATTACTCATTTGTTCAATTGGATTCACTTTCAGAAACAAATTGAATAAATTTTGTATATATTTTAGAAAAAAAAACAAGATACGAAATACCGAATAATTCTTCTGACTAGAAAATTGCATTATACAAATATATAATAGTTACTCATTTTCTTCTTACTTGCTGAGTAAAATAGCGAGATAGATGATCAGACCCTATATAAAGTTTAATAATAAAATAAAAAATAAAATTAAATTAATGTGATCAAAAAAAATTAGCTAACGAAATTATTTTTTTAAATTTTCCTTCTTTTCAGAAAATGGATAATTTCTGCTGCAAAATTCACGAAATTTCAGAAATTTGTTTATGTTTTCATTTTTATATGTAAACAGTAGCAGAACCTTAGCGCAGAACAAATTTTAATTTGCACAATACTTATGTTATGTTCAACCCTGTATCAAATCTTTATCTTCCGCTCAATTATGTAGAATTCAAAAAGTTACTTATAAATGTCTTCTGTAATGTCAAAAAGTCTAAATAGATATTTTGACATTTGAATGAAATGTCAAAACATCTGTCATGTGTGGAGATTTTGGGAATGTAAAAACTCCAACATTTTAAAAAGTTTCACGGAATTTTGCAATTTCGCACTATTATTTATAAGATGTCAGATCCAAATATAAGTAATAGTTATCGAGGAATTTCTAAACAGTTAAAACTAAAGGCAAATGATTTTTTAAATTCAAGAAAACATGCCAATAATCTAGTAGATCTAATACAATTTTTCGAAGTAAGATTTTTAATTTGAAAAAAATTTTGTGGTTAGGTTATTGAAAATTTTTTTTTAGGAAAGTTTAAGAAAAGAGCAAAATGTATCATCCTGTGTTCTTACTTTAGAAGTAGTTTTTACAGAATTAATTAAAAGACGTGAATGCTATATTGAAATTAAACCCCTAAAGCCTAAAGGTAAGAAATGAAGCTGACAACAAATCAATACTATGTAACTCCTTAATATTCAGCATCCACAAGTTAACAAAAGTATGTAATTTTCAATATACAAGGTTACATTTCAATATTTTCAGATACAAGTGCGGAAACGAAGTATAAAGAATGGCTCCTAGAACGTTATGAAGATTTTTTCCGATTGCTTCTTTTAGCTTTTAAATGTGAAAAATCGGCAGATAGTACTCAGGCTTTGACTACAAGTATGAAACTTCTTTCGTGGGAAGGGAAATATCCCATAGAACATAATACCCCAGACAATTATTATTTCCCAGTAAATCGATTTCGAACTATTTTAATACAATTGTTATCTACGGAAGCATCTTCATATCATTTAATTGCACGTTTTAAAGAATATTCCGAATATTTAGATGTCGTTTTTTATGCATGGAAAGTATTACCAAGCTTGACTCCTAAAGGAAATGCACCAAGCGAAGCTTTTGTGAACAATTATCTAGAATTAATAAATGCTTTACCAGTAACAAAAGAATTGCAAGAATCATTTAAACTACTATGCCCATCTAACGAAGCAAGACCAGAAATTTTTGATTACGTTATATCACGGAAATGCATTAACAAAGCTTGGCAATGCGTAATGCAGTGGGAAATCAAACCAGCTACACATAAACAAATATTAATAGTGTTATTAGAGAGAGTGCTACCTCACCTTGACAAGCCAGTATTATTAACAGATTTTTTAATGGATTCTTTAGATTTAGGTAAAACTTATTTTGCAAAAAATTAAATTTTTCGCTTTTAGCAACAAACTAATATTTGTAATTTATAGGAGGAGCTATTGGTTTATTAGCATTGCAAGGCATTTTTACATTGATTCAAAAACACAATATCACCTATCCAAATATTTATGAAAAATTATATTCAATGTTTGAACCAGAAATATTCCACACTAAATATAAAGCAAGATTATTTTACTTGGCTGATATATTTCTTAGTTCCACACATTTGCCAGAAAATTTAGTTGCAGCTTTTGTAAAGCGCTTAGCTCGATTGAGTTTGCTAGCGCCACCACAAGATGTTGAAATAATATTATATTTTATTGGAAACTTAATATTACGTCATCCGGGCTTAAAAAGATTAATATGTCACCCAGTTGGTGGAGAAGGTTTAAATATTATAACATTTAAAAATTTTTTATTAAAAATTTTTCATATTTGTTAATTTATTTTCAGTATCTCAGGACCCATATATTATGGATGAAAGAGATCCGACAAAATCAAATGCTTTAGAAAGCTCGCTATGGGAAATTGTTGCACTCCAAAGTCATATAATGCCTTCTATATCTACTGCAGCAAAATTTATATCTCAACCATTGCCATCTCAAGAGTGGGACTTATCCAACGTTCTAGATTTGAAAGAAGATGATGTCAGTTATATTTTTTTTTTCTTGTATTATTTTTCAACTTATTAGTTAATTGTTTTTTAGGTGTTTGATCAAGAAATATCCAGAAAGTGGAAACAATGTGCGCTATCATTTGAGAGACCTCAATCAATTTCTTTACCAAGAAACGATAAGGTTTCACATTATTGGAAATTATTTTAAATAATTTTAAACAAATTTTATGGAAAGTATACTAAATAAATTTGATATGAAAATGGAATGAATTTAACAAATACAATGAGCTTTTTCTCGAAATTTAGATATAAAAACTAATTAAATAAATGTAAAATATTAAAACAATTAAATTTTCCCTTAGTTAAGCAAAAGAAAATTTTGTTCTAATAAGTTCGCGACATAAATATTTATGTATTTAAATTAATTTTGTAGGATATATAATTAAATAAAATGCAAAAGATACACGTTTTAGTAATTCTTAACACCAACATCCAAGCCAAGTTTTGGGAAAATTTAACATTACAATATTTTCCTATGTAAACTATGTTGCTGTATTGTAGATTATATATGGAAATAATTTTAAAAAATTGTTGTTTTTTTTAAGTAGGGATTGATTATTATTTTCGTTTGTCCCAATTGTTAGGTATGTATATGAGTTAACAAGCTAGAATTTAAAAATTAGGAAACAATTTTAATGCTCTGATAAGATTTTTAAAGTAATTCTTACTCAACCTGGATATAAAAATGTCGCATTTCTCAATTTGTTTCATTTCTATAAAGAATCAGATAAGAACTATTAAGTTCAATTACATATTTATGTACATAATTCATAATTCTATTTCGAATAGGAAAATAAAGTGCTTCACGCTTGATTTTTAAGAATATAATATGAAATAAAATTAAAAAATAATAGCTTGTTTCCAAATTGATTTATAACTTATAAGAATAAAAAAGTTTCAAATTATTTTATGTTTTTTATGTTTATTTAAAAAATTATTGCTATAAGTCTTAAAACAACATTCGATCTATTTACATGAAACAAACAAGCAAATCCTTATAAACAACCTTAAGCTTTCAATGTTTATAATAATTTTATTTTTTAATATTCGTACAAAGTCTTTTCCGATCCGGTCATAGGTTCATGTAAGGTAAAAATCTTTTTTTTAAGAATGGATAAATTTCATGATACGATCAATTAATTTCGCCAAACACTTTCTGTTTTCATCTGGTTATTTCTATATTATATTTTTTTTTTGAATGGTTCCATAATTATTGTACATCTTAATTTATTTTAAGAAAAATATAATATGGTGACTTTAATTTATCTTTTTAATAAAATAAAATTAATAGTACAAAATCTTATTAAAAACTTAAGCCCTAAGAGCAACAAATTGTTGAAATACGTCCAATATATGAGAGTCTAAATCTGATGTGAACAATAAACTTTCGAGAGTACTACTGTATTTTTGAACTTGTTCATGATGCTGAAAAATTTGAAAAAATAGGTTAAATATATTATGCAATAAAAATTAGTTTGAAAAAATTTTACCATTAAAAACACTTGCTGTAATCTTCCAATTGTCCATCTATACCAATCAGTATCATAATCTCGACCATCAGTGTCACATCTAACTAAATGTTCTGATAAAATCATTATGAATCTTTGAAAAACAATAAGAAAAAGACGTTTTTGGTCGACATTTGCAGCTTCCAATTTTTCTTCCATACGCTCAACCATCTGTTAATTAAAAATTTTTTTCTTTACTTCCAAATTATTCAAATAATATATTTTTTTTTTGCTTTTCTTTTAAACGCGGAGGAAGTATTTGTGAACTCATAAAGTAAATTCTTTATCGATATAATTTTATATAATCATCTGAATTACTGTTAAGGAAGCATTCATATGACGTAGATTACATAGGCATTTCAAATATATAAAATCTTTTGAGGATTTGATTATTTAAAATTTGCTAAAAAATGCAATAAACCAAGATATACTGCAGAATTCAGTTTTTGGCTCTCGATTCGATACTTCTTCATATTTGTTTGTGCATTCATTTAAAAAAACGAATAATGTATGTACTGGCATGAGTGTATGGAACATTTAATTTCCTGTACAAAAATTAAAAGTTTCGGATTCATTTTATGAATTTGATGGTTCATATAGATAAATAATTTTGAAATTTATCAATTATTAGTACATATTTGGATTAAAGTTACAAATTCATTTTTTCATAAACACATTTAATTTTTTAAATTAAACGAACATTTCCTTTGAAATTAATGAAAATAAAGCGAATTATTTGTACATTAAAATAATTAAATTTCGCTAGTTCCATCTTATTGTAATGGTGAAAATAAATAATGAGTTTTTGAATTAGTGTAAACGCCTTGTGATCCCTACGAATAAATGAAATTTATGAATTCAATCTACACGTACGAATAGATGATATTTCGGGTTTCCCCAAAACAAGATCCAAATTCGACAAAATACGACTAAATAAGGCACAAATATTGATTCATCCAACCAATAACTCCAAAACGCAATAAAACAATTTATATTTTCCTATTCTTTATGAAATTATAAAGTTTATGGAAAAAATGATGCCCATTTTACAAAGCAAATAAAAAAATTTTTAAAAATATAGCAAATTTTACAAAAAAAAACAAACCATTTAAAATTCCAAAAATGAAAAAAATTATACATAGCTATTTTCCTTTTCAGTGATTATTTGGATTATAATTGTACTTACGCTGCGTTAAATACGCAGTTTTTCTTTTTTTTTTTGAAAGTGAAGAAAAAATCATTCCGATTTTGTATACAGCATCCATAACATAATTTTTATATAGCAAAAATCTAACAGGCTCATAAAAACTATTATGTAAAAAAAATTATTTTGACTTATTCTAAGATATTCGTAAGTATTCTTGAAATTTTTAAATTTTCTTATGTTTTAATAAAATCACTATAATTGATTTGACCATTTGATTTTTTTCTTGAAATATTTCTTGAAGAGACAATCAAATATCAGTGTAAATATTTGGTAAATGCTACGATATAAAATATATAATTACCGCAAATATTGCATTAACAGTTTTGATTACAAACGAAAGAGCAAATTTATAATTTATTTTTAAATAAAGTTTGTTTATAGTCATTAACATAATTATGAAGGGCTTATACTTGTACGTGATATAAAAATGCAAAATCTTTAATTCAAAAACAAATTTTTTTTTTTTAGTTTTGTTACTTACAAATTTTATCATAAAAGTAAAAATTAAACAGGGTTATTTATCCTAACATAAATCTTAAAATATTCTATGTTAATATAATTTCTTTGAAGTATAATTATTTTTTGAGGGTGTCGACTTTAATTAAATGTGATTTATCATATTCTAAGGAATTTGCAATAATGTTGCAGGACGAGTTGGGTTTTAATGAAAAAATCAAAAAATTCCGCTACTACTAAATAAATTAAACCAACAAAGTTAACCCAATTTAGCAATCTACGAATCAGATAGCGTAACTCAATTAACATTTTCATAAACATAACTATTGCAAAAAAAGAAATTATTTCACAAGTAGTCTGGTAAAGTTCATTTATTAAATATAGTAAAAAAACATCCTGTAATAGTAGACATAGGCTGATATAGTTGGGCATATAATATTCATTTTTTCTCTTAAATATCTTATCTATTTGAATTCATTATTTTTTTTTTCCTACATTTTATCAATGATAAACTTTACATACTATTTTTAAGATTATGTTATTGCGTCTTTTAATTTCATTTTGGATTATGTATACATCTATGTATACATTTTGTAAAAAGAATTTAAAATATTTCTTCTACATATTACATACCTCCTCGGTTGGTTTGTCAGCATTATCAGTAATTTTTTTTCTTTTATTTGCATTACTCTCTTCTTCAGAATCACTGGAGGATGAATCCGCTCTTGATAGTTTTTCCTTGGCATCAGTTAATTCTGTACCTATAATAATAATAATAATAAATGTAATAAGAAATATTAGAGCGATTAATTTAGTTATGAGAATTTGTTAATTTTTTGTAATTTTTAATTAAATTGATTTGATTGTGTATGTATATATGAATATAAATATATATTTGATATACATAGATTATGTATATGTACATACATACATATGTAAATTAAAATGTAATATTTCATAATTAGCTATGTATGTTGTTAAAAAAAAATTTTTTTTAATTAAAAAATATACAAAATATTATTGTCAAAAATAAATTATTTTATGTTTTTCAAGTATTTCTTTAGTAAGCTGACCGGAATAATACTAAAATCAAAACATACATACAATATCATATTTTTGAGAAATAAAAAAAATTTGACCCAGAAAATTAATATCTATGCTTAAAAAAAGATTGAATTTTTTTTTCTGCAATCATAAAAATTTGCATCAAATTTGGATAATTTTATTTGAAAATTTAATAAAACCATGAATTTTGTCAATCAGTTAAGCTTTATAAATTTATGAAACATTTACATGTAGATGTGATATTTTAAATATCAATATTATTATTTTATAATACAATAAAAATAGCGTCAAAATTTAAAAGAACAAAATCTTACATATTTCTACAAGTATATAAATTGTTAGAGCAAGAATATTTTTCTTTAAATTTTTCCTTAAAAAGGAATCTTATATAATACTAATTCCCATACTAATTCTATAATATTAATTAACTTTTTAATAAAATCTCACCATTTTGAAATATCTTTTGAATATCTTCTTCATCTCATATATTTTTATTTATTTATCAGTAATTCATCTTAAGCATATCGTCGGTTAAGAAGCAGAAAGCATTAAGTCAGGAAACTGTGTTTTGAGTAAATTCAATTTGAAAAAATCGTAAAATTGTAAAACTAATCAATTAGTGCAATGGTATTGGTCTCTTTAATTTCTGGATTTATAAATTATATTCTGGATTTGCATGATTTTTTTTGCCACAACAAAGATTATATTATTCTGATTTAATTCATCTATGAAATCCGAATTCTCAAAAAATGCACTTAGTGCTTTCTGCCTTTTAGCCGACCATATTTTCTATTAAAAATCTTACATTTACATTATATACTTACTTAATTTTATTACATGTTTATTCATTTTTTTTATAGTTAAATGTAATATTTCCCATAGATACATTTTTGTAAATTCACCACTCATTTCTTTTGAGAATATCCATGTTGCAACAGCAGAACAACCAACAATTTGTATTTTAAGTAATTTATCAATTATTACTACCATCATCTGTTGATGATTACGCCAAAGTTCAAAAACATTATGTAAAACACATATTTGAGCTTCTTCTGATTCAGCTAAAACCTTAAATATCGAATTAAAAATAAAAAAAAAAATTATTATAGTTTTTAAACAGTAAGTATTTCTATCTATAATGTGTATAATTACATATATGTGTGTATTGTATGTATAATAATAATAGTAAAATAATAATTTTATAATTTCAAAGAAACTCTTAAAAACGTGTTTGAGGACAGACGGTGTTAAAGAAAACAAAACATAAAAATAATTTTCTTTTTATTAAATTTGTTTTTTTTTTGTTAATTTAAAATGCATGAACATTATAAATTTTCTTCAATGTCAAATTTCGGCTAGATTTCAGTTGTAAATGTGAAATTGTATATGAAAAGTTACTTTTAACTGAAAACCCACCACCTACATTCATACACAATAAGTACAAATTTTTTATTTACTTAAGACAAATTAAATTTTTATGATAATAAAGGCATTTTTAATTCTTTTACAGATTTTAATCTGAGAATTCAAGATATTAAAACAATAATTTGTTATAAAAAAGAAAAAAAAATGTAAAAGAGAAAAACTATGTACCTATGTATATCACTTCGCCAATTAATTACAATGATAAAATTTTCGGTTTTCGTATTAGCGTTTTTTAACCAGATTAAAATTTTAATTACATATAATAATAAGAAAGTTGTTGTGATCGTGTTGAATTTTAAATGTTGGTCTTGGAGAAGTATAAAACAAATATTTGTAGCTTAATATCTGGGATGGTCTGTTCATTATATCGGGTAAATCGATTGTCATAAAAAAAGTTTTACTGTCTGAATTCCGAATTTTTTGAAAATTAATATTTGTGTTCTATAGGTCAATGCTACTAATAGAAAATATAAATATTTCCAAATTGGACTACAAAAATTGTCATTCTACTAGAACTAAAATTAAGTTTTTTGAGGTTAGAATACATTTTAATATTAAAATTTCGAAATATGATGCAGAAAATTGCAATCGATTTGTGCTGTTCACATACGATCTTTTAGATTAATATTATACAATTTAGTACATAAACATTACATATGATTGAATATCGAAATGCTCATTCATAATAATTTGAAGCAAAATATTTATTAAGTAAGTAATATTATGGTATTAAAAAGAACATTTTCAACTTCATCAACTTAACATAAATGATAAATAACAAATTTTATTTAATATGACTTCGCATTTAAAATAAATAAAAGTGAGTCTGAATAAAAAACGGAATATAAAAAATAATTAATAGTGTTGAGAGAAAAATAATAATAGACTTTTGATTACTTGAAATAGATTAAAAATATAAAAATGTGTATAAAAAGTAAAAGTGAAACAATTAAAAAATATAATAACAATAACATTTCTATATTATTTTGTTCTCAACTTACTTTGAATACATAATGAAATTTTGATATAGCAGCAAAACTATGTGAAAATGATTTTGATCCAAGGTTTAATAATGTTTGAACGAATACATCAATTTTTAATGGATTATATTCAGACATTTCACTGTCAGTATTATCTCCTGAATTTGGTAAATCATTTAATACATTTAATACTTCTTCTGCAGTACATTTTTGACGTATTGCGACAACAAGTTGATGAGCTGTTGCGGTACCTGGCAGGGAAGCTGCAAATAAAAAAAGAAAATTGTTAAAATATTAAAAATTTAAATTTAAAAAAAAAAAAAATTAAATTTGATAATTTATAAATAATTTATTTTTCTTGTATTGTTCTACATCAATGATATTAAAAAAAAATTCCTTATACAATATTATTAGGCATAAAATAGAGTCAAATGCGGTTTTTCTATTGAATTCATATGAAGTTTTCTTCTGGAAAAGTTGACTTTAATATTTGGCCCTTATTTAATTTATATAATTTTAAGAATTTCTAATAAAAAATTTTGAAAAATTTGATTTTATTGAATATTGCTGATGTTTAAAAGATCCTCTTCTAATATAAAATTGCATTGTATTTATAAATTTCTATAATCCCTTTCAATGTTTACTCCAGACCATTTGCCATATCAAGATATTAATCACTTATTTACTTAATTTTTATGTTTATAAAAATATCGTGCTAATGCAAAAATGCTGCATAAATTTTAATTATTTTTTCAATTCACAATTATATCATATAAGTATATAGACCTACATATTTTCACTTATTATCATTAGCAAAGTATTGTATCGAATATTGTTTTTGGAGAAAATGTAAAGCAGTTCATATTATGTGCTGTGCGGTTAAGCGTTTATTTCTGCATTTTTGTAAAAAGAAACAAAAAGGAAAAAAAAAACTTTGCAATTCCTGATGCAACAATTTGATTGCATAAAAAGCATAAATTTATAACAATAAATTTAATAACTAGATGTGCGTGTTTATGATTATGATTACCAGTATGTTGCTGTTATAATACGAATACTGGTTCAAAAATCTAATGAATTTTTAGAAACTGTATAGAATAGATAAAAATATATATATAAATGTAATTAATTTTTAATTGAAATTTTTATCCTTATCTGACATTTTAATAAATTTTACAGACAGTTCTTTATTCTAGTGCACTGACATTATACCAAGGTGTAAGTCTTCGTTTGTAAATTATTCAACAATAGTTCTCTATCATAACTGATTTAAGAGGTTAGGACTCTGAATGACAAAAATTTTTTGGACGACTTTTTTGAAAATACGCTATAAATATGGTTGCGTTAAGGATAACAGTACTTTTAGATATTCAGGGTAAGCCTGATACAAAAGGCTATTTAACAAGACAAAAAGGCTATTTAACAATACAAAACGTAATTTCATATAGTTTCAAACCTTCTGTTGATATGAGCCGAAGCCCGTTTAGTTACAGGAAAATTGATATTTAATCATTTTAATTTAATTTTAATCATACGTTATTTTATATTGATCAACCCAAATTTTTATGTAATTAACACATTAACGGGCACTTATAATATATAATTTTCGGGTAAGAAAAAAATGTACTTTATACAAAAAGTAGTAGAACTATGTAAATACTAAAACGAATGCTGTAGTATTCACGTACAGAGTTCATGTCCAAAAACATGTTGACATATTTATATTAATATTAACGTTAATATAAAGAAAATTTAACAATTTTTTGGGTCAAACTTTGTAAATCTTATGGCAATATGCAACAATAGTAAAATATTTTGTTATGATTATATTTATATTGCACACCTTTTCTCGTTACAAACACAATAAATTTTTTTGATTTAAAATTAAATTTTCAAAATTTTACAATCAATAAAAATTTTTTACATAATTTTACATATTATACGAATACTTTATTAACGCATTCTTTATATAACAAATGTATAAAAATTTTCTATTAAATTATGAGAATATTAAAAGAATAATTTTAATATATTCGAATATAATTTATTCTCTAGCACAGAAATATCTTAATTTTTAACAAGAATTTTTGTACCTTGAGCACCATAAAATTAAAATGCAAAATATTTGTGTGTGTAAAATTTATATTAAAATCTATTAACACTTCCGGAATTCAATTAACACCTTTATATACAATGGAGTTGTGAGTTTTGACCATTATTTTGTTAAATTGTAATTTTCTTATACATATTCACACAGTACATTCGAGATATGTACAGAATTATTATTATAACAGATACACAAAAATAATTTACATGAAAATGTAAATCTGTTCTAAAATAATGTAGTGGTAATATTATGCCGACAGTTTCCTATAATTAACCTTAAGAATATATTTTTTTTTTAATTTAATTAATTACTAAATAAAATAAGAAATTAAATTCAAAAGTTTATTTTAAATTTTATTTCCTATATTTATTATTTAAAAAAGAGAATAAATCCAAGATTTGTATTTTAATTTAACAGAAATTACGTGTGTTTATGAAAAATAGATTGTCGAATAACTTTTCCAAATTAATAATAATTAATATAAAATACGAATTTATGACTAATTGGTAAATTTCTGTATATAGCGGATTAATTGCAATATAGAATAATAATTATTTTATAGTCACATTATCTATATTGCAATATAGAATAAATAACAATTGCAAAAATTATGAGCAGCGTCACAACAGAAAATTTTAGATTGTTTTTGTAAATTTTACTATTTCGGAATACTTTGGAAAAAAATTATAACTTGGTAGCTTGTTCTTAAATTTTTAATTTTAACGAAATTCTTAAATTCGGTTTGAAATTCGAACGAAAGAATAAAAAATAGTCAGAATTCCTATAAGGCCAAATTTGATACAACAGTCTGGAGAACAAAAAAAATTTTGGTGCACTTGTAAAACAGCTAACAATGTGTAAATACTATTGTATTTCTTAAATTTACTTGTATACTATTGTAATGTATGTTATATACTTTAATTTAAAACTTATTTTCTCATAATAATTAAAATTATATTTTGTTATAAAAAATCATTAATAACAACCATTAAACTTTTATCTATGTATGTAAATTACTCATCTAGAATAGAATTAATTTTTTGTTTTTTTTTTTTGGTTACAGACAGTTAGTTCTGTTATTCATTTAATTTCATATAATGTTAGCTACTTCTTTAAACTAGTGACCTTATTTTTCATATATATATATAAATATATATGATTTTATAGATATATATAATTTTATTTGTTACTATTAAGAATTTTTTAACCTTCAACTTTTCTTGTATATATTTAAGTATGAAAATTTTTTAATTGCACTATGCTAACAACGAACAAATACTCCACGAATAACACATTAATAGCGCCAACATTAAACATTAAAAACATAAAATTATAATCGTATTTATTATAAAAATATTAAATAAAAATAACAATAGGTGGAAAAATATTTATTTTTTTTTAACTCATGTGCAAAAATCTTCAATGGTAGTTAAAGTAGAATAGAGAAAAATAAATTATTTCTTTTTGTTTTTAAAAGGAAATGTCATTTTTCTTATTGTTAAATTGTTAAAAATACTTTTATAAATATTATTTTATAAAGATTATTTTTTTCTTATTAAATATTAAAATTTTGAAAAGATATAAAAATTTCATTAACTTCAATAAAATATGACTGATTTGTTAAGTTACAAATTATTTAAAAATATTTTATGTAAAAATATTTCAATGAAAATCAAATTAAAATTTTATTTCACATCATTTATGTACATACATATATAATTAATTATTTAAGAATTCATATTGTGTTTCTTCATTTCTAAATGAAAATTTATATTTTAATATGCGAGTTTAAATGTCGGTGACTTTATTAGGTCATAGACTAAAATTTGCAGACTAGAGTTATTAAAAATTTTTCTTGAACTTTAAAATTAGTTTTATCAAAAATACAAACACGGTCAGGGCCCTATTGTGAATTAAAAACAGTTTTTTAATTTTATTTTTGTTTTTACTTTTAAATTTTTCAAAATAATCACTTTATTTTATGTATTAGCATAGTTCAAAAATGTTTTGATTCATTACAAAATTTGGATTAAAAGAAAAAATTAAAAAGTTTGTAGTCCGATGGGTCCCAGATATAAATATAATAATAACTCAATATTTATTTGAAAAAAAAAATACTATAATTTCTTGTCAACTCTATATATATTTGCGTTTTTTGCTACAATATAATAATAAAAAATAATAAGAAATGATTGATAATTAGCAAAATAAAATTAAACTGAAAAGAGTTGCAGTAGAGTTGAAAGAATTGAAAATTTTATGATTAAAATTAGTATCGACACAATAATTTAACGAATTGTTCAAAAATTATTTTTGAATAACCGGTTGCCTAGTCAAATTCTAACCGGTTAAATATTTTATACGTTGCGGACAATATTTTAGTACCTTGTGTTCCAGGGAACTATAATATTATTGAATAAGAAACTTTAAAATTTTCTCAATTCAAGATTAAAAATTTTATTTTAAAATTTGTTTTTTTTTAATATTAAAAAATAAATTCTGAGTCTTAGTACATATATTTTGGAATAAATTGATTGTTGCATATATATTCTAAAAGTTAGTAATAATAAAAGAGCATGTATTCTTACAGTACTTTTGAGTCTATGTATAAATTTATGAACAAAATATGGTTAAATAAGCATTAATGGTTAAGGCAGCAAAAATTAAACTCTTCTTCTTATCTGTTATAGTTAAAAAAAAAAAAAAAAAATAGATTAATAAATGCAAATCAGAGTTTGTAATCATAAAAAAAATTGTTAATATTAATAAATAAAATATTGTGTTGCTACTGTTAGTAATTAAATTAGGCTAATTACTGTTAGTCTGTGTATTAATAATTAAAATTATTGCTAGTAATACACAGTCTAACAGTACCACTAAACACATATTTATTTTAAAGTGTAAATTACAAATATAAAACAAAAAATAATAGAAATGTAAAATTCAAGAAAAATAAAAAAAAAATAAGTTTCGATTTCATTCTTGAACTTTACCGAACCTGAACGTTTTTACTTATAACAAATGCATAAACAAATATTAAAATCATAGCAATAATGCAATTTTTCAGACACTTTTATTACAATAGTTACTCTACAAAAAAACCAAACAAAAAAATATATATTTTTTATACACTGAGACAAAATACATATTGTTGATGATGCAGTTGAATTGAGGGTGGCAAAAAAAAAATCTGAATAACTTAAAAATTTAGGTAGGAAAATTCACCAATGAATAAAATTTTAATTAATTTTATCTTTTTTCATTGTTTTCTCTTAACTATTAAGACTTCTGTTTTTGGTCTTTAAAGAGTAGTTATTATTTAGATTTTAAAGAAAACGGTAGTTGTATAGTAATAATAGAAAAAAAAAATAGTAAAGAATACGGTATCGAACGGTAAAAAAAAAAAAATTTTAAACGCGTATTGTAAATTTTAAACGGTTATGAGGAACTGTAAATTAAAATATGGATTACAAATATGGAATATACTTTAAAGGATTAATAATAATAACTGCTGTAATTATTTTTAATATTTTCCATTGATTAAATGACTGAATAAGAAATACTTATAATAGCAAAATATAGCACATAATAATTTTAAATTTTTTCTAATTGGGGAAAAATATCATTATTTTTTTTTGCAAATTTCATATGGTCCAAAATTATTTATTTTATATTATTGAGGAAGCAAAATAGATACTCGTAATGCAAATTAATTTTATTTTAATTTGCTTATTATTTGCATTATTTGAGCATTACATAAACTATAAATTTGAATCTTAATTTCTAAATTGCAATTTATTATCAATATTTTGTATTTGCAAAGTAAAACAATTACAATAACTGCATTATAATGTGAGCTTTATAAATATTTTTTGAGTAATTTACTTTAATGTCGAATAAAAATTGAAAAAATACTATTTTTATAAGAAAAATTGGAAATATAAATAGATTGAAGAATAACTAATAATAATATTTTAATAACTTTTAAAGAATTTCTACTATATGCAAAAATCTAACAAAATTTTTTTAAAAAAAGAAAAAAGTGCATATTTAATATTATTTTTGATCTACATCCCCCCCCCCCCCCCCCCCTACACAAAACAATGTTTCCATGATTCTATCAAGTAATTTGAAAATTACTATTTTTTTATTAATATTTTCAACCAACATTTTTATACTTCGCTCAGTACTTGGTAGTCATACAATTAAAATAATAATTTTCTATTTACCTAAATCATTTCAAATTAATTATGAAATCTGAATTAATTATTTTCTTTTATGACTTGATTTACATTTAAATATGAAAAAAACTAAACTTAAATAATAATAACCAGTTTAAAATTTAAATAATAGTATAAGAAATGTTTAATAATAAAATAATAAAAACATGTAATAATAAGATAATAAATTATGAAATAATGAGAAAAAGTATAAAATAATTTAAAATAATCTAAACAAAAATTATTACACTTAGTGCTACCACCTATATTCCTAGTCTTTTATTAGTATTATCTATTGGTCTAGAGAGCCAAGACTTTTCCCTATTAGCAATTCTAACAAATATCTGATTTATATCATGTAAATAATCGGTTTATTCAATAGATTACTATTCCATACATAAAAATAGCAACTGAAAACAAATGAAATTAGTAAAAAATCGAAACTACAAGTTGTTTTTAAAAATATTTAAATTTAAAAATATTTTTAAATTACGAGTAATTGTTATATAACAAAACAGAGTAATAATTTTTTTAATTGTAAATAAAATATTGAATTAAGTATCTTATGTACTTAAGACGCCTACAAAATCCTCAAGTTGTCTTTACCTGTTTCTTCTAAAATTTTATTTGGCATCTGACTGAAATCTATATCGAGAGAATGAGTGAATTTTAAAACAACTTATTCAAATTCTTCAATGAATGATCATTTTTCCGAAATATAATTTTTTTTTTTAGGTGTATGAAAAGAAAACTCCTTTTTATTCGGAATAAAATACTTTTTATTCTACTTCTATTATACTTCTGAGAAGAAAATCAGCTTTGATCAGCAAATATAAAAAGTATCTTATTCCGAATAAAAGGGAGTTTTCTTTTTATACAACTTATTCAAATATATCAGTTTAAAATAACTATCATAAGCCATAATATTATACTCGGTAGTTCTCTAAGAAATTTTCCTGTATCTCGATAAGAAATTATGATCGTTATAACTCAATAATTTGAATCGGAATTCCAATGAAACTAAAAGGACAAACATAGAATCGGTTGCATTTGTGTTCTTTACGTTCACATTACAGTTTTTGCAATGTTTTATTTGAGTTGTTTTGCTAGTGACATTAGTTAAAATCAAACATTTACTTTCATTCATCAAGAACATTTTAACGTGCACTAAATTGAAGCTAGATTAATTTTTCCATGCACAAATTTACATGAAAAATAAAAATAGAATACAAAAATATTTTTAAAACTTTGATTCAACCATTAATAACCATACCATTGCTATACTTTTTAAGGTAAATTTATGTAAAACTGAAATTGAAAGAGAAATATTGCTTACACCGCAACATTCACTTCAAGTTAATGGGAAAATTCTATACTTTAAACCAATCAAAAATATTACTTGTGAATTAAATGAGAACATACCTTGGGAACAAGCTTTAAAACATGTGACATTTTTGACCCTTAATAATCACTTAAATGATGCAACTGATTTAAGGTGAGTGTTTAATTAACTAATAAAAAATTATCTAATATCATAAAATTATTTTATTCAGCGATCTACCTGAATATAAGAAATTTATGAATGCTACTTATATACAAAATGACCTATATATACCAAAATTTGGAGATATTATAACATTAGCGAAAGGAAGATTAGAATCTGATTTTACTAATTCAAATATTAAATTTATCGAAGGATTATGTAATGAAAAATGTGATCCAAAACATACTCTAGCTTTTTGGCAAGTAGAAAAAATTCGCCAAAGGGATTCTAACAAAAAATTTCGCTATGAAATCCGTTTGACAATTAACACGAAAGATAATAATAACGAATATAATGAAGACGATAGAGAATTAGATTCCAAAATAGACAGTTCACAAAGTGAAAGTAGAAATTCAGAAGTTAAATACGAAAGATATGAAATTGAAAAGAATAATTATGTTAAACGAAGTCAGAGAACACCAAGAATTTTGCGGTCATTTATTTTGAAAGATAATGACTACCCCAGCAGTTTTAGTTTCTTAGATGATCACCTGATTAAAAGACATAACAGTGCCACTAGAGCTGCATATCTCGATAAATTGAATGCATTCAATGATGTTTTTACACAGGCGAGGTATTTTTCAACAAATAAAATTGCAACGGAACATGATTTTTCAAAATTAAACATTGGAGAATACTTTATTCCAACAAGAACAACACATTCAACAAAAGATAATAATGGATTTCAAGGTCAAATTGGGACATTTAAATCACTAGGTACCACAACATATCGTCCTACATTTGATCAAAAATTTTCAGTAGCTAATAATTTTCCATACACGTATCACTACGAAAATAGTGGTATAAGTCGCCGTCCTTTAATTACTTCAATACCAGTAGAATATGACGGATTTACTAATGGAAAAATTAAAGTTCATCCGCAGCAATCTTTTGATTCATTAAAAACTTCAATCAACAGACATTCTAATCACCGCTATTATGATTCAAATTTTGCCAATAAAAATATTCCTAGAAAAGAATATTTTTCATCAGAAATAGCGTCACCACAACCATATATACCGAATACTCAAAGCACAATTCGTTTGATAGAACGACCTCTAAATCAACCTGCTGAACCGTTCAATTATGGTTACCGAACATCACCAACAATCTCAAATCAAATTCCAATTCCGCCATCACAATCTCCAACCCATTACAGCTTAGACACAACATATCCAGGTACGCCACCTCCACCAGCATTATACAATCCTACAAGAGGCTTAAGTTTCAAAAATTTGTACGATAAAGATGACTATAAAAAAAGTAATGAAGACCTATTTTCAAGTACTGATTCACTTTATCGTCCTGGAAGTTTTTCTAACATTCGTAATTAATTTCAAAATTAATGAATATTTTAAATTGTTAATAAACATTTTATTTTTGCAGATGAAGGTTCTTCAAGAAGTAATCAAAGCGAAAACTTTAATTTTGAAAATAGCTTTGAATTACAAAAATCTCCTCATAAAATCAAACCGGATTCAATAAATGCGCAATTACCTCCTCCATTAAAAGGACAAGATATTAATGTGCCTTATGTTGATAAAATAGGAAAAACAACTGAAACATCCATGTCCAGTCAACTTTCTACATTTGGTAAGAAACAAGCAAAAATTGTAACAAAATCGCCACAGTCAAATAAAAAAACTTTAACAACTCCAGAACAAACTACCCTTTTACCTGTTACACCTACCAAAATGATAAGATCGCGAACTACCGCAAAACGTTCGGGTAAAATTTCAAAACAAACACATGACGTTATAAATACAGCGACTTCAACAGTTAAAATAGACTCTGTTCGACCCAGACATAAGATTCATAGATCAACAACTGAAAGACCTGTTTTAAAGTGGAAAGCGAAACGGGGCAAAATTACTCGAGAATATCCAACATCTAAAACCCGAAAACATGGATCTACTCCAGCAAAATATGAATTTGAAAAAGTGTATGTTGACCAAAAAGTGGCCACAGTTACACCTAGTAAGCCTATAGAAGATATGTCAAACATTAAATTGAAAAATATTGCAACAAAAAAATCTATAGCCACTTCTATAACATACAAAGTAGGTAAAGACAAATTACAAAAGCCATTCAAGCCTACAATCAAAATACCAAATGTTGAAATTGTTGAAGCAAATTTAGTTAAATTACCTACACCAAATAATAATGAAATAAAATTATTTAAAGCAACAGAAAATCTCAACGAAAAGTTGAACAAAAGTAGCAAAGAAGAAAGTGAATTAACTGAAACGATTGTTAATCATGCTAGAAACCTTTAACACAGAGTCACGCTAACTTTTAATGAAATGTTCAGTTAAATTAACGTGTTATTTATTTTTGTAAATACTTCAACAATTAATCTGATTTAAATTAGCTTTAAACTATATTTATGTATATTATTATAAAATTATAGTAAATAAAAATATGTATGTAAATGTTAAAAATATATTATTAAGTATAGGCGTAAAACTCTTACCAGCTCCTTCATTTGCATATTTGTAAATAGGCACAGCTGGAACTGGTATTAATTTAGCATAAGCTTCGGGCATCATATCAACTATTCTCTGATGATAAGATAGTCTACAAATTAAGTTTTTTTTACAATATCAATTTATACACATATTATTTAAAGTTTACCTTAAACATTTTAACAAAACTTCTTGAATAAATTTTGGTCTGGGATGTTCGGGGTCTAGTAATAAACAACTATCCCACTCATCCCATGACCAAGTAAATTTGAAATTGCTTAAATGATATGAAAACCAATTAACAAATCTGTCGAAACAAGATGTATTCATTGAATCAATTCGCATAAAAAGAATTTCAGTTGCCTGTGCTAGCACTTGTGGAAGGGTTGCTGGCTGTAATTTACATAATTCTATCAAAATGGAACCATAACAAATTTCTAAATAACGGGGTATTGGCATGTGAAATAATTCAGCAAATATAACTTCTACAATACAATATTCCAATGGTATTTTGTTTTTATAAGGAAAACTTAAAAGATGTGCTGCACAATCTTTTCGCTCTAAATGATGAGTTTCAATTATATGATGCAAATGCTCTTCAATTAAAAAACGTTCAATAGAGTGAGCGCCTGGTAAATTAGGCCCATCCGGGCAATCTGTATAATCAAACATTCTATATACAACCCATGGCATCGGATATGTATAACTTTCATGATGCGGTGGTGGAACTATAGCTGGTAAACTGTGTTGCAAAGCTTCGCATAATATGGAATCAAAAGCTAGGTAAGGCCTTGGAATATGTTTCTCTGCCCAATTATCTTGTCTTAATTTACGTATTTGCGCCCATAAGCAATCCAAATATTCCTCTTGTGGATGAGGTGCATCAACTGACCATACTCTTAAAGCGTTATGGTGTTTCTTTGTTCTTTTGTTCAAAAATACTTCAATACGTACTAGTAAACTTTCCAAAGATGATTCCTTTTTTTCATACAAATCTCTGCCGACCCAAGGCAATGTAGAAAGAACAGCAAACACATACCAATCCCGACGAACTTGGGGAACATTTTCTTCATTTGACACTTCAATCATATTATCAAGAAGTTGTAATAAGGATGTTGCGGAAATTACATGACAATTAACGAGATCAGCTAAAAAGCGTAAAGAATATCGAGCGGCATCCCATTTACAAGATTTTAAACTGTCTTTGAAAGTTTTAACCATATGATCAACAAACTCTCCACCAAACTTGAAATTTTTAGCATTTAGCAAACCCACTAAAGTAGTATAAATAGTGCATTTCTCCGGCATTTTTACTGCACAATCTGATAATATACGTAGGATTTTAAGACGAAATGTTCCTAAATCGGCTTCAAGAACAGAAACTAATCCTTCTAAATTTGATTCAACTGATGAAGTACTTTTTTCACCCACACGCAAAATTAGTGATTCCAAACGATCCTCAATCTCTTGATTTTCAGAGACACGACGTCTTTTTCGATTGTGACGTTCTACAGAAATGTAAATTTAATATTTAAATACGATTAAAAAGATATTTTATTACCATATCCCTCATCATCATCGTGGCCTCTTCGACGATTCATTTTTCTATTATTTTAATTATTTTATAATTAACTACAATGCCCTCAACTCAAATCTATTCAAATGAAATCTTAAAATTGAAAGTTGAAATCAAACTCTAAAATGAATAGACGCGACATTTGACATCGTTTAATTTTGACATTTAGTATTATAAAAAATCTATGAAATTAGTGTTGCCATTTAATTATTTCAAAATCAAATGTTCAATCCACAATGATTTTGTGGCTATACTTGAAATGCATATAATACGGACTTATTATAATAGATTTATATTGGACGTAAGGTTTAATTGAAAATGTGTTTTGATTCTGCTTGACGTAAAAGATTCCGTAAGCTTGAGAAACATCATTTGACACTTCGCAGTTTCGTGTATTTATTATGGTTAGAATTTCTTTTGATTCCTCTAGCAACATACTTCACTAGAATAAATTGTTGACATAAGATTTTCGATAAGTTAGTCCGATCTTTGGTCGTTCTTAAATTAAGTGAAGGCTCGTTTTCATTAAGTGCTTATGAAATATTAGTATAAAAACCAAAAAGCTTCATCATTCAAAGGAAAGCAAAAAATTACTTTCCAACACAAACACAAGGAGTTTTCAAATGCAAGCTTAGTAGCTTATTGATTAACAGACTTTTTATCCAAGACAGCAATCAAATTTCAAAAAATTATGTAATGTTATAAAGACAAATTCATATAATACAAATGGTATTTATTTAACAACTTATAATTTAAATTATCTAAATTGTAAATTTCTTTAAGATTTTGCATCAATTTAAAGTTTAAAAAAAACATTTTTATTACCTAGGTACGATACCGTAAATGAATAAAAAAAATTTTTATTTACATCATTAAATTTTTAAATAATTTAACTATTCCTACTTTTATAAAATACTACCGAATAAAGCTATTGAACATTATTACATAAAATGCAAATAATACTAACAAATGCATTTGAATTAAAATTTAATTCTTATTATTTTTATCTTTTTTGCCTCTTGGATATTCCAAGGCAATTTCAATTGAGCTAGTTGGTTGTAACCACTCCAAAAATCTTAGTATCCAGTGACAAAGCATTATAACTAACAAAAATGGCCAGACTCCACTTCTAAGGTATGCAGCTAATTTTTCACCTAATTGTGGATCCTTTTCTTTTAATACCCGTTCATAAACTTTTTCCGTTCTCTGTGTTACATTTTCCCAATTGTATAAGTTAGTAACAATTTCATTACAAATATATGGGCATAACGTTCCGCTTCGTACGTTATTGATTTCTTTCATTAGAAAATCAAAATCAATTTCCCTTTGCTCAGTGTCTTCTACAAAAATTTTTCCGTTTTTATTGGTGAATGGTTCTACGGCAGGTTTATTGTAAGACATTGGAAAGTTGTTTTTTTGATTTATTCGTTTGAGACTGTTGTTGCAGTGCTTATCAACTGGTTTTAAACATGAATTACTTCCACCTTTACTTACATTATTAGAAATAGGAACAGTCTTCGATTTATCTTTTTTATCGGAAGTACATTCAGAATTTGCAGTTTTATAAATTCGACGCCCATAAGAAGGTTTGGAAATTTTTCGATTTTCCTTTATTCTTTCCATAGCTTGCAAAATTCCCTCATAAATTGAGTTTGAGTCAGCTTCAGTTAATATAATCAATCTGGACGGAAGAACTTCTGGTATTCCACCGACTTTTGTGGACACAACCTGCAAACCACAAGCTGCAGCTTCAACAATGGCCATGCAGTAAGCTTCTGTTAAAGATGAATTTACAACTAAAAAAAAAGTTCATTATAATTTTTAATTCAACTGTATACATTAATTCTATTACATATATGACCACGAACTAACAAATCACGCATTTTCGAATGCTCAACAGCACCAATCATTTCAACACAACTTTGCATATTTGCTCGCTCCCTTGTTTCCTCAAGTAAGTCTCGTTTTGGACCATCGCCAATTATCAAAAAATGAACATTGCTATTATTTTTAAATCGAGGTATAACATCAGCAAGAAAATCAATTCCTTTTCGATACACCAAACGTGATGCAACTATAATCGTAACTAGATCGATATAGTAATAGAGAATTACTAAATTGAGATTTCAATTGATTTAAACATATAACTATCTTTTACACTTACTAGTTTCATTTGCGTTTACACGTTTTGATGGCTCTGGGGTGAATTGGGCAGTGTCAACCGCATTCGGAATCACCGAAACTTTTTCTTTGGGGACAAAAGCTCTTAAGACTGTGTTCTCCTTCCCTATTAAAATAAGTACATTGTATAAGTACACTTGTATATATTTTACAAAATGTTTATAAAAATGTATACCAATATGCGAAACACATATACAATGATTGCAAGTAGAAAGACATATCTGCAAGAATTTGTTTGTGAGTACTGCTGACAAATCGGCAAATCCGAATAAACTATGATCTGTAAATACAGTCTAAAAGATAATAAAAAAAACATTAAATATATCAAACAATCAAGAACAAACAAACTTACTCTTAGTCCTAATAGTTTACCAATTTGCATTGTTTCATGAGCTAAAACACTAAAAGCTGAATGACCATGCACTATTTCAATTCGTTCTCGCAATAGCACATGGCGAAGCAATGGAATATTGCAAATAATTGTTGGAAGAATTGACTGATTATAAAATACCTTTATTGGTAAATAATATACTTTCAAACCCCTTGTCATATACCTTATGCCTTTTCGATCGTTGTACGTGTGTGTTATAACAATAACCTTAATCCGTATACTACTACATTAATATTTTCCTTTTTTGTTATATTTTAAATTGTTATTTACCTTGTGTCCGTTTGCTAATAGGCACTGGGATAAATTGAATATATGTTCTTCTACACCACCCATATTTGGATAGAAAAAATCTGAAACAAGACTAAATTTACGCGAATTTAAAATGATACTTATTTAAAACTTGAATTATGTGAATTACCATATTCGCATAGCTATTTGGAAAATTTCATAAGAAAATTTTAAGAATCCTTATAACCTGAATATTTTTATATTCAAAAATATCAATCTTTTCTCTGCAATATTTCATCCAATTTATTATCAAAACAAATTAGCTGTCAGATTTTAGAAGGATACAATACAAATAGAATCTTTCAATAGATTATGTTCGCAATCAATTCCAATCAAAAACCATTCAATTGTAATATAATATTAATATAATATAATTTGGTGTGTTTAAACGGCTTGGTTTTCTTTTAAAAAACAAATTTAAGGAATAATTTAAGTTAATTTTGATAAATAATTGAATTACAATGAATAATTTATTTAACATGTACTGAGACATTAGTTACTAAAATTACTATATTAGAGTTGTGCTATGCCATCAATTCAAGAATTTTATATGCATTTAATAGAATTTTATTTATATTTGTAAATCTAAAACAAGAAATCTTAAAAAAAGTCATAATAAGCCTTTTTCATAGTCAGATTTTGTCGCAGGTTCAATTATTTTATTTGAATTTTTTTATATGTAAACAATACCTTAAATAGATTATTAAAATCTGGTATTCGCCAAATTCATTTTAGTATTATTGTCTTAGTTTAAATCTGTGTTCACAATTCAAAAAAAAAAAAAAATGACAATATAAATTATACATACATGGCAACGCCAAAGTGGCAAACACTAGATAAAATGATATTTTAATTGACAAAACAAATTACGTTTGGAGAATTTTTTCTTGTATATCTGTTATACAAAATTTTAATCTAATTTTTTTTTTGTATGGTGTTCTCTTCTCAAAAAAACGAAAACTACTCAAAATACAATACTCTCCACTCCAGTCTCCACAACACAAAATATTAAAGTGACTTTTTCTTTTAGGTTTTGTTTTATTTATTATAACAGAACAAAATGGACGAGTGATGTTCGAAGGTAATCGTGTACGACTAAAGAAAAATTAATACGAATATTTAAGTACATAAAAAAAAAAAACAATTCTTTTATATCTAAAAATTAACATAAATTTAAGATATTAAATTAGATTTATCGTTGAAAAAAAATTTGTTAATCATAAAATCTAATTAAATGCAAAATATTCAATTTTTTTGTGTATACAAGAGTTTTTTTTTTGCATATTAAAAAATTTGTGAAAAAAGAAGTGAAAGAAATTTTAGTGAATAAAGGAAAGAAATTTGTTTTCGTTTTCTAAAGTAAAAAATTTTTAATTTAAATTTATAAATTCTAAATTGAAAGTGAAAAATAAATATAAATAAATAAAAATTATTTTTAAAATTTTTGTATTACAAAATAATAGCTTATTGTCATTGATTTACATACAAGATAAATAGAAAGCCCATGGCCCCATGTTTTGTTTTTGATTAAAGGATTTCTTTACTATTTTTGTATTACTATCATTTCAAATTTATTTTTTATACTTCAATTTACGAGACAAATTAAGTGAATTCATAAAAGATAATACGTGCATTGCATAAAAAAAAATTAATAATTTTTATATTTTAAAAAATATTAAAAAAAATTACAATAAAAAAAAAGAAATCGAGAAAATATCAAATATAAAAAAAAACAACACAGTATACAAAGAAAAACTCAGTACCTACATACAACCTAACTTCAAAAATATAATTGAGAATACCAACAATAAAGCGGGATTTATTACGTTCATAATTAATACTAGGTAGAAAGTTTATACTAATTAAAAATCATGGGTTTATTATTTTCAAAATTATGGAGCCTTTTTGGCAATGAGGGTAAGCATTACGCTTTTTTATTGAATATATTTAAATAAAAATATTACCTTTATATTTTAAGCTTATGGAATAATGTATGTATGTACCTACATACTTACCTACCTACCTGCATATTATGTGTAATAATAATAAATAAATATAAAAACAATTGCGTGAGAAAATTTAATAAAAAAATGTTTGGTATAAATAAGGCTATAAAATAACCTAATATTTTCGATTTTTTTTCTCCTAAACTGAATCTGGCAAACAAAATTTTTTATTAAGTTACGGAGTTGTTAAAGATCTAGAGATGAATTACAAACAGGTATAAATTCTAAACACATCAAGATTGTTGTTTATAATTTTTTTAAAAAATCCTAGATTTTATATCTAAATGATAACATTGTAAATACCTAAGTAATAGTTCTGCGACCTAGTCCTAGTTTATATCGGATAACATTGTGCTAGTTCTACTTCTTTATAACGATTGGGATTACACCATGAAAATATTTTATTTTCATTTTCCAGAAAAAAAATGTGTACATATCCATGTGTTCACAAGTATATAATATATACATACTTATGTATCAAATAAAAATTCCACAATGTCAATTAGATTTTTTATTCTAAGAATTAGTTTTCGAAATATTTATACCAGTTTAAGTTACTGCTAATTGCTTATTCCAAACAAAGAAATAGAATTGTAATATTACATATAAATATACTTTGAATAACGTATGTACACGTACCTATCTATTTAAGTATATCCGGAATCCTTATTTGGAAGAACAAATATTAAGGAAACCAGAAAATTTGTTTGTCAATTATTTATTTTTACAATTTTGAATTTGATTGAAATGTAAGGAGATTGAATTAAAAGTTTGCTGTTAACAAGTTGAAGTCTTACAAAGTGTTTAATGATGCATTAAAATTATAGCTTTAGATGGAGTAAGTATTAAATTAAAATGCGCATTAGTAGGTACCTACACTAAAGTTAAAACTCAAATTATAAGGCTCTACATTCTAAGGGAACGTATTGTTTTATATAGGAAATGCTAAATTATTTTATAAAACTACATGTTAATTTAATTTGTCAACACTTTCACTTTCCTTTTTCTTGATTACTTAAGTACGAATATTAAATGACAATATTTTAATTAATAATAAATACATAATCCATATAATACTTATTAAAGAGTACTTATTTGTAATATGAATATGGAATGTAACTTGATAAGTAATCATTTGATTTTACCGAAATAAGTACATTTGATTCAGTGCAAAATTAAAGTTTATCATAATAAACTTTGAAATAAATAAATTTTAATTTTTTTTTTAATATTTCCTATTGAACGCTTCAGTTGCATTAAGTTAGTATGAGCTACTTATATCACATAATAAAATAATAGTTTGAGTAATTACAAGGTATTAAACTTTTTAATTTTACAAATATTTTGTTTTATATTAAGTATTCATTCCTGATTAGTATTTATTAAAATGTTTTTTTTTTTTTCTTTTGTTTCCAACATGCTTTATTGAATAACAAGTCGTTTGAAATGCATTTCAAATTATTTCCTATATATGTATGTAAGTACGTGTATGTATAATGAAATATCTGCTTTTGAATTATTGTAACTATTATTATTGGCATTTTAATAAAATGTTTATTAATTATTTTGTTTTAAATACTTATGTATATAATAAGAATATTATTAAATTAAACTTATATATATATATATATATATATATATATATATATATATATATATATATATATATATATATATATATATATATATATATTCGAATATACGGAAAGCAAAAAAAAAAAACATGATAACATTGACAATGTCAAAACGGGAGTTATTAGTAAGTAAATAAGTAGACTATATTATTTACTTACTTATAAACTAAGTATAATTAAATTTTGTTGCAAATGAATATATATATATGTATGTATGAATATTACATAATAATATAAAAATATAATAAAATTTGAACAAAATTAGGTGACAAAATTACGTAATATAAGCGTAACTAAATGAAGTCGGAAGTAGTTTACAGTTATTTAAATAGTTTTAGTTCTCTAATTGATTACTTATAATAATTCGATTGCTTTGTTGAAGCTACATATTATGTATAGCAGTAACAACTGAATTTTATAAAACACAACATCATTGCGTTTTTATCATAGGTTATTATTCAAATGCAATATTCAAATTTCAGGTTTTACACTGAAATCTCAAAACTATTGATTAGAAAATACAGTTTGAACTTTTACTAACTCATTTATTTAATTTTATATACAATAATAATGCATTATGATTTTTCGTATTATTAGTTTGTTAATAAATTGCTTATAATACGCTTATATAAGTATATATTTGAAATTTTACCATTAAACTAATTTTCTTATTTAGTTTTCACTTTTTAATATTAAAATATTTAAAATAGACAATAAAATATTTTATATAATAATTGTTTGTATATACGTAAGTTTACTTACTTGGTGATATGAGTACAATTTTGCCTACTTTATTTACACAATTTTATGCTACGTATACGTATAAAATGTAAAATGTTTAATAATTACACATTCGCTGAACAAAACCGCAAAAAATTTTTTTTTATTAAATTTTAACTATTCCTTTTTTTTTGTCTACTTATAATTTATTTTAAATTACGTTATTATTTAACTTACTTATATGAATGCATTTTTATAGTTAATTTGAAAATTACTTGTTGGTTTGTTTTTTTGTTACAGCAAAAAATTGTAAAAGTGAAAAATACATAATTTAATTTCGCCAATTTTAAATAAAAATTTAACACACATATTAACAAAAACAAGATTTTTAAAGTGATTTAAATAAAAAAAAAGAAGAAATTAACCCCTTCTTTTTCCTGTAAGCATGTCATGTTGGTTAATGTATCGAATAAAATTTATTAAAAAAGTAATTCAGAAAGGAATTGTTCAATGATATTTAGAAAAATTTGTTCCATTATTGGTGTACTAGAAAATAATAGGATAATTTAAATAATTTATTTTATTTTATTAACTAGGAATAATTAGGTTTATTTTATTACAAGTAAGTAAGTAAGTAAGAGAGGGGAGCTGCACCCGTATACCCGCGCAGAGCCCATACACTAGGCCAACAGAAAGAGGCCAATCGGCAACCCACATAACCCAATAACCCCTATGCAGGCCGACGCACAAGACCCCTTATCCAAACCAGCCAACCTCTCTGGCGAAGTCCAAAAGCCGCGCAAGAGACACCCCGGAAAGGTCCACAAGCCATCGTAAAAATAAGCCCCCAAGACACGCCTTCTTTTCCACATCAGAAATTGACAGGCACAGAGGACATGCTCTACTTCCTCCACCTCCGCCATATCCCGACATCCACGACATACATCCGTCATAGCAACCCTAAGCCTCCTGGTCATTTTCCTCAAAAGGAAAAGCCTACCAGTGTGCTAAGATCAGTCCTATTATGCCTCAACATATTTTATTACAAACAGATCGAAGTGATTACTATAAGCACTCACTATAAATTTTCATTAATAAAAAAATTTTTGCAAAATTTATGCAAAACTTTATATGGAAACTCTATAATTGGATTAATTATGGGTAAAGTTACTCTTATATTATATAATACTAGAAAGTAAAAAAAACCAGTTTGATATTTTATATTTGTAACTAATCCTTATGAAAATTTATTTAAATTCAATATTATTGAATTAAACAGGATATGTTATTACACATTATTTATTTTGCAGAGCAAAATTTTTCTCTATAAGTAAAAGTGAGACTTTTTCTTCCATAATTTTTTTTGCCTTCCAGATCTAATGTCGAAATAAACTTTAAAAATTCTGTTAAGTATGTGTAAATGTAATATTAGTTATATTTTCAATTACTTAATTAGTTTATTAAGGTTATGATTCTTGACTAAAAATCATTCTATTCATATTTGAAAATTTTATTGGCGTTATTGTCTTAAACAATATAAAATAATAAGCTTTTAGGATTTTGTTATAATGTAAATAATTTTTTTTTATACAATTATTTTATTACTTCTGGGGCACTTACCGCATCCACTTAAGTGTTTCCGATTAAAATATATTAAAATTTTTTAATTTTGTATTTGAAAATTTAAAAGTTCTGAGCAATGTTGTGTATTTTATAATGTATGTTAAGTAGTTAAGTAGTTTTATAAAAACATAAGATACTAAGATGCCTAGAATTGTCGAATTTTGAAATGTTAGACTCAAAAGTTAGCAAAAATTTAATTTAGACTACCTTAAGAATAAAACTATTAATAAAGCATTGTTCAATATTTTTGTCATTTTGTTAAAATTATTTCAGTAAAAATGAAATTAAGTAAATATTTATGCTATTAAATATAAAAATAGAGTTATAACATCCAATTATAAAATTATATGTAAGAAATTCCCTCACGAAAAAAATTTCGAATCACTGAAGCAAATCATATTTATTGTGTTAGCTGACAAACGAAAGAGGGAGAGTACAATAAAAAAGTGAATGAAAAAAATAACAAAGAACATAACGCCGTTTTTGTTTATATTCCAAAAAAAAAAAATCCCCATAATGACAGTAGGTGAATATATGTATAACTACAGTTTATATAAAGAATATTAGACTAGTATGTATATTATCACAGTACACGTTAGGTATATGTATAAATAATTGTATAGTTTAAGTGAAGTATAAAATATCTAACTTGATTTATTGTTGCTGTTGTGAAAAATATTATGTGCCTATATACAATAAAAAAGATAATAAGAACGTACTAGATATTTTACTTATATATAAATGGTTTTAACTGTAATAAACGTAAATAACTTTACCTAGTAACATAATAAAGGTGTTATGACTTTGTTACTTGTATTATTTTTTTTATATTTATTTTGATTTTTAATTTTATACATATATTATTATATAAGTATAGTTACAAATATATATGTTAAATCTAAGTTGAGTAGCTATGTATGTAAGTATGAGGCTAAAATTTGACCTGACTACTTCAAATATGTAGATACAAAGTTTGTAGAAATAAAACTATCACATTTTGTACGTATGCTATTGGCATTTGACCTAAACATCATTGAAAATAAAATGCCATTATTCAAATTTGAATATTTGGAATGAAAAGTAAAAAATAATTTCAAACAAACTAATTATTAAATTATGAAATCAAAAAAAAAAAAAAGAAAAAAAGTAAATATAAGAGAAAGTCAATGTAAGCGATCTAGTCTGTTTAGAATTGTTGACTGTAATTTTTGTGCAAATTCCGTGAAAGATGCTATAACTTTAAAATATGTAAATGTAGGAAACAAACATAATAGGGTACATTAAGCTCTATTTGTGGAAATCATGTAATTTTTAAATTTTAGATTAAATTGGAAATGGTAATATTTTTTGAAATTTTATAAAATCAAAAGGGATTTATACAAGTGTTTCTTATTTATTCAAATTTTTGTTGAATGTTTATAATTGTTGTACACTCTAAAATCTACATATTTAGTTTAATTAGTGTGTAAAACATGTATAAGTATCCATATTTTCTGTTCAAAATATAAAAAGTATAACAGTTTTATTTCATGATCATATTAAGTATTAGTAAAAAGAACCTTGACCTAAATTAGAAAAGTTTAAGATCTCTATATTTTTAATAAAATATTATGAAAATGTTAAATTCTTAAAACTCTGTAATATATGTATGAATTCATGATTATATATGTATATATATGTATGTAGGTATGCTTAAATATAAAATTTGTATGTATAATGTGAAAATTTAAAATTTTCATTTTTTTAGTTTAATTTTAAATATAAGAGTATTATTGCAATATGAACATTAATTATTGTTATACATAAAATTGGACTGACCATATTTCTATAGAAACAAGGTAGAATAGAATAGAAAAATCATAAAGTATTGACTTTTGTAGCTGTATGATACTTACCGCGTACAAAAATTTTTCCGAAGATTATAAAACTTTTCAAAAATTGTATGGCAGCTTTTGTAATAACTAACAAGAATTAAATATTATCGATATAGCGGCTTTATTTCTAAATACGTTTTTGATAGACTTGAACATCATGTTGAGTTGTATAAAAAGAAACTATATGGTCACCCATGTAAAAAATTTCATGATCTTCTTCTCGTTTTACCTCATATTAATTACTACTCTCATATATACATACATATTTAAATACATTCGGTTGTTGTAAATCTGAACTATAAAATATGTAAAGAACCTATTAAGTGTACCTTTAACAAAATAAACATTTTAACTATATATGAAAATTGTTTTACTTAAATTTTTAAATATGATAACATAATTAGTATAATAAAAGCTCCACTTGTGAAAAATGTTCATTTAGATTGCATGACAATCTCATATAGGTCACATACATATATTATGGCATTTATCTCTCACCATTATATATATAATAACACGTACGTTACGTATACATGTAAGTATAAAATATTGTATGTAAATATAATTATACAAAAACTCCGAAGAATATTAGTAAAAATCATTTAAAATAAATAACAAATATTTTAGGGTGCAAAATATAATTGCAAACAATAGGGGAAATAAAAGAACATAATGCGTGCCTCTCTTTAGTAAAAAAAAAAATATTAGTTAAGCGTATTCCAGTTGCCATTAGAATTTTACTTTGGAATAAAAACTAACCTACAAATTAGTGTATTTAATTGTCTAATTCAACACTACTTAATAGTGACGAGTAAAAATTAACCCACAAATCTTTGTAATGTTGTAAATTTGACATTGTATAATCATATTTTCATTATAAATTAGTCATCTGTTGGGAAAAATGTGCTTGTATACTGCTGTTGTTTATTGTTTTATATAGGCTAGTGTATTTGAACGTGGATAGATTTAGTTTGGAGTAAATAGTTGTAAGTGGAACTCAAACAATATGTTTTAGATAAAATATGTATAAAATTTATATGTGAATTATGTGCATATACACATCTATATGTGTATATACATTTTGACGGTTGGTTACCGTTATAAAAAATTGTACAATTTAAATTTTTTTTTTTTTTTTTTTTTTTTTTCTCTTTTAATATATCGCAACTAAGTTAATTAAACCTATCTAGCAATTTATTTTTCACGTGTAGAGAGAGTGGGAGAGCGTCCAACGACGGTAACCCCGGATTTTATAATTATATTATGGCTGCAAGATCTAAAGGTCTTCTTCTTTTTAAGCGACGTGTTGCACTACTATCTTCATCTTCAATTATTTTCCTCATTTCTATGTTTTCGTGTTGCGTTATTCTTTCGTTGTGGTTAATTGCATATTTCCTTATTTCTTGTTCAACTGTGTTGATTTTTAAGTCTCTGTGAATAGTGGAGTTTCTGACATACCAAGGAGCATCTACAATACATCGAAGCACCTTGTTCTGGATTGTCTGTATAATTTGGTAATTGCTTTTCTTAGTACATCCCCAAAGTTGGATACCATAAGTCCAAATTGGTTTAATAATTTGATTATATATTAAGAGCTTATTATGTAAGTTGAGCTCAGATTTCTTTCCGATTAACCAGTTAAATTTTCTTAGTTTCAAATTTATTTCCTCCTTCTTTTTCTTTACGTGGGTTTTCCAGCGTAATTTAGCATCTAGGGTCATTCCTAAATACTTTGCTTCATTAGCGTATGGCACTGCCTCATCATTAAGCATGATACTAACAGGGTTAATGGTTCTGTTTGTAAAATTTACGTTAACGGATTTAGATTCGTTAATTTTAATACGCCATTTTTTCATCCAAGAGTTGACTAAATTTAAGTTTACTTGTAGCTTGTTTGAACATTCCTCAATTGTCTTTCCCGTAGCTAAGATTGCCGTGTCATCTGCGAAAGTGGCTGTCATTGTTGAACTTATTTCTGGGATGTCTCTTGTGAAGAGGAGGTATAGCACAGGACCCAGCACACTACCTTGTGGGACCCCAGCCTCAATGTTTCTAATATCTGAATATTCGTTATTGTGCTTAACTCTAAAAGTTCTACCGGTAAGATAGGATTCTAGAATCACACACATTTCGTTCGGCAGTACCTTATTCAATTTGCATATTAAACCTTTATGCCACACCTTATCAAAGGCCTGCGCCACATCTAGGAATACTGCTGAGCAAATTTCCTTATTTTCCAACGCTTTTTCTATGACATTAGTAATCCTGTGAACTTGATCAATTGTAGAGTGACTCGTTCTAAATCCAAACTGGTGGGCTGGTATTAAGTTTCTTTCTTGAATAATCGGCATAATGCGAGCCAACAGCATTTTTTCCAACAGCTTGGATATAATTGGCAGGAGTGAAATCGGTCTATAGGACTTCAGATCGGTAGGTGGCTTCCCTGGTTTAGGAATCATCATAATTTCTGCAACTTTCCATATTTCCGGAAAATATTTTAAGCGAATTACCGCATTGAACAGGAATAGCATTTTCTTAACAGCAATAGTTGGTAGTTCTTTTAATATTTTTGCGGTGATAAGGTCATACCCTGGAGCCTTCTTGTTATTGGTTTTCTTGATCTCGTTACGAATTTCAGATAAAGTTATTTTCCTAATGGTCATGTGATTGGAATTAGCAACTTGGTTTGCGTTTTCCAAGAAAGTCTGCCTGGGAAGAGGCTTGAAAATATTCTCTAGGTACTCAGCAAAGCAGCTAGCTTTGTCCATATCGGTTATAGCCCATGAGTTATCAGATTTCCTTATCGGTGGAGCTTGACTTATTGGTTTATTTGTACTCTTGACTGTTTTCCAGAGAGAGTAATCGTTCTTGTTATCTACAGATAGTTTACTTAATGTATTTGCAACTGTTTCATTTTTAATTTGTTTTAAAAGCTTTTTCAATTTATTGCACATGCGATTGAAATTCGTTTTATCAACTGGAGCTCTGGTAATCTGCCATCTTTTCCTAGCTTTTCTTTTTTCTTTTATTAGTTTCCTTACTTCTAGTGGATATATAAAATTATTATTGCTATTGGTTATCATGCGAGGATTAGTGTTATTCCAGACAGAATTTTGAATGTCAGTAACCAACTTGTTTGCTTCGATTTCTAATTGTTGAGCATTTCTCAGAGGAGTATTTAATTCGATGTTGGCTTGTAACTCATTTCTGACATTGTTCCAATTAGTTGATTTATTACATAGCTTAGGTGGTTCTTGTTTAGTAATTACGGATTCGCTTATGGTAAGTATCACAGCAGTATGATCTGAGCTTAAGTCAAGATTTTCTTTAACATGCATGTAGTTCCCAGAAATCCCTCTGGAGATAAAGAAATCTATTAGGTCTGGGGTTCTATTCTGATCTGCAGGCCAATACGTAGGTTTACCAGATGAGTGAAAATCGCAGTTCATTGTAGTCGCCGCTTCGTAAAGAGCTTTGCCTTTAGGCGAATTAACTCTCGAGCCCCATGCTGTGTTTTTGGCATTTAAATCTCCGCCCATTATAAAGTTTGCTCCCAGCTTACTGAAGAGCCATTTATAGTCATCAACCTTCAGATTGAATTTAGGAGGACAGTAGATAGCTGACACTATGAATTCTTTATTTTTAAACATTATTGCAACCGATGAGACTTGCATGTGATTTTCTTCAATTTTAGGTACCTCGTAGTGACTAATATTATTCTTAATAATTATTGCAGTGCCTCCCTTGGCCTTATTTTCCGGATGCTGGGTGTGGTAACACGTAAATCCTCTTATATTTAAGTAGCTTTCCTTTGTAAAGTGCGTCTCAGATATTAAGCCTACATCAATTTTTTCGTCATGTAAAAATATTTCAAGTTCGTGAATGTGGTGTAAAAGGCCATTAGCATTCCATGTCATAATTCTGATTGATTTCGTCATTTCTTATTAATTCTAGAGTTTAATTTATTTTCTATCGAGCTAATTCTATTATAAATATTTATTTCAGATTTTTTCTGTTCGTCTAGTTTGTTGAGGATCAGGATTAGAGTGTTTTCAATGTTGGATGTATCATATCTTTGATATGTGCTCGCAGCCTGAGCATAAGTTCGCTTATCTTTTAGATTAGAATTGATGACTTGATTAATCTTGTTAACATTATTATTTATGTTAGAGTTTTTATTAGAATTACTGGTATGAGCTTGTGGAAGACTATTTGCACTTGGAAGATTCCTTGATCTAGAAGCTAGGTCTCTCCTTTTCTGTAGGTCTTTGGCTATTTTACAGCCCCTATAGTTTGCTGGATGGCTGCCTCCACAGTTGGCGCATGACGCAGGAACATCTCTTTTGCGTGGGCAGTTGTTAGAGAGATGGCTGTTACCACATTTGACGCATTTTGGATCCTTTTTGCAGAAGTTACCCGAATGATTGAATCCCTGGCATCGCTTACACTGAACTATAGCCTTACTTGTTTTCTTAACAGGTTCAATTTTAACTATAAGATTTAGTATTGACCTTATTTCGTAAATTTTTGTTATATTTTCACTTCTATCAAAAGTCAGCATGAAAAGAGGCAATTTCTTTTTCTGTAGAATAAGTTCTCCCCTTTCATCGACAACTCTTTCGTTTTTAATTATATTTACAGCGTCTACAATCTTAAGACCTTGACTGGTGATATCCTCAATGATTTCATTTCTATCACAACTCCAATGGAGACCCCTGGCCATAACTCTAAACGGTCTCTCATTTTTATCCTCGTAAGTAAACCACTCGATCTTTTCACTTTCAAGTTTTTTGACCAGTAGCCTATAGGATTCAGGGGTGTCTGGGTTAACTTTCCACACGTTTTGGTTTAGTGAAGTAATTTTATAGTTTTTTATATTCGAATCTAGCAACATTTTAACTTTATTATAATCTTCGATCCCAACAAGGTTTATAGGAGGTGGCTTCCTTTCCCTAATTTGCTGGAGATCATCCCTTTCACTGCTAGTAATACTAGCTCCATTATTAGTTTGGACTTTATTAGTATTACCCCCGTGGTTTTTATCATTTTCATTTCTACTAGTACTACCATTTCCTGAAACAATTATAGGACTTTCCTTAACAATGGTTGGTACATCTTTGTTGAGTTCTGGAGAGTTTTTGGCTTTTCTTTTTTTAGCTTTCCTTGTATTCATAGTATATTGATTTCCATCTGTTTCAAACCGTGTTAGATCACTACTTGAATCCGATGAGTCATTCCTTGCACGGTGAGTGTTGTTTTTTGCAAGTTGGGCTGATTTTAAAGCCATGATTTCCATTTTTAACTCTTTGTTTTCGTTACGCAACATCTTTATGATTGATTCTAAATCTTCGAGCTTTTTACGCAGCAGCACAGTTTCTTGATTCTGTTCACCGACATTTGGTGGAGTTCTTATGACTTTTGGTGGAGTTCTTGGAGTCTTATTACTTCCGGAGAAACTGGCAATTGAAGTAAACGTTGATTGTTGATTCAGCAATAGTTGGTCTCCCCCAGAATCCGTGAGACCGACCTCATTAGAGGGTGGATTTACCAATCTGATTGGCTTACCACCTGGGGTATTCAATCCATGTGTTTTTCCCATTGCATCTTCTATTTTACGTGTAACCCTCGCCAGGAGCCCTAACAAGGTACTATTAGCCGGGCCAGCTAAACCAAGGTTTTTTAACGAGGTTGGTACTCCTCCCCCTCCCCTTTTTCCATTCGGGCTTGGGACCGACATAGGCAGGGTTTTAATTTAAATTTAAAACAATTAAAAGATAGTGAACTTTCTAAATAAATACAAAAAAAAAAATTAAAAATAAATTTACCATGATAAAATTAATTCGAAATTTTTTTTTTATTTTTAAATTATTTATGTTTTATTTAAGTATAGCAAATTTTTCATATTTTACAATTATAGTAAAATTTTGAAAGTTTATTTTATTTTTTATATAAATAAGTAGTTGTTTTTGGTATTTTGCTTTAGGGTTTAATAAACTTGCAATAATGCATGGAGCTAATTTTTTTTTTTTACATTATGCTTGGTTGTTTCTGTGCATACTTAGGTATATACATACATATACATGATTTAATATACTTACTTATGTACATTGAATTAAATTTTTTTATTTTGTGTATGCACATATGTACGTGCATAATTGGTAATAAAAATAACTTTGAAATTTTTTTATAAATATAACGGTATAACAAAAAATGTACACATACATATATTTGTATATACTACTTCATTTACTATACAAAAGTATATTGTTTAACCTTGTATTTTAGTTTATCTATATAGTATATGAATAAACATACATACATACATAAATGCAGATGTGTAGGCTCAATGTACGAAAAAAAATTATAGCATAAGCACTTGCAAATATTATATGTAAGTACGTATGTTAGTATGTAGTTTAATTTGGTCTTTTTTCATTTATAAATTCACTTTAAACCACGTATTTTTGCCATATTTGTACATGTGTAAATATTAAAAAACAAAAAAGAAATTAAAATAGCAAATAAAAATTGAGTATAATTTTTATTACTTTTGGAACACATGCTTGCATGTCGTTCACGAATACCACTTTCGTTTTTTTTTTTTTTTTTGTTTTGTTTTTTTATCAAAACTGTCACGTTTATTTTAATGGCTATAACTATGTATAGATAGAAGTTTTATAGTTTTATTTCAAAAAAATTTTGAAAATACTCCAAAAATAATTTTTTAATTTTGTATGTTTTTTCTCTTTTCATTTGTGTTTAGTTTTTTCATGATTTGAAAATGTTTTTCTTTGTAAATATTTTTTGTTATTTTGTTAACTTATTTTTAAAACATCATCTCCAAAATAATTAAATTCTTCAAGTTTGAAAATTTTATGCACTCATCTCGCAGCAAAACTATTCTGTTCATTTACAAAAGTTATTTTTTAGGGTTAATGCATTTAGTTAAATATAGATGGCAATATATTTGTTTTTATTAAACACACAATTTATTTTAAAAATAGAAAAATTGCAATTTATTCAACACTAACTCTCATTTTTTATATTTTCTTATATAGCATAATAAAATTTTTATATTGCAAGAATTTCTAATTCTCATTGATTCGGTTAAATGAACGCCATTTGTGAAAGGGTTAAAAACATATGTATGTTGTATTATTATTAAAATTATTTTATGTGTTTTTATAAAACTTAATTTATTAATGTCTTTAGCTTTATCTACATATTATTTTGTTATATCCTATTTCTGCATTTACGTAATTCTATTACATCAGCTTTTTCCAAATTACAGTTTATCATATTCATTAAAAACTATCTACAAAAAAAAATTTACAAAATAAATTTACAACTTCTTTAGGATGAAAGAGCTTCTTTCCAAGTTCTTTTTCTTCATAAGTTGGTAATATTATCGTATAATACGAAGATATCTTTTGACATTTTTGTAACTTAATTTCTAGACTATTCAAAGTAGAAAATCTTAAATGTTTCTGTAAAACAATAATTATGTGTAAGTCATTTCTGTTACAGAACTATAAAATTAAATACAAATTAAATATTATATTAAATATTATTAAAATTTTCATGAGTAAATAATAAGATATTTAATTAAGTAAGTACATTAAATTTCAAGAGATTAATAGCTATAGGGCATTAAAAATTCTAGGTCAATTATGCTCTTGTGATCAATTAAAAAATAATTCAATACTTAAACTATTGAATTCAATTCTGGGTCAATGGTTTCATATGTATGTGGAAAACATTAATTATAAATTACATACTTACATATATGGTAGAATATACTGATATGCCTATGAAATTTAGTTGTATATCGCTTGCATAAATTAATAAATAAAATTAATGTTCCATGTTGTCTAAAAATTTTTGAACTTAAAATATTCAACATGTTTGTAATTTTAACGAATTTTATTAATGAAAAAAAACAAACTAAATTACTTAAGATTACATAGAGACCTTATATAGATGAACTTTTAGATTTTAATTTGATTATGACAATAATCAGTTGTATTAAAGCTTTACTCAAACATTTTAAATTATAAAATATGTATTTTTAGTCTAAAAAAATTTAAATTTGATTTAAAAAAATTTCTTAAATGTACTTTGTTCGTTTAAAATGATCGAATATTTGACATTTATTTGACAAATTATATAATTAAGAGATATAAGTATAACAGAAATGAGCTTATATTGATTGCTGAATTTCATTTTGAGATCAGCTGTTAACACTGAGGTCAATTTTTGGTCGGAAAAGAAATAAACGAAAATATATTGTAAATGCATAAATGTGTTGTCAAAAAATATATTGCATATTTTTAGGTGTTCTGTTTTGAATAGTCTTGCTTGTAGTTGTCATTAATTAGGAAATTTAAAATTTTATTGTTATACACACTTATCAAACATACTTTTAGTAAATATTATTTTTTTTTACTAATTATTATATTTCATTTAATTTTCTCTTTTGATTCATATTAAGGATAGGCGGACAGGTGAAAAAAATTAAAAAAAAATATACAAGTTCATTTTTATTTTTCTAATTATTTTTTTTTTCTTATGTTAAAATTGTGCTAATAAAACTAATTTTAAACAAAAAAGTTTAAAATAAATAATAGAACAAAAATTTACATGTTAAATAGAGAAAAAGAAAATTGTAAAAAACTCTTATACATACATAAGGTATGTATGTACATAATACGCCCTTTTAATTAAATTTCGTGGTGTATAATAATTAAATATATTAATTAATGCTAAAAATTTTAATAAAAAACTTTAGAGAAAGAATATTTTAATAGAGAAAGTTTTATATTAGTTATGTTCTTTTTACATTTGTATAACAATTTAATAAGGTATTCCATTCCGAATGTTATTTGAAGAAAGTTTTTAAATTAACGTCATGAAAATTTTAGTCTAAATCTGAAAACCCGAAAAAACGTACAAAACTAAATTTGTATATCAGTTTTACTGTGTGTAAATTTTTGGTAGTTACGAGTGTTATAGATTTGAACTTTTAATATTTAGATAATCATTTTTTTTAGTTTGACTGCATTTTAAATTGCTTTATAAAAAAAACTTTTTGTTTGTCAAAATTTATCCACTTTATTTAATATTTTTGCTGTAATATTAATAAATAAAAATTCTAACGTCTACGAGTATTCATAAAAAATTATAAAAGAAAAATAAACAAAATGTCAATTTATTTTTACTTTCCTGATTTACATTCATTTTTTTTTATTTTTATACATTTTTATAGTAAAAGAAGAAGCCTTATGACACAATGATCTATCGATTACAAATTTTGATGTGATAAAAAAACGACTAGCACGTAACATGAAAAGGTCTAACAAATAACTGTATACGTGATATTTTTGGAATTTAGCATAACGTCACAAATTCTTTTACTATTACCAAAATAGGAAAGTTTTATACATACCTACTTACATATTTTATAAATGTACATAGTTTATGACAGATTATTAAGAACTTTGTGTTCATACAGATGTCATACATGGTCATACTATTTGTATGTTTTCAGAAAAGTAGTTGTTCTTAGTGTAAATTTTTATTACAGTTATTTAATTTAGTTGTACCTATTTTACAAGAAAATTTTTTTTAAATTTTATAAGAAATATCTGAGCTTATTATTATGTTAAATTGTACCATAATAATGAGTATTATATTTCTATTTGTTATTCTTGCAATTTAATGCAGGACCATTTTATTCGGATAAATTTTGTTCTTAAAAATATTGAAACACACACAAAAAAAATTAAAATAAACAAATTCAATCATATTTTTTTCTCACTTCTCATAAAATCATCAATCGTGCTCAATTCTTAATGTGAAAATAAAAATTCATAACAAAAACAAAAACGAACACAAAACGTTAACAAATAAGTCGACCCCAAATTTTTAACTTAATTTACATAACATGAACAACAGTACAGTAGTACATTCAATGACAATGTCATTGTAACGCAAAATCGACACAAAAAAAAAAATGTGAAAAATTGAATAAAATTTTTGCTGTCATAAAAGTATGAAAGCATTTTTTTTTTTGTTTTGATTTTTCATTATGCTTTTATAATATTTCCTTGGGAAATTTTTTTATTCAAGAGAGCGCCATCATTATTATAAGTAAGTAAACATTATGAATAGAAACACTCATCCTACAAAATTGTACGATAAAATAAGTTGGAAAAAAATTCCTTGTTTTTTTTTTCGTTATAAATAATGTAATAATGACAAAATAATAAAGAATGAACAAAAAATAATACTCTGACATCGTGAAAAAGTATAGGTAATAGAGAGTTTGACTGTTCTATTTTAGGGTAACTTCTTGTAGTATAACAAATGCATGAGTTGTATGGATTATAAGTAGAATTGTGTATTAAAAGAGCATTACTGCAACTTCAATTTTAAATTCTCAATAAAATCTGGTGCCGGTGTAAAATCATAAGTTTAATTTTCAAATTTATTGACAATTTTGAAATGTTCTCTTTCGAGAAATGTTCTTAATTTTCAATTTTTCATTTATTCATTACTCTTGCGCTACTTTTAAAATAGTAAATAAGTAACATTATAATATTGTGACAATTTCTTGAACTACGAACATACATTGTGTTGATGTTGTCAATATTAATTTATACATACAAAAATTAACTTACTTTATAAACGAAACAATAAATTTAGTATTTAGTTTTATTGCAAATTAGGGAGAGGAAAGAGGGTAAAATAACTCATTAAATAATTGAAAAATAAAACATTTTGGTTTTTTTTTCTTTATTCATTTTTTTTGTTTGGCATAGAGGAGAAATTTTTTTTTTTGACTTTATTTTTATTAATAACATTTGGGTGGCATTTAAACAAACTATTCGCACTTGAAGAAGTAGAAACATAAAAATATGTTGAAGCATTATTGTATTCATAATTTTTAAAGTAAACTTATTTGTAGAGATCATGGGAAGAGATTTTATTTTATATAAAGAATATAATATACAATTTGTATGTATATAGAACAAGAGAAAAAATAATATTTTTTAATTAACTAATTGAGCTGAGAGAGTAACGGTAACATTTTTACATAAATGAATGCACTGAAAATTATTGTATACATAATGTGATTGTAGTGGGATTTTTTTTTTTTCAGTAAAAATTTTGCTTATAATATAAAACTGGTGAAAAAAAAGTGGAATTGATTTTTTAAAAATACAAAATAGAAAAAAAAATAGAAAATTTTTTATTATTTTTATTTATTTTTTTTATTTAATTTGCATATTTTTCATATTTGCATATTTATTTTTATTTAGTATTTTCATTTCTGCAATAATTTAATGATTTTGCTACCATATGCATGCTATACTTACTTACATAAATGTTTTCTCTAAAATTAGAGAAAAAACTGAATTCCAAATGAGTCTAGTTTCATGAATTTTAAAAAATAGCTTTGATTATTTTAAATTTTGTACAGAAATTTTTAAAATTTTCAGTGATTGTCTCTAACGGAACCTTTTACGGAATATACATATGTATCAATTCCAATGGATCAATAATCACGCTAACTTTTTACACAAATCCGCATGCAGTAAAAAAAAGTGTTTAAGTGTAATAAGGCTTTCCTTGTTGGTGTTATATAAGTTTCGGCAAATTGGGTATACATATGCACAATGTATATGCTTCTTATTTATATTATAGAGGCTGGTATAAAAATAAATTTTTTATTTTAAATTTTCAAAAATGCTCATAGAATTCATTTTACCAAAAAAAAACCAAATTTCCTTTTAAACTTAATAGCATTTATGAATTTATAAAACATTATTTTCGAATTTTCACAGAATTTTCACTTATTTAATTTAATTGAATCTTAGTTTCTTTTTATTATCAAGTATGAAAATAAGCATAAACATTAAAAGTATGCAAATTTCAAGGAATCTTTGACAGTCTTCATTCATATTTATTATAATAAATATTGAAAAAATTTTCAGTTCAAACAAAAAAAAAAATTAGATCAGTCCTTATCATTATATCATTAATAAAACTGGTGACATCCTATTAAAATTGATAAATGAAATAAAAAATCTGTCTACGAACACTTCTTTTTTTTTTATATTAATTCTATTATTTTTAGCACATTTTTAACGAAATTGGAAAGTAAAATTTTGTTTTTTTTTTTTTTTAGTTTCATTCTGTCTCTTTCTTCGCATGTTTTGTTCTCAACCTATAGCGGTATACAACAATTATAATATTTAATTATAATTATTATATTATAATTACTATGAATAATAATTAATATGATATAAATTTAATTACATTTAAAGTGTTTTTATTTGGAAGCCTACTACTTTAACAAACCAATTGGTTTAATTCGAATTTATGAAAATTATTTTTTTTTCACAATTATCTTGAGCATTAAATTTTTTGGTCACCTTTTACAAAAATTTCCTAGTTAAGTGTGAAAATCTAGTTTAAAATCAGATTACAACTATAATCAAATTGTTTTCATAACCCCAACTACTCAAATCTTAAACCTTGGTGTGTACTTTGTTATTGTAGGTATAGATAACAGTTCTGATTGTAATATAAGAGTGTTTTTGTTAAGATTTAGTTATTCTAACTTATTATCAACTGATTTAAACTATTTTACAATACTATGTACATATTTACAGAAATTTTATAATATTAATAATTAAAATTTTATTTAAAGTATTTTGAATCTGAAAAAAAATTCTTATAAGAAAACGCATTTAAAGCACAATTAAATTTAAATATTTATTTTAATATTTAATAATCCACTAAACACTTATAACTTGTAAAAATTGAAGAAATGAAATAAAGAGCACTAAGTATGAAAATTTATTAAAAAAATTACATATTTTTTAATCTTATCTTAATTTCAATATTTGACAATATGATATGATTATAAGTATGTGCGTTTTATAATCTCATTTTGCATATTTTTTCAAATATAAATTTTGATTGCGATATTTTCATCTAATCCACACCAATATTATTATATGTATTTTTTATTTTATTTAAATATTTATGTATAAAGTAATTGTTTATGTGTCAAGTTCTATAGTTGTGCTCAATTTATAAAATATTCACAATTTTTTACGTACATATGTATGTATATTGATTGCAAAGTTGCGTTGTACTTTCAAAAACTCTTAATTTTATAGTTGATTTTTTTAAAGCAAAATAACCAGGTTGTCAATAAATCATATTCAGACAGGTGGTTAGAAATACATTATGTTCATATACATATATCTACATTTATATGCATTCATTCTTGGTGGGACTAAAACTAAAAAAAAATTTATAAAATACCTCATTTTGCTTTATTTTTGGTTTACAGTCTACCGAACCAAAAATAAGTAAAAGAGAGTAATGAACAGAAATTCACTGCCTTAAAGTCTCCTGAGTTTTTTTTTTTAAATATAAAAAAACATAAAATAAATAATTGGCTAAAAAATATTAGAACATAAAAGGAATGTCGAATCTTAATGTGTATTTGAGTTTGAGTTTCAGTGGTAAACAAAGCAAACCTTTTAAATTTATATTTTATAGGTATACATACTTATAATGCATGTTTATTTAAGTATGTATGTATTTCTGAATGTGTATACATATTGCTTCAAAAATTTTACGTTCTTAATAAATATATATACGTATGCATGTTATGCAATTTCAAAATATGATATAAAATTAAGCTTGTGGTCATAATGTGTAAAGGAATTTAATAAGAATAACAAGAAAAAATACTACATACATATGTACGTATATGAATTGTTAGAATATGAATCAATTAAAATACATATATAGATTAAGTTTACATGACTTAGTAATCAGCCACTGTATAATAACGATCTACATACACATATGTACATATCATACGTACGTAATTATATTTCAAATCAAAATGATCTTAGTCATAAAAATTATTCATAAAATTAAATATCATATAACATTAATGTTATTTATGAATTGTCAACTTAAATATTATCATTTTTTTTTCAGAAAATTCACGCATATACCTAAGTACATATGTAAATTAGTTTAGTATTAAAATTTTTTTATAATTGAAAATTAAGCATATTTTTTTTCTTAATTTTAAAATCTAATTTTGTAGATTTCGTTTGATAATTTTTATTTAGTATAAAAATAATTTTTGTAATATATTGTCTCTTGTTTAAATTAGAAGTGTAAACGACAGAAGAAATTAGTTCATATTTAAAACGCAGTTCTTACTTTTGACATTTATTTCAATTTAAAAATATGAAATTCTAATTTTTCAACTCACTCTGATTGAGTGCAGCTCTGATGTTATTAAGAATAAACACTAATATGTTAGTTTCTACTCTTTTCATTTTCAATTCTCTTCAAAATACATATGTATATGTATGTGTATGCAATCATATGGCAGTAGGGATTGCATTATCGGTTAACGATTAACCGATTAACCGATAAATCGTCGAAAAATTGACGATAAATATTATCGATAATTTTTTTTAAATTTACCGATAATTCCGATAAATTAAGTTTTATACAACATTAAATATTATACAACAACATCAACTGATAAAATGACGAAAATCAATCAAATCTTGGTTGCTTTGGAATTTTGAAGATTCAAATTGAGAAACGCATTATTAAAGACATACTGTCCTTATGTGAAAGACAAAAGCAAATAGTATGCGACAAAGAACTGTTTTTCAGTTATTATATTTGTACTGTTTTCTTCAATCTCTTTCTAAAAACTATCTCTTTTGTTCTAAAAGTTCAAAAGAAACAAATGGTAAAGAACTTATGAAAATTATTAAGAGGGTAATGGTTCATTATGAAGATATTGGGGTACGTGGAGTATATCTGGAAATGGTATATAAATATTTAGAAACAATTAAACCGACCAGTGTAGAAGCCGAAAGAGCTTTTTCATCGGCCGGTTTATTTTGTACTAAAATTAGATCTAGATTAAGCGATTATACATTAAATTGCCTTTGTTTCTTGCGAACCTATTTTATGAATAAAAATAATCCAAAATAATAATGTAAAGTAGAACTAGTTTGAATTAATAAAGCATTTATATGTACAAAACAAAAATTAAATTTTTATCGGTAAATTATCGGTAAACCGATAATTGAGAAGAAATTTATCGGATTACCGGTAAATGATTTTCGACGGTAAATTGCAATCCCTATATGGCAGGCAGTAATTGTTATTATCACAATAATTGCGAATCTGAGATATTTAAATACTTATAAAAATTGCTTTGTTTCGACTGAAATTCAAATTGTTTTTAAATACATAAATCCATGTTGGAATATGGGTGGTGCATTTTTAAATTTCGAACTTTTACCATTGACGGATTGGATAAGAAAGAAATTGCAGTTTTATTATATATATAAGTATATGTTCAGGGTTTTCCAAATTAATTAAATTTCCTTAATTTTTTGTTTTCAACTTTTAAATAAGTACTGTTAACTTAAGTTTATCATAAGTTAAATGACGTTTATTTAATATATAATTGCTCTGTCAAAAATACCCAAAATCAGCTGTTCCGTTTTTGTTTCTAAAACAAAATTAGGTATAATACTCAATTGTTTTTTTTTTTTTAAATTAAAATTTAAATTAAATTCAACCTTGATTTAAAAAGAATTATTAATCTGGTTTAATAAACTACTTTTTGTTCTTATTCAACTGTTATACTAAGTCAAATTTTTAATATCTAAATATTCAAAACGAGTACAAAATTTAACAAAAGAAAAAAAAAAATATTAGCCTAAAAATGGTTTTGCATAGAATTCTTTATAACAAAGAATTTAAATGCCTAAGTTATACTCGTACTAGGTATGCATATTTCAATAATGATCCGAAATCGAAGGTTTAAGCCAAATTAATTGATTTGTTTAGGAAATAAAAAGAAGAAAAAAAAAGTTGTGTAATATTTTAATTTGAATATCAATAAAAAAATAACCTGTTTTTGTTAAAAAATTGCGAATTGTTTTTTTTCTATTTTTTTTTTATTTCACGGATTTTTTACTTTCCATTTTCTTTTACACACACTTACACTATAACTGAAAACCTTGAGAAACAAACAGCAAAAAAAAAAGAAAATGTTTTGTTATTAAGTCACCTAAGACTATAAGCAAATCTTTGAAAGAAATTAAAAGCTTTTTGTATAGTTTTCTAATATTATTCGTGAATTAAAAAAAAAATCGAAAAAGAAAATAATAGAAAACGGAGCAAAAAAACGAAACTGCGATTGCCAAAAAAAATTTAACCTCTCTCTACTCTTGATTTTCAAATTTTATCGAATCAAAAAAAAAATTTCGGTAACTTTTGCGTTTTTTTTTTTTTGCTTTTTTTTTTATATGTATAATTAATTACAGTGATGTTCTGTTTTAAAACACGTTAACTGTTTGAGTATTATTTTATAAGTGGAATTTCCAATCCGATTATAAATAAGTCGAATTTCCAATTCGAATATAAATGACTTTTCGATATTTGTCAAAATTTTCACAATTGAATTCGACATTTAAGTTTAGGGATCCAGCATATTCGCATTCAATCAATTTTTAGTTTTAAAATAATTCGATAGTTACGCTATATCCGGTATATGTCTTTAAATTTTTGTATGAAAAATAAATGTCAAACTTTGTAGGTTATTTTTTAATCTTATATACATATGTAAGAGTATGTACATACATATAAGTAATAGAATTTCTATACAAAATGCAAATGTACTTCCAAGTACTTTGGCCTGTTTTCTAGTGTTATGTTCCTGTAAAAGAATAGTATTCAGTCATTAATTAAGTTATGTAATTTAATTTTGATTCTACTGTACATTGTATTACTATACAATTATACATAGATACATACTTATATATACATAAATACATTAATAGAGCTTAAATTAAAATTAAGATTGACCATAAAAAGAATAAGATAAAAAAATACAATGTAAGTATATGGATATGTGTACATACATATGTATGTATATATGTACATACATATATGCCAAGAATGAAATATTTTATTGAAAATTATCCAAAAAAGTTAAAAAGATAAAATACCTACACTACTAGTTTTGATTATAAAAATAATGCCTGTAATTTAAAGTGAGATATGCCATTAATTTTTTAAGTAATTTGCTCACACATACATACACGTGATGCAAATATACTTTGATACTTGTATGTATATTTCTAATTATACATGAATATTTCAACACTTTCTATACTAGTTTTTTTATTTTATTTTTATAGTTTTTGTCAAATCATGTAGGGTTTTTAAATTAACGTTATATTGCAAAATTTAATCGGTTAACTAACAATGAAATTTCAATTTAATTAAAGGTTTAACCAAATAAAATTTGTTTTTTTTTTTTTTTAAATAGAGCTGAATAACAAAAAATAATCATCGAACTTTTATAAGTTTGTCTGGTATGAAAGGAAATCATACAATTTGTGTTAAATTTTATTCGAAAAGTAAAATTCGAAAAATTTCTTTAATAAAATACTTTTGTTATTTAGCGTTGAAAATTTACTAACTATTGTTTTACTAAATATTTTACAACACTAATTATTGTGAATACTTTAATTATTAAAGCATTGTAGCACATTATTCAAATTAGCAACAATCAGTGTATTAGTATCGAATAAAAATTATAAATTCTTTGATACCTTGAGTCGATACTCTGATTATTGAAACAAATTCAAATTTTATTTATCTGGTAAAAACAAAATCGCCAATCGATTTAAATACATACGTATGTATGTAAATACGGAAGTAAATTTAGATTTCGATTTCGTAAATGTAAATCGAATTTTTAATAAATACCAAATACATTTGGATCAGATTCCAGATATCGAATTTTTCGAATTCGATTCGGGACACAATTTATTTTTGGAATAAAATAAATACTTTACTTTTTATAAAATTTAATTTTATAAAAAGCAATATTTTTTTAAATTAATACCATTCGTCATAATCAATGATTTGAGCATTTTAATTGTTGTTAAAAAAGATTCATACCATTACAGCCTGTATTATTTGCCCATCAATAATAAGAGTTTCGTTACTTTACAAAGTTTGGTAGTTATTATGTACTACGTATGTATGTACATACGTTTGTACATAATATTATTCGAAAAAAAAATTATTAAAATTGCTCACCTGTTGTTCTTTTATAATTTCGTAAGTATGTATGTAGTTTGTTTAAAAAAAAAGTCTTTCAACTGGAAAAAAAAAAAGACAAAAACATTAAATTTAAAAAAAATCGTGAAGACAAAGGAACGATAGAGTTACCAAGCTTTAATGAAATTTTTGTTTTTTTTTTATTTTTCTGAAAAGAAGTGAATCGAATCGTTGTAAACACTGAAAGTGAATTTAAATTTGATGTAAGAAGAAAAAAAAAATCAGTTATTTTCGGTATGTACAATGATTATGAACTTATGTTGTGTGTATTTTTTATGATGGTATTTATACATACATATGTACATACATACATGACACAAAATAGTTATGTACTTATGAAAGCAAATGTGTTTTATATACAAATAATACAGAAACACAAATATTTTTTTAATTACTTTGGATTTCTTTGCCTAAAATTCGAAATTCAAAAAAAAAAATTTTTTTTTATTTTTGTTTTTTTTTTGTCGCTTATGGAAATATTTTTGCCTTATGAAAAGCCGTATTAATACGGGAAATCAATGGAATGCGTAAGAAAAAAAAAATAAATTCGAATTGAATTAACTATTTCGCATACTTTATGGATTGTTGTTGTAAAGACGGGAAAAAAAAGTGTTAAAATTTTTTTTTCTATGATAATTTCGTAAAAAAATAGTTATTCAAGTATGTATCCGAAAATTTATAGCGTATACACCTATACATATATGTATGTATGTATTTGGTGTCCCGTAATAGAAGATCAAAAAATGTTAAGAATTTTGCTGAAAGCAAAATATGAAATGAAATTAATAGTTGGTTTTTGCAGATTGAAATAATGAAAATTCAAAAATTTTATGGATTTTTCAAGGTCTTAGCATTACTAGATGTAGCACAATTATTTAAATATTTTTCTGGTTTTAGAATTAGGAATGAATACTCAATATAACCTCAAAATTTCTTATTTGAATCGTATTTCTTTAAGATTCCTTAATAATACTTATGCGAAAGTGGTTAATAGCCTTTAATATTTTTAAAGAAAGAATTCAATTTTTAATCAAACTAGTCTTTCTTTGGTCTAATTATAAACCAGTTTTTCTGTTCGAAAATATTATTATAACCAGTTTAACGATTTTTATTAGTGAATTTGTTTTCTTTCATTTAAATTAATTTTGTTCACTTATTTGCTAAAATTTCCGTAAATGCTAATAATTAGTTTGCTTAAATTTTAATAAACAAAAAAAATGGGTAAATGAATTTTTTCATGTTTTCGACAAATCAATTTTCAATTTAAATTTTTTTTATATAAAAAGTTAATTTGCTTATTTGAATTAAATTACCTGGTTCATTTTTCCGATACATGAAAATTGCAACAGTCCTTCATAACAGCACGTCAACATATGTAATTCTGTATCAAAACCCAAAACATAAAATGAAATTAATTAAGTATAATCAGATTTTAGCCGAAAATTTCGTATTCGAAATTTTAGGGCTCTCTTCTAAATTATTTTATTATTTTAGCTTCAATAGTTTAAATAATATTATACGCAATACAAAATTAAATAAAATGAAACTTTTAATAAATATGCCATTAAAAAAAAAACCAGGAACCTTCTTAACTATACACCTACATACATATTTTGTAAAAGTACTACTTACTCTAAATATTTAATTAATACACTGGCAACTGTACACTCTTTGAATTTATTTGCGAAAATCTCACTTTACCCATAACTAAATGATCACAGTGTTGTGCAAGGTGTATAATTGCTTAATTATTTAGTCATGTTGAATATTTTTTTTTTTTATTATGAAGAAGCTTTTGCTTAAAGTTTTATAACCATAACTAAAAAGTATTTTTAGTTTTACTAAAGAAAAAAGTAGATTTTTTTTAACTTTCTTTAATTTCTTTTGATAAAATTAGAAAGTTAAATCCATAAATCTCCACTATTTTTTTCTGCTTTTTTTTTTTGTTTAAGAGAGGAAATTTATGCAACTTAGTAAGTAAACACATTCCGTTAAATTAATCATATAGTACAAGGTGCAACATTATGTTAGTATTTGGAGATTGTGTAAATTAAAAAAAAATATTTTAAAATGTAGGTACGTAAATAAAAAATGTTAGATTTAAATTTTATCACCACTTATTTTAGAGTAGTACGATTTCATAAGAGTCTTACCTTTTAATCAGTCAAGATTAATAAAATTTTCGATTAATGTTTGGTAGCTTTATCATTAAGCTAGAACATTTTATTAATACTTATATTAATTTTAGTAATAAAAATGTTATAAAAGTAAATACGAATGCAAGAACAGCTAATTTTATAGCCCGTATTTTATAGTCTACTTAAATAATTAAATTTGAAAATTAGGCTTTTAATTTGAAATTTATACAATTTACCTAGATTTTTACATGGATCAAATTTTGTACCTATACGTGATAAAATTAATATACATACATAATTCTAAATTTCATTATTATAGACTGCCTGACAGACTGAGTGCAATTTATAATCACCGTATTCTTCGAATATTGTTTAAAATGATGTTAAAAAAAGGGAATGAAGAAGGGTTTTTGAGCGTAATTTAACTTAATTACCAATTCCTTTCAACAATTTTTTATTAATTAATTATGTTTTAAATGCAGCAAGATATTTTCTATTCTATTTATGTACAGCTCTACTTATATGTATGTGTTAGATGGAAATTGTGAAAAAAAAAATTATTTTTGATTTGTTGATAAAGAATTCATTTCTCGGATATTTTATATAATATGATAAGTAACTTATATTCAATACGTTACATTACGTCATTAAAAAAAAATTACTTGAGTATTGTTGAAAATATGTGCCCGCATTTTGTGTTAAAATTTTAAATGTTATTTCATTATGCAAGAACGAAAAATTAAAATGAAATAGGGGACAATTTTTTTTTTTTTCTTGCCCTGTTGAACAAATTTAATTTATAAGCAACAAGGGATTAAATAAATTTTAATAATTATTTCCGATGCCTTATTAGGTTTATTTTCATATCGTCAATTAAATAGCAAAATAAAAATTTTCTATATCCAAATGAGATATGATATGTGGGTTCATGTAATGAGAGAACTATATTCATAAGAAATACATTCATAAGGTTTGAGAAAAATAACATTTCATGTTAAAACTCATAAGTGTATTATACGAGTAGTACTGTATTTCTAAAATTTTGAAAGCAGAGACTGTGTTAAAGTGTTCAATGGAGTGTATGTCTTTTATTGCGAGTTACATAATTTAACATATTAGTGAGCACACTTAGGAGCACACTTTTGGTAAATTTAACTGCTGTCTTTCTCGAATTAATTCTTTGTAGAATTAGTGTGTAATACGAATTCGATTCATGTGTTTTTATGTCATGCTGTCGCGCAAACTTGTCAAATGTTGATTTTTAATGGAAATTTGTCATCCCAGAGAAGAAATTGTAATATTTGTATTTAAGATTCTGATGTTTCTATATTACAAAAGGAATAGCAGTTCGTTTTAATACAATTGTAAAAATAATTTGTCCTCATACTTACTTATTTACATATATTTTTATAACACAACGCCTAAAATAGTTTTTTAATTTTAAAAATTTGGTAGTTTAATTATTAACATTACATTTTTCTGTGTCTAATCATTTTCAATCACGTACATATATTTTAAGTACTTAATTACAATAATGTTATTGTTTACGATTTCATTATTTTAAAATTCCCCTTCAATCTTTCCGACTTTTTGAAATCATCTGATCTAATATCTAATATCAATATGAAGTCACGTCACATCTATTTTGTTTTTTGTTTTTTTTTTTTTTAGTGAAACAAATGTGTTTTATTTTGCAAATATTTTTTATTTTTTTTTGTTTTTTTAACAACAAAATTTTATCTTGTCAAATCAATCGACACGTTAACATATTGGTAAAATGTTAAAAAGCAGTTGTATAAATAATGAATCTCTTATAGAAGAGACAATGTAGATTTTTTTTGTAGAATAAAAGTTTCTTGTTTTTCATTGAACTTTACTTAAATATACATTTTTGACTAAATTAATATATGTATGTACGTATATAGAAATATTATATTCTTAAGTCATCATCAAGATCAAATATTATTTTTACTTGCACATAATTTAGTATTGTGTTGGTCTACTTATAAACAGATGTCGTATGATATTGCAGTGACGTTTCTACATATAAACAGATGTATGTTGTATGACATTGCAGTGGCGTTTTTCATTTTTTGAGTGCATATACGTGTATTAATTTATTTGATATACATATGTACATACTTTTCTAGCGTTTTTATTTTTTATAACAATAAATTAAAATTCGAAAGATGCTTTTATAAAGTTGATAATTACTTACAAAAACCAATAGTATGTTTGTTATACCAGGACGGCTTTCTCACAATACTGTTCAATTATGAAGAAAATACAGTTATTCAACGTACTTTTGACAAGTGAGACTTCATGCTATCACAAATCTTTTTTTATAACAGCCTCTTTTATTTAATGAAATGCAATGGGTAAAAGTATTGACAAACTAAAATACCCGTTCTAATATGCCGATTTATAAAGTATGTTTGATCACCACCCCTTCCTGTGCTAATGAATATTAAAATAATTTTTATAAAATATCTCTTTTAACAAATCTAAATATTATATTTTGTTATAAAAATTGAACGTAAATTATGTGTGTGGAAATTTTCTTGTTAATTTTTTAAAAAAAAATATAAAATTAATTTTAATTTTTTAATTTGCTTCTTTTTATGATTGTTTTTATTTTTAAAAATTTATTTAATTAACATAAAATTTTTATTTTCTCGTCTGTATAATTTCTGAAAATCGCTAAAGCAAATTTTTTTTTAATATAAATAGATAATGGTCTTTATTCAGTAAATCACCTTAAGTTACAATAATTTTCATTCAAAATTTTATCTAAAGCAAAATTATAAATAATAATAAAAATTCGTAACAAAAAAAAAAAAACTTAAATCAAATAACAAAATTTGTCACATTTAACAAAGTGGAAACAAAACAATCGTTTGTTAGATAACATCTAAAATTATTTACGTTAGCGATAATAACAGCTGCGGAATTAGATACTTATTAGCGATGTAAGAGTGTTCAAACTTATAATTTTGCGTCGAACCTTAAGTAATATAATATGTGATGTTTATTTATTTTTTAATTTATTTCATTTATAATTATTAAATTATAATATTATTATCGATTGAATCATTGATTATCTATTACTTATCAGATATAAGTATATAATTTTCGTTTCAAATTCCATTGATAAATTCTTATGTCAGATATGATTGTTTACTAGTATTAAACTTAGTATTTTAATAAAAATTATTACTTGTTGTATGTGCTACGACAAAACTGTTGTCGTTTTACTTTAGTTGTGTTTATGAATAATTTTTTAATATAAGGAATTCAGGTACAATATATTTATTGATTTTGAAAAATTGGCTTTTAAAAATGATACTCAAACAAACAACTGATTACAGAACTCTACATTTAGTAAAATATTTTCTTATTTTATAGCTAACAGGTATTGCAATATTGCTCAAAACAGTATGAATAAATTTTGAAAGTCGCTTTACAAATGCATTCAAACATGTTTTTGAAGCAAATTGTAGGCGAGCAAAAGATTTTCGATTGTAACACATACTTACTAAAGTTAAAATAAAAAATAAAAAAAGTTGAAAAAATTCTTTCAAGTTGGACTTCGAGATTTTGTTAATTGATTTTAATTTTTTTTTTTATTATAATTTTCAATTACTTTTATTATCAATTATTTTAAAAGGCAAATTAACAAACAGTGTCACTACTACAAAAATATATTTTGTAATTTTGCAACAATATGTTATTGATTAAAAGTGTTTTTGTGTATGTATACGTTGTTAAAAAATTTATTTGAGTATTGTAACTAAGCTTTGATAAAATTATTTTCTCCAATAGCTCGAAATCTCAAATTTAATTAATTTAATAAATATATAGATTAATTCATATTTGATAGATAGATATTAATTTTGTTAAATATTAACTGATATTGAAATATTATTTTGTAATAAATAAAAAAAGATTATTTTTGTACATTTTAATTTCGCTTTTAATTAAGAAAAAAAATGTTAACAGAAATTGCAGTATAAAATAAAAATTAGATAAAAATTAGTTAGAATATTAGATAATATTCAAACATAACAAATACAATATTATACTAAAATTATATTTCAAAGATAATTATAATTAAATATTAATAATTTAATTATATTTTTATGTAATATAGATTACAATGTTGTATCTTGTCAGGGTAAAAGTTCATTTTATACTCGTATAAGTAATTTTGCAAAGCTTTTCAGGAGAGTGCTTTTTCTTAGTACAGGAGTATAGTCTTATAGTACAATATGTAGTATAAACCTATTGCATTTTTGTGAAAATTTTGAAGACAAGCCAATTTACGATAAAATCGAATCCAAGACATTTGCAATTGTCTTAGACTAACTCTTTTATTTTATATTACTATTAATTTTATGATAAATATAGGACAACAAGAATACAACAATTCAAACAGTAAATAGAGAAAACTATATTTAGCAAGAGTTAGGTCTGTCAGCCTATCTTCCTTTATGAGTACTCGCGTGTCTTCAGTTTAACCGATTATGATTAAATTTTATACATTTGCTGAACCCATTTAGCGTATTTAAATTTTTTAATTTAGCATATAATATAAAAAGAATAAATAGAATAAATAAGTAAATTATTATATGTATGTATATGACTTTAGTGATTAAATTAAATTATTGACAAAAAAAAAAATAACTTCTGTACTTTTGCCCTGACACCACAAAAATATCATCAATATTATTTATTTTATGTACATACACCCATATATTACGTTATAATTTAATAATCATCTTAAAATTAGTACTTATACGAGCACATACATATGTGGCATACAAATCAAGCAATATGTTAATAACCCGTTTAAGTTAAAGGCTTAAGTATGAGTTGATTTGTTTTGTTTTAAAGTCAATAATGATAAGATATGAAAATGCTTACAATTTTTTTTTTGTTTCATGAATAAATAAATCTAATAAAATATAAAATGTGATTTAGTATATTTTTTATTTTAAAAATATTATATATTATTGATAATATATAGATTTATTTGTGAAGTACCTTTTTTTGTACTAAAATCTTTTGCTAAAAATAAAAAAAATTATTATATCTTGAAATTAGTATAAATTTATAATGGAATATACTTATAGAAACTCTTGTGGTTCCCCGTGTGTTGATCAATTAATTTGTATATTTTCTAAAAATATAATGAGATTAAAAAAAAACTCACTATCTTTTAGGTACAGTAAGTACAAATCTACAAATCTAGGTACAGTAATCTAGGTAATTCAATATTGTTCGTATGAACCTAGAAAAGAGATTGTTTGATTGGAATATTTAAAATAAAGTCTCCTATAATAGTATTTTAAATGGGAACCGGAGATCCCCACCAGGAACAAATAAAACAAAAAGAATAGAACGTGTTATACTCATTATGTGATTTTAAATTTCGGTTTCTTTTATATTATTCTATATGGTAAAGAGCAGTGTGATGTTAAGTATATTTTTACAGTTATGATATTAATAGTTCCGTAAAAAGCCACTATATCGTGCGCCATATAAAACGATAGGGTTTCAATATTTTCTTTATTGCTAATCTTACTTAACGTTAAAACCTAGTATTTTAAATCTGTGTCACTTAACATCATATTTTTTTGTTCTTAAATTATTTTATATTGTTATTAATCTTAATAGTATTTTGATTGAATTACATTAATAATTTATTGATAATGGAAACTATTATTTTTTCTTTATAATTAATAAATTTTATAAAAATTTCTTTATTTCTTTTTTTTTTTTCTTTTAGAACACAAATTAGTGATGGTCGGCTTAGATAATGCTGGAAAAACAACAATTTTATATCAATTTTTAATGAATGAAGTTGTACATACTAGTCCAACAATTGGATCTAATGTTGAAGAAGTAGTTTGGCGAAATATACATTTTTTAGTATGGGATTTAGGTGGACAACAAAGTTTAAGAGCAGCATGGAGCACATATTATACAAATACAGAAGTATGTAAAATAATAATGAAAATAATTTAACAAATTAAAATTTAAATATTTATTTGTTCTTGTGGACAAAGAAAATTACTAATATATTTTATTTAACTCAAATTTGTTTACTTTTACAATTTCAAATATTTTTATTTGGAAATTAATTGGTGTACACACACCTGATATTTTTGTCAATCATTGATGATTGATTTCAAAACGAAGTTTAACTAAACTCTTTACCTACATTTAATTGATGGCTTGGCGTTTTTTGTGATAGTCATTGATGATGGCATTTCAAAGCTTCAATCTCAAGTGCACCATAAATGACTTAGTTGTGTTTATATATGATACTCACTCGGTCTCTTCCTGCTTGATTGGGTGCACAATCAGATCCTTATATTGTTTTTCGAATAACGTTCGGTAATGTTTAGATATATGTGATTAATCAATGCGAAGCAACGGAACACATATTGTTGTGTTATTCATAAAAAAAAATATAAATTTTAATTTTTTTTTTTTTTTTTTACTTTTTTTTCACTCTCGTTCCACTTTTTTTTTTATACATAACGTATTATTTTATATTGGTTTTCTGTTATTTATTTTGCCTATGCCGTAAAAAATAATTTAGAAATATTTTAAAAATAGAACAATTGATTGATTTTTTATTAAAATATTCTGAATTTTTTTGTTTTATATACTTACATACTTTATAACAAATTTGACAAAGTAACTAACGTGCTATCATTTATTAAATAAAAAATTTTATATGTGTTTGTGTATGCATGTTATTCATGTAAAAATTAATAAGAACCGTTATTATCCATTTGACATTTTATACTTATTTTGTAATTTATTTTTTCTTAAAGTAAAGTTTTTCTTTCTATTTGATATTTAAAATTTTGAATATTTAATTATCTTATTAAAAATTCAATAAGATTAAGGTTTAGTTTTGTTACTTATGAAATTAAAAAATTTAATTGGTCTTTCTTTTTTATGTTTTCAATATTCTATTGATTTAATTATTGCTTGGGTTTTTTTTTTGACAGCACGGCTAGGTTTTGGTTTCGTGAAAAAAATTCTACAAGATCTTCCAGAATTCTTGTACAATTGTTTTACTGTTGTAAGATCGTTGCTTCTGAAATTCAATACAAAACTATAGAACAGAGTGCCCCTTTTCCGAGTTTCTATTTAGTGTCTGCTATTCTTTACATGATTGCTAGACGATTCTTTATACGATTAATAAGACTTTTTTATCTCAACCAAATTATATTAAGTTTTTTTTCATTTATTAAGACAGCTTATTACTTATTTCCTTTTATAAAATTTTTAATTCATAATTATTATTTTCTTTTTCTATTTTTAGTTTATTATAATGGTAATTGATTCAACAGATCGAGAACGACTAGCTGTTACAAGAGAAGAATTATATAGGATGCTGCAGCATGAAGACTTATGTAAAGCTAGCTTACTAGTATATGCAAATAAACAAGTAAGAATATATTTAATTAATTGAAATATTTGTTTTTTTGTTTAAATTTCCCCAACGATCTATTGAAAAATGACCTATTCAAAATTATTTTCTATATTAAAGATTATTTTTATTTTTTGTTTTCATTTTCTTTAGGACTTAAAAGGGGCTATGTCAGCTGCAGAAATATCAAGACAATTGGATTTAACTTCAATAAAGAAACATCAATGGCACATACAAGGATGTTGTGCACTAACAGGAGAAGGGTGAGTTTTTGTTTTTTATTATTTATTTTAAAAACATATTTAAGATAATGAAATTAATCTTTAATATTTTAGGTTATATCAAGGTCTGGAATGGATTGTACAGCGTATTAAAAAGAAATGACACGTAGATGATGATCTTACAAAAACTGATATGTAGTTAATTATTTTTTCTCCAATTTTTTATTAGAAAACTTAAAAAAAAATTAAAAAAAAAAAAATTAAAATGAAATATAAAGTAAACTCAGTAAAAAAAAATTAAATTATAATTTATGTAAATTTAATAACAACTAAATTTAAATTTAAAAATGAGATGAAAATGTAAAATATAATTAAATTCAAATTATTAAATTCATAAAAGAAAAAACACACACACAAATAATATGATAAATACTTTTTGTGTATAATATGAAATTAGTTTAAGTTTTCAACAAAATAAAAACTTTAGAAAGTCAAACAGACTGGATTTTAGTAATTAATCTTTAAGTATAAACTAAATTTAAAAGTAAATATTTAAAAAATTTGTTTTATTGAATTTTTATTGAATCACAGAGAGTTGTTTAAAAAAATTATATTAAAAAAAAAAAAAGGAAATTGGCATATGTTAAAAATTGAATTTCATTAGAAAAATTTCAATCATTTTGAGGTATTCTAAAAATTTATACTTTTTTTTTGAATATATTTTAAATTTGTCAAATTGTTAACCATGAGTTTCAGAATGTAGTAAATTCATATTTTGATCGATTTTAGAATAAATATAATATTAATTTCAAGAATTTTTTTTATTATTAATTTATGAACTGTTCTAAAACTGTTCTAAAACAAGTTTTTTTTTTCTTAAATTTATTTGATTTAATTTAATTCAAATTTAGAAATGATTATAAATTCAACTAGAATGTAATTGCATTTTGAAGCTCAAACTAATTTCTAATTCATAGCATAATTTTGTTATAGAATTTCTTAAGTTCAATGTATGTGTTCATAATATTATTGTTATTCTGAAATTATTTTAATAATCTTTTATTAATATTTTTGTACGAATGTAGATGATAAATAAAATATTTTTTAAGATACACAAATCAATAATTATATTTTTTAAAAATACTTTTTTTTAATAGCACATCAGTAGTTTATATTTTAGAATACCTCCACTTTCTTTTATCCGATACAATTATTTATTAATAATTAATGTATTTAAAAGACATTATTTAATTTTCTTTTGTAATTTATGAAATTATATTATTTTAAGTTTTGCATCATTTAATTTTGTTTTTTTTTTTTTTACTTTAAAATTGAGATTAAATTGTGTTAAAATCCACAATTAACAAAAATTATCAACGTATAGTTTTAAAATAAATATTAAAATGAGGACTATTAAAAAAGAAGAAAAAAAAAAGAAATATTATTTAGAATTCTTGATCATATTGATCATTGTTCTATAATAGTAAAGAGAAAGAAAATATTCATTCATTAAAACAACATAACAATATTGAAATAAAATTTATAAAAAATAATACATTATTAATTTAATTTACAAAAATTTAATTATTGTTTTTTTTTGTTTTTTCGAATTTTTCTTTACGTTTTTCAAAATTTTAATATTTTATTTTATTATTAAGAACTTACCAAAAAAAAACATGAATATCAAAAAAATTTATTAACGCTAGGCTATAGTTAAATGACCTACCTTTGCATCAATCATTTTAAAAAAATTACCTACATATTTATTTGTTATTCTAGATATTTTAAATCCACAAAAACTGATTTTTTTTCATAAATTTTTAATCTAACAAATTAATTTTGTGATTAAGAAAACTTAAAAAGTTTTAAACTCTTGGCTTTAATACATCGAATAAAAGTAGGAAAAGCAAGTATAAAACATTCAAAAGAAAGATATATCTAAAAAATGTTGAAAAAAAAGGAAAGGTTGGAAATCGCTTTTCACGTGCTTTTGTTATTTTAAAATTTCGTATGATTATTTTAAATCTTAAATTATTGCCTTTCAAATAAAATATAAAAATAATTATATAAAAATATACAAAAATGAAAGATAATTAATAATTATCAATTAAATTGCAAGAAATCAAAAAATGATATTTGAAAAATATATGAAATTTTTATTTAATTTTTAGTATAATTTTTATGGCAAATGTTGTTGTAATATTGTAGCAACTAAAGTGTAGAATAATTATGTAATTCAAGCCCTACCTCAATATTAGTACCTGCAATTTCAAACAACTTCAATGATTTTTTTTCGGAATTTACACCAACTATTTTAATATTTAAATTAAATGAATTCAAAAATTTAAATATTCAACAATACAACACATTGTTTTATAACAATACAAACATATTGTAATCCGAATAATTTAAAAACTTAAATATTTTGTATTGCAATAAAATATTTTCTAAAATTGTTTAAGTTGGGTTTTTTTTGTGAATATTTACTCTTAACAAATTTTATAATTTATGAAATGTAAATTTAAAAACACAAGTATAATAATTTGCTGATGTTCTTATTGATTATATTTAAGATACAGTGATGCAAATTCATCATTTAATATAATATTAGATTATTTTAATTTTAAATTTAACTAAATGTTTAATTTATTTTGCATACACAATATTTTCGATTTTCTCATTTATTTATTTTTCATATCCTCTAATTGCTAAGTAAAATTGATAATTTTTTTTATAGTTGGTGGCAATTTTGTGTTCTATCAAATCTTAAAGTTCTTTGTGTTTTATATTAGAATTTCAATAATTTATTCGAAATAAAATTATAAACAAGTTGCAAATATTATTTTGAAAATTGCAACAAATAAATTTTTTGAGAAAAACCAAAAGCTATTTCAAATTTTGTCAAAATTATTTCAAATTTATAATTTTATAAAATATAAAATATTTCGAATAATTAGATAAAAATAATTTTAAATATTTATATTTTTTATCGGAAAATTTAACTTTGCAAAATGCTGTATATTGAATATTGTATCTTGGCCCTATTGTATAAATCACTGTGTAGTTTTTTCTAATCAAAAAACTAATGAACTTCTTATACATTCTATTAAGAATAAAGTATTTTATTAAAAAGTTAAAAAATAAAAGCAAAAGTAAAAGTAAAAGTGGTTGGTTCAATCTTGATCCGGCCCTTGTTAAATTGATTTAAATTAAAAATATTTTGTAAATTTAAAATTTTTTACTTAGAAACATTTTTAAATGTTAAGAATTTTTTTTTTAATATTAAAAAACAAGAAATTAATTAAAAATTAATTTTTTGAATTTATTCTTAAACAATTTTTTTTTTCTTTTTATATTAGAAAACTCTCTCTGTCTATCTATCTTCCACCTTTGATAACGTTTCATAGTATATTTATTAAATTTTTAAGTGCTAAAAAGATTTTTAAAAAATCTTTAAATTCAATTTTTAAAATTAGGAGCATCTTATAATAATGATTGGTTCTTTTATTTAACTCATGTATGGTATTGAACTATATATATGAAATATAGAATATATTTTTTTTTTTTGTAAATTAAATATATTAGAGAATTTTATTGTTTAAAAGTTTAAAGAAAAAATGAAAATGTATTAACACAATAAAAACGGAAAATAAAAACTAATTATTATTAAAAATAATTATTAATGCTTTAATTATTAATGTAAATATTTAAGAATTTTTATCGAAAACGTTTTAGGTAATAATAAACAATTTAAAAATAGAAATGTTTAGCTAGTTTTCTGCTAATTTGTTTATTTTTTTTTATATATAATTTTTTAAATTTAGGCCTGATTTCAAAAGAAAAAAAAACCAAAAAAAAAAAAACAAAAAAAAAGGAAGAAATTTTTATTTAATAAACTAAGAAAAATCACATTTACAGATCACATTAGAAAAAAAAAAAAACAATACCAATGCATTATGAAAATTAAAATTAATGAAAGTATTAAGAGTTAAAAGGAAAAAAGTATGTGTAAAAAAAAAGAATCAAAGGAAAAAATGTAAAATTTAAGAAAATTGAAACTATACGAAATTATTTAAAATAATATATTGTATATCTATGTATTTAATTGCCAAATAAGAGGAAAAATACATTTAAGAAAAGATTATGAAAACAAAAAAAAAAGCAAAAAAAAACAAATTAAAACAAATATATATATATACAAAACTAATGTGTGTTGCAAATTTTTTTTTAAATAAAAACTGAAAATAACAAATTCTGGAAACGGAACTGGATTTATTGATTTCTATGGAATTATTTAAAGACATAATCTAATGGAAATAAAATAGTATTCGGGAAAGGAGCAATTCTGGCCTAATATAAAGGGGATTTTCGAAAAATTCAGACATACACTTCAAGTTCTAAATTAAATCTTCGAAGTTTTTCATATATATCAGTCGAGTAATTCTTCAATATACGACAATTTTTTATTGGGCTCCTAATATTTTTAGCAAAGTTAAAACTTGAAAGTTTTTTTAGAACTTAAAGTAAAAATTACTGATTATTTTTCATATTAATTTGAAATTGCCGCTTTCATATGTATGTAGGTATGTGTCTACGTATTTAGCTAAATTAGCTTTTGATCCACTAACCCATCATGATTATATTTCAATACCATTTTACCATACAATATTAATACTTCAATTTCAGTTAAAAAAGATGAACAAGTAAAAGTTTTCGTAAAATATTTTTAAAGTCATTGAACCTATTGTATCTTCTGCTTAGTAAGTATGTACGTATATATGCACATACATATCTACATACGTTATGCGTCTAAAATTTATTCAATTTTGTTTATTGAAAATAGTACCCCTTAGCCCAGCGGTAGGGAACCGGAGGCTGCCTGTGGCCTTTTAGGTTCTCGTGCGTATTAATTTATTAAACAATGAATATAAAATATAATTTTATTAATTTTTATATGTATGTACAAACATATTTATGAATGTATGCATAACAAGATATTGACTTCAAAATTGAAAAAAATTTAATTTAGAATAAATAAAAATTGAATTTTCACAGCAATAACAACAAAAACTAAATTTTATGGTATTAAAACTTATAATATACAGGGCCTCCGAAGTTATTGTTATTTTAAAATTTGCTTTCGTGGGTAAAAATGTTCCCCACCTCTGCTTAAACTTTGCCTATTTTCGCTGTTCGCAAAAATTTTACTTCAAGTATATATGAACATAGGTATGTACATCTTTTTAAAATTTATAATAAAATACAATCTTCCAGGATATACATATATATACTGACAAACTATACCAAAAAAATATGTATGTAAATATTTATGTATATATCCAAAAAATGTTCATGTTAACTATTTGCATACATGTAAATTTAGCTCATAATCTATTTTGCACTTCTATTTCAAAATAATATAGGGTTTAATTTTTAATATCATCAAGAAAGTAATCAAAGAATTAATAAAAACGAAAAAAGTCATTTGACATATTTTAACGCAGCGTTAAGATCGTATTTATTATGTTTACGTCTCCGAATATTTAAAATAAATACGCCTTCGACGTATTTATTCTGTTTAAACCTTTACCGTTGAACAGTTTATGTCAATATACTGTAAACAAAGCGATTTACACGGTTGTACTTTTTTGTTGTTAAAAAATTGTACCAAACTTTTATACGTTTGTATAAATTGTACAAAACGTACTGATATATCATAATTATTGGAAACTCAACAAGGGAGTATTTTTAAGATTTGAACGAAGTGAGTGTATGTCAGAATAAAGTAAGTCTAAGTATTTCATGCAAGCTAACACCCTTTTGTATTATAATTATATTAAAAATTTGAGGAAAGTTTAATTGTAAGGGATAGTTTACTGAAATTTAGTATTATTCGCGTAGTATATTTTACATAGATTATATGGAAAGTCTATTGTGAATTTTAGGGATTAAGGCGAAAGCAGATAAAAACGGTATGTTGTCGCGAAATGTCAAAATATGTTTAGGAGGTTTAGTACGGTCACTTAGGTTTGTCTAAAATAAAGATTTTATTAAATTTTTTACTAAAATCAAGCACAGTAATTGCATAACAGCAAATTTTAAATTGTAAAAAAAATCAAATGCTTCTACTTAAATAAAATTCATTTGTAAACTCTTGTAATAAAGGATATTGGCGATATCTAAATTGTGATATAGTTTCAAAGAGCATTACTTTTGGATTCTCTTAACTTATTCTTTTGTCAATAAATTTTCAAAATAAAGAATAAAGGAAACCGGAAAATGGGGAGGAAGAATTAAATAATGGTAAAAGTAACATTATTTATATCATGAAACAACAACAGTACAATGTAAATACAGGGATAAACATTTTCGATCAATTTCCTAATACATATTTTTTCTACGCAACCTTTGTTAATTTGGTTTAGCCCGTTCAACCCTTCAGATGTGTTTTTTTTTATCAGAAATAAAGAATTTACTTGGGGTTGGATAGTTGAAATTTTCCAAATAAAATAACAAAAAAGGTATGGAAAATTATCAAAATTTTATGAAGAGCAAATTTTTAGTTCAAAAAACTTAAACTTGACAAAAAGTAAAAAACAACTAACATTCCGCAGTCGATCCAAGTTTTGGCAAGTGAAAAATTCTGACAATTTAGTCCTTTCAACTTGTCTTTAATATGCAATGGAAATCAATTTAAGATTCAAAGAAAAATTAAATTAAAATTAATTTGCAACAACACAATTCAAGGAAATTGATATTTTAATTGATATTATTGACTATTTAATTGAATACAATTACAAAGAAAATGATTCAATAAATTTTACAAAAATATCGATTAGTCGTAGAAACAAAAAAGGATAAAATTTTACACAATACGAATGTGAATTGTTGAAATAATAAAAACAACAGCTAACTGAATTTATTATGTTCTCAATGAATGGACTTTTTGTAGATAAGAATTGAATCTTTATTCATTACAAAGGAAAAATGTCTATCAATAGTGAACTATATTTACGTCCCCTACCTTATCTTGATAGTAAATGGTTAAGAGCTGATATAATTTCAAGTTTAAGAAATGTGGAAGACACCGCAATATTATGGAACAATTTGATTCAAGATTGCGAGCTTGTGTCATCTGCCGCGCCCGCAGTATTAAATAGTAATCAGAATTTGTCATATTTAGGTGACGATGGAAAGCACTACTGCGGTGCCCAAAAATTAAATTGCTTATGCTGTCCTGGTTATTGTGGTCCACTCTCAGGTTGCAATTGTTCATCATGCCGTTTGTTAGATTCAGACTCTGCAATCAAAAAAACTTTAAGCACCAACCAATCGTCTGGAAATGAAGTAAATTCTAATTTAATTTTAGAAAGTTGGCTATGGGGAAGTGTTCCCAGTAAAGAACATAAAAAGAATTGCATAAATGCACTGTTAATAGAACAACAAAATATAGCATTGCAGGCTTCTGGAAATTGTTTATCTTCTATTCATTTGCGGGAGCAATTATATGTTTATGAAAGGTATTTTATAGCACTTTCACGATCTAAAAAGCAAAAAAATGACTTAGTCAATATTAAACAACGTATTCAAAACGAAAATGAAAAGCAACAAAATATAATAAAGCAAAGTAATGTTCAAAACAATAAAGAAGTGTCGAAAATTCCAAAAGAATACGAAAAGGCGACTATTGGATTGGCAAGGGTTGGAACTAGGGCAGCTCTCAATTTTTCGTTTGCTTTTCTACGTAGGGCATGGAAATCAGGTGAAGACACAGAGCTATGCACCGAACTTTTGGGAGAAGCCTTGGAATCTCTGCAAGGTAATTTTTTGAATAAAAAATTTTCATTAAAGTATAAATAATTTTTCACTGAATGATGATTGATAAAAACATTTCTCATTTAGATTTACCAGAGGCTTCGTTATTTGATACAAGCCAAGTTTCTTCACTTTGGATAGAGGTTTTAGAACGTTCAATCAAATTTCTTCGGCAAGTAGTCTTGGGAGACATTATGGGTGGAAGATGTTCGGTCCCTTTAGATGATCGATATTTGGCTTTATGTTTATTACTTGAATTAGGAATACAAAAAGGCACTTTGAGTGCTTCACTAGAATCTATAGTGCTGTTATTAATTTTGTATGAAAAAGAAAAGGATACCGACGATAATCGAGACATTCCACAAGATACTGGTGCTCCTTTAGTTCCAATTTTAAGACGTTATGAACGTATATCTAATTTCAGTGTTCAAAGTTCTTCTGAAATGACATCAGCTAGCGCAACTGATTGCTTTCTACGCTTTCTTACTCTTCCAGAACAAATTAACAGTAATGTTGACTTGAAGCAAGCAGCTGTTATAGTTATTTCACATTTAGATAAAACATCCAAGCCCCATATGCCATCGTTAGGGGCCACATCTATTGAAGGTGGACCAACTATCATAAAAAAGCAAAACCTTCAAACAACATCAAATGACAGTCAAATCCACCCCGAACAAAAAGTTTTTGCTCTGGGGTGGTATTCTTTGAATCCGGAAAATTACGGATTTACAAACGAGTTGCCTGTAGGAATAACCGTTGAAAATCAAATAGATCCTAACATGTGTAGTAATTATTCAGCGTCAAATTTGAATTTGAAATTCAAAATCCATCAGGTTATCTTTTCTGAAGAGCAAGTACTCTTCTCATCAAAAGATGGCAAAGTTTACAGTTGGAGAATAAATAAACCAGAAACTGAACCTTCATTAATTAATGAACTAATTGACTATGAAATCATTCGTTTGGCTGGTCACTGTGAAGGGAAGCATTTTTTAGCTCTGGATTCGTCAGGTCAAGTTTTTAGTTGGGGTAACGGTGAAAGCGGCAGATTGGGTCACGGAGACACAAATTCAAAAGATTCACCAACAAAAATAACATTTTTTAATAATGAAAAAGAAATTGTGAACGTGTTTTGCGGATGTTCCTATAGTGCAGCATTAGCAGCAAATGGTGACCTTTACACTTGGGGTAGGGGAACTTACGGTAGACTAGGGCATGGTAATTCAGACGATAAGTTTACCCCCTGTTTAGTACAATCACTCCGAGGCCATGCTGTAGTTGACGTTGCCCTTGGAAGTGGTGATTCGCATTCTCTATGTGTGACGGATGACGGTTTTGTCTTTGTTTGGGGTGATGGTGATTTTGGAAAGTTAGGAAATGGGTCGTGTAATGGATCTCAGGTTCCAATTCGTCTGGAAAACTTGCCAAAAATTAGAAGAATTTATGCTGGTTCCCAATTCAGTGTCGCCCTTTCAAATGACGGAAAAATATTTAGTTGGGGAAAAAGCTTAGGGGGCAGGTTAGGACACGGTTCGTTAGGGAAAAGTATTCAAGGTATTTCAGAAATAATTAATACACCAAAACAAATACAAGCTTTAGAGGGTAAATATATTGTCGACGTCGCGGTTGGCGCCTCCCACTGCTTAGCTTTAACTAATAAAGGTGAACTATTTGGTTGGGGTAGAAATGATTATCAACAAATATGCCCCTCTTCAATATCAAAAGAACCAATTTTATCATCTCCGATTCTTTCAACTCATCCTTCAACTCAAGTATATGGAGTAGCATGTGGACAGAGTCAAAGCATTATATGGTGTCAAAATGCGATTATCGGAATTCCTACCAAAATTCCATTCATTATTGATTTGTCCGAGCACACATTTAGATTATTAGATCAACTTTTAGGTAAGATATATATTTTAACTTTTATTGTATTAAAAACTTTTTCATTTGTTAGGAATGGTGTGTGGGCATGAAGGAAGAATAGCACCTAGCCAAGAATCTGAGTGTATTGCAGTAGCATGCTTGAATCTATTGAGGTTACAAATGCATTCTTTAAAGGCCAATAATTATTCAGTGAAATTAGTGGGGCTCAATGAGGGTTCTAGGCTTTTAATAAGTTTAAAAACAAAAATATTAGCCCTGGCTGGAGGATCCGGTATATTGAAAACTATGCAAGAAGCAGCACAATGGACATTACAAATTGGTTGGAGCATACTCTTACCAACGGCTTCAGAACGTGCACAAACTTTGACATCTTTATTGCCAACGGAACCTGGTTTTTCTTCATCTGGACACCGTTTTATGACTGATTTGCTTGTAAGTTCTTTAATGGCTGAAGGAGGATTAGAAACGGCTCTTAATCAAACTATAAATTCGGATAATTCTGAATGTCCAAGCAATAGTCATACTTTACCTTTACTTCATTTGATAAAACAACTGCTTCGTAATAACACAGCTTTAACGCAGGCTCGTTTGTCGCAACTCTTATCAAATTCTAATTTTATAAAAAATGAAGATGATAATCTTACAACAGCACCAGAACAAACTTCACCTAGTCTTGACTTACTCCATAGATTTCAAAGGTTATTGCTTTCACATATACATCAGGCGAAAAATGAAGAGATTCACAATGCTGAAAATTTATTAGCTAAATACATTTTAAGTACAGTACATTTTTGTACACTTTCATTGCAAAAAGCTTACGAAGTCGTTCTTCAAGGAAAAGAAGGTGTCATTGACATTTTGAAGTCTGATATATCAGACACATTGTTTTGTGAGCTTCTTGTTGGACTAATCTTGATAAGTCGTGATAAACCGAACCTTCTAGCAAATTTGGAATGGACAAGCATTTTCATACCAATACTTCATGCTTTAGATAATCTGAATAGAATTATTTGTGATAGTGAAATACAAGATTCGGATGATATGGGTTGGCCGGGCATAATTTGTCGAGGCTCACAGAAATCTTCTTCAATAACGGAGGAAACTCCGCTATTACGTAAGACTGATTTGGAAAATCATAATGTTGATGGTGGAAAATGGTTAATAATATGTGGATATGTCTGTGATATACAGGATTTTAAGTAAGTATATTAATGACAATGGTTGTTCATATTTTTGTTATTCATGGTTATATTTAGACATGAAAATTCTGAGCTTAATCAAATTCTTGAAAAGGGAATTGGATATGATGTAACATCTGAATTGCTTTCAGCATCTAATCGTTCTATAGTAGAACATTTGGTTAGTACCCGAAAAATAGGAAAGTTTGCATATTCTACTGCAGAAGATAAAGTAAAAATTTTCTTGTTATATCTGTTTATATACTTGCTTATATACTTATTAAATTGCAGTGTCAGAAGCATCAAAATAAACCTCTAACACATTTTAATTCGGAAAGAACTTTAGCTTATTTATTAGGCTTGCGTGCTAATATCCTGCAATATAGTTTACCAATACAACCAGCAGAAACACAATGCAAGCACATGCTTAAATCTGCTATACTTAGTGGTGGTTTGCAAGTTCTTCAACCAACAAATCCTTTTGATGAAGAAAAAGGTGAAGCTAGAAGTAGTACATCTACAGCCGGAAGTACTCCAACAGAACCAATGAATCAAATTTCTCGAGGGGCATATGCTTCAGAACGTCAAACCCCAACATGGCCGTTTTTACAGCTTAAACAAAGAATTGAGTTATTTTTGAATGCTCTAAGCGAAGGTCGTTTAACAGATCCTTTAGTATGCGCTTGGATGTCAATTTGCGATCGATTTGGAAAGGAGAATAATTTGATTTGGCATCAAGAATTTGCGATTGAGCACCCGGTTCAAGAATTAGATAGGTTACTTACCGCAGTGCTGATTAGGCACCAGAGTTTAGGACCATTGATTTTAGCTGTCATAGATCGAGAATTAAGTGGTATTTCTGAACGACCCCCAAATAAAATTGCAGATATAATTAAATTAGTTTATCAGACAAAGTGGACTATTATTAGAACGAGGCAGCAATTAAATCGCAGTTATAAAGAAGTTTGTGCGCCAATGCTTGAAAGGTTAAGATTTTTGTTATATGAGGTACGACCTGCTATTAGTTTGGAACAAACTGGGTTGAAGAAATTGTGTATTTTACATAAAGAACCAAGATTTAAAGGTTTGTTTATTTTAATTTCATATTCTTTTATACAAATTTAGAGCTTCAATATTGCAGGTTTAGTAAGAAGAATCATAACGGAAATGAGAATAGCTAAAAAGCAATTAGCGTGTGCAAAACCGGAAGACATACTCAACGTTACCATACAGAGTCAAAATGCCGCACAAAAAAATTTATCACAAGAGAACCTTTGTTGTAAAAATTTATCATTAGATAATTTAAATTCAACTTTGGGTTCAAGTGTTGATAATCTGACATCTTTAAATTCTCCCGGACAAAGAAAGCACTTATCTAGTGAAAATTTGTTAAACGTTTCTGAAGGAGATTTGGATAATTTAATTATTAACAACGAAAAAAATTCAGTTAAATCTTCAAACGATTTTTCTAATTTCAATATTGACAAACAAAAGGAGACGGGACAATTCATAAATGACGTTATATTAAAGCTGAGTGAAAAATCTGAAGTCCATTGCCTTAACTCTGATCTCAACATGTCTTCAACTATAATGTCTCAAATTGTGGATTTTGTCTTACAGGATATAAGTGACGTTGAAACCCTGAGAAGAGCGATGTTCTGTCAAGTTCAGCGATATAAAATTCGTCGTCAAGGTCTGCAAATGTTTTATGAACTCTTACAAATTAGTGGATTGTTAGGAGCTGTTCAATACAATATGCTTAGTGGTTACTTAGGTTTACATTTAAAACGTTCAAAGTCAAATATCAAAAATGTTTTGGATGACCTTAATATGATAACAGCGTTTCAAAAGGCTAACTTAATATTGTCTGAATCTAAAATAATTCAGTGGTCTGTAAATGAGCTCCAAAAATTAGTTAATCAGGAGCATATAACGATAAAACAAAAATATCATGGAGGGAAGGATAATTCAAATTTGGGAACGTACGTGTTTTTAAAAAAATTGCCTAGAGCCAGATTTTTACTAAGCGTTTTTGGAATTCTTGCCAAAGATTTTGGACCGAATGAACTAAGTTTTCTGATCAATTCAGGGCTTCTAGGGACCGTATTGGGACTACTCCGACAAACGGGGGGTGATATAAATAATGTTAAAAGTAATAATGAGTTATCTGTGGTATATGAGGATACTATTTTAAAGGTAACTTGTCTCAAAATAAAAATATCGACTATTTCTTAATTGTCCTTTTTTTATCAAAATTAAATATAAAGCAAACTTCGAGTAAAATAAATTTAACTGGACCCGAGTTAGCAAAACTTATGAAAGTGGGTACTCGTGTTTGTAGAGGAGCTGATTGGAAATGGGGCGATCAGGATGGCAATCCTCCAGGGGAAGGTCGCATTATCAGCGAAGTTGGAGAAGATGGGTAAAAAATTTTGCAGTAATTTACTTTTAAAATATACATCTATATTAACATGATGGTCATACTATTTTTTCTTAGAAAATTATTCTTCAATTTTTGGTGAATTTTTTCCAATGAACGCAACCAATGTTTAACTTAATCAAAAGATCAAATCAAAAATACTTTTGATTTAAACATTTGGTTTAAGTTCAATTGAAATTCTTTTTTATTCCTTCCTTTACTCTCAAATTACAACTTATAAACATTTTGTATTTTGAAAAGTTGAAAACAAATTTTATAAAAATTTTAGATGGGTAAGAGTGGAATGGGATACTGGCGGTATGAACTCTTACAGAATGGGGAAAGAAAAAAAATATGATCTTCGATTGGCTGAAAGTGCTTCAAATATAATTTCGCCCGACACAGAAACCGAAAAAGATGATTTTCATCCGATTGATATTCAAACATCTGGTGAATCTCATCCAACAAAGCTTTTAAGATATGCTTCAACTAAAATTCTTCAGAGTTTAGCTGTTGGTTTAGCACAACATAGTGAAAATATGGAAAAAACGGCGGTGTTTGGCATAACATCTATGTTTCGAACATTGTTGACTTCCAAAACTAATTGCTTAGCTAATTTTTGTGGATTAAATAGCTGGACAACCTTGGGATTTTTGAGAGCAATTGCTGGAAATTCAAAAATTATGTCCAAGTACTTAACAGAACCAATATGGTTGGATTTATATATAAATATACTTGAACAACCAATTATTAATGAGGGAGATGTTTTCAAAAAAATTCATTGCTTGAGATTGTTGGAAACTATTTTAGTTAACTGGGCAGATGATGATGCTACTCGGTGTTCAGACTTAGTTAAACAGTTATTCATAATTTTAGGCAAAATATGTTTATATTGCCCCAACGATTTGTCATTAATTCAAAATCCACAAGATGTAAAATCCAGAGTTTTATTGACAGCATCTCACTCAAGTACGGTAGCAGAGGAAATTATCACTTTGATAAGAAAATTACACCCATTACCCCTATGGAATTCTATAATAAACTCATTTTTGTCTCAAAAATTATGTGTTGCAGCTGACTTATTCTCAGAAAGTGATACCGTTATAAGTAATTTAGACATGGAAAGAACGCAGGTAATTGGTGTTTTAAATTCTATAGGAGGATGTGACACAAGACCTCGTCTCGGATTGCAGTTAACTTATGAGGGTAATCGTGGTACAATTTCTGGGTTTACTCAAAAAGGAAAATGTATTATTAACTTTGAAAATGAAAATGCTATGTCATTGCATTTTGTGTCGGAAACAAAAAAAATTTCGTTACATGCCGCTAGCGAATTCGCAAACTACACAGTTTTCAGTTTATCTAAATTACCGTTAAATGAAATGCTTCTGAATTCGTGGGCGGTATTAGTTTACGGCTCTGGTGAACGCAAAGAATCAGTACCCGGTGCGGTCGATTTATCTCTTTTAAGATCTCAACAAATACAACTTTCTGTTTTAAATGCTAACTGTGTGTTATACAGAAATCAAAATTCTCTACGAAAAGTTTTGCGGCAAAGATCTCCCAAATTGTCAAGTTATTCTTCAGAAGAAAGTATTTCTGAACAAGAAAATCAAGAAGATAGCAGAAGAAATTCTAGTGAAAATATTCAGAAAAATAAAGTTTTACAAATTGATATTAACCCTAATTTGGGAGACTTAACTCAGCAAGAAGACTTGACGGTGTCAAACAGTGAACTTTTAATTCAAAGTATACTTAGCCGTGCAACTCAACCCTCTCCTGTGAAAGCAATTTATACCTATCAAGAATTAGCTACAGCCGCTTTAAATGTGTCGCAAATGCTCGCGAGCTATATGCATGCTGAAACTAGTGCTTCAATGTGTAATATTTTAAGAGCAGCACCACCACCAAGTCAACCAACGCTGATTCATGGTATACCAATTTATAATAATAATTATGGTGAGGAAGTTTTGCAACAATCAGTCGATAATGTTAATTTTCATGCACCCTCATGTAATATGAACCGTAATAATTCAGAAAAACCAAATTGCCCTTTAATTCATCAAATAATGGAAATGGGATTTTCGAAAAAATCTGTTGAGTTAGCTGTAAAAACTTTAAGTAAATTCTAACTTTATATTTATTTTTAATACATGTAGATTTAATTAAATTGGAATTTTAGCAATTCATCCTGATCTGCAGCCTACTCCCGAACAAATTATACAATGGATTTTAGAACATCCCGATCTTTGTCCTCCATTGCCATCTACTTCTGGAACACAAACTATTGATTCTATTACGGAAACCGAATCCGAGAAGAAAAAATGTAATAAGCCCAAAGAAACTAGAAAAGAAATAAAGCAATCAAGGTCTTTAAACCAAAATAGTTCTGATACAGAAAGCTCAAGTGACAGTAGTGATACTGTTGAAGGATCTTCAGTTCAAGATCAGTTATCTTCTAAACTAACAACTAAATATTCGACGAAGCAAGATTTTCAAACAGAAGATCAGTATGCTATGTATGTTCGTGAACTGATATGCCCCGGTATGTTAGTTAGATGCTGCAAGGACTTCGAAGAAATTAAACGTGGTGATATTGGAACTGTTCTAAAAGTCGACACAGAAGGTTTACATGACTTAAATGTTCAAGTAAGTTTATTTTTGGTTATTCAGTAAACTGTGTTCGATGTACGACGTTTAGTAAATTGTGTGTTAGTATTATACTTTTTTCAAAATAAGTTATTTATGGTTTTGTTTGTTACGTCTATTACAAACTGTATTTAAAAATTTATAAAAATAAGCTAAGTCAGATTTTACTAACTGTGGTTAATGGTTTTTTAGGTGGATTGGCAAGCTCATGGCAACTCATACTGGGTCTGTTTCATACATTTAGAACTTTTAAGCCCTCCTTCATCAGAAAAAATTTCCGAAAAAAAAGAAATCAAAGTAGGATCTCATGTTCGAATAAAATCTCAAGTATCTATCCCAAAATATCAATGGGGGTTAGTAAGTCGAGGAAGCATCGGTATTATTACTGCAATCAACGGAGATGATGTAACTGTTGATTTTCCACAACAATCGAATTGGACCGGATCTTTAAGTGAAATGGAGTTACTTTCAAATGATTGCGAAGCTATGTCCACAACATCGAATTTCGGCCAAAATGGCTCGGTTGATCTTGTAGAAGATTGGTCACGCTGTATTAAATCTTTAACAGTATCGTCCAATGAAAATCAAGCTAAACATTTATTGGATAGATCTTCAAATTATTGGCAAAGTAATAGTTCATCTTCAGGTCAAAGTAAGCACTGGATACGACTCGAAATTCATGACAATATTTTAATTCATAGCTTATCTGTTACTGTAAGCCCCTCAGATTGCTCGCATATGCCATCTCTGATTGTAACTAAAGTTGGAGATAATATAAATTCTCTAAAGGAATTTAGTTGGGTATCAATTAAACCAACTGATACCAATGTTATGTTATTAAGTGACATACGGCAATTTTATCCTTGGATAGAAATTTTAATTAAGCAATGCAGGAACAATGGTATTCAATGTAAAGTTCACAGAATAAATATAGTTGGAAAAAGAAAACAAACTGATTTAGATTTAATGCTCATGGATGCCGCTTTTTTGGCTTGCGAGTATGACACAATTTGCGAACCAACATGCTCAACATCGTGCACTTATCCTGAAGATAAACAACTACAAGATCAATCAATGTGCACTGTTATGGTATGGGGTTTAAATGATAAGGAGCAGCTGGGTGGTCTTAAAGGTTCTAAAGTGAAAGTACCAACTTTTTCGCAACGTTTGAGTCAACTACGACCAATTCATATTGCGGGAGGCTCAAAATCTTTATTTATTGTCTCTGAAGATGGAAAGGTATACGCTTGCGGAGAAGGAACAAATGGACGTTTAGGTCTTGGTCACAATTGTAATGTTTCAGTTCCGAAGCAGATACCTGTTTTGCATCAGTACGTTGTCAAAAAAGTAGCAGTCCATTCTGGAGGAAAACATGCTTTAGCTTTAACGTTAGATGGAAAAGTTTTTTCCTGGGGAGAAGGAGAAGATGGTAAACTTGGTCATGGGAATCGTTTAACACTCGATAAGCCCAAATTAATAGAAACTCTTCGATCGAAAAAAATTCGTGATATAGCGTGCGGCTCTTCTCACAGCGCTGCCTTAACGTCATCTGGTGAGCTTTATACATGGGGTTTGGGGGAATATGGAAGGTTAGGACACGGTGATAACTGTACTCAACTTAAACCAAAATTGGTTGTGTCTTTAATGGGGAAAAGAGTTATTCAAGTAGCTTGTGGAAGTCGAGATGCTCAAACTCTGGCTCTTACTGAAGATTCAACTGTCTACTCTTGGGGTGATGGAGATTTTGGCAAGTATTTTAAATTTACGTTAATAATAATAGGCCTTAAAATTTTTTTATTCAAAATTAAACAAAATTTTTGAAATAACCATGTGACATATATATATACGTACATTTTCAATTTAGGTAAACTAGGACGAGGGGGATCTGAAGGGTCATCAGTACCACATGAGATAGAACGTTTAACAGGTATAGGTGTAATTCAAATAGAATGTGGTGCACAATTTAGTCTAGCACTTACTAAAAGTGGAGAAGTGTGGACTTGGGGAAAGGGTGATTATTATAGACTAGGTCATGGATCTGATCAACATGTTCGGAAACCTGCACCAATACAAGGATTAAGAGGAAAAAAAGTAATACATGTTGCGGTAGGAGCTCTTCATTGCCTCGCTGTTACAGATAATGGTTTAGTTTATGCTTGGGGAGACAATGACCATGGGCAACAAGGCTCAGGCAATACAATTGTTAATAAAAAACCAGCCTTAGTGATAGGATTAGATTCTGTATTTGTCAACAGAGTAGCATGTGGAAGTTCACATTCAGTAGCTTGGGGTTTACCTCAATCGCAAAATGAAGACGATAAAAAAGGTCCGGTACCATTTGCTACCACGAAGGATCCCTTGGGGGGAAACAGTTTAGGGATTTATGATGCAGAGCAACAGTATTCAACAAGTAAAAAAACGTGTTCAAAAGTAGGTTTAAGCGAAATTCTACTGTCGCTAGAAACGAATGGAGCTCGACAAACCGCATTAAGGTAAAAAAATTTATAGTGTGAATTTATATTTACATACATGCATATATGTACTTCTAAATATTTCTTTATATTTTTAAATTATTCTTCGTTATTAAAAGAAAGCTTAAGTAACTTTTTTATTTAAGTTTAAAACTTAAGTTGCTTTTATATTCATTATTTATGTTATTTATGTATGTGTAGAATATGCAGAAAAAATTTTGAATCTTATAATCTTAAACAAATTCTATATGATAAATTCTTTTATATAACTAACCTAAATTCATTTACAACTTTATATTTAATTTATGAAGCTATGTTTTAAACGCGATGAGTATTTTGCAAGCTCGCCAATTAGTAATATCAGCTTTGACTAGCCATAGTCAAATTTCAACTAGTGAGAAAACCATTAATGGCGATTTCGAATCTCAAGAGAACTCAAAGGAATCGGAAAAAATAACTTCGGCGACACAAAATAATGGAGCCACTAATGAAATTATTGCACAAGGTGGAGGTGAAGGTCCAGCCGATGCCACTGATCCAGTTTTACATGAACCATCACCAGAAGCTGAAATAGTTTCGTCTGCTCCAGCTGGTCCACTTAGCGCATTTCAAAGTCTGACAGGATCATTGTCTCTCTCCGCTTCTATATCTTCAAATGCAGCGGCTGTTGTATCTCAAAAGCATTCAAAGATGTCAGCTAGTGCCATGTCTGTGATGGCTGCTACAATGACTCATCATGATGAAATGATAGCTGAATGTAGTATCACTGGACTTGATGACTTCACTTCTTTATTAGGTGAAACTGAGGCTAAAAGTTTAGTAGAATTATTAAAATTAAGTGTGGCTGGGAGAACTGGACCTCAACAAACTTCGCGGACAATAGCTGAAACTTTAACTGCCTTAGGTTCAAATTCTCCTTGTATTGGTGATATGCTTATAGAAACGTGCATTACTGAGTTGGAAGATTTATGCACATCTCGTTATTGTTTAGGAAAAATACCAAAACCTGTAGTACAGGAGACTAGCCACCCATACGTAGATAATATTACATTGGTTGGTCATGTAAAAATTCCAGGAGCTGAAGCATTAAGATTGGAGTTTGACAGCCAGTGCTCAACCGAAAAACGTAACGATCCTTTAGTTATAATGGATGGGTCAGGCCATGTTATAGCTACACGATCAGGTAGAGAATCACAGCACTGGATGCCGGAAATCCGCATTCCGGGTGAAGAAATGAGATGGAAGTTTACAAGTGATGGATCTGTCAACGGTTGGGGTTGGAGATTTTGGGTACATGCTATCATGCCACCATCTTTCTTACAGGAAACAGGCTCAGACAGGGCTGTTTTATCGCAGCCTTCAATATTATTAGTTATGGCATTACTTGATTCAAGGTTGAACATAACTAATCAAAAAGTTTTATTACGTTTAGCAACGGCCTTGTCTATTTGTGCACAACTAAACTCATTGACAACTTCTCAACGAATATGGGCGTTAAAAAAGCTTCACACAACAATGACATCAAAGTATTCCCCTAAGCCTCTAGATCCTTTATTGAATAATATTCTCATGCCACTAATACCAGAACTGCTTCGTCAATACGAATATGAAGAACCTCAGGTTCGAGGAGGAATTCACTTGATGCATTCTGAATATTTTAAAACTCTAGCAGCTTTAGCATGTGATATGCAGTTGGACTCTGTATTACCTCCCAGTGAGATGCATAAATGGTCATGGTTCCGCAGATATTGCTCAGCTGTAAGGGTAGCTCAATCATTTGTTAAACGTACAGAACTGCCGCGCTCATTCTGTATGGAAGTTAGAAAAAAATTGACTGAAATGATGCCCTCGAACAACAGTAACTATAATTCCTCCAACATTATTCAAGTAAGTCAAAGCGATTCTTCTTTGATGGTGAATTCAATTACGTCAATGTCTTCAAGTACAACAAGTAACCCAACACCTCCTCCTCCCCCTCTACAACTACAGTCACATCTTCACTTACACCAGCAAAGCAATGCATTAACTCCCGTTTCAAATGGTTTAGTACAATATATTGACATAACTACACCATTTTCGACACAAGAGTCTTTAGGAAATGCAAGTGTAGATAAAACTAGCATTGAGTTTGCCCAAATTTTGCACGAGGATCACACTCTTTTTAAAAGAGAACATGACAGTCAATTATTACAATGGCTAAACCGCCGCCCAGAAGATTGGGCTTTGTCTTGGGGTGGAGCAAGCACAATATATGGTTGGGGACATAATCATAGAGGACAATTAGGTGGATTAGAAGGAAGCCGTATTAAAACGCCCACGCCTTGCGAGGCGTTAAGTTTATTACATCCAATACAGCTAGCAGGGGGGGAACAAACTTTATACGCTGTAACTACTGATGGTAAATTGTATGCAACAGGGTATGGTGCTGGAGGTCGTTTGGGAATCGGTAGCTCCGATACTATTGGTACGCCAACTCTAATCGAATCCTTACAACACGTTTTTGTAAAAAAAGTAGCAGTAAATTCCGGAGGGAAACACTGTCTCGCTTTAACCGCCGATGGAGAAGTATATTCTTGGGGTGAAGGGGAAGATGGAAAGTTGGGACATGGAAATAGAGTAGATTGCGATCGTCCAAAACTTATAGAGGCACTTAGTGGTATAGGAATAGTTGACATTGCATGTGGAAGCGCTCACTCAGCTTGTATAACGTCTTCCGGTCATGTGCTCACATGGGGTAAAGGCAGGTATGGAAGATTAGGTCACGGTGATAGTGAAGATCAACTACGTCCAAAGTTAGTTGAAGCTCTTTTGGGATATAGGGCTGTTGATATTGCATGCGGTTCAGGAGATGCTCAAACCCTGTGTATTACTGATGATGATGTAAGAAAAATCATATTTCATTGAATTTTTATTATATATTTTAATATATTTTATCTTACATATTAACATTATCTCGCAGAATGTTTGGAGTTGGGGAGATGGTGATTATGGCAAATTGGGACGCGGTGGTTCTGATGGATGCAAAATTCCAATGAAAATTGAAAGCCTTTCTGGTCTTGGTGTAATAAAAGTAGAATGTGGATCTCAATTTTCTGTTGCTTTAACAAGATCAGGAGCAGTGTACACTTGGGGTAAAGGAGATTATCATCGCCTTGGTCATGGCTCTGTTGATCATGTCCGAAGACCAAAAAAAGTTGCTGCACTTCAAGGGAAAAAAATAATATCAATAGCGACTGGATCTCTTCATTGTGTGGCTTGCAGTGATAATGGCGAAGTTTATACATGGGGCGACAATGATGAAGGTAAAATATCAATTCAATATCTGATATAACGTTTACCAAACAGTCTGTAAAATTAAGTTTTTAATTCTTCCAACAGGACAATTAGGTGATGGGACAATAAGTGCAATTCAACGGCCAAGACTGGTAAATTCCTTGCAAGGTAAACACATAGTAAAAGTAACTTGTGGTTCGGCGCATACACTTGCATTATCGACATCACAATTAACAGAAGGGGCTCGTCCTCCACCCAGTCCACCTCTAGAATATGATTTAGTTAGAGATTTCCCTCCAGAAACTCTTCACGCAAGGCTTGTTTTGCTTCATCACTTTTCTGAATTATTGTGTCCTTGCTTTACAATGCTGCCTATATCTGGAGAATTAAGTTTAGAATCGTTGAAAGATATATTAGTTTATAGTATTAAAGAAACAGCATTCCGAAAGGTTATTCAAACAACAATGGTAAGGGATAAGCAACATGGGCCAGTAATTGAATTAAATCGTATTCAAGTGAAACGTTCTCGAAATAAATCAGGAAATGGTTTGGCTGGGGTAGATGGTATGAAAAGCGTTTTTGGTCAAATGGTTCAAAAATTACCACTACTCACACAAGAAGCTCTTTCGCTGCCACATCGTGTCTGGAAAGTTAAGTTCGTAGGTGAGAGCGTTGATGACTGTGGAGGAGGGTATAGTGAATCTATTGCCGAAATGTGTGATGAACTACAAAATGGTAGCGTTCCTTTACTAATTAACACACCAAATGGTCGAGGGGAGGCCGGGGCAAATAGGGATTGCTTTCTTCTAGATCCTACACTTAATTCCGTACTGCAAATGAACATGTTTAGATTCTTAGGAGTATTGATGGGAATTGCTGTTAGAACTGGATCTCCATTAAGTCTAAAGTAATTTACAATTATTTTCTAATTTTTCTAAAAATATTAATAATACATTTTAAAATTATATAATCATACTACAGTTTGGCTGAGCCTGTTTGGAGACAATTAGCAGGAGAGAGCTTACGCCCAAGTGATCTTACTGAAGTTGACAGAGATTATATAGCTGGTTTACTTTGTATTAGAGATATGGAAGATGATAGAAAAGTTTTTAATACCTTAGAGCTTCCATTCTCAACATCATCAGCCAAAGGGCACGAGGTTCCCCTTTCAACACGTTTTAGTCGAATTACACAACAAAATCGTCAGGAATATGTACGTTTAGCTTTGAATTATCGCTTACATGAATTCGATGAGCAAGTCAAAGCAGTCAGGGACGGAATGTCTAAAGTTGTTCCAGTTCCTTTATTATCTCTATTTTCAGCCTCAGAATTGCAAGCAATGGTATGTGGGTCACCGGACATACCTCTGGGTTTGCTGAAATCTGTTGCCACATACAAAGGAGTTGATCCGTCTTCTCCATTAGTTCTATGGTTTTGGGAAGTAATGGAAGAATTTTCTAATCAAGAAAGATCATTATTTTTAAGATTTGTTTGGGGAAGAACTAGACTGCCAAGAACCATTCAAGATTTTCGAGGAAGGGATTTTGTCTTGCAAGTCTTAGATAAATACAGCCCTGCAGATCACTTTTTACCAGAAAGTTATACCTGCTTCTTTTTATTAAAGATGCCGCGTTATTCATGCAAAGTAACTTTAACCTTTAATGCGATTTTTTTTTATATTTAGTTTTATGTATAAAATTTTTAATTAAAAATTTTCAGGCGGTACTTATGGAAAAATTGAAGTATGCTATTCACTTTTGTAAAAGCATTGATACAGACGATTATGCTCGAGTTGCTATGGGTGATCCAACTGAAGCGACTGGAAGCGAAGATAATAGTGATTTGGAATCAGTAGCCAGCCATGACGCTTAATATGGATATTATTACTTTTAAAGATAGAAATACAACATATTATGTACTTTTACATAAATTTCTAGGTAGAGCATATCATATTTGTTATATATCATAGATATAATTTTTGTAACACATCCTTTATAAATAATTTTAGGCCATAAAAACTCTGCGTGGAGCTTTAAATGTTACTACCATAATATTTGGAATTATTAAACGCATACTCTCAATATAATATTAACAGAAAATGTAAAAAAATTTTAAATGTTCAATTAAAAATTAATTCACCATTCTCAAAATAAAAAAATTATTGTAAGTTTTAATATAATATTAATTCATTATTAAACTCGGCTTCGTGCTGTTCAATTATTTTGTAAATTTTTGAATTATTTTAAACTGATATAAGTAATATATTATACCTATGTATGTAAGTTATTTTTAATTAAATATTTATTTTCAAAAAGCAAGCTTTTAATTTTCATTTAAATTTTGCACATTCATTCCAAGTGTTTATCCTATTAAGTATAGTTAATAAAAAAAAAAAAAGTGTTATAAGCCGAGCTAAATATTTATTAAAAATATATATGCTTCGATTTTATAATGCAATTGCCACTCTAAAATTTATAATTGTGTTATTGTTATAAATTTCCTTTTATAAAAATAAATGTGTTAAGAATTTCATTAAAAATTTTTTTGTCTTATATAATTTATGTATTTGTGGCTAGGAAAACAACATGTTCTTCTTTCCTTCCGTAAAACTTATGAATGAAACTTTACCGAAATTTTTCTTTCTAAATTTTTGATACCAATATTGTTTTGAATTAAGAGAAGGAGAGTAGAGTAGAGTGGAGGGGGGGGGGGTTGGGGTTCCATATGAGATTATTAAAAAGAAATTAAGAATTTTAAAACTTAAAAACTGTAATTGTATAAAAAATATATTCTAAGAATTTTTAATAGAATTCATACTTTTTTAAACTATGGCTTGAAATTTTTATTCAAACTATTATACAAGAATGCAAAAATTTTATTAAATATTATTATCAAGAATGCACAAAATTGAATTTCGATTGAATTTTATAAGAAATTAGAATATAAAATATATTTGTATTATTTATATTTTACTATTTTAAAACAGTTTGCGGGGTGAATTTTCCGAAGGGAGTTGAAGTCTCGGAATTATCCTTAATTTATTAGATTACTACATAGTATAAATAATCACTTGTTTTTAATTATATATTGGTATTCGAAATGGTATATTGCTATTTATATAAAAAATTTCTAAATAATATAAAATTTTATACGTGCTTACCAATAAAAATCCAATACAGTCGCAATTTAAATATTAAATTATTTAATAAATTTCCATTCTGTCACTAAAAAATTGAAATATAAAATAAAGTAAAATTAATTTAAAATAAAAAGAAAAAATAATAATAAAACTTAAATTTTATTACATTTTATATATATATATATATATTTTTTTAATTTTTAAAATACATAATAATTATATAAACAAATTTATTTCTTAATTATTTCAATAATTTTAAAATTTATATAATATAATAGTGTTATATAACAAATCATCATCATCATTTTTTTAAACATTAAAATTATGAATGTATATTTTTAATTTTTCTTTTTTTTTTTTTTTATTTAACTTAACAAAATTAAAAATTACTTTAACATTAACAAGATTTCGATTTAATTTTTTTTTTTTTCTTTTTCTTTTGAAATCTTGATCTCAACTTAAAAACAACATATTTATCAACTTTTCGGAGTTTTAACTTTGTCCATTTTTAAATAATTATAAAAAAAAAAAAATCAAATTAAATTAAATTAAATAAAAAAACGTAACATATTTTATAAGAGTATCAACATGACTGTGAAAAGAATAATTAATTAAACACTTAAAAAAAAAATTAAAATTCTTTGGTTAAAGTCATTTAAACTCAAATTGTTACGAAGGCACCTGTTTAAATCTTTTTGTTTTTATTTCTTTTTGAATAATTATTATTTTTTTTTGTTTTTGTTTTTTATATACCTAAGTATTTTAACATTAAAGTTTAATAACATTTTTCAAAGTATTTTCAAGCTAATAGATTAATGAATAATAAAAAAAAATTATGCTAAAAACGAAACCATCATTTTATACAGCTTCAAATTTAAAAAATAATAATAATAAAAATAATAATAAAAATGATAATAATAATAATAATATAAATAACAATAAAAGAGATCTGGCATAGTAACATTTATAGTAAAAAAAAACAAAAAAAAAACAAATCAATTATGAATTGCAATTTACACATCGAAAACGATATTTTAAGCTTATTTTATTTTGAAAATTAAATATAAAAATTAATTTTCAAATTGATTTTCTTTTTTTTTTTACTTTTTTCTATTCTAATTTATTTAAAATATAAAATTTTATAATATATATATATATATATTAAGCATTTCTGATATTTTTAACTTAACCATATATACCAAGTTTTATTTAAGATAAAACTTTAAATTTTTTCTTTAATTAATTTTTATGTTTTATTTTATTAATAAATTTCTTTATTAAAATAAAAATTATTATTATTTACTTATCTGAAGAAGAAGAAAACACGTACTAATGCCATATAAAAAAAACCCAGCGCTTTAACTAAAAACAAAAAAATAAAAATCAAAATTTAAAATCAAATTTGAAATTAAAAAATAATTTGGCACGTTAATTATCACTTTTATTTCTATAATAAAATTAATTTTAAAATAAAAATCTAAAATAAGAAGAATTTTATCCCTTTTGTATATTATTATCTGTTATTGTAAGGTTCCACAAAAAGTAAATATATAAACATTTTTGTTCCACTTTAAAATTCTTGTAAAATTAATATTGAAATTTTAAAATTATAAAATAATTTGAAAAAATTATAATATTACAATAAAAGTAATCATTTCAATAAAAAGACAATTAATTTCTAATTAAATTTTAATTTTTAAGAGGATCTTCCAAACCTAATTAATGCACATTGAAGAAAACTTATATTTGTTTTTTTTTTTTTTTTTTTCAAAATATTACCAAATACATAAAAAAACTTGTTGATTAGTAATATAATGCAAGATAATAATAAAATTATATGATTACAATTTTCTAATTTGCAAATTATTCAGAAAATTTTTTATATACAATAACAGGTAATAAAAATTATTTTCATAATTTTAATCAATTTTCATCAAAGCAATCAAATAGTACAATAAATAATTAATGGTTTTCATATATGGTATATAAATTTAAAATATTTTAAGAGAAAAAAAAATATATATATTACAATTAAATGAAAATAAAAAAACATAAAATTTACACTTCATATTATAACAAATTTTTTGAATTTCCATTTTCTATATAATATATATATATATATATAATATTGTGTATATTTTTCAATTAATAAAAAAATTAATTATATTATATTAAATTTATATTCTAAACTCAACGAGTTTAACAAACTAATTTTTTATGAAATTATTATTTAAAAAAAAAAGAAAAAGATTTACAATCAGAAATATCGACATATTAAAAATTTTATTTATGTTTCTTAAGAAAATAATATAATATCTAATTTATAAATATTATTAAAGGCGCATGTACATATGTGTTAATATTTATTATATATTAAATGGTGTGTGCTATAAAAAATTTTAATAACATCATTTTAAATAGAGGTAATTACAATCGGCAAAAAAAAAAAAACAAAAAAAAAAAAAACAGTTTTCCCTGGCTTCCATATTGCAGTTGTAATTTAATATATTTAAAATTCTGATTTAGCTAAAGTATAAATTTTTGAATTTTGTTTGAATATTTATATTATATTTCTGATTTTAATTTGAAAACTATGTACTACATTATAGAATTCAGGGTTCATTACATAAAGTAGTATAGATTTTGTTGGATCAATTATTACAATTTAATATTTTTTTGTTTCAATATTTTTTTTCAATATTACAAAGGAAAATTATGTATGTATATAATATTATATAATATATATATTTTTTTTTCCTAATTAATGAGAATATAAATCTTATTATGTATATATTTTAATATGTACATATCAATTTAGAAAATGTTTTTATTCAAGATGCATTTTAAGATAGTATATATATATTTTTACAAACATACATGTACCTATATACATACATATTATTGTTATATTACTAGTAATATAATAATATATTATGTAATTAATATACAATGTAATATATTTTATATTATATGATATATGTAAATATAACATTATTAGAATTTTATATTCAATATAAAGCTTACATATCGTCATAATAATTATTATATTATGTATTATATTTAGATAGCATTATTACAGCACTGCGTTGTTTGTACTTTTTGAATCCATTATAATTGAAGATAAAATCTAATTTTCAAAAAAAAAAGAATTTTTTTGATGACATTTATTCTAAAATTTTATTATTTTTAATATACAAATGTCATTTCACGGCGGTTTTTTTTTTTATATTTTTTTAATTTTTTTCTTTTTTTCTTTTTTTTTTTGAATAATTAAAGCTTCAAGCTTCAATAAATTTTGCAATAGATAGCCATCACAATAATGGTTGTAAAATTTATCAAAAACGAGTTGAAAAATATTTTATTACATAACAAATTTTTATGGTTAAGTTTAAATAATTTAACAAACTGAAACTTAAGTTCCTTAAAATATCTATTCTCAAGATAAAAATTTTTGAAATTTTTTTTTTTTTTTGTTTTTAGATTAATAGTTCTGATAATATATTAATATTGTCTTTAAATTAGTATTGGACCTAACTATTTATAATATATAAGAATTTGCATTTTAATAGATTTTAATAACAAGTAGGATGTAATTCTAATACGTAAAACAATCACACTTTGGTTTATGTTTATATTTAATTATATATATATAATTATAAACTTTCATTCAGTTTCCAATTAAATTGATTAAAAATAATATAATTAACATAATTCAATTCGTTGATTTATAATATATAAATAATAAAATAAAATGATTTGATTAATAGATTTTTAACTAATAATTAACATTAGTATATAACTAGTATATATTATATTCCTATATATATAATTACATACACATATACGGCATATTTTAAATGTATAGACATAGAAAATTCAATGAATGGTATTTAAAACTATTGAATGAAATTACGTTAATCTTTTATATTTTATTACAATGACTTAGCTTGATCAAGATATTGTTAGAACTTAGCATATTATTATCTAAAAAATAAAGAGAAAGCACTTTCCAATAAGCTAAGGATTAATTCAAATTTTTCAATTCTTAAAAATATTTTATTTAGAAAACATAACAAAAGAAAAAAAATTTTAAAAATAAGCACAATTTTTGCCTACAAATGTTTGAAATACCACTCACCGAATACCTATATAAATTGCTTTCTAAATCAACAATTTCCTTTTTTAATTATTTTTTATAAACTGTGCGATTAATTTTATTATAAATAATTTCCACTATGTATACATATAACAAAATGAAAAAGTTATAAATTTTCATTTAGCATTGTTATCTTAAAGAAGCTGTCTTACGTTTAATTTGTTTTATTTTAGCACGTAAACGTGAAGATCTCATTTTTTTTGGAAGTGGTGGACCTGATGTTGTAGGTGTTACTACATTTATCAGTGAGATAGGAGTTGCTGAAAATGTTATATGACTATAATTCCCTTGGGTATTGTAACCTTCGTCAACACTATTTGTGGATAAAATGTTTTTACCATTCATATGCGGGATATTTTCTAAATAAGGTCCACGTTCTTCAATGAATTCAATGGCTGGACGTTTTAAATTACCATTGGATATTGTTGATTGGGAATAAATAGATGAAAGGGACAGAAGAGCATCAACTCCTTCTACACGACGTTGATGTTCTAACTCATCCGGTGTAAGATTATGACTGAAATAGAAAAAAATGCTTTTTTAATTTATCAAATTTTTCATGTTAAAAAATTTTATTTAAAATTTACCTTTCATCGCTACTCTCATATGCTGCATCCGATGAGGCACATGTACTTATATTGTCACTTCCGTTTTTAATTCCGATATCGAAACTTATACTATTACTGCAATTGCCATTATTTACTTCATTTGGGCTGTTACTATTGCCAGCAGAATATGTATGATCCGCGCTTGGTGAATTTGTAATTACTGGAGTTCTGTTAAAGAAAAATTTCATATTAAATGTGAAAAAAAAATTCAATATTAAAAATGAAAATTTAACAACTAATACATATTACAGTAGATATTAAATACACCAAAAAAATATTAAAAAAAATATAACAGCAACAAAAATTACCCATTACTAAAATTATCAGCATTAAAAATTTTTGAACCATGCTTCAAAGCAAGCATCGCAGTCGCCGCATTTACGTCATCTATGCTGTCAGCTCCACAGTCTCTAGCTAATTTCTCCATATTGTCATAATTTGGGGTTGAGTTTCCCTTTTGAGGGAAAAATCCATCCACACTACTATTGTTGCTACTAACATTGTGACTGTAAGATGACAAATCTGATTGATACTCACTTTGTTCCAATGACTCAACCTCAATTCCATTTTCAGGAAAAGTTGAATTAATTTCATTTTGGACATTTCCCATTTCCTTCATTAATTTAGATAACTTTGGGAAAAGTTTAGCATCAAGGTTAGATTTTACTGGGGTTGTTGGTGGACTTTCTAAATCATTCATATTATATGATTCATTGGTTACTTCCTTTTCATTTATTGAATTTTTGTAATTTGACAATTTATCTACGGCTGGGCATGGGTAAAATGGAGATCGAGTTAGAGCTTGAATTAAGTTTGGCCTTTGATGTTGCTCTACACGCCAAAGAGATCCCTTTCCCATGTTCTAAAAAAGAATTTTTTATATGTATAAAAATTTATATTTTTCTTTTGCAAAATATTTACTGGTGCTTTTTCAACTTTTAAAAAACTTTTATTTAAAGATAAGTTGTGCCGAACACTATTTTTCCAGCCTGTTGGCGCTGTCTTAAAGTATGGAAAGTGTTGTACAATCCAAGCATAAATTTCTTTGACAGGTAGAGCTTTTTCTGATGAATCTTCAATTGCCATAAATATTAAAGAACTAAAATAAAAAATATATAATTTTCAAACAGAAAAAAAATTATTTTTATTTTACCTGAAACTGTATGGAGGCTTTGCATTAGCATGGGTCTTGGGATCATATGGTATGTTATTTGGATGTTTTTGCTTTGGGCTTTGCAGGGGTATAGTTAAAGAATTTAATGCTTGTTCCTTGGTCGAAATGGTTGAGTTTTTATTAGAAACTACTATGTTACTTCTTTTGCTTATATCCTTAGCAGATTCCGTGTCATATTCCTTGTATATAATTTGGGTCGAACAAGGTGTCCCTAAATTCTCAGAAAAAACTGTATTGGTATAATCGCTGCTAGGAAGGACAAATTCTTTATGTGAAGAATTGTTGGTGCTATTTGTGGGAACTTTGTTGATTATTGAGATATTTTTCCTATCACCCGAATAGTTTACAACATCTGAAGCACAAACAGCTGATAATTTAGTTGTTTCATTAATGCTTTCGATGCCGGTATTGCATCGTGATTCTACATTATTGTTCTGCTGATAACTTAAACTAGGCTGGCTAATATTACTTGTTATTTTACTTTGTTCACGGCCGCTCATCTGCTCCCGCAGATATTTTTTGTGGGGATGATGGGTTGTCGATTGTGAAATTGTCTGTGGTTGATTTACAACATTATTGCATGCATTTTGCTTATTCGAAGATTCTGTAAGTGATTGTAAAGCATTCGGAGACACATTAGAAGTCACGACTTGGTTATTTTGTTGCAAAGTATTATTTGAAACTAATTGATTCTTTATAGGATTTACAGCATTTTGGCTATAATTTGATATATTCGAAGGATGTATTTCATTTGAATACGGCTTGGAATTTGATGATATATAGTTTGCCTTGTTCTTGTATTCAACAACAGTAGTGGTACCACTTGGACCTACATGTACGGTGGTTGTTGTCCCAACATTTGATAAATTATTAGTAATGCGTTCAGGAATCATAGATGCTGATGTTGTTATAAAAGAAGAAGACACTGGTGCTAATATTTGGCTTTTATTGGTGCGACCACCAATATTATTTGAAAATTGTGACGAAATAAAAGCATGATTTTGTGGGGTCACTTGTACTTGACGAGGATTTGGCGAAAAGCCCAGATGTTGATGTTGCATAATCGATTTATTATTCGATTGTGATGTTATAACTTTTTGATATGAAGATTCATTGTTTAAAATATTTGAATTTGTTTGGAGCTGTTTTGACGAATCTAGATTAAGTTCTGCACCTGTTTCATTATGAACAACCGTTTCCTCGACGAGTTCCGTTGACGGCGATATACTTCGATTTGATAATTTGGTAGGGGACTGAATGTTGTGCACATTTCTATTAGAATTGTTACGAGACACAATACCTTTTATTAGGTTTTTATCTTGCAGCCAAGTCAATGAGGTCAAATCTTCATCTCCATTTGTTATCAAATTAGGTCTCGTTTGAATAACAGATCCGTTTGCAGTGTGCAAAATAGAGCCCGATAAGTTGTCAGCATTATTTAGATCCATCGGTTCAGTAGCAACTATATATTTTTATTCAAATTAAATTAAATATTTTGATTATAATTAAGAACTTACAAACAAGAAACTGTGATAATTTTCATACCTATTACAATGTTCCCCACGCTATTTGGTGACGCAGAACTGGTTGTAATGAACGCTTCATTAGATGCATAATGTACATTGCCATTTTGCTGAAAGAAAACAAATTTTGATTGTGATTGTGGTGATGAAGTACTTCCCACAATTTTAGAAATTGAATGCTGTTGATTAGATGTAGATTGCGAGATAGAATGATTTGATTGCAAGCTAGAATGCATCGCCGTTACTTGTGAAACGTTCTGTGTAGTGGACATACTACTTGGTTGACTTAGTCCAGTTGCAATTATTTTTTGAGGATTTCTACTGAATTGAGAGAAATTAGTTACAATATTTCCATTAGTCAATTGTTGTTGTTGTTGTAACGTATGTTGTGAATTTGTTATTGCTGTTAAACGAGATCCTACAGTTGACTGTTGAACTACAATCTTACTTTGATCTAAGGGCATTGCTGATAGAACCATACTTTTATTATATTCCGAAATTTTAGATAACTTAGTAGTTCCCTTTGTAGCCGTATTAATAGCATTTGAAATTTTAACTCCTTGTTCTAGTGACATTCTAAATAAAAAAAAAAATAAATTCTTGAATTAATTACCTTTAAAATACATACGCAAATAAATTCATACAAAATTTGTACTTATAATAAAGTGTACTCCTAAACACTTTACATGGTGAGCAGATAAATGTTTATATTAAAATATGTATATACAATGTGTACACTTAAATAAAGCTTAATTTTGATCTGATACTAATTATTTAGTGCGATATTAATTAATACTAAATCTTATGTTCATACATATATTTATATATAACTACTATCTCTAAACTTAATCTAAACATTACATATTTAATACCAAATTTAGGACAATTAAATTTTAAGTATGTACCTTCATATGTGTACACACAATTTACCGAAGTTACTTAACAAAGACCCTTTTTGTGCAATCCTCTTTGTTTTTAAAATCGCTACGGGAAAAATAAAATTGTATATGACGTACATTTTTACATTTGTGTATATTTTACGGGAACTTTAGCAGAAATTTGAATTGACATAAAAAATAAATTTACAATATCTACCAATGTTCCATATTTATTAGATCTATTAACTTTTACAGCTACAAAATACCAAACTACGACTTAATTGGTTCTTTAAGTGTGACACTTGATTAAATTGTAGGTATGTGGATGTGTACAAATCTAGATCAAATTGTAGAAAATATTTTTAATATTACTTTATATTGAATTTCGTAGCTCCTTTTAAATGTAACATTATGTTTGAATAATTGTATATAGTATATATGTGTTTATGTATGTGTGTGTATAATATGTTGACTAGGTATATACTTTTGTTTAATTAAATAAGCCTTACTTATGTTATATAAAAGAAAAATCACGTGTATCAAAAAATATTTTTTTTTTTCGAAAAAAAAAATTAAGCTTTTTTAAAATTTCAGCTGACTCTTGATTTTGAAATAAAAATATAAAAAATATTTTGCACACATACACATTTTCTCTACAAATGAATGTAATATATTTTGTTATGCATGTGTTTGTGTAAATAAGAACCAATTCAACTTAAACATATTACAGTTGTTTGCATTGAAAAGAAAATACATTCACATAATTCTTTCAAATTTGTACATGATGAGTTGAAAAAAACACCTTCGACGCTTTTTCACTTCTGTAAATTTTTTGTATGGATTTATTTATTTGTGTTGAAATAAAATACTATGATTTTACGTTACGTTTTTGTTTACAATTCTTTCTATGTGTTTCATTGTCACTGCATTTCATTCTATATCAAATGTATTTATTAGTATATTGTAAACAAATGATATTCGTATGTACTTAAGTAAATTTTTCACTTGACTCTCTCATGAAAATAAAAATTTGAATGAGAAAAATTGAGCTTTGCTCATACACATTTGTACACATGCATATGCGTAATTAATTTTATGCGGTGAAAAAAAGATAAGTATGCATGTATTATAAGTTATTATTACAATTTATTTTGAACCCAAAGTAAGGCAAATTAAGGGCTGGACGTTAAGAGAGCAAATATTTTATAATAAACCATTTTATAATTTTTCTCATGTAAATTATAGAAGGCTGCTTGAAAATTTCATATTGTACCTAAAATACATGATTTTTTTTTAGAAACACTTTATTATCAACGTTATCACGATTCACTATCCCTTGCGAGTTGCGATGCACGATTACGTAAAAAAATATACATATGAATAAACTTCAAAAGAGAAAGAGAAAAACAACAAAATTTTCCGAAATTTATTGGAAAATGAGAGCGAAAAAAGAATTGTTTAGACCTTGATTTTTATTGTACTGTCATTGTATGTTGTTGAATTTCTACATATTTGTAAAGAACAAAAACTTATAAAGAATTTATTTTAATAAGAATTATTTTTACACAACTAGCAAATATAAATTATTTTGTATAGTTTATAAGTAAAAGTAAAATAATAATACAATTCGTGAGCAAAAAAGTTCACGTTTATTTTAATTGATATAAAACTGTTAGTTTAACCTATTTAAACGAAAAATCTGTTGTTTATTTTACTGTATATCGTATTTTTGCTACCTAAATTAATTGCCCAAATCACTTTACATTTCTTTACAACAAATGCAAGAGAATGCATTTAGATAAGTTTCAATGTATGTGCGTAACTGAATGCAATTATTCTCTTTCTCGTGTGCGTGCCATGCAAAACAACATAAATACGTACATACATACTTATGTACATAAGCCTTAACGTGTTTATTTTTATATTGTATCTACTTACATATGGATATGTATGCCGTTTTGTTTCATTTATGCATACTTAAACATTTTGTACATACACATTCACATAATATTCTATTCAGAGAAGTGAAATTTTCAAAATTTAATTTATTAAGAACATTATTTCCACATTATTTTTTCATTAATACCGTTTCAGGTAAGATCATCCAAGTTAAAAACGTTATAAAATATTCTCCTTGCATGCGTATATATTTTTAAACTATAAATTTGAAATAAGTATACCAATACATTTTTTTTATAAATTCCTCAGTATAAGTTTGTGTGCAAAATTTTAAATGCCATAACGGCAATGGGAATAAATCAATTTTTGATATTTTTGCGAAATTCGTAAGCTTTTGCACATTATTATTATTTAGTAATTTTTTTTTGCTAATTGATAACTTGAAAAAAATGGTAGATACGCAAATAAATATTATAACTTAAAAAAGTGCAACTTCCAAAATTTGAGTACTCCAAAATTTAACCTAAAATATTGAAGATATTATTGGTTCACATTAGTGGTTCAACACTGAAAAAGTGATAGGTGATTACACTATTAGTTTTAGTATATTGGAAATCTGAAATAAACTATTTTAAAAATATAAATTGTCAATGTTTTGTTCGGGATGTTTACTGTCGAATTTATAATAGAAATTTAATTTTGCTAAAATGAATCAGACAACAATTTAATATCCTCACATTGTATACGTACGATTTGTATGTATGTATGATATATGTATGTTATATCATATATGATTTTAGAAAGTTTAAAATGAAAAAGCTTTCTTCAATTTACCACAGCTTGTGGAACTAGTAAGACGCATTTCTATTTTTTCCATTTGAAATCGAATTTGTGAAATCAAAATGTACATATGTATGTAAACATATACGTATATTTGCGGATGTGTGGGGTACATGCTTCTCTTTCGGCTCCTACAAAAATACATACATACATACATACACATAATTTTTAATTTTTATAATCAATTTTTTCCTTTTGATTTTTATTCGAAATTTGTTGTCTGACAAGTCACAGTTCGGTCTTAATTTGGTCGAGCTCTTGATAGTTATTTTTTAACATGGATATGATCTTATACATAGCTATGCATATACATACATACATATGTATATATTTTATATAAATAATCATACACAGTGTATGCACGTTTCAAAATTGCTAAATTTTTTTATTTAAACTTCGCAAATTTGTAAATTCAAAATTCATAGAGTGCTAATGTGTTTTTTCAACACATAACAAATTTAACATATGTATTATGTATTTATTGTATATATTTATATTTATTTATTATATATTGTATATACATACATATGTATATAGTACTAAATTTGATAAAAATATGAGTTCAAATGAATGTGTTTGTGTATGTTGGCGTCAAATCATTTTTGTTTTTCCCCTTTGAAAATAAAAATATAGGAAATGTAATATTTACCACATATTCATGACAAGTCAAAAAAAGTATGTAGTATGTACATACACATGTTGAGTTAAAGGTACATACATAATAATGTATATTGAAATTTTTTGTATTAAAAAACACTACATTCATGCATATAAAATCTAAAATGCACTTATTTATGTATCTGTTATCTATATTTAGCACCGAATATAATAAATTGTTTTTGCATTTCTATTGGTCGTTTCATATTGTTTTGTTAAATTGTTTTGTTTCGAGCTCCATACAACAGTCAACAACTCGTTGGTTTCAATCAGCACGTTGCGCATTCACTTTTTAGATGGCACACTTAAATTGTTTACGTATTTGTGAATTATTTTTCGCTTTGAAAGTTGCTTGTACTTTTTTTGTTCATTGATCAGAAGCAAAAAAATATGTTCTAATAAGATCGAAAGAAATTATACACATACATACATATATTCTCATTGTTAATAAAAAATTTCCATTTGTGTTTATGCGTCCATATTGTATTTATCGAATAAGTTTGCTTTTGAACTTATTTTTCTCTCTCTAACTGAGTACCGTACCGTTACCGTGCCTGAAAATAAATTTTCATGAAAGAGATAGCGCATAAAGTATTCAACACATTAAATTGTATAAAATTTCACTATTAATGTGAATTCACTTCTCTTTGTCCTATTAAGTCAAACTAATTTCCATGTACAAAATAAAAAATGAATTCGCATAATTTTATAATATGTTCCATTATTAACAGAATTTACGCGTATGAACAATAATAATAATCTTATAAAGTCTTATTAAAATACATACGTATGTACATAAAAATGTATAATCGCTAATAGAATATGAAACGTCGTCATATTACTGAAAGCTTGCTTTAAAAAAACGGCAATTCTGTTTAATATTAACGGATGTTTTCTTAATAATTCAGTTTAGAAATTTAAATAAAAACATTGTTATGTACATATTTCAAAGATTTTAAATTATAGTACAGCTAGATTTTAAATGGTACATCTGTAAATATGTATTGAATAATTTTTTCGTATATTTCCGCCAGATTATTCTCAAGAACACGTAATGAATTGTTCGTAAGCTGTAATCGTTGCTGGATTGTCGCCTTAATCTAAAAATTTGACTTATTAACAAAGAAAATAATCTAGAGGTGTTAGATTGCATTGATTTTGACGACGAATTTACAGCTCCAAAATTTAAAAGTAATTTTTCAATGAATTATTCTTACTTAAAATTTTAAATTATCAATAATTTCGAAGCTAGGGCAAGCATGATAAAAAGATTATTAAAAAAAAAGTATTAATACAAAATTTGAAAATAAATTTTTTGTGAAAATTACGCAATTTGCTCAAAAAATTTTCTCTTTGTCAAATATACAACTAAACATTTTTTTTTGATTCTCATTCGAAATTAATAAACAGTCAAAGAGAATCAGAGAACTACACATTACACATTCTTCAATCCGTTTGCAGGACAACGCCAATTCACCTCTTCTTAAATGAAAATTATGTCAATTATTTCTATTTGTGTTTGTAAGCATTAAAACATGTGTATATAAAAAAATTGTTTGTGGAAAAAAAACAAATCTTAATTTAGGCTGCGAATATAATAATTTTTGCTTTGTATTAGTTATCAAACAAATTCCTATGAAATGTATAGTTATGAAAACAAATAATAATAATGGAAGCCAAGGCAACACATCTAGAAGTATTTTACGTTACGTTATTTTCGTATCTATTGTACTTTTGAATACGAATACAATATATGTACATAAATATGTATGTATGCATATACTATTCTATGCATATATTATTTATTTACAAATTTTATATAAATTACATATTATATTGTTTTTATTGTATAATAATAAAACATGTATAAAAAATTGTTTTGTATTATTTTGTTTCAAATAACAAACACAACCATACCTATGTCAATCATATGTTTATGTACATACATATACATTTATAAACATTTTGTTTATAAAATATAAAACAAAATTTTGGATGATTTGTATATTAGAGTTTTGCGAAAAAAAAACATAATTTTATAGTGTTAATTTTATGCTACGGGACATAAAAATAAAAATCAACACAAAATTGATATTTTTGTCTTAGCATAGCATACATGGTGTGTACGTACATGTATATGGACGTACATACATAAGTATATATCATAAAAAGTTTAAAAGTCACCTCTTTTGGCTCTCATAAGGACATGTGTAATAGGCTCTCTCCCATCGTCTCAATGTTCAGTCCTTGATATTTTTCTTGTTCAAATTGTAAATGTAGTAAAATTTAGTGTATAATATTTGTGTGCGTGCAAATAATTTTTATACAAAGTTCTTATCCAACTATAATCTCATATGAAATATATACTCGTCCAAAGGCACGTATGTATAATACTTGTATGAAAATGTCAAATTAACTAAAAATTACCAATGTGTTTTGTTTACTTCACATTAGGAATTCTTATTTACGTTATCCAAAAATTATTGTGTATATACACATATATGAATGCATGTACAATTTTTTATAATTGTAAATTCTTGTAAATATATTTTGTATTTGTGTATTAAAAATGTATCAAATTGCCTGTATGTATGTATTTTTGTAAATAAGATGCAGCATTTATAATTTACGTTTTTAAAAAGACTTTTTCTTTGAGTTTTTCATTTTTGTTTTGTTTAGAATTTCCCCTATTCAAATATCAAACTACATATATGTACGTACTTTTCATATCAATACATACATTCTATGTATAATAAAAGCACACATATTTACAGATGCACATATGAATATTTTTACGTACCTTACTAGCGCAAATATATTTTTGACATTAGAACTCTTACAAAAAGAAAACTTTTATTTGAGTCAAAAGAAGAATAAAGCTAATTTTCGCTTACTTTACTACCAACTAATATCAAGTTTCCAAAAACGTGGTATGGTGGAGTAATTGTCTATATCGCACATTTACAAAAACAATGACATAAGTCAAAATGCGGAGTAGCAAACTTGTTCTTATTACTATTATATCTTAATATGTATATAAAAGCTTTTCTGTAACAAAATAATACAGAAAATTTGTTCATATACTTTTAGAATAGTTCTATACCAACGTTCTTTAGTCTTCCGTAGTAATTTACACTCGACTATAATATATTATTTAAATTCCGGAAGTCGAGGTTATATTTTTGATTTGTGTCTATATTCTTCTCAATGTGCGATACTAAAGTACATTTCCTTTAATATTTGGATGTTGAGTTACGATTATCTACTTTTTATTTTGTTAATTTATTAATTAACTCTTTAAATTTAAGATATTTGCATAATACGTATAGATATGTACATATGTATTTACATATATACATCCCTCACTAAGCATATACATTCATACTATGTGTTTTATGTATGAGTAACGAAAAAACATTTTTCATGTTCCAACATGAAAAATAATTCTAATATTATAGCACAAGTGTTTACACTTGTTCGGAGTTTAAAGTTTGATTGAATATTATAAATTTTATTTGAGGTTAACTTTTTATAACAATTACATATGTATGTATGCTTTTAAATTTCGCTAATGAAAGAAAATTTAATGTTGAAATATGTGCAAGCATACATTCTTACATATGTATGTATGTGCATAACATTTGAATAACATACATATTGATAATTCAATAAAAATGTTAACCTTCATTCAAACAATTATTACGTACATACATAATATATAATATGTAAGAAGAATATTACTTAAGTCTAAGAATAATTAAATAGTATTACCAGATTACCGAAATGAAAATCTAAAAATATACATACATACATATGTATGTATAAAGGAGATATAACTTTTTTTTTAAACACAATGATTCTTTAAATTTTAATATTTGTGAATAAAAAAGTTTTTTGATTTTTATTATTTGCTACCTGTTATATTTTATAACTCATAAAGAAAAATAAAAGAGAAAAAGAACACCACCTTCACAAAGAATTTTATAGATTTTTTCCTTATTTTACAATAAAATAAGGATATTTTGCAATTAAACTCGCATATTTTATTTTTGGACTTTTAATAATATGGTGACTTTAAATTAATATTAAAATAGGGAAAAGGTAAAAGTTTAAACTTTCTTTTTAGCATTAATCGTACGTAATCAAAATTAAACAGAAAAATTGTTTGCATCTTTAGTTTTTTATAGAAGGGTTGACGCTGGTATTACACACATTTTAGATATATTCTTCCTTATGGATAAATATTGAAGAGAAATTTGTTTTTAAAAAATACTTATGAAAAGTGTTTATAAAAACAAAAATTTTACATCTGTGTGTGTACTTTAATTGTACTGTGTGTGTAAATGTGTAAATGTACATAATATAAATAAGAAAACTTTAATTTTTTATTATTTTTGTATGAAGCACACACACACACACAAACATAAATTAATTCAACAATTCAAACTTTACTAACAAGAGCTTTTTCAAAAATACCTAAAAACATATGCATAAGCTTTTTCTTAAAAGCAAAAATTAAACTTTATGCATAAAAATATATCTATGAATCTCGTTCTCTCGAAACAAAAAATAAAAAAAAATTGATATTTTCGTGTGCGAACTGTCACATTTGAAATTGAACTATTTACTTCGTATAGTTGACGGATCGAGTATGAAATAATATTACTTGAAATCGACTTGAGTTTGACACTTGTTTACAAGCATTGTTTATTAATTTGTCATTTTTAATCTTTCAATTCGCGTATATGCAACGGATTTTTGAAATTTTTAATTCAACTATAATAATATCGATGGAGATTCAGTTTAAGAACGTAATTATATAATAGTAATATGTTTTTTACAGAGAAATATGTAAATGCTATATACTTGTGTACATGCAAATGGAAATAAATTAAATTACTAATTAATAAAAGAAACATATTAGCATTATTCGAATCTAATTTTCAATTTCTATTCGAAAATAGAACTCATTGGTGCTCGTCTGACATTTCATATGTACATATATTTATAATCATTGATAATTTAAGATTATATTTTAAATAGAATAGTTTTAATTTTATCATTAAGAAACATTCATTTATAAATGTATGTTTATTGATTAAAAGTTCCCCTACTTCTGTATTGGGCTTACATTTGTCTGCATGTTGGTATTTATGAAGTACATACATATGTATATAATTAGGGATTTTTTTTATTTTGTGATTTTCAAATTTCGATATCGGGAGATATCGAAATAAGTGTGTATGAAACAATTTAAATTTAATACATTCTTATGGAGAATCATTATTAAAATAAGAAAAGCCAAATCACAACAATTCACAATTTACAATTTTTAAAAAAAAAATTCAAAAGTTCAGTATATTTTATGTCTCATCTTATAATGTGAAAATACATATTTACATACATGCATACATATTTCACATTTGAAATTTTGTTGATCAAAAATTTATTCGCCATTTTTCTAGACATAGCAATAATAAAGTCAAAATAAAAAATAGTTTATTTAAATAATTTTATGACTATAATAAAAATGAAAGAATTCAGAGTAAAAAAGTAATCCATGTCCAAGTCTAGATTCTTATTAACATTGTGATATTCCTTATGAAATAGTTATGCATACACACATATATGTGTTTACGTGTGTGCAATAATAGTGCTGATTTTTTAATATTATCGCTTTGAGTGAATAAATTGTCGTACATACATATGTATGTGGAGCTACAAATATGTTCAAATAATAGATGTACATACATACAAATTGTATTAAGTATAACAAAAATTTATTATTTAAAAAAATAAAAAACTAAATTTTATTCTAAAAAAAACTTAGAATTGCTTTATTTTCATTTATAATTGCTTAAGTTTGCATGTGTTGGAATGACATGAAATACATAAAGATTATTGTTGTTTTACACATAATATTTTATATATTATGCAAATTTATTGTATTTGTGTGAAACGTATGTTTACTTTAATTCATGCAGAGAATTTATAAAAATTTTGTTTTTTAAGATCAATTTTACAAAATTTACAATCATACATACATAATGTATGTCATTATAAGTACATATGTATTATTATTTTGTATGCAATATCGTGAAAGCGAAAAAGAAATTTTTTTTCCAATTAGGCACATTATAATATGTAGATACAGTATGTATGTATGTATGGATGTATAGAGACACATTTTGATAAGATATACGTAAGTAAATGTTATTTTTTTTAAATATTTGTGACAAAACAAAAAACAATTTTCAAATACAATTTATATCTACTATACACAATTCACATATGAATGTATGTACATATAGAACGTGCATGCACATACATTTATTACTTAGAAACAAAAATTTTACAAGTAAAAAAATAAAATCCTAGCTCTAATTTTATATTTTAAATTTTAAAATAACTTTAATTGAAGAAAGCTACTACAGCATTCAAGAATAATTATTTAAATTTTTAATTGCAAAGAATAATTCTTAAATAACATACATATACATGTAAGCTGGTATATACAAGAACACATGCAAATGTATGTTTATATTATTATTTATAGTTTTGAATTTTACAAAAATTTTAATAATTAAAACACTAGGTTGAACAACTAATATCTTTCATTTCACTGATTCTTAAACGAATTATTCATTTTTACTAACAGATTATGAAATCTTGTTCAATCATTCACTTCGCTCACCTCTCAGTCGTAGCTATGTATTTGCTTATGTATGTATGTATGTATGTAATTTTAATCTAAAATTTTTTAATAAAATATGTTCTAAAATTTATTGCATTCAATGGGCATAAGTACGTATGTGGGTATATTTTGTACGTTTGTAATTAAATTTCGTTATAATGTGTGGCAATAGAAAATTAATTATAAAAAAAAAATTATTGTTTTAAAAACAAATTACATATGTATGTAGGTAAATAACATATCTGTACAAGTAAAAAAATTATTTGAAAAACACAATTTAAATGCACAAATTTTCGGATCAACGCAATGGCATATGACTAAAAAAAGAAAATTTGGTACAATTATACACACATTCATACAAAGGTATGTTAGATATATGTATGTATATATTGAGCCTACACGCTTGTATATTTATACATACATATTTTATTATATATCCTGAATTTTTTTCTCCAAATTTACACTGCATATTTTGAATTTTTCAAAGTTAGATTATTAGAATTTAGGTATAATTCAAATTATTATGAATTGTAATTGTTTTATTATTATTTTTATATACATACATATGTACATAAATATTTTTCGGGTATAAATGTATGTACATACATATTTGTATGTTAATACTTTTAATCCTTGAATAGGAATTGAATAAGTGCAAACTTAAAATTATATATACATATTTAAAATATGTATGGATATATATGTAATTTATATGTCAGTATGTATGTATGTATGCTTTTATTCTTTTAATAGATTCCACAATACTATAGAAAAAATTTGTTATTATATTGTATTATACGCATAAAGGGTATACATCATATATGCACATATATATATGTATATATATATGTAGGCCCATACATATTTTTATAAATATAAAAATTTTATACCAACATAGCATGTACATACTACATCTAAATTCTATCTAAAAAAAAATTCAGCCATTCTACATATTATTATGTTTATGATTTACCTACCAAAAAAAATCACGATACATACATACACATGTACATATATTACATAATTAACTTGGAATATATTTATTATAGAATTTAAATTTGTTATTTGTTTTCTTTGACCGACCAACTTCATAACATAAATATTGTGTATTTTATATGCACCTACATTCATACATAATAATTATGTTATATATTATTTGTTATATATCATGTATATAAATATATGTATATACATACATGATATATGTATATCATTTTGCATAAATATAATAATGTCAATTATAGTATACATATTTATGTGTATGTACATTTATATTGTCATGTGTACCTTAATTTTAAATCAATGCATATCCATAATTTTCATACATATTATATACAGTATTCGATTATACTTTGTGGACATACATACATCCATATGCACGCATTATACAATATACATATGTAAATTTTTTTTTGTATATTTGCAATTTTACGTTCATACAATTAAACAAATTTTTTTTTCTTGTTATATTAATTTAGTTAAATGTAAATTAATTTAAATTTAGATAAAAATGCCAAAATATTATATTTAAATTGCAATAGAAATATAATTATATTAAAAAAAAAAAATTACACATATTTAAAACAACACGTATGTATGTTCATATGTGATCAAACAATAGAAAATTGAAATATGTACCTATGATATATATACGTATCATATATATATATATATATATCATAACTTGTATATAGAATGTATACGCTTGTTAGTTTGTATAAAACTTATGTCATATAATAATAATAATATAGAATAGAGAACAAAATAGAAAAATGTGGTCTACTTACAAGGTTCTCGTCGTTCTCACATTTGAAAAAAAAAAAACAAAAAATTAATTAAAGTTGTATTCTATTTTATTTTGTTTTATATATGTTTGTGTATTCCGTATCAATTAATAGAATTAGATTTTTTTAAATAATATATGTTTTTAACATTTAAATATGTGTATATATAATACGAGTATATATTATTAAAATATATGAGTATATAGTTGATTGGTTGTTTATTTTATAAAAATAACTCCTTGTTTCTATTAAAAAAAAAAAAGAGATGACAAATAAACAATTTCAGAATTTTACTTTATTTTTTGTTTTTTATTTTATTTTTTTTTTTATTTATAATTGTATCGTCACCACACCACCTTTGTGTACCAATATTGTAGAATGAAGCGAAATTTCACTTTATTTCAATGGTAATATACGAACATACATACATGTACAATAAGCGCATATGTATATGGATGTGACAAAAAAAAAAAAGAAAATTGTATTATAAATATTATATTATAAATTTTTTTTTCGCAATATTAATAATATATATATGTATGTAATATATGTATGTATATATTTAAACTTCTATAAAAATATAATATACTGCTTATATAAATTATGTGTATTATCAATATTTATTTTATTATTTTATAATCATTTTATATGTAGGTATTTTGATATTATAAGTAATTATATAAAAAAAAATTAATATTATAATTACATTTTCAATATGTATACATATATACAAATAAATGTTGATATCAAAGTATATATATTTATATATATATATATATATATATATATATATATATATATATATATATATATATATATATATATATATATATATATATATATATATGTATATATATATATATTATATACAATACGCAACTGAGAATTTTTATATTCATATTAAATAATAATAATATATTATTATTATTATTATTATTATTATTATAAATAAATGTATGTATATTCCCATTAATATACACACAGTGTATATCAGTTTGCTACAATTATTTAAGTTACGTTATACATAAATAATATTATTTGTATTAAAATATTATTATAATATTAATAACTTATGAATATAGGTATATACTCAATAAGTATATTATGTATATACATAAGTATGTCCATATAAAAAAGCCCTATATAATTTTGTAATACACAGATGATTTCATATCTATATAATAATTTATATGCATACATATTTACATATGTATTTAATTTACATATTATTATATTATAATTATATACTAGAGCTATTTCATTTTAACTTTATAAGTACATTATGCTATATTATACTACCTATTAGTATAACAAAACAAAAAAAAAAAATGCGCAAATATTGATTTAAAATACGCATTTAAAAAATCGATGTTATTAAATTAAAAAAAAAAAAATTATTATATTATTTTAAAAGAAAATATGTAAATTTAATTTCTAAATTTTTTTTTTTTGATTAAATAATAATATAGAGCTATTATATCGAAAATAAAAACTTGCATATACACACGTACATACATAAATATATATGTTTGTATAACAATAATAATATGAACTTACAAAATAAATTTTTTGTTTTTTTTTTTTTTTGCTTTAATTTTTTACTGATTCCTATTATTAAATATATATTTTGTTATTTACATATACATATGAATATATGCATAAATTCATGTTCTAATTTTCTTATTTAAAAAAATTTATTTTTTTTTTCTTTTTACAAATATAAATTGATATTTTTAAATAGTTTTTTTATTTTTTATATTACTTTTTTTTTTTTATTAATTGCACTTAGAACACTGTTATACTTAACGAAAGTTTTCACTAAACTGATTGTAATAAAATGAATTTGTGTTCGGAATTTTGCTCAGCGAGTTTTAGTATTGTAGCTTTTTTCAATAGTGCATGAAAAAATAATAATAACAAGAAAAAAAAAGAATAACATAATAATATGTATAATCTAAAATATACTATGAATATGCCTCTCTAAGTATGAACAAGTGTAGGTATAATAATACTTAAGTGGGTACATATACATTTATAAATAAAGTGGAAAAATTTTGTATTTAAAGTAGGTACATACCTATGCATGTATTATTCTTTCGATTCTTTATTTACATTTATATGAAAATATATACTATGAAAGTACATATACATATGTAAACAAAAAAAAAATCTAAAATTTTGTTTGATCGAAGATTTTCGAACCGATAGTATGTATATATAAAGTATACAGTTCGCAAATACATTTGTATATCGTTTTTTTTTTATAGTAAAAAATAAAATATAATATAATTGTACCGGTAAGCTATTGATACTTATATACAATTACATACACTTAAAAAAATAATTAAATTAATTTAATTATTTTCATTGATTTACTTACAATATTTTCGATATTAAAAAAGTTACAATAAAAAATTTTTTTTTTTTTCCATAATAATTTCACAAATAAACAACATGGTAAAAATAAGAATTTTTACTTCATTCCACAATCATTATTACGTAATAATTGAATTTTCATTTGGTTTGGATGTTAATTTAAAATTTTTTTTATTATATTCTAAGTACCTTATTTATACATGTATATATATGTATATATACATACATATATTTGCTAATAGGTAAATAATAACGATGGCAACTATCATTCCTTGCAAACATAAAATTTAAATATATGTACATATGTACGTAAATAAGTATATATAAGTATATCAATAAATATATACATAATTACGTGTATGTAACAAAACAATTTAAATATTATACGTTTGTATACAAATTGTAAAATTTTTAAAATTTGTTTCGAAAAACAATTTTTTTTTCCATACATACATATGTATATAACGTATATGTGCATATGTATTCACATAATTAAATAAAATTGAAATATTCTAATATTTAAATATGTTTAATGTATGTTCATACGAACATACATTGTACATGTACATTTAATTATGTTTATAAAAAAACGTTTTTGGATAGATAAAAAAGCGTTTGTGGTAGGACAAAAATTTATGTTGAAAAGGAATATTTAGCATATTTGCAGGCGCTTATATACTTGTCAAAGATAAATAATAATACATATTTAACGCAATGCAAATATACCTGTTTAAAAATATGTACTTATTTTTTCGAAAAAAAAAACTTTATAAGAAAATAAGTACGATATAATGTATGTATGTAAATCTGATAATTTTACAATTTAAAGGTACATTGTAAGTGTAGTGTGTGATGTTCTGCAACTTATTTTATAATTAACATAACATTCATATTGAAATTTACTTCAAATTGGTATTATTTTCGAATTTGATCAAAAGAAAAATTCTATTTATGTACATACACATCTATTTTTCTAAAAAAAAAAACGTCATAAGTTTTAATTTTTGACAACTTTTAAAACTTTCAAAAAATTCAAAATAAAATTTACTGCCGTTCTTTATTTTTTTTGCCGATTCTTCAATGACGACTAAATGACACGTAATATAAAGCGTTTCTCATATCATAGTCGATTATAATTTTGGAGGTGATCGTTCACACAATTCAAATATATGCATACATAAAATATATGTTAAATTAAATTCTTGACGATTTTTGCGCATGTAATATGATAAGTACGAGTGAGAAGTCAAACATTTCTTCTAGCAAGTGATCATATTGATATGCGCAGACATGTAGGTCGTTTTTAGGTGTATCTTTAGAAAAATGAACTTGGATTAAACGTTGATTAAATTTTCGGAACTTTAAAATTAGTTTTCAGAAATAATTTAAATAAAGCTTTAGTTTCATTAAGAAAAAAGTTTCATTTGTTTTTTTTTCTGTTTGCTTTTTATTTAATTTTCTATTTGGATTAAAGTGAAAATTGCCTTTTCAATGAATTTCATGTGATGTAAAAACATTATTTTGAACTGAATTTTAAAGTGAAAATTGTAAGTGAAAAATGTCAAATTATTGTAACATAAAATTTAGAAAAACCTTAGATTATTGACAATTCTGTTATGTGCGAAATATTTGTTGCAAAAATAGAAAAGATTTTTTCAATTGATCTCAACAGTTTAAGACTATTAATTTATGACGTTTATTTCCAAACTTCTTAAATAAATATATAAGATATTGTTGTAAAATAAGTTATAATTAATTATATTGTCACGTTACTGATTCCACCGTGATATCGCAATTTAAAAGAAATTGAAATATAATATACTTATATATATGTATATGATACGTATGTACAAACAAAACAAAATCAAGGAAAACAATTTTTTATATGGGTTGTATTTATATGCATACGTATGCATAAGTGTATGTATGAAAATATTTATGCATCTACTTACATTAGGCAATGCGAGATTCGATAGTAAAAAAGCAATGTCCAGGCCTCCTTTCTTTTTGGTATATTTAGTTGCTCTTGTACAAAAAACGACTACGCACACATACATTGCATAAGTGTATAAATAGATTAATTTTTTTGTTTTTGTTAAAAAATATTTTTGGTTTTTGATCACAGCGCAGAGCATTTTTACTTTTTTTTATATTATGTCAACAATTTTTACCAAAAAGCTTGCTGATAAAAGTACGGCATTTGTATTGCATCTACATTAATATTATATTAAATAATTACGTATGGGTGTTTGGTTTATAAAATATAAGTAAACATAATATTATCTATTTGTGTTGGTGTATTTATATATATGGATTTGTGCTCAACACAGTAACAATTTTAAGTTAGCTTAAATTAGTATTATGTAGAATCATTTGTGTAAGAATTTTGTTACAAAACAAATTCTTTTAAGAATAGTAAAACTATGTACATCAAATTAAAGGCATTCTTATCTTTAAAGTTTCATGAAGAAAGCTTTCGCGTGAAAAACTTTCGTGTTAAATTAAAACAATAAAGTTAATGTAGGAAATTGTATGTCAAAATTTGAGATAATATTTAATTGTCAACTCTATCAAAAGGTTTTTTCTTTACAAATCCGTTGCTTTGCTCTAGTAACATATTTTGCGAAAAAATTTAAAATTAATTTCATTTTCATATTGCATACACAAATATTTTATTTTTACTATTATATTTCTGATATTATCACATTAATAATGTGTGATATTGTGTTATATTTTGCAATTATAAGATTTTTGTTGTAAAAGCCTAGAGCTAAATCAGAAATAAAAAAAAATTGTTTTCTTATTTTTAAATTACAAATATGCACTTAGAAGTGCATGTAGTAAGTAACGTCTACGTGATGTTTTGAAACGTTATACTAATTTTGATTCTGTTCCAGCCCTTAATAGAAAGCTTTAAAATTTTTCGATATATTTTTTCGTGCAAATTTTGTTGTTGGTTGTATTATATGACAACAAAACAAATATGTAAATTTGTTGTTTTCAACATATGATTTTGAAGGTTAGTTTCTAATTAATTTATGTATATAGAGTAAGGTATATCTAAAGTTTGTTAAAAAAGGTGTCTGATAGTTTTAATATTTTTTAACATATTTATTTATTGCTTAAGTTTTGATAAAGTAATAGGAAAAGTAATATGGAAAATCATTTAACATATTTTTTAAAAGGAATTAGGGATTATTTGGAAACCTATATTGATTTGGATTACTCATTATGGCTGTATAGATTGTTACTTCCTTTGTTAATTACATTTTTACTGCCATTTATTTTTGTTGCTATGATTTATCTTTCGTTCCTAATATTAACTGTTTATAAAATACATAGAGAAATAATATTAAAATCTGTAACAAGTGATGAAAATTTTTGGAACATAGGAAGAAAAATTGTAGCTGTCTTATGGGACGCACATGCTCGAATATATCATGGTTATGAAGTGATTGGTCTAGAAAACTTACCAGAAAATGGAGCTGCATTAATTGTCTATTATCATGGAGCAATTCCCATAGATATGTACTATTTGTGTGCACGAGTTTTATTGCAAAAAAACCGGCTAATTTACACAGTTGCCGATAGATTTTTATTCAAGGTTCCAGGATGGGGCCTAATTTCAGATGTTTTTAAAGTTAGTCCTGGTACCATACAATCTTGTTCAAAAACTTTAAAAGAAGGTAATTTGCTAGCAATATCACCTGGAGGTGTTTATGAAGCCCAGTTTGGTGATCATTATTACGAATTATTATGGCAAAATAGATTGGGTTTTGCGAAAGTAGCAATCGATGCCAAGGCCGATATAATTCCATTTTTTACAGAAAATTTACGTGAAGGCTTTCGTCAAGTTGGAATATTAAGAAATTTTTTTATGAAACTTTATGCTAAAACTCGGATACCTGTTGTGCCAATATACGGAGGATTTCCTGTAAAATTTCGTTCATATTTAGGCAAACCAATTAAATATGATCCATTACTTACTCCAGAAGAATTACAACGAAAAGTTGCTTCACAATTAGAAGAACTCATTAATAAACATCAGAGATTACCTGGCTCAATTTTGAAGGCATTACTAGACAGATTTGTGAAGAGTAAAAGTAGTTAAAGATAGTTTACTGGAAAGTTGCATTAAGCTACGGTTTGAATATGTACTTAAAATTAATCGAATTTAGTGGAAAATTAACAAATAATATTTTTTTTGTCTTTCAACTTGAAATACAATTTTAAAACTATCAATTTAGACATAAGAAAAAACTTTCTGTGAAAATAAAGCAAATATGACAAAAAAAAAAAATCAATTTACTTAATATAATTTTTAAATAAAACTTTTCGCGTATGATTTCCCAATTTTATTCATTACAGATAGTCAAATCAGTAGTTTAGCAATAAATGTGTTCAAAATTAGAAACTACAATCTTTCAAAGAATATTTAACATAAGCATAAGTTCCTAATGAATATGCATAAGTACAACTAATGATAAAGAATATGTTTTTTGTCTTTCAACTTGTGGAAGAAACCATTTCCTTTTTTCCCGTTATTTTGTTTTTAAAAATATGGATTTTATATTGAATAATATACTATAAGAGTAAACCCGTTTTTGTATCACATAAAAACCAATATGTATGTAATATTTCCAAAGATCATTAATTGCTTATTGTTTTTCATTTGTTTCAGTCTCTCGGCATAATGTCACGCATACTATTAAGTACGTTGCTGCGTCATCTCAAGAGTTATGGTCTCAACCCTTATTCAAATCGTGCTCATCACTATATTCAAATGAATTATGCATATAACTTACGTTCCAAAAATGTATTGGACATGCAAAATAAATTAATATCACCTTTTCACAATTCTTTAAGAAGGAATTATGCCGCAAATTTAGATAAAAAAGAGGATTTGAAAAGTTTTGACGATTATTTTAAAGATTTAAGTTCTTACTATTTAACTCAAGGTTACGTTAATTATGAATTATTAGGGAAAGTAATAAACTCCCTGAATTCAACCAGATTGTCGGAGGAGCAAAGTAATTTCCTATTGGAGTCTATAAATGGGTTGTATACGATTTCACCAGAACAGCGTATGAAAAGTTTTAGACAACTTTGGGAATATTTTAAGACCAATAATTATTTAAATCAAGAGAAAATTCTGATAGCATTAAAAGTTTTCCAAAATAACAAGATAGATCTACATGAGGCAAAAATTTATTTAAACGATTTTAAAGATTTAAAAAAAGACTTAGGTATATATGAAGAATTGGTTCATTTAGCATGTGAAAGCGGTGATATAGAAAAAGCCGCAGCAGAAGTCTTGGCAGAAATGCGAGAAAACAATTTACCATTAACGCATAAAATTTTTAATTCATTAATAGCGGGTCACGCGAAAAATGGGAACATAACTGGCTGTGAAAGCGTACTTGATACAATGAATGCAGCCAATTTAGAACCATCTAAGGATACATTTTTTGAATTATTAATTGCTTATATAAATAACAAGTTAGAGAAAAAGGCAGAATCACTATTGGATAAGATATTGCATGTTTTGACTACAGATCAAATTTTGATGGTAATGTTAAAAAATAAAAAATAAGTTAGCAGGTAATATTTTATAAAAATTTATTTTCTTTCTTTTATAGCTTGTTAAAAGTGCAGCTTCTACAAGTTCTCCAGAACTTGCTAGATTAATTAAAAAACTACTGGAAGATGCAGGAAATATAACAGATTTACCAATGAATTTGAGAAGTGTGTGCGTAGAATTTATTTATGCTGACAAAGTTGATTCTGCTTTCCTTATTTTGGATAGTTTCCCCAATCCAAATAATGAAAATAGTGATACTGATAAATTTGGTCAATTTTTTGTTTTTGAATTGCTTAAAAGTGGCCAGTATTCTGACGAAAAGTGTATAGAAATTTGTCGAAAACTTATTGAAAGTGGTAAAAATGAAAGAGCCTTGCATATAGCATGCGAAGTAGTTTTAAGAAGAAATTGTCAGAAAGCTGAAACCTATCTAAAAGCGTTATCGAATGTCGAAAAATTGCGTCCACATTACTTTTGGCCTTTGCTAAACCACAATTTCAAAAAACGGGGGGAGATGGGAGTTTTTGAAACCTTAAAATTAATGTCAACCTTGTTGGTTCAGGCAGATTACGATACATTGCGACATCACTGTTTTCCTAGGCTTTCAATAATTTTCAAAAATATTGACGAAGCTGCGAAATTTTTAGAACAAACTGGTTTAAAATCATCAATTTTTTTACCTCCTCTATGTTCTTATTTAATTATTCAACAAAAACCGAATGACGTAATCAAATTAATTAATTTATATCCATCGAAAATAGATACTACGGAATTAATTCAACCTTTAGTTGATTTAGGTATAAATATGAAAATTAATAAACGATATGTAGAATATAGTAAAATCATAAAAAATTTAATTACGAAGTCAGAAAATAAAAATACTGATTTAGCTGGACAAGTGTTAACAGAAATGTGGTTCAACTCTAGATTTCGAAAAAACACAACCGGCTTTTTTGACATTGTGAAGCAATTTGAAGTCCAGGACGTTAAGATATCTAAAGCAGCTTTTGATCTCTTACATTCACAAATAATGAAATCAGAGGAAGTCGAAAAATCAGAAAATATTATCAAAAAACTGAAACAAATGTCTGAGAACCAACTTAGTCTAAATTTTACTGAACCATCTGACTCTATAACGAATCATCCCAGAGATATGAGTCTGGAACAGTTAGAGTGTCATTTAGTTGAGCTAGAGCAAAAAAAATTGAATACAAGAGGTAAAATTTATATTTTATTTATAATTTTATCGTAATTATTATTATATTTTGGACATATTTTTTATAATACGTATTTATAAATTTCTTATACAGAAGTATTTTAATTTAATTTTTATAGGCGTTTTAAGGAGACTGTTACAAGTCTATGTGCGAGAAAACCAGCTTGAAAAAGCGTTAGAAATAAAAGCTAAATGTGAAAACTTAAATGTCCACAACAGTCCAGGAATGTTAGCTAGTATTTTTGATTTGAACATTAAACTGAAAAATTTGTCTGGCGCTAAAAACTGCCTTCAAAATATTAGGAAAAAGTATCCAGGTAAAAAAGTAAAAAAATGTTAATTTTTAATTTTTTTTTTTTACCTATTTAAACTGTAGTATTCGATATTTTAAACCAGCTTTGTGGGTTCTTAAATAAACACTTATTGGTTTAGGACTTACAAATATGGCTTCTAAGAATTTATGATACTATTAAATGATTAAATTACTTTTAGGATTCCTAGTGGATGAACATAAAATAATTGATTTGGCAGCGTTAATGGTCGAAAAAGATAAGCTTGATGAAGCTGAAAATTTGATAATAGAAAGGGCTTCAACTACCAAAGTTGTTGGGGGCGAATATGTTCATAAAAACCTTTGGAATTTGTTAACACAAGTAGCTTATTATTCTTCTCGCCATCATTCTGATGAGAACAAAAATTTAACCAAAGATTTTTTTTTACTTTTAAAAAAAAATAAATTTTGTCAACCACGAAATGTATTACTAGGGCCCATTATTCGAGAATATTTATTAAAAAACAGAATTATAGAAGCGGTGCAAGAGTTCAAATATATAGCGGAAAACTTCAAAAAAACCCCTCTCCAATTAGAACTTATGTCTAATTTAATAAAAATTGGAAACAGTAAAGAAGAATCCGAGTCATTAAACATTTCACAAGAAAAAGCGAAATCCCTTTTACAGGACGTAGTTACCAGCACAAGCAAAATTCATGGCTCCATTAATTGCAATGGCACTTTATTATTAGCTGTTTGTGAATCTGGAAATGAGAATCAATTAAGGAAGTTGTTAATTGATCCAGAGTTTCAATTTAATGCTGAATTATTATCCAAAAATATTGAGCACTTAAATGCGAATGGGCGAATTGAAAACATTTTAAAATTAGCAAAAGCAAGTCGAGGAGTAAGGCACAACCTAAGTGAACAACAGTTATATAAAATGCTTTTGAATGAATTTGTAAAGAATAACAATTATGAAAGTGCAATTAATCTTTTCAATAAATTGGAATCAGACGATGAATTCAAAATATCGACAGATTTTATGAACACTTTAGTGGATTTATTAAAATTAAATAAAATTGAAGTACCAAGCAATGTAGCCCTAAGGGCTCAGCTTAAAATTTAATTAAGCTGGCTTTGATTCCTATGAATAATTAGAGAAAAGTAAAAAAGAACAGTAAAACAAAATAAAAAAAAATTTAAAATTAATTCTATCATATTTTAATGTGTTTGTATAAAAAAATATGCAAAGTTAAGTATCTTAATATTTTTCTTTTTTTTTCTAACTTTAAAAATTAGTATAGATTACTGTATTAATTATGTAGTTTTTTAATAAATCAAACAACTCATGTAAGTATGTATGTACACTATTTTTAAAAGATTTTTTCACGTTTATGTTTTTTCGATTTCTTTGAAGAAATTGACCTATGTCGTTTTCGTCGGTCTAAAGAAGGAGTTATAGATCGCTGCTTACTATTGGAGCGACTACGTGCCCTTTTTTTTGATTTTCTTTTGCTGTGATGTCGATGATGGTGTTTAGACTTTTTTCTTTTGTGTGATGGAGACCTTGATCTTGAATTTGTGTGATGAGGGCTGTATTGCTCTTTCCTTTTAAGAAACTTTGCATTTTCGGAGTCTACAGAACTAGAGGATATTACATCACTGTCGTCATTGTTATGATCTTTTTTTTCATAAGAAAACGACGGTTTTGACTGATATATATTTGGTGGATTTTTTTCCATTTCATTAGTTTCATAAGAAGATATAGGTATTGAGTGTACGGAATCATTGTCAGAATTACTGCTCTCCTCTTTTAACTTACTCAGAGCAGATGAATTATTACAATCTGTAAAAAATGATTGGTTAATTTTAGGATTTAGAGACTGCTTATAAAAAAAACCTTTAATGTGGTTTAAAAAAGCAATGGCTTTTTTCTTTCGTTCAAGTTGCAATTGTTTTTCTTTAGAAATAAGCCCAAGTTTTTCCCTTGCAATCTGAGCTAGTCTGTCTTTTATTTTTTCTTCAGCTAAAAATTTAATTTTTCAATTAGGAGAATCATTTTTCACTATAAATATTTACCTAATTTTAATTCTTTTTGTTTATCTACAGTGTTTCTTTGGTTTAAAGACGTAGTGCAGTTAGTCAAACTAGAAGGTGGTATGTTTTTAGAACTTATTGCATTGTCTAGAGCGGCTTTGTTATTGCTTGTGTATGGACAGGTTGTTTTCGATAACAAAGATTGAACATTGTTTCTAGCTACTAACTGATTTTCAACTAATTGAATTGCTCTCTTCACGTTTTCAGGAAGATCATTTGAATTGTGCTGATTATTGCCAATTGCGTGATTGTGCTCATTTTGATTGTCCGTTTTCTGCTGAGATTCATCATCGCTGCCTTCTTGTGGCAAAACTGGTTTAATCGGCATAGATGTTTCATCCTTCGATTTAATAGAAAAACTAACTGGAGCTAAAAATAGATTTACTATAAGTGCTATTTACAGAAATAAAAACAAAAACTAACTTATACGTTTCTTTTTTGATTGAGGTGGTAGAAGTGAATATAATTCAAGAAGTTTATTCATGTAGTAAGGGTAATACTCATTTTTTTCGTTTAGAAACATGAATCTTTCATCACCCTTCAGTTTTAATGTTTCTTCAAATTGCTTTCCATTCTTTACAACATAAGTTGCGGTTTTATCAATTACGGTTTGAATATGTTCAGGTGGAGCTCCAAAATTTGAATCGCAATCCTTTGATTCGTTTTTAGAGGAAATATCATGGTTCTCACTTTCGTTGTCGCTATCAGATGCGTAAGCTTGTGCCAACATTAAACCACTGGATATATTTTTAATTTCTACTGTCCCATAATTCCGGTCTTCACTCTGCTTTTCACATGGAACAACCTTTGCATCTAATTCTTGTTCTAACTTTTTAGAATTCGAATTAATGTTCGACAGTACTTCAGGAAGAGGTACTCCTTTGATCTTACTGATCAGTTGTGTATAAGCACAATTTGGAGAAGGTTTATATGGAATATTTGGTACGATGGGCTCATTCAATGATGTACTTTTGCTATCAGCATTACTCAAGATATTTCTTGAGTCAGTAACTTTATCCATAATATTGGATACTTCGGACGAAACATCTTCCGCGGAAGGATATGTTCCATCTTTTATAGAATTCAAGATGAATTTGTAATAGGGATTGAATTTATTACTTTGTGTTAAAAACTCGAATTTAGGATTATTAGATTGTTTGGCTTTTATAAGTATTTCCATTTGCGGTCCTTGTCCAGATATAAACCTAGCCGTTTTTTCTATTATTATGTGTTGATTCATTGTTTCTGGCTGAAAGTAAATGTTGTCAATTGAAATACATATGTATGTATAATGATTAATTAGAGAGTTACCAAAAGGACAGAATATGGTATATTAAGATTTCTAGGTTGAACGTAGGGTTTTTCTGGTTCTTCAACTTTAACTTGCTCACTATCAAAATTTTCTTCAGAAGTATTCATAAATGGTTGAGAATTATAGTCGAATTTAACTTGACCATATGTCGCTTTCCTTTCGTAAAGCAATCGTTTTAACTCCTCCTCTATAAAAAAAAACAAAATAATCTTAAAACGGTGAATTAATTAATGAAATATTTAAAATAAAATAAAAATGGGGTTGTCATCCACAAATTCCTGAAATATGTATTATATTAAAAAAATATTTGAATATCGTAGAGTTGCAGATATAATGGCCCTCCTGACAAGCTGCTAGTTAATAACAAAAATGTTGATAATTACCCATACTCACAAGAAATCACAATCCGCAAGAAATCCCAGTAATTAAAATACTCTATGTTTTGTGTTACCAGTCAGAAGTAACATTTTTTGACTGAGACTACAGTTGCAGTAACTTCCATTAATTTATCTGATATATAGCTGAAATGTGCTGTACAAATTCTTTGATGATGGTTTAAATTTTCGTATATTATAAAGTATGCAGTTGCAAATCATCAAGGCATTTCGAACGATATCTTACCTTGATACATTAGTTCTTCTTCTTCATTATGATTCAATGCGTAATAACGTTCTTCTTCCGCTAATTGTTCTGCACGTAGCTCTTCAGCTGGTAAATAATCTAGTCGATTCCCATATCCACCCGGTGGCAGTTCCAGCTGACTTGAATCCAATAAGGTTGCCCTCACATCGTATCTGAACATTAGAAAGGCAGTTATTAACATTTTCAAATCAAATACAATCATTTTAGTTTATTTTTATGATACAATAATGTTAAATACAAAACGAAAGTTAAATATTCCTATACATACCAAACATATTTATGTTCAATTTTAATAGAACCTGTTTAAATGAAATTTACAAAAATATCATTATAAGAGGCTGGGTAAATATCTATGCCATACTGTTATTTACTTAAATGTGCATTCAAATATTGATAAAACTTTATAAATTAATTTAAGAAGATTGATTGTTGTACCCAATTCCTCCATTATTTAACATATAAGTATTAAAGCTTAAAACGGAAATTAAAATTGTATTAACCTATCTATTTTTTCGCCATTCCATTCTAACAAATGTTTTCCTTGGTCTATAATTAAAGCTTTCGAATCATCCCTGAAAATTTTTGCAGCATATCCAAAAATGAGCAAATCTTTGCTGGTATTAGAATTTTCTGGCTTTGTATTCCTTCTTTTTAAGATTCCTCCCAAGTCAGTAGAATTTGTGCTACTATCCCACTGCATTTTATCGAATGCTTATGCTTTTACCATTACTTCTTTTCCAAGAGATTTATTATTTGTTTTCAGAAATTTTCTCAATTTAAAATCTTTTTTTAATATGTTATTTGATATTTAAATTAGAATAATTTGTGTAAAGTTTTATTATTTTATCAAAAATTATCAAAATTTTATGTACGTGCAACTAAAAGAAAAATATTTTATAAATTGATGTTTAAGAGAATATCGATTGTTAAAGTTGCCATATCCATGGAAAAAATGTGCAATATTTTTTAATTAGAAAATATTGTCTCAAGCTGTTTTGTCATAAGTAGTAGCATTATTTAGCGCATTTTATTTTACTGGTATTTTTGTTGGAAATTTTGTTCCCGTAAAAATAAGATTCAAACGTTAAATTTTAATGAGCTAAATGATATTTTTGCTGGAAGTGATCGTGAACCTTTACACTAATCAGAAGTACTAAATATATGTGATATTTTTTTTATATCCATGAAAGCACAAATGCAAAATAGAGAATGTAATGAAGGAATTACATAAGTTTCTCTAAAAAGAATAATAATATTAATAGTACACCAAACTACAACCTTTTCAAAGTAACTCTGCGTTTTTCGGTGATAAAAGTATCAGTTAACGGTCATTTTTCTCATATGTCTTTTCGATTTTTGTAGTTGGTTTTTGTTTGGTAAGTTATGAATATAAATGATATTTAAGTGTGAACTTGTTTGGTACATACTTTTATTTGACATTATACATATTTTTCCTTTTTGTATTTCGCATATATTAGAAGAAGTTGACGAAAGAAAGGAATGTTTAATTGTACATTTTCTGTTTAGTAAACTAAATACATATAAATTTTAAGAAGGTGGATTAAAATGTTTGGAATTGTCAAAGATTTTATATGGCTAGTCTTTTTTTAAGTTTTTAATAACATTTGGTATCAAAATTCTAATTGTTATAAGATGTTTATTGTGGCTGCGATTGATTTTAGTCAATGTTGATTTGGGATATTGTGTGAAAGGTAGGTAGGAAGGTAATTTTCTTTTTATTATGTATACATATGTAGATATAATTATAAATTTATCAAAGAAGAACTTATGTATTTATTTTTGAAAACAAGAAACTGAAATAAGATATGATGACTTCATTGAGCTCCTCAGTGAGGGGGCACAAGTCAGTTTCCCCTAGTGCATATAGTTTGAATGTTGATTTTAATACATACACAGCAACGCATCAGTGGTCTAAAATGTTGGAATGTGCCGAATTTGTCGGGGCTAAACGAAGCAAACACACTGTTGTAGCTTATAAAGATGCAATGTATGTGTTTGGTGGTGATAATGGAAAAAATATGTTAAATGATCTCTTAAGATTTGGAGCTAAAGATAAATCTTGGGGACGAGCATGCTGTACTGGTAATCCTCCTGCTCCAAGGTACCATCATTCGGGTAAATAAAATATTTTTCTTTTAGTTTAATTTAAATTAATTTACTTTTAAAAATTTCAGCTATAGTTTTTGGTAGCTCAATGTTTATATTTGGTGGATATACAGGCGACATCCATTCAAACTCTAACTTGACGAATAAAAATGATCTCTTTGAATATAAATTTCAAAGCGCTCAGTGGGTGGAATGGAAATTTAGTGGAAGAGTACCAGTGCCAAGATCGGCTCATGGTGCATGTGTACATGATAATAAAATGTGGATTTATGCGGGGTATGACGGAAATGCTAGGTTAAATGATATGTGGACCTTAGAATTAGGTGGTGATGTGCATGAATGGGAAGAAATAATTCAAGAGGGTGATAGACCTCCAACATGTTGCAATTTTCCTGTTGCAGTAGCTAGAGATTGTATGTACGTTTTTTCTGGGCAAAGTGGACTTCAAATCACAAATTCATTATTCGAATTTCATTTCAAATCAAAAACTTGGAGAAGGATTCCAAATGTTTTAAGAGGGTCTGCACCACCATCTAGAAGGTATGGCCACACGATGGTACATCATGATAGATTTCTTTACGTGTTTGGAGGGTCTGCTGATTCTACGTTGCCAAATGATTTGCATTGTTACGACTTAGATTGTAAAGTATGGTCTGTAGTAACTCCAGAAGCAAATTCTTGTGTCCCTTCCGGAAGAGTTTTTCACGCTGCGGCTGTTATAGGTGATGCTATGTATATTTTTGGCGGAACTGTTGATAACAGTGTCAGACGAGGAGATACTTACCGCTTTCAGTTTTCAAGTTACCCAAGATGTACCCTACCAGATGACTTTGCAAAGTTTTTTGCTGAAAAACAGTTTTGTGATATCGTTTTTATTGTTGGACAAGAGGAAACTAAAATTCAAGCACATATTGCTTTTGTTGCGGCTAGATCAAACTTTTTACGGACAAAAATTCTTGCAGCTCGTGAGGCGAAAAAACAACATTTAGGTAAAGTTGTGCAGGTCACGCTGATCTAACTCTTAATTTTGTTTTTTTTTTTCCAACTTTAGAAAAAGTTTTTGGTAATAGAGATGTAACCTGCAATGATCCAATGTTGGAGATCCGATTACCCAACGCAAACCCTGAAGCCTTTGAAATTATATTGAACTACATTTATACAGATAATATTGACCTAAAAAAATGCTATGGGAAAAATATTGTAATATTAATCACAGATATTTACACATTGGCTGGCCAACTTTTAATGCCACGTTTGGCTGCTGGATGTATTCATTTTTTGGAGCATAAAATTTCTAAGTCAAATGTTCTTGAAGCATTGTATAATGCTGACAAAAATAAAATTCAAGTTATAAAGGATCATTGCATGGCCTTTATTGTAAAGGATGAAAATTTTCATGATGTCGTAATGTCTAGCGAATTTGGAGATCTGGACAAATCACTTTTGGTAGAAATAATTAGAAAACGTCTAATTAATCCAAACAAGTCAAATCTTGAAGTGCCATTTGAAAAAAATGCCGGAACAATGTTGGAAATGGATATGGCAGTATTTTTAGAATTTACTGGGAAAGAATTTTGTGATATTAATTTGGTACTTGATGGTCACGTTATACCTGCCCATAAATCAATATTATCCGCACGATGTACATATTTCCAAGCAATGTTTCGCTCTTTCATGCCCCCTGATAATATTGTGAACGTAAGTACTAATTAATGCAGACTGTATTTATATCAAAATAATATCAATTATATTTATATATAAAATGTATTATGTAAATAAGATCTTAATAAGAAGAATAAGAAATTTTTTTAATTTTAGATTCAAATCGGAGAAATTTCCCCTTCTCTAGAAGCATTTATGTCCTTATTGAGGTATATATATTACGGCGAAACGAAATTGCCACCGCAGGACTCGTTATACTTATTTCAAGCTCCAAGCTTTTATGGATTATCAAATAACCGCTTGCATTCCTTTTGTAAATATTCCTTAGAGCATAATATAACAGTTGAAAATGTTTTGCAAACTTTGGAAGCGAGTGACATAACCAAAGTTCAAGACATTAAAGAATATGCTTTGAAATTAATTGTAAAGGAATTCGCAACAGTAAGTTATAAATGATGTGGTTGTCGATTTAAAACAATAAAATTTAAGCTAATTCGACTATTTTTGTAAGAAACACTTTTTTAATTACTTTTTCCTTTTGAAAAATATTGTAAAAAATTTTTTAAATTCCGTTTTAGGTTGCTCGTTTACCAAAAATGAGAACGTTGAACAGGGAACTGTTACTTGAAGTATGAAAATGTTAAATTTTTTTTTTGTCTAGAATGTTTTTATCTGACCAATTTATTACAGATAATTAAAAGCGTTGCGGATGCCCATGGTGAATATCTTATGACTCAGGATATTTCATCTATAAGTATTAACACAGATCTTTGAAAATTAGTATTTTTGCAACCAGCATTAACTTTGCTTTTAGCCTGGTTAAAAACAGCTGATATTATATAAGATTTAAACATTAAAGTTTATGTATTCTTATTTAATAATTTAAAATTTTGAATTTAATGTTATTAGTTTTCTTTTTTATTGCTGTGGCATAAAAAAATTTCTTTCAAATAAATAATTTAATATATAAAGTTATAAAATATGCAAAATAATACATTATATTTTTGTTGTTTGCTTTAAGCTGAAATTAAAAACCAGTAAAATTTGTCTAAATTATTTCAATCTTTTATTATATTATTCTAGATTATTTTGTAATAGATCTATATCTTTTTCGCTTTAATTGTTAATATTCCTTTAAAACAGACATTATTATGTTTTCAATAGCGTATCCGATTTGCCTTTATGCAAAGAATTATATTTCCCAAAATTAAAAAAAAATAAGGCAATATAATATATTATGACCCTACGATTAACTAATTTTAGTATACATGTATTTCTTTAGTGTTTACTTAATAATTTAATTTTTAATCTGAAAAAAAAATGTACTATTTTTTGAATATTGTATTAAATATTTAATTGAATGAATTTTACCTATGTATTCTCGAAAAAGATCCATATTCTACTTCACCATTCTAATTTTCCTGGACAATATTTATCTATTAAAGATTGATAATATGGCCACAAACTCTCAACATCAGGGATTTTTGCACTTTTGGTGTATAAATCATATCGACTGATAAATGAGAAAAACATACATTATAATTAAACGTACATATATAAAAGAAATTTAAATTTACTTGAAAAGTAAAACCCATTTCTTTGTTTCTTCGTCTTCTGGAGCTAATAAATAATCGTAATCTCCACCTGTATGCCATGGATAAAACGAGTGATAGCGAATAATGTTTAAAGCTTCTACAAATTTTTAAATAAATAAATCAAAAATTTATTTAATTTAATATAATTTTAAATATTTTACGTTCAGGTAAACCAGCTTTATTGTGCTTTAATACATTATACATGTATTCGTCATGTCCCCATGACATTAAAAGATTTTTTAATCCACAATTTTTCTTGTACATTCCATATTTAGTATTGTATTCAGGTCTATCACCATCTGGATTCCCAATAAAACTTTCTTCTCTATAAACAATGCTCTTTCCCCACTCACAACCTACAGGAAAAGTATCACCAACAACTGCCCATTGTGGTTCATCATAAAAAGCCATAATTTTTCCTAAATCATGAATTAATGCAGTTAAATGTAACCAATCTAAAGTAGGATGTTCTTCACGTACACGTTCAGCTCTAAAAATTATCTTTTTAGTATAAGGAAATTGATAATAAATATATAAAAAAATAATACTAGAATTTTACTTACGTTTGAAAAGCATGAATTATATTTGGAATATTGATATCAGGGTCCGAATGATCTACTAAATCATTCAATTTTTCTAAACATTCTCTAATTGTAGCTTTTAAATGATTAAATTTTAACCATTTTTTATGTTTATCTATTTATAACAAAAAGATTTTAATATTTTTTACTTATGTTTAATAATTATTTCAAGAATTATTTATTTTGTTTTTAAGATTAATTGAATAATAATACCTTTTACAAAATCAACTGTTTGGTGCAAATGCATTTGTCTATATGTATCACGTACTCTTTCTTTAAGTGCATCATTTTCATCAATAGTATAATCTCGAAATTTTGAAAGATTTTTATCAGCAAATGAACATTCAGGTCGTAAAAGTTCTGAAGGATCAATTAATTCAATTTGCTTCTAAATTAAGATTTTATAATTATAATATTTAATATACATTTCAAATAATATTTTTCTTACTGATTGTAGAACTCTCATTTTAAATCTTCTTTATTAAATATTGATATAAATTTTTCTCTCCTAATATATTACAAATTCTAAATTTTAATTAATTTTGCTAATTTCACACTAAGAATATGTGTTACAATTTTTGTATGATTACAATAAAATCCTTTTAAAAATTATAAATAAACAATTTTTGTACCGCTGTATTGAACTTCTTTTGACTATTTAAAATAAAAATATTATTTTTTCTTTCTTTTATACCTTTTATAAACTCAGTATTTTTATCTCCTTAATTAAAATTTAGTTAAATAACTAAATAAAAGTTGATAACTATAGAAAATACTTCATGGAGGTTGTGACGCAAAATAAAATTATTTAGGCATGCAAAACGTGATGGAAATATTTTTATTAAATCTTTGTATTAACCTTCGACTTTGATTATATAGTGATGCCAAATATTTAAATTAAGAAGATCAGGATATTTTTTCAGCTTAATTGTGTAGTGGGATTTAAGTTGAAGCTTATAATAGTTACATAATTGTGTAATTTTGTTATTATTCTTATTTACATCTTGTGTAATATTTCAATATTTTGCACAATAATATTATGTTTATTAATTTGTTCTCATTGCACTTCCAGCAGGTCATTATTGATGAATATGTGCGCATACAATATGATGTAATATAAAAATTTTTGTATTAAAAGTTAAATAAGACAATTTTTGCTAATATTTTTTTTTTTGTACTACGAAGTTGAATATACTAGTATATATAATGCACTTTTAATTTAAAATTTAAATTATACAATTAGTTTCTTTAAACTTTTCTTTTAATACATTATCACTGTCGTTGTCTTCAAAAAAATAAGAAAAAATCTAGATGATTTTTAAAATAAAATTTATTCATTACAGATGAATACAGTAAAGTTAATAAAAAATAATATAATAAATAAGATTATTAAATTTAAAATGTGCGTTTTCTTAATAAATAACTATGCGATTCAAAACTGTAAAAATAATAATTAATTACTTAATAATTAAAATAATAACAATTACAATAGTTACAGGTTAGTAACTCCAAATATTCTTGTATAGAACCAAGAGATCCACTAACCATTGAAATAATAAAAAAAAATCTATTATAGTGCAAATACTACATTTAAAATTTAAAGGTAGTACGTGTATGAAAACCGTTTAACTAAGATTTCAATTGATGCTTTTAATTTTAGGCATTAAAGCTTTAGAAAATATATTTTTGCATATTTTTCTAATTGTGGTGTGCGATTATTATTATAAATTTTTTTTTATTTAACACAAAATATTTTGTTATCACTTTTTACTATATTTGACATTGTGAAACAGAAGTTAAAGATTTAAAAATTTAAAATAATAATACGTATATGTACGTATATATATATAGGTACATATATTTATTTACGATTTTATTATAACATGATTGTAGGTGACAAAGGTATATACAGTATAGGCAAAAAATATAATTGACAAATTTAAAATAATTGAAAAAAAAATTTAATTACTAATATTTAGAGTTTAAGAAATTATAATTAATTTTATCTGAGACATATTATTTTCTAGCTTATACAATATTTATAGAAATTTATAATAAATTTCGTGATGTTTGAATTCAATAATTAATATTATAAATGATTCATATATTTAAGCAGCTATTAAAATAAAAATTAACAGAATTTTTTGTTTTATGGACTGATAAAATATTTAAATAAATAAATAATTATAATATATACGCAAGAAGAGAATGTCACAATGTACACATCATGTAACTCAGCGCAAATATATACAGTGTATTTAGAACCTATAGCGGACATAACATGTGACATTCAACTAAGTATTTAGTCAAAATAAGAAAATAAATCATTTTTAAAACAACATTAACATTAATATTATTAATTTGTTCAATTTTTTGTTCTATAATTCTAATAACAAAATTATATACTCTTATCTAAATTCTTAATTACGTTTTTCTATTGTCGATTAATAAAATTTTTAAAGTTGAATGTACATACATATTATGTAGATGTCAATCAATAATACATATACATATATTATTATTGTTATTATTATTGTAATTGATTACCATTTCAGTTCAAATGTGTATTCTTATTATATAAAACAAAAGATAAGAATAATAATGATAATTTAAAATAATAATATTAAACAATTGTGTAGTAGTCAAAAAAATTAATTATTTTTTTTACAAATTATTGTTTAAAAAACTTGGAATATAACTGTTATAACTGTTAAAATTTCTGTTATACAATTACAAAATCATAATTATTTGTTACCGTTTTCACAATCATTGTTATGATGTTGTAACGTATACCTTATATAATTATTCATATTGAGTTTTGTTTACAAGCGTAATCTAATTATACTTTTACATAATTTACAAATATATCATACATAATTATATATTATTTTTTAAATATAGACTTTATTAATTTTATTAAAATTAGAATGTAAGCTATTTTTATAATAAAAAAAAATCCTGTAAATTTAGCAAATTTTGAAGTAATATGCTCGTTAAAGTGATATAATGTAAGTGTATTTTTAAAATTTAAATTATTAATTAATTTTAACAATAAACCTATATACATATTAAATAATGTTTTAAATTTAAGTTGTTTCTGATCTTTTAAAAATATCATTGTTGTCATTGCATCAAACCAAAAGAATTGAAGTTTTTTTTTTTTTTGTAACAAATTCTTTTTTATAACGTGTTTACATAATTTTTCTATATATAAACCTTTATAGAAGCACAACCACTTCCTTGTAACCTAAATAAATATTTTTTAAAGTGCCAATGCATAAATATTTTAAGCCTAGATAATGCTATATACACATATATATTTATATATTGTTACATTCAAATATTTCTATATATACATATGGTTATTTTACGTAGTATCCCACTTATATATTTATTTTTGCTAATATAAATTTTCAATTGATGCCTGAAATTAGGAAATTCTTTAATTATTCATAATAAAATTGAATAGAATAAGATATAAATATGTATTCGGGATAATAAATAGTATAGTGGTACATAATATATATTGTACTCATATCATCTTATGGGCATAATATAAAAGGATGCTATTAGGTATATTGTAAACATTAATGTAATTCATTCAAACTGAAATATATGTATTTTACAAGCTTAGTTCCTATATTTATGGATATACGTATATATAGGACATACGTATATATATAATGTAATAACGTATGTAAATGTATATATATATATATATATATATTGGAAAAAAATTTACTGTGCGCAATGACAATATTAAATATACATAAAACACATACATATTATATAGTTCATTTATATACATATAAGTATAATGTGAATTAATATGTGCATATACTTTTAAAATAAATGGCATATTCACGAAATATTTGTTTTATCATATGAAAAATCTAGAGGAAGTCAGTAGAAGCAATTTTTAAAAAATTTTCAGTCATTAATTTAAGTAAAAAAGCAAAAAATATCGAAGTGTCATTTTGTGTATTAAAACTTTCCATCTTTATATATTTATAATATTTTTGATATAAAGCTTGACATTTACTTAAAATCTTGACTAATCTGCCTTCTATTTTATTCAACCATTAAAATTACATTACTGAATACGTAAGCCATAAAAATTTATTTACACACGTAAGTGTAAGCTATTAAATTTAAATTTTATAAACTAAATTTTTAGTGTTCAAATTCAAAGTATGTATATTTCAGTATTATTGTTTTGAATTCCTAAAAAGACTTAATGAAAGAATTAATTTTTAATCTACCTAAAAGCAAATCTAATTAAAACTTAATTTATTCAGCAACAAAATTTTAATTGCTGAATTATACGAGTAGTTGTTTATAATTATATTAAAACATTATTAAATAACTGTAGGACACTTCTTTAAAAAATTCATTTAAAATTATATCTCCTGCCTTTTATTATTGTTTTCATTTTAATAAAATGTCCATTTATTTGTGGTCTTTACTGTTTCTATATACAACTACATACAAAAAAAATTTTTCTCCAAAGATATGACGTATGTATTATATAAAAATATAACAGTTGTATATATATAACAATATTATTATGTATCAAAATATTTTCTTATAATAATTTATACATTTTATTTTTTTATATTCATTCATATTAAATCTATCATACTGTGTTGTACTAAACGATGAAAATATTCTGTTTTTTTCTTTTTTACTAAAATTTTGTTACTATAAAATTTTATATACATATGAAATTAAATAAAAGAAAAAAAAATAATTAATTACATTGAATTCTTGTGTGAAAAAACAAAATATAAAAATTTATAAAATATATTGGCATTTTATTTTTTTACAATAATAAAAATAACTTCATTTTATTAATGAAATCAAAATGAAAATGAAAATAAAGTAACTAAATATTTAATTATCAACCTATTTAATAACTACTTTATAAAATAATATTATAAATTAAAAAAAAATAAAATAAAGAAAATGTCATCGGAACATATAATAAATCTTGAGAAATCGGTAAGTTTTATAATAAAATTTAAATTCTTATCAATAAGTGTAGAAGAAAAAAAAAAGGGCATAATAACATTATGTATATATTTATGTGTATGTATATATGTACATAATTTTTATACAATTTTATAAAAAAGTTAATTTTGTTTTTTTTTTTTTGTAAATAAGTTCATTTATTTGAGTATTGACCAATAATTTTTCAATCATAATTAGAATTAAATTTTTTCAATATTATGTAAATTAATATAATATTTATTTTATATAAATGATGCTTTTAAATTATAATGATTTATGTGTTATATACTGTGTATGTATGTAAATATATGTGTTTATATTAATAATTCACATAGTACGTATAGTGTATGTACAAACATTCTAACTACATATTATAATATTATATTCGTGCTATCGGTTAATAAATAAAGGTTATAAAATAATAATAAATAAAAGGAAAAACTATTATATTCTGTTCTTTGAAGGACGTATATTTTTACACTTTAACCTTTTCATGATAGTAATGTGAAAACAAACCCTAAAATTATTATTTTGTTTTTCTTTTTTGCTTCTTTGATTGACAAAAAATTGTTTTTTTTTTTTCTTATTATAATAATGAAATATTATAATATAACAAGAATGATACAAAAGAAAATTTTAGACCATTATCATGGCAAATATTTTCAATTATTAAAAAATTATACGCATATATTAATATCACGAAAATTAAATGCGAATTTTCTAAATTTTAAAGGAGTTTTCCTTTTAGGATTTTAATAAGTAATTGCGTAAATTTTTTAATACTCGTATGTACATATATTCAAGAAACATTTTTGATGTCATTATTATAATATAGTTTTAACACAATATTAGTTAATTTATGTGGGGGATATTTTTTACCTACACCTACTTAACCCGCAAAAACACAATAGTTAAATTAGATTTTGTACATATGTACTTAAATAAATTAATCAAAGTAAAATTATATGAAGTGTTACCGTAAAATATCTATATGTATTCATATTTGTTTCGTATTAAAAATTTAACCCGACAATAAATAAAACTTAGATTAGAGAATGCTTAATTTAATAGTTAACACAATATAAGTGGAAATATAACATAAATATAATGTTTAATATTAATGTGAAATTTCTTTATAAATAATTAATTTGATAATCGCTGTCTTTACAAGCCAAATATAAATTAGTTTTTTTTTAAATTGATTTGTTGATTTTAAGTTGACAAACGCATTTGTGGTTGGTGGTAAATTCTTCTGTAAGGCCATTGAAACTTTTTATTGTATATTGTAGATCCCACATACACTAAAAAATTTTAAAATTAGATTTTCTTACATCAATTTAATAATCACAAATATAAATATATCTGATACAAGTGATTTAGAATCAGGTTGGCTTAACTCACAAATAAAACGATTTTGTGTTTACTGTTTTGGTCGGTCATTTGTACTGTTTCATTAATATTACGTGACTAAACAACTTTAAAATTCTAGTAATTTCAGCCTATGAATTATAATTTCTGAATTGTGGGTTAAGATCGTTTTATTAATATACATTTGCGGCGATAAAATATAAATGTTGAGCGTATTGAGCCAATCTGATTCAGAAACACATTTCATACTTTTATATACTTACTATAATTTATATATTACAATTATTTTAGAATTTTTTTTTAATAAAATGTTGTCGTATTTTTATTCTTTGATTTTTTTTACTCCATTTTTATATATAACAGGTACAACAAGCTGGATCACAATTAAATACAGTTGCCGATAAATTGGTTCAAGTTGAAAGAAATTTAGCTGAAAATAGTGAAAATGGTGAATTAATAGATGATGTACGTGTATTAGAATTATTAGAATCAATGGCTGAAGTTAAAAATGATTATCAAAATTTAAGAAAAGATATTAAAGAAGTACAGCAATTACAAAAGGAAATGACAAATAGTATCCGGTATCAAATGAAAACTATGCATCAAACTTTTGTTATGCTTAAAAAAAAAATTGAAATAAATAAGGCTTCACAAAACTAAGCCCCCAAAAATTGTTTAAAAATAAAACCAAAAGAAAATATAAAATAATAAATCAAATTTCATTTTTATTATTTATTGTTACATATGTGTAATCGCATTATACACAATACGTCGATTATATATTATGCGTATTATATAAGTATTATTATATGTTATTTAATTTTTGCATACATATGAATATTATTATACATTATATATGTACATTTGTATATATATATATATAGACTTTATTATTTATTTTTTTATTTAGTGCTTTTAATATTATAATTTGTTATACGCAAGTATTTAAAAATATGATGTTAAATTTTAAAATTTTAGGTATTTTATGTAATCATTTTTTTAATTGCATTAAGTACTAATATTTTAACAAATGATTAAAATACTCGCAGCATTCAATATATAAAAAAAATACATTCAAATGCGTAAATATCTAAATTTAAATCTAATGTCATTTTCGTTTATTCAGTATTTTTTTTTGAATAAGTTAATTTGACGTCAGATGTGCATTTAAGTATGAACGCTCCATATCCTCATACAATCATTCATTAACAAAACATATTATACATATATATTTAATTTTCATTTGTTACGATGATTGTGTAAAAAAAACTTAAATAAAATTTTATAATTTTTTAATATATATTTTATACTACTTTAATAATTATAAAAAAATGTACACGTTATTTTATATTGTATGTTAAATTAAAATTCTAGATTATTAAAAAAATTATTAATTTATTAATAATTTTAAGATTTTCACAATTGTCATGGTCAATTTCAACTTGTACTTATAAATTTTCAAACTGTACTTATAAATTTTACATACCTAATACAAGAAGCGGAAAATATATTTCAATGTAATTAATAAAATTTAAAAATTATATATAAAAAATTCTGAATTATTTATGAAATTTTTATACATTATATAAAGTTATTGAGAAATATAAAATCAATAGTTACAAAATCAATACATAGTAAAAGTTTCTTAATCAAATTCCAAAATTTAATTCATATTAAATACAAATTGAAAAAATCTAGTCAAAATTATATAATTTGTATAATTTCGAATTCAAATCAAAATAGAGAATATTTATTTGTTTTAATTTAATAGAAATTTTGTTTCTGTGATAAATTTGTTTCTGAAATTTTTTATTTTATTTTATATACCTTTTATCCATTTAATATTCAAGGTTATGTTAATTTATAAAATAATATATAAAATATTAAAATAAATATATACATATAATAAAAATACAATTAATAATTGTAATAATTGAAAATAATTGAATTAAATATAATTGATAATTTTTCTTTTGTATTTTTTATATTTATTTTAATAATAGCTATAACATATATAACATAAGTGATTTTAACCTTTATTTTAATCTCTTTTTATTTTTTATAGCGATAAAAATGATTGCAATACCGAATACAATCGGATTTACTATATAATTATAATAATATAAATATTTATTTATAATACGTATTTAAATTTACATAATTATAACATTTCATTCATCATAATTATAATTCATTCAATAATTTTTTTCAAGCATAATTAAAGCCTATGTAAAATTAAATTTAACTTTATTTTAGCAATATTTATAGTATTATAAAAATATATATTATTATGTATTTGATTTTTTTATTTTATTTTACTAACTTAAAGTAAGCAAACCAAATTACTATTATTTAATATTTATCATTTATTTATTTCTATCTTATTAACTGGGGTTCCCAACTTAAATTTATTGAAAAATTCTTAATGCTAATAGATTTTTGCATTCATAAAAATTAAACGTTTAATAAGTACGTGTATTTAATTGCTTCAATAATTTTCAAAAAAAAAAAAAATTATATAAGCAGAAAATTAATTGAATAAGTATAAGAATATAATTTATATTCAGCTAAAATTCTTATATGTGAAAAATTGTAATATTAATTGAAAAAAAAAAATACACAAATCGAATCTCTTTTTAAAAAGAATTTTTTAATTTCAAATGCCATATAAGTTAAATCGAATTTGCCATACAATTTAAAAATGACAATCAAAATATAATTGATCGTCATCGAAATCGAAATTGTCATTTTTTTACGTTTGTCATTAAATTTGCTAAAATGTTTGAATAGCTGGGAATTCCAATTTAAGCTGTTTCGCTTTTAAAACTGAATTAATAGCTATTAATAATAAATCTTTGTAAGAACTCATTCATATTTTTTATTAATATATGGTTATTATTAAAAATTGCACTAATCAAAAAAGAAAAAAAAAAATTGTAATACAACATGTCTGATACTATGTATGTATATTCATACGCCTTAAAATAATAAAATATTATTATAATTTATATGAACGCATATCATTATAATATGTATATGCAAAATAATTAGAATAAGTTTTGTTACACGGTAAAATTCTTAAATATTTCAAATTAAATTAAACACAAAAGTAATATTATGTTAATATTGATAAAAACATATAACACAATAATTATATATTAAATATTATAATTTAATATAAATCTTTTATATAACAAAATTTTTTATGTATCGCGATTAATTGTTCAAAAAAAAATATTTTATATGTTTGGCATGTTTCTTTTTTTTTGAAATAATATCATATTAATAAACTCTAGTCTTCAAAATTTCAGTAAAACACAATAGTTTTTGAGTCCTAATTACCAATTAAGACCCAAAAACTGAATTATCTATTAATGGAATGTTATTGCAATTTTGTAGTTAAAATATAAAATTCAACTTGGTTTCATTGTAAAATTTAAAATTGAAGAGGTATGAAAACAAAAACTTGAAGAATATTTTTTTTATAGATAGAATTCTTTGTAGTTCTTGGCTTGTAATTCTCTGTAAATGCATGGCTTTTATAATATTTTATTTTTATTTTTAATTCTAAATAATCATGCTTAACAATATTTTCGTAATGCATAAAGAATTTTGTTATACACACATATTTACAATTGTTTTTAATTTATAACTATATAACAATAATTATTAATTTACACAAGTACAAAAAAAAAAAAAACAATTCAATTAATTAATTTAATATAATATTTAATTAGCAAAAAATTTGTTCTTGTAATTATAATAATTAATCTTTGATTATTATAATATGCAATTAATATATAGTGTTGATATTATATACATTTAATTATAGGTAAAATATAATATAATTTAAATTAAAAAATGAATTAAAAAAAAATAATGCTTGTTATACGCACAGGCACTTCTTTAAAATTTATGTATGTATTTAAGTGGTAGAAATTGAAAATTTCTATAAATTGTAAGTGCATACTTACATACATTATATAAAATATTTCATCTCTCAGAATAAAAAATTTTTATTTTGCATGAATTTGATTAATTTTTGTTTTTTGTTTCAATCTAATAGGTGATTATTCTTATTTAAATGAGTAAATATGTAGTTAAATGTAAATGTTTAATATAAAATGTTTAATTTGTAATTATTTCGAATATTATAAGTATATATTTGTAGAAAATTCATTTAGCAAACCGAAGGGAAAATGCAGTAAAGAACCAAAAAATTTCAAAGAACCATGTTTGGTGCATCTTGATATGTTTTAAAAAAATTTTTAATTGATTTTATTAAAATTGTACGATTTTAGGAGTAGCTACATATATATTATGTAAAAAGAATGAATAGTAATATGAAAATTAACTCTGTAGAATTGTAGTTTTAAATTTAAAACTTATATATGCTTTTATGCTATTATTTTTATATGTACATATTCGTAATTTCATTTATAAACAATATGACATTCAAACCCGGCCAATTTTCAAAGCGAAAAACATTGTTGAAATAGCAAAAATAATAATTAATTAGGGATGTAAATTGATAATTTTGGATCAAGTTTAGAATTCCAACCGAATTTTTGAAAAAAAAGTAGCACAAACCACTTTTTAGTCTATTAATCACAAAAATTGCAGTCTCTACTGCACGAAGAGTATTAAATTATATTAAGAAAAAGGCACTTTTCAAATAAGACCCTATTGAATGAATTAGTTATCAATCTATATTTACTTAGATACATTAATTGAAGTTAATGGTTACTCTTTAAAAGTACGGAGTTTTTCATTATTGGATTCTAAATTTCAAATTTATTGTAATTTTGAAAATTTAAAAAAATTTTTGAATAATATAACTTCATCTTCAATTGATGCTTTTTATATTTGATATTTCTACATTAAGAAAATCATTTTAATATAAAGTACAATAAATTTAAAAGTCCTTAAATTAACTTAATAAATGTATTATTAAAAATTTTTTTTTACATTATTAAAAAATTTTTTTTGCATTACCAAAAAATGTTTTCTTTCGGTTTGCTATGATTTTATTGGAATTGTGTATTTGCTTTTTATTATTTTATAAAATTAAATTAAAAATAAAATTTATAAACAAAAATCATATTTAATTATATGTATTTGTTTTTTACTAAGTATTTTTGTATTTTTTTTAACCATTGCTGTATGTTACATAAATAATAAAAAAAAATCAACACCCTTTATCTAACCTAATATAAGAAATTTGTTTTTTTAGGTCCTACTTATCTATCTATAGTTCCTGTTTAAAATGAATTTATAAATTTTGTTAAAAATTATGAATTTCTTAATTTTTTTTATTAATCTGAAAATAAAAATGTTTGTATATTATTTTGTGAAAGAAGAAAAATATTTTTGTACCATTAAATGATTTTAAATCAAAGTTTTTTGATTTACATTGTTATACATTAAAAATTACATAAATTTAGCATACAATTTTGTTGTAATTTTTTTATTATTAGTAAATTTTTAATGTAAAAACTTAAGTTTTTCTAATATGTAATTAAAATCTGAAATTATTATTTTACAATTAGTTATATGTACGTGTGAAAAATTTTTAAAATGAAACCAAATAATAATATTCTATACTTACAAATATTTTTGTATAGGATTTCAATAATTAATTTGATAACTAAAACAAAATAAATACTATATTCATCTTACTTTTTAGAATAATTTTTTTTTTAGTGATTTTTTAAAATGAGAATGTATAAATTTTTTAAGATTTTGTTACTTGAAAGAATTTGAAATAAATTTTAATTAGCAAATAATAATGCGTTGTGTTATAATTTTTCAGCGTTCAGGCAAATCTGCTTATTTTATTTTTTATCGTTGTAAGTACATTGTCATTTTAGTTACTTACTCATAAGTGAAATGCCGCAAAAATAATGTTAAATGGTTTGGTTTCTTTTTCAACAATGTTTATGGCTGAGAAATACAGTATTCTTCAGAAATATCTTCTCATCTTTGGTATAAAAAATATTGCATCACAATTCCCAAATAATTGCTTTTTCTTTTGTGCCATCTGCTCTAATTTTTTCAATTATTCAAAAAAAATAATCATCATCCTACGGCTGATTTATTTTAGATTCAATAAAAAAAAGTAGATGCTTTGTAACGTCTTTCAATTACATGAAATTTTCCAAATTTATTTTATTTTTTCCTTATAATCTTTAAAATTCTTCAAAAAAGATGCTTTTGATAATATAGTAACCAAAAAATCGTTAATTTTTTCCATTCACAATTAGTAATTGTCATTTTGAGTACTGATTGTGACGTCTCAAGACAAAACGTCTTATCTCGAATTAAGACGTTTTCGTTTTTCTTCATTTTTATAGTATTAGATGAAATTTATAAAACTTAAAAAGTTACCGAAAAAAAAGTTAATTTTCGTATGTAAAATACAGATGTATGTATGTAAGTGAATATGTACGAAGTGATAAGATAATACGAAGTGATTTGTGGGCCTGTAACGGATTTATATTCATATTTCTACTTGCAACGGAAGTACTTGTGAGTGTATGCACGTTAATGTCAAAAGAGGCAAGAGCGCAAATAAAATCTCCATCAAGTATAGAATGACATTTGACAGTAAAGAGATGTGATGTATTAAAAAAAAAAATTATTGATAAATTAAAGTTTTGATTTCGACAACTTACTTACTTATTTTCATAATATATTTGACTTATTGACTGCATTAATTTTATTTAATATAATAACCTAAGAAAATGTCGTATGATTTAAAAAAAGAATCTGACGTTAAAGAATATTTGGAAAAATTAGGTATCGAGTACAGATTTGGTTGCTATTCAGAAAAGAAACCAGAAGGTACGTGCATTGTTATGTGGTGCATAATAAAGTTTTTGTGGAAAATGATTTAGTAGTTATAAAAGGAAGTTGTACCGTCGAACACAAATTCTTAGTCCTATTTAACTTTAAATTGCAACATTTATTCTGTAAAGAACTTTATTTTATTTTCAGTGTGTCATCTTTTAGGAGATTATTTAGAAGGAATAAAAAAGGATTTTGAAAAGGCTTCAAAAGTTTACAAATCAAATTGCGATGATTATGGCTACGCAAAATCATGTTATAAATATGGAAATTATAGTTTTTTAGGTAAAGGAAAAAGTGGAAGTAAAGGAGATCCGAAATTAGCTTACCAATATTACGAGAAAGGTTGCGCGTTAAATGATCCTGACGCTTGTCTTCATTCTGGACTACTTCTAGTTTCGAGGGCTATGCCTAAGCAGATTGAAAGGAATGTGCCAAAAGTAATTACTTAAATAATATTTATTCATATTACAAGAAAACTAAAAAAAATATACATTTTTTATGTAGGGTGTAGAATTTTTAGCTAAGAGTTGCGACATGAACAATGCAACTGCTTGTTTTTATCTATCTGGTATGCATATTTCTGGAGTACAAAAACAAGAAAATATTGAATCAAATTCACCACAAACAAAAAACCCTTCAAAGCAAACAACTTCCAATGTCCCGAAAGGTGGGAGTATTATAAGTGATAAAGAAGAATATTACATCCATAAAGATATGAAAAAGGCTTTTCAATTTGCTTATAAGGCTTGTGAGTTAAGGAATATGTATGCTTGTGCTAATTTAAGTCAAATGTATGCTCGAGGCGATGGTACCGAAAAAAATGAAGAGAAAGCAGAAAAATTCAAAAAAATGGCTCTAGAAATGCAAGATGAGGTTAAAAAACAACAGCAAACTTTAACTTTTCAGCAAGGCATACTGTCTCAGTAGAATATTTTAGAAAATTGCTTTTTAAAACATGTTTCTTAAAAAAATTTCTCCGTTAATTTAATTCATAATTTTTATTTAGATCTGAAGTTGTGTTAATAAAAATATTAAAAATTAATTTTGGCTATCATTCAACGCAATACATATATGGTTATATAATATTGAATATTCTGGAAAGATAAAAAACATTATTATTTTATAATCACTTTATCTATTTATAACCCAACGTTTTTTAATACATTTAGCTATAGCGTCTTAACTACAAACATTTTTAAAAATTGGAAAAGAGAATTTTATTTTTACAGGTTTAATTATAATTATGTAATTTCCTTTCACTGCATATTATTTAATTCTTATTGTCGCACAAATTTTGCGTTTTTGTACATAGTTGCACCTACTATGTGTTTTACGAGCACTTAAAATTATTCGAAACTTTAAAACATTTTCCTTAAGCCTATTCGAACTTCACAAAGTGAATGGTTATATAACTTGCTTAAAAATTTCTAAAATTTGTTGGTGTAAATATTTATGTACGTATTTTTAAACAAGAATACATCAAATTTTTGTGGTTTATAAAATCTTATATATGTATATTAAAAAAAATGAGATCTTTTCACTATCTTGATTTGCCATTTGTAAGTATGTTCTTTCTAAAATTTGAATTAAAATTATGAAACGTAAAATAAACTTAAAAAATATAAAGAAAAACAATATAAAAGAGGGAATAAAGTAAGAGATAATGGATTAAAACAAAATAATTGATTTGGTGGTTATATTTAATTTGTTTTGTATAATTTAATACATTTGTAAGTCAACATAATTAAGAAATTAACAAATAAAAAAATTAAAAATAATTATAATAATTGACAAATTAAATATTTTACACTTCCACTTTTCAATAATATAAATAATAAAATTAAGTATATTTCCCAAAGCGTTTTAATGCTCATTTTTCTTATTAATTTAACCAAATCCAAAAAAAAACATGTATGTAGCTCATTAAATTAAATGAATTGCAGTTTGTATCAGTTATCAGCTAATTAAATTACCAACCAAGATGAATTTTATTCGAAAATATTCTTGGTAAATAAAATAAATATTAATCTTTGCTTCATTATGCTTAAAACGAAATTAAAAATGTTTTTACGTTTCCTATTTAAATGAATTGATTACAGTTATACCTTTTAAATTATAGGAAAGTAAAAGCAATTTCAATTAAAAAATATACATTTCAAATATTTTATATTCTTAATGATTTATGTATGTATGTATATAAAATGCTATAACAACATTTTGTAAGACTCACGACAATAGTTACAATAGTAAATCTATTAGTCAGTATGAATAATTTTAAATTATTTTAAGAAAAAAAAAAACTTTCGGACGATAAGGGAGGGATGATTTCTAAAATAAAAAATGTTAAATTAAAAATAAAATTAATGGAAAACTTTTCATTTTTTAACAGCTTTTATAAGCAAATCTGTTGATAATGATTTTGGTCTTTCAATTGGTAAACCTAAAGCACGATCCCAAATTAAGGAAGCTAATACACCAAGAGCACGTGATACACCAAAAAGAACTGTATAATAATTCATTTCCTTAAGTTTATAGTATTGCAAAAGAACACCAGAATGAGCATCAACATTTGGCCATGGGTTCTTAACTTTACCCAATTCAGTTAAAATTGGAGGTACTACTTTGTAAATTGTTGATACAAGTTTGAATAAGGGATCATCTGGTAGATGTTTCAAGGCGAATTCTCGTTGGCAAGTGTATCTTGGATCAGTTTTACGAAGAACAGCGTGACCATAACCGGGTACAACCTAAAAATAAATATGTATTTTTATTTACATATTGAAAAAATTTATTATGAATTTACTTGTCCGGATTTCAATGTTTTCCAGATGAAATCTTTCATTTGGTCTTCTGTTGCATTTACTCCAATATCTTTTTGAAGTTTTAATAACCAAATGAGTACTTCTTGATTGGCTAAACCATGTAAAGGACCAGCTAATCCATTTAAGCCAGCTGCGAAGGAAAGATATGGGTCACTCAAAGCGGAACCAACCAAATGTGTTGTGTGCGCTGATACATTTCCACCTTCATGATCACTAATAAGATAAAAAATGTATTTAATTCACTTTAAATTTATAATTATATAAATATAATAAATACCTATGGATTGTCAAATATAATCTCATTAATTCTGTGAATTCATTAGAGCTGTTTACACCCAACATATTTGAAAAGTTAGCTGACCAATCTAAATTTGGATCAATTGTTTGATTACCTTTTCCACCTTTATAAGTATTATTATAAATTGTTGCAGCGACAACTGGTAATTTAGCTATTAAATCCATGCTATCTTCATATACATATTCCCAATATTTTGCTTTATTTACACCTTGTGAATATGCTTTTGCAAATTTACTGTCGTGATTAAGTGCTGTTACAGCACATGAAAATTGTGACATTGGATGCAATGTTGTTGGCATATTATTTAACATTGTCACAACATGATTTGGTAATGCAGCACGTTTTGCCCATTCTTTTGATAATTCTTTAACTTGATTATCATTTGGTACATCACCAGTGACTAGAAGCCAAAAAAGGCCTTCTGGAAGAGGTTCGCTACCGCCAGGAGCTTTTGGTAAAACTTTTTGGCATTCTGGAATTGATAATCCACGGAATCGGATACCCTCATCAGGATCCAATACTGAAGGTTCCCAAACTAAACCTTTAATACCACGCATACCACCATACATCTACAAAAGTAATAAAAACATTTTATATATGTATATACGTATTTTTCAAATTTTTTATTAATTTCAGGACTATTATTAAATTAAAGATAGATAGATAGATAAGCTTCTATGTTTGAAATTGATTGGCAATTCAAGTAGCATAACATTGGAATGTCTACACAATAAAAAAAAAAATTAAACTGTTACGTTGTTTGAATTTAATCAAAACTTTATAAAAGTTTAGTTAATAATTTCACGGAAAAAATACAATTAAATAGGGGGCAGTTTATCATCCATTTTTTCACACTTACTTATTAGGCATGGAATACTTAATTACATTGGTTCGTTGCAAGAACAAAATTTTTATTTATAGCAATAATTTTTAAAAATTTTTTTCAATTTTGATGAAGTAAGGGTACCTATGATTAAATATTTCATTTTTTTTTTTGGAAATAGAATATTTTCCTGAAGACTCTCTTCTCTTATAATGCTTAAAAATTATTATTTGTTTTATACTATGTAAAGAATAAAATCAAAAATTGCTACAAATTCATTAAAAATAGCATTAAATTAAATTTGTAACTACTTTCATTTCCAAAAAAAAGGTATATTTAAAGTTTGGGAGAAATTTCAAATTTCTGAAAATTTTTGGTTAACATTCATTTTAAATTGACCTCCTTACGCAATAAGAAAACTATGACCTCTTCTATTTAATGACAATAATTCGAATCAAAAAAGACTTTCTGTTTTTGTGAAAGCAAAAAAGAAAAGCAACAATAAAATATATAAAAAAATATATTTGTAAGTTATTTTTATAATTTTAAAGATGGCAAAAAGCCAGATGATTGAATAACTTGTAAGAAAAAAAAAAATGTTTTTGCTTAAACTCAAAACAGAAAAAAATCTCTTTATACTTTGTTTGTTTTCATAATTTGTTGCTTATTTCCATTTACTTTTAACTTTGTCTTCTCTTTTTTTAAAACTTTAAATTAGGCCGTTTTTGGTGTTATTGTATAAAATTTTGAATTTAAAATATTTCCATTTCATTGTACTAAACAATAACTAGCCAAATATTGGTTTTTGTTCTGCAATACTTACCATATCAACTGTAACCTCTCCAACTTTTGTACTTCCATGTTCCTTACGAAATTTCTTGACTCTTTCTTGTTCAGCCGGGATTTTATTTTGTAAAACATCTCGTAAGTTATTTGATGCCGCTGAGATATTACGAATATAAGTAGTCAAAGGTGAAGTCAGCTTCTGTTAATAAAAAAAAAAAAAAAAAACCAATAAATTTTACTATTTTATTATAAAGACTAAATTATCAAAATCAAAAAGGAAAGGGAAAAAATAAAATTTTTATAATAAAAAAAAAATTATTTCAGTAAGAGTTTTCAAAATGAGTTTTTCCCTATTTCAATTGAATTATTTTTAATTTCTGTTTATAAATAAAAAATTTACTTAATTTATTTCTTTTAATAATTCTTAATAATAATTGCATGATTCAGCTACTACCCTATCATAATTTTAAATGTAAAATATTAATGAAATTGCAGCGAATTATATATTTTTTATTTTTATTTTTATTGCAAGACACCAGAAGACAGACGATAAAAATTTAAATTTAAATTTGAACATAAACTAAAGGAAATTCAGTTTTCACTTTCATCTTAAAAAAAAAAATTGAATATTTTAAATTTTTATAAAACATTTTAAATTTTATAGTTGAATATTTTAAAATTTTACAAAATATTATGTATTGTGAATTACGTTTACATGAAATTCCTTTACGTGTTAAGGTTAATAAGTATAATTTTTTATTATCTAATACACTAAAATTAAAAGCTACCTAACTATAAAATTCATACTTTTTTTAAGAAAGCTATTTTATATTTATTCAAACAATATATTTTGTATTGTATTTCAGTCAGACTATAGAGAATCATTAAAAAAAAAAGGTTTTTTTTTTTTAATATTCAATTTTTTATTACATACTTAAAAATACATTGAAATTTCACTGGAAGTATATTTTTTTTTCAGAAAATTGGAATTTCCTTTTATATATTAAAGAATTAAAAAAAAAAAAAATTCAATTTTCATACAACGTAATCAATCTTTTTATTGGTTAGTTAGTTAACTACTTACATTTATATTTTGTAGATTATTATTTAACAGTTCAGTGTTGGGATATCTGATTTAGTAAATTGTACTAGATTAGACAAAATACAAGGCGATTTTATGTTCAAATATTAAAAACTTCGAACACGTGTGTATGTAAATAAAACCAATGTTAAATAAATCAATAAAATAATTTCAGTCTTAATATTGATGTATGTATGTATAATAGTAATATGGACATTATACATGACGCATTGAAAACATGTTCGCCCACAAAAAATTTATATTTTGAATGTATAACGATATATAGGTAGCAACTTCAAGAATTTAATTTTGAAGTTTAATATTTTAATATCTAAAGGTTCTGACATTGTACATAATTTACATCATAATGCTTCATACTTTCTTCTTAATAATTAATTGCTTCAAATATTTTTTTTATCTGTAAATATGGAACAATTTGGATGTATACTTTTTTAAAATGCAATTGGTATAATTTAAAAAAAAAACTCAACGCAAAACTAAAATCCATAAAGTCAAATTTAACATTAAAATTGCGATATCCCAACACGGGTTATATGATCCTACCTGTTAAAAAAATAAACGAGATTCACATGATAACAAAATAATATAATGAGAATATTAAAAAATAATGAACTACAACAAAATTCACATGCTTATTAATTTTATGACCCAAAAAATTAAAATTGTAATATTTAACTACTTTTAAGCTTTATTTTAAATGATAAGAGAAATAAAAATTTTTTTTTATTTTTCCATTATTCTATAATTATTTACGTAAAAAAAAAAAACCAAGGTCGAAGTAATGTTTCTGTTTTATTTTTTTATTTTTTTGTGTCTGTGCAGCTTATTAAATTAAAATTAATATATTTTTAATTTTATTTCTATGATTTAATATATTACAAAATAGTTAGATGCATATGTATACTGATGACTGAACTTTATTTCAAGCACAAGGTAATGATAGATTTATTTAAATACATACATACATATGTATATATTAAACATAATGTATTATTTTTTTATCTGAAAACTATATTGAATCTGGTCAGCCATGAATTACAAATTTAGAATTAGAGTTGATTGAATTACAATATTATGTATCATTTATATTTGGGTTTGTATTACAGAAATAAATCGAAGATGTAACTAATTATATCGTCATTTAATTTTAATTTGTTAGGTAGGCGCCTATGATAAATGAATATGGACTGTTACGTGGGCGCAATTTATATATTTTGTCATAGAGATTTAGTTATTTATTAATTATTCGGAACTATTGTCAAATTTATCAAAAATCATATATATGTTTTTTTGCAATATTTGCCATACCTATTAAATATACAGATTAATACAAAAATTGTTTAAATTTATAACACTTATAACAAAACAACATTTTTAATATAAACACAAATCTAGTTCCCGTACATATATTTCAATATTGCAGTATTTTCTATTCAAAATTATTTTAGAATAAGTATTTTTCTCAAAAATTTTTCGAAAAAAAAAAATACCAGTAACATCTTAATTTTTTTTAAATACATACAGACGTACAATATAAACACTAAAAACTAAAATAAACAGAATATTTGCTAATTAAATTGTTATTTACAAAAACAACATCACCTGAATTTGATTTTAAATTTTTTATTAAGAGATCTAATAAATTTTCGAAAATTAAATTAAGAAGTTTTCTTATTTTTTTTTTTTTATTAATTTATTTTGCGTGTTATTATAAAAAAATCAACAAACTGAATCAAAATGAATACAAAAAATTAATGAATTACTTAACTAGAATTACTACGGTAGGCACCGACCTAACTATCTACCTACCCACATCCCCCTATATAAACAATAAAGTACAATATATTATTGTTTCGCAATTAAAATTATTAATTATTATCTGTTTTTTCGATTTATCTTCACAATAAGATTAATTCAAGAGTAAAAAAAAAACAAAAAATGTAATAATAGTAAAAACAAAAAGAAAAAAACAAGGAAAAAAAAATAGTAAAGCAAACACTTATTATAACCTAATAACATAAATTAAAAGCTTCGTAACAACAATAAGACAAAAAAAAATGTTATCATGCCATTTATAATCATCGTCAGTAGACCTTCTCATCGATCATCGAGGCCTTGACTATGAAATTTTTTTTTTTTTACAAATCTTTTTATTACGTTTTTTTTTTATTTTATTTTCCGTATTTATCTCAATTAAAACACGCCGTTGACCTAATGTTTTGTAAATTGAAAATGCATATTTTGTATGTACATATATTAAATATATGTAAGTGAGGTGATATATTTTAATGCATTTCGAAAACTATAATTCTTTATTAAAATGTAAAATTTTAATAATAAACTACTACCTACTTAGTGATATATTGTATATTTTATAAATAGTGAGGTGATATTATATTAATTCTTGATAATATAGGTACACATAATCATTTATGAGTTCTATTTACTACTTGTATGAATTTATTAAAAATTTCTTGAAATCGTTTTTTTTTTTTTTTTAGTGTATTTGTATGATAAGAAAATATTGAATGGTGAATGAGCTCAAAGTATATGCAATACCTATACTTACTAAAAATATTAAATTAAAATAAAAAAAATAATCAAAAAAAAAAAACTACAAGTGGCATAAACTACACACTTATAACGTGATATTAAATTAAATTTAGATCTGATTTTTATTTTATTTGTTCATTTATTCATTTTAATAAAGAAAAACTCCATAGGTTGATAGGAATACCTATAGACAGTTTATAATAGTTTTTTATTTATAATTTTATATCTATGTATATTTTTTATAAAAATAAAAAATTAGACGGGAATCCAACTACATATTCCAATTCGATTTATAGTCAAATTTGAAAATGTAAGGAATTAGAAAAATGAATTTTTGAACGCATGACAATATTTTGTATATAAAATTACATTCTGAACCTGGATGGTTTATTTTACAATCCTAAGTCAATTTCAATTAAAAATTTTATTATAGCTTTGTTTCGGTTTAAAGTAAGCAAAAAATTTAGTTAATTAGCTACATACATATGTGCTTACTTAATATTTATCTTTTACCCCGTAGCATAAATTTCAATTCTTCAAATTTACATTATCATTGCTTTGGAAATAAGAATGTTTTGAAATTGTAAATGGACTTAGACCACTTTCAAAATAAACCATCCATATTATATGTATTTTATTCACTATAAATACCCGCCATATTCACTGGGAGTTCGTTAGGATATCATCCAAAAATTTTCATTACTATACCTATTCGAAAACATTCATTTTTCACGAACATACTTAATTATGTCAGAAAATTTTCACACTATTTATTTGCAAATGTATGCAGTATGAATAAAAAAGTTTAAAAAAAAAAAATAATACACATTAAGGACAAGCTTATTTTAGCGTATTTTTATAACAATTGCATTATAATAGCTACCTAATAGGTAGGCATATCACATATGTAACATATTGTATATAGTTAATGAAAAATACATGTAAAATACAATGTGTGTAATAAAAAACCGAAGTATATTGTACATTATGTTACGTAATTACATATTCAAACAAATTTAAAAATCAATATTTTTGGAATTAAGTAAGAAGAGTATAATGTGTATTTTTTATAAATATTTAAATATTTTGAAAAAAATTACTTTAATTCCAGAAAATATAGGTACATACCTATATACTTTTAAAAGTATTTAAATTTTTTATAAAAATCAAACATAATCATATTCCATGTGTGTATTATAAAAAAAATACGCATAACGACAAGAAAACACAAAATTTTCTATAAAAAATTGTAAAACACAGACACAATAGTTTTTTTTTAATATTTGCTTAAATTTTTCTTCTTATTTAAGAGATTAAGATTAATAGTTTCTTCAAATTTTATGTGAAGATAATTTAACGTGTCGTCCAACCTTGACTTCAACGTGGAACTTTGTATTTTTATATGGTAATTATGTGAATAGAATATTTTACTCTGAGTTTATTTTTTTCCTTTTTTTTTTTGGTATTACTTTGGAAATATAATGCTTTTGTGAAAATGTGATGAACAAACAATATTCGTACTGTGTTTTCTTCTTTTTATGTAATCTAATTTGAACACTTGTTATGCAACGTTGAAAATTTTCTTTTTTGACATAAGTTTAAATTTTAAAATGAAAATATTAAATATAAAATTTTTTTTTTTTTCTTTTTTGACATTTTTAAGGTTCGTAAATATTGGATTGACCCATTATTTCTAATTTTTTCATTCTTTTTATAGAATAAAAAAAAAAAGAAAAAAATAGGGGCAAAAAACTTGATCAAATTGCTTCTTTGCTTTTTATGATAAGGAATTTAATACACAATTATTTCTTGTAACAAACCTGCGCATCCTGTAATTTATTGGCAGTGAAACGAATTAATGCCATTTTCCCACTAATAAGATAATTTTAAAGCACAGAATTTAATATTTAAATAAAAGGAAATCAAACCGGCACAACACAACCCAACTTCACGTTCGCTAGTTGTCTACCAAAAGAGAACTGCTGAGTTTTTGAGGTAGTCAACAATTATTTGAGTGTGAGTGCTACGTTTTTGACGTTTCTTTTTTATACATTATATTACCATATTTATTAGAAAGTAGTGATTTTACTTTCTTTTTTTTTATATTTTGTATTTAAAGATACCATAATTATAATAAAAATTATGGATTCGCATTTTTTCACAAGATTTTACAAGACTTTTCACAAGATTATAAAATATTTTTGATGTTCTTAAAGAATTTATAAATATTAATTTTAATTCCTGCTAATAAATTTAAAATAATTCCATGATTCTAGATACTTATATAGTTTCTTGTTTGAGGAGATAGTTTTATGTTAGTATAATTCTGGATTTAATATTGCCATTTTTTTGAATGTGTAAGTACAAAATAGGAGTTATGAATATATTTTGAGCGAATAACAATTTTTTGGCATTTTTTTTTTTTTAACAATAATAAGTAATATTTTAGTAAAGTAATATCTTTTTTGTTTTAAGTTTTTATTTTTTTTTAAGTTTTACTAAACACTGAAAGATCACGTCTTTTAAATGAAAAGACAAAATATGATGTTCCTGCGAAAGATTTAAATTTTAAATTGTCATGTTAAGTAATTGTGATTGATGAAATAATTATCTCCAATAGATAAAAATTAAATAAATTTTTAACAATTAAACAAAAAAAAATATGAAATTTGCAAAAAATTCAAATTTTCTGGAAATGAAGTCATACTTTTCTTGTATAAAAAAAAAAAAATAAAAAAAATAAAAATTTACAGAACTCCTCTATCTGATAACAAAACCTAATATTTTTTAAAAACAGAATTTTGAGCTTGTTGTGAATTTCTCAAAATTTTTATAGATTTATTTGGTTATAGGAACTTACTTCTGAAATTTAAAAAAAAAATTTGGCGTTGTCAAAATTATTTCAATGACTACAAAATCAACGTAGAAAATATAGGTTTTCATAAGTAAGTTTTGTTTATTTGCTGTCAAAGATGTAGTTCAGAGTTAGATTAAGGCTTGTATGCCTTACATACAAGGCATAAAGTATGTATTATGAATGTAAAATATAAAATATGCATTAATATGTAAGATAATAATATACAAATTTTGTAATTCAAATCAATTATTAATTTGTAATAAATCGCGAAAATTAAATTATATACACAAAAAATAAATTATATCACATGTTATGTATTTCAAATTTAAATTATGTTTTGAGCATAAAGACCTGATAAAAAGACAGAAATGCCTGCCCTGTTAATCCTGAACGTTGCTAAAATTATCATATTTTTGACAGCTGTTATATTCTCTGCATAATAATATCTAATATTTACCTATTCTTTATTGGAACAATAAATCTATACATATGTATTTATATTTCTTAGGATTTGGTGCAAAGATTTTTATTTATCAAATATGATGATAACTGTACATTTTTTGATAATGAAGAATAGGGCAGTAGTGAAAGCTATATTGAGAAAAATATAAACAAGGGTAAGTTGCGCAGATTTGTTTGGCATACGTCAAATCTATTGAAACTACTAAGGGTTAATTTAGTATAAATATTTTTTCAAATTTGAACATTACTTTAAAATATATATTTGTAGGTTTGTAAAACATTTCGAACTAAAAAGAGGGAAGGTTAATTACTTTATCTGAAACTCAGCACAAATTTAAAATCACAAATAGGATCTTTGATCTATCACCACTAATTAAAATATGGTGTGACTAAATTTTTTGCTAAATATAGTTAGCAAGGTATGAGCGCTACTTTTGGACTAGCACAGCCAATGATGCATACTGTGTTTTCAAGGGTTATTTTTGAAAATTGCATAATTAGATAAAAATTAAATCCAACAAGATGAAAAGGGGCAATATCGGGTAAATTTTTTTAAAACAACTGATTTCTTGAAGATATGGTTCCTTGACGGTACACATATTAGGATAGTTGCATCCAATCAACCAAATACACGGCATCAAAATTTGAACAAAAAAAAATGTTCTCATTGCATGTAAAGGAAAACTGTATAGAAGACTATAGGTGTGCTAAAGTCTAAATTTTACTGTTCAACAGAGGCAAAAATTTGCATAAATTGTGGACCTGTGTAAAACGTTTTTAAACAAATATCAAGTATTATTGTATTAATCAGGATCCTTAATTAAAAAAAATTCTATCGAAGCAATGTTATGAATTATAATAGGTATGTATACAATAAACCTGAAACTATTTAAGTTTTGATAATAAAATTATACCAAAACAGTTTATTTTAAATTTGTTTCTTTTTATAAATAAAAATTCCAGCGGATTAAGAATAAATTTACGTAATGACAGCAAAAATAAAATCTTATTTCATCAAAATTTATTTTAAATCCATCTATAATCTAACTTTTAAGACAATAAATACAGTATTTCAGTCTAGTAAATCATTTTGTGATTTTTATTTTAAAATTGATATTTGAATGATTACAAGAGATAATGTTTTCATTGATTCTTTTTATGATTTAATACTTTTATTTTTAGTATGGAAACAGAAAGTTACGATTACAATACAAAAGAACACTAAGTTAATAGTTCATACGACTAATAATAAAATTATAAAAATGTTTCGTGCCTTCGATTTTAATTTTCACGTTCATTGTAAAAAAAAGCTTCGCTTTTGTAGTAGTGTTGTATTTTATTAAAATAACTTTTATGGTCTTCTCTTAAATTTCTAATATACTTGTTTTGAGTAAAAGTCGTGACAAGAGTCCTAAATTTAAATTTAATTTACTTTTCTTTTTTTATTTTAAATTACTGATCCATTGCTTCTCCTTGACTAACATCATCAACATCCATGCCTGCTATTTCTAATTTATCATCAATTTTAGCTGGTGGTACATCATCAGTTGCCATTTCATTTGAGTCTGCTGTTTGCATTTCAACACAAGGAGTTGTCTCTGCTGCTGTCGTTTCAATATCGACAGGGTTATCAGAAATTGAAGGATCTTCCATAGGTTGATCAGCCGTCACTTGTGTGTCCGTAATTGGGGTAGATTCAATTTCTGGAATTGGTTCTGGAATTTCTTGAGTATCAGTAGTTGTTAAAACTTCAGTTCTTGGAATTTCTTCTTCAATTTTCTTAACTGCATCCGTTGTTTCTTGAATATTAGATTCTTCTACAGCCATTTCTTCTGTTTGCTTTTGTTTATGCTCTTCAACTATATGCTCTTTAGCATTATTAGAAATAGTCTCACTTTTTTCTTCGACCTCGTTTATCTTTTCCAAAATTTGTTCTGCATTAACTTGAATATTTGCTTCAGATTCCGATGGTTGCAAGGATTTTTTGTCTCCCTCAGAAGGATCTATCACATCATCCGTGCTAAATAATTCAATTTTTTTTTCTTCGTCTTGTTCACAAGTTTTTGAATCCGATACATTCTTATCTACATCGTTTTTAGTTTCAGGAGAGGGTGAAGCTTCTTCAGGAGGTTTTGGTTTACTATCTTCCAAAGGAATTTCCTCCTGCTTTTCGGATACGTTTTCATCTGTTGTTGGTGCAACATCAGTGGTTTTAACAGTAGGTTCATCATCTACATTTAACAATTTATCTTCTTCTTCTTGTGTAGGCTCATCAGTCTTTTTTATTTCATTATTAGATGATTTGGTATCGCCCAAATCCTCTTTTTCTATACCTTCGTCCCCGTTTTCTTCGTTAATGTTTTCTTCCTTGCTTTCCTCTTTCTGGTTGTCTTTTGAGTTGGTTTCAATAGACTCAGATTCAGTTTTTTCGCAAGATTTCACAGCTTGGATCTCTCTAGGTGAACCATCAAGGTCATCGTTTTTATCTTGATCCATTTCTTTTTTATCGTCTTTTGTTGTTGATGAAATCACATCATCTTCAGTTTTATCACTATCTTTTTCAGTAACACTTTCATCATTTATTTTGTCACCGTCTTTATTTACCTCATTCTGGAGAGCTTTTTCTTCTTTCATTTCCAACTTTAGTTTTTTTGCTGTAGGCAATTCGACGTCATCATGTGTCTTATTATTCTCTGCTTCGGATTTGTTGTTAATTGTTGCAGTAGTAGTTCCATTAGACCCATTTTGCTTGGAATTTTCAACGTTGAAGATATTTTCGTTTTCCATTTCAATATCAACGTTAACATCTAAAGAAATGACTACTGAGTCTAGAGAGTCACCATTTTCACTTTCGGGCTGTTTTCGGCCGGGCTCTATGGTGCTAACCACTAAAGAAAGGAGAAAATAAAAAAAAAATTATTGGAATGTAAATTTTTCTTTTGATTTTTTTTTCATAAAAACCGAGATGAAAAAGATTGTTAAAAAATTTTTACATACATCACGTATAATACATGTTAGGTATACCTTTATATATACCCACCTACCGGTATGAACACAGAAAAAGGAAAAGAAAGGAAAGAAAAAAAAAAAACAAGATGGCTACATCGAGAAAATTTTTGCTTTCACCATTTTAAAAAAGAACAAAAGTAAAAAATTAAGGTTTTTATAATTATAATTTCGACTTACCAAGAATATTTTTTTCTAAAGCCCTCATATATTTGTCTATGCGACTATATTGTTTTTTAGGGTTTGTAAGAAGCTCACATATTCTTTGTATTGTAAATGGGGCCGAATTGAAAAGCTCCAAACGCTCCAAAAGTGCAGTTTTCATAGTCTCATAGTTAAAAGGATCAACATTAGGATATTGAGGTAAATCTGGAAAATATTGAATAAATAAATGTTTTAAACTTATAATTTTTACATTTTTACCATCTACGTTAGATGTAGAATCATGGAAGTCTTTAATTACGTGTATTAGTTTTTCGCGAAATAAATATTTTATATTGGCCCAAGTGAATACGGTATCCCCAGTTTTTGCAACATAAGCAAGCTGAAATGTTAAAAATTAAAATTTAAATATATAGTTTAATGAAAAAACAGGATTCATGATTTTCGGCATTTTCATATAATTACTTACATATTCATCTAATTCTTTCGGTATATCCTTTTGTTTTAATTTTGTAAATCTTTCTAATATTTGAAGAACTTCTTCTGCATTTTCCATTTTTATTCCTGTTAAATATTAAACTTTTTAACTAGAAATATAAAATTGATACGACGATGATGAACCAACCGGTTTAATGAATGAAACGCTCCACAAAGTATTTAGTTTGGGTAAAAGTAGACAAGTACAAAATTTTAGTGCTGCCGATGTCATCCAAAGTGTTTACAACTGATAATATGTCAATTTCAAGTTAAAGATGCGTATTATAAATTTTTTTTTTAAACTTTTTGCATTGAGCAAATAGTCTCAACAAAATGAGATAGTAATAAATATTTTAACAAATCAAGCTAAATGAATAAATTTTTAGGTTCTTAAAAATTTATTTTATAAAGTTTTTATTGACGTTCGAAAGAACCAGTGACGTTTCACTTTAAACGTCATATTTTTTGGATTTTTGCCAAAATTATAAATAACATAAGTATGTGTATTAATTTCAATCATTGAGAATTCTAATCGAATATTTAAAAGAATTGTTTGTAAGCGTTTTTTACGATAAAACATGTTGAGATAATTTTTCATTATCACTCCAGCTTACTTCAAAAAGAGTGTGCATGAAGTTAGTAAACAGATGCAGCAAAATCTCATTTATTTTTAAATATTTTTTATAACTACTGCAACAATATTATAAATTAGAAGAGGAGCAGAATATATAAATGTTGGATATTGAAGATTATCGAGAATCATTAGAATATGTTACAAATCAAAAATAAAATATTTAGTTTCTACAAACTTGTAAGTATTTGTGAAAAAACTTGAGATTAAATTAAGAATTTTCAGTGTATATCTGAAATATGGAAAATCATACAAAATATTGCATTCCAATTATTTTAAATAATTTTTTCCAATTAATGTATTTTACAACGGTTTTATTCAATATTATTTCTACATTCTACAGAAACACATTTAAATGATTGAAAATGGACTACATGTGTATGTATGCATGTAAATAATTACTTTTTTCAATTAGTTTTAGTTTTGGTGTATCTTTCCGCAAATGACAGATATTGCGTTTGATTTGGCGAAATCGTTAATCATCAATGAAGAGACAAATAGTAAAGTTTCTTTAATTAAGAACTAAGCTTTATCTTAAAAGTTTGCATTTAAAAACAAATAGCAGAGTGATAAATAAGTCAATTTTTTCAAAATACACAAAAAATAATTGTGTTATATTAAATTATAAAAGTCTTATCGGATTTTTTAGGTAAGTAAAATTAGAACATTTAAAAATATTGATGTACTAATTTTTTTAAAAAATATATTGAATAAGTTTTTCAAATCTCTTAATTAAAAGTTCCAAAATCGGAAAATCGACCGCATATCTAAATTAAAATTGGATTACACTCTTGTAATAACATAAGTGTTGCCTATGAGTGATATAAAGTGTTACCAAGGAATAACTAATTAAAAAAGATAACGATAGATGGTATGTATGAGCATGGCATTTATATTTGCAAGTTTTTTTTAGTACCCATAATTTTTTTAGAAAATTACAAATAATTAAAGAAGCATTTTATGTACAGTAAAGAGATCTAAAATTCTTTAAGGACTCTAAAGAAATTGCAAGTAATTTGGGAGAATATGTTACACAGAAGAAGAATCTCTAGAATAAATATTTTCTTTTTAAATTATTTAAATTTGAAGCGGGCTGTTAAGTCAAATCGTATACAAAAAATTTTTCTTAATAGAATTCCGGTTTTAATATATTTACGGTTTGTTGCGTTGAGTATAAAACATCATGATGAATTTGGAGATATACACATTTTAAACATATTTAAGAACACAATGAGAAAAAACAAACTTTCTTAATTTTGGGTGAAAAATTAAATGACCACAAACAAGATACGTCTTCAATTTTATTTATGTATCTACTTGGAGGATTGTTCTGAACATCGTTTAAATAAATTAAAAACTATTATAACTATAGTTTTGTTCGCGCTAAAGCAGGTTTTTCACAAAGCAGACGGAGGAATAAAAGATAATTTATAAGAAATTTATTTAGGAGGAAGGAATTATTTTGTCCAAAATCATTATTGGTATTTACCCCATATAATCAAATGGAATCCAAAAAGGTATTCAGGTAAATATAATTTGCTTAATTTATAAATAATTTTAAACGAATTTACCCAATATGTCAGAATATGTAAATACAAAAAAATAGTGCATTAACCGTTATTTTTTGAAAGAATGTCAAGATTGTAATTCGTACAGTATTTTAATTTATTAATTAAATTAATTTATAATTAAATTTAAATTTAGTAAATGACATTTGTCAGAAAATAAAATAATTTTATATTTTTACTATATTAATAATTAGAAATGATATTATATTTTTAGTTTATTATCCATATCTAAAATACAAATTGATTTGCATTGTATCTACCGTTTTATAGAAACGGTGTATTTTTAAGATCTGAAATACAATCAAAGCTCTAAAGATACGTGCCAATGATCAAATGTAATGTACATGTGTATAGTAAGGTAGCTATAGATATTAAAAATGTAGATAGGTGTACAATATTTTTACGTTTACGATGTATATCAATATATAAGAAGATACCTAAAATATTATGTATATAAATATGTTATGTACATATATTATATAAAATTTTATTATATTATAATATGCAGATGAAAAATTGTATTTTGTTATTTATATATGCATGAATATATTTTGTAAACTGTATAGTATGTTTGTCATTATATAGAAATACTAACATAGTATAGTATAAAAAAAACTATTTACATACTTATGTATATAGAAATCTTAAAATCACAATATAGAATCGTATATGGACCATGTTTTTTTTTTTTTGAATAGGATGAGTTATTATAAAGTACCGCTGACTATTCTGTACGTATATACTAATGCATTCAATTTCATTGTACCCTCATTTTTTTTTTTTTTATATATACATATTTTCATACAATTGTAATCGTATGAAGCTAAACAATAAAAAAAAAAACTAACTTAGTATTGGATACGAAATTTTGTATTTTTTTTTATATTAAAACTTAGTTCGCTAGTGGCTACCGACCGATCATAAACATGGAAGATTATTGGGGTTTGAGTAGAACAAATGGTACATAATACAAAAAAAAAGTTATTTTTTTTTCTTCTCATTTTTATGTTTTTAAATAGATTAACAAAAACTAATTTTTATTTTGTTCGTAGTTATTTTTTGTAAAATTTATGAATATAAATGATTTAATTAAAGTGTGATTAAGTATAGTAACAATTGAAAAGAGTAATATTAGCTTTTTTAAAGAATAAAAAAAAGGAAAATTATAAAATAATCATGACGCACAACGGTAAAATTTCAATCAATTAAAGAAACGTTTACATAACCAATAAGAAAAAAAAAAATAAAAATATAAAAATAAAAAGCTTCTTGAATTTCATTTAATTAAAATGCTAATGAAAGTGTGTCTTAAATAATTAAAAGAAAAAAAAACAGATTTATTAAATTTACGGGTCTTTTTATATTATTATAAAATAAAAGAATAATAGTATATCGTACAAAAAATTATATAGTAAAAATAATTATTTAAAATAATAGATAAACAGTAGGAATTGTAACAGTTGGATTTGTAATTTACATATTATATTTTATGAATCTGGATATAAGACCAATTAATTTAATTAAAATTATAATCAATTTATAAAAAATTAACTATAATTATTATTACAGGTACCTATTTCAATAAGATACCTGCATTTAATAATTAGACTAATAGTCCTCCTCTATCTATTTGAAAAATGCGGATATCAAAACATATATGTATATACATATCTATAATTAAAAGTGCAAACATAATAAGCAGTAGAATTTATAGAAGTGAAAAATTGTGAAAAAATAATAACATAATTTGAAAAATCAAATAATTTAAATACAATTACAAAAAAAAAAGATAAAAAATGAAACAAATTTAGAGCTATAAAAAAAGATAATTATAATGACAAACATCATTTTCCTTTTTTCATTATTATTATTTTTTATATTTTTCTATTTTGTTTTTTTTTTTTTTGGGATATACAATATTATAATAATGTATTTTTTGTAATTTAATAATAAAGTGTTTCTTTCAATAAAATAAATATATATACAAAAATTTTTTTATATTAAAATTAATAAAATAAAATAAAATTATCAAGAAAATTATCAGTGGCGAATGAAAATTTAAAATATATATATATATACATATATATAAACCTAAAACTCTTAGAGAAGTTTATTTTTTATATAATATTTTTTTATTATTATGGATGTTATATAACATATATTATGTACATAATATAATATTGATATTGATTTTTGTTTTTAAAACTATATATTTAATATGTGTGGTGATCTTTTTTAATTGTATTTATGATTTTTTAGTAAAAATAATATATTAATATTAGAATACATATAATTAGATATTCATAATTAGATATCCTATATAAATTCTCATTAAAATTATTAACTATTAGTTGACTTTATTAGTAAAATTAATTTACTTAGTTTAGAATCTAGATGAATATTATTTACTATCATTTATAACGAATAGGAAAAATAAAAACGCTCCAATATAACGAATAGATAAATTTTTTGAATTAAGTTGACTTTAGGCTCTAATTATCTAGCAATGTCCGTTACATTTTCCATTATTTAATTTTATTACACATATGTATTCATATTTTATTTATGTTTTAAAAATTTTCGATTAAGTTTTTTCTGCAGTTGGTGCAGCTTTTTTTCCGTAGAATGGCATATAGCGTCTTAATATAAAAGAAAAGTTGACTTATAATTTCAAAAATAAATGAATATTAATTTTTTGTTACATACATATATGAATTAAAAATTAACACAATTTTAACTTTATTTTAGTAAATATGATCTTATTTTAAATATGATCTACGACATTGACATTATGTCGTTCATTATATTGGAACATCACTGCATAATTTATTATAATATTAATGGTTTCATTTTTTTGAAAACATTTGAATAAAATCTTATAAAAATTATAATTAAATTTGTATTTAGTAATTAGTTATTTTTATTCAAATAATTTTTTGTTTTTTGTTTTAGAAAATTTATTTCTTACTTATTTTGTCTTCATAATCCATAATATTTGATGGTACACCTTTTAATTAGTAATTATTATAATAGTATAACAATTTTATTATCACATCAGCTACATCACTGATATTATAAAATATTTTTATTTTCTACAACTTTTTTTTATATATATATATTTTCAAATTACAATAAAAGCTTAGGTTTTATTTAGATATCTTTTTCACCAAATTGAAGGAATAAAATAAAAATATTGAATAATATGAGTATTTCAAGATAATATAAAATATATATTATATATAATATATAAGTATAAATATGTATTTTTACAATATATAAGTGTAAAATTTATAAACATACATGCATATGTACATTGGTACAAACATTATTTTATACAATCTTCAGATATATTTGAACATCTTTCACTTGTATTTAGGTATCATGCATACATCATAATATAAAAAAATATCATTATTAAAATCAGTTTAAGAAAAATGATCACTATAAGAAGTTCAAAAATGCAAAAAAAAAAAAAAATGAAAAAAATAAAAAAAAAAAGTATTTTTTTGATTATTAAATTAAAGTGAACTAAATTGTCGTTGGGATTAATATAAAGTTACTTTATTCATATTTTTTTTACAAATAAACGTACATTTGTATATGTACATTTATTCAATAAATACATAATATATAATATAGGCATATAATATCACTATCATACAATATATAAGAAATATATAAGATATGTTACGCAAAAATGTCCAATTTTCTTAATCAGAATGTACGTATTTATATATACATAATATATATATATATATATATATATATATATATATATATATAAATATATAATGTATATATTGTACAAAGTTTTAAGATATTAAAATATAAATAAGAAAATTTTTTTAAATTACTTATGAAAAGAATCATATTAAAATTGTTTGCTTGCTTTTGATTTTTTTATATTTTTTTAATTTTTTCATTTTTTTTTTTTTTTGAACAGTTTATGATAAATAAATTTTAAAATATATTCAAGGGAAATGGTGTATGTATATAGTATTTTTTCTTAGATAGAGAAATTTAATACGTTCTTCATCAAAAAATATATACAATATATCAGATCGATCTTCCAGACACAATTTTTTAGGGATAAATTAAGTTTTGAAAAATTACATATAAAACTGTTAAAATTACATATTTAAATTGTTATATGATTTGTAATGTAAATTTACCGAAAAATATTGCATTTTTATAAAAATATAGGTTGATTTATTTTTAAATTTTTGTTTTAGCGAATTATGCGAAAGCATTTTGAACATTAATTTTAATTTAATTATTTCTTACATTAATTTACAAATGCAAAAACTGTTTTATACAAAATTTTAAGCGATACAAAATTTGTTTTTAAAAATCCACTTTTAGTATTTAAATTTAAATTGTATTTGCATATTGGAATTGCAGGTAAAAGCATTGCGTTATAGTATTTTCGTTCTCTATATTCCTGAAATTGTAAAAAAATTATTTATTACCATAAAAAATACTTACAAAAAACAAGAAAAAAACATTAATACTTATAATGGTTGTAGATTTTCAATGTTGTTATTCATTCTAAGTTAAAAATCTGAAAAATTATAATTACTATTGTAGATCTTCAATCCATTCTAATTTAAAAATCTAGTAACTGAAACAAAAAATTTGGATGTTGCTTAAATTTTCTAAAAAAAATTTTGTTTGCTGGTATCTTTATTTTATTAGTAGAGTTTTCTATTGTAGTTCTAGATGTTTAAATACCTAGCTTTGCAGCAGTTCCTATTAAACATTATATGTTATTTATCTAAGTTAAAGAATAACTTGTTTTAAAAATATCTTTTCCATTTGTAATTATTTTTATTACATTTATTAATTTTATTAATAATTATTAATTGTGAACGCAAATAAAATATTAATAATTTAATTAACATTTTCTTTGCGTTCACGTTTGATTTTATTTTAGTGGATTAAACTCTATAATGATAAATCTTTATTTATTAGAATTAAAATTTCCGACTGCAGCAATTATGTTACGCGAAATTCTTAATTGCTATAAATAATTATTAATTCGAATATTTATTTATCTTGAATATTTAAGAATCTATAAATTAATTTTATTCATATCTCTAAATCAAATTTTGTAGCTTTTAATTTTTTTGACCACACGTTTACAATTTTCTCTCTACATTGTATACATGTTTTATTGAAATTTTATGATAAATTTAAAGAAATTTATATCAAAATTAATATATTTAATTAAAAAAATAACGTATATTTATAAAATATATGTATATAGATTTATAATAATTTAAAATATGGTTTTTTTCACGTTTTAGAAAAATTGATGTTAAAAAATTTATTGCATGATATTAATCAAATAATTTTCAGTTTGTTTTATTAAAATATTTACATTTGTTTTTATACAAGATTTATATCAGCTATTATTTAATTTTAAAATTTTTATCTGTTTTTTAGTTTTTGGTATCTTTATGTTGAACAAAGTAAGGGAGATAATTGATATTTTACGTTTAGAATGCTATAATTTCTAATTATATAATTTTGCAGTAAAAGCATTTTTCATTGAAGAAATTTAAAAATAAGCATCTTAATTTCTCTTGTATGATAATCAATACTTTTCCATTATTTTCAATAAAATTAATTGTCATTTTATCTGGATAGTGTTCGTATACACTAGGGGTTAAAAGGATTAACTACGGATGGATACAAATTTTACTATTGATGGAAACATAAATAAAGTGCATTACGTACTTTAAGATTTATATTATAAAATTAATTAACACTAATCATTATACCCTTAATTAAATTATATATTTTTAATAATTTTCTAAATGATTAAATATCCTAAATTATTACAGATCAACGCCAATATATTCTTAAATTTACACTAAATAATAATAGAAATTTATTTATGTACGTTTGTATTGACAACAATATATATAAAAAGTGAATATTTAACAATAACATTTTTCTTGTAATTAATAATCTGATATAGAAGTAATTTAGTAATTGTATGCATTAAATAATTAAAAGATTAGCGTGTATTTAAAAATTATACACGTAAAATGTGTATACATAAATAATGTACAAATGAAAATTTATTTGTTTTTTGTTTTAATATTTTCATTTTTATTTTTTTAATTTCGGAAGTTTGTGTTTCATCAATCATTTTGCGTAAAATACAATTGTGGGATTTGACTTTGAATAAAAGGAAATAACATCACTTTTTTTACTGTTTTGTTTCTATTTTTTACTTTGTTGGGAAAAATTAAATAAAATTGAATTTAATATTTTTTCTTTTTTTAAGTATTGATTATTTAAAGTAAAATATTTATAATTACGAGTACATATATGTTCGTGCATAAATTTTAAATTCTCTTTTTTATAATGATCCAATTTTTCAATAATATTTTGTATACAAAGTATTTTGTAATGAAAATATATTAGAGAAATTATATTTTTAATTACAAATTATTGTTGTCGGCAATTATTGCAAAAGTAAGAACATTTTTATTATTTTCAATATTGTACATAAAATGGAATATTTATTGTTCTGTAGAATTTGTCGAAATCTTATGAAAAAAAACATTAATTCAGATCAAATGAATTGGTTTGTAAAGTAGCACATCTTTCTCGAGTTTGTGTAATGTGGATTTGCAGTAAAGCTGTATTAATATTTCATAAATTCTACAGCCCATATTGTTTATTATATATAATTTATGTAAAATGAATTTGTTATTATTATCAAGCTAAGCATGAGCTGTCATGCAAACAAACTAGCAGGAATTAGCAAAAACAATGATAGTTATCAAATTGCGAAGCAAAGTCGTTTTCATTTAATAAGGAAAAGGAAGATAGTGAGAAAGATAGTAAGGATTAGATCAACAATTTATCAGTAATGGCAGACACAATTTTGTTACAGAAGCTGATGAATCGTTTTTAATTTTAAAAAAAATTAAAAGAAATTGAAATAGGGTCTAGAAGATGAGCTTTTAAACAAGAAATGAAATAAAAAATGCTGCCAATTATTAAAAAGTTCTATATATAAATTGAAATCAATATTATAATGCAAAATAATTATATTGTATTGTCAAGGAAAAATAATTAATTTCAATTAGGAATATGAATATAAAAAATTGAGCACAAGCTCAATTTTCTTAGACGAAAGGAGAATAAGAAATGTTTTGACGTCACAAAATTTTTTCTTATATATGATTGCTTGTACATAATAAATGCTTATATTTTAATTTACAGATAGTTATGTTTTATGGAAATGTGAATAATGTAAAAAAGAATGCAAAAAATTCAACTTATTTAATATACATTTTTTTACTGAGCCTTGGCGGTTCTTGGGGTGTATGGTACCTGCACTGTAAATCTGGATTGGTGAAACGGTGCAGGGCGACCTTGGGGGCATTGTGTATTATGGACTTCTGACGGTTTCACAGTAATGTCGAAGGAAATGAGAGGGCCGGCGAAACGATAAGATTTGAGGTGGGGGGTCGACATTACGGCATTAAAAATTTTCAAAAATTCGGGCCTTGTCATGATTTCCAATTATATTTCTGGAAAATCGCGCCACATAACTTTAAATTGGGAAAATATAACCCCAAAATTTTTGAAAATGTTTTCGGGATATGGTAAATTGCAGGTGTTTGTCATTTTTGTGTCATTCCATATTATTAATTATTTATTTTTTGGTGTAGAATAAATTAAAAATAAAAGTTAGGTAATAAAAACTCAAAAAATTAGTAATAACTATACTTTATTATTAATTTATAAAAATTTTTTTCAAATTAACCGTGTAATTATATACAAATGAGTTAATTGAAAATTTAATAATATTTCGCACTGTACAACATTCCATCACTATTTTTTCATCATAATTAAATTAAATTAAGCTAATCAACACACATAACAAATAATAAAATTTTGTATCTAAATTATATATGAATGTATGTATGACTATAATATCTTGTTTAATAGTGGGAGTGTGACCAGATATTGACAGATATTTGAATTATTATTTTAGTGACAGATTTCTTTTTTTGTTCAAGTTTATTTAAAAATTAAAATGTATTTATAATTTACTTTCAAATATGCTTTCGTAACGAGGCAAATCTATCTAGTCTATAGTTTGTATAAGTCTAGAACATTTTTCTTTTTATAAAAAAAATAAGGAGATATACCAATTATAGATTTAAAAATTAATGAAATGCATTTAATTATAATTTTCTTTTGTTTAATTATTTTTCTTTTTTGTTTTTTTAATTAAAGAAAAAATTATAATTTGTAGATAAATACGGAAAATTATATTTAAATTGGATTACATCGAAAAGAAAAGATGAGTGAGTCGCTTGTACCTTTTTTAATTTTAATATTTTATTTATAATTTTCAATTCAATAGAATACTTAATTAGTATATAGTAAAGGAATTTTAAAATTTATGTACAATTTAATTGAAAAAAAAAAATTTTTTTTTTGTGCACAATTGCATTTTCAGACATAATAAGTGTATTTGTAAATAATGTGATTTTAAAAAAAAGATTTGTTAGTATTTTTGATTATGGGAATTTTTTTTATTAATCTAATAAAGTTTTTAATTATATATGCTTGAAATATGATATTTTTAAATAATTCTTTAGTAATTAGAATTAACACAGGTGTTCAGTTATCTTTTTTTCATGTGACTAAATTTTTTATATTTGGTTTCATCTAAAAATTTAATTCTTTATGGTAACTTTATTTAAAAGTTTGTAACTATGTTAGTGCTATCTTAATTTTGGCTTTTTTAATTTAATTTTGGAGTAAAAACCAACAATGTGTCTACACTGTTTATATAGTACGGTCTAAAAAGTTATTATTTGCATTTCATTACTCATACAATTTATCAAATTAATGTCGTCATTTGTCATATTGACAAATCGATGGAACATGCTTCATTCAATCGAATATATTGATAAAATCAGTCAAAATGAAAAATGTAGTCATTTAAAAAAAAATTATAATAAATTTTTAAAAGATTTTTTTACAGTTATACACAAATTTTATGCAAATATTATTGTGAAGTAGTTCGACTGTATTTCAATGTCAATATCATTTTGATTTATTTTGTAAATATTTGCTCTAATAGATTTTCTTAATTAATTACTTAAATATACGAAGAATTCCAATTCAATTGATCCTCAATATACATATTTTAAAACGTGCACATATAAATATTGTTAATTGAATGTTTAAATAAATTCAAATATGTAAGAAGCTTTCAAATAACAAGCTAAATAAGATCTAAAAAATTATAAATATGTATGTATGTATATTTAAATATGTATTAAATTTATAATTATGCGTATTACGTTCTTTTTAAGAAATTACCGCAAAGAATCGTTACCGGCTTCCGTTAAAGAAATTTTGAAATGGTTTTCTATCAAACCGGATGTTTTAATTATAGGTGTAATTATATTCGTATTGCTATTATTATATTCGTATAATTATTTATATTGTATGTAGGTATTTGCACATGTTTATACTTAGGTGTATCAAAGTTATTTTTTATTAAAAATTTTAATAATTTTATTACTGTTGTTTTATTTTTCGTAAATCTTATTAGTTTATCTTTAAATTTAAAAGTGAATGACAGCGAAAAATTTCCGTTTCAATGAAAATGAAGGACATGTGAAATTAGAAAATCGAATGAGAAAAATTAAGGAAAAACACGTACGTATAACGGAACATTTAATTCAAAGCTGTCTTATTTCGAGTAGTAGCCGTATTTTTTTCAATCGAGTAGTAACCGATTTTTTTCAATAACATATCACACTGTTAAAAGAATATTATTAAAAAATTTTTAACTACTATGACACGTTGAACTATGTACATAATTTTAATAAATTATAACTATTTTAAAAATTAAAATATTTTTTAATATTGTAAAAAAAAATATCAAAATAGCTAAAATTTTAAAATCAAATTATTTTGAATCGTATAAATTTTTTGATATTGTGGCAGTGTTATTCGTTTTTTTGGAACAATTTTATAATTAATTATTACTATATGTATATGATTATTTTATTCCCTACCTACCCACCTACAAAAATTGTTATACATATTATATTGTTATACACAATATAATAAAAAATAGAATCATTAATCGTTTTCAATAATATGTTAAAAATCTTAATTGGTCACTATTTTTAGTCATCTAAAATAGTTTAATGTCATGAAAACATTTTATTAATTTTTATATAATTATATGTATATATATATGTACAAAAAAAAGTATTATAATATAGAATTAAGTAACTAACTAAATTAAATAAAAATTAAATAAGTTTATTTGTTGTACATAATATACACACACAAATATATATATATTTAGTACTTTATACAAGTATGTATTATAAATTGTAGTTATAATTGCGTATACATACGTGTATCTACATACATTTACTCACTTGGAAAATTTATAAATTATAATATATAAATTTGGATTACAAAATTTCAGAGATAATAAAATAATAAAAAATATATAAATAAAAGAAAAATTTTTTTTAGGATACAAACAACAACATTCTGTTTGTTTTTTTAAATCAAATCACTCGATAAAATTAAATAAGAAAAAAATAAATAAATAATAAAGCGCGAAACAAAGGGCAATTCATTCACCTAAAATTTAAACTATGTTAACCTTTACAATTCTTTCGATTACTATAAGGTCACTAAATCACAGTATAATATTATGATATTGAATTTTTACTATATATACATATTATATTAAATTAACGATGTAATTTTTGATTTGTATTGATTGTAAATTTATAAAATAAGAATAGCATGTTGAGCAAGATTAAATGAAATTCTTTTATAGATATTAAAAATTAATTAAGATTTAATATCTTATAAGCTAAGAAGTGTAATATTAAAAAACCACATACGGTTAAATCACCTATATTCTGTTCGTTGCATCACTAGATTTAATGGGTTGTAATTGAAAAATTCAAGTGATGCGACTAACAGAATATGGTTAATTATTTCATTCGAAAAAATAAGAAAAATGGCTTCTGTTTTCAAAAATTCAATTAAAATTTTTTCTGAAAATGAAATTTAAGAAATTATATTGCATAATAAAATTTTATATTTAAATATTTAGTTAAATATAAAATTTAAATAAATATTATTTAAATATTAAATTTTATAATAAATTTTATTTCAGCTTTAAATTGTACCCCACCAGCGATAGATGACTTTCCAAAAGATCTTTTTACAGAAGCAGAAAGACAGTCCGGTTTTGTAGTACTTCACGTTATAGCAAGTTTATATTTATTTGTAGCTTTAGCTGTAGTATGTGATGAATATTTCGTACCTGCAGTTGAAAAAATATGTGCGGGTAAGTGTTTTATAATATTATGGCAATATTTTTTATATGATTTAAAAATGATTAATTAAAAAAAAGGTAACTATAACAGTTTAGAGTCATATAAAATGGTTTATTTATTAAATGTTTTATTTATTTTTTGTATATTAGCCTTAAATATGTCGAATGATGTAGCTGGTGCTACATTTATGGCAGCAGCAACATCAGCTCCAGAACTTTTTGTAAATGTGATAGGAACATTTATTACAGAAGGAGATATTGGTGTTGGAACTATTGTAGGTTCAGCAGTTTTTAATATATTAGCTGTAGCGGCGTGCTGTGGAATAGGCGCAGGAATGGTATATATATAATATATTAAAATTATTATTTAATATGTATTATTATTTAATATATATACTAATAAAAAATAATATATGTATAATATATATGTGTAATAAATTATAATTTTGGAAATTTTCACTTAATTTTTTAATAGACTATACCATTAGATTGGTGGCCTCTAACAAGAGACAGTATAGCTTATGGAATTACTGTAGCGATATTGATATGTGTAATGCATGATGAACGTGTCGAATGGTATGAAGCATTAATATTGGTTTCACTTTATGGAGTTTATATTGGTATAATGGTTAATGATAAAGCACTTCAAAGATGTGCAAGACGTAAGAAATTAATTTGTTTTTTAAAATGTTTAAAAATCGTTTAATCTTGTTTTTTTTTAGAGGGTGTAGATAATGCAAAATCACGAAGTAGATCTGTTGATAGCACAGCACAACCAAAAACTGCACAAGGTCAAGGTAATAAATTTTATTTTTTCTTTTTGAATTTTGTACTATGTTTTTGCTGTTATTCAATTATGTAAAATTTATACTTTTATTATTTGTAGAAATAGTTGAAACTGAGTTTGGAACTAAAGTTGAAAAAGTAGAAAAGGTTGATACTCCTCAACAAAATGGTGGTTTAAACTCTTCAAGCAGTCCGCCCGCAACAGAACCTCCCGGAGAAGAATTGGATTACGAAAGTTATTCGTTAACTCATTGGCCAAAAGGAAAATGTTTTGCAAAATTTACTTGGTTAATTATTTGGCCAATTCATTTACTATTTAGATTCGTTATACCAGATTGTAAGAAAAAAAGATTTAAAAAACTTTTCCCTTTAACTTTTATCATGTGTATTGTATGGATTGGATCACTGTCATATGTTGTTGCTTGGATGATAACTATAATTGGTATAATAACTCATTTCATTTGTAGCTATATTTTCATATTAATATTTATGTACATTTTTTTTTTATAAAGGCGATACTTTAAAAATACCTGATTCAGTTATGGGTATCACATTTTTGGCAGCAGGAACCAGCGTTCCAGAAGCAGTTTCAAGTGTGATTGTAGCCAAACGAGGTAAATTTAATACATTCTTATTTATAAAAATTTTTAAATTACAAATTTTTAAATTACAATTATAACATATTTTGTTTTAGGTCATGGGTCGATGGGAATATGTAATTCAATTGGATCTAATACTTTTGATATTCTATTGTGCCTTGGTGTACCGTGGTTAATAAAAGCAGCATTTTCACCAATTGAAGCTGGTCAACATTTTGTTGCCATAAATTCGGCTGGTTTAGAATATTCAGCAATCACATTATTATCAACATTATTTTTGCTCTATATTACATTCTCATTAAGTAAATTTAAATTGGATAGAAAAGTTGGAATAGCTTGCCTAATTATGTATTTGGTATTTTTAATATTTGCTACTTTGATTGAATTAAATGTATTCTTTAGAGTAAATTTACCAACTTGCGGGCTTTAAATAAGAAAGGTTTACGTTTTTTTTTGAGTTAAGTTTAAATTTAATTCTCATAACTTTCGTAAAGAAGAAGAAGAAGATAAAAATTAAATTCTAGATTTTATAATTTTACATCCAATTCATTTTCTCAATAACTATTTTAACACTAAGTATTTTTTGTTAGTATATTGATAGTTATTATTTTACTTTAAATACATCTTAATATTATTCAATCTATACTTAACTGTTGGTATTGAATTTTAAATTGAGATATACATAAGGACTAAATAAATAGTTAAAGATTTATATTGCAATTGATTCAATGATTGTACGAAAGTGTTTATTAAAGATTATAATATACAAACATATTATTAATTTGGCAGGCATAAAATATAAATAAAAAAATTGTTTTAAATAAAGAAATTGAATATTATATTTTAGCTTTTTATATAAAAATTATGTAAGTTTTTGCTAAATTAATTAAAAAGTATTAAAATTGTTGTAAATGTAACCTTCTTATAAGAAAATATTTGCAAATAATATTAAAAAAATAGAAGAAGTTGAAAATTTCAGAAAAAAAATTAAAGTGAATTTTGAATATTATTAATTGTAATTTCTAAAAACAAAATTCAATAGCTTTTTGAAAGGATATTATATGTTGAAATAGAATAATTTTAAAAAAATAAAATTTTATTTTCAAAAATATGTTCAAGTTAGCATTTTTAAAGTTTAAAGTTAATACTAAAAAATGAATAGTTTGCGTTTGTAATTAATGTACTCGTAAATATTGTAAAGATTACAACGAAAATATCAATAGAGTTATGTTTTAATATTATTTTCATAAATATTTTCAATATTGTATATTTTATTTGAAATAAAATAAAATTAAAAAAACATTATTAAAGCTTGGAATTATATTAAAAACAATAAAATCTTAGAAATATATTAAAAACATGTAAAAAATTTCAAATTATGTTACATTAAAATAAAATTTTCTATATTTCAATATATTTGAAATGAATAAAAGCAGTTTAGTTTTAGAGAAAGAAAAAATTAAAGACAAATTAAATAAAATTAGAATTGTTTTACCTTCATAATATGTAAAATATTTGCTTAATGTACACATATCTGTTTGTTTTATCATAGTAATTTTTCCCCGGAAATGTTAAAATTCAAAATGAGAATTTTATATCAAATTTAATAATTGAAATAGCATTTGCGATTAATAATTTTCATAAAAATTTCTTACTTTTAATTTTTCGAGATTTTCATATTAATTTATACATTTGCATGATTTATTGTTTTTCCATTTGCAAAAATATTTTTCCCACATAAATATCAAATTGTTATTCAATGTATATTAAGATTGTTTTTATATGAAACATGGGTATACATATATGTATATATATCAGATATGAAAATATTGTATAAATAATATATGTAGCTTTTTATTTGTCAATTTACGCATCATAATAAATATATTTACGCGTTATAACTTTTGTAATTATCAAAAAAATTTATTGAAACTCAAATAAATTTATTTATTATTAAAAAAAAATTAAATATTTTTAAGTTTGCTAGAAAATTAACTATAATTTTAACTTGCCGCTTATTATTTCCTTATTTTATTAAAGTGCTCTTCTTATTCTTCCTTGCAACTCGTTTTTAGTATTAACAAATTTTTGAAATAGGAGAAAGGAATTAAAAATATTATGTATGTATGAATGTACATGTTTATATATAACAAAAAAAAAACAAATCCTTTTAAGTTAAAAATTATTTTGAGTTTTTGCAATTTGAATTAAAAATTTATATTTTTTTTTAACAAAATAATAATAATTACAAACAAACAATAAATCTAAAATTCTATCTAGAGAACAAAATAAAAATTTGGATGTGCGCTCTTTCGTTCACCGTATAATATACGAATAATTTTAATTGTCATCTTACGATTACATTAAATGCGTTTTATAAATTCATCTAAAATTATTGTTATCTCATATAAATTTCATTGTATTTTATATTATTATAAATTGCTTGTTAAACTTTGATCATTTATATTATTGTTAAATACATGTTAAATATATATATACTGTAATTTACAAAAATAGGTTGATTAGTTTTGAAATGTTCACAAAAGTTTTATTGCCAAATCAATTAATAACATTGTTAAAACACAACAGCAATAAGAAAAAAATTTTGCATGTAGTAATTTTTATAAGGCATCTAATTTGTATTTTTTTTGTTTACAGGAGTATGTATTTTTATTGATATATATATATATTTCATGAAAAAATAATATATGTATAAAAATTCAACACAATCCAAAAATTATTGTTAATTTTTTTTTATCTAAAATCCAGGATATTGTTTAAAAAGATCAATTTTTGGTGCATATATGCATATTATGTAGTTTTAAATAGTTTTAAAAACAAAAAGAGAAAATTTAAAGTTTATAATATAAAATACGTAAAAACATTCAGGAATAAGTTGGAGGGTTATTAGATCTTCTTGTAGCGAACGAAATTAACTAAGAATAAATATTGAAATAAAATGTTATACAAGATAAAAAAACCAAATATCGGTGACTTTAAAATTGCTATAATACTTTATTGTTCAATATTTTAGCAATTTACAACTAGTAAGCTAAATTAATATCGAGTTACTGAAATTTTGAAGTCAAGTTAGTATACATAAATTAAAAAATGAGTTCAAAATATAATTGTTTATAAAAATATTAAATAATAAATTGTAGAATAAAAATTTGTTATCTAAATATATTTGCTTGGTTTTTTTTTTTGTACAACTAAACAAAAACAAAGAAATAAAATAAAAAAAAATTAAAAAATAACACATTTTTTTTTTAAATATAATTAAGATTTTCTTGTTTATAAAATATAAAATAATTATAAATTTATCATGAATTTACGTATAAGTTGAAAAATGTTTATTTATAATATTAAAAAATTTATATTAGTATTATTTAGTTCAAAAGTAAACTTATTATTATTTTGTATAAATTAAGACAATTTAAATAAATTACCAAAAATAAAGTAAAATAAAAGAAAAATTAAAAAAATAAACATAAAAAAATCTGTATAAAAAGTTATTCTTAAGTTATAAATTAAAAAAAAAAAGAGAATATATTTTTTTTTTTTTGATTGTAAATTATATGTAAATTAAAAATAAAATTCTTTTAAACAAAACATCAAATTACTAAACAGTTATTATTATACAATTTTTCATTCGTAAAATCTAATCGATAATGGTAAATGCCGGTCGACAACATTTGCATCTGAAGCGGTCACCAACCAGCAATCAACAATCTAATTTAAAAAAATTTTTTTCATATCAACTTTCGTATACAACTTTGAACTTATTTTTTATTTGAATATTTCAAGATCTAAATTTCAATTAATAAAATTGCTTATTCAAAATTCAATTAATAAAATTGTCTTCAAAACTTTCCATTTTCTACTTAAAAACATTAGCGGCAGTTTTTCTACAATGAAAATGACAAAATATTTTACCAATAGACGGATCGGAATTAATTCCATTTATAATTTATTTTTTAAATATTATTTTAAAAACCGATCCTAATTATTAATTTTTATTTCAATTGCATATTAAAACAAAACAACAGAATTAATTTGGCAAAAATTTTCTTGTTTTTTATTTCAGGTACAATGCATTTTACAAGTTCTACACCTCAGGTAAACATAAATTAGTTAAAATGAGATGTAAAGGATCCTGTACATAGATAACGTGAAACACAAAACAACGTTTTATTACACTGCTGTTATCGCAAATATTATTATATAAAAGGATAATAAAAAATATACGTGTATGTATATTGACAAGAAGCAAAAATAACACATGTATACAAATAAATTACAATAATATTATTGTGTTTTTGATATTTTGATACTCTAAAATTTTTACATTTACTCTATACCCAACATGTTTACTTAATATTTCATTTTACCAACCTTAATATTTCATTTTAAATTATTTCAAATTTTAAACTCAAAGAGAAAAAAGGGACGAAATATGAATAGAATGATAAAGAATGAAAAATAGAACGTTAAAGTGTAAATTTGTAAAGTAAAAGATTTACTACAGTCTAGAATATTTAGATATCGTATTCTCGTATATAATCAAATCGTATATTCTTTAACATGATTCCTGTGAAATTTATAGGAAATTTCCTCAAAAGAAATTATATAAAATTTGTTAAACAAATAAAAATTGCATCTAAACCTTGTAAAGTGGAAAAAATTCAACACAATAAAATTTTGAAAAAACAATCAACAGCTAAGATTTTATAACCATGTTATTATAACAAATTGGTGTAATTAGGTTATATATATATACAATGGTTATGTACGTATGTTCCTATTTATTTGATAATATTTTAGTCTAAAAATCCAGATAAAACGTGATCCCGACTCTGATAATTTCCTTTTATTATACATAGTTTGTTCGAGGAAAAGGTAAATATTTTGAAAACCGTTTCTCAAAATCTATATTAAGAAATTTAATGTTATACATATGCAAATACGGTATACATATGTATATATTCATAGAATGATAGTAATAAATATACATGCAAGCACGTTATCATTAAAAAAAATCAATAAAATAATAACAAAAATTGTTATAAAAATTAATTTTTTTGGTTATGTATTAGTTTAATGTTATACATATACATATAGGCAAATTAATATTATATAGAAAATTATTATTACAAAAAAATTGACAATTATTTTAATTCATTGTAACAAAATATTTGTTAGAGATAAGTGCATAATTTTTTTTGTATATTTTCTTCTAATAATTAGATAGCATCTTTAAAAAAAATCGTGGCTACCATAAAGAAATTAATTTTTTTAATATTTTTTATTTTTATACGAAAAAAACAAAAATATTTTTTATGCCTTTATCATAAACAAGAAATTATTCTTTGATTTTTAATTTTTATTTTTTCCAAAAAAATTGGTTTTTGAATATAAATTTTTAAAAATAAAAAAAAAGTGATCTTTTATCAGATAAATTGATTTGTTACTCAAATATATTGAAGTAAATAATTAAAATGCATCAACAAGTATATTGGACTAGTACTAATAATTTACAGAAACGTAAAAGTTCATTAGCATTAGCTATACGTATTACAATATTTTTAGGTGTTATAATATTTTATTGCCTATTTCGACCAAATATTCATAAGAATAATAAAGGTAAATGAACAATACACAAGTGAAGAGTTTTCATTCAAATTTCGAAAAATCATATAAAAATTTTATTTTATAAATAAATTTTAAAAATTGATTAAGAACATTACAAATTTTTGGTACTAACAAGTGTTAAAGTACGGAAAATTTTAATATTTATTTAATAATATTAAGTGTCTATTAAAATTAAATATGTGCTCATTTACTGATAACCAAATAAAACAAATAATTTTCCCAAGAAAAATGTTTTGTTTGCCTAATTTTTTTGTTCGATACTGTGATACTATGTCATGTAGCTTTCGTGTATATATAAAAATTTTAACTGTACCTGTCATACAATTATGTACACCTATAAAAATATACATAAAAAAATTTAAAGCTTTTCTTTAAAATAAAATAATTGAAAATTTTTCAAATGGAATTTTAAAAATTTGTTGAATGTGCTTTTCTTTCGCCCATAAATATGCAATTTTTAAAATTATATTTCAAAAAAAAAATTTGAAAATTCTATTGTCTTTTTAGAAAATTATTCAATAAATTCTGGCAGAAAATTACTTGGTGTTAGTACATTTCCAGCATCTGATAAAAGTATAAAAAAATTGGAAATTATTCAAAATAACAATGAAAGGAATAATTCGTATGAAGAGAAAAATTCAAATGAAATGGAATTAATTCCTTTAATTAAAACTAAAAATTCTGGTATTGATATTTATTAAATATTTGAAATTCTTGAAAGAAAATTAATTATTAATTTAAATTTTTAATTATTTAGATAATATAAATTGTACAAATTCAACAATTAATGAATTTCCTAGTGATGGTTTAACAAGAGAACAACGTAAAAATGGTTGGATCATTTTACATATTCTTTTAGCATGTTATTGTTTTTGGTTATTAGCAGTCGTTTGTGATGATTATTTTGTCCCTGCAATTGATTTAATGTGTTCAAGTAAAAAAATACAAGAAAACAAAATTACTTTTATTACAAAAAAATATGTTTTTTTTTAATATTAAAATAAAATAAATTTTATAGGTGTTAAAATGGATGCTGATGTTGTTGGTGCTACATTTATGGCAGCAGCGGTATCTAGTCCAGAACTTTTTATTAATTGTATTGGAACATTTGTAACAAAAACAGATTTAGGAACTGGAACAATTGTTGGTTCAGCTGTTTTTAATATATTAGCTGTTCCAGCTTGTTGTGGTTTATTTACTGAACAGGTTTATGAAATTATTATTTACCATGTTATATTAGTTAATATTTATATAAGCTACTTTTCATTCAGAAAAATATAATTAATATATTGTTTTTTACATAATACTTGCCATAATTGCAGATGGAAAATTTAGATTGGTGGCCTATAAGTCGAGATTGTTTAATGTATTGTTTTGCAATTTTATGTTTAATTTTTACATTATATGATGGTAAAATTATGTGGTATGAGGCGCTTGTATTAATTATTACATATATCATTTATATTACAGGTAAAATTTTTTTTGTTTTCTTATTATAAAAATATATATTCATATATAAAAATGTATTAACAAGATTGTAATTTCGTGTAAACTATAATTAAGAATTGGAAAATTTTAATTTTTCTACAGTATATAGGTGAAGTGTTCAAGGTTTATAGAAATTCTCACTTAAATAATTAATACTTTTATTATTATGAGATTCCAATAAATTATGTAATTTCAATCAAATATACGAATTTTACAAATTAAATCATTTTAGTTCAATTGCAATATAGATTTTTAAGATACAACTTCACTTCTGATAAAATTAGCACAGAGCAATGTCAATAATTCTAAAAAAATTGTCACTTATTTTAATATAAATTTGGTTTATGATAAAAATGTGAAATGGAAATGTGTGAATTTGACAACCGCAATAATATCAAATTTTTGGTAAATTGAGCATACATACTAAGTACAATCTCGTTATTACATTTTTTAATTAATTTTGGCTGTTAATTATACAAATTAAATGTTAAGCTGAATCTTTTAATTTAAATTGATTAAATGGAATTCTAATTTGATTTGTAACACTTTGTAATTTATGTATTTAAATAATGTATAACGATAGTAATGCATTTAATTAAAATAGTGCAATGTCACAGATTACACTTTGTGACATTGACAGTTTTTATTATTTTTAGTACATTTTATTTACTTTCAGCAATGATTCTTAGTAATCGTCATATGGTTAATAAAGCAAGGAAATTAGCTGCTAAATGTAAATTTCGAGGTTCTACTCTATGTATTTACAAGGAAGTCAATGAAATCACACCACTTTTGTCTAATAATTTAGAAGATGATATTGAAAATATAGATGAATTTAATTGCAGTTTAGAAAGTAATTATTTTTCAAATATAACTTTTTTTTTTGGTTTTCAATCAATTTTTTTTTAATTCTTTTTTCCCATAAGGTATAGATGATGATCCTTGGATTTTTAATAATAGAAATTTAATCATATTTGTATTACGGTGGCCAATCACATTCTTATTATGGATAACAATACCAAATTGTAAAAAACATCCAAAACTAAAATATATAACATTTTTGATAACAGTTTGCTGGTTAGCGATTACATCATATTTGGTATCATTTTTTATTACATACGTAGGTGAGTGAGTATACTTACTGATTCTACTATGAAATTTTCATATTAAATGCATGAAAAAATTAATTGCAGGTGATACATTAAATATACCTGATTCTGTTATGGGATTAACAATATTAGCTGCCGGAATGAGTATACCTGAAGCAGTATCAAGTGTACTTGTTACTAATCAAGGATGTGGTGCTATGGGTATTAGTAATTCTATTGGTTCAAATACATTTGGTATATTAATTGGTTTAGGTTTACCATGGTTTGTAAAAAGTTATTTTATACCAACAGTACCAAATGAAAATTGGATTATCATGAATTCATCAACATTAACATATTCAGCTATAGCATTATTAGCAACATTATTAGGTTTTTATATGTCATTTTTAGCAAATAAATTTTATTTAAATTGGAAAGTTGGAATTTGTTGTACAATAATGTATGTAGGATTTATAATATTAGCATCAATGTTGGAATTAAATTTTTTCTCAAATGTTAATTTGCCAGTATGTGAACATTAAACAGAAGTGATTTATTTAATATTATATAGTATAAGAAAATGGAAAAAATCGCTATAATTTGACATGTAAAACAAATATTTTCAAATTAATTTAAAATTCGAAATGTTGCAGATAAAGGTGTGTTTACACGAGATAAAGTTTTAATATTATGTAACTTTTTTTATATAAAACTAAAAAAACTTGTTAAAATATTATTTGTCATTTAATTCAGATATAAGTTGGACATTCTATCGTATTAAGTATGCACTTAAAATTATTAAACTCGATACATTGTATGTTTGCTATAAATTCCTCACAATTTCAATAACCTACTTTCATTCTAAACACTATAAATATGTGTATATGTAATTATGAAATTACTGAATTTTCCCCAAATATAATCCGATATCACATAAATTCAATAGAATTCAATAAAATTTGTGGATTTTGTAAATCCCGATGATTTCTATACTAAAATTACCCAAATTAAAAATTAAGACAAAAAAAGAATTCAAATTTAGCAAATTTTTGAACGATATAAATTAAAATATCATAATTAATTCACATTGATTAACTCACTATAAATTGCTGTACGTACATAATTGAGCTACAAATATCAAAACATATTATAAAAAATTTTTGAAAGATTTCAAATTAATAAGCACGGCAACGTACATATTATACTAATTGTAATTAATATTCAAATCATATATACTATAGTAGAAGAACCACATTCACGCCTATTGAATAATAAAATATTTAATTGACATATTTGCGGTGATAATACACCGGTATAAACCGATAACATTTAGGAAAAGGGGAGAATTATTTAAGGAAAAAAATTAATTGGAAAATTTGTTTTTTGATTTTATTATAATATTATTAAATATATTAAAAATTTTATTAACATTTTTAAATAGGAAAATTCTTTTGAAATACTTAAATGAAAAGCAAATATTGAAATGGGAATACACATTGAAATGGAAAACCCCTTAAAAAATCCAAAATATGACATATACATATATGTAAGTTTCTTCAAATTATATTAATATTTTAGTTTAAGTGAAATACATACCTATTTATGTCAAATTTCAAAACATAGTAACTGTCATATATGTATATTTATATATGTATGTATAACAAAATTTATCTAATTATTAAAATAATAAATAACTGCAAGTGTATTTACTACACTGGTTACAATCGAGTTGAAACAAGTGATTTATTCATACACATATATTATTTAAAAGTGCTTTTATATATTTTTGAATGATTTGTTTTATTTAAATACCTTTTAAATTTGCAATTAACTTTTAATTCTCCGGAAGATCATTCACGCTTATATATTTTTGTGTTCATACTTAAAATATTCAATAGCGGCACGAGCTTTTGTATGTTTTCTTTCTTTTGTTTTGTTTTATATTGCCATATAAAAAGATACTTAATATGTTTCTATTTACACAGGGTGTCCAAAACTCAATGATGGTATTACGTATGAAATATGAGCTAATCAAATTGATATAAGTAATTAATACTAAGAAAATGCTTCAGTTTATTACTTAACCTGCAAATAAAATACGTAATAGCAAAAAAAGAAGACTGTTAATAAAAAATTAGAAGAATAAACAGGAATAATTATATATTTTTAGAATTTTTAGGTTGATGGTGATTGAATTTATGGTGAATTTAAATTTAGATTTAATTAGTTTTGATGATTTGTACTTTAAATCTAAATTTTATATTTTGCTAGGAATAGGTGCTTTTCTTGCAGAATACAATTACAGAATGACCTTTTTATTTCAAAAAGGAGAAAGATAATAATTCACATGAGTTGTTTAAAATTTTACAGCAACGATAAAAAAATTCTACAAAAGTTAAGCTTGGTTTACACTATATTCAAATAAATATCAAAATAGTGTGAAATATATTGATATTTCCAGCAATGCCTGACGTTTCAAAATTTCTGCTGCAATCTGTTTCGAAATCTTTTCATTCAGGAATACAATTAATTTAAAAGTCTTGTACACGTTGTATATATACTTTTATAATTATATTAACCGCAACTTAAAAAAAAATAATGATTTTATTAAATTATTAGGAATTAACGTTACATTTTTAGTATAACAAGTAAAACTAATTACATACATACAGGTGTAATGAAAATTAATGTTAACTACTTAACATTGATGAATTGTAAAAATTTTATACTCGTAATGCAGAAAAAAAGAAGCTTTTTTTTGTCTATTATTTTAATTTACTCACAAATGCATAACAAAAATAGAAATAGTTGATATGTATATATGTATATATAAATATACATATAATAGATATGTATATATAAATATTTTTAAATTAAAATATTAAATCAAGTGATTAATTTTTGCATTTTTTTCTTCAGTTGTTTTTGCGGTTAAATATTAATGTTAAAATAAATTAAAATATATATATTCAAACATACTTAGAAAAATTATAATAAAAATTCATTATATTGAAATTATTGAACTATTTATAGTGCAATTGAATATATATGTATGTATTATTAAGACATTTTTAATAATTATTGTGTGAATAATTAAAATAATTTACATATAATTAAAACGTAAAATAAAAATAAATTTAATAAATAACATTCTTTTGTATATAGCATTCTTGATTAATTATGTTTTGAACGCCATTAATTATAATAATTTAATGAATAAATTAAATAAAATGTAAATAAGAAAATGCAAAAATATTAAAAACGTATTTGTTTTTGACTTACAAAAATTGTTTTGATATTTCTAACAAAAGTTTACGCTTGTTCAAAAATACCACTTTCTATTATTCTTAAATCAGAAACAAAATCATTTTCAATCATGTAAAACTTTCTTTCTCGGGAAATGTATATGTATACAAAACTTTCTCTCTCGTAAATTAATTCGAAAGAATGGGCGAAAGATGATCACAATTGAATGGAATCAAAAATTGTCGCATTTTAATATTAGCATACGGCAAACATACAAAACATAATTACCCGCATTTTTCTGAAAACATAATATATTTTTTTAAAAATTCCAGAATTTATAATTTTCAAATTTTAATTTCATACATTTACTAAAACTATATAGTCTTGTTATGAAATGATGTTACTGCAATAATCGTTTTCAATTAAACTGCTGTAGAAAATTTCTTGTTGGCAATGATCCTTTTGACTAATTTCCTTTATAATTTAATAAAAATTTCCTTTTTATGAGTTCATTATTAAAATATTTCCTTTTAAGCATTTTATAAGGGAATTTCGATAATTATAAATATTGATTACTGAAAAAATATAAAATTCCAAATAATCATAAAGTTTTTTAAATTATCAATGCAACAATTAATAATCGTCAAATCTATTTGAATTGCATTGAAACAACTATGAACGTATGCACTCATTTAGAAAAACCAAAAATAAAAATACGTAATTGATTGCATCACTTACTAATATCGTAATTAAACTTTACATCATTTAGTAAGATCGTAATAGATGAAGATGAAATAGATGACGTTTATATAAATATAATATGCATTTCATAAAGCTTTAAATATTTTGTATGTTAAATTGATGAAAAAAAATCAATGCAAAAATTTTCATTCCATACATTGTAGAAATTTTCAATAAAAAAACCAGTTTTCAAATCTTGTAGTATAATAGAATTATGTTTTTATATTTTGTTTTATAATGAAACTATGCTTTATTATCGAAATTGTCTAAAAGTTTAAGATGTGTGTAATAATATTTCATTTATGTACATTCAAATTTATATGACTGCGTGCCTATATGCAATTGCAGTGATATAGTTGTGCGATATACTTTTAATAAATTAAATAAATTCTAAATTTACTAAGAATTACTAAATTTTTACTAAGCATGAAGAAATCTGGGATAATAATTATTCTATATAACGGTCCTACCTTTAATATTGAACTTTTATTTAATATGGACATTCTTTCAATTGCTTTAAGACATTTTGATTTTGTTTTCGTCATCCAACTAAATTTTTAAAATTTGTGTGACAACATTTTAATTATCAACACATAGTTACAATTATTTTGATTGTGAACTATTTATTTATTTGGAGCCCTAATAACAATATAATATAATAAGAAGATCTCTAAAGATTTTCACATAATACCTAAGTATCTTACATACATATACATATATTATTGACAGTTCGCAACAATTATTAATAATATTGTAAGTGAAGTGCACAACAACGCAATAATATTTTAATAATATTAACAATCCTATTGTAGTTAACAACATATTTTTTGACAATTAATTATCAGAGATATGAATGAAAAGAATATAATTCGATATTCTTATACAATCAATTTTATGTCACGATCTAAAAATTCTTAATAATCGAATAGGTTTTAAGTATAGTACATATACACTTAAATTCAATCTAATAAAAATAATGCTGTATAATGATTTTAATTTTAAAAATTTTCAATTGAAAATCAATTATATTAAATATAATATTAAATTTACCTACTATGGAATAGATCACACTTCCACTTTATTATTATTATCATTATTCCATTGAGATAATCATAATATGATATGTCAATATACTTCTAACATGTGAATATATTGTACAGTGAAACTTCGACAAATAGATGTACCTATACAGGTAATTGTTCATATTATACAGGAAGGTAGCTTTATTAGCGAAGCTAATTTCAATATGGCTGATTTATTTTTAGTGAAGAAAGTACATAAAATTATGAAAAAAGTTTACAATTTAATTTATGAAGTTTTTCAAAAAAAATTAATAATATTTTATTTGAAAAATGTTTTATAATTACCTGTTACAACTGACCATAGAGATCCGGTGGCACTTTTGATGTTAAAATTGTGTACACTATAAGGTGGCTAAACTATAATATAAACTATATATAGTGAGCATTATATGATGCTGCAACATATTAATATTAATTTACAGTCAACATTAAATGATTTATTTCAAAAGTTTATTTTATTTAAGTTTCGCTGTACCGAAGTTTTATCTATTAATTTGATTGATAAAATAGAATAAAATGTTAGTATATGTTTTACAACTTTAATAACCTAATATATCAATGCATACATACATATGTTTGTGTTTCCATATCTGTACTACTACCTATAAATAATTGTATAAAGATTTTGGTATATACAATTTTAGAATTTTTATTTAAATTCGATTATCCTGACAGGTGGGAGTAGTTAATTACGATAAATATGTATACAAATAAATAAATGATAATTTAAGCGGTATTTTCCTTAGATTTTTTCTTGTTGTTTAAAATATTTTTTGTTTTTCGAAATGTGTAATAAAACGTGATAATAAAAAGTGTTATACACTCTTTTTTTTTCGTGATTGGACTTTAGCTTTCGTTTTAAAATTTAATTTTTTTTCATTTTCTTATTTTTAAATTAATTAATTATTAAAAATTATTTTTATCGTATGTATATACATATTTATACATATGTATAACACGCGTATGCGTGGACTTATGTGTATACATATGTAAATTATATAAAACTAATAATATTTATATAATCATAAAAAACAAAATTCCTTATAAAAAAAAAACAAATTTCAAAAATTAAATCGAATTTATCAAATTTTTTGTTGTTGCGTCATTATTATCTTATACATATATATATATATATATATATATATATACATGTAATCAGAAGGTGATTTTCCCAAGAATATTATTATACTATATATATATATATATGTATATATAATAATATTAATAATAATATCTTTGATAAGACGACGACAATTAAATTGCAGGTGAAATAAAAGAATTTTTCAGAAAGTTTTTTTTTTTTAATTTTTTAATATAGTATTAATTATATTTGCTTTTTATAGATAAACAATTATTATTATAAGAAAAAAACATAAAGAAAACCTTAAGAAGGTTTTTTTATTAAAAATTTTCATTTTTTTTTAAATTGTACTAGTTAAAAAGTTTTCATCCAAGTGTAAACATCTTATCAATAGTATAGTTAAAAAATAATTTGTTATACTAATAATTTCATTATAATTATATACATATAATTAACATTATAAATACATATATAATTAAGTTAATGTATATAAAAAAATTTAATATAATATTACTTGTATAACAGAAAAGTTATGAAAACTGTCATTTTATAACAGAATTTCATTTTGAAAACAGAAATTTTTTTTTTTATATAAAATCAAATGTAATTTTTTTTTTTGGGTTTTTTCTTTAAATTCTCATTAAAATTATATCATATGTATATGTATAGGTACATAAACGTTTTTATGATTATATTATATACAATTATAATATTATTATACTAATATTATAAACTATTATACTACTTGAATTTATTCATACCTGTATGTATGTATATAAATTTTTTTTTTTATATGTTTTTTATATATAAAAACAAACTTCTTAAGAGTATTCTAATTCAGTTATAATTATAAACTCGTATAGTGCAATAGTTTTTCGGTTTTTTATTTAAGCTTTAATTAAATTGAAAATTAAAAAGAAAAAACAATAATAAAATTAATAATTAAAAATTTAAAAAATTTTTTAATAACTATGAAAAAAATTTTTTTTTTAATAAAATAAATTTTTAAATTAAGAAATAATTAATAAAAATAAAAAAAAAAAATTTTGTTTTTTTCAAATTAATTATTGAGTGCTATTGAGTGTAATGAAGGTGCTTTTTAACAAAAAACAAAACAACGAAGAAATTTTACAAAGAACGAAATAATTTCAAATTAAATTTAAAAAAAGAAATAAAATTAAAATTTTTAAAATTAGTTTTAATTTATATTGTGTAGTTGATTTAAAATTTTTAATTAATTTTATAAATAAAAAAAAAAACAAAAATGTGGAACTGCAGTCGGAACACAAAAAATATTTTATTTATTATTTTATTAGGATTAAAAATTTCATTAACAGTCAATGCACTTGACGAATCAGACACAAAATGTAAGTTGAGAAAAAAAACTAAATTGAATTAATTAAATTTAAATTACAAAAAAAAAAAATTAAAAAATTTTTAAAATAAATTCGAAAATCTTGTTTTGATTTCTTGATACCTTTTTGGTTTTTTTTTTGTTTTTGTTACCTCGGATTAGTTTAAATGTCAGTTTGAAACAAGTACGCCAATATTGTATTTTGTTTTTTATAAACTTCAGAGAATTGTTTATTATTGTTTTGGCACAATGATTATTGTATTGTATTGACATATTATGGTGTGTAACTTAGAGGAGATAACAAGAGAAAAAAGAGAGATCATAAATTAAAATCTCATTTTTTTTGGCAAAAAATTTCAAATTTTAGTTAGAGACGGTTTGATTAATTAAAAAAATTAATCTTAAACTTATCAGTGAGGATGGAAAGTGTTTTTGCAAGGATGCAAAATTGTGTTTGAAAAATATAATGTGTATATGACAAAACCAATATAAAATATGAAGGGTAGGACTAATTTTATAGAACGGGTCAATAAAAATGTTGAATATATTTAAAAAGTAAAACAACAAAATTTATAATATATATCACAAAATTAAACAGAATAGGAAACCTATACTCATTTTATGCACTTTTAAATTGCGAAACAATGTGACATTTATCAGAAGTTGAATTATTTTGTATTTGATTTTTGAATCAATGATTTTAGTAAATATTTACAAATACTTTTCATAAAAGAAATTTAGCGCTCTATGACTCATATAATTCTATATTAAGTTTCTATTTAAATATGAGCCGGAACATTAACATTAAGAAAATATTTACGGTATTAGGAAAATATTAATTATTATACAATTTAGTAGAATTTAATTTCAAAAAAATTTATTGTAATAATTAATAGAAATTATAATTAATAATATTTTCAATTAATTTACTATATGTAAAGTTATTATAACGTTTTTAAATGAAGAATATTGCATTTTACTAATTGATTAAAAATGTTTGGGAGTGTTATATAAGTTGAAACATATTTGTGGATGTACAAATTATTTTTTTATAATTAGCGTAAATTTATAATACGAAGAATATACAAATAAAAACAACATTAATGATTGTGTATTTTCTTTTTATTATACATATAAAGCATAATCTTAAAAAAGTAACATTTCATATTTTTTATTACACTATATCGTAAACGACCAGTGTAATAAATGATCACGATAGTAACGATCAAACTGAATTAGTAATATTATTTTGTATTAAATTAAATGAAAATGATACCGCATCTTTGAGCACTGCGGTAAAAATTATGTTTACCGCTCTTAGTTCTATATTTGCACTTATGAATATAAACGGAATAAAAATATTAAGAATTATAAAATTAAAGACTAAATTGAAATTATTTTTGCATATTTAATGTAAAAAACTACAATAATCAAATAAAGTATAGATATATTTTTTTTCCGGCTTTTGAAATAAAATTAAAAGAAAATAATTCTGCATAGTTTTTTATGCTATATACTTAAAACGAGAAAACTATGTAATATCGTAATCGGAAAAGTTAATTGACAACTTAAAATGCACACTGGAATTAATTACAAATTTAAAATTTGTTTATGATTTAACACAAACGTACAAGAGCGATTTTCCGCGACGAAATGTCAGAATTAATATAAAATACGAATATTTAACCGAGACAGCCCTGAATCAAATGGAATCATCACCACGAATTTCACCACCGGTGTTGAAATAACCTAAATTCCTATTTTGCCGCTGGGGTTTTTTTGACATTGTCCGTTTCCATGTGCATTATATGGAAAATATGCATGTGAAATTGATGTAGCTGTTCCGCCTTTGTTCTGGGTTAAGAACGGAAACCGCCCGCCGTTGCCCCTCAATGCTTTTGTTCTGTTTTCACGGTTATTCAGCAATTTGAGTGTTGATATTTGATCATCTTATTATCCATTTTACGTGAGTATAGCCTTTTGCGTTGTAATTTTTAATATTTTAATTGCTCTTACTGTAATTTTTAAAAAAATTGACAAACTAATGTCATATGTAAATAAAAAACAACTTAAATTATAATAATAAATTTATTAAAGTAGGTTTATTTATTTATCCAAAATTTTTTCCAAAAAAAAAATTCTTTCATTAAAGATCGGCATATTTAAAGACGCATTTTACATATACTTAAACATAATAAAGAATTATAATTCGTAATTATTACTATTATTATATTTATAAAGTTATTTTTAAACTCATATATTTTATAATTTACGGTAAAAAAATCATATTTATTTTATTTTAACACTCATAAACTGTAGACTACTTTTTTTTTAATTTTATTAAATCCTATTTTTTAGAAATTTTAATTAAGTCAGGCACTTCCTTTATTAAATATAATTTTTGGAAAAAAAATATACCAGAAAAATAAATTATTTTTTAGAACAAACAAAGGTAGTTTATTAAGTATAAGAATTTTATCAATTTTTATAATTGTTTTTTAAATTTTTTTTTTATTAAATACTAATAAATTACTCATAATTATGTAGAAATTTTTAAATATATTTAGATATGGTATAGAAAGAAGTTCATTGCTATAAATATAAATTATCTTTAAGAGCATGTATTAAGATATTTTTCCATTACAATTGTTATCATTAAAAAAAACTTGTTTACGCTTAAAAAACAAAATATATTATTAAGAAGGAAAAATGAGTTTAAATTTTAGCAATAAAATTTATTTATAAGCGTGATATTTTATTGATTACAACTAAGTTTGCAAATAAAAACGATTTAATTAAGAAACCTGTAACCGCATTCAAATGCAGTGAGATTTTTCTAGACGATAACTCTATTTTCTATATACACAAATGTCAGAGCAGAAAAAAATAAAGTAGAGCCACTAATGAATTGTTCAGTAGCACTTTTCTCTTTGCTTTCATCAATATGCAAAATTTTTCAAATTAAATAACATAATGGCCGAACTCAAGGGTTAATTGTATTAATAAATGATTTTATTTTTTAATAGTATGGCATTTACTGTTAGCTTTATGCTTTTGTAGAAATTTAGAAAAGCTTAGAAAGGCGATGATTTGGAAAGGGGGTGGATGCTGATAAAAATAATCAACTATACGTCATACCGCGGTAGAAAAAGCAAGTCAGTAAAAATTTTGTAAACAGGCACACGGAAGAACAGATTGAAATTAATAAGCATTTTTTTTTCAAATTTTTTTTTTCTAGAAAATTGCTAAAAAAGAGAACTAAAATCCTTATTTTTTAATTAAAGCCTTATTAAGGTTAAAAATTATTAGGATCGGCGAATATAAAGGAGAGCGAATGGACTACTAAAACTATTCGGTGAAAATTCTCTGTGATATGATATAGGCGAATGAAAACAAAATATTTTCAAATTAAATGTCTTGAAGTATAGCAACATTTTTGATTTGACGAATGAATAATAGATTTATTAAAAATAAATTTCTTAAATTAAAATTAAAGAATTTTAACTTCTTAATTCAATCTCAGTTTTTGGATTGAGCTCAACAATCCTCAGTGAATTTATATGGTGTATTTTTATTTATCAATGCAATTTATTATTAACATGAGTTCATATTCTTGATTTTACATAATTTTACAATTTTACATAAATTATAACTTATATCTAAGTTGAATTATCGCGGGTATTTTTGTTTTCTTCACAATTATTTTATTTTATTTATTTACAAATTTTTTGTTTTCTTTAATTCATTTTCACCTTTTCTGTTTTGTTTTGTTTATAATTTAAATATGATTTCTTGAAAATAAAATTTGCATAACATGATGTTAAATAAAAGCAAAGAAAAAATAATCATTATTAATTAATTACTCTTTAAATACGAATTACGATTAACATTGAATAAAAATGATAAATAAATAGTTTGCACATATAATTCTAACACTAACTACATAATATATACAAATACATATATACATAAATATTTATTTTCATTATATTATCTTGTAACATAAAAATCGTGTTATTTTTTTAATTGATGTAAAACGTTATAAAATTGTAATTAAGAAATTATTATTTATTTACATTAAGCTTTTCAAATAATTTATAAAAAATTTTTTGTTTAAATTATAAACATAATACTTAATTATTATTAAGAAATATTTTTAATTATTTTTCGTATAAATATATAGTGTAAAATTTTATATTGAATAAGTTAATGTTATATTGTATAAAAGTTTTTATTTTTAACCTTAAACTTTTTATCATAAATTTTAATGAGCTATTTAAATAGGGTACAGAAAAGAAAATTGAAAAAAAATAAATTTGAATTCGTATACTTGAATAATTATAGTCTAATATTAAAATTTCTGTAGCGTCTATAATTTTTATAACGGTGTATTATATGTAACGCATTCATAAAAATCTTAGCATAATAATGTAATATAAAAGTGTTGAGTACTTATCACTTGAATAGTACTTTACATTGATCAATATAACATAAGAGATGAGAAATAAATGAATTTATATAATTTATTCCACTCTCCACCAGATCTCGCTTACATACTTTTCATATAAAAATTTTATTTCTGATTACTTTAATGACTTGTTTACGTATAGTAACGTAAGCCTTTGTTCATGTTTTCAGTTCTTAATCAGAATTCAAAATCAACCAAAAAATCTATCAAAACAATATTTTTTTTAAATTATTATTTTGTAATACTACGAGTAAAAAAATTATTAAGCAATTGTAATACTTAAAAAATTATAGTCAATATAAGTCGAATAGGAACAAATCCCTTTGATATCCGGCTAAAATAAAAAAAAACGTATTAAGTTCATATCGTATATATAATAAGCATTTCACTTGTAAATAAGTTTATGAGTACCTATATAAAATTATTGACTTTAATGACGTAAATAAATAATATATACTTTTATTATACTGCTATTATCTTATAATATTATAAACTTGAAACAAAACTTCTTAAGTAGACATCAGACTATATGGTTAAATACAAAAAAATTTTCCTTAATTTCTTATATTTAATTATTTCATTTTAAGTACATTATCGTATTAAGAAAATTTTCTTGAATAAAAAAAAAAATGTAATTGTTGATACACGAGAATCACTTGATTATTACACATGGTCAGTTTTAAAATTTGATAAGATATAAATTAAAAATGTCTGACATACGCATATTAACGGTGTATAAATAGTAACGTAAATTTTATATACCTATTATAAAATATTGTACTTTGAAATTAATTTATAATTTGTAGTAAAATAATTAAAATTACCATATTGAAATTTGAACTAAACCAAAAAAGCAGAATTTATTTTCCGTCATCAAAATTAAAGCTATATAAAAAATTTCCATGATTTCGTAAAGAACAACCTATAGAACCTATAAAAATAAAATATAATTTGTTAATTATTGGCAATAATAGCAATAATAAAGATTATAAGTAGATTAAATAAACCTTTTTTTTTTATATTTTCTTTCATAAATTATCAAAGAATAATTTCAAAATTATGCCTACGTAACAGTATACAGGAAAAAGTAATAAGTATATACACAAATTGATAAAATACACGGGTATAACATGGTGATTAACAATTGAATTAAAAAATTTATTATACCACTTATTATATACAATATAATAAGAAATAGAAACTTTGACCAGATTAAAGAATTTATTGAAGATCAAAAATTTTTATCAATATAACTACTATACTTGAATTTCTTATTAATATATAAACACAGTAGCGGATTAAATGAATTGAGCGTCTCAAGTGGTAAAAATTAAAAGTATATTTGAAATAAATAAAATAAAATTTTTTTTACATTAAGTTAAAAATTAAGTTAAATATTAAATTTTAAAATTAATTTTGGTTTTTTATGCTAATTTGATTTAATTCACTCTTATTAAATTATATTTAATTAATTTCAAATGTATAACAAAATATAATTTGAATTTTTGGCGAAATTTAAATAAAAAATTAATGTAATTTGCAATTTTTATTCTATACTCCACCAGGACACAAATTTTTTACAATAATATAAAAATCCACCACTGGATTAGAAACTGTTATATTAGAAGATTGTAAATTGAAAAGTTTACGGTATTAATTAATTTTTTCAAATACACATTTTTGTTACTACTTGTACCTGTATACTATAAAGTACTTCAAATTCTAATATCTGATTTCATTCATTTTTTTTATTAAATAATTAAATTCATAGAATAATAATTACAAGAGAAAATAATAAAAATTTTATATTTAATTATTTGTATGAATTGAAAATATTGATTAAATTTTATGAATTTATTTTTTTTTTTTTTGATAAAAATTCAAATACCTTTTTTTATAGTAGATATTTTGTGTAAAACAAAAATAAAGTACAAAATTTGAACGATAAGTATACGCGCGGTATAGGTGCTTGTATGACAACCACAATATTATATTTTCAAGTTAGAATTATGTGTTTGTGTACGTGTATATGTAAATCCAATTTAATATGATAAGAATCATAGATATTTTTTGAAGTGTCAAATTGCTGTTATTTTTCTTCTTCTTCTTCTATTTTTTAATTATCGGCCACAAGAGATTGCAATATTATTTTATTTTTAGTACATAATAACAATAATAATAAAAAAAATTTCAAAATATCAAATTGCAAAAGCTTTTTTTAAGTGAATTTAATTTAAAATTAATTCAATTTTTATTTTCTTATTTTTTTTTTCAATTAAGAAATATTTAATTATATTTGTACGCATGTAGTATGTGAAAATGTCAATAGTACTTAAAATATCAAAAAAAAATTTTTATTATCGCTTAGCCATCATATTTTAAGAAAGATAATAAATACATAGATATTAAATATGTAAGTAAAGGTACTTGTATTTTAATTAAGTAATTCAATATTCTACTTCAAATAATAATTGAATGAAATTATGTATGTATAAACGGGCATTTTTTGTAAATAATCTATTTTTGAAATATTACAATTTTTATTGATTTTTTCTTTTTTTTTTTAGAAAAATTAGAGATTACAATAATAATTTGATAGTTGGTTACCTTGTAATTAAAAATGTGAACCTATTTAAATATATTTACATTAAAATATTTTCTTAAGAATTTTTGTTGGTCGTTCTATGAAAATGTCATCCATTTACTAATATTCATATTAAAATGACGTCAAAAAATAAAAATATGAGTAAATGAATGTCGAGTGAGTTAATACCGCGAAACGAAAATTGAAAATCATTTTTTTTTTAATTGAAAATTTGAATTTTATTTTATATATACGATTAGATTAAAAATAGTATTAAAAATAAAATAAAAAATTATTTTATAACTATGACAAATAATACAAATTAAGTTCCAATTAACAATTTTCTAAAAATAAATTCGTTTTTATTTTTTAATTTAAAAATTTTGAACTTACATAAATCTACATATGTAATTATACATTTTAAAAATATTGACTTTTCTGTAAAGAAACTTATAAATAGCCACACGAATATTTACATTCCTTGCACGAAAATTAACAATTAAGTAAAAAGTTTTTGAAAAATTATTACAGGAACTCGATAAAATAACGTTCACCTTTACAGTGCCCGCTTTACGCTAGTTGAATAAACATTTTGAAGTAAACTTAATAGTTTTGAAAGTTATATGTCAAAATATATGTAAAATTTGATAAATTACCAATTAACATTTGTTCATCGCTTTTATTCCGAAAAATTTCAAGTTAATCAATTGCCAAAAGCAATTTTTAAAATATTCTCATAAAACTATAAGAGGCGACATCTAGTTGACTTAAATTTAATACCCAAAAACAGGTTAATTATTTTGTTGCCCGAAAACGAGTCAATTGCATAAACCCTTTATTTGTTATCATATTTTAAAAAATAAAATTTAATTATACTTTATTTCACAATTTGAAGTTATTAAAAATATATTAAATTATTAAGAAACTCAGAAAATTACCTAAAATGAATTACATGGAATTGTTTTTTTTTATTTACATTCTTATGAAAAGAGATTTTATAGGTTATTTTAAAATACATTTCTTAAAATTCCAATATTAAATGAGTAGATAAAGTTGAATGACATTAAATTTCAAAATATTTTTATTAAATATGTTTCGAAATTTAAAATATACCCATAAATCATAAATTTACGATAAAACATAATAAGGGTTAATGACTCGGAATCGCTCAGTAAATGGCAACATCACATACCAATAATAAAATGACATTTTTGTAGTTGAACATATTTTTTTGTGTTTAACTGAAAATTAAATTATTACTTTTATCTAAATATATTTAAATTTTCAATTTACGCATTTCACATAAAATACCTTTAATTAGAAAAATTATTAATTTTTCTTTTTATTTTTTAGTATTAAACCAAAGCAATACAACAGTATTAAATGTACATAATTTGCGTGATAATTGGCCGGCAGATTTTATAAGAGCAGGAGAAGAAGAAGATGATGATCCTTTAGCTGAATTTCCAAAAGATTTATTTACAGGTATGTACATACGAGTTATATAGCATTTTTTTGAACTTATTAATGATATTTAAGCATATCATTAATAAGTTAAACAACGCTTACAAAAATATGCATGCATTATGAAATCATATATGAAATGTAAGTGTAGTTGAAACATTTAACTTACAAGATAAATGTTCGTTACCAAGAACGGTAATTTATGAAATTTTTTTAAAATACAAGAGTTTGTCGATCATATGAGCTTTTTTCTAATATATTTATTTCTTAATTTTACAGAGGAACAAAGGAAACAAGGTGCTATCATATTACATTTATTATGTGCCATATATTTCTTTACATTATTGGGCATTGTTTGTAATGATTATTTTTTACCATGTGTTGAAAATATTACAAATGATTTACATATATCAAAAGATGTTGCTGCAGCAACATTTATGGCAACAGCTACATCTATGCCAGAATTTTTTACAAATACTATAAGTACATTTATTACGGAATCTGATATGGGAGTCGGAAATATTATTGGTTCACTTATGTTTAATACATTAGGGGTAGCTGCATTGTCTGGTTTAGCTATTAAAAAGGTATTATAATTTAATTTATAATGTATATTATGAAATATTTTTTTAAATGTATATTTTTTTTTTAATATTTTTTAGTCTGTTCAATTAGATTGGTGGCCTGTCATAAGAGATTGTATATTTTATAGTTTTAATACAATTGTTTTAGTTATTGTTAGTTGGGATTATGTTATTACATTGACTGAAACATCCGTTATGGTTGGACTTTTAGTACTTTATTATGTTGTTATGTTCACTAATAAGCCAATTATGAAAAGAACAAGAGTATTAATTGAAGATAAATTTAATTGTTGTAATTCAACAAGATATGGTAATTAATGAATTATAATTGTATTTAAATAAAAAATACATATATAGTTTTAATATATCCCAGGGTCAGAAATGAAAAAATTCATTTCTAACCACAAGGATAGTAAATATTTATTTATAATATTATAAATTTTTCCAATAATTTTTTTAGATTTTACTGTACCACCTGAAAGAAGTTCAAAAGCAAAATTACCAATGGGTAAGACTGGAAGAGAAGAACCACATCATCATAATATTTTTATAATAAGTCAAAAAAGTTTTCATCTTAATAATGAATTAAAAGCTCCCAATGGTACGTATTAAAAATTTATATAACCTTTATTTTTATATTAGAACAATTTAATTTTTTTGAAATTTAAGATGATTATGCACGAATACTAAATTTTTTTTTTATTTATTTATATAGATGTTGAAACTGATTCAGACGATAAAAATGAACCAAGCAGTTTATTTAAAATACCAAATGGAATTTTTGCAAAAATGTGGTTTTTCTATTCATGGCCACTTAAATTTATTTTACGAATAATTGTTCCTGATCCAGTTAAAAATAGAAAATGGTATCCATTAACTTTTATAATTTGTATAATTTTTATTGGTATTATTTCATATATGGTTGTATGGATGCTTACAGTATTTGGTAAGTTATATATTAATTATTATTAATTTATAAAATTAAAAACCAATTTAAGTACATAAGATAGAAATTATTAACATTTAATTTTTGAAATATATAGGGGTTACATTAAGTGTGCCAGACATTGTCATGGGTCTTACATTTGTTTCTGCTGGATCAACGATGCCGGAAGCTATGTCAAGTTTATTATCTATAAGACAAGGTAATAAATAATATGCAAAAATTATATTAATAAGTGACTTTTTGTATTTAAATGATATTCTAAATTATATGTTATTTTTTTAGGTGAAAGTGGTATTGGTGTTAGTAATTCATTAGGAGCAAATTCATTAGCAATTCTTTTATCATTGGGTGTACCATGGTTTATTCATAATTTATTACATCGAAATGATGATAATTATTATGGTATTGAAATTGGTTCACAAGGAATTCAATATACATTTGGAATTTTATTATTATCAACAGCTAGTCTTTTTATAATATTATCAGTATCAGGATTTAGATTACGAAGAACTGTTGGTTTTTCATTAATATCAGTTTATTTAGTTTTAATAGTAGTACAAATTTTAATTGAAATGAAAGTTATTCCAACATAATTTTTAACAAGTTTAAAATTATTATTTTTACATATAATTTATAAAAAAAGAATGGCCAAGTAGTACTCGATCAAAATAAAATTAATTTCTGGATATTTTGAGTTGTTAAAAATTCCCAATTTAAATTAATATATAAGAAATATTTCACAAATAATACTGATAAGCTCAGCTTGTTATAAAATTAAATTGTTACTAAATTGATATTTGTTTTAAATTATTTTTCATTAATCAAAATAGTTATATAATTGTATTGTTACATTTTATATGAATTCAAAGAATTGTTAAATTAAAAGTACTTAAGATTGATCTCGAAAATATTAATATAAAATTTATGTATAGACATTGAAAAGAAAAGGGATTAACTCTATGGATTAACTAGGCAACCAAAATTTATTTAATGTTAATTAAAATTAAAATACAGAAATTACAGACATTTTTATAATAATCAGGTCACAATTATAAGCTCACAGAGAAATGTAAAATTATTTAAAAAAAAAAATTTAATGAAAACTATAGGATATTACAATTGAAATTCAATTTAATAGTGCGCTACGTTTTATATATCGTTTAAAAAAATTAATATTTAGAAAGGTATGACGAAAATTTAAAAAAATTAAAAAAAAAAATATTAAATAAAATATTATTTACAAGACAAAAACATCTTAATCTGTTGACGGGCACCTTATATTTCTCAAAAAAATTTATTTTGCAGGCCAAATTTATAAAATTGACAAAATTTGAAATATTATAAACAAAATATATGAAAGACAAATGAACAAAATACTTCAGATATATTTTTTTTTTGTTTTCTTAGCAAGTAGATCTTGATAAGAGACTTTGATAGCCGTCAATGGGTTAAATGTTAATATTTATTTTATAGAATAAGCATTATAGTTTAAGTTATTTGTTATGTCATTTGTTTTGTCAATTTTTGTTTCAAAATGATTGTTTTTTAATTTTCACAAAAAATGTGTTTTTTATATATTTAGTTTACAAACTTATTTATATATTGTTAAAATTAATGAATGTGTTCTAAATTTTTTTTTAAAATGAAATGTTGTAAGAAAATCTTTAAAAAACCATAATTTTGAGCAAATAATAAGAAAAAAAAATTGACTTGGTAGGAAATGAGCTTGAAAACTTTGTAATTATTAATTAAGAATTTTGTTAATTTTAAAAAATAAAATAAATTATTTAAAATATTAAAATTATAATATAAATTTCATATAACAATTAAAAATATTCAGATTCAAAATATCACTAAATTTCAATTTAAAATATAAAAAATAAAATTTAATTACTGTGAAGAAATCATTAAAAATTTTTTAAAATCCAGTTTTTAAGTGATATTATTGTTTTAAGACTGATAAATATTAAAAAAAAAATAAAGAAAATGTAAAAAAAAAATATATTAACAAAAAATTCTTTAAATTAAAAAATATATTCTTTTACTGAATTAAAAAAATGTCAAATAAAATGAAATGAATTACAAGTATTGCATATATAACATATTAAAGCTGAATAAATTTTAATATAGGATATATTCGGTATTAATATCCTGTATACTTACACTTTGAGATACAAAAATATATGCATATTTCTATTAAAGATAAATTAACATTATATAAAATAGTTTCTGTACCAAAGAATAATTGCTAAAGAATAATTATATTTTATGTAACTGAATTTAATTATTAAATATTATTTAATTATATAACGATAACTTTTAAGAATTACGGATAATGTACTTAAAAAAAAATTAATAAAAAAAAAAATTTTATAAAAAAAAATAAATGCATTTAATTTTAAAAAAATTAATTGTTAAATATTGTGATATACTATAAATTTATGGATTACTTTGAAATCATTTAATGAGTGTTAATTATTTATCCAGTCGTATCAAAAAGCTGAAAAAGACTATCTTTGGAGATAATATAGAAACTCTATGTTCATAAAATGAATGCGATTTTTTTTCACTATTGTGAACTTACACCGCTAAAAATATAATTTCCGTGACACTGAGTGAAATTTGATTACTGCAATTATCTTCGTGAGAAAGCGATAAATTTATGAAAGAAAGAGATATATATTATGGAAAATGCACATATTCAAACTATTGCCTCTCTTTTGTTAATTTTATTTTCGGATTTTACAGTTTGGCCCTTTTTATTTTGAGACTTGTCTTTATTGTTTTAAACTCGGCTCGTAAAAACATTTAAGAGCATGAAACCTGAATATTATCTCTTTATTTAATGTACGTATAATTTTTAAATTAGGAGAATATTTTTCGAATCATATATTTTATATTTTTAAAAGAATAGAAGAAATTCAACTGAAAATATCAAAATTTTTTACTGAAAAAACAAATTTTAATTTATGCTTTGTCAAAATTATTAGAGTTTTATATGCAAATTATAAAAAAAACAAAAAAAATAACAAAAGTGTAATTTGTAATTTTTACCAATACATAAAATTTCTAAACTAAAAAATATCGAAAAAAGATGAATAGCTATAACAAGTTCAGGTTCATTTTCTCAATTTGTTCTTATTAGAAGAGTTATGAAGAAAAATGTGAAAAAAAAGAGAAAAAAAAATACGATATTGATGAGAAACGGTTTTAAGGTCACAGATGTGACCATTACAAAATTTTTTGCGTAGGAAAAGCAAAAGAAAATTTGCATATCGTGAGGAGTTTCAACTTTGAGAGAAAATTTATTTTTGTTTTTTTTTTTCTTTTTTTTTTTTTTTGTATTCATTTTCGTCTCACGTAATGGCTTTATTTTTATATAAATAAAGAAAACTTTTCTCACATAAATTTGTCCTTCAATTTTTTTTTTAAAAAAAAACCTAAAAATATTTATTTTTACAAAAATTTATTTTTAATAAAAATGTGCGTATTTTGAACACATTTATACATACGCATATATTTAAAAAAAACAATGTCCTTTATACGAAATGTGTGTACTTCAGTGAGGGAAACAATATGATAGAAACTGATTTTTGAAGGACAACAAGTTTTACAATATCAAAACTGATAAATTTTTATTATATTTAAATAAATAAATACAAAAGTGTTTCGTGAATTTTTTTTTATCATTTTATAAAATACAAAAAGGATACTGGTGTAATTTTTAATTTTTTAATAAATCGTGAATGATTGAGATGCTTACATTATACACAACAACAATTTCTTTCTTTTTGAGATTTTATATTGTGGGCTGGAAAAATAAATATTTATTAAATTTCTTTCCAAATTTTTTTACGACCACATCACTTTAATACCCTCGTAGTTAGGTGAATTCAAATTAGTTTTGTGATATAACTGCGCCTAATTTATATGCAATATTTTTTTGAGTAAAAAATTAATAAAATTTTAAAAAGCTGCTAGTTAATCTATGGGTTAAACTGTTTAAATTTAAATATTGTATTTTCGACATTTATTGTGTACTTAAATCGATGCATAAATTCTTTCAGTACTCCATTCCCACTTTAAAAGTTTGCAATTAGAGTAAGATGGATAGTAATGTAAAATAACAATAGTTTTAAGTGGGAATTTGTAATGAACGAGGAGTCAATGCGAGAGTAATAGTTTGATAAATTTTCTCCGACAGATGGCTTCTTATTTTTTTATTTACATTTACGAAAAATAAATGTCAAACAGTTTAGTTTTTAATTTTTTAAACAAGTTGCTGCACTTCACCTCCTTCCGATACGATATTTGTTATTTAGAATATAAACCTTATCCGAGTTTATTTTATTTTTGTAAATAACTTGTTCTTTCTAATTATTTTAATTAAAGATATTTAAAAGTAAAAATATTTAAAAAAAAAAGCATGTAAGTAAAATTAAACATTATTATTCATACAATGACACTGATGATTTCAATTCTCCGAAACTATCCTTGAAAAGAGAAAAAAGAGAAAATTCTATAGAATTAATTTAATTTTATACTTGCAATTCCCCTCCCCATCATTATCGTAATTTCTATTATTGAATTTGAATAGACATCTTCACCTTTTGTTATTTAGTTATATATATATATATAAATATATATATAATACTACATTAATACAAAAACATATACGTACATATAATACATACCTACAAATTTATCAAAATGTATATTTAATATGAGATTAACATTATCCTTAAACTAATAAAAAAGGAACAATTATTTATGTAACAGTGATTTTTATAGACATAAACGGGCACTCTTATCTATACCTATACATACATATATATTATGTGTATATGAATGTATATAGAGTTTTTCTATAAATGAATTTCATTTAAATCATTTTAAGAAAAACTTTATTAAAGTCGACAATAAATATACAGGATTCATTTCAAATTAAATTTTCTTAATAACATCACCTTTATACAAAAAAAAAAATTTCTGTTGAGCCACGAAAATTGAGGCTCATACATATTGCAGTTGTTGGGAAACATAGATAAAAAGTGAGTATCGTACTTGAAGACTGTTTTCTTTTTTTTTTGCATGTTGATCATGTTTTCATAATTGGAACATGAAAAAGAAATGGAGTGACCATATATGAGATAGTTGAAGGAGAATTTTATGAAAGGCGGTTGGAAATTAAATATCGCAGGTTTTAATAGTTATGAATTACGCAATTTTACATACGTTAGCAACTTATATTCGGTACGAAATTCAAATTCTAAAAATTATTTTGAAACATGTGCTGAATTTTTTTTTTCAAATTTTCAGTTAATTTTCACAATTGTAAAAAGTGAACTTCATTATACAGGGATTCTACTGTTCATAAGATATTTACATTTTCGTAGGGCTGATTGTAAGTATGTATGTTTGTATTTATGTTAAAATGACTGGCTAAAAAAAGGCCAATTTAATTTATTTATAAATAATTACAAAATGAATTTTTTTTTGTATTTTCCTCGTTTTTTGTATTGTTCTTAGCGATAATTTTTGTTTTTATGTTTAAGAAAAAGTTTCGCACCTTTTTTCGTAATTCGCAGTCATTTATCTGTTATACAGTGATAAATTAAAATTGAAATAGGGGAAAAATTAAATTTGTGAAAAACATTAAAAATTCAAGTGTTTAAAAAAATATTTTAATTTTCTTTGTTTTTGTTATTATGGGTAAATTTTTTCCATATTTCTTAATTTGGAAATTTCTATACTATGTCTTAAGACACTCATATATATATTGCAAAGTTGAACTAAAGCGTCAATTCAAATGAACAATTTTAGAAAGTTCTTGATTTAAATATAATAATCTTTTAAACTTGAAAAGGAAATCAAAAAATTGGTTGGTAGCACCGTAAAATGTTAAATTCAAATAAACATTTTCACTTTTCAAAATCTGAAAATCTGGTAATTTTACTAAAATGTTCACTGAGACGGGACTATAGCTGAATTTAAATTAAAATCTATTTATATGCTGTTCTGATATCTGAGTTATACTAGAAATCAAACCGCCTTTGGTTTGAACGGTAATAGTCCGTCTAGCTTAATCAAGCAGAGTTTCTTAAGGATTCTTATTTAAATTCTTGACATCCAATTTAGCCAGCTTCCACAAAAGCGACAAGTCTGCTCCATTCCAAAAAAATAGTTCCATTCTGGCTCCATATTCAGTCGAAAATATATAACGAAACATCACATCGAGATATCGAGAGTATTTGCAAGAAATTTGTAAGAACGTTTGCAGGATACAAGAAGACTGATTCATTAATTAGACTTCTTTTCTGTACTTGAGTTCAATATCCACTTTTTTTTTTATAAACATTTTAATTTCTACTTGCATGGTTATTCATTCATTCATATAAGGTTTCTTCGTGATTTTTATACAGGATATCCTTTGTATTTGGGTAAAATTTAACGTAAACATAAAAATTTTATTCTTATAAAAAATATTCACAAAGCATTTTTCATAAAGGCACTTATCACTTTTAAAAAATTTCAATCAAAATGAATAAATAATTAGTGAAATGAATACAATAATTTTTTTTTTCTTTAAATATCACAATTTGAATGGTACACAAAGTTTAACAAACAAGAATTTAAAATTCATATTGTACTCGTCGTGAGAAAGTAATTTTATTTTAATTCACAAAATTTTCTTTAATATTTTATAAATATGTATGTATATTGAAATTTATTAATTCAATTATTTATACATAGCCTATATATTTATGTTATACAATATAAATATGAATTTAATTTTAAAATCTTATCAACTGTTGCATTATAAAATTCCTTTACGTATATATACATACAAATATATAAACACAAATATATGTTTAATGCGCATTATTGCACCTATGTATACCTATACGACTATATACTTACCACAATATTATGATTTTGTATTTATTCTATAATAATCTATTCTACAATATAACGGGTACAAATTGTCAACAACAGATTTCAGTCTATCCGTATATGCATACATATAAAATATGTGTAGTCCCTATATGTATGATTATTTGTTAAAAATTATTTATATGTATATTATATACATCTACATATATGTACAATATTTTTGTATATTTCCCGTTATTTTATGATTAATATTTTTGTTTTGTGAATGTATTTGTTTTGCATAGCAACATAATTTTTGCAATCATTATCATTATTTTCATAAAAAAAAAACAAAAAGTTTCTCAACATTTTAATTTTGATACAGACTAAAATGTTTCTTAACATTTTATATGAGTGCGGAATTAAATTTTATATATATGTATCAGATTTACTACAAATATATTCAAAATTATGATGAAAGTTAAGGACTCAAGCATTCATATAATTTTTGATTTTGCAAATTACTGCTTGATTGTTGATTTGTAAATGACTGCTACTCGTTGGGCGTTCATCTAAGCAATTCAAATCGATTTCGATAACTAAAAAATTGCAATCATGTTGTAAAAATATCAAACTATTTGATTACTAATTTACATTTTAATAGAAAACACTATATGAAATTCTTAACTATTACCTCATTTATATGACAGCTTGAGTACGTGACTTGAAATCATTTCGAAACACAAGCCGTGTTTTTACCTCGCTAGTAAAGCCCGGAAATGACATTTAGCTATTACATTTTAAGTTAAGTAAACAAAATTTTTTCATTGTATTAAGTGAAGCCGGTTTCAAATCAAGCAATGTTTATAAGAGCATTAAATAGGTTTTAAGTACACTTGATGCTATCATGTAAACTGAGTAAATGTATCAAAAATGTGTTTACTGCAAAAATGAACTCAATACGTATAAAAATACATATAAAAATTTTTGATACAAAAAATCTAAAAATATTAATGTATTTGTAATCTTTGTTCGGCAACATTATCTAATACAAAAAAGAACACAAAAAAATCTTCATTCTCCTTTTAGAAATTTTAATCATAACAGAAGAGCATCATCATATTTTTCAGTAGCTGTGATACTGTCGAATAATAAATACCGTTAAAAAATTTGGATTTTTTGGAAACGTTGGAGAGCGCATAAATTATACGCGGTGTTTTATTCATGTATCTTTGAGTGTCAATATTAAATGTAATGTGAAAAAATAGAAAAAAAAATTAAAAAAAAAAAACGAAAATATTAAATTTTTTTTTAAATTTAAATATACATAAAATATTTTAAGTACCAATATTTTTAAGTAGTGTAGACCCGGAAGTAGTTTTATTTAATTTTATTTTGATTTATTTTGTTTTTCTTTTAGTAATTGATTTGATTATTAAATTTTTTTTTTAAAATGTAAACAACATTTTGTGTGTTCTCTAAGGGTATTAACATTTTTATTTTGATATTCAAACAAACTCATTAAATTTATATTTTGTTTAACAAAAATATGGAATAAAAATAAATTGAATTTGTGGTGAATTTCAAATTTAATAAAATCTTTTGATTTATTGTACGTACGTGTGTGTGTGTTATAGGGTTAAAATTTAAGTGTATTATAAGTATTCAAATTTAAATATTTTTTATGTAAAAACTAAAATTAACATGTAAGCGAATATTTTCATAATTTCATTATTTTACAATACATATACATGCATGCATACACATATTTATTATGTATAAAAAAGTATATCAAAATATACAAACATCCATGAAAAAAAAAAAGAGTGCATATTGTATAACAAACATAAAGAATATACGCACCTAAAACAATATATAAAGGGTGGTTTTTTTTATTGCGGTTTGGATTTTTACGTTTTTATTACTAACATAATTCGTAACATTTGACAACGCCAAATCGATTAAATTTGATTTGTGACTTCGAAATATGATGTGGCTAACAGTAAAATAAAATTCTTTCAAATTCCTAATAATTACCAATAATTATTAATTAAGAATGCTAATAATTAAGAATCGATTAAAATTTAAGGCATGATTGTGTATTTCGCTAATTTTACCGTGTTCCTCACCGAATGAGAACAAAGTGAGTAAGTGTTATAGCAATATTTTGTATAATGTAATTTTCAAGTAAGAAAACTCTTTTCTTATTGCGGATATCTTTTTCATTCCAAAATGGACACAAAATTTAGTCACCTTTCATTCAATTTGTTTTTCAAAATTGACCAGTTCTAGTCGGTATTTAAATAAAACTGCAAAAATCCATTCTAATTTTAAAAAAAGGAATAAAAAAGATGACTCAAATAAAAGATCACGATCAGTCTTTCAAGAAAGATACACGATCAGTCTTTTAATTTAATATTGTGAATCAGCCAAATTTATTGAACACTGATGAAGGTAATTCATTTTGACATACAATTTCGATTGTTTTCTATTGAATGTTATAATATCGATTATCTGAAATCGATTATAGACTTTTAGAAATTATAATAAACCCGTTTATTAAAATAATTCGGTCGGTAATATTCCAACCGAGATTAACAAGAAAATGTTTTAAAACTGATCCGATTGGTTCTTGGAAATTATTATAAATTATTATAATTAATTTAATCATTATTATTATAATAATTAAAATCATTATTATTATAAATAAAAAATTAAGTGACAACAATTGACTTGTCAATTCAAATAAAAATTATATTCAAAATTTTTAAATTTCTTAAAATTTTTCCTTAAATTTTAAAATCATTATCAATTAAAAAAATCACCCTTTCTTAAAATTCTGTTTTTTATAATAATAACGGTATAAAAAGAATAGTAATGACATTATGTTTAATGTTTGTATAACACAAAAGGAAATAAAGTAAAAATGAAAAAAACAAAGTGAACTTTGAGCTTTTAAAATGATGAGATTTTTTTCTTATATTTTAATGAATGAAAAGTAATTTTTTGTTTTTTACTTTTACTTTTATTAAAAGTTCTGTTATACGGGTACAGAATACTCAAATAAGTATACCTGCCATATACATGTTGCATACAAGTAGTATATCATTAAAATAAATATATAAACAATACGGAAATTAAGTTAAATTTTAAGTAGCTCTCCTCTATGTTTGTTCAACTTTATATTATATAAGTATACACATATATGTACATTACTAACAGTTCATAAAAGAGAACCAGTACACGTTTGCTATACATGCACTCTATGTTTTATGTACATCCAAATACGCAACAATAATTATTATGTGTTAAATGTAGTGCAGTAGTGTAAAAACGTAAGAACAAATGAAGCAAAAAACAAAAAAAAAAAAAACAATATTGTGAATGAAAATTTTAATTTTAACAAAATTATTTTTTAATTGAATTTTTAATTGATTTTTGTTTTATGCTCTTCTTTTTTTACAAACCTTATGACATTGTATATATAATTAATTTACAATATATAAAGGAATCTACATTGAAAATAAAGCATGTACCTAATTATGTTTGTATTTGCAATGTGGGTAGATATGTGTGTACTTTTTAAGCGAAAAAATATTAAATAAATTTAAGAAAACAATTAAAAATTAATTTTAACAATAAAAATACATGGAAAAGTGTGCATGTTTGGAACTATAAAAGTTATAAATTTTATTAAAAATAAAACAATAACTAAAAATTTTTTAAAAGTGAATAAATAAATTCTTAATTAACATAAAATTTGCATATTACATGAAATTTTTAAAGTTATAATATTTACAATGATATGTACATAATTTATTTGTATAGCTACTTAAAAAATAAATAAATTCGAACAATAATTCTGAATGATTTAAGTAGTAATACTTGTGAATTATAAGCAGGCAAAATGACAGAATTATAACAAGAATATGTCACGTTTTGACAACTCATATATAATCCGAAAGCGTCGTAAATGCGACACAAATCATTTTGTAATTGTACAAAAAGAAAACTGATAGGTGAAATGTTGAAAGCTGATCTGTTCGTCTTATTCTAAGAGAGGTTGTTTTGCGCTTTTAGCTGATTGAAATTCATCACCAGATTATAAGTATAATTGAATACGATTTCTAGAACAACCTATAATTCTAAATAAATATTTCATACATGTGAATCTATATATATATTGTCTTATATATGAATTACACAAAATTCATGAAATTCTATTGTGAATTATAGATCCGCGAATTTTAAAAAATAAAGAGGATTAACAATTAAAAAATAATATTTTAAAAAAATATAAAATTATTAACGCGATGGCTAATACATACACTCATTTGAATATTATAGAGTGCATTCAATTACTTTATTCTATACTAGAGTCAGAGCAGCTAATTAAGACACTGAAACAAACTGTTGGAATTCAAGATGACTAATCTTTCACTTAAAATTTTTTCTTTATAACTAAATTTTTCTAAGAAAATTTTAGTTTTTATACAATTTCACAAAATTATTCCTATCAGACATTAGTCATTTGAGAACTCAGAAAATTGCCTCTATTTTGGAATAAATTTCCAAATTGCATTTTTTGACTTGATTTTCTTTTGATAGTAGTATTTTACGAAAAATTTTAAACCAACTTTGGTCGAAAAGCCTAATTTTATTGGTTAGATTTGATTTTTATCGAAATATATCGTTAATAATCGTTATGTTTCGTCACCTTAAATGACAATAAAATTATTTGACATTAAAGAAAAAGTAATTAAGGCTTCTATGAGTGCTTTAATAAATATTTTATAGTACTTATTTGGTAAAATTTTTATATCTGTTATATTTCACTTACACTTATGCGGTTCTTCTTCTAATAAAAAAAAAATACATTAATTAATTTTCTATTTTAAAGTTAAAGTAAATTGATTATGGTACTTGAATAAACTATTTTTAAGTTTTTTTTTTTAAAATATGAAATCGATTTCAATATTAAATTCAATAAATTACTAATACTCAAAAATATTTTTAATAATTTATGCTAAAATAACAGATGTTTCTAATAAAGTTATACTCGTATAAGCATTCAATTTTAGAATTTTATTTTAAAAAATAATTTTTCTGTTTCTATTACTTTTCTAGACGAAATTTGTTATACATACATAGATAAAAGTATAATTGACAATGGTATATACGAAAATAGTTGCACCACATTTTTTTCCTTTTTTTTATTCTCTAATAATATAAATTGATACATTTGGAAGAGGTCAAATTCGAAACCATAATTTTATAGTTAACCAAGTAATTTTTTTTTGAGGTTTTATTTTATAGAAAAGAAAAAGTATTGAATTTCTTAATATTTTCAATATCAATTTTTTATAGTTAAATATAGTTATAATTATAACAGAATAATATTTTATAAATGTATGTACAAATGATTTGTTGAAAAAATATAATGTTGTTCTTATATAAAATAAGATTTGATAAAATTTAAGAAATTTTCTAGAAAATTAATTAATTATGGAACAATAAATACTTTATATACGTGCCTAATTTTCTCTAATGTGATAATATTTCTCAATATATTTATGGACTATGGTATATGAAAACGAAATACTCAATAACTTTGAAAATTATTTATTTCAAGTAAATTGAATTTTGAAAATCTGAAAACTTTTTTTATTTCTCATTTTGAGTTGTTGAATGACATCAGAGAGAGCCATAACTCAGTTTCGTAAAACTCAGTTTCAGTTAAATTAAATTGTATTTGTTTTGACAATAAAATAGATGACAAACGATTTTTTTTTTATGTACAAATAATACGCACAAAGATTATTTAAATATAGCATTAATTTTTTTTTGTTTACAATTTGAATTTTTCCTTATATACAATGTCAAAAAACGCAATGCAACGAAGCATCATAGATTTAAACTGTTATTTAACTGAGCTGCACCAGTTCTTTTAATATTCCGTAGCATTTTCGAAATTCACAATTAATTACTTAAATGATAATCTAAATGTTTTTAATAAATCCAAGTAGCAATTAATAACAAACTTTGATGTGTATAAACACTAAGCAACACACCGTCACACACTTTCAAAAACTTAATTTTTATTATAATTTGAGTTAAAACATTTATATAATCAATATAATTATGACATATATACACATATACAAGTAGATTTCTTTAATTTGTTATATCCTATATAAATATGAAATTTTGATAACTTTGAAAACAGTTACACATTTATTTTATATACTGTTATATAATTAACTCTGAAATATTAGAAATTCTGATATGTAATAAATTACATGATGAAATTATAGAATCAACCTACAATTTTCTTATTTTTCTTTTTAAGTTCAGGATATTTTAATACATATATAACATAAGCACAAATTGTGTAACATACAAAATGAGAAAAATTATTATACATATCGATGATATACATATTGATATACTGGTTAGAGTTAAAGATTTAAAGAGTCTCAAATGTTAAAGTTAATAACATATGAACTGAGCATATTATTTATGAATTTTAATTACAAAAGAAAACACAAATCCCAAATGTGGTAAACAAATTTTCCTATATGTACTTACTATACCTTTATGCTAAAAATTTTACTCATTTCTATATAATTGATCTTTAACGAAGAATTAAACTGTCTGTTATTTGTCAATAATTTATTGACATAATGTGAAAATTTGATTGTAATAACTCGTAGGACTTTTTCTAAGATTCTAAAGTTTGTCTGTTAATTATCACAAATCATTGATTTCTTGTAGTTTTACAGCTCAGTATCTCGACAGCTTCGACGCGATTTCAGCAATAGAAAATTCGTGTAATCTTAAAAGATAGAGTAACTTTATTCTTTTATAGCTCTATTCATTTTATAAGAATATGCCAGATCATAAAAAGCTCACTAGGGTTTTGACAGCTGCGTTTTGACAGTACGATTTTGACAAGTAAGCGTTTTGTAAACACACCGTTTTTTCTAATCACATCTTCAGGACTATTTCAGGAGAATATGAAGCTTAACAAAATATTTCACCGATTTTTCAGCATTATTTAACTAAAACAATAATCATTTTGTATTCAAAATCAAAAATTTTTCCGTGTTTCACTGACACAAATCCGTGTTGAATCAAAAATATTTTCTTCATCTAATACAGTACGTATTATATATGTACATGTCCAAAAAGAATAAAAAATGTTTAATTTATGAATTTTCTTTTATAAAATTTTGCTTAGTGTATACACAAAAGGTCAATCATAATAATTGACAATTAGTCCTTTTTTTCCTGCTTTCACAAATATAATGAGCATTTTACACAATTTATGTACTTACACAAGAAATAAACAAACATATACACTTCATATATATTGCACACATTTTGATTTGAAACCACAAAAAATTATTAATTATAATTCTTGTCAATCATATTTCAGGCAAAATTGTTAACATCTCTTTGTATATACATATATATTGTACATAAATACAGAGTGAAAATGTAACATTAACATAAATGTGTTAATACATATGTAAATAAGGAAATTATAATAACAGCAATGTATAAAAGCGAATATTATACGTGACTTTAATATTAAAAAAAAAGAGAAGATCCACGCATTTTTTTGTGTGTTTTTGGTGTGTGGTGTGGCAAGTCCTTTCAAAACAAATTTATTTGGTTTCATTTTCTGTTTTCTTGTTTTTTGTTTCATTTTTTTTCTTATGTTTGCTGTGTTTATTTTTGTCAATTATTCACAATGAGAATTTTTTGTTATTCAAATTTCATTTTATTCTTTACTTTTCTCTCTTTTTTTTTTTGCTTATTAATTGTAATAATTAGTTAAGCTTGAAAATAAAAATTAAAAATGGATAAATTTATAATAGGTTTCTAAAATACAGAAAAAGAAAGAAAAAAGAATGTTGGTGAAATAAATTAAAAAAATAATTTGAAAAAAGAAAAATAAATTTTTCGATGTGTTCCCAAGATAATATAGTTTAAAAATTACTGAGATTGCCATAAATATGCGAAAATAAGCGCTTTTCAAAGGCAAATTCTCATTTTTCGAATAAGATTTGTCATTTGGATTTCTTGCTTTTTCAATTGTAATTCACATATTTTGCACATAATGGGTTTCTCATAAATGGGTAGTTTAGTTACGAAACCAATTCTACTGAGTTCGTTGCAAAGTTCATTTAAAACGCTATGAATTTCAATATAAAAGGCGTAATAAAAGGTTGTTGTATGCTCAAAACTCTTTTCTTCCATAAAATTTAAATTTTAATACAATTTTCATCCTGAAATTATGCAATTTTATATTAAAGATATTGCTCAAAGCTATAAAAAGAAGTACAACTCGGAACTGGATTTTCATATACAATATCTATGATAAGAACTTAAACTATAAACCTCTAATATTCTCTCTCTCATTTACTTAAATAAATCACATTCATTTTTAAAAATAATATGTCAAGCAAATACGGAAAATATTCTTCTCGTTTTAAAAACTTTGTTGTATGCGAATGCAATATAATACTTTGATAATTGTATGATAACAATGTATTGTATGATACTGTGACATGATGCTCTTTCTTTGCCCCCAAAAGAGGGGAAAATAGTGAAATACAATAGAGATGCCGAGATGCGTTTCAAATAAAAAATGATAATAAGGGTATGTTGAATAAATTTGATTTAAAAGTGATAATTTTTTTTTTTGTTTAGTAGTGATAAAAACTCGCTTCGTGATTTCTCAATAATTTCTGTAAATGATAAACGAATAATGAACTAGTAACAGGTTTTTATTATGTGTAACGGGGCGGAACGATAGTGTTAATTGAATTGTTACCACCTATAGGCCGAAGTAATTTTTTCTGACATGAAATTCTCCTTCAATTTAAATTAATAAAATTTAAAACTCTCTTAATTTCATAAAAGTATGTCGGTAATTTCAAAATTAATATTATTACACTTTTTAAGTATATTTAGAAAATCCCATTCCCTCTGATAATTTGAGGAGAGAATTAAAGCATAATCTTAATCTCTGTTAAGGTAATTTAAATTACTCAATCTACACACGTATAAGTAAGGTATACTTTAAAAAGAGAGGTGAAATGAATTCGTGGGGTGAAATATTTTCTTAAGGTAGATAAATAAATTGAGTAAAAAGCAGTTACATAAGCGTAAATTTCTTTGTTGTCTATTTTATTTAATTAAGATGATTTTGAGTTTCTTGTCTCTTCAGTCTTTTTGAAATAAGATTTTTTCAAAGAGAAAGACAAAAACAAAAAAAAAAATTATATACGCGAAATGAAATTATTTTTATTTTTTGATTAAAAAAAGCGAGAATGTTATGAAAAATAGAAGAGGTTTTGAGGAAATACCAAAGAAAATTAAGTAAATAATTTGTTTTTGTTTTTGTATTTATAAAATTTTTTTAAATAAATCACGGTATTTCCAAGAATGCTTTCAGTAATTACTTAATTTCATATTAATTATTAGGTTTGACAATGAATTTTTTGGGTCTAAATATGTCACTAGCATATGAGAAATTCAGTCTTTTATGCTTTTGAAATTTAATTTCTTTTTAATTGTAATTAAATTTGCTAATTGTAATTAATAAAAAATTATTAGGGGCCAAGGTTGAAAAGTTGCTGCATTTAGAGTTTTCTTTTTATATAAAAACTGTGCATCCCTTTTTTTTAATAAGTGACGCTGTCAATAATTTTTCCTTAAAATACATTCTAAAATCAAATAATTATTTGTGATCGGGTCTTGCAGGTACTGTAGTGAAGGGGAGGAAACTGCGGTGCACCTTCTCAGTGAGTGTTGAGCGTTAGTCTGTAAGAGAAGAGCCAGTTTGGGCGGGGCCTGGCTGGTAGATAAACCGTTGTGACACATTCCCACGGAAAGGTTTCTCAGATTCATCAGGAAGTGTGAGTCTTGAGAGGGTGCTCTAAGAAGGAAACTGGGCGCTTGTGGTAGGGGGCACAATACATATTTTAGGTCACGGTGCATCATCATCTAATTCTGCGATCTACAATCTTACGTTCACATTTCACTGAAAAACGTAAAACCATTTACTGGAATAAATTTTCCTAACTCATTAAACTCAATTACTTTATATAATTTTCAACATAATATACATACGCGAATATATTTGGGAGTTTTATTAGAACACCGCTGATAATAGAGGAGATTTGAACTTTTTAATATTTTTTTTTTGCGTATAATCCAAAATTAATTTAATTCATTAATTTATTAAGAATTTTATTTATAAATTATTTTCAGTAAAACTTTTCACAAATATTAAGATTTTTTCCCTTTCTTGCTCAAGGTCAATTAAAAACTTTGAAAGAAACTTAAATTTCATTAAACGCTTTAGTTTTATAGAAGGCAGTCAATTTAAAATTATAAAATATGAAAAATATTTAAAAAGATTTGTATAACTGTAAAGACAATGGATATTTAGTCTTTCTGAAATGCACAGCCCTTTTTAAATACTTCTCACACCATTCTTTCGTTTAAAAATGAAATTTATTTGCAGCGAAGAGAGAGTGAGAGGCACAAAGTATACGTATATACGTTTTAACAGGCTAGTTGATGCACTCTTTCGAATATGTATATTTTTTATCGATTTAATAATTGTTAGCGAAACTTCGGCCTCAATTTTGAAGGAAACTAGTTCCGATGATGTTATTAGACGACCAGTCTAATTCCATTCATTTGCAGCCACTTTGTTTAAATGAAATTTAAAAATAAGAATATAAGACGCGAACACAAATTTTTGAATTTAATTTAGTGAATTCGTTTGGCTGTTAAGTAAATCCTAAGTTAATTAAGTAAACTTAATTGAATCCGGCTAAAATTTTTTACAAAGTTTTTGCTTTTCGCATTTTAAAAATTGTTCATTTCTTGGTGATTTTCTCTGTTTTTTTCTCATTAAATACATTATAGCATCTTTTGAGCTTTCATCGTCTTGTCCAAACTGTAGCATATGCAAATTACTTGCCAATGACCTGCTCTTTTCATCATAACAAATAAATACGAATATAGACGGAATTTTTTACGCATACCACACTGTTTTTTACTTTAAAACCTTGAAAAGTTTTCTTTTAAAATATTTTTATAAATTTTTAATAATTTGCAAAAACAGTTTTTTAACAATAGTAACAGTACAAGTTTTAAGAGTCAAAAATCTATTTACATATTTCTATGTAATTCTATGTTCTATTCGTTAGTCCAAGTACAAAAAAAAATAAATTTTTTATATAAAAATTCTTTAAGATTCAACGGATTAATAAATTTCTTTGATCTTTTCGTATATAAACAAAATAAATTTAAATTTTCATTTACATATATACATACACATACACATACAAAAATATGGAAATACAAAACTAGAAAAAATATTGCAAATATTGTATTTAAATTTATGAATTTTTATAGTAAAAGAAAAAAATTTAAAAATTTAAAAATTCTTAAAAAAATTTGAGAAAATTTTTTTTTAAATTTTCAATTGTTTAAGAAAATTTCATTTATTTATTTTTATTTAATGAGGAAGCTGCAACACAACTATTTATTTATAAATATACGCAGACATGAGAGTATATGTATTGTATTGTACATATATACCACACATAAATTGAAACCCGGGGGATTTCGAAAACCAATTATTTTCTTTTCATTTTTTTTTTATTTTATTGTAAAGAAAATAAAAATTCATGTATAATAACAATTGAAAATATAATTGATGTTAAATGTAAATACATACACATGCTTATACATATATATTAAATTTATTTAATGTATGTATATATGTACTTAGAGTTGTACTGGAATGCTCATATTTCATACTCCGAAATGAAATATAAATTTGTACAAAATAAAATTTTTGATTTTATAGCAAAAAAAACAAGAGTTATTTAAAATTTAAATAAAAAATTTTAATGAATTTTTAACTTTAAACAAATATATTTGTCAAATATTTGTCAAAAATCTAATAAAATGTCATAATGTCAACTCTGTTCGAAAATGTTTTTGAACATATTGGAATTGTTTCAATCGTCATTTAGATTTTTTTGTTGATGTTTACAACAAAAAGTATTGTACAGCCGATTTAAAAAAGAGCATTGACATTTTTCTGTTCTTACATTAACTGTCACTCAAAACCTTATTTACAAAACAAAAAGTTGAAGTTTTTATATTTCAAAATTAAAAAATAACAATAAATTTCGCATGTTGTTCGTATATTTTAGAATTTTTTCTTTATTTGTTTCTGACTATTATATCTGAAAAACGGTAAATTTTTCTTGATTTTTGCCAATACTCTCTTCCAATAAAATAAATTTGTTTTTCTTTTCAAACAAAATTCAGATCTCTCTTAATAATTTTAATTTCTCTCTTCAGTCCAACTTGTTTCTCCAACTCTAATTCTCAATAAATTAAATATTTTTTCCTAACAAAATAAATTGTTGTATCGAAATAATCGGGCTATGACTTATTCGTAAATATTACAATGCTTCAAATATTCTAATAAAAGTATGCAACATTTGCCTAAAAGTATGCCTTTTTATACAAATTTATGAGATTAAAATAATTTTCAACCCGTTTACAATTAAAAATTTTAATTATTAGAGAAAATTAATAATAATTTATTAAATAAAGAATATTATGTAATGTTACCATCAATAAATTACTCTCTCTCTCTTCTATGTTTCTGTTCTTATCTTATTCTAATTTCAGAAGAAAATTTTGAGCAAAAATATTTGAAAAATTAGAGCCCGTATAACTATATTGAATTACACAAGCAAAATTTTTTTTTTATTTTATCCATGATAGAAAAAAAAAGAAAAACCTGCAGGACTATAAAAAATAGAATGAACACTGTATATATACCTATACTCTATACGGTCTATACCGCATTTATGTAGTCTCATTACAAAAAAAAATATTCACCAAAAAATAAGGTAAGAAATCATTAATATAAAAAATTAATGTATAAAAGCTTTTGAAAAATATCGGCTTTAATTTGATGTATTCAAATTACAAACATAAACACATACAGTTCACTCATAACATATGTATAACACAATATATAATGAATATAAAAATATATAAACAACATATTTATTATATTTAATAAGCTACTCTCTCTTATATAATCTTCAATTTAACTTCAAAAATACCATCATATCAAATTCAATGACTTTTATACTTGTATATATATATGTATGTATGGGCAATCGATTTAGATAACTCTTTTGTCCTATAACATCATATTTTAAGTTAATGTGTACGATTTATAAAATCGAAATAATATACATGTCAGAAGCGTTAAAATATATATCAATATATATATGTATATATATATATGTATATATATATCATATATATACATAATTCGTGTTAAGAAATAAAGTTATAAAATGTAAACAACATAATATTGGTGAATATATACAGTGTATATGTAAATGTTCTGCTTTGATGAAGGACAAAAAGATTTCTTTCACGCATTTTTGAAAGAAATATAAAAAAAATATTAATTGGGTGGTTAAATAATGTTCTCAAGAGTGGTATTCGGGCTGTCCGTGTGTCATTTGTTTTTTTTTATTCAAAAATATTTTTAAATTATAGCCGGAAAGTATGCAATTTTTTGAATTTAACTTATTGAATTTAACCAACTTTATTATTTTCAGCTTTATTTTAAAATTTTTTTTTTAAAATTACAATGTTTTTTTTTAATAACACTGGTCTGAAAAAGTTAATTTTGTAGAAAAACGCTGAATAATGTCAAAAAGTGGTATGACAGCTTGTATGAAGCCGTCTAAATTCGTTGCAGTCTCTCGCAATCATACATTAGTAATTTGTATGAAAATAATAAGTTTCTTTCCGGCACGCATTATAAAATTTTTCATTTCATTATTCTGGTTTCTCGGAATATTTAATAATATGTGTTTGAACCACCTGTTAGTGATTTCTTTCAACTTAAGTTTCTTTCAACAAAATTTAAGGCCAATTAAATCTTTTAGTAATAGCCAATTAACTTTAAAGAGAAAAGTACTTTTTTAAAAGCTGTACTCATTTATTTTAATTTGTTTTGAATAAAGTTATAAATATATTTGTATTCACGTTTGTTTCGTAATGTAAGGATGGATGTTGTACAAGTATATGTAGTGCAAAGTAATGTACTCAACTATTCAAATATTATTTTTCACCATAGATATTTGCATGTGTATGTGAAGCTAATATATTTACATTTTATGTCAAAAAAGAAAGAAACAAACAAATAAGTAAGAGTTTTCAAAGCAATACAAAACAACTTTAATCCTTATAAAACATATGTACAGTAATATATTTACATTTTTTAACAATGTTTTATTCATATATATATATATATATATATATATATAAACTGTTTTCACACTTAAAATTATAGTATACATATATAAGTAAGCAAAAAAGTGTCATTGACAGATTATTCGTGTCATTAATATTATTTTTGTTCACTAGCTAATTAAATTGTTGAAATACCACACCTTTATAATATTACGATATTATTTTGTATATAAGTGTTTTTGAATAATGTAAATTCACTATTTACATATTTGTATGATGATATATATAAATTATTTGCATAGGCTGTTGATTTTATCAGTTATACTTGTATATAAATATTTGATAGTTAGTATATGTTCCGCTATATCTTTTGATTAAGAAAAAATTCTATTGAAATTTGAAATAATTCAGCAAATTAAATATTTGATGAAATTTTTTTTTATATAAAATTTGTTATAGGACTTGGAGGATATAACAAGATGATGGAGGATAAAATTTTAAGTCAAAAATTAAATTAATTGCTTGTAAAGAACTATTTTTCAGTATAGGGAAAGACGAAAATTTTTTAAATCGCTCATTCAGAGAAATAATATCATAATAATTGAACTTATTATTGCAAAAATGAGTAATAACTTCTTAATGGCTAGCTTACCAGCCTCCTGTTCGTGTTATATAAATGCACTAATTATGAATTCCAAGTGTTTCTGGTATAGTTAAAAAAAAACCAGTGTTATCATTTAGAAAATAGCTCTAATTAACAGAAATAGCCGAAAATAGCAAAAATAGTCCGAAATTGTAAAAATAGTTTTATATTTAATTAGAATAAAGTTGTTAAAAAAGAAACATCTAAATTTTAAATGTAGTTCGAAAAACATAAATAGCCGAAAATGGCCGAAAATGACCGAAAATGGCCGAAAATGGCCGAAAATAGTCAAAAATGACCAAAAATAACCAAAATCAATTGCAAATAGCCGAAAATAACAGAAATAGTCAAAATTAAATAGTAAAAATTGTTTTAAATTTACTTCGAAACATCCCTTCCTTATTCCAAATGGCTCTCTTCGAACTGTAAAATTTTCATTCAAACTTGCTTTATGAATTAGGCGTTTATAGCTCTAATTATTGTCCAATTTTCATGTATAATGTAGAGAAAATATTTTAACAAAATTTAAAACCACTATTCGAACTCGAAAAAAGCCCATGTTTTTTTTTAAACAACTGAACAGTACTCTTAATATTTTATTTCAAAGTGAACAAATATTCCGTACTTTTGAAAATCTTAGAAATTTTTTTATATACTCTGACATCTAATTATATATTTCAAATCGAATATAATTGTGATAATACGTTAAAAAAAAAATATTTTTGTTTCTGATTTTTTTTCATTGGAAATGAAATCATTAGTTAAGCATAAATCTGAATGAAAAATATTAACGAGCAGAAAAACAAGGATGGGGCCATTGTATGCAAAGGAATATTTAAAAAAAAAGAATTCACCTGCTACTTTTGAATCTACACCTAAATTTTTTCTTATTATTCTTATTATTCCATTTTTGTAGAAAAATAATAATATTATAATGAGCATTAAGAGCATATAATGAGAACGTATATAAGAGTGTCAATAATGTAATGATTATTTTCATGACAGCTATGAATCAAAAATAAAAAATAACATTTAATCTTGCATTAATTCACAATTGACAAGTTTGTTTCACTCACTTTTCTGTTATTCATTTTGATTGTTGCTCTTGCATTTGTCATTATTTGAGATTATTTAAGAATTCAGATAATTCTTCGATTATTTTTTTTTATGTATAGGTAACTTAAAATTTATCATTCAAGTTATTGAACTAGAAAATTTTTTCATAAATTTTTATTAATTTGTAATTGGATTTATATTTGATTTTCTCGGAATTTTATGATTATTTTTTTTTTTTACTGGAAAAGGACAATTTCATGGGACATCGAATTTCCAAAATATGAATGAAATTTAAATATAAGGAGAGAAAAATTGAGCGATTTCTAAATTTCTTTCTTAACTAACTTTAAAAAATAAAATTACAAGGATCTCTTTAAAAAATTTTTAATTTTAGTTTTTTTAAAACAAAAATAATAATAAAATTGCAAGTTTTCTCGAATCTCTCATTTACGTTTTTTTTTTGTTTTAAAAACTCTTTAAATATATGAAAATGAATTTATTAATAAAACCGTTAATTTGAGAGTCTCACTTTTTCCTTTTTCTTTCATTTACTTTGTTTGCACTTTTAATATTTTTAAAAAATCATCATAAATTTTTTAACAATATTTTTTTCTCATGAGAGATAAAGAAGAATAAAGAGAGAAAGAGAAATATAACATAAAACCATTAAGTAAAGAATTCTTTAAGATTACAAAAATTTTAAAGCTATTTACATTACATAAAATATATATGTATACTTTTATAGAAATGTTCGCCAATAATAATATTTTGTAGAAAATTAATGAGTAATGTATACAAAAACGAATTATTGCATATATTTTGGCTGCTTGTGAAATTTCTAAAAAATTTAAAAAGTCACCTTTTGCTGTCTAGTTCGATAGAGAAGAATAATTTTTTTCTTGAACTGTTATACACCGACAAGTGCCAGACTTGAACTGTTATACGCTGAACAAGTGCAGAAATTTTAATACTATATGTTTATTTTGGAGAATTTAAAAAGTTTTGCGACTGAAAATGAGATCCGCTTTTATTAACAATTATGCCTATACGTATTTATTTGCGCTACTAAATTTGTGGGCCCCGTTTTTAATCATATTTGTACTCCCTCTTCTCTTCCTCTTCCTCTCTATCTTTTTATCTCTTTCTTTATCTATCATTTTTCCTCTCTACTTTTCTCTTATCCTCCCTCCATCTCTTTATCTTTCTCTCTCTACTGCCATCCCAATTTCTCTCCTTTTCTCCAAATACACCCTTATTTGTGTTCTAAAAATAAATGTCAACACCACTTATCGGATCCCTTGAACAAAAGATAATTACGATACAATAGTGTTTAAATATTGTAATTTAATCGAAAACTGACATGTGCACAAAATTTGGGGAAGATTGGATATTTAGAAGTGCCTGAAAATAAGTTAACGAACGTTAATTAATAACTCTACGTAAATTCTTAAATGGCGCCGTATTAAAAGTGCACGATTAAATTTATTCATATTATTTATTATTTTACAATATTAATCTATTTCTTATAATTAATAAATATTTATTATTTATTTGTTAAAGCAAAATAATTACAAGAGCTTTATTTATATTTAAGATAGTATAATAGTAAGTTTTACTGAAATCACTTAATTTTATATAATTAATTAACCCGACACGTGTATAATAATATTTTTAAATAATAAAATAATTAAAAATATTTTAAAAATTATTATGCGATGTAAGCTTAGTATTTTGAAAGTTACACCCAAATTAAAATTATAAACTCAAATAGCTTTATGCAATGTTATTTTCAATTTCAATATTTAATTAGGTATTATGGAAACTGTTATAATTTGTTTATTTATAATAATCTTGTTAAATAATCTCATATGATTTATTTATTGATTAAGTGAAATTTAATTATAAATTATAGAATTAATTGAATTAATTAATAATTTAATAATTAAATTTTAATTTACTTTCCCTTTTCAAAAATGCTTTTAAAATAATTAATAAAATAACAGGTTAGTTATACAATTATGAAACGTATAAAATCAATTAGAAAAATATACTTGTAATGTTGACAGTTAAGAGATGCTTCTCAAACTATAATTAACTAAGGCTTAAGAAAACGTGTCATTTTTAATAGTAAGTGTGTTTACAAAATTTTCTCATTTTTGTTTTTAACTCAAAATAAGTATAAAACTGCTAGTATAACAGTTTATAACAAAAATTTTATTGTGTTTTATATAATTTAATATGTGTAGTAAAAATTTCACAATGTTTTCACATATTTTTTAAAAAATATTTAAAATATTGAAAAAACTTCAAAAAATGACTATTGGTCCAGTATAACATATAATTATAGTATTATATGTAATACAGTTTTTAAATTTCTATTTATTTATGTGTAAGCATAAATAAATATATAAATACATACATCTAATATTTTGTAATAAATAAAAACATACATTTAATATATTTACAATATTTTATTGTTATACGTATGCGTTTATATTATATAATTTGATCAAATATAAGATATTTTAATATAAACAAATTCATATACATTTAAGACTTTTTTAAATACAAATTTACCTTTCAATAATAAAATGAAGTTATGAATAAATTGTTATATAGGATCCCGTTTCTTTTCTAATATAAAATAATGTAACATTATTTTACATTAAACAAAATGGGACAGGAAAGGAATTAAAAATCAAAATTGTGGAAAATCTACTTATAATAAAATATTCTAATAAACGGGAAAAATAAGTTTACAATATTTTTATTAAAAAAGAAGATTTCACTTGAGAATTATTATAATTTAAACCATAAATACCTAGCCTCACATTACCGTAATGTAACATATATAATATGTATAACAGTTTTTTCATGAATATATATATATATATTTAGTTAGATTTCTAATTAATTTTCGTCCTACAATAATTGCATGCTGTACGAGCTCATTTACTATCTCATTCTATTAAACGTTTATAACTCAACATAAATATTATAATGCTTTCAAAACATCTCTCAAAAGAGAAACTCTCTTTTATAACAGAAAAAACCAAAAATTTTGACATAAATTGCAAATCTCACCCCATAATATACATACCACAGTATAGATAAGCCGAGACAAAAACCGATTTAGAAAAAAATTTTAAAAATAACAACTATGAGAATGATTTGAGGAGTTGAAGTAACAAAGAGAAATGGGATCGAATAATTTTTTGATCTGATTTGAAAATAATTTTAAAATTGCCATAAAAATTTTATGATTACTGCATTCTTTTCCTGCAAAACCCATTCTAAAAAAAAAAAACTTGATTTCTTTTAAGAGGGTACACTTTAAAAGGGAAAACTCACCGTTCTAACAAAATTAATGGCAAAATTTAATTTCTTTAAATCGGTTATACTGTATAAATATGTACACATTTTATGTACATTTTGTATATTTATAACTACATGTTATATAAACATTATATATATATATATATATATAAACTTAAGGTCCTTTTAAATGAAATTATATGAAAACCTTAAATATTCAACTTTCTCCCTTTTTAGGTAATAAAATTTAAAAACCAAAAACCATTTTTGTTTTTCTTTTTTTCTTATACTTTCTTTTCAAGGGCAGTCGTCATTTTTCTTGTATATTGTATATATTAATATATATATTAATAAACAATGTGCTTATACAGTTTATTTGTGTGTATACATACATAGGGTAGCTGTATATATGTATATGTATACGCAGTCTGTAACGGTATTTTATTATTTTAGTCCTCGTGTTTTTGTTTTTAGCGTGTATAACAGACTTGCTTTTTTAAAAACATTTCTTTACTTTAAATATTCAATTAGGTTTTAAATTTTTAATGTACATAATGTAATTTTATATACCTATATTTACTTGCATATATATACTGTATATATGATTAATGATTATATATAAAATTTTAAAATATTTGTTTAATATCTAAAATAATTTGTAATTGAATATTCTTTAAGATTTAATATAGTCTTTTTAATATACCCTTTAAGATTAATTTTAATATACACTTTATGGATTTATTATTAATATATTATATTCATGTTATATAAAGACTTATATATGATATACTGTGCTCAAAGTAGCCATATGTTTTATATTATCATTATTATAACTGTTATACTGTTGTAATTAGTTTTAAATCAAGTTATTATTATAAGTATATGAATTGCTAGAGTCATAATGATTTTTATATATGTATATAGGTAAATAGGTAATAATAAATTATTTGAAATATATAAATTAATTCCTGTATAATAATGTGTTTGTATGTTTGTTCTCATTATAAAATAATATTTAAAACGATTTATTTAAAATATTGAGTAGTAATTAATAATTAGAATTCTGCGTATGTTAATTTATATGCAATTATTAAATGAAATGCGATATTTAATGAAAATGATTTTAATTAATTTAAACATATTAAATGATTTCAAGGTTCCATTTCAGGTTTTTATATACTATGTATATACCTTTGTTAATAGAAAATAAAAAAATATTTAAGATCAACTGAAGTTGAAAATTTTCTTCATAACTTTTTTAAAATTTTAAACTATTTTTATATATATGCAATACTCAGCCTCAGGCTTAGGCTCAGACTCAGGCTCAAGCTCAATCTCAGGCTCAGGCTCATTTCCAGGCTCATTCTCAGACTCAGGCTCAGGTTAAAGTTCAGGTTCAAGCTTAGGTTCAAGCTTAGGTTCAAGCTTAGGTTCAGGCTCAGGCTTAGGATAAGGCTCTTTTTCATGCTCAAGGTCAGGCTCACCCTCAAGAGTTAATCAATAAAAGTCAGCAAAATGGTAGTTTTGAGGGAAAAATCTTAAGAATAAATTATCTAATTTTAACAATTACTTATTTTGAATTCGAATATATGACCTATATTGATTAACTTCCTGTTTTTAATGAAATAATATTTTATTTTTTTAATGAAATAAACTCTGAAACAAGTAAAAATATTTCAGTTTACATAAGCCGATTGAATTTAGTTGTATACGGAAGCTTTCCAATTGTTTTGTTTGAATTTATTCAATTACAACGGTAACAGATCTGTCCTTGGCAGAGAAGAAACAATTTTTAAAAATTTGATAGTGCTTGGTTTTTAGCTATTTTTGAGCTATCGTAAGAATGGACTTACAAACGGGCATATCTAACTTGATGCAAAATTTTACTCTAAGCTAGAATATAAAAATATGTTCATATTGCAGGCGGCTCCTTCAATTGATTAAAAACTCCATATATACAGAAATGGATGTACATGTAAATTTTAAATACTTAATATGTAAATTAGCATCCTTAAAAAAGGATGCGTATTTTTATGTACATTTGCTTTTTTTTTTCCCTTAAAAATTTATTTATAAACCAATTTATTTAGTACATAAAAGATGCTTGTGTTCACATTTTGTATACAATATTGTTAACCATCTCCAGGGATTATTATTATTAGAGGTTTTGTTTTTATTTATTTATTAAAAAGAGGAATCAAAATTCAATACTTTAAATAAATCAAACAATTTTTTGTCCGCATATCCTTAAAGTTCACCGGAATTTCTGTAAATCAATTTTTTGATAATAAGGTAAAATTATTTAATTAGAATTTACCAGCATGCTTGTATATTTTTAACTTTATTTCATTTACATTAGATTATTTTGAATTTTTTGATAAATTTGTCGTTTATGTCAAAAATACATTTGGTAATCTTAATCTAAAATCTAAAAACAAAAATTAAATAAATTTATAAAACATTAAAATGAGGGCATTTTAATTGAACTTTTTTCAACGTAAATGTACCCGGATTTCACGAGTTTATTACATATAGTTTTGAAGTTTTCAAGATGGCTGCAAATTGCGCGTGTTGCGAAATTTTTCTGAATGCGAATTTTTTTAATTCGTATTTATACTGAACGCGTATTTAGATATTTTTCAAAGAAAAAAAAAATTTTATTATCGTATGAACTTTTAATAAATTTTTATATTTAAAACGATTTTATTTTAAGAATTATGAATTAAAATTTTTAAATTTGTTGTCACATAAAATATAAGAGAAAATAATATGCTATATAAATACGTCATTGGTTGTGTTCGTTTCAAAAGTATATTATGGCATTCCAAACTAATTCGGGAACAAATATAATAATTTCCTACACATTATGTGTATAATAAACCAGTAAAAATTTAGAATAGTTTATAATTGGAACGTCGCTGTGAATTATATACAAATTTTAATTATACAGAAAAATATAGGAAAATAATGTCGTAATATCGTATAGCGAAAATATGGCGAATTTTTTATTACTGTGTACGCTGCACGCATTTATGGATAATTTATTATGAGTATTATAGTAAGCCCTCTTTCGGAATAAATTGTTGTGAACATCCTCTAAATCCTCCCTTAAATATAACTTGGTATGGCAAAGCGAATACTGAAAAGGAGTATTCCAATTAATAACATGAGAATGAAAGTATTCTTTTTAAAAATAGTGTAACGTACTCAAACAATAACTAACTAATTGGGTATAGTTTGTAAATAGAGTACAGTTATCTATTTATTATATGAAATAGTGAAGCCATCTACTAACTACTGCAATAAATGTGTGTGACTACTTCTTTCAATTGCTATTATGTATAGTATGGTATGGTTTGGAGTGTTATACGTTTCAGAATATTACGAGTGTTATACGTTCAGAATAATAGAGAGAAGTGTTAAATTGTCTTTGGAACACTGAAAGTACTGAAAATAATATAATAATGTCAAAATATTCAAATCATATAAAGTGCTGCCGTTGCATAAAATAATAATAATGAGAGAACAGTTTTACTTATCAAAAAAAGAAAATATTATATGAATATGTGGATTTTTGCTTTTTGTCATATTCGATATTCCTGTGTACAATTCAATTGTCAGCTTAAAATTGTTTTAATTCAAATCTAATATATATTATGTTGTTTCTTGGAGCCATTGTAAAAATAATAATAATTTAATATATGAATAATAATTTTCCACAATAATGATTTTAAACACACAAACACTCATGTATACTTAATTAAATTTTGTCTTTTATTTTATATAATAATAATATTATGTAATTCAACATTAAATTTTAAATCAGGATGAAAATTTTCAAAATTTAATTTAAAATAATATTTTCGTTCGTTCTCTTCATCTTTCATTTCTTTGTCTTTCTATATAATTTGAATTTTAATTTCAATTATTTCTACATCAATAAGTTTATATTGAACTTCATTGATGAAAGTAAAATAATTTTGATAATTAAAAAAGTTTGTCTTTTTTGTTTTAATATTTTACTTTCTATCCACGAATATATGAGTTTTCCTTTACCTACATAATATATACTTTATATTTTAATTCGATTAAGGAAATTCGATTAATATATTTTCGATATATATACAAACATATTGTATGTAAGTGCGTAAATGTAGACGACATTCATTAGGCTAGAAAAATGTGAATGTGTATATGTTTCCATTTAGATTTGAATATACATACAAACACAAACAAAAATTTAGTTAAAGGTTTTCCAAATTGTTTCACCTTGATTTTAAGTTAATACAAGAAAATTATAATGAAAAATTTTAGTTACCAAACCCGTTTGCAAAATAGCACATTATCCTTTAACAATGTAAATCGACAGGTTGTACTATTATAAATTTTGGTCTATAAGTGATTAAAACTATTAAACGCAAGAAAGAGCAGTTATAAAATCATTTTATTCTAGTAAAATATTGATACTTGAAGCATATTAAGAGTTGCCGTGTGAATTCAAAATTTCGTTCGAATTCCATATTCCCTCGTATAGATTTTTTATAATAAAAGAAGTTATTCTTGTTCTTTCCTTGCTATGTTGCATTATCATTAGAATAGAATAAATTGTTTTTGATTTTTAAACAGTATGGTTTATCTAAAAATTTGCGTTTTCATGAAATGAGAGCGCTGTAATAGGATGGTATTCGAAAATATTTTATTCTAGAGAAGTAATACCTTTAATATGTTTTAATTTTGTTAAAACATTCGTCTTTTCGAACAGTGTGGAAATTTTTTAGTGGTGCAGGCGGAAGGATTGAAGGGTAAACGGAGGGATAAAACAAAGCTGATTTCCATAATTTTTGTAATATGCTTAGAAAATATTCCAAAAAAATAACTACAAATAGAATTAACTAGAAATGTGTGTATACATATAAACATATTTTATATTTATAGGCATACATATATATTTAGATTTTAATAATATGTACGTATGTATATAAATGTTTAAGTATATGAAAAAAAATATTATTTAAGTTAAGAACAAAGTTTTTAATATTAAAGCTATCAACAGGTAAAAATTTAAAGTTTTCCAATGGGAAAATAAGCAATTTGTGTATATTAAAACTTTATAAATATTTGACAAAAAAATGTGTGCACATACTATGTATATACATAAACGCAAACACATATTGTATATACTACCTGCATGAACTTATAATTATTAAAGTTGCTTTAGAAAATAACTTTCGAAGAAAAAACATTTTTAAATTTTAGTTTAATGTTATTTCACTAGAAAAAAAACTAACTAAGATTTTCTTCGTAGCGACGAGCGAAAAAAAAACCCTACTTCAGCACTAAAGGATGTTGTTTATACAAATATCTGATGTGTAGTAGAGGAATATTTATATTCTAATATGAGAAATTAACAATTTATAAGTCCTTCTTCATCGAGTCCCATTTACGCATTGAGGGTGCTGGGCCCGATTGATGCTAATGATTATCAGAAGATATTATTTCCAAAGAATCGTCTTGCTTGATAATACAGCACTAAGTGAGTAGCAAACTCCATTTAAAACTAAATATAATCATGAGATCATTAGCATCCAGATTATTCAGAAAATAATTTATTTTAATATAAAAGACGAAAGTTACAATAATCTTTGACTCCGAAATTGTAGTAATAACTTATTAATACTACTCAGCAAGCCGTATTCATAAACTGAAATTTGTATTAAGACCGCATTGTAAGTCAAAATGTACATACAAAAAATTTACCTGTAGAGTTATGTAGCCAAATGTAGCAGTAGATTGGGATATTTGTCTGAGAAATATTACATAAAATAATTAAACTTATATTTCTGTCATAAAAGTTTATTATAGACGCAAACTCTCAAAGCATACTCTTCAATAACTCTATAATAATTTTGTACTATTAAAATTAAATCAACAATTTAAGCTTATACATTTTTAATCAAATTTCTCTTAAATATTTCATTTTCTGTGGCTGTTATTGCCTTTAAAGATTTTAATATTCGCATGTCTTAAAGTAAAACTTTAGCGCATTCATTAAAGAGCTTAATTTCCCAAGTTCCTTTTTTCTTTTAAATTATCTAAAAGTCTAATGTTTTATTTTAATATAAAAAATTAATAAAATTTATGATAATTTATAAATTTAAAATAAATTCTTTGTTTTCATAAAATTTATCATAATATACATAAAAAGTTTATTATACAAATTTATTATAAATTACTTATAAATATTTCATTATATAAGATCTATATCTATCGTATGTATATATATATATATATATATAAACAGTTTTGAAATAGAATAATCCTAAATGGCGACAATAATCTAAAATGGTTGAATAAATAAATACCATTACTTATATGAATTATTAATATTTATTACTGATAATTATAAGGTATTACTATTTATTTGAAAATTCAGAGACTTCCTATAGCATTTGATTCATAAAAATTATGTATTAATAAACAATTCAGCAATTAAAACTTATTAGCTGAATTGTCAATTAATACAGTATTTCGATAATTTCCATAATTTCGATATCGAATTTCAATTCAGCTTATAAGTGTTAATTGCTGAATATTAGAGTAATATAATTATTACTACAATTTTGATGTCCGAGAAAATTATTTATGTAATTGAATGTTAAAAATAATGATTAGCTGTTTAACAGTACCGAAATTTGCCTAAATGATAACACATTCAACACAGAAAGAGTTTGACCGTCAGCTGGCCTCTCTCGCACTCCCGCGAAATTAATAGTTTAGTATGCCTCTGATTTTCTTAAATGTATAATTATAAATGAGAATAAAAAGATTTGTAAAAACTATAATACTATTATGCTGACGTATAGAAAGTATTACATCAAATTTATTATACCTACACTTCTTTTATACACATATATGCATATATGTATTATATAAAAATAATAATTGTTTACATAATCGTAAGTATGATAATCTTTTGTAAATAAAATATGAAAAAGATCCTTTTCAACTTTTTATTTACATTTGATATTATCATAAGTATATAGAATGATTTGCATATCACTTATGTTATATGAGCATTTATGTGTGTGTACATTTACCATTTTTCGATTATATAATTGAAATAATATTGAATATTATATATTATAAGAAATAAATACCATAAGGAATAAAAAAGACAAATTATGGGCTTCTTTAAAATGATATTTAAGTATTTTGTTTCTCTAGTTTAACATTTTTATCTATTGTATAAGAATATTTTATGGATTAAATTATACTTATATACATATATTTATAAGTAGCGTAGGTGTATATGGGAATTTCTGATAGGGTCTTTTTCGGTTAAAATGCAAATGTTTGCGTAGTACATCAAAACTCATTCCATCTTTGTAATTGTAAGGTAGAAAATTCGAATAGCTTCAAAATTGCAATAATAAAACATTTAGACCCAATTCAGCAATTACAATTTATAAGCTGAATTGTGTATTAATACCGTATTACAGCAATTTTGAAGTTCGAAATAATTTCTAATGTAAGTTCCGCAAGTTATGCAGCGTGTGAATTGTTTTAAATAATTTTGTATTTTTAAAATTCTAAATTTAAGTAAATGTCAAAGTCTGACTATACTTTTTAATTTAAGGAATAAAAATGATCTCAAATAACATTTTGAAAGTGATAACATGATAAGAGATAGGATTACTTTATTTCTTATTGCTTTTTCTCATCAACAGATGGCATATTTTTTTTTAAATATATTTAAGGTACTCGTAACAAGAAAAAAATATAGCGATATGTATTGTTTTGTATTTTATTTTAAATTAAGACATTGTGACTTTAAGTTTCTGCTAGATTATATCGTATAAGTAAATATGATGGTGTGTGTACGTATATGGAAGTACACGTATCAAACAGACATTAAATAAATTCTTCTTATCTGATTTTTTTTTGTCTTTACATTAAGGAGATTGTGTCTTAACATTTTTTATCGATTCTCTTATTAGCTTTACACACATACAATAAACATAAAATTTTCTTATACACATTATATGTTAAAATAAACGGTTTATCTTCTCTAATAATTATTGAGTTTTTCTTATCAAAAATAGAATCTAAGTAAGTAAAACAAAAATAAAATCAACCACAATTTTGTCTTTTGAAATCAAAAAGAAATTTTTTAACATTTTACAATTTATTTCCCCCAACAACTATATATGTATACTTAGGCTCAAAATATGTCGTATATAGTATTAGTATATCAAGTATATGAGGACTATCAACTTTTGACCTAACCGACTTTAAGATATTTTACACATTTCAGCAATTTTTATTGACAAGTTTATATGTCAAACATTATTTATTATAATACTTTTTGATTTGATGAAAGTTTGACGTTTTACTGATTGTTTGATTGAAAATTTTGAATGACATTCAATTTAAACCAAACAAAATTGTGAACGAATGAATAATGTTTGATGTCTAAAAATGATTATATTTTATAATTTGTACAAAGTGCTAGTGGTTTAGATCAAGAAAACGTACACTGTTTGTTCTAAACAAAAAGTTTGAAATAGAAGTATAAGTATGACAGCCAATAGCCGCATATCTGTGATATGGTAAATTATGTTTAATTTTCGTTTGCCAAGCAATATTTAAAGTTTTTTTTGCCTCTATTTTTTCCTAACATTACAAATCAACTTACAACATTATTAAACTTCACAAAAATAATATATATGTAAATAATTTGATGATGATGGGGACTTAAAAATCAACATAGAAAAAAAAGACGTATCAAGCATTTGAGTTTACTTGAAAAAGTTAAAATTAAAAGTTCTAAGAATAATTTGTTCATTTATAAGAAAAAAAAATTTTTATCAAATCCTAAAGTTAAAGTTTTGTTTGGTGTTGCTTTTATCTGATTATCCTTTTACTTTTGTTTTTCTTTTATACACTTTTTTTTGTTCAAAGTAAAGATTCTATTGAAACCATATTCCTTACATTACACAGCATTCAATTCTAGATATTACAGAGTCGGATTTACTATCTTAGAGCCTCTTAACTAATGGAATCAATAGAATGGGCGAAATTTATGAAGTGCTGTTTTAAAAGTTTTCAAGGTGTATAAGCATTATACAAGTTTTGAACAATGTCTGCCATTTTGAACAATGTCTGCCACATTTTGTGGGAATTTTCTATCCCTTAATGAAAACTTCATTATGAGTCCATAGATTTCAAAATATTATTAAATTTTGAAGAAATTTTAACAAATTTGGAACAATTAATGGGAAGTAGATTTTGTGTTTAAATTTCAATTGAGGACTAGTCAATTAGCTACAAAATAGCAAAGTTGTTCTTGCTTGTTTCAGTAAAAAAACCGAACATTTTGCATAACTTTTAGGCTCATTGAAAAGTTTTCGTTTTTTTCAAAAAAGGGAATTTTAATGTGGTACGGTCCAGTTTACAACAAATACGATACTGCCAACATAGAAATACCATGTATCTATATGTATTGTGTGAAGGAAATTGCAAAACCTCAAGTAAAAAGGAAACAAGAGTAACATATTTAACTTAAAATGTCGCCTACTCTTCTCTCTATAAAAATTTCATACATGTACATAAAAAGGAATAGCGTTGAAATTATAAGGAAACCAAAGATAGGAAAAAAAGAACAACAAAGAAATTAAAAAGGAAATCAAACAAGAATTTCATACATTTGCCATGATAACCGTTCAATTCAAACATACGCATTCATACATGCACATATGTACGTGTGTATTCTTAATGAGTTTCCTCTCTCTTAGAATTTTTTTTTTTGTTCCTTTTAAGTCTTTTTATCATGTCAATTTTTCTTTTCCCCGTATAACGTCTTTTTGAAATATTCCAAGAATTTGAAATCATGACCTTTTTATAGTTTTTGTAGACATTCTCATTCTTAACCGTATATTTTTGTTTTTAATATATGCGTTTAGGCGTATGTATATTGAATTTTATATGTACAATAATTGTACGCTTATACAAAATATGACTTGAAAAACAAATAAATTTATTATTTATGTTCATATGTATGTGTGTGTGCATATGGTCTGGTAACAGAATTATTTTATTTTTTTCTTAGAAAATTTTTCAAAGGATACAGGATATTTTCCTATAATTTTCCCACTCATGAACCATATGAGCGTATAGTGAGTACATTATAGAAATCAAAACGTACACATGTATGTACATTCACATGTAATTCACATCCTCTCTGATTCCTGATTAAATTATTTACTTTTTCCTTTCCTGTCTTCAATTATTTTTTAACATCTAAGTATGATGAAAAGAAGAAAAAGAATAATTAAGTGTTATTTCTTTCATAAATTTGTTTAGTGGGCACATGTTTTTCATTTGTTTGTATATATGTATATATACAAATATATATAAGGTAGATTTTAAGCTATATTTTAATAATATTTACGAATTAGTATTAAATATTTCCTAAATTGTATTATTAAGTTTAACTTTTTTTTTGTTAAAATTAGTTTTCAAAGAAAATTCCGAAAGATTTATTTATAGAACCAATTATACTATAATGTCATAATTTACATGTGTATCCGAAATTGTTACGATATAATCTATGATATTACGATATATTACGAGATTCTTCAACAACGCATTTAATAATAAATCTTGCAGTAATTAAAGTTTTTGCATAAATGAAACAGCTGCGGTTAATTGTTCCAATTTGCAATGGAAATTATTGTCAATCTTATATCAGTACTATGTGGTGTTCAATTACTTTAACAAATAATGACTTAATATTGACTTTCATTTAGCACATTTCCAATAAAAATTATCGAAAAAAATTGTGCTTATGAATTCTATCTCTAGTTCTTTCCGTCGATCTGCTCGCAAGGAAGATGCCGAAATTTTAACTATCCTTATTATATCTTTTGAATTTCCTTCCGATATCAATCCCAAATATAGTATTTTTGAATTACTCATTTAAGTATAGAAATCATAAAAACTATTTTTGAAAAGTGTTAAGACGAGCGGCTTCTTTTAGCAATAGATGAATACCATAGGCAAATTTTATACTTATACAGACAACGGCTGTAAAAATCAACCGTTTTCTTAAATCCCCTTTCGTTTTTGCTCAGTTTTTTTCTTCTAACATTTGAATTTTCGATACAACACTCACAAAATTATCAAAATTTCAATGACTTGATAACCCACTCATTATATGAAGATGTATAAGTAAAATTGTTTAATAAACCATATTATATTTTCAATGATTGTGTTCAATGAACATTTTAATAACTAATTTAATTTTGAAATCTATAACCTTCAAATCAGACCAATATCTAAAATACGACACGTTACATATAAGTAGCATTTTTGTAATTTCTTTCAAGTACATGATTACATTTATTTCATTAATTTGTAATTAATATATAATAATCATCGTTTATATATATAAAATATTCTAATTATAAAAATCTTTAATATAATTTAATTAAGTGATAATGAACACTATGCAATATAAGATCAAATAAAATGTTAGCAGAGAATATTTTAAGTTGAGAGTTCAAAATGTTAAATTCAATTGTCAAAATAATTCATCATAATAATTAATAATTCACAATAGTATGTATTATCAAAACTAATTTTAAAGATCAAAAACATTTGAAATTCCTAAGAGTATTTGTCTTACTACAGTTACTTGATACTGCGTTCTCCCGTTCTCATACGCAATATTTCAACAAAATATTCTCATATAAAAGGGCAAAATATACTTTCTTTCAATATGATGAGTTTATATTTATATTTATTTTGACATACTAAGGCGTTAACCACACTGATGAAATAAATTAACGAATTATGAAATGAGTTTTGTATCCTAAGAAAGAGTAATTTAATTCAAAAATTTACTCAGTCGTGTGACTTGTTTTTATAAATAAAATGTGTCAAATAATATTGCAAATATATAAAAAAATTTTTGATATTAAAATTTTTAATATTTAATTTCGTATATCCTTCGATTTAATTTTATAAAAATATAATCTAGTATATTATATGAAAAATATTTTTAATATATTTATGAATTTTGTAGAAAAATGAAAAAACAAAAATTAAATTATAATCCTAATCCTGCTTTCTTCTCTTTTATTATTTGTTTGTATATATATATATATAAAAGATTTCTTCTATACATAAAAAGTATATAATTACCAAAAATTCATTCAGGCGCGCATACAATTTACTTATAATAACAAAACACCTTAAGGGAAAATATAGAATAATAAGGAGTTTTGAAATTATGTAAGTACTTATTTCTTATTTAAGAGAAAAGAAAAATTTAAAGAGATGAAACCGATATAATTTAAGAATGAATAAATATTTTTGTTTTTTTTTTCTTTGTTTTGTTTTTTGTTATAAAAAGATAAGGTCTATTTATTTACAATTTTAATATTCTATATAAGAAAAAAACAAAAAAAAAGGAGAAAACCTAATTTTTATACAAGACTGAGTTAATGTACAAAAAAAAAAATTGAAAAATTTAAATTAAAAAATTTTTTATATTTTCATAAACAGAGCAGACCCGACTTGCACGCGGCACGGTTATCCTATGAATATTATGTAATAAATGCAAAATAAATCCTTGTCCATAATAAACTTTTATTTCTCTCTTTCTTCTACTTATGTTCTGGATTATTTGTTTTAAAAAAAATATTCAATATTTTAAATGAAAATATTTTTATACTCAGTTAGTGACTTAATATTTAAGTACTCAGCCTTAATAACTCGCGCTGAATTGCCTTTTAACAAAATATTTCTATAAAATTGCATTGTAATTGCAAAATTAATTGATCAAGAGAAAATTCAGCAATTAAGAATTATAAGCTGAATTTTGTTTTAATATAGTATTGCCGCGCAATATAGTAGGGCATTCAAATTATTAGTTGATATATTCACTGGACAATTCTAATTAATGGTTCGCTAGAAAGTGGTAGACCAAATGAAAATCGAGATTTGTCAAGTTTATTTGTTAATGAACGAAGCGTCATATCATCTGTAGTATCATCTGTGAATGCAAGGCAGTGACCCTTTTGAGGTTGAAATGTTCAGGGTTTCTGAAATATCCAGAAAGAAGTCTAGTGACTTTATGTAGCTCTAATACTGTATTTTGCCAGATGTTAAAGTATATAAAATATGTGCAAGTATGGAGATTAGAATCAGAAAACGTAAATTACAAGTTACCATACTTAATCATTGAATTATGGTAATTGAATGGAGCTCATAAAAATTCATTGCGTGTTTACATTCATTTAATATTTTTATTGCATCATTTTAATTTATTAAAAGTAAATAAATAAATTTCTGATTAATTATATGTATAGAAATTAACTAAAATATTACAAATTCTGTAAAGGGAATAAATCCATCCGATTAGACTAAAAATTGCCATTTATTGCATGTTTTGAAATTTCCAGTTTTCATTGTCATTTCTTATTTTCCTATTTCAAATGATAATTAATGTCCTTTAAAATTACTTCATCATCCTTTGGGTTTATCTATCACTTCCATTACGATTAAATTTCAATTTTTCAGTTGAAATAATTATTTTTTTTTATATTTATTTTTCTTTTCTTTGTTTACATATTAATAAAGAGTATTTCTTGCTAATGGCAAATCGATGGATAGATCAGGGTGAGAAAAAAATAAATATTTTTTGCACCAATATTTTTCAATGGTAGTTGATGATCTTGAACTTTCCGTATAACATCAAATGGTAAAAGAGAATGTTGGTAGGAATATCTCTCTCACTTTAAGTGAAAGTATCGCCTCTAAAAGAGAATAACATAATTTTTAAACTGAATAAAGCACTCCCGACTTTCCAACGTTTTTCTTATTTTATTTGAAGAACTATAACTTGCCTATGGTATATATAGACCACTTTTTTAAATACATATAAGTACATGTACATATATGTTAGTTAACACAATTTGGAGTCCTGCGAAGTTAAGACGGAACTGGAAGTAACCTCTCGAATGACAGCAAATACCACGTATTACACGTATTTTATATTTGACACGTATTTTATATTTGAATTTTATTGAGAATAATTTTATTTACAAAATTATTTCAACTATGTCTCATTTATTCGATTATACTCTCCTTATAAGTCATAGGCAATGCAATTTACTTTTACATCGCATTGCCGTTCGAATCCTATATATAACAATTACATAACAGAGAATATAAAGAATTTATATTCTCTGTTATGTAATTGTTATAATTCGTTTAAAAAATCTACTATCACGAAAATTTTGGTCCATTTTAAGAATTATGTGAATTTACTCTCCATTATGGTATGTTAAATTAGAACAATTAACGCTCTCAAAAGATTACCCAGATTAAAAATTATTGTCAATTTTCTATACGATAATCGCATTCAGATTCAAACAAGCATATTCATCTCTAATAATATTGAGAAATTGTAATTTTTGAATGAATTTTACTTCTATTACTTAATTGTTTTTTACAGACAAATGCACTTACGAGTAAATATCTACTTTATCGAAGTGCAAGCAACATAATGTATGTATGTGTAATTGTTACTCAAAGTTTATATTTTTATCACAAATCCTTAATGTTTTTATCACAATTCCTTTTAAGCATACTTAAATAATTCTATTATGTTTTTTAGGATTTAATTAAATTTTATATTTTCAAAAACAAAATTGAATAATGTATAGTAAGGACAAAAGAGTAAATTATAACTTATATATAATTTTACTCTCATACTCTATTATTACACTATATACATACGTATGTGTGGGAAAAATCATACCCGAACCGATTACTCAATTATGTAGTTTAAGTCTTAAAATAATGAAAACGTTTTCAACAATTGAATTTCTCTTAATACTTAATGCATGATTTATATATAAAACTTTAGGACAGAGTGACCATATGCATTATGTTAAAATAAAATTTTCTTTATCAATCAAGTATCGTATTATACCACTAGAATTTTATATGTAATCAAAAATTAAATATCATTATAGCCTCCAAATTCGGGATCATTTATATTTTTTTCAATCTTATTTGTTTTTCATATTTGTCCCGTATCCAAAGTTCGTATTTCTAATTGCATTTGGCCAGAATATTCGGCATATGAACCTGGGACATTTGCTTATAAAAACCTGTATTTTATTAATGTCTTTTCTTATTTTTCAGCCAGATTTCACTGTCGTATTACTATGTAACACATGTATGAAAGATCCTTAATTTAAAACCTCTGGATAGTTGCATAGAAGTCGAAATCTACAATTGCCTTCTAGATACTGCTCAAATATGTAACTGCATTTATATCCTCTATAATTAGTTGCATTTATTCTGATGCTCTTTATACACTGACGAATATAACAATAAACTGATGAAATTTTCCGTTATAATTTTAAGATGAACTTCAAGAACTTCATGTAATGACTGTTATATTATTAATATAATCATAACTCAAATATATGGTAATTTCGCTCTTTAAATATTCTGCTATACACCTTTGCATAAGGTCTTGACAATAGATGAAATTATATACATATATCGAGTTAGTGTAAACAGCTTGAGCCTTTAATTCAATTCCGACTGTCTTTTTTTTTGCTTTTGATATATGTATGCTTTCTCAAATTCGTGGATTGCAGAAAATTGCAATTTTTAAACTGTTATATTTTTGCCAATTATATTTAAGATAATTCCGTTGTTCTTACTATGTTCGCACCATAGTTTCTTTTATATAAGAGTCATAATACTTGGTACATGTGTTTTTATTATTTATGCAAATATACTTCAAGTATGGATACTATATTCTATTTATGTAAATTGATACAAAACTTTTAAATTTGCACTGATAAATTGAAGAGATCTTCCAGTATATCAACCTTATGTTCAACTTTTCATCTTTCATATTATTATATTCAATTTATTCAAATCTTACACGAATAAATTATTTTAAATTTTAAAAAATTTTTTAAGCTAATGGTTTTATACTTTCTTTAAGCTTATTTTAAAATAAAAATTTTTAAATTTTTCCTTGCCATTAGCACATTTTTCAAATAATGTACATAAAAAAAAAATTCAGAAAATTGAATATTACATTATCAAAATAAACTGTTATAATTGAATATTATATGTATATAAATATATTTGGTATTACAAGTAGAAGCATTTCACAAAACAATAATAATAATAACGTAACATAAGTCATCAGTCATTGCCATATTATAAAACATTTATTATTCGTTATTGATGCGTTAAGTTAAAGCGCTTAAAGTAAATAAGTGGTCTAAATTGAGATATAACATTATAATATAAAGTTGTATATATCATACATTTAATATATTGATATATGTATGGGTATACATTATTTTGATGTGATGACATTAAATTTGTTGTAATACAATATGATTTATTTTTTTCAATTTAAGTGGATTCTACATATACAAGTATGGTATATGGCACAAATACTCGTAATATATATATCGTATAAAAGATTTTATATGTACAAAAAAAATTAAATCAATTTTTAATATAATATATGTAGATATACATGCTACATATATACATTTATATATTCTTGTTGAATGGTCGAATATCAAAATAATAACATAATAGAATGAATATACCTTCAATAATCTAATGAGAATGACATAAATCTAATATAACACTTCAACGCGCACATTTATTTTATTATCCAATATATACATATGTATATATACAACAATATTTTTCTTTCTTAAATAAGTCACTTATAAAATTGTCATTGACAAATGAATTCACATCTTTTGAAAAAATATCAATAATTTTTGTTATTTATCCATTTTATAGAATTTAAATTTTCAGACAAAAATACATTCATATACATATGTATAACAAATACTTCAATAGAAATATATTTAATATAAATTTGTTATTTCATTCATAATAATTAATAATTTTTGAATAATTTTTTTAATAAATTAATTATTAATTTAACATCGTAATTTACTTACATAAACGTAAACTAATTTTTATTTTGAATAAAAAATTATATTGGCATGGTAACATTGATCAACAGCCGGCATCTACATACTGAATGTAAATGAAACAAAAACCATATAAGCAATATTTTGTGGAAATGTGTTTATTAAATAAGTTAATGTTTGTAGATTGAAAAGAAAGGATAACAGGGCATCGCGATCAGGAAATATATAGATCTATTGTGTGCCCAATTAGGTGTGGGACAGAGCCCTAGAACACCCTATTGAAACCCACCCTCCTAATGAAATCGAGCAACTTTAAAGGTTTGGCAGGCCGCAACTCCGCCGGAGTGAATTTCTAAGTACCTCCATTCTCATGCGGCGAGGGCCTGGATTTCCCCAGAAGATGTGCCAAGGATTGTTTGTCCTGCCCGCAAAATCCGTAAACAACTTCGTTTTCTAGGCCCAGCCCACTGATTGCCACGTGATTCCTGCCAAACCTTATTATTTTTCTAAAGCGCCCCTGGTTGTAATTTCCCAGAAGCTCGTTAGTCTGTCGAAGCCTCGAAAGTCCCCTCCGCGCCGCCTCTCTATAATCTATAATCAACAAGTTAATGTTTTATCGTCTCAACTATAGTTGGATGAGCATTTAAGACTTGTTGTGCGTCTCTTGCAATAGTACCTCTGGGTAGGTTAATTTATATTTTATATAAATAAACCTACCCAGAGGTACTATTTGCAACTTTTTTCTCTTGCCTTCTTCTTCTTTATTTTGAATTCGTGACAATTTACAATTTCATTTTTTTTTTTGTAAATTCTTCAAAAACTTTTACAATACTTTTTCTTTTTTTGTGATAATTTTTGTTTATCATTTTTACGATTAGCAAAGGTTAAAATTTTCAGTAGAAAATTTTTGTTTACAAAATATATATATATTTTTTTTTTTGGGATTTAATTTTTCTTTGAGAAAACGCAAAAGAAATTTTAATAAATTCAATAAAGAGAGCAAAAAAGAAAATAATAAATAAATAAACACAATAACAAATTTACAAAAGAGTTGGTTTCTTTTTCTCTTCTCCTTATTTTGAATATCAACAAGAGTAAAGTTTTGATGAAATACGAAAGTTTGTTATTGGAATCTTCGAATACATTGGCATTTGGCAATGGTAATGGTTATAAGAAGAGAAAATAGTATTTAAATATGTTCAGGCAGTCAGTCTGTCATCATAAGCCATATTTTATTATTACCGACCGTATTGTGTAAACAATAGGTAGGTTATGTGATGGCAACAAATTTTGCATATCGAGTTTTCGGTGGGAACGTACTTCTCCATAGTAGGGAAGTGTAAATAAACTATTTTTAGCAACCTGTCGGTCTGTCGGTCTGTCCGTCTGTCGGTCTGTGTGTGCACGCGTGTATCTCAAGTTCGGCTGAACCGATTTTAATGAAATTTTACATGTAAGTTTGTTTCCACCATGGCACGGATCGATCAACTTTTGGTATATATCAGGCCTCGGGAACTGCACTTTTAAGCGGGCCTGTTTTACATTTTTGAACATTTTGAAGAAAATATTCAACCGATTTGCTTGAAATTTTATATATAAGCTCAGCTCGACCGTCAGCAAAAACTCGTATGTTTTGGAAGAAATCAGGCATCGGCAACTAAAAGTTTACTACGGGCCAAATATACATTTTTGTGTATATAAAGAGAAATAATCAACCGATTTCATTGAAATTTAATACATGAACTCCTCGTATTAAAACAATGAACATATAAATTTTTTGGAAAGATCAGGCATCGGCAACTAGACGTTTACTACGGGCCAAACATACACTTTTGTGTATATAAAGAGAAATAATCAACCGATTTCATTGAAATTTAATAAATGAATACCTCATATTAAAGCAATGAACATATAACTTTTTTGGAAAGATCAGGGCTCGAGAACTGATTTGCGGTCCGATTTTACATTTTTCACCATATCCACAGAACAAATTGATGGAATTTCTTGAAATTTGATATTTGAGTTCTGGTTGTTACCGAAACTAACTGGCGAGCATTTCAGGGAATTCGGGTAGCACAAAGCGAAACTCTACTAAGAGCCAAATTTACATTTTTCTAGGTATGTTAACTATAAGCTTACTAATGTCCTAAAAATTGGAAAGAAGTATTTAACAGACATTTTTATAATATTCTGTAACACTTTCATTTAACTAGACAATACACAATGCGGTCGGTTATGTGCTGACCACATCAGATTTTTTTTTACTTGTCTTCAATATTGTATAACGGAGCTTTTAACGTATGTATGTATGAATGTAAAATTCAAAAAAAAAATTCAAAATATTATTTTTATTGAAAGTCTAGAATATTTTTATTCCAAATTTATTTTTTAATAATTTTCGTATTTTTCTATGCAACATCTGGTGCACTGCATATTATATAGGTTAGGTGTTGTACTTAAAAATAATAAAGAAATTCGATACAATTTTAAAGGTTTATTTATTAAATATTGATGAGTCAAAATATAGTAGTATACACTCACCTATGCAATATTATGAAAAATGAAAATTGAGTATTTTGTTTGTTTGAAAATAATAATAAATAAATTGTCTCTTCTAAGTTCTTAATATTACAAAGTAAATATTATTTTCTCTTTCAAAAAAAAAATACATATATATATTGTTAACCCATAAGAGAGAGCGGACTCTATATAAATACAAGTTTTTTCGAAGTTATGACTGACTTTTGAATTTGACAACTTTCACATTAAAAATTTTCTTGAATTTAATTTGTCAAATTATTACTCTGCCGATTTTAGTGAAAATAATATATATGAGATCCAGTGGACTCTTTCAGAGTGGACTTCTTATCAGAGTTTATTAAATGTAAGATCTGTTAGAACCATTTTTTATAAATAGTATAATAAGTAAATGAAACAAACTGCAAGCAAACTACAAATTTAAAAATTATTTTTGATATTATCAACTAATTGGAAAATCACGCTGCAAATCAGTATATTTGAAATTGAAGGTGTGCACACAATGTGCCATATTATTCAACAGTTTTACAGTTGATACAAAATTTTATTTTGCTGTATTAATTGATATATGATTCGCCACTTGCATTTAATGGGCAAAAGAATGATTTCTAACCACTTTTCTTCTGTGTCTTAGTCTTAGTACAAAAATTATGAAATTTAAAAAATTGTATTGTGTAAACAATTTGGAAAAATAATGAATTTAATAATAATTTTATAATAATTTAAATTGAATGAAAATCTACAGATGGCGTGCTAGCAGTAGTTATTTAAAATAATAATAAAATTCAAAATTTCTACCCACAGCCTCATTTTATGAATATACTAAAATTAGTAATATATTTTATATTAAACAAAGTAACATTTATGTGGGTGTTATTCTTATTTTCTAAAATTACCACAAGACTAAAAATTTAATTTTAATTAAAAACACCTTTTTGGTATACCATTCAAATTTTATTAATTTGTAAATTTTATAAAAGGCGTGCAAAAAAACTCTTAATTTGAAAACATTTCATTACTTAAAATGTGATTAATTTCGATTTAATTATTTTAAGAGGTCTAAAAATCTTTTCCATGTATTTTTTTCTTTTATTTTCTGAAAAAAATTAATAATTCACATTTTATTACCGTTTGATTATTTTACACAATTATTTTGATATATTTTTTTTTCTTTGCCCCCCCCACCCCCACCCCCTTATGTCCCCTTAGTATATATAACAAAAATTTCTATTAATTAAACCTACAAAGTAAATAAATTTAATTTTCCTTAAAAAGTTTTTATTTGTAAAAAAAATAAAAAAAAAAAAGAACAATAATGTCGAATAAATTTATTACCAAAGTTTTCAGATTTTATAAATGTATCTAAATGTATATAAAAGTATAAAATTGTATTATATTAATAAAGCTATAAAAAACAAGTAAGAAGAAATATCTTAAAAATTTCATCAGAATTCTTACACAAATCCATTATGATTTGTAAAGCCAATTTTAAAGATCAAATCGATGTTTTGTAAAATAGCACATTTGAGCGTGTAACAAAAATTATGTTTGTTTATACATTATTTTCTTATTAAATTCCGTCAATTGCATACTTTTTGGGGTTTGACAGAACTTGAACGAATAAAGACGTAATTGAATAGCAAATTAAGGTCAGTCAAAGCACATTATTGTATTTTCTGATAGGAAGACATTTAACTTCACTTCTTTGCTTTTATATTAAAATTTGAAAAATTTTACAGTTTCGAAAAGATAAAGAGTCCAAAATTGAAATTTTACTAATTTTTATAATGGCGATAGCTCCGGAGAGAAACAATATATGGCAAATTTAAATGTAGGAATTAAACCTATCATTTAATAGGATTTGGAGGAATATTATAACTCTTAAAAGGAGCGAATTGTGGGTAATTTCTAAAATGAGGGTAAAATAGTTATTTATGAAATTTTATTTTTTTTATCTCAAATGGGCGAGACAGGTAGTCGACAGAACATAATTGGACAAAATGATGCTAATATAACTAAATTTTTGTCATTTTACTTGAAAAAATGCCTAAAAACAAGAACAGAAAATAATAAAAATGAAAAATTCATTGAAAAATTTTTTTAAGACGTCTGAATGAAAAGTAAAAACCAAATAACAATATTATTATATGTAGTAGGATCACATTGAAAGCAAAATGAATGGCAACACACAAATTCTTTTACATTATATTGAATGTGACGTATATATATATATATGTATATATGGATGAGTTTTCCATGAATTTATTTATGTATATATAATAAACAGTGTACATGTAGATGTGAATATATTGTATTTGTCAAACCAAATTAAAATACATTTTCAATGTTTGAGGATTAAATTAATTTTACACTTCAGTTGTGTATATTTACTTTTCTATGAATTTTAAAATTTTTATCCTTTTTATATAGCAACTAAATAAAAATTTTCTTTTTATGTCTAAAATACAAATATCTTTTCTTCATTCATCCTCTTAAATGTAAATTAAATTTTTATTATTCTTCTATTTTTTTTTTTTGTGTTTATTATGGGAAAATGAAAAATATATAGGCAAAAGCAATTGGTTGACTAAATGGTGTTTTTAACAAAGATAAGCTTTAGAATTTAAATTTTGTATTAAAATTAAAAAAAATATATATACACTGTGACATTACTGTTCACTAATAATAAAAGTAAATTAAGAATTTTTGAATTATTTAAAAAATAAATAGAAATTAACAAGAATAACTGAAATAAATTAAAAATTTTTACTTTCATAAATCAATTATTTTTATATAGAAATTAAATTTGTACTGCCTAAAATCAAATTGTGCCTATTTACTTAAAACTACTATCGGTGACAATAATTAAGCATTTGAAGCAAATTAAATTAAATTTAAAATATTAAGGAAATGTTTACATGCATTCTTTTAAAGGCTGTATGGCTTTCTAGACGTATATAATACCCCAAGCGTATAACACTCATTATAATGAGTTTTAACACTCATATAATTTAAAGGAGGGAGTAATTATTCCCATTTATGTTGGTAGATGGCTTCTTGTTTTCATATTGAAAATACATATTTTCATGTTTTTTATTTAAATTTGAATTACTGTAATCATATAACAGATTTTTAATATAGAAAACATTATTTAATATACAAACAACTCGTAATTATACATCAAGAGCCAAACTTGCGTTCCATACAACCGTTCCAATTAAGACTATAGACGTAGTATGTGTCATTTAATTCTTTACTATCGTACCAAGGGATTATTGCGCATTGTATTAGTTGAATAGCTTTGCTATCAGATAAAAATCCGCTTTATTCGAGTGAAATACTATATAGTGTATTATATACACTATTTTCTGAATAACAATATCAAAATATTATACAAGAAATTTTTATTTTTTCTTTATTGAAGTGCATGAAATAAGGAAATAAATTGTATAAAATATTAAAAAATCTAAATATTCGAAACTTTTTTATTTCTTTGTATTGAAAAATTTTATATTTCTACCCAACAAGCAATTTTGTAAATTGTATGCTATTTAAGACCGTATCGTAATGATCACACCGTTGTATTCTTAAAAAAAAATATTGCAGTTATAGTAATTTAATGTACAGTAAGTATGTTAAAATCTAAATTCAATCTAAATTCGTCATTATTTTAGGCAACCTATATAATTCAATATGAGTTTGTAATTTCTCCCTAACGGAAATAAGATTTTAATTCAAAAATAATTTCGTTAAAAGGTTACATTGGTTTTACTTTTCATTTATAATTCGTTACAAAGAAAATTGTTGAGAATTTTGCAATATCATAAGTACATATATTTTTCTGCAACAATATTGATGATATTGTCAAGACTATTTTAATTAGGTATAATTCTTTAATATTGTTATAATTATAGAAGTATTTTTATATTAGTGGGGTTTCACAAGCGACAATTATTTTATCGGGACATTAAAATTCTACAAAATTGCTTATTGGGTATTATAATATTATTTTTTGTATAATATGTACCATATTTAAATTTACATTAAAACCAAAATCATTTAAATTTCAAAGGATATTTTATGTGTTTGATTTCTTTTTTGAATTGAAAATTATTTTTAGAATAAAAATGTTTTCTAAAATCAATTCTTCTTAAATAATTTCCAAAATTTAAAAAGAAATGGTAAAATACATACATACTCGTATGTAAATAAGTAAATTTAAAAGGATAAAAATTACATACCTTATACAAACATTTTCAGAAAATAATTTTGTTTTCAAAAAACTTCTCGTATCTTGTGTAATTCAAATATTAAAGAAATTTTTCATTTGTAAAAATGTAATCGTATTTAAACTAATTTAATATAATAAAAAATTGTAACTAATTAAAATTTAATACTTAAGAACTAATTTAATACTATTATATTCAGGAACATACATACATACATATGCATGAATCCATGTAGGTCTAATTAAAAATTTTTATTCACTTTGATCAAAAGAACCTTCATAATAAAGTTGAATTATTTCAAATAAAGTTTTTATTTAATTCAATAATAATAAAAAGGCTCTTATAAAATAATTTTCTCTCAATATAATTAAATATAGAAAAAATTTTAATTGAAAATTTTATTTTTTAAATTTTTTTTTATTTAATAACACACTTACAACATTTCACACAAAAAAACTGAAAACACTAAAATTTTACACTATATTCACATTGAATAGAAAAAAAAAAAACTAAATAGAAAATTTTTTGATATTTTTGACAATTTTTAGAAAATTTTAAAAACTATAATTACTAGATTTGAAAAAAAAAAATTCTAATGTTTTTTGTTTAAATAGAAATTTTCAGCTTTTGAAATTTCCATTTAAATTATAATTAACTGATGTAATTGTTATAAAAAAATATTTTAGAAAAAAAAATATAATGATGTACATTGATTGAAATTTTAAAATACCTTCAAAATTGAAGTAAAAATATATTGTTACAAAATTCAGCAATTCAAATTTATAAGCTGAATTCAGTGTAAATACTGTAAAGTATTTATTGTACACTCCAATATTCACCCCATTAATAAGAGTTAAAAAATTATTATTATCCTCTTAGAAAATGCAAATGTTAACACCAATTTTATTTATTCAGCAATACAATATTAATTTTAATTCCAAATTCGATTTTATTTAGGCAAATATTCAATGATTTGCAGTAACATTGTAATTAATTCAACTTATCATGTTAATGTTAATTATTGCTGAATTTTATTGTGATACAATAGTACTGTTATTCTGATATCAGTAGTCCAAGACATTCCTTCGTTTACAGTTTGTCATATTATGTACATATTATATATTATGAACGTGAGAGAAAAAGAGATGTTTATGTCCCCTATCTATCTACCTATGTCCACTTCTTTCACTATAATTAATAGTTTTTTTTTTTTCTTCTTTTCTTTTAGATCTTAAAATCTAATTGACAACACCTTAAGATGAAATAAAAATGACAGTTATATGAGAATATGATATTAAAAAACACATGCATTTACTTAAATACAAATGTACGTGCATAATTTAATTGTATGAAATTTTAAAAAGTTTTCTCATTAAAATTTGACAACATTAACTGTAAATAACCGCAAAAAAAAAGTTTGTATTTATATTTGGTAGACAAGATATGTCGCATTCAGATAGAGATTTATACAATATTTTTTCGGAAGGATATTATAAATGTAAAAATAAATATGAAAATAAAACATTTATTCCATATGAAAGAGAGGCATACATTGATAGTGGGAATTTCATTACAGTCGAAGGTAAGTTAAAATTAAAATTGCAATGTTTCCCAAGTTGAAAACCTAATTTCAAATTCATTTGTTCTGAATATAAATGTATATATGTATATTTGTTTATTTTTATAGATGAAATACAAGGAAATAATTTAACATGTCCTAGATTATATGATGGTTGGTTATGTTGGCCACCAACAAAAGCAGGAGATCTACCAATTGTTGTATATCAAAATTGTCCACCAAAATTTGAATATGATGTTAGACGTTATGCTCATAAAACGTAAGTGTAGAATTCAGTTTAAATGAAAATATTTGATTTTATTAAAAAAAAAAAAATGAAAGCAAACATAATACATATATAAATATCCATAAAATATAAATTATTATATTGATTATTAAAGGTGTTTTCCAAATGGTACATGGTTTCGACATCCAGGAAGAATTCGTGATGATGATACATGGACAAATTATACTAGATGCGCAGATAAAGAAGATTTAGAGGTGATTAAATCATTTTTATTAATTAAAGTCATATTTCTTAATTAGCTTGAACACACCTGCCTAATTTATTTATTCTTATACCTTTGAAGCATAAGATTTTAAAATTGTAAGTGTCGGGTTTTTCACTTAAATTATAAAATTGAAATGTGTCGTTTTTCGAACCATAGGTTTGAACAATTACTCATTTTTAAATACTTAATATTTTAATACAAGTTTAATCTATAACGTTTCTTTTTTTATCATTTTTAGTTCCGACAATTGATTAATGATCTCTATGTGAAAGGATATATCATATCTTTAATTACTTTAATATTTTCTCTAACTATTTTTCTAAGCTTTAGGTAAGTTTTCATTTTTATAAACATAATTTTAATAATATATTTTTTAAAATTTTCTATAATTAAATGAAATTAATTTAAAACAATCGAAAAAACAAAATTTTATAGAAAATTTTAAAGAGTTGTCAGGAAATATTGTGCTCCATATATTATGTATGATTGATAAAACAAAAAAAAAAGAAAACAAAAATAACTAATTAATTGTTATTTTTTAACTTTAAATCGATGTCTGTAAATATCCTGTATATGAAATTTTTAATATTCCCAATTTTATCACATTTTATTTTAAATTTAATTTTTATACAATTATTTTCAACTATGTTTTGCTTTCTGCTTTTATTATTTTCTGTTTTTTTTTTATTGTTATAACAAATATACAATAATAATCATTTTTCATAAATCGTTATCATTTTTATCACTCCATGTACCCACAAAAATGATTTTATAAAAAAATAAAAATTCATTTTATAAGATTGTTTAATCTCAATTATTTCGTACTTTTATTGTAACAAATCGGATTTTTTGAATAAATTGTTATTAAATATTATGAATATTATTTAATATACTCTACCTTATTATAAAATCATAATAAATTATGTAAATTACGGTATGAGATTGTAAAAATTATGTAAATTACGATATGAGATTGTAAAAAAAGGAAATATTTTTAAATTTACATTACCAAAATTATAGTACGTCAGGCGCACCGTATCTGAATTTCCAATTTCTTGCGTTGTATACAATAATACTTTAATAACAACAACAAAAATGCATATTACTTGCATCGCAGTTCAATTTTGGTATACGGTAATTTTGATTACAATATTAAGATTAAGCATACTAAATTGAGGTACCGTGACTGCAATATCGCGCATATATATTGTATACATATGATTGCTGAATTCAACAATTACAATACCCGTATATAACCTAAATTAGGTTTTAATATACTTTCATAACATCTCTTTAATCTTAATTTTTAATAGATTAATAAAATTTTTGAGCTAGCCAGTAGCTTATTTTTTGTACACATTTTTTTTTCTAAAATTTATTAGACAAACAAACAATAATAATGGTTACATTTTATATTAAGTGCAAAGTTGGTCAAATGGATTAGCTTGCTCATAATTATGGTTAGAAAACATTTTGCACAAATATTCACCAAATATTTTAGAAATTCAAATTAAATATGAGATTAACTTTTTAATTTATTCAATTTGGCTAAAAAAATTTTAAACATCGATTCAAAGTAGAATTTTTGTTTTTTTATCTAAATTAATCTTTTATATACGCACATATTTGAAAAAAGTGAGTACAAATTTCCAAAGGACAACTCTATTAGATTTTCTAAAATTAATACTTTCTTATGAAAGTGATAACAAGAGTCTTTTCAAAATTTATTTGTCAAAATTATTAAAACAAAAAAGAAAGTTGCCATATATATATATTTTTTTTTTATGGAAATTAATCCAAAATTTTATGCAAGTTTAATTGTGTAGCAATGCAATCTTATAAAATGAAATTATATTAGTTTTTTATCTGATTTAATTCTTTATAATTTTTTATTTTCAATTTCTTGTCTTTGTTTTTTAAAATTTAATTTCAATATGTATCTCGGATTTTACTGTTTGGGATTTAAATCTCTAATTTCATAAAAGAATTAAATAAAAATTTGTGGCACTACTAAATACGGCATTTAATGTATATTAAATTGGCAAATCCATATGTTTTGAAATTTATATAAAAATAGGCCCTAAAGATTTTTTTTTAAATTTAATATTGTTTTGGGTTGAAACAATACTTTTAAATTATTATAGAAAAGATTTCCTATACTCCTTTAAAGGAGTTTGGGATCGGCCGAATGAAAGGTAAGCGTATAAAGCTCTCTCGAATATAACTTACTACTTATATAATATACATATATACATATGCACTAATAATTAAAAATATACAACTTATATACAAAGTTTTTTAACCCCTAATTAAAATCCACAATTTAAGTATGCTTATTACAAAAACAATACGCAAATTACATCTAATATTTAAATAGTAACTTTAAATATATTTTAATTATGCCTCATTTTCAAGTATTTATTAAATTTATTTATTTATTTATTTATTAATAAATTTAGTTGATGTTTTATTATTTTATATTAAATATTAAAATACCTGAACCTAACATTCCCTTACCTTTATAATATATTATGTACATAAAATGTCACCTGTTTTCTAAAAATTTAAATAAATGCAAATCATTTCCGAAAACTATAAGTCTTCAGGTGACAAAGTATGTCGTATATGTTAGTTCAAATGTTCTTGTAAATCAATTTTTCTTAAACCTTAATGAATCAAAATTATTTTAAAATTTTAATAACTGTACCCACTATTTATTACAACTGAATTTGGAACTGAAACACATCATTTTCCTATTGTATATGAACAAAACCAAAAGAAAATTCAAAATTTAAAAAAATATGTAACCAACCACCTTTTCCCCACTAAAATATTCAACAAATATAAAAAAAAAAACAAATTAAACATTATAAATAGAAACTAACTAAAGTAAAAATTGTAGAACTACTTCGTATACATTGTATAATTTGTATGTATGTATGTACTTACATATGTATACGTATTATTTGAATAAAAATTTTAATATTATATATTTTAGTTCTTTTGGGAATAACCTTGAATATAATATTATTATTATGTTTTATATTGGTTTTTTATTTATATTGAATCTCATATTATTTTATTTTATTTTATTATTGATTATTGCCTCTGGTTTAGATCATTGAAATGTACACGAATCCGAATTCATATACATTTATTTACATCCTTAGCAATGACTTGTCTTTTATGGATTCTTTGGTATAAATTGGTCGTAGAAAGAATTAACATATTGGAAGAAAATCCGGTAAGAATTTAACAAAAAAAAAAAAAAACTTAAAATTTTTAATTAAAATATTTACTATACCGTAAAATTTGAATATTAATATAGGTATGGTGTGTAATATTACATTTGGCGCAGCAATATTTAATGCTCGTCAACTATTTTTGGATGTTCTGTGAGGGTTTACATCTACATTTAGTACTTGTCGTGGTAAGTAGTTTTTTTTTTTGTCTTTTCTTTTTATTTTCCTTTGAAACTTAGTTACTTTTATTTTACTGAATTAAAATTTTCATAACTAATAACTAATTTTCAAAATTTATTAAAATTAGGTTTTTGTGAAAGACACAATTGTTATGAGATGGTTTATGGCTATTGGTTGGTTGGCACCAATTTTATTTATAACACCATATGGAGCCATAAGAGGCTATTACAGTGAAAATACATTATTGTAAGAAAAATTTTTCTTTTGTTTTTAATATTAAAAAAAATTTTAAATATAATTATTTTTTAGTTGTTGGATGTATAACAGTGATTTACTATGGATATTAACTGTTCCTGTGTGTTTAACTTTATTTATATCTTTTGGTAAATTATTTTTGTATTCCATAACATAATTATTATAATCATCAATTTACCATTTTGTTTAATAATTTCAATAGTGTTTTTAATAAATGTTGTACGCGTTCTTGTCAAAAAATTACATCCATGTTCAGCTCAACCAGCTCCATTAGCTATCAGAAAAGCAGTTAGAGCTACAATAATATTGGTAAATTTTTTATTAAAATTACATATTCATAAATAAAATTAATAAAATAATATTAAAATATATATTTTTTTTATAGGTTCCACTTTTTGGTATACAACACTTTTTGATTCCATATCGGCCAGAACATGGTACACCACTAGAAAAAGCTTATGAATTAATGTCTGTATTTTTAGTTAGTTTACAAGGTGTTTGTGTTAGCTGTTTATTTTGTTTTGCTAATCACGATGTATTATTTGTAATGAGAAATCTTTTAAGTAGAGTTTTTCCTGGTATAATTCAACCACCACCTCCAAGTACGAACACAGGGCAAATAGCTACACAAACTCCTAGTAGAGAATTAGGTGTATAAAATATTAAATAATTTTCATTTCAAATTTTTATTTTTTCAAATTATTTAACAAAAAGTATGCACAATGTTTAAAAAAAAAAAATTAATAGTGTAAAATAATATGTGCCATATAAGCAAAGCTTAATGCTAAAAAAAACCTGAACATAAAATTATTGTATGAAAATTAACTTTATACATGTTAATTGTACCTATTTATATAATTAATTATCGTATTATTTGAGATTTAAATAATTGTTTTATTATTAGAAAATTAATGTTTTTAAAATATCATAATGCAATATGTATTAGAAAAAAAAATTAAACTTTTTAATTGTAAAACAAAAAAAAAAATGATCTCTAACGAGCTTATTATAATAAACAACCAAATTTTCTAAAAAAAAAAATGGAAAAAAAAACGTAATGCATGTTATAAATATTTGTATTTTATATAAATTTTAATTTCCTTTTTATATTTATGTTATAAATCAAATTTAATAAACAAAATTTATTTTGGAAAACCGCTGTTTTAATATAAATTGATATTTTTTTTTTGTTGTATTTTAATTTATAGTAAATAGAAAAACAAACCTAAATCGTAAACGTAAATTGCCTAAATTACAAATTTAAAAATAAAAAATTACTTTAAAATTCTCATTATATAAAAATTAAATATATCAAACTGTAATTGGAATTATTTAAAAAATTCAATAAAACATATTTTTTTTAAATGAATACATATGCATTTGAAAATAAATAAAGCAATTAAGGAGGAAGTAAGAGTTTAGTCAAAATATTTAAAAAAACTTTATATTAACTAAAAAATATGTATGTATATTAATTTTATTTTAACATAACGTATTTTATATATTTTTTGATGAGAATTTTAACATGACCAGACCTTCTAACACCTAATATTGTTAAACAGGAAAGTTAGATATGCAAAATCAAACATAATATAATGTTATATAATCAAATATTAGATAACAGTAATCCGATTTTTTGAGTAAATTATAATACATATAGCGATAGAGGCTGAAAATCCGAAATATGACCTCGAATATTATTGCAAATTTGACTTAAATGCATAGTTATTCCTAATCAAATATGCGAGCAATTGGTATCTTTTCCTTTCTTCTATATCCACGATAAAATCGATAAAAGGAAACATAATACAATCCAATAAAATTTAAGTAATTATGAACTTTAAATGGCTGTTACCAAAGACTATTCAAAACAAATTAAATTTTTAATTTAAAATCCAAAAAATGAAAAACAAAAAAAACAACTGAACTGCCATCTAATATTCTTTTCAAATGAACCTGAAATGTTTACATTATAAAGCAATTTTGTAAACATAAAATGTAAATTAAATCTATATGATTATTATTGTTTGTTTAATTTAAATTAAAACAGAAAAACTCTATTTAAATTTGCTTCATCTTGAAAATTATCTTTTTGTGGGTTATTAATTATTAATGGACATTTGAAATAAAAAATAATATATGTGTACTATATGTATGTATATTTAAATATACATAAATATGAATCTTTTTTCTTAATTGTAAGCAAATTATGGAAACTGTTGCCGCCATAACTTCGGTGTAATTTATAATATTAGATATATATATTTTTTTTCACCTTCATTATCCATTAATATATGACTACAGAACAAATGGTTTTCATTATTTAAGTGAGTGTTATAGTAAGCATATTAATGTTTTTTTTTTAAATTTATTAATAGGTAAACTTGTTTGAAAAATTAGATCATTATACAAGGTTTTGAATTTTCTAAATTCGTTAGATATTAAAAAATTTCCAAAAATATAGTTACATTTAAACTGACAATTACTGTAACAAAAAATTAACTTGTTTTTTATTATAATGAAATAAAATTTTATTAATTTCAAAAAACAAATTATATATGTATACATATATGTATATATACAAATATATATACTTTTATATATAAATTACTTAAATAAAAAATAAACATAGTATTCTTTAAAATTATAAATTTTACTTACACATACGTACATTTTGTACATACGCATACCAAATATCTAACAAAGTTCCGGGGCCTTAATATCAAATTCATCGGCCAAAAAATTTGAATTCATTTCAATTTCGTCATATTATAGTTATTCTTTTTATTATTTAACAAAATTATTTCTTAATATTGTGGATTCATAGTTTGGCATTTTTCTAAAAATGTTATTAAATTTTCACTTTTTTCTATTGCTATTTCATTTGGAAAATTTGCTGCGGTATTCAAAGATATATCAAGAATTATTTTGCATAATTCTTCATTCGGATTTTGAAGATAAATTGAAGATAATTTATTTGCTACCGCCGTATGGAATTTATATGAAGAATTTAAATAATATTTCAAAATATTTAAATAATATAGAACGACGTCATCATCACATATCATATCAATTATCACATGATCCAAATTTGGAATTCCTTCAAGAAGTCTAAAAATTAATTGTAAAGCTTCATATTTTGTTTTTCCGAATTTTTGCAAAAATTTTGTTAAGGTTCTTAAGTAATATAATTTTTCGGTGTAAATAACACAATCTTTAATCATTTTATTTAACATATTCAATTGCTTTTTTTCCAAAAAAATTTCACAAAACACTATAAAATAATGGTGAAATAATTTTTCATGATGTTTAATAAAATTATATGAAGAAATAACATGCTGTTCACCAAATAATAAGACTCTTTCCTTGACTTGTTTTTGGTCTAAAAATGTGTGCCTAAGACGACAATTTGTGCCTTTATCGCAAGAATTTTTCAAATAATCTAAGCATGGTTTGTCAAATACTTGAGCAATTTGAATATTCGCGTTTTTCAATCGTTTATTTACATTATCATTGACTTCAGGTATCGAATCAATTCTATAATTCGGTGGTGGTCTTGCAATGTTCGTAGGATTATTTGGCCAACAAGGACGTATAGGTCGCGGATCATTGTCAATTTCAGTTACACTACTATAACGACCAATTTGAGAATTTATTGGATTTGGTGAATTTTTAGATAATTTTGGTATTTTAAAAATTTTGGTTAAATTTGAATTATCACTTTTCGATTGCGACTTATTTTGCGCTCTAGGAATTCCAAAAATATCAAAATTTGAATAATCCTCTTCTAGAGGAAACTCATCTTTTTCTTTCGATAGAATTTTGTCATTTTTGGAAGTATCAGCTTCAAGCAGCTTCCGATTGGAAATTTCAATATCATCAAATATATTGGTAGAGCTGAATGAAAAATATTTTTAAAAATATAAAATTTATATTAGCAATCTATACATACCAATTGAAGCTTATAGAAGTTTTTTCTTTCGTTTTTGTTTCATCATTCTTTAAATTTTCAGATGTATTCACGCTTGGAATATCAATATCATCAAAAATATTAGGAGAGCTTAAACAAAAACATTTTATTAGAAATTAAATTTATACCAACAAGTTAATACTTACCAACATAAGCTAAGAGTATCGTCATCTGGTTCGAAATCTAATGTCTGATGAGCACTGCTTAAGAAATCATCAATAACATCATGAGGATTAATAATCGAAAAATCTTGTTTCGGCGAATTTTCCTTACGTTCTATTGATTTTCTTGTGTGTTGATTTTCTGAATTTGAACTTAAAACTAAAGATTCATTACTTTTAAAATTACTGGTTATTCCATCGTTTCCAGCAGTGTCTTCCAAACTATTTGTTAAATTGGATTTATGTGTTGAAGATGAGTTGTCTTGAATTTTAGTTTCTTTCTTGTCACTTTCAATTTTCTTCCCTTGAACAACTTCTAATGGTGCGATATCACTATCAATTGGCAAATCATCTAAAAGCGGCATATTTCGGTATTTTACTTTTGCGTTTAAATCGCTTTTAGCTAACTTAATGGGTACTCCACTTTCATCCTCAACATTCTTATTAGGACCTAGAAAATGCAACACATAACAAAATATAAAAAAAAGTTTAATTTCTTAAATTACATTTCACATTAATTATAGTTTTTTCTGTTATAGTTTCCGGAAATCCAGATGTGATATTAGATTGAATTGTTGTACTTATTTCTTCATTACTATTTGATTGATTTGAAATTAAATTCGATGAAGTGCTCAATAAAGATGATAGTGCATCTTCTGGTATAGTACTACGTAAGGTATTAGAGTAAAGGTCCTTAAAAAAAAAAAATAAATTATTTTCTAATAACATTTTTTAAAGTTTAATGCATATTATAATCTTTATTTATACTTCGTTAGAATCGCCTTTCTCATTCTGTGGCAACGATACAATTATAGTACCATTTTCATTTGTTATTATAGAACCAACAGGAAGTCTAATTTCATTAGGAATTTCTAATCGACTCGTTGTATCAATACTCGGATTTTGACAAGCATTTTCATCTGGGTTTTCTAATTGATTTGAGACCATTACACTAGTACAATCCGAAATATTTTCTTCATCTATCTCATTTATCCCATTGAAATTTTCATAAAATTGTTTTAAGTTATTATTCGATCTTGTGTCCTTGTTTATTGCAATGTTTATCTTCGGCTTTGCATTTTGTGCAGGTATGGAACATTTTTTTCGTTTCAAAGCTTTACTGCGTAAATTCGATGTATTCCAAGTCATATCATTATGTTGTTCAATACATTGAGAAAAATTTACTTTCGTTAAATCCACTTCTATAGTTAAAGGCATGTGATTTGACATATATTGCAAAGTAGTTGGTAGTTTTATATTAAGTTTAACACCCTTAGTACTTTGTGAACCCGATTTTACAGATATATTACCTGAAAATTCTTCAGAATTATGTTTGGGCAAGATACTCACAGTATTTGGTGAGCTTGATTCCAATGAAGAATTTGTGGAACTAATGACTGTAACACTACTTGAATTATCAATTTGGTCGCTAAGGTTTGAGATGCTGTTATTTTCATTAATTAAATCTGTGGAATGTTCAGATAAATTACCTTCTGTAAAGTGCGAGATTACATTTTATTTTTTACAGTTAATATTAGAAACCTTACCTATATTTAAAGTCTTTGTTTTGTCCTTATCACCATTTTCCAAGTTTTCCTGATTAAATAAATCTTTGTCTGCTTTTCGTTTATTTTTTGATTTTATATTTTTTAATGTCAAGTTGGTTTTCAAACGCTTAAATCCTTTGTTTTTGTCGTTCAAAATATTTGTTAATTTTACAACAACTCTTTGTTTAAATAATTGTAAATTGGTATTTTCCATCATCTTATTTTTGGTTTTGATAAGCTCACCAAGTGTCTTATTGGAAAACTTGATACCATAGTCAAAGCTATCATGCAAAATTTCATCAATTAAATTGTCGTCCATTGTGATAATGTGATTTTATTCAGTTAAACAAAGTAACAAACATTATATTCTGTAGCGTAAAATTCAAAATTTTTTGATTGGATATTAAAGAAAAAGAATTTACTATTGATTTTGAAAAATTTATATAAAAAAAATGTCTTAATAAAAATTGGCCGCTCTATTTATATTGATAATATCTTAAGTGAAAATATTTAACACAAAGCCCCGTTATTTTTCAAATTTACAGTAAGCTTGACATAACTAAATTTGCTATTTAGGATGCGTTCACATACATAAATTTAAATCAAAAATTCTCGTAGAATTAGAAATTTTTAGAATGTGCACATAATGGTACCTCTAACTGTCAAATATTGAAAATTTGTATACATATATATCATTTTATTTTTTGATTAAAATATTTTTAAAACCTTTTACTTGTACATATTCAATTAACATATACATATTTAATTATATATTATTTTACAATATAAAGTTTTCGCAAAAGTTTTTTTTATCGCTCTAAAATTCTTACCGGCATTTTCTTATTTGAATGGATCATAAATTTATGCTAAGAGGTTGTTATTGTAATATAGGTTTTTTTTATTTTTTGATGATTTTTGAATAAGGTACTTCATTGTTTTTTAAAGACTACTTTTACCGCATTGTTCCTTAAATGTGACACTCTTAGGTTAGTTGATGATTTCAAAACTTTTATAACAACGATGATTAACTTTTTGCATTGTTATTAGAGATTTTTTCTATATTAATTTATATTTGAAATGCTAAAATTCACTCTCTGTAGTTTATATCAATTTGGTAACTCTATAAAATTAATTCGAAAATTCAACTAGTAAAATGTAATATTTTGATATTTCAATTTTTTGAATAAATTTAGAATAAATTTGGTATGAAAATATCAATCAACATATGTTAAAACGCCTCTGATATTTGTAGTTCAAGCTGTTTTAACTGTGGCATAAACGGAATCAAAAAACTTCAATTTCCGCAAGCTGTCAGAATTTACGCCATCAAATTGTCAATTGTGACACCTAATATGAAGATACATATCGAAAAATATGTCACATTAGAAGTTAAAGTTACATCACACATTTTCAAAAGAATTGATTTTTGTGATTAAAAAAATTTTAATTTAATTGATTTTCTTTTTATTGTTTTATGCAATAAATGAAAATTTGGGACATGTTATTCTAATTAAAGGTGCATTTCTAGTATAAAATAAAATGTTTGAAGCAGAACAAGTGAGTATAGTCGTAGTACCTATATATGTATATAATTTATTAAATATTTTTCCGTCAATTTGGAAATTATGCTATTTTTGAATATTGTATATAATTATATTTTATGTAGTTGCATATACTTTTAGAATTACATACATCTATCTTAAATGGTGTTTTTAGTACAAAATTTTTTCATATTTTCGTTATACGATTAATTTTAATTTTACATAGTGAAGTAAATTAAGCACACCATAGGTACACATTAAAAGAAAATCATTGTTGACAATTCACAAATGTTCAAAAATTTATTTGAAAGCATGCACATTTTTTTTTAAGTTTTCTAAACCTCTAAAATTATATTTTTTATTTAATTTCAGTTATACCGATGCCCCTTTTTACACTTCAGTTTTTGAAAAAATTGTAATTTTGTTTTTGCCAAAATCTTTTTTTGGATACATTATTTCACCATTGTTATTTTATAATTTCAATTATATTATCTTGTTTGTTGACCATAAGTTGTTATTGTTAAGAATTTATAAAGAATATTGCTTTTTATTTTACAAAAAAGTTCAAGCTTTAATAATATTTTTGTAAAATATTTTTTGAAAAAAAAAAAATAAATAAGAAAAAAAAAACAAAAATTAAATTAAACATAATTACTAGAAAAATTATTCTAATTTTACATAAAAATTAAAAAAAAAAACAATACCATCGTTAGAAGCTTTTATTTTAAAACCTACATTACTAAATTTTTTACAATATAACAAATACTAATAATGGCGACATATTTAAATCGAACAATATCGATGGTAACTGGTAATGGAACCACGGAATCAAATGGCTCTTCATCTACCCCTTTCGATGCATTAACTGACGACTATCACAATCGTTCATTGCAAAATCCATCTGGTATGGATAAATCACCATTACAGATATTTGTGAAATCTAAAAAGAAAATAAATGATATATACAGTGAAATTGAAGAATATGTTAGAGAAACTACTGGATTTATAGATGGTAAATTTTGTTTAAAATATATGTGCCTTTTTGGAAGGGTATTTTTCATATTTTGATTTTGTAGGACTACCTAAAGAAATTGAAATTGTTGACAAATCAGAACAAGAACTTTTTCAAAGTTATGTCAATAAAGTTTCAGCAATTCGAGAAGTTCTTTGTAGAGATCATATGAAAGTTGCGTTTTTTGGAAGAACATCAAATGGTAAAAGTTCTGTTATTAATGCAATGTTAAGAGAACGTATATTACCAAGTGGTATCGGTCATACAACAAATTGCTTTTGTCAAGTTGAAGGAGTTGATGGAACAGAAGGATATCTCGTTAAAGAAGGATCAGATCAAAAATTTAATATAGCAGTATGTTTAATATAACAAAATTAATCTTTTAAAATATGATAAAATTAATTTTATTATGTACAACACGTTTTCAAAATTTTTTGTCAAATATTTCGTAGATACAAATATTTTTCTTATTTTTATGAAGGATATAAAGCAATTGGCGAATGCGTTATGCCAAGAAAAATTGAGTGAAAGTTCTCTTGTAAAAATATTTTGGCCACGGGAACGTTGCAATTTACTTCGAGATGATGTAGTTTTCTTAGATTCACCAGGTGTTGATGTTTCTCCTAATTTAGATGATTGGATAGATAATCATTGTCTTAATTCGGATGTTTTCGTTTTGGTTTTGAATGCTGAATCCACTATGACACTAGCAGAAAAATCGTTCTTTCATACTGTCTCACAACGTCTGTCAAAGCCAAATATTTTTATTTTAAATAATAGATGGGATGCTTCAGCCAGTGAACCAGAATTTCAAGATTCAGTAAGTGTTAAAAAATTGAATTACATATATTAATAAGTAGACAAGAATTAGAGATATTTCACTAGATTATTTCCCAATTTATTTTCTTTATTTTTTTCTTAACTTATTGCTAATGATACTTTCACAAAGGATTTGAAAAAAGTAAGTAGTTTTAAAAACTGTTTGCTTGAGAAAAAAAATATTAAGCTCATTTGTCAAGAAATATTCCATTACTTATTATTTGGACGCAAAATTAAAAAAAATTCTTTGTTCATTTAGTTAATAATTTACTTATTGTCTTAGAAAGATCTTCCGATGTGTTACAAGATAAAAAATCCTTATTAAAATCATTTTTATTAGGATAGTTTTAGTTGTGTATTTGTAAAGTATCAGCTTTAAAATAAATTATATTAATTTTATTTTACATGTGGATCTGAACTTTAGGTACGATCACAACATCAAGAAAGATGTGTTGACTTTCTTGTTAAGGAGCTAAAAGTTTGCACAGATAAGGAAGCTTCAGAAAGAGTATTTTTCGTATCAGCTCGGGAAACATTACTGGTGAGAATAATTTTTTTACTTTAAATCGTTAAAAATTTGATTAAAAATAATGCTTGCAGGGACGTCTTGAAGAAGCCAAAGGAAATCCAGCACATGTTGGTGCTCTTGCCGAAGGGTTTCAAAATCGTTATTTTGAATTTCAAGACTTTGAACGCAAGTTTGAGGAATGTATTTCAAAAAGTGCTGTCCGTACAAAATTTGAACAACATAGTTCTCGAGGCAAAAATATTGCCGGGGATATGAGGTCTATGTTAGATAATATATATGATCGCGCAAACACATTGCGTAACACAAAATTTGATCAAAAGAAGTTGTTAACTGATAGAATACAAGGAACAGAAAATCAATTAATGACAGTCACAAGAGAAATGAAATTGAAAATACACAATATGGTAGAAGAAGTAGAACAGAAAGTAGCAAAAGCATTAAATGAAGAAATTTGGCGTTTGGGTGTATTAGTCGACGAATTCAACATGCCTTTTCACACAGAACCTTTAGTATTGAATATTTATAAAAAAGAATTAAATTCACATATAGAATCTGGATTGGGATCAAACTTACGAGCTAGATTATCAATGGCTTTAGCAATGAATGTTGAAACAGCACAACGCGAAATGACCGGTAATGTTTTATAAAAATAATATCACTACTTTGTTCATTAATAATATTTTTGTATATTTAGAACGTATGCATGCTTTAGTTCCTTCAGAAAAATTGATTATTCAAACAAAACAGATTGTTGCACGACCACAGCCATTTGAAATGTTATATTCACTTAATTGTCAAAATTTATGTTCCGATTTCCAAGAAGATTTGGAGTTTAAATTTTCTTGGGGTATAACAGCTATGATACAAAGATTCACTGGGAAAGTGAAAGGTCAGAATAAAAAACAAGGTGCATTGCAATATTGCAGACAAAACAGTGTAAGTTGATTATTTAATTGCGTTACATAATTAAAATAATTATATAACGCAATTCTTTATATTTATATGTCTTTATTTAAAACTTTTGATATTTTAAAATATTTTAACAGACACAAAATATGCTTTCACCAATTGGTAATGGGCCAGAAACTCCTTTATGTATAATTCCATCGCAGGGTGGAGGAATAACTCAAGATCAAATTTCAATGATATCTCGCTTTGCCGTTGCGTCTATAGGCTCTCAAGGAACCATGGGGGGGCTTTTAGTTGCTGGAATTGTAAGTATAAGTTTTTTATTGCTTCAAAGTCCACCTTAAAAATTTTGATCACATTAGTGGTTTTCAATTAGGTTCCTATAAGAAATACTAAAGATATGTTCTATAATTAAAACTTGCTCCTCTATTATTAGTAACGAACGTGACATTAATTAAATTATGAAATTGAAAAATCCTGGGACTTTGCTCAAGTATATAATAAATATATTTTTTTTTCTAATTTAGCTTTTAAAAACAATTGGATGGCGAGTTTTAGTTGGAATAGGTGCTCTTTATGGTTGTGTATATTTGTATGAACGATTATCTTGGACTAATTCCGCTAAGGAAAGAACATTTAAAGGCCAGTATATAAGACATGCCACAAAAAAATTAAAAATGATTGTTGATTTGACATCAGCTAATTGCAGTCACCAAGTGCAACAGTAAGTCTTGAATTTTTAAATAATTTTTAAATAAATTAATAAATAAAAAGGAAATTTTTAAAAAAATTTTTCAAATCAAATTTAGAGAGTTATCCAGCACATTTGCTCGTTTATGCCGTGTTGTTGACACAGCCACCACGGAAATGAATGAAGAACTCAAAGAACTTGAAAATGCTTTATCTGTTTTGGAATCAAATCAAAAACAAATTAAATTGCTTAGAAATAAAGCTAATTATATACAAAATGAATTGGAAATATTTGAAAATAATTATATAAAAACAAACTGATATTGATAATAAATAGTGGCTATAGTTTTAAAATATTTAAAAATTATAATAAAAAGAATTTTTTTGAAACTCATTGTATTTATTATTAAAAAATTAAAATAATTATCAAAAACAACTTTAATTTTGAAATTAATATGAATATTCATAAGGATGCTATGTCAAATGTATAATGCTGATTACAAGATCAAATTATTACCACAAGGTAACTAATAGGGTAATTGGTAAGCCAATTTGTTAAAAAAGATTAGTATAAATAATCTTAATGAAAGAACTACAATTTTTCTCCACATACTGTAATGTCGAAATGTGTATTAAAGAAGTTCTTATTTGTTAAGAATTTCATATTGCTATATGAAATATGAAGTTTTAAAGCTCATAAATATCCCATTTGAAAAGGCATGATCCGGAACTATGTAATCATATATCAACATAATTGTGTAAAAAATGTGAAAAAACAACAACTTGAATTAAAATCAAAAAATTATAATTGTGCAAAATGAAGGTAATATAATTACTAGTAAATACAATGTGAATTTATTATGCATGGAATCATTAACCCATTGGTTTATTATTATTAAGTACAGTGAATATCATTATGACGAATTTAAGTAAGATAAATGCCAATAATTGCGCTAGTTTTAATCAACTTAATTGCATTTATGACGAAAATTACAATATAAATACAATTTTACAAATATAAAAATGTCAATGACCAGCAAATTATCATTGTATTAGAGTTCAATTTTAAAAGCTAAAATTCAAACAAACAAAATCATTTAGTACGAATTTTTATACCGGTTAAGTAACAGAAATCGGATAAATATGAGATTTACTATAATTATTTTATTAGTCTATACATTTTATTTAAATATATTTATTTCAGCTATTAACTTAAAAAAAGATAATGGAATTGTTTATAAAGTTCCAAGTACAACACAATATGCATATAATTCAAATAACTTTGGTGATGGAATGTTGTTTAGAAGTAAATATTAAACTTCACATATTAAATATTTTAATTTTATATTATTATTTATATCTATATATATTTTTTTTAATAGAATTAGAGTGCTCAATGAAAATGTCATGCAGTGTTTTGCCAATTTATGAACCGAATACAAATATGCGTCTTGAAAATCATGTTACATTTATTGTTTAAACTCAAATCAAAGTTAAAATATCTTTGTATAATTTTTAAAATAAAATAATTTTGGTAAAAAATTTTTTTATGGGTTTATTATGAGTATATGATGTGGAGCGTTTGATATTCTTAAATTTTGTCCAATTCTACAGGTATTTATTGTAATAAATATATCATTTCAATGTTTTAGAAAAATAAGAAATTCAAAAATATCTGAAATTTAATAAAACAACAATTTCATTTTTAAAACAATAAAGTGTCTTTTTTTTTTATATTTTACTCTTGCACAATATTCTATAAAACTAAACTTTGAATTAATTTAAAAAAAATATATAATTATATGTATGTATATAAGAAAACATTTTTTTAATTAACAAATAATTAATGAACATTATTGCAATTATTAGTAACTTCGCTACAAAAAAAAAAAAATTTGTATTCAAATTTATTTTGGATATTAATACAACCCAAAATTATGAATTAAAAATAGTTAAAAGAAATATTAGTAGGTAGGTAGGTCCCTAAATGAAAATAAAACAAAAATCTGTAGACAGTCGTCATCGTCTTTGTTAATTTTTCAAAATTACAAATAGTTTTTTATTATTCCTCACTAGGTATATATTTTGTAAAAAAAAAAAAAAAATTGTTTCAATAATAATTTGCAAAAAATAAATATAATTTATTTTATTTATTTAAAATTAAGATTATTATTTGCTTTAAATACAAATTAATCATTCCATTTAAAATTACATAATACATATTGCATCCCAACTAATAATAAGAAAACAAACTAATTCAAATTACAATACAATACATTTTATTGATTACAAAATAATTGGGGTTTTTTTTAGAATACTTTCAGAATGATCAGGTCTCTATTGCAACAATTACTTTTATTTTGGATTCTTCAATTGGATTAGAATATTTCATTAATGATACAATAGGGCCTAGGATTTATTTAACAAATTTGAAATTGCTTTATAACTTTTACTTTATGCATTGAAAAAATTGTATGTACAACTTTTCAAAATTCTAAATTTTGAAAAATTTTATTTAAATAATTTTTATTATGGGTATAAAAAAAAAAGAATTATTTTCACTTATTTTATATAAAACTTTTTTTTCTTTAATTTTATTTTGTAATCATTTTAAAATATAAGTTGTTTTAGTATCATTTACAATTAATAAATGTAAACAATATGTATGTGATTGCAATATCCCTTGCAATTTGTGTAAAATTTCTTCATTTTTGTATTGTATTTTCTTTTCCTAAACGTGTATACCAAATGTGTTATATTCCTTAAGTACTAATAATAAATCATATTATACATTTAATTAATATTTAAAATAATCAAAAAAAAAATAGAGTTATTTAGTTGGAAGCTGAATAAACATAATATATTCTTTTTTCTTGTTTTATTTTTAAATATGATTTAATTTATTAATTAAGTATATACTATAATCGACGATACTTACAACGGCAACTTAATAATTATAATAATAAATATTAGTAGTGTAAAAATTTACAAATAATTCTTTAGTTTTTTTATTTTTCAAAGCCAAAAATTTCATTATTAAAAAGTTTTCAAGCCAATCATACCGCGATAATGGCAGAACAACGATTTGACGATAGATTGAATTCAATTTCTGATCAAATAGGAGGGGAGTTTATTGGGTAATATCCATGAAATTAATTTCGGCCCAAATATGTTAAATTGGCGTGTTAAATTTTTCTCTTTTACACATTAAGACATAATTAAAATTTAAAGAATTTAATTTTGAAAACAAAAAATTTGGATTGATCATTTATTTAAACATTTTTTTTTATTTACCTTTATATATTGCTTAGATTTTAAAATTAAATGATAAACGATGATTATCAGTACAAGATGCCGTACAAAGTATTTTCGCCTGTAGTCTAAATCTAAAACTCTTGTTTTATTTTTTTTTTTAGAAAAAATATATATGTATGTACGTATATAAATTTAATTTTTAAATGAATAAAATTTTTAGTTTTTACAATTCATGACATATCAGATTTACTTAAAAAAAATTTAAAAACTTTAAATAGTATGTATAATTTTTTTTTTTTCATATTTTTTAAAATTTTTAACCTTTACTCAGTTTGCTTTTTGATATTAATATTGAAGGTTTTTATATTATTTTTTATGCTAAATTGCTAAAAACAAAATTTTTTTTACACAAATTAATGCACATTATGTATATGATATTGTAAATTATTTATTTCTTTTTCTTTTTTCATTTAAAAACATTGATTTATTAATTTTAAGTGAGTTTTTTTGAAATAGTTTTAGAAAATCTCAATAAATCCTTATTTAATTTAGTGTTAATCTAGATCTTTTAGTTACATATTTACACATTTTATCATGATCAAAATTTTCGTAAATTTTTCTTTCGAGTCTAAAAATTAAAAAATATTATTAATATTTTTTTATTTAATTTTTTTTTTTTTTGTTTGTAAAAATTCCTACAAAGTTTAAAGAACCAACAAATACTCCTTTTTCTTTAAATACTACAAAACACTTAATTTATATATTGTATAATATATATAAATAATTGCGCTTAAATTATATTAAAAGTTATTATTATTTTTATATTTGTTTTTTTCTTTATAAAATATAAAAATTATTTTTATAGGGTATAAAAAGTTATAAAAATCTCCTATTTCTTAAAAAGGAATCGGTTAAAAGTTTTATTTGAAAAATCTCTTGTTTTGTTAACATCGTTTTTTATTTTTAGTTCATTTTGTTTTATATTATTTTCTTGTTTATATTTTCAGACTAATAATTAATATTTTTTCATATTAATTTTTAAATTTTTTTTATTTTTTTTTTTTTATTTATATGTATATATATTTAAATGAGCAAAAAATATTGTTAAATATTCAAATTTTTTAATATGAATGCCAATGGAAAAAAAAACTATTTTTCCGGCTTTTTAATTTATTAAAATTAAATGAATTTCTTTTAAGTTTTATGATCTATAATTTTTTTATTGAATTGAATTTAGAATTTGTATTTATTAATTAAAGATTTTTCAATAGGTATATATGAAAAAAAATAAGCAAAATTTTTTACTTATATTATGTTTAAGATTATTATTAAAAAAATATTTTTTAATTTAAAGTTTTAATAATATTAACATATTTTTTTTTTTATATATAAAAATACATAGGGCGTCTACCAAAATGCAAATTTTTTAACATCTAGTATACATTCAACTTTCTACTAAGCATTTCGGTCATTTTCTAAAGTTAGAATTTACTTTTGTTTTGCATTTTGGTAAGGCAACAATACTTAAACATTTTCAACAAATCTTTTTTAAATCTTTAACAAATTTTATTATTAAGTATTTAGGAAAAAAAAACAAAAAATTAGTCTTACTGTTGCCGAATTTTCATTTTTATTCAAAATGTTCAAACCTCTAAGTATATAACATGTAAATTATTACATTTTCAAAAACAATATTATTAAATAAAAATGTAATAAAACATAAATTTTCAATAACGAAAGATAAAATAAGAAAAAAATTATTGAAAAAAAAAAATAATAAAATAGGACCAATAGCGTGCAAATAATATTATATTTTTTTTGTTGTGTTAATCTATATTATATGTGTATTAATGATAAAAATTACTCTACCCAAAAATAACAACAATCTAGTTGCTTGGTTTTAATAATACACTATAATAGAAAGAATAATATGTTATTATCTTATTACATATTATATAACTAATTATTAAGATTTAAACGTACATATAATTAAAAACATTTAATAATTCACAAAATATCTATAGAACAATAATGTTAAAATAATTTTAAGAGTTAAAAATATTTTTTTTTTACAATTACAATTAAAACATTTTCTCTGTTTACTTTTGTTTCCAGTTTTTGACTTATTGCGATAAAAAAAAAAAAATAAAATTTCAATTGAATTTTAAGCATCATATATGTATTTTATAAAATTTAGAAAATTTCTTCACATCAAATAAAATAACTGAGCTTCTTTCATTATTTTTTTATTGTTTTCCATGTTTGTTGTTAATTAAATAGAAAATAAAAAAAAAAAAACATTTTTCCCTAACAATTTATTTTTATTAAACTTTTACATATGTATCGTTGCTGCCGTATATCTTGCTTCCCCACGTCGCCATGACCATTGAGTTGGACGATACTGTATAAAAAAATTTATAGCATTAATTATACAATAAATTGTGTTTAATTACAAAAATAATTCTAATTAAAATTTTATTTGAGCCTTACAAATGGTTACAAATGTATTGATGGATAAACAAACAAAATATTTTTTTTTTGTATAAAAAATAAAATTTTTAAAATGCTTAAAAATATTAATTTTTCAAATGTATATACAGTGGTAACAATAAAAGGGCTATAAGGACAGTAAAGAGATATAAAATTAAAATAAATTCAATTAAGAATTTCTAAAAAGCTAAATTTTTTAAACTTTCATAACACTAAATACACTTGCATGCAATTTTTTCAAAAAAAAAAAAAATTAGTTGTTGTGAACCGAAATCGGAAGTATGTAATTAAAAATGTGAAACATTATTAACTACTAATTTAATTAACTTGAACGAGTGCGGTGATAAGTTTACATACACAAATGTAAGATCATGTTTAAATTTTCAATTAAATGGGATTTTTATTATGATATTCAAATACAACTTGAGACAATATTATAGGAACAAGCAAATATTTATTTTATTCTCATTTTAATATACAGAATAAAATATTTACACAAACCTTTAAATTTTTAGTCTGCGTGTTAAGAAAAATAAGAGGAAATATAAAATTTATTTTTTCGTACATTTTTTTTTTACTGTTTATGATAAATACTAATTTTGTAAAATAAATATTTAAACAAGTGTTTGTACACGAAAAAGAGCTTTTCTTACCTGTATTAAAAGCTGTCCGCTCTTTGTATGAGGATTTCGATATGCATATAACATCCAGATGAGAATAGTCATTATTAAACAGATTGGAATCATTAAACCTAATGCTAATCCAACATTACTTTTATTTTCATCTTCTTTGGCTGTCATAGACATACTGTTATCGCTGATAATATTTTTTCCAACAAAATGTTCATTAGTCATATTTCGATTTAAAGTATCATATCTTGAACTATTATTTTCTAATTCTCCTGAATGATTTATTTCAATTGATGTAGATGCATCATTACCTTTTGTACCTTTTGGAGGACATGAGCCCGCTTCTTTTATTATACTTCTATCGCAACCTAATATAAAAAAAAATACAATTTGAATTGATTTCATTTTGAAATTAAAGTCATATTACCTTTTTGCAACCAGTCTTGTCGTTTTCTATCAGTTCCTGTTGAACATTTATTTAAACCTGGACACCATGCACACTAAATTTAAATTAAACCATTATATAATCAAAAGAAAAAACAACTCTGAATGTATTAATACTTACACCAAAAGTTGTGTTGTGGTTAGTACAAGACTCGCAATCGGTGTACTCTAAACAAGTTGGTAAAGCTCTTAAATATATAATTGTATTATTTTGTATATCTTGTTCATTAAAGTTAACCCTATGGTATTCATAAATAGTTTTACGGCGGGCGACTATTGGAAATAAGAAATTACGAATAAAATATTTTTTAACCAACGTACTTATTTTACTTACAAAATATAACTTTATCAATAATATAGGCATCTGAAAGGCCGACTTTAACAGGATGTTTATCATCTTGTATAGCTTCAATTTTAATCGGCATTTTAAAATATGTAAATACTATGTCACCGTTATCATGTAACGTGGCACTAAATGTAAATTGCCCAGCTTCAGGTCTATCTTGTAATGAAACATTTTCCCATAAAACGCTAAAAGCAGTACCTAAAACCATATAAATATTTATGCTTAAATTTTTTTTTCATATATTAAGTTAAATGTGTATATTTATACCATTATCATCATATCGTACAAAAGAATCGTTCAAAAGGCTTGTATCAAAATTAGCCATAAGTGGAGCAATGTATTGCGTTGCAGCTAGCCATGAATGGACATATTCGCCTGTATATAAGAAACCTCCAGTTGCAACTGTTATATTTCTTACTGGATGACCGTAGAATGGGAAATCAAATTTCAGTTGAACTGTCTATTATTAATAAGAAAAAAATTTCAATTTATAATAATAATTTACAATGTATAATAATAATTTACAATTGCTCTCCGGTGCGAGCTAGATAACATATGATTTGGATTAATAATCTTGAGAGCATCCCAAGCTTCGCTAACAGCTGTTTCATTTACTATTTGCGTGCTATTGTAGTAAATATGGTTTTCCTAAAAAATTTTTACAAAGTAAATAAACAGGAACAATAAAATATTCAAAATAAATCAACTTATAATTTTAAAGTGTTTACCTCTTTATATGTGAAATTCTGTTTTTGTATAAATTCACGAGTTTTGTTTTCTGATATATCGACAGTATTAAAAAAATCATCGAGAGTTAATAAAACTTTTTTTACGGCAGTATTTTTTTTCGTCGGTGTAGCTGGCATTGGTTCCGACACAATCGTATCTTTACGTTGTCCAGTTCCATTAACACCTAATAATGGAGCATTTGTAGGTGAATTTGTAAGTGTTATTTTTGAAGGTTCTGGTTGAGGAGGATTTTCGATTTTAACTGCTTCCGGTGTTGAAAGAACATTAAGTTTTTCTGCTGGAACTGCTTGTACCGATACTTCTTCTTTTTGTAATGTTGGAGCTGCTGTTGATGTTACCAATTGTTTTGAAATAACTATTGTTTGTGGAGGCGGTTGCCACTGACTTTGTCCTTGTGTAAAGGTTGTTGCATTTGAAATATTCTCTTGGACATTTTGATATGATGTTTCTGTTTCTCTTTTATTTCGAAAATGTATGTTATCTATTTTAACATATGGTAAATTTGAATCTATTACGTATTGATTGATATCTATTTTCGGGAAAGTTATTATTTCAAAAATAAAAAAAATTATTATATTGGTAGATACACATTATAAAAAATTATTTATTATAAAATTATCAGAAAAGAAAATACTAAATTTTTATGTTTGTACAATATGTTTTGCTATTATGATAAACAGCAAAAAGTCAGGTTTTGCTATTATGAAAAATATTTGAAGCGATGTAAAAGCAAAATATCACTTTAAAGAATTATTGATTTAACATTTATAATAATCGATGGCACTTGATTGAATTTTTTTAATGTCTTATTAATTTATTCAATAGGAAAAGGCAATATGTTTAAGTTACATAAAATACTTATTTGTCTAGCTAGCTTTACATTTTAATTATCTATTTAAGGAACGTAATCTGCCTTTCGACATGCAAAGGAAAAATATTTCAAGAAGTTGGATTTTTTTTAATTGGTACTAAAGACGAAAAGAATGGAAAGACGAAAACTTGTAATTTGCTATGAAAATTTTATTAAATTTCTGCTTAATATTTATCCCGCTATATCTATTAAACTATCATCCCGCTATAAGAGAAATTCATAAAAATCTAAAAATTATTAATAAATTTTAATAAAAATATAAAATTGCTAATAATGCTCTGTTGCTAATAATAACGATAAGTTAAGATTAAATAAATAATTTGAAGACGCATTAAAGAAGTAGCTACATAAATAAATACATTTCTATCTACGTCATTTTCTAACATATGCACATATGTGAGTTAGAAAATTTTTTACAGAAAGCCAGTATAGTAGGTCTTAATTAATTTTTTTTTTTTTGTAATTTCTACAAATTTCTATATTAAAAGCAATTAGCTCACTTTCATCAAGCTTATTTTCTTTATTTTATACGATCTTTGTATATAGGTTTCAAATTTGTAATATTTTTCCCCGTTTTCTTTTTTTTTTCTTTTAATTGAGAAAAAATTTCCCTTAAGTTGACCTTATTTTTTTTTTTATAAAAAATTTTTTTTCTCTTTTGTTGTAACAAAACTGCAATTTTTTAAATTATATTTGAAATAAAACTTTAATTTTAATGGTAAATTAAATCACAATTTTAGAAATAATTTTCTATATGTAGTACATACTTCTTTTTATGATTGCATTACAGGTTATCCCATTTTCAATAAAATCATTTAAAGAAAAAACAAAAACATTCAAGGAAATATTTATAAAAATCTTAAGCAACACTTTGGTTATTTTAATTACTTCACTTACTTTCTTCAAATGCAATTGAACTATCGGTAATTAAATTAATTATAATATATAATACAAATAATATCTTCAATCTATCACAAGCACCTGCCATTTTTGAATTAAAAATTATAACATTTGAACACGAAATGATGTCGTCAATACTTTACTTCTTGACTTTATTGAGCCGAAAATGAATGAGAATACTCTTTTAACTTTAACTCAAAATACAATTAGACAGTTCTGTCATTAGCTTTGAAAATAAATGTCAAAGATTTCATTATATTTTTTTGCTATAATTTAATTAATATTTCGGAAATTCCATGTGAAAAAACGAGTACACAATAATGTTTCAATTTCTTAATTTCAATAATCGAATTTGTTTTTGTTTTACTTTATTTGACCCCCAACAAACTTTTAACGGAAATTAAGATAACGAATATTCGCCGTCACTATTTTTGACTGCCAAGAAAAATTTTTTGTGAAGTTGACAAGTTTATATTTATATTTTTGTCAAATTTTTACTTCCGTGACAATATTCTGCCTTATAGAAATTTTGGAACTCAAAGTTTCAATGAGATTAGATTTATTAAGTAGAAAAAGAAAGCAAAATTTAATTACTAAATATTTTTGATTTAAATCAGTTAAATGCGATAACGCACTTTTGCGTTTGCAATATTAAACTGAATCGAATTCGGTGCTTCACTGATAACCGTCATATCAATTGATTGCAATCAAAGATATAATTATTTTGTAATGTATTTTTAAAATCTTTGTTGCAATCAAATGAAATGTGCAAATTTGTGTCTTTACAAAATTTATTTGGCCGTTTGGTTAAGGACTATCTACAACTATCACTATCACTACTGTTTTCTCCCTTCTGGAGACAAAAATTAAAATATAACTCAGTTAAATTTTAATAGATAATAATAGATTTTAAAACTAGTTTTAAAATAACTCAATTAAGGCGAGACAAATATTTGAATGTAAAAACAATGAAACCTTTAATAAACAAATGTTGTTATTAAATTTTTAAATGTTGTTTAAATATTAGGCAAAGGGAATGAAACTTTGTTCACCATTGATATTAAAACAAATAAAGATGTTGTACATATTTGCTGAACAGAGAATATTTTCACAGAATTCAATATTACAGCACATTTTTTGACATTTTTGCTTAAATAAATTCAACATTGTTCATGTAATATTGCTCTAGCAAACATAACGATGTGTTATTAACATTAATAATTTATATTAGCCGCGTTAAGTGTTTATTGTTAATGCATAGTTATAAGCATTAGTGCGTCAAAAAATTTAAATTTTTTTCCACTCTTCTCCATCTACGTAAGTTATAGAGCAACATAAGCAAATTTCCATATTTAACGTTTTTTTTATCGAAATATGCGTCAACGTTTAATTTAGTACAATGCTTTAATGTCGCATTACTTTTATACATAACATGTTTTTTTGCGATAGGCGAGGCCGCTGAAGATTAATGTTTATTGGGTTAAGTAATATTTCTCATGTGAACGTTTTTTGTTAACTAAATTACTAAACTAAACCCATAAAACAAAAATTTTTTTGAGAAACTTAATAGTTCGTATTCATAGTTTATTTTATTAGCTTTTTTTTATGGATTTTCCAAATTTCGTAAAATATAATTAAAATGAAAATTTAAGTGCTAATTTGTAAATATGAATCAAATTTCTAATTTAAAAGTGGATGCAATGTCTATTAAAATGTCATGAAAATGTAAATTTTTTTTTAAGTACTCTTGTGCGAGAAAAGAAAAGAAAAAAAGGAGAACAGACGACAAAAAGTGAAATTTTTTTCGCCTTGTGATTGTCAAAATTAATTAAAAAAAATTTATTAAATTTATTTTAAATCTTATATATATATGAACTCTTTTAAAATAATTTTATCGTAAAACAAAAGGTATGTTTTGTTAAGATATATTTGAGAAATAGAATTATTGATACATGGTGATCAATGTAATTTGGGTGTAGTCTGAAGGGTGTTGAAAATTCTCGGGCAAAATTTTGCTGAAAATCTACAAAATTTTATTATAAATAAATTTTATTATAAAAATCAATTTTGAAATATTGAAAATCGGTTTTTGTTTTTGAAAAACTTATGTTGAAATTTAAATAAAGTTTTAAAAATCAATTCCATGTCTATTAGAAATAACGATTATTGTTTCAGTATTAATTAATTTCTTCTATATCATTATGATATGAATTTTTCTACCCATTCATTTAGTCATATGGCATTAGGAGTAATTTTATTTAAAAAAATGTATTGAATTTCAGCATAAATCAAATATAAAAAAATTTACAAAACATTTATTAGAATTCTAAATATTTTCAAAAATTGTTATACATATGTAATTGAAATAATGTAGGTACCCTACCCGTCTATTTCAATACTTTTAATAAAATTTATTTATGATGATTTTTTTTATGATGAAAATTTTTGACTAATATAAAAAAAAGAGGAGCGAAAAAGTGCTCTGTCTTTGTTCTATTTAAAAGTGTTAGAAAAATTAAATTTATTTTCAATACTACAGATAAATGAAACAATAATAATGCCTGCTTCTGGTCGACCTGGTAGTCTCAAAGATCCAGAAATAGCGGAATTATTTAATAAACATGATCCGGAAAAAATATTTGAAGATCTTCGCGAAATTGGCCATGGTTCCTTTGGAGCAGTGTACTATGCCCGGTGTAATCTTACCAAAGAAATTGTCGCAATTAAAAAAATGTCTTATGCAGGCAAACAAAGCCTTGAAAAGTGGCAGGATATTCTAAAAGAAATAAGGTATTCAGTAACCTATCTACTTATTAAAAAAAATGTATATACTAATTAAGCATTCAATTTTTGTTTCTTTCATCAATTGTCATAAATAGATTCCTTAGACAATTAAAGCACTCAAACACAATAGAATATAAAGGATGCTATCTTAGAGAAAGTACAGCATGGTTAGTAATGGAATATTGCGTTGGATCTGCATCTGATATTATAGAAGTTCATAAAATGCCTTTACATGAAGAAGAAATTTCTGCCATTTGCGAAGGGTGTTTGTCAGGATTAAGCTATTTACATAGTTTAGGACGAATTCATAGAGATATAAAAGCAGGAAATATTCTTCTAACTGAACAAGGAATAGTAAAATTAGCAGATTTTGGAAGCGCTGCTATCAAATGTCCTGCTAACAGTTTTGTTGGTACACCTTACTGGATGGCACCAGAAGTTATATTAGCAATGGATGAAGGTCAATATGATGGCAAAGTTGACGTTTGGTCATTAGGCATAACTTGCATTGAATTAGCAGAAAGAAAACCTCCTTATTTTAATATGAATGCTATGTCAGCTCTATATCATATTGCTCAAAATGATTCACCATCATTACAAGTAATGTTATTATTTAATAATTGAGAGTAAAATATTTCTGAATGATTTTTTTTTATTTAGGGAGAAGATTGGTCTGATACATTTAGGCATTTTGTAGAATCTTGTTTGAAAAAATCTCCTAGTGATAGGCCAACTTCTTTAGAGTTGTTAAAACACACATATTTAACACGCCAACGATCAAATAATGTTCTTATAGAATTAATAGCACGTACCAAGGCTGCTGTTAGAGAACTAGATAACTTGAATTATAGAAAAATGAAAAAAATTCTAATGATAGATTCATGTGAAACTGAAAGTGCAATTGGTGATGCGAGCGATACTCAAGATGAACAAGCTGGTGCTGATAGTAGTAAGAGTAATAGCATTACATCAGAACATTCAATCCAATCTGTCGGAGTATCTGCGGCCAGTAGTCAAGTAATAATTGTACTATTTATTAATTTTATAAAATTCCTTCAAAAATTAAAAAAAAAATTTCTTTTTCTTTGATTTCGAAAATTTCAGAGCTCATCGTCAAATTCAATTCCGCCTGGCATTAACTCCAGTGGCAATATGCACGGCCTTCCGTCTCAACATGGTGGTATCAATTACCAAAATTCACCAAATTCGCCTAACATAAATATGTACCAAAATATGGTTAATATAAATGCTATGGCTGCAGCAGCTGGTACTGGTGCTATATCACGAAATTCATCACGTCATAGAAATTTACCACCTTTACCAAATGTCATGCATAATATGAATAATAATGTAACTCCAACAAATTCAACTTCAATTGTTCCAGCACCCACAACTTCAGCATCATCAACGATTACAAACAATTCATCTGGAAGTTCTACCACCAGTTTTATGTCGAGCACTAATAGTATGCTAGGACACTTACAGCAACCAGGTTATTTGTCATCTCCAGCAGCAAGAGAAGCCGTTTTAGCTGCTGCAGCTAGCTCAACACATCATGCTAATTCGAATGCAATGCACGAGCACGGAACAAATAATTTCGCTACAATTCGAACAACTAGCATTGTTACAAAACAACAAAAGGAACATAGTAAAGTAAGATTGTTTATTTTTTCAACAATATTTTAGATACAAGTTTTTTTAATATAAGTTTTTCTTATATAAATCTCTTTTTTTCCTTATTTTTTTTTTTAAAACTTTTGTGAGATCAGCAGTATAATAGTTTAAATATAACAATTAGAACAAACAACGCCAACGTAATTATTTGTCATAAATTTCTATTTCGAAGCTATAGTTATTAATTTACAATGTATTTTTAATTTGTTTTTGATAGGATTATTATCCTTGTTCACCATTATGCGGAAGTAAAACTTATTGTAATATTTCATAGCAACGTAAAATTTTATGCATAAAATTAGAGGTTTAAATTTTTTTCTAAAAACAATTTTAGTGTCACTTAAACATCATGGATGTACCTATGCATATTTATTTCTGCCGACGTATAATCAGGAAAAATACTATGTAAGAAGAAAATTTTATATTTTCTTAATTCTTACATTTTAAGTAGCATTTCATTTTTGTCATTATGTCAATTGATAATTGATCGTTTTCATTTAAATTTCTTCAAGTTCACTTTGAGCTGAAATAATTTAAATCTTAATGGAAAATTTAATTATCTGTAGGAAAATCTTGGAAAAAAATTCATGAATGGTAAAGTAAAAGTACATTTCCAAATTATAAATTACTTTCAAATACTAATTTTGTCATCTTTATATATTAAGTTATCTTTTCGTCATGAATATATACATTTTTAGTTGTTTTATTAATTTTTGTAGTTTCTTTTATTTTTTTTTAGTTTTTATGATTTTTAATTTATATTTTTATATTGTTTTTCCTATACATTACAAAGAAGTTAAAAGTATTTAAAATCTGGTAAGAGCCAAAAAAAAAATTTTCTAAATTTATTAGCAGAGCAACTTGAAAGCAGTCATACTGCAGAATATTAAATTTGTACAGACTTATTATGTATCACATCTGATTGTTATTATAGTTTCTTATAATATTTTAAACATACATTACTGCCATGATCTCATTTCAATTTCATGAAAATTATTTTGTTATCTTTATATTTTTATTATAAAGATATTGTTAGTAATATATTAATATAATTGACTAAAATAATTTTTTAAAATAAAATTCAAATACGAGTAAATTTTTAATCGTTTTTGACAAGGAGGAGATGCATGAGCAAATGTCTGGGTACAAAAGAATGCGTCGCGAACATCAAAGTGCTTTACTTAAACTGGAAGAAAAATGTAAAGTTGAAATGGAAGCACATAAAGCTTGCCTTGATAAAGAATATGAAAATTTATTAAATACATTTTCAAAGGATTTGGAAAAATTATCGGTAATTTAAAGTTGAAAAATATTTTTAAATTACTGTTTTAGAAAATAACTGAAATACATAATTTTATTTAGACAAAACATCAGCAAGAATTAGAGCGGCGTGCTAAACAAAATTTGGCTTCCGAAAAGAAATTACATAAAGAAATTACTTTAAAACAAGAAAATGAGCGCAAAGCATTTGATATGCACCAAAAACGAGAATATAAAATGAATAAGGAGAGATGGAAGCGTGAATTGTCAATGGATGATTCAACTCCTAAAAGGCAACGAGATTTAACGTTACAAACGCAAAAGGAGGATTTGAAAAAAGCAGAAGCTGAAGAAGAGGAACGTTTGATACGCGTTCATAAATATTATCTTCAACTGGAAATGAGAAAATTCAAAAGAAAACGAATGTTATTGCTACATGAATTGCAAAGTCAATTATTGGGAGATGTGAGTGTTAATTTTTATTGTATTCATTTTTTTTTTACTTTGTTATTCTGTTTTTCCTTTTCAGGAATTGAGCAAGAAACAGCAACAATTAGAACAAGCGCATTCAATGTTATTAAAGCATCATGAAAAAACTCAGGAATTAGAATATAAGCAGTTAAAAAGTGTTCATAATCTAAGGGAGGAGCAAGTATGTTTAATTTTTAATTGTCAAAAATCGAGTTTGAGCATTTTTTGTCCTTCAATTTTAGATATCTAAACAACATTCAACAGAGCTTCAGAACCAACAAAATTATATGGAAGCAGCCAAAAAAGAGTTAATAAGAAGACACGCCTTAGAACTTAAACAACAGCCAAAGAGTTTGAAAGTAATATATATAAAATTTCATTTGAATTAACGTATTAAACATTCTTAATTTTAATAAATTTAGCAAAAGGAGCTACAAATTCGAAAACAATTTCGGGAAACTTGCAAAACGCAAACACGACAATATAAGGCATTAAAAGCGCAAATTTTGCAAACTACACCAAAAGAACATCAGAAGGGTGTAATAAAACAATTAAAAGATGAGAAGAAAAGAAAATTAGCTTTACTGGGCGAACAGGTACTTTAATATAGAAATTAAAAATTATTTTTGTGAAATTAAAATTTACCATTTCTATTAAATTTAAAAATTTTTTTTGCAGTATGAACAAAGTATTGCTGATATGCATTGTAAACAAACATTACGTTTAGATGAAAGTCAAGAAATTGAAGATCAGCAATTGCAAGAGCGATTAAAATATGAATTAGATATTTTAATGAACTATCAAAGTAAAAATAAGAGTCAAGCTCAAGCACAACGTGACCGAGAGCGCAAAGAATTGGAGGATCGTGTTAATATACGCAGGTCATTATTACAAAGCAAGGTATGAAAATTTATTTGATTTTAAATACATATATTTTCTTTTGATATTTTAATACACATTTATATGTATATTCTAATTCCGATGATTCTGTCATTATTCACTAGAAACAATAGTGTTGTTCTTTTTTGTTTCAATCAACCTGAATTTTCATTAATATATTTTTTTTGAAAATTAATAATAAACGATGTGTAACAAAAATTTCTTTTTTAAAGATGGAAGCCGAATTACAACAATTCAATCATGAAAGTGCCGAAAGAGCACGATTATTACAAGAAAAACAACAGAAAGAAGCAGAAGCCTTTGACGACGAATCATTATCTTTAGGATTCAGGTAAAATAAAATTTCTTAAATTAATTAAATAATAAATTCCTTATAATAAAACCTTATTAAAAAAAGGATAACAAAATTCATATGTATTTTATTTTCTTTTAAAGTTCTCTTGAAATTAGCGAAGAATCAAAAGAACCTTTTCCAGATCTAACTGGAAGTTTATCTGGTTCTATGATAAGTTTAGCACATAGTCAATCTTCAACTGGTTTTCCATATACTCCTGGGTCTCTATAGCACACTTATACATCACGACGTTCTGTAACCACTCTTAGTGGTACAACAAAATCCACATCATCATCACTTTCATCAACATTAACTAAATCAACATCGGTAAAAAGGAAACATAATTTAAATATTAATCAAAATTTATTGACATCTACAGTTGTTGAAGAAAATCACAATAAAAATGGACAATGCAGTGATGATAGTAATGAAGAAAATTTAAGAAGAATGTCTATTTCTTCTATGTAAGTTTAAATAGTTTATTAAATTTGAAGATTTGATAAAAACAAAAAATAAAATAGGCAAAGTATAAGTGTAAACAAATTTATTACATAATAATATATTCATTTAAAATTTAAACATATATTTATGTATATTCATATACATATATAAGGAAGAAAAATTAAGAAGAAAAAAAAAAATATAAAATTTTCTTAGAAAATGATTTAATTTCTATAAAAAAAAAAGAAAGAAAAAAGTCAATAAAAATTTACCAGCTAAAAAATTTATAATATAAATACTACAAAAATTTTACCTATAAACACACACACACACTTATTCAATCCATATTTAATTATTAATTAAAAAATAAAATAAATTCATATTTGCTATGGCATAAACTCTAAAATCTAGAATAATAAAGCAGTATATAAATATATATGAGTATGTATAATATATATAATATATATATAATATATATAAATATAATATATATATATATTATATTTATATAACATTATAAACGTATTCGAGCATAAATATTAAATATTACATAACAAACTTTTTTAAGCAAAGCAAATCAAACACAAAATATTTTCATAATTTCTTCTTTTCTTTTTTTTTTTTCAAAAACACAAATAATAACATTAATAACAAAAGAATAATTTAATAAAATAATTAAAAAAAAAATCAAATAAAAATGGATAAATATTCATAATGTAGCATTTTTTAGATATAAATAAATAAAATATTCAAAAAAAAAAAAAACAAAAAAAAAAAAAATAGCATTAACATTTTATATTTGACTACTCTTGTAGATACCCAAAATAAATGGAATATAAATTTTATGTATATTCAAAATATCTGGCAAAAAATAAACATTTTTGGACAAAAAATTTAACAAAAAAAACAACTTGGAAAATATTAACTAAGTATATAATAATATAATTCTGCAGGAATTCAATTCCGGAAAAAAAATAATAAAGAATTAAATTTATGTATAAAAAAAAAAATAATATAAAAAGAAAGAAAGCAATTAAATTAAAAAATATTAAAGTGAAAAACACAACAACTCTCTCATAATTAAAATTGTGTAGTTGTTATTTATTTTGTATTTAGGCAATTTATTATTTTTTTTTTCTTTAATTAAATTAAAATCTGTTTTGTTAATTTTATATCACTATATCTTAATTATAAAATAAACTTCATTGTTATTATAAAAAAAAATGATAGAAATTAATTTTTAATTTTAATTAAAAAAATTATTATTAATAAACTATATATATATATATTTATATATGTAATGTAATACATAATTGATTGTAAATGATTGTAATTTACTGATTTTATTATTAAATTTTCTTTTATTAATTAATTTTGCTGTTGTGCAAAAAAAAAAAAATTTTGTTTATTTTTGTTTCACCTTTTTTTATGTAAATTAAAATACAAAAATAAATAAAATAAGAATAAAAAAAAAAAAGTAAAACTATGTTAATACAAATATAAAAAAAAATTTTAATTTATCTCCAATTTTATTTTGTTTTATTAAATTTAATATAAAATTATTCTTAAGTTCCACAAATGTAATAATATCATAATTAAATTCAATTTAATCCAAAATTGATTTTTATAAATTTAAACTTTAATACACCGTAGTATTTTCTTAGATAAATCACATAATGTGATAGGATATTATTGATTATTGTGATTTTAGTACATAGACTCCAATTTCAAACCAATGATTCGATTTTAAAAAATTCCATCATGCTTTTATAATATCATATCATAATGATGTGTGTGCATTCTTAATAAATACGGGTATTGATAAAGTACACGAATTAAATTTGAAAAAATTATAAATGTATTACTGCATTGTGAAACTATAGATTAATATATTTGAATAGTTTCAGGTTCAAAATATAAAATTAATATTAAAAATTATTTTTTTTTTTTTTGTTAGAATTGCAAAATTAATAAAATTAAAAAGAATAGATAATCATTGACATTCTGTTAAATGCATCACTTGAATTGATAGGATTATTATTCACAATAAAATTTTTGTAATCTCTACAATAATATAGATTTTTAATATTAAAATTCTAAAATAAAAATCTTAAAACTTTTTAAATAATTTTTCATTATCGCAAGTTTGTACGTCTAACAGAGTGATATGATTAAATGTGACGGTCTTCTTTATTTTTTAATTATTTTAATATTTTAAATACAAAACAATTTTATCTCGAAACAACCACCATAAAATATATAATTTGTTTTTTTTTAAGTATATAGTGCAACACTTCTTCTAATAAATTTAAAAAAGAAAACAAAAAATACGAAAAAAAATTTGATATTAATTTGTGTTGTCTGTCTAGTGATAAATGAAAAATTTGAAAGTGTTAAAAAAAAAATTAATTAATTAATTACACTTTTATTTCACGTTAAAAATATCCTAATTATTTAAAAAAGTTTTTTAGTTTATTAAGTATATACATATATTATATATTTTAAGACTCAATTTGTTTTTTTTTTTTTTTTTTTTAAATTAAATCAAAAACATTATTACTAATAATTATAAAAACATTTGAAAAAAACAAAAATAATTATATTAAATAGATAAAGATATAAAATTTCAAAACAGTAAAGAACTAAATTATTTTTTAGTAAGAAAATTCAAAATAAGAAATGAAAAGAAATTATTAATAAAAGTAAAAAAAAATAAATAAATAAAAATTAAAAAATTATAATGAGAATAGTTGAAACACAAAAGTTAAAATTATTGAAATTAATAAAAAAGAAAAATGGAACACTAATAATTTTTATATATATATATATATATATATATAAATAACATTCATTTAAAAGTATTCGTAATTCCATAATAATTAGTTTTTAGTATTAATTTATATATAATATAATAAACACAATATATTATTTAGGAAATGTACCATGTATATTATTGAAAAACAAAAAAAAAAAAAAACACAAACAAAACATTGTATGAATAATTAAAATAACAGAAAGAAAAAAAAATTAAATAAATAAATGTATTTTTCCTATATAATAATAATAATAATAATAATATAAATAATAATTAAAATTATATTAAAAATAGAGATTTTCATTATATACCTTAAAAAAAGCTTTGTGAAAAAAATTAAAATAAATTTTTTTTAGTTTGTTTTAATTTACAATATTTTCAATTTTTTTTTTTTTTTTTTAGTATTATTCAAATTTATTAATGAAATCAAGAAGAACATCACTCTTCACAATTTAAAAAAAAAAAATTTATATATAATTAATACTTACTTTTTTTTTCTTGTTTTTTTACAATAAATTTTAAATTATTAATTTTTATTGTTGTTTTCAACAGCTTATCCACAATTTATTTAAATATAAAAGCAAAAATCATTTATCATTTTGTATCTTGACAAAAAATAATATTTTTTTTTTTTTTTATAATCTATAAAATAATTTATATATGTGCATTTTATTTAAAATTTTTTTTTTATATTTTTGTATGTGTAAATTTTTTCTATTTATTTCAATTTATTATTGTGTTTTTTTTTTTACAAAATTTTGAAATTAAGTTTATAATATTTTATTTACTGTTTTTTTTTTTATATAAGAAACGTTGTAAACATTTTTAGACCAATTTTACAATGGGTTTTAGGCATTTATAATTGTCATACAAATTTTGTTTAAATTATTAAAGAATGTATTTCTAAAAAAATATTCTTTTTAATTTAAATAATAATTTTTTTTCTATGACCATAATTTAATTCCATATATTTTTTGGTCGGAGTTATTTTTTCAATAACTAATTTACAAATTTAAAAAAAATTCCACTAAATTACTTTTTAAATTATTTTTTAGTAAGGTGTGAAATTCTGCTTTTAGTGTAATAATACAATCGCTTGCAAATTACCATTTTCAATTAATTTGAAAATATTTATTTGTTAAGGTTTATTTTTTTTTTTTAATTAATTCTTAATTAATCATTTCTATTTATTGTAAAGATTAAAAATAATATTAATTTTTAATCATTTCATATATTTTTATTTTATTTAGAATAAAAATAAAATCATAGAATTAATTTACACATACAAGAATTTGAATATATTTCAAATAATAAAATAATCATTTTTGTATCACAGCGATTAAAAACTTTAAAAAAATCTAAAAAATCAAAAAAAAAAAAAATTCATAAAAACCATAACAAAAAAATAATAAAAAATATAAATCATTAACAATTATAAAATAAATTAGACAAAATATTTCTAAAAATTATTTTTTATTTCATGATTACACACATAAATTAGTTGTATTTTAATGCATTTGAAATTCAACTATAAATCTAAAAAAATTATACTTTAAACTGTAAATAATTCGCATTAGTAGAATTAATTATCTAATATAAATAAATAAAGAAAAAAGTTTTAAAAAATAATTATCCAAAAGTAAGAAATAAAAATAAATAAAAAATGAATGAAAAAAAAAAAATAATTAATTATAACTATTCAATTTGGAAAATAAAAAAAAATGTATTAATATGAAAAGTTTTTGTTAATAAAAATTTTTTTTTTGTGTTTTTATATATACAAAAAAAAAAAAAAAAACAAAAAAAAAAAACAAAAAAAAAAAAAAATGAAAAAATAATAACCCAAAATAAAATAGTAAAAAAATTTAACTAAATTTTTTAATTGTTTTTAATTAAAAAAAAATTAAATTTTAGTGCGGAATTTGGATCTTTAGTGAACCGCACTTATATTATCCTCCATTTACAAAATGAAATTAAAGTGTCAATAATATTGTGAATGTCGTTGCAATCTTGATAGTATTATGAAAGTCTAACCTGCTAACTTTTGCCATACCAGATTTTTCTGCTAGATTTTGAATGCGAAATTTGCTTAAGCACATTGTTATTCTTTCCAATCATAAAACCAATGTTTTTTTTTTTTTTTTTAATAAATGCGAAATATTTATTTTAAGAAATCTTTAGAAAATAATTTAACATTATGCATATATACATATAATAATATAATTTACTCTAAACATTATAAATTTTTTTAAGCTAAAATATTTAATACAGAATATTTTTTTTTTTATATTTTCTCTATAAAAGAATCAAGGAATGTATTTTTATTAATTATTTTAGTTGTTGCTATTACAAATTCAACATTAGCTTCTTTATCTTTTGATAAAAATCTTAATGCAGCTATTTCAGCAAATGTACAACCTCCTACAAAAAATACTAAAATTATTCTCGGAGAATCTGATAGTGATTTTTCACTAGTATATGATGCTCTTCGGCCACCAATTCCTATTAGAGGAGCTTGAAAATCTTCAAAAGATGCACATGGTAATATATTGAGAACATTTTTAACTGAATGCCATCCATTAGATTTTAAAATTTGCTCTACAATTCGAATTGTCAATGGTGCATAAAAACTATGAACATAACTTATATCCATTGGTTCAACTTCTTTGACCTCTTCAACGGTTAAGTTTAAAGTCTAATAATTATGGTATAATGTAACAAGTAAATATTATTAATATTATGCCAAAAACGTTTACCTTTTTTAAAACTGCGTAAGGCCTAGTTTCACCCTGTAGTTTAAAAAGTCCGGCTTTTTGTAAATTACTAAGAGTCAAAAGAGTATTAATTCCATACACTTGAACGAGTTCTCTTTTATAGTAGTCAAAAATCTAAAAGGCACTTATTTTTTTTTATAAAATTTAAAACATAAATTATTAAAAAAAGAACCTTTGGTTTAAATCCAGATGAAGCAACACATTGCATGCATATTAAACGAATTACTCTTCTAATATCGGCTTTCTTTGCAATAAGATCTTCAATATAACTGCTTGTCTTATCTGTATTGATACAGCTCATAAATTCTTGTTCGACCGTTAAATCATCTAAGAAATCACTTGAATCAGCTATATCTTTTATCATTTCACCCAGCGTTGTGTGAATAGCAACTGATTGTTTTTTTGCCATCATATATGGTAATTTTTCAACAAACTCTTTCATTTCTTGAATTGATTTATCATTCTGTTTTTGTTCTAATTGTTTACTGATTAGCTTTGCCTGCTCAGAAAGTATTAAACCAATTGCATTAAAATTTTTATCTCTTAAATCAGAAAATAATTCCTCTGCGGAATTCAAAACAACTATTTTTTCATCTTGATTAACTGCCTGAAATCGTCCTTCGTTAGATTTTGAAAATTTTTCCATGGGTAAACGGATGACACCTTGCTTAATATCATAATTTTCATCAATTAATCCTTCATAAGTTAATTGAGTGGCTAATACACTCATTATATCAATTGTTCGATCAAATATAATCATTTGATCTATTGAACCTTTATCGGAGTTGAACATTGATTTTTCTTCTCGCCCTAAAGTTTTTGCGTATTCCCAAACTTTTTCTGCATAGTTACCTTTTCCATATATTTTTGGTATTCTTCCGTAAACCTTTTGTAAATTTACAAGACCTAGAGCAGCTTCGTATAAACATGTAGGATCTTCGTCAATAAGTAAATCGCGAAATGCATATTTTTGTTCCATAGATATTAAATCTTTGTCTAGAGGGAAAAATTCCCAACTCAATTCACCAACATGTGTAAACGTGCCATAAACATCCTTATTTATTAATCGCTTTTCGCAAAATTCGGAACGTCTAGGAAGAAAATACAAATAATAGTCTTTACGAGATCCCCTATATTTGCGATCATCACTATTTTCGCTTAACAAATTTTCAGCTATATAATCCATCATCTTAACTTCTGGTCTCGTTATAAATATAATATTTTTAACATCTAAATATGGCAAAGGTCCAGACCGAATTGGAATTTGCTTTATCACCTGCTGCTGTTTAAGTAAAGCTGATTCTATCATCAAACTCATCAGACAATCGATATTATTTTCCAGATCTAAAACAATAGCTTTGGAGCCTTCAGCTCTCTCCAAAAGTTCAATAAAGTCTTTGTTAGCATTTTCTTGTAAAAGAGCTAAGTTTACTCTATATCCAGTTAAGTGAGAGAATATTGGCATTGTTTATGTTAAAATCACTGTTGAAAAAAATTAATATTAAATATTATTTATTTTTTTTAGATGCTGCTTTTAAAAAAATGGTAAAATAAAATTGAAATGAGCTTAGTATTTATTTTTACAAAAATTTATTAATAAAGTTGGTTAATGCATCAATATTTACAAATTTTTTACTTCATCACAAAACTGACGTCTATTTAGCTAAAGATAAAAAAATTTGCAATGCAATATGCATGCATTTGGAAAGTAAGAGTAGCCGTAGTATTATAAAAGTAATGAACAATACGTCGTGTAAACTGAAATTATAGTAAAATAAATAATTCCTCTGGAGTATGTTTAGATAAGTCGATATTGAATAAAGATTAAAGTTGCAGTTGTTACTGCATTTTTTTCCTTTCCTTACTTATAATAAGAACATTTCCAATAAAGAGTAAAATTTTCCTTATGATGAGTAAAATTTCCCTCTTGAAGAGTAAAATCTGTCAAATTGTATTATTCTTATTTGCACATTTAAAGACAGCACTGTATATTGAGCTATTCAACTTCATCAAGTAACGTAAGAGGCGCGACAGTAGAATTTAAATCAAATCTCAACCCAATAAACCGAATTGTTTTGATTTTTATATTTTTTTTTTCCTAAAATCAAAACGAAAATAAAGAGAAATTAAATTTTAGTTGTAACTGCTTGTAATAATTCTTTCAATTACATTTGTGATTTAAAATTTTTATAATGGCGAAGGGATTGGAAACGTTAAAAAGACTTATGAATGAATCAAAGTTTGTGAAGTAATAGGAAAACTTGAAAATTTACAATATCAATACTTTTTGTAACATTTGTTTCTTTTTAGCGAAAATTCTACACCAGAAAATATTTTTCATACTTTTCAAAAAGCAAAAGATAAGACTTATCATACAAAATTAGTGACTATCATAAAAATTCTATCAAAAAATCAACCTAATGGAAAAGAGCATCTGGCTGAATTCTGCGAGCTGTTAGAAAGGTATGTGGTAAATTTCAATTATGAAAAACATATTTAGTGTACGGAAAATCTTTTAGGAAGCCACCTATGTACTGCCTTTTTAATTTTTTAAACCATTATTCAGAAACAAAAATAACTTCGCCTTCCATTGTAAGTTCATCTAAGCAAGTGGAAGTTTCAAAGATTAGCACACCAAATGTGTCAAATGTAAGGCAATTTGAACTACTTATGTATTATTGCATTTGGTAAATTTTTTTAAATTTTAGATTAAAGAAAGGATTGTTCAAGCTGCTTCTTCAACTATTACCAAAAATTCAACAGGAGAACAATTTGGTCTGGGTTACACATTTGCATCATCTAATAAAAATCAGACTGATACTGTACTGTGGGAAATGCCAAAATTAGATGTTTTGCAATTTCAACAAATTAATATCTCAGCCGTCCCTAAAGTCAGTCAAGAAACTCTTTTATTATATGATCTCATATATTGTTTGAGTGGTATGCAAGGAACATATATAGTACCCGAAGAAACTATTGAAGGCGATAAAGTGGAAATAAGGTTTAAAGTTTCGGACCAAATTGACAGCTCTCTTAGAAATTTGGCACAAGAAATTTTGCCTTTGGCATCTTACTTCTTATGTGTTCAAAAATTTATTTTAGAAGCATCTGTATTAGATTGCGGCCAGGTCTTACAAGCTTTAGGAGCTGCTTTACGCGCATTATCGAATGATTACTATGTAAAAACAGAAAAAAATCATATTCTTTGTAAAAGTATATAATAATATATCTCTTTTAGCTTCTTTTATCTCAACTTGAATCAGAATTATCAAACGGTAATTTAACACTTTATAATTTATATTATTATACCCGTCCAACTTTTGATGCAATGGAAGTAATCGCTGGTGTTTTATCGGAAATAATCATGGTAAAATTGCCTTATTATATACAATAATTTTAAAGAAAAATAACTTTGGTTTTTAGAATAAATTAAAAGGTGGTCGTGTTTTAACTCTTCTGTATGATAAAATTAATTGTTTAACTGGAAGAGAAGATTCACAAAAAATATTGATAAGTTTGACACAAAGTGTATCTGTCCCTTACATGGATATATTGCAACTATGGATTCAAAAAGGTGTTATAAACGACCCTCAGCAAGAATTTTTAGTTGAAGATAATGAAGTTATTCGTCGCGAAGAATTGCCCGAGAATTATTCTGCTGATTATTGGGAAAAAAGGTATTTTGTTGATTACTTTAAATGAAATTGATATTTAATTTAAATATCTTGCAGATATACGTTAAGAAGGGAGAGAATACCAAGTTTCTTAGAAAAAGTATCAGATGTTATTTTACGTACTGGAAAATATTTAAATGTTATTAGGCAATGCGGGAAAAAAGTAACTTTACCACAAGCAATCAGTTTACAATTTTCTCCAACAAATAATAATTATATTAATGTTATACAAAATGCATATCATTTTGCTTCTAAAAATTTGCTTGAAGTCTTACTTAAAGAAAATGATTTAATGGGACATTTAATGTCAGTTAAGCGCTATCTTTTGCTATATCAGGGAGATTTTATAACGCAATTTATGGATGCTTGTGAAGATGAATTAGCTAAAAATGTTGATAAGGTGCTTCCAATGAAATTAGAAAATTTATTGGGGCTTACATTACGTTTATCTTCCGCCAAAAATGATCCGTATAAAGATGATTGGCATTGCGAACTTCTAATTAATGATTTAGATACTCAAATAACTAAAATAATGATAAAAAAAGAAGGTTTTAATATAATAAAGTTTCCTTTCTAATTAATTTTTAAAAATTTTCCTTTTAGATTATTGGAAATCTCATGATAGTTTAAATTTGGTTGGATTAGAGTGTTTTGCTTTTCGTTATGAAGTGAAATGGCCTGTTTCATTAGTTTTAAATCATATTGCCATATCAAAATACCAAATGCTATTTAGACAATTGTTTTATTGCAAACATGTAGAACGTCAATTATGCAAGTGAGTTAATATTCCTTAAATTTTAATATTTAAATACATATTGAAAGTTATTACTTCAAAGAATATGGAAGGAAAACAGTAGTGCTAAAAAATTTCCCTCAAGTGTTGCAGAACAATATAGATCTGCATTTACTTTACGCCAAAGAATGATGAATGCCGTTCAAAACATTGAATATTATATGATGATTGAAGTTATTGAACCAAATTGGCATGTCTTTATTGAAAAAATGAATAATGTGAGTTTTAATTTTAAAAAATGGAATATCAAATTTTTATTTCAATAAATAACTAATTTTTGTATATTATTTTAAGGTGGAAAATGTTGATGAAGTTTTAAATGTACATCAAGATTTTCTTGATCAGTGCATCAGAAATTGTATGCTGACATATCCGCACGTTTTAAGATCTATAATAAAATTATGTAAAATTTGCTTGAATTTTTGTGAATTTATACAAGTAAGTAATTTGTTTATTAAATAAACAATTTTTAGAACTTTTACATCGCTTAATTAGATTTAAAAAGAAACTTTTTACAACATGTGCACAAATATTTTGTAAAGCTGTTAATTTTAATACTTAAATTTACTCCTCTTTTTCTATTTTCAAACATACGAAATTTTTATTTTGGGAAATGTGGCTGCAATTAAATTTTTTTGCTTTTAAAATTTTGAACACAAAAACAAAACAATTTTTTTCTTAATTTATAATTTTAATTTTTTTTTAATTAATTAAAAATATAAAAATTTACCAGAAGAATCAGCGTCATTTTTTTGATGCTGAATTAAAATCAATGATATGTGAAGATGAAGAAGAATCTGAATCGGAAAAAGAAACTTCTACTCAGTTACAGGTAGAAAGTTATGATTTTAAAACCTTTGTGTTACAAATTGTAATGCACATATCAATTTATTTCATTCATTTTAATTGTTGCAAAAATATAAAAAAAAAAAACAAAAAAAAAAAAAATCATTTGTTTTTTGAAAATACAAAATATTTTTTTTTTTTAAATCATTTCCATAATAGCCAGTTATCACAAATAATTCGGTTCGTTTTATTAATTTTAAATTTTAATTTAGACTGAATCATCTTTGGCTCCTTCTGATACATTTTCTGAAAGGGTAAAACGTTTTGATCTTGAATTTACTGGATTATTAATTGGACTATTAAAGCAAATAAATGAAGTTGCTACTGAAAATTCTGCAGATCGTTGCATTAATTTAGTACATCGGTAACTTTTTTTTTGATATTTTAAAAATAATATTTAATATTAAAAAAAAAAACAACTTAAAATTTTAGCATAAATTTTAACTCATTTTACAATGAACAAATGGAAAAATTGTGTGCCAAAGATGCTATGCCTTCCCATCATTAATTTTTTTTTTTTTAAAAAATAAGATTAAAAACAAATATTTATTTTTCCTTAGATTATAATAAAGTTTTCTTGCCTAATAATAAGTCTATTTTAATTTTTTATTAAAATTGATTGTTTATAAATATATGAATTTTATAATTTTAATTCCTAACAACTTGAAATTATGTAATTCAATAAAAAAAAATATATATATGAAAATTGTGGTTTAAGTATTTTTTATATAATTTTTCGATAACCATTTCTGATTTAATTTTTCTAAAATTATTAATTGTAAGGAGGAACTACGAGCATGAATTACATAATGTGTTTTGGTGTCATGGCTTAAAAATATTTAAAAAAATATTTTGGTTTTGTAAATTAAAAAATTTTCATTTAATGTATGGGTTTAAGCTCTCTTCCTAATGATTTATTTTAGTTTATTTTAGGATATTATGTTTTATTTATTTATTGTTATTTTTAATAAATAATACCATGCATTCGCAGGGCCAATAACTTTTTATATCTGATATTCTTGTAAAATTGTCTTTGTGTTTGTAAATTCACATAATTTGTAAAATTTCATTTGATTCTAGTGGTTTCTTATTTACCATTTATACATGAGAACTGTAAAATTTGATAAAATTAAAGAAAGCTTAACAATAAATTCTAAGTAGTAAAGTAAAATTAGAAGGTGGTGCATTATAATTTAATACAATTAAAAAGTAAATTAAATGCATTCGCTCGATAAATTATTTTTTCAATAATTTTAATTGAAATTAAAACTTATTTATTCATCAAACTCTTATGAAATATATAAAAATGATCACGAGTGTTATTCATTAAAGCCATGAGTTTTTCTAAATGTGAACTAACAAGGTAACAATAATGTAATTAAATAAACTATACAATATAGGATTCGTTACTTAAAAAAAATTATATTGTATGTACCTAGTAGGTATTCTAAAAATGTTACGCCTTTGGTAAACGTTAGGTCATACGTTTATCTAAAAAAAATATTTATTTTGTAGAAATTATGTTAAAATTTCTATTTGTAATTTTTGATTGTTAACAAAAAAAAAAAATGTGTTTTTTGTTATCGCTAAAAAAATCCTTTTTGAAAAAAAAAACATTCATAAAGAAATGTGATAATAAAAGAAAAATTTTCATAGACTTTTGTTAAATAGAGAATTTATTTTCATTCAAGGATATTTTTCTGCCTTTTTTTTTTTGTAAGCATAATAAAAAAAAAATTTGATTAAGGACACGTGCAAACACATTTGACTCTATAACCAACTTCTTTCTGTGTATTTTTATTTATTTTTAAATGTTAAAGGCGGAAATATAAGGAGTACAAAATATAATAAATGATAATAAAAATAAGAGATAGTTAATTGTAGCAGACTAATGTAAATATTTTGAAATAAATTGGCATGATTCCAAATTATAATTGTATACATTTATGTGCACAGTTGGATATTTCAAATTTGGGAAATTTCATATAGTACTTACTTTTTGTATTTTTTCTTTCAAAGTTAATCTTGAGTAAGGTAATTTTAATAGAGGAAGTGGTTAGCTTTTTTTATATAAAAATATAGATAGATACAATTAATTTACAATTATATGTAAATATATGTTGTATAGAAGAAATCATGATCCTGGACATTTATAAGCTGTGAACAATTATAATAATATGCAAATAAATGCATGTACATTAAATTTTAAGTAAAAATTTTAATTTTATGGAATAGGGTAAATATAAATTTAAATTAATAACTGGTTAGAGCTATATATACAATTATGATATAGAAGAAATTGTAAAATTCATAAAAGCAGTTTTCTACAGTCACGAGTTTCATATATCAGCTTATTAATTTACAGGTTTAGAAGCAAAACTATGTCTATGAGTGTATAATTAATTTTCAATTTTATCTTTAAATTTTTTAATATTCTTTTTAATTAAAAATATTTTTTTAATACAATTTTCATTTCATCACACATTCTTATGTGCAATTAAATGCAAGTATGTATAATGGTACTTTAATAGGTAAGGTTCTCTATGTGCATAACTCTGGTAGATTTTTAAAAATAGAATCTTTAAATTCTTCAAGTTTTTGCAGTTTTTACAAGTTTTTCAAGTGAGATAAGGCTCTGTACTTCTCCTATAACATGCAACTTTAACATAAAATTCAATGTAAAAGAAAAATAATCTTGAATATATTTACCATTCACTCTCTACTCTACCAATTACTAACTCTGAATAAAAAAAATTAATAAAAAAAAAAAAAAAAACACATTCATGCATACTGAATAATTTCCAAATCCATATATCGTTCGTCCTTTCATATTATTCTATTTTATCATTTTATTATCGTTTCATTTCTAGAGACTAATTTTCTTCTTTTATCATTTTTTAACATTTTTTCTAGTTTTTTTTTTTTTTTATTTCAAAATTATAGGGTGGCAGATTGCACATATACACTTTGTTCATATATACATATATACATCTACTCATGGTTTTTGCATTATCCTGTATATTAAATTGTAAGTATGTGCACATATATAAAAAAAAAAATATCCAATAAGTGTTTTAGCACTAGGATAAACATCCTTTTTTTTTTTAAGTTTCAAAAACAATTTTTGCTATTAGAATATAAAACAATGATTGACTGACTATAAGGATAGCGAAAAATTTTAGTATATACATGGTACATTGAAAAATGTTTGATAAAATTATAGTGGATTCGATTTTATTTCTAAATTTTAAAATTTTAAATGGGAATTTGCGAATTGCCCTGCATGAATCCTTTTATAAGTTTTGAAATAAGAATTTTGAGATCATGAATTCGTTCTAAATGAATATTGCATACTGTGAGGCGCGACATTAATTTCTTTTCAAAAAAATATTATGGACGCACACGGAAAAGTCTTTTAGAAATTTAGTGATTTTGTGGTGGAAGAAGCTTATATATTTATTTAAAACATAAAAAATTAAAATGGAATTTTTCTACTATACAGGAACTCAATAAAGCCACATTTCTCAAATATTGCTAGTCTCCGAAAATTTCGGATTACAGTTTGCATTATGTATAGTTTAAAATGCAGTTTTTTTTTTTTGCATTACATGTTCACAAGTTTTCGGTTAGACTTAAAGACCATAATTCTGAAAATTGACATTTAAAATTTTTTTTTTTAATTTTTTCTTACAATTATAGATGGCATTTTAGTGCATTCCCGAATTCATTTGTAAAATTTTCAAAACACCTTGTAAAACAAAAAAGAAAAAAAAAATTTTTTTTTTTACATTTTTTCTTTTTTTACATCACATTTGTTATAAGAATCAAGTGGTACGCCCTCCTGATGTTTTGTGTACTACAAAACTATTGTCAATGAAATTTTGTCAATCTATGTAAAATTCTCTCTTTCTCTATATTCTGTGATAGGAATAAATTTATTTTTTTTTTTTTTTTGTAGATTTTCGTATAAATGTACTCGTATATGGAATGCCTTTAGGCGCACATATGTCAGCTTTTGATATATAAAATAAGAATGAAAAGTGTTTATAGAAAATTTAAAATGATATAAAATATATACATACATACATATTGTATATACAATTATAGAAATATACTGATATATGAGTATAATACCTACATATATATAAAAAATATTCAATGTACCAAAAATTGAATGTGTTATACGCAATATATAGAAAAAGGAAAAAGGCGCCCTGATGATGTGTAACAATTTTTTTTTTTTTTGGTTTTTTTTTTTATAATTACAACCAAAAAGTACAATTGAAATCTCATCCATTTAAAATAATATTAATATGAAGAGGAAATTGGAAACTTTTTGAATGATTTTTAAGAGGTCTTTATCAACACGCATTTAAAAAAAAAAAAATAAGGAAAAAGAAAAACCTCGAACTAAACAGGACATTAAAAATTACAATTCCATATAATTTGAATATAATTTGCACTTACTTAACTATCAAAAATTAGAGAAAAAAAAAAATTATTTTTAGGGTTTCTTCTTACATTTTATATAGTTATAAAATTTTAGTTTTACACTTTTGTCTATGGTGATTTTTCGCGCTATATGACACATTTTATTCGAATAAAATTATTGAGAGGGATATTAGAGAGGCATTTGTATAAATTGAAATATGTACATAAGTATTGTAACATGTGTTTTGTTCGGTTTACATAATTATATATATATGTATATATATATATAGGAATTATAGAGGTGAACCTGTGATTATAAAAGAAATTATTTTGTATTTAAAACATGTAATTTGAGTTTCACTAACAAATGCTACAATAAATATTATTTTTCTTATATAATTATTTTGAATTATTTGATTTTTCTCTCTTTTGTATTAAAATTTTGAAATAAAAAATTAAATAATATAAATTGTATATTTAATAAAAATCTTTAAATAAATGTACTATAACAATTAATAATCTTGATGTCTTAATTTTTATATAACAGATTAAAATTCTGATAAGTTTCTAGTTTTTTAAATAAGAATTAGATATTGATCGAACTCGGACATAAAGAATTTCCAGAACATTTTTAATATAATTTGTTGTGCTATATACAGATATTATTTACTTTATTGTTTGAATTATTGAACCTCTCTAAATTATGAATTATTGATTTGATTATTTGAATATTGAATTATTGGTTTTTGGTTTCGTAGAAATTGTATAATTATTTTTTGTATTTTTCTCAAATAATTTGTGTTAAAGTTTAGGTTAGCTTAATAACATAATTATTAATTCGTTAAGAAAAGAAACTGGTTAACAACTGATTGTAATTCTGAAATAAAATGGACGCGTGACCATTCCACTTAGTGCGGAAATAAGTTCTGCCTATATAAATGAAATTTACAAATTAGACTCTATATCTCATAATTTTTTAGGTGATTATAAAATATTTGTGTAGGAAAGAAATTGCAAATGATTCAAATTAATTTAGAATTTTCAATATTCAGAAATTAAAAATTAGACAATTAATGTTTACTTCTATATAACTTTGAAGCTAACTCTATACAAATATAGAAGACATTGCTTGATCACCAACAGTTATTATTCTTATATGAACAAAATAAGAATATAGGACCAGTTATAACAATTTTTACAATATTAGTTATATTTTAAGGTAAATTTTCAAGAGGAATAAAAATTTTTTAATTAATAATATTTTCTAACTACACAATTCTGTTTTTTCTATATATTTAATAGAAGTTATACGCGAGATTCATAAATTTCACTATATGTATAGTATAATTTTAATTTTTGAAAAATTCTTTATTAAATTTACCACAATAAAATACCAATAATGGTAATATTTATACGAAAATATATTTGCTTAACTGAGAATATAAACCTCTTAAATATTTTTATAAGCTTCTCAGAAATATTCGTTAAACAACTATGGGACCATAGTAGAACAAATACAGCATTCAAGTGTTATACATAAGCAATAAATAATAATATAAAATTAATATATAAAATTCAGTATAAAGAGTCAAATTAACACAGAAAAAAAAAAAAACAGTAGAAAATCAATAAATATGTACATTCATTGTCAATAAGACACTAATGAATTGAACATTGTTGATTTCTAACCTAAATAATAATTGTGAATGCACACAATTAATTGTACAAAAAAAAACCTTAAATTATTATAGTTTTGTCTTTATATAACAATTATATTGTACATATGTATGTATATATAACAAATTTATATATATTTTGTATAAAATATAATTGTGTACACTATTTAAATATTTTAATTCTATTCTTATTCCACATTTATCCTTATTATAAATATATTTATTTCTACAAACGTATATATTTTATAGAATATCCGGACATATGGACATTTTTGGTATATAATAATTTGACACCAACTCATTATAATACGAACTAACATGTGTATATATGTCCTACATTATTTTATATAGTACGTATACAAACATATTTATATTTTTGATGTTTAATATTAAATCTATAATAAACATCATTATTTCAACATCATCTTTATCATTAAAATTGAAAATAAATTTATATTGGGTTGATCATATCAATTATGGGATACTAAAATAAAAATAATATTTTGAGAGATAAATAATATGGGCATATACAAAAAAAAAATACTCACCATGTCTCAGTTTTTAATTTCCTCTGTAATTAAATCGCTCTTCTGTAAGGAGCAGGATTGTTTTTATTTAATACTCATACTAAAGATATTACTCACAAGCAAGTCATATATACGGACCAAAATTTTTTAACTCTTTGATTGGTAATCTGTACAGTTAAATGTACCAATAACAATCTGGTTTAACTACGGAATGCTGACAAAACAACACATTTTTTTTAACTGATGCAGTCTTAAATGCTCTGGCACCTTTAATCAACCAACCAAGTAACTAAAATAACAAAAATTGTCAATTTAAAGAAATCAATTGTTTTAACAGATAAAAAAAATTACATAAATTTAATTTTATTTTTTATAAAAGATGAAATATTAAAAAAATTTTTTTATGACCACAAGCCGCTTAAGAATACCGTATTGTAGTTCTTTTCCTTTGTGATTACATTTTCTCTCTTAATTATTTTAAATAAAAGTTAAAATCATACGAAAATTTAATGGAAAAATAAAAATTGAATGCCCTTTCAAATTGAATATCACAATCTGACTGATTGTAAAAAATTGAATTGTCGAATTGAACTTTACTTTTATATTAAATACAAAAATTTGACAATTTGACATTTGACAGTTGACGCTCTTCTACTTCTCATTGTGTTTCAAATAGTAATCTATTTTTCGCATAAATTTCAATTTGGTAAGTATACGTGTTATAAACGAAATTATAAATTAATTATAAACCCACCTTAACTGGTATTAAAATATTCTTAATATGTGTACAAATATAGTTTCTATGTTAAACTATAATGCACGACTGGTTCTTTTTTTTTTTCGAAAAAAATTTATGGTACATGTCAAAAGTTCATAATATTATATTCAATTTACTCTTTCCTAGATACATCTAACATTACTATATTGCTAAATTGAATATACATGTATATGTATATATGTATGTATATGCACAAAATATTTACTTTTATAAAATATAAAAGAGCGCAATTGAAAAGGGATTAACCATTTAAAAGAGGGAATGTTATTTTTTTTTTTCATTTTTTTTTGGTTTCTTTAAAGGATCAAGTATACAAAACAATATCCTGAATAAGGGTAAAATAATTTATCTTGAATATGTATACATATACATATACTTACATCTATATAATAAATGTCATTGAGAATGTGCTTACCTTTAACACCCGTTCAATTTATTACGAATAATAGACCGTCTCATATTAATCAAGTAAATAAAATAAAATAAATAAATAAATTATATTTCAATTTCAGGTTTCACACTTCAAAAATAAAAATACATATAAGGTTATAACAATTTGGTATGTTCAATTTAATATTATAGATTTATGATTTTGGTTAAATTAGAAGTAAATTATGATTTGCTATTAAAATGAAAATTACAAAAATTAATAAGGAATCGAATTTTAAGGGTTTATTAAGAAAACTTGCCTTAAGAAAAATTAGTGATTTTTGCTTTACTGCCTTGTACTGTTGTCTGTACTAAATGGCATAACATTTAAAAATTTGAATTTAAATACTAAATTTTGACGTATATTTGACTTATAATATAAGTATGTTTTAAATGTCATATCTATTTTTCTATGTTTTAAATATCATATCGTATTTTATAGAATTAAATGTACTGTAAATTTCCATTCATAATTAAGTGTTAAAATGCCGACAGATCGTCTTTCATATCGATGGTCCAATGCAAAACTATGCCAATTCTAAAAAGTGTTTTTAATTTTTTTTAAATTAAATGGAAGTAATAAACGTCTCAGCTTCGGGTTTGCGTCTAAGGTAAATGCTTTCGAAGTTTATGAGGTTATAGTAAAATTTTTCAGTTTATAATATTAATTATTTTGCAAATTATTCAGAGTTTAAACTGCACAATTATAGAAAATTAAATAGGATAAAACGATTTTTTAGTATTTTTATGACAGAAGCTTTTGATATTGCATGTATTGATATAAATACACTTGGAATGTATAATTCTTGATAAGAGTATACAAAATCAGCTCAAATTGGTATTTCATTTTCATTGTAAACCACAATATCATATAGCTTAGGCATTTGTCAAAAATTTAACTGTTACGAAAATGTTAAAACATTTTGGCTTTTAATAATATTTGATTTTTATTATGGTAAGTTAAGTTAGTAAACACTCTGACGATATATACACATATATATGAAAACTGCAAGGATAATTTAAAAAGGTATACACAAACTCCCTGAAAAAAATTACATGCAAAGCCCAGTTAATTTAAAATCATGTAGTTTTACATATAATTTTTAAAATTATTTTTAAATATGCCAACTATGCAAAAAGTAGTAGAGATTCTTTAATTTTCAACCGATTTCCAACCAGAAATTTACAGTTGATAAAGTTTTGTATAACAGAATTCAAATAAGGCAATCAATTTTCTGTACGTGAAGAAACTCTAAGTTCTTTTGGCATAGTTTTACATGGGGTATATACATTCATACATACATAAATATAAAGTATATGAATTGTACATAAATAAATTTACCAATAATTTTCTTATTTATATTTGAAAAAAAAATCGAACTTATTAATTTGTGTATTTATGTATATAAATTATATATGAAATAATTTATGCGTATATATCCGATATGCAATAAAAATTAAATACATTATATATACATAGTATATAAATATGTATATACATGTTAATAAATATACATAAATAACGTATATATATGTATGTACATATATAAAATTGTTTAATGTATTAAAAATGAGAATTAGGATAGAAAAATCAAATCTTCCGCATCATGATTTTTCAATTAATAAAAATGACGACAAGATAAACAAATTGGATCTGTTTTTATATATATATATATATACCATATTCACTTTATAAAATTTTCACATCCTATATACATAAATACCTATTAATATAAAAATTCTATATGTATATGTATATAAATATATGTGTAAAGTACATTAGATAAAATATGTAGAAATTATTTTTTTTTATGTTCTTTATAAAATCAAAAATGTTGTCCATTCTATATCATAAATTTTTAACCATTTTAGAAATTCATATACATGCATACATGTTTATACATTACATATACATACATACAAACTTGTTTTTCCTATTAAAATTTTTGCTATTTGTTTTTGTGTGTTTTTTTTTTTATTCTCTATACATTTTTGCAAATAATTTGTATTTTATCCAAAACCATCATAATGATGGTTTAAAAAAATATATGAGAACAAACAAATAAAAGGAAAACAGAGAAGCAAAAAAACAAAAAAAAAAAAAATAATAAAAAATTTTTAAGTTTCAATATCCAATTTTAGGTTTTCAATAATGTGAAAAGCAAAATAGAAAAAAATAGAAAAAAAAATCTCCTACTACATGGTTTTTTTTTTTGGTTTTGCAAAAAATTCAAGATACCTATAAATGGTATTATAAATTTTATGAAACGTTTCTATGATATTTGCTAGTTTAAAGGGACAATAAAAGTATGTAGATATTAAAGGATCAGTTCTGAATTGCACGTTTACATAGGAATAAGAAATTTTTCCTAAAATAGTTGAGCAACACATCAGTTTATTTGCAATATTCATTCTCATAAAATGGAAATGCAATCCAAAATATTTTTTTATAAATAAGGAATATTTTGAATGGTTCTGAACTGTAGGATAATGAAGAGGCTATCAAATCATTTATTAAAATTGATAGTAAAATAATCAAAACTGAATTGATGACAACTACCAAATAAAATTCAGTATCAGTATAAAATGTAAGAAAATTTCAATAGATCTAATTAAAAAACTTATTACCACTTTAAATTTAATACTGCCAGATTCGCCTTTTAACGATAATCAGATTTATGTATTGAAGGAATTCTGGGTAATAGAATTGGCTGGAAGCTGGAGTAAGTGTCGTTAGCTTGTTTTAATTGAATACGCAAATATTAACAGCGGTACCGCAATGATTATAACATGACATAATATGAGAGCATATTCACTTTTGTTTCTTTTCTTTTTTCACACAAAAATGAAATTACATAGCCTGTCATTGAAATTTCAAACACCACTAATTTTATAATAATAAATTTTATCCCTAAAAGTAGGCCACATTTTTATGTTGCAATTTTTAAAATTAGTACAATTTAGTTTTTACTAGCTAGGATGCCTAGCTATATACATATATATTTTTCATTTAAATTTTTCTTGTGGCTCCATATAATAATATGGCATTTGTAATAGTAAGGCACCTCGGGATAATAAGACTTAGCGGGTAATAATGACTAAATGTATAGAAAACCAGACAAAAACGAAAATAAAATTTTTCTATTAGTCATTAGTTTTTATAGACACCAGTTTATACATGCTTTTTCAAGCATACATTACTTGAATATCAGTATCTTTACGTATTCAGTCTTCCGCTTAGTGTAAATGAGGGCGCATATATTTTTTCTCAATTACAAAATTACGTTGTAGAAAATTGAAAAGTATGTATATCTTAAAATATTTTAATAATTTATCAAGAGTATTAAAATTGAATTGAAATTAATTTTAAACTTAAATTCAATTGTCCATATACAAAATGGGAAGTCATTGATCTAAAATTATTATTATTGTAATACGTCGGCACACTTGCAAGTTAATCACTAAAACCATAAATCTCATTAAAATTATATTTTAATTTTTAATATACATGCTATCGAATTCCATATAAATCTTTATCCGGATCATATGCACAATAAAAGTTCCCATAGGTAAGATTAATGAAAAGTATGAGATTGAATCCATATGCATATACTAGTAGGTACTACCTGTATATTGTAGGTCTTATAATATTCATGAGGTATAAATAATGTGTGTAATTTTCTCATTATCATTTAATGTATACATAATGTTGGACCATAGTGTTGTTTTTTTTATTTATTTTTTAATTTTCCCTTTCAAAAAAAAAAAACACACATGGTTAACTTACTGTTTAGTAATTCACCTGTTTTGTAAAAAAAAATGGAAACATAAAAAATAATAGAAAAAAAATAGAAGTAAAAAGAAGAAAATAAATGCTCTGCTATTAAAAATTTTAACTAAATACAATGAAAACAAGTTACTTAAGATCCTAGAAAGGAGAAAAAAAAAAAATGAAAAATATTTTATGCATAGAGAGAGAAGAGACCACGAACGAAAGCCCTCTAAAAGCAATCGTTTTATATTTTTTTGTTTTTTATTTTGTGTTTTATTTTTTCTGATTATTTTTTAATGAATGTTTTTATTTCTCTTGAGTTTTTTTTCCACCACCGTCGCTTTCTCCGCACTATCTCTCCCTCATTGAAAATTTTTTTCTTTAATGTTTAATAAATACAAAAAAAAAATTATTTTTTTCCCTCATTTTCTTTTAGATCTGTTTTTATATCTTTTTAATGTACTCGTATCTATCATTACCTATGCACATATTTATGTATATATATGTATATATATTAGTTAATTTTCTTTTTAAATTTTTATACAAATACCTATATATACATACGGTATGTATTATTGTTTATAAATTTAAAATATTATTGGAATAAAAGTCTGAAAGAAGTTGCAAGCCTCTCTATTGAAAAATTTTGATCCATGAATAGGAAATTTTTCTTTTATGTTCCGAATTTTTGCAGGTACTTTTCATTATACTGAACCCAGTTTTAAAATCCTTTCCTATAATAGTTATTGCATCAAATTTTTAGTTATACGTTAAAATACCTTGGCCGGCTTTCACCTTATCGAAATTCTTTATAATGAAAATTAATTTTTATGTTTTGAATTGCATAACTTCAGGCAGAATATTTTAAAAATATGGAAATTTTATGATATGTTGGAGCTTTGAATGTTGACAATCAAATTCCACAAATAATAGTAAATTACATGAAGAGGTTTAGGTATGACATAACGGTTTCTGGTCTTACGTGCACATAAATTATATACAAAAGCATGTACAAATTCTGTATATTTAAGATTTCTTTCTCTTTCCGAAAAATAAGTGGATCAAATATATTTTAAGTGCGGAAATCAAAGTTTTGGAAAACGAATTTTTAATAATACAAAAAAAAAAAAGAGATGCATTAAGAGAAACAAAGAAAACAGTTTTGTATAAACAGCGAATTTTCAAGAGAAAACTGAAACCGTTCTTTAAACGAGATTATATTATTTTCCAATTTTATTAGAAATAAGTTGATTGTCACGTTATTTTTTAATTTTAATCGTAAAAATTTTAATGCAAATTAAAAAAAATGTCCATAATAATTTAAATTCTCTTCCAGATTTCTATGATATTTTTATTCCAATGACATATGAATTCGAAATCGAAAGAGAAATTTTTAAGTAAAACCAATGACTTGACATGAATTTCGGTGAGAACAGAGAATTGTTCTTTTGTCATCGCGTGTACTACACCAAAATGCACAGAAATAAAAAAAAACACATTTTTTTTTGTACTAAAAATGTATGTATGTATGTACACGTATTTAAACGAAAAAAGAAGAAAAAAAAATGGATACCAAAACTGAGAGAGGAGGTAGCTTTTAGCGGTAAATTATGAAAAGTTAAAATGCCACATGAATATACGATTTTTTTTTTTTTGCTTTTTTTTTTTTTAAAAGGATGCCATTTTTTTTTTCTTTATTTTCTATTTATTTTGTTTGTTAATTTTCTGTTTCGCTTTTAAAAAAAAAAAAAAAATTCTATTAGAAGAAAACGTTTGCAGGAAAGCCAAAATAAAAAACAAACTAAAGTGAAAGCAAAATAAAAATAATAAGAAAAAGGTAAAATGAAAAAATCTAGAAAATAAAATGAAAATCCTTAAAAACAGAGAAAAGAAAAAAAAAAAATAAGAGAAGAAAAAGGAGCACATAGAGGAAGATGGTAAAAACATCCTGGAGGTTTTTCAAAAAAAATAAAATTTTTTTTTTCATTTTTTCACATTTTTATTTTGCTCTTCTTCTTTTTTTTTCTTATTCTGGGCTTATGTCTATTTCCTTTATATATTCTTTGCCTTTTGTCGAAGAAAATGACTTGAATTACATGTCGTCGCGTTTTAACAGCCGAACAAAAAATGAAAGAAGGATAAAAGATTATTGTCGCATATGTTTGTTACTCTTATGTACTATGGTGTATATTCATGTTTATATACATATGTGCATTATTTGGATATATTATGCTGCTTATTCCTATATTCACCTACACATATTTGTATAATGATTTACGGAAAATGGATATATAAATAATTTAATATTTAATTATAATAGAATAGAATATATGTACATATTAATAGAACTAATGTGTTCGTATATTTTATTTAAATATTTTATTAATAAATAATATTTTAAAATTGAAATTTTCAATATTAATTAAAATTTAACTAGAATTCATAATAAATTTTAAAGACAAATTTTGAAAAATCTGAATAGCTGAGCTAAAATAGGCTCGAAATTCTTATATTTTTTTAATATTGAGAAGAAAATAGTAAAAATTTTCATTATATATTCAATAATTTATATACATATTATTAATTTCTTAATTCAATCAAATTTTATTTGAAATCTAAATAGAAAAGTAAAATTTATGTTAGTAATTGATTATCGTGCAAACGAATTATTGTAGATCTGGTTACTGATTTTAAATATTCGACAAATAATAAGGATTTTTTTCTCCAAAGATTTATGCTTTTTTGTTATTATGAGGAATATTAATCCTCATAAAGATTCAAATATAAATTGAATATAAATGAATATATGCATTGTAATTAAAAAAAAAAATAATCTAGGAATAATATAGAACGTATTTGTTGTAAAAAAAATTAAATTTTTAATTGTAAATTATAGGAATTAAACAAAGATATAGGAAGCTATGTATTATATTCGTATATACATAGCATTATTTGTATGAAAAAATTCGAGGCCTACGTATTCGTACAAGTGGAAATTTTCTTTGAAAATATATTCTTATATAATATTATATATATATATAAAAGATAATACTCGAATCCTTAAATACTACCGTATTTACCAACGAATCTATAATATGTACTTGAATTCTTTTACAATTCTTTATTTGCATATACCTCCGAATAGTTTATTCATATAGTTCCTGGATTAGCCAAAAGTCAATGTATACCTATTGTTCTCATATATAAATGGCTTTAAATATGCCACGTACAACTTACTGAAAATTTTTATACATCCTATTATTTACCGTCAAATTGCTTACTTACTTATACTTAATCAAAATTGCTTACCAAATTACTTATTGCTTCCTTAATTTCAAAAATATCGTGAGCAATATTATTTCTTTCTTCCAATTTCCAAACGGAGTGTTACAGATTTCATACATATAAAAAATTTATAAGGAATTAAAAATTTTTCATATTTCTGAAATATTTATTTTTGAAATAAAACTTAAAAAATATGAGTTGTAAGTCTCTGGTATTCGATATTTTTTATAATTAGTGTTTAAATCTTTGCTAAAAATGATGTTTCTTCTTATAATAAACCTAAAATACACAAATAAATCGAATAATATGAAATTTGCAGTCTAATTACATTGATGATTCCTTTATAATATTGGATTTAAAGTGGCTCTTAAAAATAATTGAAAATACACGCTAATACATGCATTAAATAATTGAATTTTAAAATTAAAAATTAATTGAAATTTTCTTTTTTAATCTTGAACAATTTCAATAACTATAAATTTATTTTTGTAATTTTTTTTTTTCTTTTAATTATTCAAAATTAACCACAATATTAATAAAAAAAAAATAAAGTAAATTTAAAATATAAATTTTACCTTTTACAGTTAAAAAAAAAAAACAATATTTATCATTTGTACATAATTTTTAAATAGATTTTAAAGGATATGTTTTGTATCTTAGTACTGGTTTCGGGCAACCGCAACAAACCAAATTTTCCGAAAAACGAATTTAAAATTTTAAAATTTTAATTACACAAAAATTTTGCGCTGTGAGATTTTATTAAAATTTTCTTATTTAAGAGTTCATCTTAAAAGTTTAAGTAAAAAAATAACAATAGACCTTATGGTACTAAAAATTTCTATATTGGTTATATTTTCGCACTCTATGCAGTTATTCAAATTATAAACGAATTGGGATGATGTTCGAATTACAAACGAATTCGGATGATGTTCGAATTACAAACGAATTTGGATGATGTTCGAATTACAAACAAATTCAGATGATGTTCGAATTACAAAAGAATTTGGATGATGTTCGAATTACAAACGAATTCGGATGATTTTCGAATAACAAAGAAATTTCGATTGTCCTAAATTTTATTATACAATATACTAGATTTTTAATTTATTCACACAAATTTAAAAATTACTTGTTACGTGATTACTAGATATGAAAATTCGATGAAGCAAATTATTATAAAGAACAGTCCCCATAATGAGATAATTAATGCATCAAAGAGAGAAAAAATGGCGTTTGTCCGAAATAAGCATGTGTTTGACATATACATATGTACACATATAAATGCGTAAATGTATTATTCATTATAAATTTCATAGGATATTTCGTTAAAAGAATGTTCACTTTTAATATTTCTGTATACATGTATATTGTATACTAATAAACGGTATACTCATTATATGTATAAATACTAAATTTTATATACGAGTATGTATATATGTTGTTTTTGTGTTTTTTTTTTTAAAGGAATATTATTTCAGAAAAAAAAAATCCAGCTATGATGGATACAAAAAGGATATAAGTTGCTTTTAGACGGTAATTGGCTATAGTAAAGCTTTTAAGTTTTACCATTAAAACAGAAGTATAAAATTTATACACACATATATATGTACTCGTATATATAAATTAAAATGTAGATAAACCATACGTTTATAATATTATAAATGAATATAGAGATGGTGTATATGTGTATATAAGAATATACGTGTATAATGTGTGTATATGTATAACAAAAATTAACTAAAAAATATACTTCCGTTTAACATATACGGAACTTTGTATAATGTTAAAATGCAGCGTATATATACAAATAAAATATTTAATATTAAAATTAAATAATTTTTTTTTTCTGTTTTTCAATTTTTTACATTTAAAATATCATTTTAAATTATAATTGTTATATTTAAGATGGATTTTCAAAATGTTCTGTATCTATACAAATATTAATGAACATAATTATTTTTCTATAAAAATTTTCAAATTCAGTGAGATTTTACTATATATTTGAGACTAAGCGAAGAATTCTCTTTGTACAAATACGCTCGACATTCTATTCTTATTTTACATTGTATATTAAGATTAATTTTTGAGTATGAGCGAATTCGCAATGTCAATTTTGACAATTTCTAAGAATGATTTCACTGTTTTTGATTTAATTATCGCTCTGTATATGCAACGCTTTATAATTTACCATAATATGCTCTCTCATATATAGACATTTGACATAACTAATATGAAAATTTGAGATTAAATATTAACAATAAATTTTAAAGTTACAAAATGGTCGGCCTATTTTGAAATAGTAATGTTGGTTATTAGTAATATTTTTCGTACTGAAATAATTTAAGACTTACAAAATGAACAAATTATTATAATATTGTCATAAATCAAGTTTAAATAACTTTAATATTACAAGATATAAAATATATGAAGATGCAATTATATTAAGAATTCACTGTTCTCGAAGTATAGCTTGACAAATATGATATACACATACTTTAAATATACGTACATTTATGAGTACGTATGGGCACATAAAGTTTATAAATGAAATTTCATATAAAAAATACGCACATATTATAGCTCTCTTTTTTTTTGATGATAATATCAAAGAATACTTTGATACCGTATATACTTACGGTATAATATATTATGCACACAGAGAGATGAGTGTATGTTGCCATATGGACTCGTATAATATTAAAAATCTAGTTTATATATAGAATATATGTATATTTTGTAATATGTTTATGCTTATATGTATGTATTTAAAATCCTATACAGTGTTTCAAAATTAAAAGTGCTCTTTATGCTTTATACATATATATATATATATATGCATATGTATATGAAAAGTTTTGCGTTTCATTCTTTTTAACTTGATTTTTTTTAGTTGTTGTTCTTGTTTTTTCCAATGTTATGCCCTATCATTTTTATACACAAGATGATTCAGAAAGATATACAGCAATTTAGTGAGTCCCGATATCTGGGATACAGGGAATTAAAGAAAATTGTTTGTAATATCGCTCCAAGTTCTTGGAATGTAAGTTAAGTCTATACAGCGCTCATAGATAGTTTTCAACCAGAAAAGGATAACCTTCGTAACGTTTTGCAATTCTGCCGATTTCTGCCGATGTTATTTGGATCCGTCGACTTGGATGGCTGAAAGCTATGATCTTCTCAATTTTTTAGCAGGCTTTGCGCCCTCCTCAGCTCACTTTTGTTTTCATCTTGAGATACTGCCATTTTATTTTTTAATAAGTACTTTATTTCTCAATCATTAATAATTTTTGATCCAAGTGGTCGTTCAGAAAAGCAATTAACATTTTTAAGAACCGTTATTTTTTCTAAAAAAATCTAATTTAAAAATTTTTACTGTAATACATAACAGGTATTTTTTATTCACCACTAGGCATTCTATTACCGTGCTTCGGAAGAACTGTCCAGTTTTGTACACTCTGTATGATGGTCCAGTATAAGAGTACACATATTCTATATAATATTTGAGTCCTTTTTGCTGAAGCTAATTCTATCCATTAAAATTTTCTTATATTTTTTTTTTTTCATATTTATTTTGTTTTTCTATAGTAAAGGTCTGTAATATATCAAAGTACAATTTTTTTTTTTTTGCAATTGGAGTCATACGTATATATGTACATTATACTTTAGAAATGTTCTAATGAAAATTATGCGTTTATGTGCTTTAAATATGCATATATATATATTAACTATATATATACACATTATACATAATATATAAAGAAAAAAAGAAAAAAATTATATAAAATATTTACATAAAGCCTCATAATTTGTTTGTAATAAAAGGTGAAATGGATATTCTATCATATATAACATATATATCAATATAACATTATCATCATGATGATGATAATGATTATAATATGATATTGATGATAATGTTTATTTTATATCAACTTGATTATAATTCATGTATATATATTGCTGTACTTGTATACAATTTTAAATATATTATGATATATATAGAATAATGCAAGGACATCAAACAAGTTAAACAAGTTACGTATTTAGTTATTTTATACAATATATAATGTTATATATGCAATGTTATTTGAAATTAATAATATAGATATATATATATATATATATATATATATATATATATGTGAATATGTATATATAATGATTATTGTTATGATAAACATTTGATAACTTTTGAATATTGTTAATATATCAGAAAAAAAAAAATATATATATATATGAATCCTTTATAGACAACATAATATTTGTATATAAGTTATTTAATATGTATATCATATATATTGAAAAAAGTTATTAATTACTAAGCTAATCATATGTCTTCTATGTTTAATTAATAAAAATAAAACAATATAATACATTTTATATATGTACATATATTTTTTTCTTTTCTTTTTTTTATTCTATAAATATGAAATGTACAATATATTGGTTTTGATGTTTTTAATTATAAAAATATAATATCGTACATAATATGTATATATATAATGCATAAATAATTATTATATATAACATGGACATACTCATTTATGTGTTTAAAGGAGAAACTAATATAGTGTAATACTTGTATAAAAGAAAATGCATTATTTCTATTATGTCAAATGTATAATTATAAAGAATAATTTGTATAATAATTATAATTATTATATGGTATATAGGCATACCCAAAGAAAATATTAAAATTATAGCAAATTCTGAAAAAAAATAAATAATAGTTATACTTAAATTTTTTGTAAATTTGTGCAAATCTGTATTAAAATTTTGTATAAAACTATTAATTAAGCTTATTATAACTATTGCGTATATAGTTTTTATTGTTATACAGAAGATTTTTTTTTTGTAATTGCATAATAGAACTAGTTTCTTTTTTGTAAAGAGTGCAGTGGTAATACTCATTTGCATTTCTCAAAAAAGTAGTTCATTTGTGTACTGTATAGTTTACAATGACAAAAATTGCCTTCTGTATAACACTCTGAATTATATACACAATGCTATAACGAAACTGCAAATGAGTTGTTATGGTGCTCAATTTAGAAAATTTTTTTTAAAAACTTTCAAATACTCTTTACATTAAGATTAATATTTATTTTTAAATAGATATAACAAAAATAATTAAAAAATTGCATATATTTGGGCGTCAATTTTTATTATATAATTTATATTCTTTAAACGAGCTATTATTCAATTTGTAAGAAAACAATTACTAAATTAGAGCTAAGTATTTCGATAATAATAATATTATGTACAAAAAAAAATTTTTTTCGAACAGATTTTTATCTTGATTCATATATGCATATATAAACAATTTCATGCATTTTTAATTTTTATATATTACATGCAAATATGGGCGCTATTATACAAATATATATTTATTATTTCTTATATGGAAAAATATTATTTAATTAAACTCAATTATTTCCGCATAAATTATGAATAATCTAAGGAGAATCATGTAACAAATATTATTAGATAGTTTAATAGCGTATATACTATTATAATTATAAGGGGAAATCTTAAAAGGCTTTAATTTTCTATAACGGGTAGAAAAAAAACAACTTTCGGAATGGCCAACTTTAAAAATTTTGAAAAATTTTTCTAAAATAACGTGGATAAAAAACACAAAAAAAACTGTTATAATGAATGAACTATTGATTAAACTGTTATAAATTTTATATAAACATCTAAACTGTTATACAATTTTAAATTATTTGCTAAAATTTTATTAATTTTAATTTAATACAATGATTCAAATAATATTGTTGCCAATATTATTAGAAAAATTTTCTTTTTTGTCAAATTATTATAATAAATGAAATTATGAAATTAGAGAATGTACTCGTATTTTTGACTGAAATGGGAGCAAACAGCATAAAGTTCACATAATTCACAAAAGTTGATTCAATCGTTCACACACTAACTGGGTAAATAATATTCCAAATGTCTTGAACCTTTAACAGATATCGTTTGATAGTTAGTATTTTCTCAAAATCATCCGGATTCAGTATTTGTATCACCATCTATATGTCATCCTACCGACTTATTGAGCGATGCGTTACTGTTTCTCAATAATATATTGAGCAGTAAATGATAAAATAAAAATATTTAAAACTGATATACTGGTATATACCGTCGGTAAATGTGAGCAAAAAACGAGTTATAAAATTTTTAAACTATTTTATGTGAAAATGTATTTGTTTATTCATTTGTTTAATCGAAATTAAACTTAATTATGGGTCTTAATTAATATTTTAATTATTTTTTAATATAGTTGATATTTTATTGTAGAAGTTTTCATTTATGAATTTTGAATAATAATTGCCTATTTTTTTTTTATATTTTTAAATTAAAAGTCATCAATTCTAGCCATTATTAATTTTCATAGCAAATAGAAAAATTAATTAAAAAAAAAATTATAATTTTAAAGTCTTCTTGCAAAAATATTAAATTGAAAATTTCTTATATAACAAGAATAACCTTAAAAATTTTTCAATTCTCATACACTTATACATTTTAAGAATAAAAGTTTTTTACAAACATGCAAAAATTTTACTATGGATATATTATATAGAGAAAAGAGCAGAAAAGAAAAGTTTTCTTTTTTTTACAATTTAAATTTAAAGAAAAAAAAAATAAATAAAAAAAAAATATATATTTATTTTATTTCTTACATGCATAGAATTTTAAAATTAAAGAAAGAGTGCAACATGTAAGAACCGAGAGAAAAAAAAAGAGAAAATAAAAAAAATATTACATACAATAATTTTCATCACTCGCATTATAATATTCGAATATTTTTGTTATACTTATATACATTTATATTGTTATATTTTCATTTTAAAATTATAATATATACAAAATATCATTTAAAGTTTATTTATTTTCTTAAATTAATATTTAAATTCTTTGTAATTAATTAATATTATATTCATTATATATTATACAAATTTTTATATTATATTTGTTATATTATCGAAAATAAAATTTAATATTGCGTATGGAGTATATAGCCATTGACAATATATATACTCGTATATGTATAAGTTTTTCTTTAAAGCGATTTTATAATTGCTTGTTATATAACAATTATAATAATATAAATTTATTGTAAAATTAAAAATAATATATTATAAAATTTTTAAACTATATATGTATATATATATATATATATATACATATATATTTGAATTTCTTCCTATATATATATGTATATATATATATATATATATATATATATATATATATATATATATATATATATACATATATATATATATATATATATATATATTATACGTATATCATATAATAATTATTTGTATTTAATATTAATTAAATGTTTCTTGAATATAAAGTGTTCATATATATATATATATATAGCATTAATAAATAAATTATTTAGATATATACATACGAGTATATATGAATTATGAACCCATATATAATAAAGTGAATATTATTCAAAAGTATTATTTCAAGAGATATTAAAATTATTTTATCAACAGTAATTCCATTCTTGACGCGGAAATTTTTTCTTTTTAAATAGAAAAGTTTTTTAATATTTAGATCGATTCTGTTATACTATCAAAGTTAAATTGTTATATGTAAATTCATAGAAATTGTTTTACGTATATATATATAACAGTGCTTCAATTAAAAAAATTCTTAAATATCGGCCATGAATTTAAAAATTACAGTAATAATGCGGCTAATATAATTATGCCTACAGCATAATTGAGGAGTTTGAATAATTTCCTAAAACTAGTCAAACTTACTAACAATTAGTTTTGGTATATACCGTGCTATTTCGTTTACATTCCGTGAAGGAAGAAACAATTGATTGGAGAAACAAACAAAGAACGCAAAATATAAATTTAAAATATAAATTTTTTGTATAGAAACTAACAGAATTAGAAGTTTAAATGATTTTGAAAACCCTACACTATACGACAATTCGAATCGGACTAACAAAATAAAATTTTTAAATGTTAAGAGATTGCATTTTTATATAAGACATAAATTTAAAATGGAATTATGGGTGGGTCTCCTGTATCAGTATGTATATTTATATAATTAATATTAAATACTGGATATATATATATATATATATATATATATATATCATAATAAATAAAATGACATTGTTTTAATTTTCTATAAAATTATAGCGATAATTAATAAATCTATAATTTAAGAATAAATAAATATATAGTATTATATATAATCTGTATACGGGATATATTTATATATACATATTTGTGTATATATATATTCTGCATATATTCTTAAATAATAAAACTATGAATGTGATATAATATAAAATGAATTGAAAATTTATTTTATTTATAACAAATTTCCATATATATATATATATGTCTATATTATTTATATTATGTATATATATATATATATCTATATATATATGTATAACAAAGTGATGATTGATGAAGCAAATAATCACAAATATAATGCGATTTTTTTCTTTTATATATTCAATTTTAATATACACTTAACATATATGTGTATATATTATATATTTAATTATATAATTACATATATGTATATATTTGGTTTGCGATGTAGAATTTTAATATAATATGTGCATATCCCTATATCTATATATATATATATATATATATATATATATATATATATTATATAAATATATTTATGTTTATTTTAATAAAATAAAATATTGAATAATATATATTGTGTAATTAAACTATATAATATCATTTGTATAATTTCAATATACATGAACTTATTTGTTATATTTATACAGATACGTATGCAAAATTATAACAAAGAATAGATTGTATATCAAAAAAAAAAAAAAAAAAATTTTTAAAGAAGAAAATATTGATGATGAATTTTTTTAAACAAATATACTTAAAAAAAATTGTTTGAAAACAATTTAAGTTTAAATTTTATACATACACACATATATATATATATATATATAATAATGTAAAAATAAGTTGAAACAATATATACAAATACATGTATTCTTATATAATTATGTTCATATTTATAATATTAATAATTACAGTAGATCTAGGATCTGCTTTTAAGCATTTCGTAAAATTTGAAAACTGCATGATTTTCGTTCCCTGTAACCAGGTTGTTTTTATAGTGGAGTTCGACTGTAATTATGTATTTTGCATATATAATAATATTTTCAAATATGAATTACAAAACGTATAAAGAAAATTTCCAAAATATTTAAAATAAAAATTAACAAAATTCTTTGTTTTAATATTATATGCATATAGTTTTCCTAATTTAGCTGCTTAATGGACACATCATATATTTAATTGAAGTATCTCTATATAAAACGCAAGATTTAAATGGTTAAACACTGAATGTAACTAAAATTAAATAGAATATTTATAGTAACAAATTTCATTGAAAAATATCAAGTAGCTCCTTTGGATATTACAGAGATAATGATAACTGGATCATATCTAATAGTTGAGGTGCTTATATATACGTTACATTTACAGCTGATAACTGCGTTTTAAGGCGGCAGTTGGTTTCGTCATCACGTTTAGTACAGATAGAATATCTCGTTTTCTTATTTTCAATTCAATTGAAAATAAACTAACAACAAAACAAAAATATTTAAAACGCAGCCTTATAGACATACATAAATACATACATGGTTACACAAATTGTTATTACAGTTGTAGAGGATTTAAGAATGCACCACAAATATTTGTCTTCTTAAAACGCTACTTATTGCATTGCGTCCATATATTTTCATAATTAAAATGAAATTTTGTGCACATACCATTCTTATTTGAAAGGGCGGTTCTTGTGTGTCTTCATAGAATAATCATTGTTATTTGCAATCTATATGAATTTATTTTATAATTATTTCAAAAAAGCAGCAGCATCCCGAATGAACGTATAAATATTTATTGAATAAATATTTTGTATTTGTAGATTATTATTACATTTTTACGTTCCCTCTCCGTTCAATAAATTTTAAAATCTATTTACGATATATTTATAGTTATCAAATTAATTCATTAATTTTTTTCCTGCACAATTTTTATCAGTTACAAATTTGCATAACTAAAAAGTTTTCTAAAACTAATAGATTTTCATCTATTTTTTGTTGATTCCTCTATGCAAAATGTATTGGCTTTTCTTAAGGGTCAGTATCATAATATGCGTATATGAGATTTGAATTATATTTACATATTATTAAACTGGGATGGTATAACATTGTATAGCTGGTTGATGGAGAGAAGGTAAAAGAAAATGTATATTTAATTCCGATTTAATAAAATATAGATATTATAAGGTATTATAGGTAAGTATAACAGGTATATAAACCCTTCTGTTATACAATTTTTAGTAGTATAAATGTTATTCATACTTATCACATAATTCCAAAATATATTAATTTTTACAAAGAGTTCTAATTCCTATAATATTGTATTTATGGATTAAATATAAATTGTAGCTTTATGATTGCATACTATTAGGCTTATTTAAGTGCTTATATATTATATGAAAATATTTGCACGATAGTTATAGTTACAATATTTGACATATGCTGGAAAAAAGTTTTTTTTTCCTTTACCCAACAAATGAAATAATTTTTTTATATATTTTTCATATATACATAATTATGTATATATATATATATATATATATATATATATATATATATATATATATATATACATACATACACATATATTTCGTATATATTATTCTTTTGCTACTCATTTTTCCGCTTAAAAAAGTTAGTTAAAAATTCCATTTTTTTCTTTTCGATTTTGTTTTTGCTTTAGATTTTGTTTTTTTTTCTCTTTTTGTTTTAAGAAAATTAATGTGAAAAAAAGAACATAAAATAATAATAATAAAAAAAAATAAACACATCACATGGTTTTACTTTTTTCCAGAGGATTATCAGAAGAAAATTTTATTTTATCTTTTATTTTTTTTTTTAATTTTACTTTTTGAATAATGTTTATATATATATATATATATATATATATAAACATTATATATATATAACGTATAGATATAATTATATATGTTTATGTAAGGCATAAATATACATAAATGCATAATAAATCCAATATAGAATACAAAAAATATATATGGATATATATATATGTATATATATATATATCCATATATATATATATAAATATATATATGTATATAATTGTATATATGCACACAATATAAAAGCACATATAAACATTCGAGCACATTAAATGGATATATATGAATTCATTCGCATATATCCATATGTATATATATATATATATATATATATGTATATGTATATACATATATATATATATGTATATATATATATATATATATATATGTATATATGAAAATCCTTCTGTGATATTAAAAAGAAATGAGAGAAAAGAGAAAAAAATAAAGAAAAAATAAAATAAAACGTGAGTACGTTTTTAATAATAGGAAAAAAAAATTATAACAAAAAAAAAAGAGCGTACAAAATTAATATTATACAAAAAAAAAACAACAATAATAAGAAAAAACAAAATAAAATGGCATAAAAAATTAAAAATAAATTCTTAAAACAAAAATTATAAAAAAGACAAAATCAAAAAGAAACACAATAAATAAAAGACAAAAAAAAAAACAAATAAAAGAAATGAAAAAATAGAAAACAAAATAAGTAAAGCAACCTAAAAAAGAACCGTCAGAACTTTTGAAGCTTGAATAAATAATAAAAAGTCCTTTAATGATGGGCACGCACATGCATTTTTTCCATTCTTAATGTAGAATTTCCAGTGTACATACATTTATTATAAGAGTAACAACAAAAAAAACTGCGCCATCTATCAAATCAAAAATGAAAGAAAAAATAATGCAAAATTTTTTATTTAAATGTGTGAGTGTTTGTCAAAAAACAAAAAGAAGCCAAAAAACAGCAGCAAAATACACACTAAAATTGAATGTGAATGCGTCTGTTTGTGTAAATGCGCGTATAAAAAATTGTTACCACCCATTTTTTGCACTTACTTTCAAATGAATAAAAAAATCACAATAGTAACAAAATCACAATCAAAAAATAACTCTTATACAATCAACAATTCAAATGTTTACACAAACAATTACAAAAACAATTCTTTGAAAATACAAACATTTATAACCTATAAAAACAGAGAGAAAAAAAAAAGAGACAAACTATATTCATCTTCTTTACTGACATGACAGAATCTATCTATAATTTTTCTATAGAGCTATTAAAAATAATTTGAAAAATGTTACTATGGTAATTTAAGAATAAAACTCTTCATTTTAATTGGTTAAAAATTTCAATAAAACCAAATGAAAAACAGGGCTACACAACAGAAATAGACGCACACAATGGCATACTAAAAAATTGACAAGAAAACAATAATATTTTTGTCTTTGTTTTTCTTGTTATGATTATTTTGTTATTGTAATTTTGTTGTTAAAATTAATAAAAAATTTATATTAGAGTCCGGTTTGTGGAATGTATTCAAATTATGGAATGAAATTTTATAGGACGGTCGAAAAGTATTTTGTAAAAATTTTGAAAGAAAATGTTTCATTAATATTGGATTTTATTGGTATATCTATATATGTAATATATGGTATGGTATATACACTTATTGATAATGTGGATGTTGACATTATTAAAGGAATAACTGAGTGGAATCTATAGTGTTTCTCAAAATTTTGTTATAGAGCAGTATTGCCTTGAAAAGCGTGAAAATAATTGAAAAATATTTTTAAAATTTTAGAATTAACAAGATTGAATTTTAAAATTAAATATAATCGAAATCAGTGAAAAAATTGACTTTAAAATTCTTTGAATCCAAACTTGATGAATACTATCATATGACTTCAAAATCATATCAAGAGGATGATATTATATAAGTTTCAAAAAAACTGTAAAAGTACAAAAAATTGGAGGTGGACAATAGTTTTATATTGCCCGAAATCTTCTTTGCAAATATCAAAGTCTTGAAAATCCTTTATGGAAAAGCATGAAATGAAGTTAAACAAGACACGTTGCAAGGAATATAGGTGCAAAGACAATTTTTTCCTTTCTTATTCGGCCCTATGTGAGGCGCCAGTTTGTCAAAAATGTATAGTCAATCAGATACGTTGTTGCGAGAAGCTGTTTTCCGAATAAATATATTAGGAAATTATTAAAACCAAACTGATAAGCGCATATTTAAAGGTCCATCAGGTATTAATTGATATTGAAGATTTTCTTTAAGTATCAATACATTTCTGTAACCTCATATTATTATTAAAAATCTAAATTTTTCTTTTTTCTTTTATAATTTTCTTCCATTTCATTGACATATTAGCAATAACTTTCTAAATTTACAAAGAGTTTACAATGAACATAAAAAATATGGAATAAGGAATTTTACTTTATTTTTTCGTAAGATATGTGTGTTAAGACAATTTTAATAAGAATTTAATTTTATAATAAAGTTTTAAAGAAGTTATTTATTCAATATCGAGTTCTATATATATTTAATCCATATATCCTCATCATATATATCCATATATATATATTCATTGTAAATATTTTTCAAATCGTAATTATGTACAAGTAAAAACCTACATCCATTGCTTTCCGCAGGAATATTTTTCATTTTTATTATGTTTTCCTTGTTATGTTGTTTCGAAGTTCTTGCTCTGGATGTTTCACAAGTCTAAAAAAAAAAAAAACAAAACTTATTCAATATTAAAGAGCATCAGATTTTAGAGCTTGTAGCCAGAGAATCTAGTAAAGAAAACCATACTTTTTTTATTTATTTTGCTTATTTTTTATGATTTTTTTTTTAATGATAACAAAATATAATGATACGCAATCTTTATGTTATCAAAACTATAAAGAATGAATATAACAAATGGGTGGTTGCGAGAAAATGAAAGTATAGAAACAATAATAAATTAATTGACCAACCAAAACAGGAGTAAACGAGACAAGTGGATATTTTATACCACTATACTAGCAAACAAATAAAAAAAAATTTTATGTATATAGTTATACAATTTTTGTATATAACAGTTTTCAAAAGAACTTGTATACATATAAATGAAAAATTTTGTTTCCTTGAAATGAGTTTTTTGGAAATTCTTTATTTATATGAAATTTTATCGTCAATATCAAATTTCAAAGCGGTGAATAACATCAAACTTTTTCATTTTGATATTTTACTTTTAAAATTTTTAATTAGAAGTACTTAATATTTTTAACATTAATTCTGAGTTTCAGCGGTAAATGCCTTAAATTGAACACTTAATTGGCACGACTTAAACCTACGTACATGCTTTTAAAAATTGATAGTGTACCCTCTGTAATAAAGGGCCGTCTTTGATTCTTTCATTATTAAATTGCTTGTTTTTGGTATGACAATACAGAGTCGGTTTGTGATTGTTTCGTAAGTCTTGCTAGGTTGCTCTGTATTGAATTCCTAGTTATTCGGTAATGCGGTAGTTAATGAGAAGTCAGACTGGCGACTGGCATAACAAAAAAACCGTGAAATCGACCGTTAGGCGTTTTTGGTGTTAAGGGGGCATCGGTGTAAGATAGACAACGAAACAAGCTAAAAATGAGGTTAAACAGCGGTTTTGTAGTCTTTAAGAAGAAAATATATCAGTATTGCAGTTGGAACTTTTATAGATTACTGCCTCTTGAGTAAAACGGCTTCAAGGCATTACCGAATATTAGGCAATCTTATCAAAAAAAGTCTCTTGGGATTTGTATAAAATAATCAGTTGTTCTTATAAGGAGAGTAATATGTTGCTTAATGTTGTTAATAAAGCTCCCAGCGTAATGATCTCTAGGTGTTAACTGCTGCTAGGTTCGTCGAATACAGCAGCCATAATGAAAATTTTGGATCCTCCTTACTTAAAATTCATGATTTCATTGAGGTAACCAATTTCTAAACACAGAAATTTCATTCGCTCTGTGGAAGTCTTCAATAGAATTTCGTATATACGTTTCAGCACTCATTAAAAATAATTTATTCTTACCATAAATACTCCGTTTTTAATCATATTTAATCGAAACTACTCTATGGAAACTTTACTGAAAAAAATATATCCTTTAAAAAATACAATAAATGGCATAAAATACATAGATTAATTTCAATACATACAAATATATAATTTATATTAACATATATGTATATATTATTCGTATATATATATGTATGTATTAATACATTCAAATAAAATTTCATAATATTTTTGTTGATTTTAAAATTTTTACTTTTCTTTTTGCAAATAACAGAAAAAAAAAAAACAAATAACACTAACAACAAACAAAAAAACAGCATACAACATTAAAATGAAAAAAAAAAAACTACAAAAAAATTATATTTTATTTTGTTGTATATGTGTGCGTAAATAATGTGAAACAAAAAATACATGCAAATCTATTCTTGTTTCATTATTCTATTCGAATTTTCTCACATGGAATAAATATTATTTTCTAAAATATGTACATACATACATACATACATAAATATGAAAATATTTAATATATGTAATAAAGAACCATTAATATAACAGCAGGAGCATGATGCTGCACATGATCTCTTAATTTCGTTATTATTATTATTTTTATTCTGGGGTAAAAAACTTTCTTATATCATTTTAAGTTTGATCGGCCGCGAATACGTACGAAGCAATTTTTTTTGTTTCAAATAATTATTTTAACTACATACATATATATATATATATATACATCATATACGATGATTTATCATATTATATATATAAATATTATATATATATAATTAATATTATTATATATATATATATAAATATAAAATTAAAATAGGCTTGTAATAATATTATTTACATTAAGTAATTAACTTTTATTAGGAAGAAAAAAAAAACTAAATATTTTGTGGGACATTATAATTAATGTACAATATCATATTATATAAACATATATACCAGAAATATAAGTACATGCATATATATACATATATATATTGAAATTGGAATTTATATAATTAAATTTTTTCCTTTTCATTTCAAAGGAACAAAACAATTATTATTGTAATTTAAATATTATTGGTAAATAATACAAGTTTAATAAACTAAAATAAAGTTGGTTTTTAAAATGAAGAAAATGTAGTGATAATATAAAAATTATATAGAAAGTGATTAAAAAAATATTGAAAATAATATATACAAAAATAAGGGATAATATTAAAAAAGGATTCAACATTATTTTTATTTTTTTTCTGGTGGTAGTATTGAAAATAAAATAACATCAAAACATATGTAAAATCAAAATTTAATAATTCTCTTAATTAAATTAATTTTCGAAAGAGAAAATAAAAAATAAAAGCAAAAAAAAAAAAAACAAGAAGAAAGTAAAATTCTAACCCAAATATGTAAGAGAAAAAACAAGAAAGAAAATATTCAACATAAAAAAAAAATAATTTTTTTTATATAATAATAATTGTCTGCATACTTATAGGTGTTATAGGTGTTAGTTATACAAATTGTACATATATATATGATATATATATCACATATATATATATATATATATATATATATATATATATATATATATATATTATATTTATAAATATATTAGAAATATTTTTATTTATATATTTATAATATATAAATACTATATATATTTATTTACTCATATAATATTGTAAATAAAATGAAATATAATACATTAATATATTCATAAAAAAAAAACAGGAAAAAAAAATATAATATTATTATATTGCGGAAGAAATCATATCAAATTTCTAAAATACTAGACAAGGATAACATTTTTTATTTCTTCATTTTCATATTTTTTTTATGATTTTACTACTCGTTTAAATTCTTATTCTTTTTTTATGTTATTTGCTTTACTTAATTTATAATTTAATATATAATTTAATATTGTAATAAATAAATATGAAAAATATTAATATAATCCTATATAGACCTATATATTCTTATATATTCTTATACATATATAAAGTATAAACAGAAATTAATTTTCATTAAATAAGTAAAACATGAAATATAAAATTATAAATATGCTAAAAAATATTTTAAAATGTAATAATAATTAAGAATATTAATAAATTAATAATAACACAATTTGTTTTTTAATATTGTTATATTAATTATAATAATATTAATAAACAATTTACAATAATATATTAATATTAATATATAGACATGATAAATCAATATTAAAAAATATATAACAACTTTAAACTTAAAATATAATGAAAATATGAACATATGATCGGATTTTAAACTTATTACAAATAATTTTGAATTATGTTAATAATAAACTTATTGTAATATTATTATATTAAACAAAAAAAGTACATAAAATATAATAAAAATGAGTAAAATTATATATAATAATAACAGAATTATAATGATAATAACGATAATTAAAATAAGAATAAAAATATAAAAATAAGAAATCACTGCTATAGCAATATAATAATATTTTTTATAATTAATATAACAGTTTAATAATTATGATTTAACATTTATAATAATGAAATATTTTAAGCTAATCCTTATATAATATTAATTTAATAATTCGATATTTTATTATTAATATTTTATGACATAATTATGACATCATTATTATCTAATATTGTATTATACTTTTTATAATTATTATGTTATAATTTTAATAATAATTATGTTAAAATTTGAAAAATACCGTTATATTATATTTATATATACATATATACTATTCTGCTATACAATTCAAACAACATCATAACTGTTCGCTAAAAATTTGAAATTATGATCATTTTTTATATTTGACATTCCACTTTTCACATTTATACATTATGCAATATAGAATATAAAATATGATAATACTCACTCATTTTTTTAAGATTCTCACTCATCTGATACGTATTTCACTTCTCACTCACCTGATACCTCATTTTAAGATACAAATTAAACACTTTCACTAGATTTAATAAGTTTTCTAAAATTTGGATTAGATTTTCAAATATATAATTCTCTATGTCACTCGAATTTCGAATACGCTATGAAATTAGTACAGAGTAAAACTGTCATATTACTACAGAGTAAAACTGTCAAATACACTCTGGGCGGACGGGGGGTGCTTTGCATTTGTTTTGTTTGTCACTTAACAATTTAGTTGAATGATGATCGTAAGTTGAAAATTTCTGTTCCCTGCCATATATGTCCAATAAACTTTCGGTAATGTACTTATGTATATAATTACATTTTAGTTCCTTCCATTACATTTAAGTTTCTCTTTTTTTCCGAGTTCCAGTTTGACTGATTCATGTTTGACTGGTTTGGCCGCCATATGAAGCTCTCTTCTAATTTAAAATCTTGTTTCCCCGTCGATGTAGTTAGCATTTCTGTTGATCATTCGTCGGCATTTTTTTATTAAATACATTTATTTTTCAATGACTCAAATTCATTGGGATGCACCTGTACTTACCGGTTTTCCTTATATATATATGTTTAATTCAATCCAATATTTTCTGTTTTTCAAAATTACTATAGTAATGTCAGTACAAAGTAGTAATGCAGTAAGCTGTAATTTGACAATTTAAGATGCTAAATATTATACTACCACTATATTTTATGGATATTCATTAAGTTGGTGAAATGTTAATCATAAAATTATATTCATTATTACATCGTTTTCATCATTATTATAATTAATAATTATAATCATTATTACTATTGTTAATTATCATTATTAATATTGTTTAACTATCATTTTGTGATTATTATCGTTATTATTATTGTTAATATTATTGTTCTTATTGTAATTATTACCATTATTATGTTAATTATTGTGATTGCTATTTTTATTATCATAATTATCATTATTATAATTATTATGGTTATTATATATTATAATGCTATTGTTTTTATTACTCATTTTATAATAATTAACATAATTATCATTTAACATAATATTTTCATAGAATTTAATAGAAATACCAGATCTAAAATCATAATTATAATTAACATATAATAAATATATTAATTATTATGCTTATTTTTTTTCCAATAAGACAACAATTTTTGTTTCATTATTATATCTGGATTATCTTTACAGAATTACATATATAGTAATTTAATTAAAATAAAAAAAATTCAAATTATTTAATAAAAAAAAAATAAATATATATAATAAATCATATACGATAATATCGAAGTAAATTATTAAAAAAACCAAATTCAATTAATTTGATTAATTAGTGTAAAATTGATAGTATAATTTGTTAACTATATCAGTGTGTTAGCCATCATAATATATATGAAAGAATTGAGTGTAATATAACTATTATACTATTATTATTTGTGATATTATTGTATACACACATACAAACAAGGATAAAAAATAGTAAATAATAATAATAAAATTAATTAATTATAAACGGATTAAAAGAAAAATTTTCATTATTAACTTTTTTTTCTGTAGCTTTTGTTTTTTTTCATTTTAATTGTATTTGAAAAATAAATGTGATTTCAATTTAATAAAAAAAGTATAGGAAATAGTGTATTAGTAATTAAATGTTTGTGTACATGTAATATGCATTAATCCTAATTATTACATTTGAAAAACAAAAAGAGAAAAAACCAAAACTATTTTTACATAAAAGGTGAATATTAAAATTAAATGTGGATAATCCTTTTTGTTTTTGGTCATGTTTTATTAATATAGTGAAAAAAATATTTGTTGTAGAATAACAAATGTAATTATCGTCATTATTAACATAAACATTGTCATTATTAATAAATTTAATTATCTCAATATTTTAATTACTTAATTAAAAATTTCCAAATTATTATAATGAAAATTTGGAATAAAACAAAAATTAGTTATAAAATTATTCGAAATCATTAGGTTTTCGAATGATATTTCTGATTATTCTATATAGATCCGCGCCGTAAGTAATTATTACTGTCTATATTTTAATAATGTTTTTAGCTAGCCTTAAACGCAGGACTCTTAATACTAATATGCTTAATTATAAAAAATAATGTGTCAGTAACTATTGAAAATTGTTTCATTGATTACATCATATCCATCCCGGTATTTACTTGTCACTAATAGCTGCTTACTTGAGTTGCTATATTCTTTTCCGGTTTGTTCCCTACGAAAATGTAATTGCCGATAATTTGTTTATATCTCTGTAAACCAGTTGTTACATAAAGCGGTAAATATTATATTGCGGTTATTTGTTACATAAAGCAGTAAATTGTTAATTCGATTCCAATTCAACTAGAGCTTTCGCTCTTTCAATTTTAATTGAATACTCCTATAGATAATCTGAAAAAAAATGTCCAAATACCGATTTGTTTATATATGTTTTTCCACAAAAATCGGGTGTGAGTTTTAAAAATTTAAATTAAAATTTAAACTATGAAAAATTTCTAAAACTTTTAATGTGTTTTTTTTAGCCACAATATACGGTCTATTTTTGATAATTCAGTTTTATTCTAGTATTACTTCATTTAGAAATACTCTGTGTAACTCGAATATTTATATAATTCTCGTTTCTAGCAATTTATGTAAAACATAAAAAAGGAAAATCAAAGAAAGTGGAGGGAAATTGCAGAAGTGGGGGACTTTTTTCAATTGTGGTCTCTGTATAAAATTTAGTTTGAATTAAATTTATGTTTTACTTGGTTATCTGAATTCACGCAATTTTAAGCAAAATATTAGCTTCCATAGCTTTCTTTAATTTTCTACCATGGTTTTATTGACTCACTTTTTTATAACTGTGATTTATTTTAACTAGATACTTCACTAGTACTAAGCCTGAACATTTAAGTTTCATCTAAGTTATTGAATAGTTTTTAATTTCAATTGGCGATTCTAAATTTAATCTAGTACCTATTTTTTTATGTTGAAAATAATTTTCTTACAAAAAATTCATGAATTTCGAATTTTAATTTTAACATAAAACTTTGATTTTTAAAAAATTTTATTTTTATTCGTTTAGTTTCACTAGATGATGTCAATTTAATTAATTTTAAATTAAGAAGAATAAATCAAAATTATTAATAAAAAAATTTACTTTCTTTTTCAAATATAAGTAAAATAATTAAAGTGCATAAAAATAAATAAACAATAAAAAAACCCAAAAGAAAAATTTTTATTCTAAAAGTATATTAAAAATCCGTCATTATTTTCGAAGCGTTCATTCGGAATCCATTTTGTTCCAAATTGGATTTCAAACAACACAATTGTGCCGGCGGCACTGGGAATGGTGGTGGCGTCGTCGGCAATCATCATAACACTGGACACGGAACAACAACAAATAGTGGTGGAGTACCCGGCGGCGGTGGCGGTGGTGGACCAGGTAGTGGTGTACCCGGTGGTGGTGGAACAAGTAATGGTCCAAATTCATTGATTAGTAACGGTCCAAGTAGTAGTGGAACTGGTGGTAGTAATGCACAAAATTCTGGTACTGGAACAACAACAAATAATTCATTAACAAATAACACCAGTAATAATAATCATAATAATCATCATCATCATAATAATAATAATAGTAATAATAATAATCATCATAATCCAACATCAATACCATCAATCAATTCTGCTGGTTTAATAGGTTCACATCATCATAATACAACAAATTTAGGATTAAGCCCACAATCTAGTGTTGATTCACAACAATTTAATATATTTCCAGCGATATTTAGTCGTCAATTGAATTTTTCGACAGCAGCTAGTTCTTGTGGACAAGGTAAATTAATGGATGAATTACGCCCAAATTTAGTTGGTGGCCTTTTAGGATTACAACAAGGTTTATTAGAAGATCATGCATTAACACATGGTAATTTACAACATGGTGGACAGGATACAAAATTTATGTCATTTCAAGATAATCGTTTAATGGGTATAACATCACATGAAAATCGTTTATTAGGTTTAGCATCACAATCATCACAAGATAGTCGAACACCGATATCATCAATTGATAAAACATCATTAGGTGGTGTTAATCAAAGAAAATGTAGTAGTACACCAGAAGATTTTAGTGCACTTTATTCTGGTTTACCAACACCTGGAATGGATTCATCATCACATCATCATACACCAGCCCATACACCACCAACAAGATTATCAGATCATTCGTTATCAGGTAAAAATTTTATTATATAATTAAAAATATTTTCTTAAATCTATTTTTAAATTGAGAAGCAATCAACTCTGATTTCGAATAGAAAGTCGAATAGACCGCGGTATTAATTTATAATTAATCAATTGCAACTCATAAACCACTATTTTACTGGAATTTAATTGCAACTTATAAAAATCAAAGCGATTTTCCCCGAAATCTTCAGAAGTTAGTCGGAAGAGATTTTATTTCAGTTGTTGGATCTTATCATAACAGCTCTTATAAACTGTTACCAACAGGGTTACCAAATTTGCATACAACACTGCTGTTCTCTATATTTCTTGGAAAAGCGCTTTTATATTAGAATTCATAACTCCTACCTTAAATACTGTCTCTACATAAAGCTTTCTACACCACTTTATACACTTTATAGCACAATTTAAAGGTTTCTCATGGTATGTTTAAATTAATAGTTTGTGCTGGAATCCAAAATTATTTAATTAAAATTCTTTAAGCACAACTGATCTCAGTTTGATACTAAAATATCTTAAATCTTTATCCAAATGCAAAACGTTTACTAATTATTTTTATATAACAACTTAAATTTAAATTTTGTGATCATTTGTAAAATTATAAAATTAAGTAAATGTTAAAAGTATAACGATTTCAATTATGTATAAAAGATTAATTAATAAATTTTCACATATTCGTGCCTTATGCACATAATTTTAATTAATTCTTGTGTTCCATTTGATAGTATATAAGACTCTAAAGTACACCGGAATAACTTATCGAAATAACTTAGTTCCGCCTCTTTCACAGTACAATACATAATACTCCCAAGGGCCTGGGAGTACATCGAAGCAATTGAAAGTAGTTTATGAATGGAATAGAGTTTTGTACGGAATTTCTATCAGCCTTCCTATATATAAAAATCATAAAACCTCTAAATTATGTTATTATTCATTTTGCGATTTAAAAATATGAAGCCATATACCGGAATCAATGTGAGTAGCCATGTTTGTCTTAAATATTCTTCTGTAACAAGCTGCTTTGTTTATAAGGTAGTGTTATACAATACCTGTAATGCTGAAAATTCAAAGTATTATACACTTTTAAATGGAACACAAAGAATAACTATTAAAATAGCTATTATCAAATAAAAGGTGCTAAAAAACAAAAATTAACAAAAAAAAGCAAGCATTATATAGTTATTTATTTTCGTTCAAAACATCATACAAAAAGGATGCTTTTAAATCCTTCGTATTTAATATACATAGAGGAATTTGAAATATTTTTTAGTTATAAAATAAGCAACCGAATAAATATGCAGTTTGGGATAATTTATGTAAATTTTTCGTAAAAGAATTTTAAATAGCCTTAAAATAAGGACACTAAAATTTATATTATTAAAGTGTGGGTTTTATTAAAAAAAAAAAAATACAAAATATTAAAAATGAAAAATTAACAAAACAGAAAGAAAAATGAGGAAGAAATTTGAATATTTTTCGACTATATCGTTAAATACTTAAAATATAATTAAGAGTGACTGATGCCACATGAAAGGACTCATTTTTTCAGATAATTTAACCGGGATTCTATTAAATTTTAAATGAATTATGATTATATATATAATTAACGCGAATGTCCTTGCGCTTAAAATAATTTTGTTTTTCCTTCTTTGTTGTTCGTAAAGGTGTTTTCTATATAAGAATTTCGTAAAGGTGTTTTCTATATAACATTATGAATGTTTAGAGTGCTGCTCTGTTATACGTTAAACTAATTTTAAATGTAAATTCTTAAAACAAAAAAAAAAGAAAACATAAAAATTTTTGATGAAAACAAAAATATATATTTTATAAATATTATACGGATGTAATTAATTTAAATTATCATTAAATCAGTATATTTTCTATCAGTACATATGTATAAGTATACAAAGTGTTATACGATAATATTTAAATAGCCGATCCTTTTAATAATTTACAAATACTCTAGAGTCTAGACAAATGTATAATAATTTCTGGTGTATAACACTTTTAATTAGGTTCGACCATTTAAAAGATATAGTTGAGAGAGTCCCATACAAAAATTTCTACCGGAATAAATGTATGGGACTCTAGATGTATGAGAAAGCCATCTACCGGAATAAATGTGTGTAATAATTTCTCTCAATTACGCTTTTGTATACGTTGATGTAATTGAAAAGTGTTTCACACCTAATTACTTATAGGTTTATGTTTTGTGCGTTCCTATTACATTAATATAACAGTATAACACTTTTATAGCAGATTGACTACGGAATAGTTGGGTGCTATTTATAAATGGAATACGGTTTTTTATGAAAACCTCGTTATACATGTTAGAGGAAAAATAACCCAAAAAATTCATATATATTACAAATTTTACTGTTATAGTTTCAATATAAAAGTATGATGACATCTATCGGAATAAATGCGCATAACTATATTACTTTGTATATAGGCGCTAATGTAAATGGTAGTTTTGTAAATTTTTAGATTTTTGCATGATATATTCCTTTAAAACGAACGAAGTAAATTTAATATTCACAGAAAGGGACAATACTATATAAGTGTTATATGCGTTATTAACGAAATTATATTTCGATATTTGTATATTATTTCGATATTTATATTTATTTCAAAATAATTTAAAAACCACTTAATTTCTAATTTACACAAAAATAAGTCAAAATCTAATATTATAAATTTTGTGATCTATTTGCGTATAATATTTTATTATTTGTCTTAAGATTATCTATATAAATACCTTTAAGTGTTATACTAATCGCTTTTCTTTTTATTATTATTCTACAAATAAAATCAAAGTTCAAATATTTTAATGTTTATTATTATAATATGGTTAAGAAATCCGCCACTATTATAGTGTCGAGTATAATTGTACTCTGTGTTCAATTATATTGTTGATATACACATGTATACCAACAATATATATACCAAAGAAAAAAAAAGGGCTATTTAATTATTTTGTTATAAAATTAATCCTTGACGCGTGCCGGCTGACAAATATAATAATATGATACTTTTGTATAAATAAAATTTTATATTGCCATATATGTATATTAAAAAAAGAAGAGGGGGAATATTAGAAATTTTCTAAGAATTTATAACACTTATTCCATACACAAACATAAATGAATGGCATTAAATATAGAACATAGTAGTTGACATTTATTATTATATTCAAAAGGTATTAAAAATGTAAATATTGGTAAATGTATACATAAAAAAAAAATCTGTTTAAGGATTTTATTTTTAAAAACGGGTTGATTAATTCAAGTAATTATTTTTGTTGAAAATTTATAGATAGCCATGTAGGAATACAATATTTATATAGCGATTTTTAAAGGCGTAAAAGAGAAGATATTTTTTGATATTATACAAAGCACCTTGCAAAAATATGCCATTATAGAAGATTAAAGTTATATGGTGTGTATATTGAATTTCAGGGTAAATCACCGTCAATAATTCACCATAAAGAGTTTTGTATTTTAAGAGTTTTATCCCATAACAGATGTGTGAATTGTAATTATTGTCTATTCTATTATTGAATATTAAAAAGAATTAAATCCTTTATTTTTTTATTCTTATTCTGCTAGTACTTTGTCATATAGGCCGGTATATTTATGTATTTTATAATTTTGGTTTCTCGAATGAGTTGATTATAATTCAAGAATTTGAGTGCATTAAGACGAAGGTAGGATATTTGAGTGCATGTGTAATATACATTCATTGATAGTATGAGTATGTGAGAGCGTTTCAAGTCTATATCTAGTGAGACTAGAGATTAAATTGAAAGCCAAATTATCGCCAGAATATTTTTTTACGATATTCAAATAACTATTCATTATACGTAAAGGTATTATTAATACAAAAAAAAAATTTCAATGATATTATTATTAAAAACAAATTTTGACCACAATTTGGTCATTTTACAAATGAAAATTGTAAAAATTTAAAATTATTAAAATTTATAAATCCAAATAGAACTTTTAAAATTGAATATAAATAGTTTTGAATTATATTGAAAATAAAAATGAATATTATTAAAAACATCTGGAAATTTAATAGATTAAGCCATCATCACAACCCATTTAAAAGTGTATAACAGTTTAAATAATATTGTAGGGTAATTGGGGGCTCTTATATTAAAAGGAAAGCATTTTATAACTATAAGATTAAAATTTTAAAGAAAAAATTTAAATAGAAATATTAAGGATTTTGTCATTTATTAAAAAAACATAGACAGCCCGCTGGCTAGGCCGGAAGGAATGCAATCCCGCTCTACCGTAAAAGCACAAAATTTACAAGAATTTTTTCTTCTTTCTTGGCTGCCATTTGCAATACATTCTCTCAAGAGATATTTTAAGTTCTTAATCGCTTCCTTACAAAGTGTGCGATACCTTGCTTTCCTAAGTTGTTCTGTGGTTTTACAGTGACTCGACAGTATACCCATATTTAATGCTGTAGAAGACTTGTATGTAGCCCGATACAGAAGAGTTCGGGTTAACAATGCCTCTGTCAATATTTAAGTTATCAAAGGTTGTGTCGAAAAGGCTATGTCTGATTAACAAAGGCTGTATGGAAAAGAATAATATTGAAAAATGGAAAATAGAGAGAAAAGTTTATTAATAGCTGTCTTAGTAAATACTTTTTCATTCATTAATTCATAAAATTTGAAAAAATACAAGGAGATTGTAGTTTATAAGACTTTCAACAACTTTTCTACATACTCGTAGAAGTTAGGATTATTTATAAAAGAATGCTTAACCGGACATTCACTTAATTTTTTTTTTTTATATTTTTTACTTTTTACAAAATCTTTGCAAATTAAATTTTCTTTCATATCCGGTTAAGAAAATATTAAGTAACATTTTATATGCATAAGACAAAATTTGTTTCCACAACGTATAAATATATAGTGAATTTTCAAATTTGAATATTATGAACAATAAATATACATGTATTCATAACTGTTATATTATGTACATATATAATAAATATAAAAAAATTATATTAAAAAAAACATGTTCATATTTTTACAAATTATTTACACATTTTTAGCGGAAGGAGCATTTAAAAAATTAAAACCAGAACCTAATAGTGGAATTTCATCGGTTTCCGGTGGTGTTACATCACCAGGAAGTGGAGTTTCATCATTAAGTCAACATGCTGGTCATACACCAACAACAGCATCATGTCCAACACCGGCAAGAAGAAGACATAGAACAACTTTTACTCAGGTTAATCATATATACACATATATATTAACTTATACACGTTATATAACTGTATAACAATAATTTATATACAAGTAGCTTTCTTCTATAAATAAGTCTTTAATGTATTTTTGATATTTTATTCAAAAAATATAATTTAGAAAATTATTTTAATCCATAACATTTGCTTTAAATGCCATAATTAATAAATTATTGTAAAATTAAATTTTTTAAATTTAATAATAATATACAAATATAAGCTTATACATTATTTAATATGCATATTTATTACATATACATATGTACAGGAACAATTAGCCGAATTAGAAGCAGCATTTGCAAAATCACATTATCCAGATATTTATTGCAGAGAAGAATTAGCAAGAACAACGAAACTAAATGAAGCACGAATACAAGTAAGTTTGAAAATTAAGTTTTAGAGAATTTTATTTTGTTAACAATCATTTATGTTTTTACATAAATATGTATGGTGTGTTATTTTTTTTTTAATGCAACTGTTATGTTACGGTATTTGTCATATGATTGTAATCATGAAAAATTTCAACAATGCCATCTGCATACTTAAATTGGATTCATTGTAGTCCGTCGTCAGTTCGCGACGGGTTAAATAAAATTCAATTCCTCTCTCAAAATCTTGACTAAGTGCGGGTGTTTTTATTGAACCATAAATTTTTATATTAAGTTATATACTATACTATACATCAATATTATATTATGTAATTGTCATGTAATTGTCAAGAATGTGTTAAATATTGCCATTATACTGTCATTGTATTTGTCAAAAAATTTGAAGTTTTATCATTAATATTGAAAATAACTTTAAATTGCTTTGCAAATTTACAAACTAATTGCTTACATATTTATAGCCGACGGAATTTAGTAATACATTTTCATATTTTATGTGAGAATATCCTATATCGAAATTGAATTAGTAAAAAATTGATCGGTTGCTTATACCATTTCGAATTAACGCATATAATATTCAAATATCTTGATCTTGCTACACAATTGATTACGCCTTGAGCACAATTATTGTTACCCTTAATTATTAATAAATTAATTATTGTCTGCCTTTAAGTGAAGAGACGAATTATAGTCCAAATGCGATAGGGAGTCTATATTCCTTGTACATATTCTCCTTGTGCCTGAAAGGTGTCATACGTATGCTCAAAAAAATTACAATTGATATTAAAAAACTTTAATAAAAAAAATTCTGAATTCACAAGAAGTTCAAAAAAAACGTTAAACATAATTCACAAAACATCTTCGTTTTTTATCGGGTGGTGTTCGGCTTCCCGAATAATCTTTGATTGTCAGCATGTGAAAAAGTTTTTTTGATTTTAACTTGCCTTCCTCTTGACGATGCAGTTCTAAAACTGATCAAATCTCTTTTATTTATATATATGTATAGCACAGAATATTTGTTACATAAAGTTTCCGGAATCTAGTTCCATAAAAGTTTAAACATTTTATTGGATATTGTCCACCTTATATTTATCTTTAATCGAAACATTGTTATATTTGTACAATGTTAACTATTAAAATACTGAATAAGTCTACATATGTGCAATTTTTATTTTAAATACTTTCTTTTTTGAATTAAAAAAAAAATTTATTTTTGTTAATTTTTATTCTATGTTGTAACAAACAATTGATTATATAAGATTTGTTTAAATTGGCTCTATGGTATACCATGCGCTATTAGTCCATATGATATTTTCTTTTTTTTCGATAAATCTCATCATGAAATCTTGAAAAGATTAGAACTCAACATACTGGAATTAAAACACGTATATGTATATACATTTGTAATAATCACAGGGGGGTAAAAGTTAATTGCAGTTGGTATTAAAATCGAAATTCTTTTGTGAAAAAACAATTTTTTTTTTTCATTTTTTTTTTATCAATATAATTGTGAATAATTTTTGTTGTATAATATTTTTTCACAATTGGGTGCAATATTTTTTTTATATAAAAGGTGAAAAGAAATAAGAGAATTTGCTAACAAATATGCTAGTGTTTTAGAAAACAAATGTGGTATACCAAATGTTAGTAATCAAGCTCGGCAAATCATTATTTGCGATCAGTTTTATCCAGATCGTAATAGTATAAATTGAAGATAAATTTGAAATGTTGTATAATATTTTAATTCTCCGTCGTTAAGTTTGTAATATAGCAAAATTTTATTTAAATTCGGGGAATTCTAACATGTTTTCATTACAGTGGGAATTCCATTCAAAAATTTTGAAAAATTCGTAATTCCAGCTGAATTCTTTAAGCAAAGACGCGAACCAAAATGTTTCGGAACACAAAATTTGCCATTACATTATGGAAAATTTAATTTGTTGCGAATAAGACAAATTTTGTCCCAAGTAGCTACATTAATTTCTTTTTTGCAATTAAAGTAAAACAAAAAATTTGAAATATTTTTAAATTAATTTTAAAAATATTAAATTTAATATTTTAATAAACTAATTTAAATTTAAAAATTCCTTACTTTCACATAATCACTGATTTCTTATTTAAATAATTTTTAAATACAAATGTTTTAGTTATACTATATGCAAAAGCACATAAAATATATGTATAATGTGTAAAACCACAGCGAATAATTTCGCTTACGTGTGGCTTTTTCATAATATGTATGATTTGAAATTTGAGGTCTAGTTTTTTTGAGTTTATACATATATATTGTATATTGTGTAAAAATAAATTGAAAATTTTGATTCTTGTGGTGAATATAGTACATACATTTAACGATATATATGCAAAATGATTATTCCGAGCCTTAGATGGTATGGATGGCCCTATTATTTTTATGTCAATAAACAATATTTAGTAAACATAATTGCAATAAATGCCGTTTTTAAGGCTATTGTCCGAACTTATAGAAATAAATTTTAAAAAAATTTAGAAATTTCACTATATATCTTTAGCTTTATATAGTCAGTAAAGTGAAATATTGTTAAATAACACAGAATAAGAATTTTATTCAATTAGTTAAATATTAACTTTAAAGAAATTTAGTGGCAAACAATACAACAGCTGATCATTCACAAAAAACAGCATCCTGTCTATATAATTAGGTTTAGGAAAATTAGATTTCTTTTTTTCACAATTATATAAAATTTCTACATATTTTAATCATTTTAAGAACTATGAAATTATAAAAGCTTAAATAATGTGATTTATATTTTGTGTACAGCTATCTGTATTATATAACATAATTTATAAGGTTCAATCGAGTTTTAGGTGAGAAACTTTTTTGTGTGTACTCACAGCAGAAATACAAAAACAGAAAGAAAAATAATTCAAAAGCAGTCGAATATAATCTCTTTAAAATCTCATATGATCAAAATATAATAACAGATATAATAAGGTTTGTTAACAAACTACAGTGCGGGCCCCTATAGTCGAATTATAAGCTAAAGAAGTATGTTTTATACAGTTCTCTTAGACGAATTCCATTTAACTGCAATATATATTAAGTTGATATATGCCAGCGTCTTGGTAAATTTCTGACATTTGTTATTTCAAATTGTTTTAACTCCTAAGCGTCTATATGCCCCTACATTATATACAAGAGTCAAAGCTTAATTTCTAAATATTAATTGTACAATTTAAATTTCGATTTTCTTCTAAAATTGTTATATGCTAAATTTATTTCATACATATTATTATTGCCTACACACATACATATATCCATGTGTATATGTTAACATATACTTACACCTACTCACATATTATTATTTTATTTTTTAAAAAAGAAAATTCTTATTACTATGCAATTAATTTAGATATATGTATACTTAATCTAAAATTTATTTTATATTATTATTATTTATATCTACTAATACGACATCTATGTGCATGTTATATAAAAATTATATATGATGTTAACAAGTTATTATTATTATTATTCTTGTTTCTTTTACCCTATAATAGAAATATGTAACACAATTGAATAGGGTAATATAAAATATTACTATTAATTCAAAAAAAAAAAAAAAGGAATAGAAAAAAAAATAAGTGAAACCTAGAGGAAAACACTTAAGTGAAAAATCCTGATCTGATTTGATTACGCGATAAGAAGGAATCAAGTTTTTTTTTTCTCTTTCTCTTTTTTTTTTTTGCAAGTACACCACTTCATTATTGTTATTATTATATAAGCATAAAAAAGTACAAATGTCCTTATTTAAGATTAGGGTTTAATATTATAGTTTTATGAGACATAAACTATTATTTTATTATATAAGGTACATACATACATATATAAAACAAGTATGGGTAAAAAAAAATTACCAAAAAGGGGGAAATTTTTACTCTTATAGGTATATTTTCTATTTTTTTATTTTATATTTATATTTTATCTTATATAAAGTTATAACAGTTGCAAAGTAAATTTTTTTTTGAAAATATTCTTGATTGAAATCTGTTACTCTCCCTTCTCTCGCACTATATGCTCTTCTTGTCGTCATCATTTCGTAAATTAGAAAATAATTTCTTTGACAAATTTTAAGTGGGTTTTTTTTTTGTTTTGTTATTTTTTGTCTATTATTATTATTTTTTTTTTATTATATGGTGCGGTAATTAAGGGACAAATATATTGTATTTTATGAATAAGAAATATTTTAATAATAAAAAAAATATAATAATACTTACTCAGAGATAAATCAAATATGTACTCTGGTTCTGGTTTATTTTCACTTTCGACAATTTGTTCTCAATTCTCAATTTTCTTGTAATTATTATTGTTATATTTTTCTTGTTATTATTTCATTGTGTGTATTTAAAGTTTTAAATTGAATGCAATTTAATAATTATTATTTTTTTTTTGTTATTTTAAATTTAAGATTAAGAGTACAAGTGTGTTATCATCTTTTCTCTTTATTTAAAAGTCTATACTTGCATACATAAATTGTTTAGTTTTTTAAAAGCATATTGTATACGAATTGTAACAATTGTTTGTCCTTAAATTTAAAAAAACAAATTTTTTTTTTGTAAAAATATTTCTCTAGTGAATTTTAGATATTTACACTAGATATACTATATGTTTGGACTTTACAAGAAATTTGATATGAATTCAAAGAAAAGTGAACAGTTATACTATATTGTGTTACGGGTTATTATACGAGTATAAAATATACTATAAAATTAATTGTTTTTAGAAAAAAAAAAATATTGATTCCATTAAGAAAAGTATAATTCTGTATAGCTTAACTCTGTAAGTGTCTGCCTATATAAGAAAGCAATAGGTCACTGGTTCAAGTCTGATTTGTCGAGAAAATTTTTTTAAATTTTCTGTTTTAAGTCATTCTTTCTGGCTATGCTATACAACTTTGTTCTGTTGCAGTTGTATGAAGAAGTTTTCTTTATTTACAAGAAAATTATTGAGAGAGCACGAATTATTGTTATTATTGCCTGCTTACCCGGTTACTGCAAAATAAGACTAATTCTAAAATTAACATAATATGTTATTTCATTGAATTCATTGAAATCTACAATGTTCATTAGAAATAGCGTCGAACATCATTTTATTAAATAATGCATAATTTTTCTTTACTTTGAATCCTTTTCAAATAAGAAAAATTTTGTTCGTCAAAGAAATATCGACGTTTTTCAATTTATCTGTTTTAAACTGTAAATTAAATATCTCTTTTATCAAAGTATCACTTATTTATGGAAATTTAACCTCATTTAAATTTATTTTTTAAAAGACAGTTTTCAATGTTGCATAAATCAAGTTGACATGAAATCCGTTTGTGTAAACATTTACTGTTGCCCCCAGATCTATGCAATAAAACAAAAAATTTCAATTGAATATTACTTTCACTGAATTCTAAAAGACAAGAAGGCGTTTTTTTTTTTAATTTTTCGACGTCTTCTACATTTCTAATTTCTAAAATTAAAATTGGTTTCCCTTGTTATTGTTGGCAGTAATTTAGAAATTACAGCATAAATACTACGTGTTACGTATTTATAAATGCCTACATAATTCAGCCTTGTAATTCAGGGTTGTAATTGCTGAATATTTTGTATATTATTATATTTCATATCATATTACTTACAATTTAGAAAGCCAGGATCTGCATTACAACAAATAAGACCCAGTTTTGCTTAACAATAACAAATGAATCTAAATGCATTCCATACATGATTGGATGAAAATCTTATATATTATTCATTAGTTTATTTTAATCCTCCTCATTAAATAGAAGCATATAAAATTCAATATAAACGCAAACATGGATTTATGTATAAACTTTTTCAATTCTTTGTATAAGTATAATCTATATGTACACACTTGTTTAATGATATATAGATTTCTTATAATTATATATTCGAGATTCTTCATCCAATTTCAGCCATAAGCAACGAACCACTCCAAAAAAAAAAAAATTTTTTTTTTTCATAAAATTTCTTTAAAGACGGAAAATATAAGAAAAAAGTTTTATACGAAAAAAAAAAAAATTAACTAGCAAAGACATTAAGTTAACTGTGTACCGAAGAATTTTTTAAAATCTTCAAAATAATTTTTATATTATTTTCAACTATAAGCACATATATATACACATATACACTGTATATACACATAATATTTATTTGAATCTTTAAAAAGAATTTCTCGCGATCCTTCATATTATATATATTATGCGAATGATGAAAAAGTGCCACATTTATACATTCATCTATATATATTTTATCTGACATTTTGATATTTTCTTTTCTTATACATTTTTCTCTTTTTTAAACGATGAAGGATGATTTAAGATTCGAAGAAGACAACGACAATGATGATGACGACGACGAAGACATTATGTTATATGGGCGGAGTAATTCAATTATGGATCCATTTGATGGCACATACATATACACTCTATTCCCTTAAATCTTCATATATATCTATATATATATATATATATATATAGTATATACAAATATATATATAAAATTTTTTTATTTCATTTAAGGAGGGAAAGTAATAACATGAAGAAAAAATAAATGAAATTGAACAAAAAAGAAAAATATGAAAATAATAAAATAAAAAAAAAATGAAGGAAAAAGTCTTAGATTTTTTTTCTTATTCTTACTTTTTCGAGTAAGAAAAAAATTTTTTTTTATTTCACTTTTCAAACAAGTTTTTTGACATCATATTTCGTTCAGTGATAGCTAATATTTTCATAAATGGGGGCCATCATTGTTTTACTCTGAAAATATATAAATTATATAATGAAGTATGTCGGATAGTGATCTGATATAAACAATTATGAAAGCGGATTTCTAATCAATGTTCGGACAGTCGGGTTTTTTTGACACAAATTAAGAATATAATATTAAACACGCACTCCGAAGATCAGACGATTTAATTTATTTTATTTTTTGTTAAATAAAAAATGTTGACTGAGATGTAACAAATTTATAAACGTATGTTTGTAAGTAAGAGTTTGTGTGTGTTTTCGCTTCAGCTTACAGTCAAATATTAAATTTTGTTTTCTTATTTCAAAAAATTGAGTGGACAATTGAATGAATGATTTAGTTTTGTTAGTAAAATTAAAATTTTTGATTGGTCAGAAAATGTTATTCGAAAATTATTGAGTGGAAATTTGCGCTGAGAGGGCAAGTGTCGTTATATATTGACCTCTTTTTTTTTTGACTGTAATAGTGAGAGTTGTAATTATGAATATATCTATATTGTGGCTGAAGGTTTGTGAATCGGTAGTACAGAAGGCTCGATTTTTCGTAACATAAATAATTTTTTTTTATTAAAATTTGTTGAATTTTTATAATAGACTTTTAATATTATAAAACTTGAATAAAAATAAGTAGTAGTAAAAAAAACTGGTCTCGTGTTGTCTCGCGATATATAGGCGTTGTTTTTAAAGTGACAATATTTTATTTCCATTGTGTAATGCTGTTCTTAACACTGCACTCAAATGTTATTAAAATTTGTGAAAAACTCAAAAAAATTTTTACATATAAAATTATTATTGGTCTTTAAATTCTTTAACTTTAACGCACTATTTTGAAAAACTTTTCGAAAAATTTTTAAATTATTTTTCACTTTATAATTAAAATTTTTTGTTATCTAATTAAAATATTCGCGATTTCATATACATATATAAGTTTAGAGATTAAAGTAATGAAGAGGGCATAATATAACAGAAATGAAAGGAAAAAGGTTAATCAATCCTGATTATTTTTTTTTCTTATATTGGTATTTTTCTATAAGTAAATTATCACTGCACATTTATAAGGATATATATATATATAAATAAATACCTATATAATATAATTTTTTACGTATACTTAGTATATATGAAAAAAGAAATCCTTCAAAAACTTCTTAAGACATTTTAACTTGGCCGTATTCTGTCACGTCCGTAACGGAATGAGAGGATTAAAAAAAAAAAAAACAAGAAATATAAACACATCAAAATTTAAAAGAAGAAAAAGAAAAGGAGAACATAAGAAAACTCATTTTTGGATTGCATGTGCTTTACAGTTACTTATTGAAAACCTTAATATTCTGTTAGAGTTTTGTTCTCATTCTAATTCTTTCTCAAGTATTTTTTTTTTCTTCTGTTCTGTTTCTGCTAGAGATTTATATTTTTTTTATATAACTGCTAATATATGTATATATATATATATATATATATATATAAAACTCATATATATGTATATATATAAGTTATATTGTAATATATGAAATAATTTTGAAGATTCAAATTGAAAAAAAAAATTGTGGAATATATGAAATAGCAATACTTTTTTTTAAAAATTATTGAAATTATTTCATTTACTTTAAGATTAAAAATATCCAAATATATGTATATATATATATATATATATATATGTATTTGTATGCCCATAAATTGCTATAGTTTTATTAGCAAATATTACCAATACAAAATAAACCAATTTATTTACTGTTTTTCATTAGTTTACACTCTATATACAAAATCGCTCTTTACACTTTATAATTGAATTTAGTATTGTTAAAAATAACGTGTCATCACTCATTAATTAAATTTCATATATTCTGGTCATCTGTCAAGCGAATAATACAAAACGTAATGCTCTTGCTACATTCCTCCCTTACGCGTATATCTTATTTATGTGTGTGGTATTAGTAATTTTTCAAAGTCAATTTGAAGAGCCGTCTGCCGGCATAAATATAATATTGTATACCTACCTATATACATATATTTATATCTAATTTTGAATTTTTTCTTATAAACGAAAATTTTAATTTTATAACAATTACTAATTCTTTAAATTTTAAAAAATTTCAAATTTCTACATTCGTCTCATTTTACTAAAATGAGTAAATTAACTGTGGTATATACGAGTACTATAATGAATAAATTAAGAAATATTAATGACATAATTGAGATTTTGAGTACATTTACAAATATAAAAAAACACAAACAAATATAACAGTTTCACATCAAAATATAACAGTTTCATATAAAAAATATAACATTTTTTTTAATATATTATAAATATATTGATTATTTTCAATATTATAAGTTAAAAAAATGAAATTTGAATTCATAATATAAGGTTTTTAATTTGTGACTTTTGTGCGGTATCCCGGACAAATCTCACAAATTATTGATGAAATGATATTTTCCGAGAGTAAAGCAACTTTTTCATGTCAGTCTTAACTCTTAACAAATCGCAATTCTTATATACACATGAAACATCATTAAGTGCCCAAAACGTCAGAAACGACATTTTCTTGTTTGAGTGAGAATTTATTATATAATAAAAGAAATGAATGAGTCCTGCAACAAGCATTTATATTTAATTTAATATACTATATATAATTGCATTAGATACATTTAGTATTTATGCAAAAAACTAAATAAAAGTATTGAATTCTTGAGTTCAAAATTTACGATATTCCAGGGGTTTCATTAATTTGTGTACCAATACTTTTGTATATGTTTAAAAAAAACTATAATATCTAATTTTAGAATTTAAAAATTTTATAATATGCAATATATTTAAATGAAAAATATAATAATAATAATTTCTGATATATATATCATAAATAAATAATACTTTAGGTATGGTTTCAAAATCGTAGAGCAAAATACAGAAAACAGGAAAAACAATTACAAAAAGCATTAGCACCGTCTGTGATTCCCTCATGTAATGGAATGATGAGAAATATACAAGGATATAGTGTATCAAGAGGTTATCAACCATATCCTCATCCAAATTCAATAAATCGATATCCACAGGTAATTTCAATACATTATACATACGCGTAATTCATATATTTTTTTTTTTATATACAAATTTTGAATATAAAATTTTTGAATATTTATATATTTTTATTAAATTATATTTAATTAAATGTGTTATTTCCGAAATTTTATAAAAAAAAAGTGTTATACAAAAAATATTATATATATAGTGTCTAAAAACTATTGAATTATTTTAAACTATACTAAATATTTTTTTATTTAGAATTTTATATTTTTGTATTTAATTATCGTATATACATATATATATAATACATGTATACGTACATTTATAAATGAATATCAATTATATATAATTACAATAATTATATATACATAATATATATATATCAATATATATGTATGACTATATAATTATTATAGGTGTTGCATCCCATATTATTAAAATCTCATTTTTTAGGTGGAAAATTCTTTTTATCTATTCCAGGATCTTTTCCAAATGGGTGCTACATCATATCCTGGTATGACACAACCATTTTCAATGACTCATGGTGCAAATATGGGTTCTGTTGGTGTACGTCAGGATTCAATGGGTAATTAGCAATTAATGCACCTATATATGGGGCACTATACATAAATATTATTGTATATAATAAGCTTAGAATAGTTCTCTTATAAAATTAGAATCGAAATGACTTACTTGCCTATAATAGGATATTATACAATTATAATGTTATACTAAGTGTGTTATTACTTTATTTTCATTAAATACTTGTATACAAGTATATTTTCATTTAAATACATTTAAACTTGTTTCATTAAAATATCTATATGTATATATATGTACATATGTATGTACATTCGCTTAAAATAAATTAACACACATATTTCTTAGTTAAAATAATGCGAAATAAGGTTGTAAGGAAAAGAACGGAAATTAAGAAATTTTCTTATATTTGAACGAAACGTCTTAAGATTTTTGAATTAAAAAAAAAAATTAAAAATTTTTTTAAGATGTTTTTATAAATATGTATACATATGTATGCACATACATATGCATATGTATAAAATTACTAAAGTATTTAATTTCCGCTTTTTAATTTAAAATTTTCTTGATTTTAGGTGTTTTAATTAGATTTTTATATTGTCAATTATATTAGGGCCTAAATTAAACTCTAGTTTCAAATAATATACGTATGTAGTACATGTGTATATACTTATATATTCTCGGAAATGTCTTACATATATTAATGTAGACTTAAATTAAAAATAAAAAATAAAAAATGCTTATTCCATGAATTCAAAATTGCAATACGCAACGAAATGGCAAAATCAGTTGATTGCAAATTAAAATTTGACTAAGCTCTTTTTTAATTTTCGTCACGTCAGAGGGCATATCTTTTTAATTGAATAATTTTTTTAATATTAGTTTTGACAACAACGGTCAATATAAAATTGATATGTCAAAGTTTCAATATGAATTTAATACGTCAGAATAAAATAAAGCTTGATTATATTATCCAATTGACTTTTTAATGTCAAATTAACTAAAAAATTATTTAAATAAAATTTGTCAACCTTTTTCAAATGAATTTTTAATTTTCGCTGCTGTTGAATAAGTTGGCATTGTTATTAGCACTCGAAACTAAAAATTTTTTTTAAAATACTAACAAATGCTCTTGTTTCAATTTACAAATAAATTGTTAAATTTATTTTAGGTATGTCAGCTGAAGATGAATGGTACAATAAAAGTCTGTCTGCTTTACGAATGAACAGTTCACATCATCCAAATTTATCGGCACCGATGCTGCAATATCAAACATAATCAAAGGCTTGGGATGACTTTATGTTATAAATTTCTTTATTCGTTTTGTTTAATTTTTTTTTTATATATTAAAAATTTTAAGTTTTTTTTTTAATTTTAATTTAAGTGTCAATATAAATAAGTTAAGGTTTAAACAGAAATTTTTCCTTGTAAAAATAATGTGAAATTTATATATAATTTACGGAAATATTAGAATTTATTTAATTATATATATATGTATATATAATTAACGAAATTTGAGAATATTCTAAGATGATGATTATATTAAATTTTATTGCAATTATAGTAGCATGTTATAAATTAAAAAAAGAACAACTATTTTTTATACATTAATTTATTTAATAAATTCAAACTTTAAAATTACGGTAATGTGATATTAGTACAGAATTCAGTTTATGAGTTGTAATTGCCGAATTGTGAGGAATATTGTATTACTGCATATTTAAAGTCATAAAAATTTATTATAGAATTAGGGGGTGTTTGTCAAAATGCAAATATATATATCTTGACTTATTCAGCAAAAAAAAATGTATACATACGAGTACTACAGATAATTTTCAATTTTGTAACAAGATATCAATACAATTTATTAAGCTGAATTGAGCTTAAAAAAATACAATATAAAACACAAGATTAGTTTGTATTTAGATAAATGCTCTTATTTTATGCAATAAGTTTAGTTTAAATAAACTATATGGTTTAAGTTCCTATATATGTATATGTATCTCCAGTTTATTTTTTTAAGAATTATAATTAAAAGAAAAATATCTAGTCATTTTTATTAATTTTATATAATTTTGTTAAATATTTATTGCAAAAAATATTAAGAAACACATTAATTTACTAATAAAAATTTCTGTTTAATAATTAAATAAATTTTACTATATTATATAAGATTTATTGTATAATATTATCCGAAACTCATCCCAAGAAAAAAATGTAAATAATTTAATATTGTTTAATATTTTTTATTTCAATTTTTTTCCAATTTATAAATAAATATAATGAAATAATATTAATAAAAAAACTTAATTAATGAAAAAGAAAACAGAAATTTTTTACAATCTTTTAAAATTTTAATATGGTAGAAATTTTTTATTTAATGGTGGTTATATTATATTATATATTTATTATTAAAATACCAAATTGTTTATTGAAGTAATACATAAATTAAATACGAAGCTTCCTCGCATCCAAATTGTTGTAAAATTTCGTAAGTCTTCAAAACTGCAGTATGTGCAGTATTACAGAATTCAGTTTATTAATTGTCGAGCTTTTAAATTATTATTGTATTTTCGATGTCACGGACAGCTATTTGAATTGAACGTCTATTCAAAATCTAAATTCAATTTGATCTTTAAATATTTCAATTTTAATGGTTTAATTAAATTTCAATTGAAAATAAGTTTTTAATTCCACAATTTGCAAAACAATATTACTTCAATTTATAAATCATGACTGCTTGAATAAATTTCTTACATATTAAAATTTTGAAAATGTAATTTAAATAATTACATACATAAAATGCAATAAAATATATTAAAATATTTATAGCATTAACTCTTTTTTTTTTCTTTTGTTAACTTCATATTGTATTTTCAATTTAATATTATTTTCATTCCCAAATAATACAATAATATTTGTAGTAAAATATTAAAATGAAGGAAAGTTTTTAATAAAAATAGATCTTATTGAAAAGAGTACGAGTATAATCAGCTTTTTATAACTATATATTACAATTTCCATTGGATTTCAATTTTCTTAAGGCACTTCACTTAATTTTACCCAAACAATTCGCATAATAATTATATTTTTTCTTCTAAATTTATCCTAACTACACGTTATGCAAAAGGCAAGTAAATAATTTTTGAATTCCATAATACAGTATAACACAATATAGTATTTGTGCTCTATTAATAAGTTTATAACTTATTCGAATTCAAAAACATATTTTTGATTTGAAATACGTGTTATTGCAATATGGAACTCAAAATATAAAAAATGAATGTTTACAATAAAAAAATGGGCAAGATTTAGGTATTCACTTAAATATAATTTATGTAAATTGATAAACTTACCTCTTTTATAAATTTCAAATTAAAATTTAAAAAAAAAAATACCACTGTGCATTAAGCGTACATGCATGTTGAATTTGATTTCTTAGCCCTCAAGCCTAAATTAGTTTTAGATTCCAATCTTAATAAATATTTAATACTTCAAAATTTCCAATATCCCTTAAGTCCTGATAAGTACATAATACATTCCCTTTATATATCAATATAGTAAATGTAATAATGTACTAGCAACCGCATATTATTAATTTTTGTGTGCATTATAATTGAAAAAATTTGAAATTCCTTCCGAAAGTTCGATTAAATATTGCTTTTAAATTTTGTCTGAAATTCATACAAAGATTCTATATTTGTATAGCGAGCTACATCATTCTTGTACTTTTCATGTACAATAAGTATTCTTATACTTATCAAAAACACTGTTTAAACAAAATTAATAATATTAAGGAAGTTTTGAGTAAAAAAAATTTTGTAAATATTATATGTATATAAAATACATAAAAATATAAATAAATAAGTAGAAAGATAGGAGTAAAAAAAAAAAAAAAAAAACAAAAAATTTAAAATTTAAAAAAAAAATGTATTTAAAAAATCTATCTGTTAAAAGAAAAGAAAAAATTAATAAAGTAAAAAAAAAATTAAAATTTTTGTATATAAAAAAGATGCAAGAAATAATTATGGTATAGTATCTTTCATATCAGATATAATAAATAATATTAAAATCAATTAAATAGAATAAATCTAATTATAAGTAATTCTAAAATAAAAAAAAAGATGAAAGTAATCTTATGTGTTGTAAAATACTAAAAAGTTATTTGAAATAAAAACTAATATTTGAATATTTTGTTTTAATAATTTTATGGCAATTGGATTTTCTCCTTTGAACGACAATTTTTTAAAAATTAGCCCCAGCAAAATATTAATATTACATTATTAATATACATTTCCGCTTATATCAGAGTTGCAATCGCAAAATAGTATAACAATACTACATGTTTTAATATTAAGGAAGTTGTCTAGCCTTTAATTTTTATACAGCGTCGATAAAATATATAAGTGCACAGAATGGGCTTTTAACTTTATTCATCACATTGCTCTCACTTATTGACTTGACTTATTTTTATAAACTTTTTATTTAATTAGTATTTTATGATGAAAATTATGGTATAATAATTGACAAACTCGAAAATTTTCATATTTTCAAAAATTCAATTATAAAATCGACTTATACAGCATTCTAAAATTTTACTCTTTAACAGTGGATTCGATAAGAAACAGAAAAATGTGTTCCAAGTTCCCAATGTGCTACCTTAAAAAAAAAATTTAACGTAAACTTGTAATTAAAAATTTTAAAAGAACAAAACAAAGTTATTAAAAAAAATATTAAAAAGTATTAAAAAAATTCTTTCAGGTTAACAAGTTGTTCAAAATAAACTTATTGTCAATCAATGCTTGAATTTGGCGAATTTCCAAAAGCTGTTCAAAGTATTTAATTTTTTTTTAGTCTTTTAAAACACCCAAAACCCTTAAATTCTGTAATTGTTATTTGTAATTTTAGACTCCCGTTCCTTCTGTACAATTCAATTGTTAAACTTAACAGCAACATTTAATATAAGAATTCATACAAAATTACAAAAAAAATGTTGATGGTTTCTAAAGATTTTGCAACCAAACTAAATTCCAAGAAAAACTTCTTTTTCTTAAGATTTTTTTTTTATAATTTTATTTAAATTATTACCTTAAAATACTATGTTTTTGTTTTCTAAAATAATGTGATTACAAGAAAAAATAATAATTGTAAGTATTTTATTTTATTCTAACATTATTCTGTTAAAAAATAAAAGTTTTTATAATTTTTCGTTGAATTTTAACGATTGGATATTTTAACATTTTTAAATATTTAATTATTTGCCAATATTTTATGTAATAATAGAGGGTTGTCTTTTATTTTAATTATGCTGTAGAATTTAATTTTAATTTAATTATTTTTTTAAGAAATTTTCTTTTGTATGAATGTATGTGCATAAAAACGAAAAACGGGTTATATGCGCTGACATGTTACATACCTAACCAAGAAAATTAAACATGGAAAATATGGCTTAAATTTGAAATATAATTTCTGAGTATTTTTGAGTTCGGTTTTGCAGTTCTATTAATATTTGATATATTGTCTAACAATATGTAAAAATGTATAACGTTTCTAACTAATGTATTTTTCACATTTGGATTGTGCAGTAAATAGATTTTGTAGCGCATCCAAAACATTTTAATTGCTCTCATAAAGTATATGATATATAAAATTTTCCTGAATTGATATTTAATTCAGATTACCAGTTGTAATTCCGGAATTAATCCAATATCTATTAAACAACGTATTAAACGATGTATTAAACAAGGTTATAACAATGTATTTAAAACATATTTGCTGTGAACACGAACTCATCCTATCATATATAATTAAAGATTATATAAGATTATATTATATAATTTAAAGAAATATTTCTACAACTAAGAATATAAATTATCATTATTTTGAATTAATTTCTGTATGGCATTAGGTTGTTAAATCTATACATGTACAGTTCTCGAATTATTATTTTCTTGTATTTTGAATATCTAAATAATGTTAAAATAAATTGGACATTTTGGACATGTTACACATATCCAAATTAAATTAAATATTAATTAATGTATTAATAACTCTAGTAATTATTATCAGAATATATAAAAAATTTATTATGCTCAAATTTAAAACTCATTTAGGACTACAATATATAAAATTAAACGCAATACAATAAATGAACACTAATATTGGATAGAAAAAAAAAATAAAAATAAAAAGAGAAATAAAACTGAAAATATTTTAAAGTTCCTCACTTAGCTTAATACACTCGCGCATTAATTTCTTACGATTCAAAATTTTTTAATTATAATTATGTATTTATTATACGATAGAATGAAAAACTCACGTAAACTAATTAAAAATTGGAGTAGTGATAATTTGTTTTCTTTGTTTTCTATTTTTATCTTCAAAGACTTTTAAAGATTTATTCAAATTATAGCTTAATTTGTGTTGGCGTTGTTTCAGATGCTTTGATTTTTTTAATTGGGGATGATGATTCACTTGCCTCACTATCCAAATCAATCTAAAATATTAAAAATACGATTTATATTTGTATGATTTTCATTTGGAAAATATTAAAAAGAAAAGAAAAAATTTAATCAGCTATTTCACCTCCATAATAATATTTTCTGATGAATTAATTTGAGGTGTTATATCAGTTTTTTCCGGAACTGTTATATCAATTGTAGTATCATTAATATTGCTAAACTCTTCATTTGTAACCGTGTTATTAGATAATAATGCTATATTTTTGTCCTCAATTTCTTCTATATTATTTTTTTGAAGAAGAATTTCATCATCTTTCTTTTCTTCTTTACTTTCTGTTATATCTTTTTCTGACATTTTTTCATCAGAATTTATAGCATCTTGTGGTTTTTCTTCTTCTGAAGTTTGATTTGTGGTACGTTCGGCTTCGAATTCTTTAAGGACATTATCTAAATTATATCGCCTGCGATAATTGACGAAAAATGTACGAACATGTGCTTCTGTTTTAGTACCAAGCATTTCAGCAATAGCCTATTTGATTATGGTAAAGGAATATTTTTTTTAAATATTTTGTAATATTATTATAAGCCACCAAAGCGTAATCTAAACTTTTTTCTTTTAAATTATTCGAAAAAAAAATGCATTTTTCTGAGCTTCTTTAACTTTAACTTTTCAATCCTACACAAGTTGTTATTTTATGAAATTAATGCAATTTTTTTTAATAAAACTTAATTTTTTTTGTTCTAATAGATTACGAAAGGTGACACAGAACTAAGCTCGGGAAATAATAATGAATAATGACATAAAAATTAAAAAAATAATAAGGTAAGGGAAAGTTTATTCTTACTTGAAAATCTTTCCCAAACTTCTTTACACCATGTACAGCCATTGATAATTCTTCATTACTCCATCTTGAATTAATACGATTTGGTTGTTCAATTGGACGCAAATCTTCACAGCTTTCAGAAATTTTTCTTTTTAAAGACGAAATTGCTTGTTTGTTTTGTTGAACCTAAGAAGCAATAATTCACAACCAAAAGAAAATTAGATTTTTATTGGTTGAATTTAAATGTGAACTGATTAACAGTGTACATTAATTTTAGACTTAACATATTGCCAATAAAATGAAAAGAATCAAAAACCATGAAAACAAAATTTAATTAAAAGTCAATCACATTTTTCTGTTCTCCATACAAAAAAGAATAATGCAAAGAAAAAATATATATATATGTTTTTGTGTATATATGTATGTGAAAAGTTATCTTAAGAAAATCTAACACATATAGTTGTTTTATAATTCATATTATGAAATTTATGGTTAATGGTTTTATGAATAATTAATCTTACTTGACTCAATAATGAAACGATTTCCCTTTCAGTATTTGAAAGCAATTCATCTTGATTGTTATTGGAACTCGCTAAGGCTACGATATCATCATGATTAATATGCATACCACGTGGTGGTTTACGTTTTTGTCTATCGGAACGATCGCGTAACCTTTTAAAATACGGGCCAGTTGTTGGACGTTTGTTTCCAGTTCGTCTAGTTTACAAAGTAGTAAAATAAACAAAATTTAAAAATTCTCATTCGCAACGTCTTATAATTTAACAAAATTCTATATGTAGTTTTAAGCAATCGTTTGCAAGTTAGTAATTTTGGAAATCAAGAATAAAATTAAAAATTATTCTTTAATTTAGAAGATTGACTTCTAAAAAATAAAAAAAAAAATTTAAAGAAAAAAAAATTAAACAATTAACACTAAAAATTGCAAAAAACTACTTATATAATTCAGATTTTATTAACCGATCTAATACCTCCAATGATGATGGCAACTGTTGCACAATTTGCCTTGCAAAGTTGCTGTTAAGATATTACAAGAAACTCCGCAACCAGTGCAACAGCCTTCCTTTATAATGTTTGCGTTATTTAAAGTCTCACTACTAGCATTTTCTTGTTCTGTACTTAAAGTATTAAGAATCTGCCCTTGTTGGTTATTAACAGATTGTGGTAATTGCTGCTTTTTCGAGTTATTTGTATTACGACTTGTCTCTATGGTGTTATTACCGTAAATCACATTACCAATTGATGTGACATTCCCCCCAACATTTATATTATTGCTACTTCCGCTTGTTGTAGCTTTAGAATCTTGTAATGTCGCAGGAGATGTAGTTGTTTGCTCCTAATAATTATTAATTAAAAGGATATGTGTTATTCTACAATATTTTATTTCATGGATATTCAAAAATATCGTAGTTAAAATTAATGTTTTCATTACTGATTAAGACAGAATATAAAAATAAAAATTGAAATATTTCAGAATTTTCCCTCATGAAACAATATCCATTAGTTTGATCAATTAATTTCTTTTTATCAAATTGTGTGGGCAGTTTTTAAACCCGACTAATTAAAGTTGTACCCGAGTTAAAGTTGAAGAAATTTTCAACTTCAAAACAGGATAATCATTTATTTACTCTCCACCGTCACGCCGTAAATTTTACCGAACGTATTTTCTATCAATCAAGATGATATCAGTGTTAATATGTCAGATATTCACAGATTTAATTCTTCTTTTTCCAGTCTCATTTACTTAAATTGTTAACAAATGTGCAATTTAAGTTTCATGTCAAATATCTATTTACAGTAACACTTATATTATTTCAAACTGGTGATGTATGAAAAGGAAAATTTTAACATGAAATAATAAAAAAATGTATATGTATATATGTATATGTAAAAAAAAATTAATAAAGAAACAAAAATGTTAAAAATAAATACATTAACCCAAGAAAATAAGCGTAAATCTAAATTAAAAGTATGAATGAAATGAGGATACGTACACAATGTTTTTGTATAAAATGTATTATTTCTTTCTTTATATAGATATCAACTTGCACACATAATTTATTAAAAAAGAAATTAATTTGACTAACATAAAAAATATATACTTTTATATATAAAACTTAATTTTTTGTTAAATTTCTGCATTGATTGTATGTTCTTTAATATTATAATATTATAATAATATCTAACATTAATTTTACTTCTAATTTACTTTTAAAATATTATAGCTATAATCCGCATGAGTGCTAGTTTTTTTTTTTTTACTTCACGTGTTTAGTCAATAAATACATAAAAAGGAAACGTATCAGTCTAAGACAATTACCTTGTCATCATTCTCAGATTCTTCGTTGCTGCCATTTTCACTACCATTTTCTGAACCATCTTTGCTAGCTTTGGCTTTTTCTTGACGGTCCATTACACTTTGGCGGTGTCGAGTTTTTTTCCACGAATAATAGTACTTAACTAGACTTGCTATTGATTTGTCAGGTAACTAAAATACAAAAAAAAAAAAAAATAATAAAGATATATAAAAATAAAGTCTTTATTTTTATAACAAAGTTATTCCTGTTTACCATTTGTCTAATTCTGTGAAAACTTTTTCCGTGGAACTGAAAAGCTTGTTCAAATAGCACTTTATCTTCAACAGTCCATTCATCTGGGAAAGGGGTAAAATTTGCTAAGTCCATTACAGCTCTTTCTAAATCGTGCTTATGCCAAAATAGCATGCCTAATGCTTGTTCACCATTATAGCCATATTTTTCTTTTGCCACTGATATATATTCTTCCACTAGAAATTGAATGAAAAGAAAAAATATTAGGGAGTTGAAAATAATGTGATCTACTTTAAAAATTTACCAGCCGCAAGTAAAAAAAAAAAAAACTTTGAATATATGGAAAGTTGTTAAAAAAACAACTATCTATATGAATATTAAATATAGCCATAGCTTTTTCTTGCTTTTCTACAAAGTTCATTATGTAATATGAAAAGCAATAGTTTTTTTTTAATTTACTTGTATATTGTGTGTGAAATGTATGATGTACATAATTTAATTAGAAATCGATTATAATAAAGATATCAAATGCAATTCCGAAATAATATTTAAATTCTTACATTTGCAATCAGGAATATCTTTCGTTGGCGACCAAACCAGCAACGCCCTGTCATTTAATAATTCTGGTTTCCTATCAACAACAGGTATTAGTTCTGGACATACGGCTTGGTAATCCCTTCCCACTCTAATTTTTTCTGTAAAATATAAAAATTTAGATATTTGACTCCTTGCATTAATGGTTTTTCTTTTATTTTTATAAAAAAATGTCTATGATAAAAACATTTATAGTTTACCTTCATATTCGCTTTGTTTTGCTTTTGTTTTCCCATTTCTTTTAATAGCTGCAAATTGAAAATGAACATTTAGATTTAAATAAAAAGAATAAATAAAGATCTTTACAATTGTCTTCATCTGAACTAGTATCGGGTGACCCTCCATTGTGGCCATTTGGACTGGGTCCCCTAGATCTTCTACCATTCCTTAATAACTCTGCATGTCTCTCTGCTAATACCATTTCAAATCAATTATTTTTTTTAAATATTCTTTTAATAGTCTATTTTTTGTCAGCAATACATTAAAAATCCTTTAGTATTAAAATTTATTAATTTTCAATTTGCACGCCAGGTACAGGCGGAGCAATTTTGAAATGAATGCTGATATTTCTCGCGTTAGAGGTATGTATCTTAAAATTTGTCAATTGATGTCTATGTTCACTTTTGCAATGGCGACCGTCACTTTTAACAGAGGCCGTAGATTAATGCAGTCGATTTTTTGATTTGTTTGCAAGTGATTTGCATATATAATTATAACTGCAGATTGTTTTTAGATTAAAATTCACCTTATATTGATTAGTAATTAAATCTAAGAAACTTAAACTTTAAAGATTTTATAATTTACGTAAATTTCAATTTTGGTACATTTAAAACTGACAGATAGCATTATTTCGCCTTCTTTAATTATTTCATATCTGTACAAATTATAACACTTAGCTTCAAGAGTAGCTTGTTAACATAAAAATGAACTTTTATTGAGTAATATTACAACTTTTTAAGATTACTTGAAATAATTTTTAATTTGCTTTTAATGAAACAAAAAAAAAACTTTTATTTCAGTTACCAAATCAGTCAACTTCAACTACCCACTGAGGAGATGTCGTTTTGAGGACGATAAAATTGAGTAAAATTGTGTACCTACAAAAGTATTTTATATATTTATGTCTGAGTCACGAATGTAATCATTTCACATAAAGGAATGCGTCATTAATTATATATTGTGGACATAGTTAAAAAGCAAATGCTTTAATATTTTTATGGTATTCAATATGAAATTAATTTTTATTTTAAAAATTAAAAATTAATAATTGTACATATATTAAATTTTTACTAAAATTTATTTTTTTACGAGTACAATATGGAATTCCTACACATTTTCTCTAAACGATTACATGACATTATCTATTGTAAAATAACTAAACATCACACAATAAAATGAACTCATACGCATCATCTAGAATTGTCACTTTACACAGGCGACCTTACATTTCTTTCCTAAATATGCATCTGCTAGGCATATCGTGAATAAAACTATTCATTCATTATTATTTCATATAATTTCACCTTCTAAGTTTGTCTAAAATATTCAGACATTATAATTCAGAAAGAATTAGATTCGAATTTTAAAAATCTACAATATCATAATGCTGCATTATCAGATGTTTTGTGCATATTTAAACAACCGCTACCAAGACTTGTCGAGTTTTGTAAAAAAAAAATTAAAAGGTAACACTGACTGCTGCGTGTCATAGAAAACGTCATAAAAATAAATGTTAACAGCCTGATTATGTAATTTCAATTTCCATCAACCCTGTATATTATAATTTCTGAAAAACTAAATATTAAAAATTATTAATTTTTCAAAAAAATCAATGGTTAATTTGGTTTATTTTTGGGAAAAACAAAATACACAATACGAAAAATTTGTAATTTTTGTCAAATGTAAATTTGGCAGTACAATTGCCAATTTTTACTTTCAGGAATAGTCACATTCTCCTGTACAGTGGTGAATAAAAAACATTACAGAAACACTGCACATAAATAAAATTATAGAAACAAATCCTATGTAAAAAAAGTAATAATCTTTGATTTAAACAATATGTCAAAAAGACAAAACAACAACTTGTCAAAAAATTAATATTTAATAATAAAAAACACATTCAAGAAATAAAGCTTATATTTTCACCAGATAACTAATTTAAAATTCAATTTTATTTCCAAAAGCGAGTTCTCTTTACATTTTTTAAATAAGTTTTAGAGGCTTTCTTGCACAAGATTCCAGCTATATATTAGAGAATATCTATTAGCAATAAAATTGTAATAACTTTCTGTATTTATAAAACAAGAACTAGATGTCGCTCTTATTTTATAAAAATAATTCCCGATTCCAATATTAGTTACAAAGTAATACTTACAAATTAGTTGTCAAGTACAAATCCAATTTTTTTTTGTAACATTTTCAAACGTCATTTACAACTGGAGAATTATGAATTGCTACCTGTACAGAAAAACAAAATTAAATCAAATGTGGTAATTTACAAGCTGTAAATTTATTGGAAATTGCAGGAATATTATAAAAATATCTTAACAAATTTAATTAATATAATTACTATGTCTACGCAAAATAATACAAGTTCCGATGTTCCAACAAAGTCAAAACGACCTATTGGTGAGTGAGTAATAATTATCGATTTCTGAACCCTTGAGATAATTCACATATGTTTATTTTTCCTTGAAATAATTAAATATTACTCCGTATTTTTCTAGACTCTGCATTTAAACAACAAAGATTACCAGCATGGCAACCTGTGTTGACAGGTAAGTTAATTGAAAAACCAATTTCTGTTCCATAATTAAAATTTGGAATTTTATTATTCAGCTGGAACCGTTTTGCCAACATTTTTTATCATCGGAATTGCATTTATTCCTGTAGGTGTAGCGTTGCTTTACTTTTCTGATCAAGTAAGCGAAAAAATAATAGATTATACGCATTGTAATTCTTCGGATCATGTTGGTGTTAGTTGTGCTCAAATTTTACAACAGAATCAAGGGAAAGATGATTGTACCTGTGATATTCCTTTTGTTTTAGATAAAGATTTTTTGGTAATTTAAACAATAATATTCATGTATAAGAAATTTATATATTAATACAATATTGTATTAATAGGGAAATGTTTATATGTACTATGGATTGAGTAATTATTATCAAAATCATCGCCGATACGTAAAATCTAGAGACGACGAACAATTACTTGGAAGGCTTTCGGATACAGTTTCTTCAGATTGTGCACCTTTTGATAAAGTGAATGGGAAAAATATTGCACCATGTGGAGCTATTGCAAACTCTTTGTTTAATGGTACAATAATTTAGTTATTAATCTGTAATTTGAAATTAACGTTAAATTTTTTATATTTTAGATACATTACAAATAAAACATGCTGAGCATGGTGAGGTTCCACTGCTCAATAAGGGCATAGCATGGCCTTCAGATAAGAATGTTAAATTTAGAAATCCACCTAATTTAAAAGAAGGTAAACTGTTTTAAATTTTTTTAATAACATTCATAAAACTATTTCTAAATTTAAATTTTAGCGTTAGCAAACTTTGAAAAACCCATCTCTTGGAAAAATAATCTTTGGGAGTTGGATAAGAATGATGAAGATAATAACGGTTTTCAGGTAATAACAACGATTCAGGTGGAAGTTGTAAATTTATTTATATTTTATATAATTTTATTTCATAACCTAAAATTTTAAATATGGATTAAATTACACAAAATTGCTATTTTTAAAATATTTATTACGATTAATTTGTTATTTTAGAATGAAGATTTTATTGTTTGGATGAGAACTGCTGCATTACCAACATTTAGAAAACTTTACAGACGGGTAAATCATCAGGGTAGTAGTAAAGTTTTTGCTAGTGGTTTAATAAAAGGGAATTATACACTTACAGTTAAATACCGTAAGCTAACATTTCGACTTAATATTTCATTGGTTAAAAATAAATAATATACATATTTATTCCAGGTTATCCCGTAACGCAATTTGATGGTAAAAAACGTATGATTCTTTCTACCACTTCTCTACTTGGCGGTAAAAATCCATTTTTGGGAATCGCTTACATCGTCGTAGGTTGTTTGTGTTTAGTTTTGGGAATAGTTCTGTTATTTATTCACATAAAATGTAGCAAAAGGTAGATATCAACACCTTTTCTTTAAATAACAATATTAACATTTCAGAAAAAATATTTAATAAAAACTTCTTTTTTAGCACCACAGAGATGATTAACGTCACTTCTAGATCGATTTATTCTTAAAAAGGTTACATCTTACTTCACATTCGTAAACAATCATATTAAACAATAAAAAAAAATTTTTTTTTTGAATAATTTTAATATGTATATGTAATTATTTTAGCTTTATTTTTTTTTTCTATTGGCAACTAATATGGATTTTGTTTAATTAGTTTTTAAGTCATAAAATATTATGCATAAATTTGTATGTAAATTTTTTTCGTTCATAATTTTTCAATTGAATTTTAAAACATTTCAAATTTTTCTTATTTTAATAATATTTTTCTTTTCTTTATAAAAATGAACAAGGCCATTTTAACAAAACAAATTGCGAAGCTGTTAAACTTCTAAACTATATATTTTTTAAGCTGTAGGTTATTTTGTTATGAAAGTATTTAAATTTATTTTTTCGATTTTTAATTCTTAACAATATGTAAAATTAAGAAAAATTAAATATTTTTACTATGAAAAACTGTTAATATTAAAAAGCACTTATATAATAATAAATTATTGTCGGATTTAACTTTAAAGAGGGATAAAAAAAAGATCCTTATAGGAATAAAAAAAAAAGAACCAAAGTTTTTTTTTACATAAGTTTTAAAACTATATTTTTAGTTTTATAGTGTTGTAATAATGATATTGAAAAAAATAAAATAAAAATTGTATGTGGAAAATAAAAAATTTGTATTTTTTTTTAATTTTCAAAACTCTTTATCTTAAATTTACAACTTTAGAGATAAATATTAGTAATATATATACAATATAATACTACCATAAATTAAGTAATGATGATAAATAAGTTATGTAAAACATTATTTTAATTAATTAATGTGGAACCGGATAGTTAATTAGCATAGAAATTTTTGCAATAATACAAATTCGTTCTACATTTGTATATTTACGTAAAATTTGAAGAGGAAATTTTCAGATATACATACTTTCGTTTTAGTAGACCTAAATTATTATATGCAAATAATTGTTTTTTAAATGATTTAGCATTTTGTGTGAGATGTAACAATTGTACAATATATACAATATTTAAAAATGATACATTATCATAGCCAGAACTCAAAGAATTGCAATATGTCTAATCTTACAATAAATTTCGTTTTAACTCGAGAAGAACTACTACCCAAAGAAGCATCTAAAGTCAATTATTGTGAGATTCTAGTAAATAATGTAGTAATTTTTTGATGTATTTATTCTTTAAACAATATTTTATATTATTATTGTTCTGGAATTCTAACATAAATTCAAAAATATTAAATTGAAAATTGCATTATTAAATTTTCACAAAGATACAATTTAATATTGTATCAAAAATATTCTTTATATTCTATCGTATATCAAAAATATCCTTTATATTCAGTCTAAAAGCATTAAATCTAGTACAATATATAAAAGAATTTTTATTCAGAAAAGAAAAATCAATTTGTAGCAATGAAATATAGCTATATAATATAGTTTTATATATTATATAATATTTTCTTTATATATACATGCTCTATAAAGAATAAAAAGCTCTTTAAAAGTGTTATACACTTGTATATTTGGAAATGTTCTATATGTATATGGTACATATTCATACAGTATTAAATTAAATCCTGTCGTTTTGATAACCTTCGTGTTTAGAATATTTCGGAAGAAAATATTATTAGTATTATTATTATGGAATTTACACGAATATTTTATAACAAAAAATATATACACAAAAATATAAATATATATATATATATATATATTGAATATATTATAATACCGTATAATGTATAATATTTGTACATAAAGCTCATATATTGTACATATTTGTGTATGTTTATAATAAAACTTTTACTTTATTATCAAAATGCATATACATATACTTATATATTATGTTCATATAAAGTTAAAAATTTATAAGGATAACATTTTATACATTTGCATGTAAGTGTGTAATTTATTAAATATACTGTGTACATAGTATGGTAAAAATGAAAAACAATATTTTTTAATAATTGCAATATTCTGATTCTAATTATAAATACGCGGCCTCAACAAAATTTATATTCAGTGATTTTCAATTTATTAGCCGTTTATTACTATGGTCTCAACGAATTTAATTATTTTTAATTAATTTAAACTACGAATGTCATCTGTGTCAAAGTTTTGCCAACTGTATAGTATAGTGAAAGCAAAAACTGTTATATATTTTATAATTTATTTAATAAAATTTTTCAACTCCTAGAGAGTTTACCAAGTTTTTGCCTAATAGACATATTTTTCTTGAGACTTCTGCAATATTATGTTATATTAAAATAAGAGTCACAATACAAGGTAACTACTGCTGTAAAACAAACGTTAAGTTAGTAACGTGTTTTTACGAGTAAAAAATGATTAAAGGAAAATTTTTTTAAAAATTTTGTCTTCGCACTTACTTAAATATCTGTGAAACTAAACAAAAGTCTTTGTCAACACTGATACACTGTAAAAAGGCGAGTTTCATAAACTTGAAAGTGAGTATACAAAATTGAATTTACATGTTATAAATGTCCCGAGGCATCAATAGAAATAGAAAAATTAGATTACTTTTAGAAATTTCTATTTTGAGGCTTCATCCTCGGCCTCATAAGAAGGACTGTTCTTTTTATTAGTATGAAGACATTCTATTATCCTACATCGGAAGTACTATTGAGTTTCGGACACCGTGTATTATTGTAATGTATAAATTTCCTAACCCATATAAATTTATCATGTATGCATATATGTATATACGAGCCCTGTTAAATTTATTATTATTTTTTCATATTAGGTAATATTTTTTGAAAAAAAAAAACAAATTTGTTTTTCGATACATCCTGTACTTCGATAATATCCTTATAGACAATTTTCATATACATGTACCTTGTATACTAGTGTACAAAGAAAAATTGTTATAATAAATTGTTATATACAATATAATACATACCTCATAATGTAGTATATACAATAACACAAGGGTATATACGAGTATACATATACAAATTTTATGTAATATTATAAATAAAGGAAAATCGAAGTTTTTCTTTTGAAAAAAGAAAAACGAAAATTTCATATATATTTTTTTTTTGTATTTCGATCGGTGAATGTTCGTTCGGTTTTTATGATTTTTGTATGTTTTTTTTTTTATTATTTTTTTAAAGTTTTCTTTTTAATTTTCTTTTCTGTTTTTCTTAATTTTTATTTATATTGTGTTTGTTAAATTGTAAACGTAGTGCGTATAGTATAATAGTAGAAATCATCGTAGTAACACAACAAAAAAAAATATAATAAAAAAAAAATATAAAATAAAATAAAAAACAAAATTTATTATATAAAATAATAATAAAATTGTTATTTTTTTTGCTTTAAAAAAACATTGTATTTATTTTAATTATAAAGTTTGTTATTTATTTAATTTTTAAGTAATCTACAATAAATTTAAAAACAATCATTTGTAAGCAGTAAGTTTTGCATTTATATACGAGGATAAATTTATTAAATTAAAAAGTACTAACTGGGATTAAATTATATATATATATATATATATATATATTTATAATAGCTAATATTTTGATTTCAAATAGAAAAATTAAGAACACAAAATCAGAAAACAATGAAATAAAATTAATTAGAAACAGAATTAAAAATCCGAATCTGAATCTGAAAAAATAAATAATGTGAAAAAAGAAAATATAAGAGAGAAAAAATATAAAATTTTTATTTTAGTATATATACATTATGTATATATTTAATTTTTTAATTTAAAATCCAATATTGTTTTAAAATTTTTAAGTTTGGGAAGAGTAGAGTGGAGGGGGGAGGGCAGATCTGTACAGCTCCATAATATTTATTTTATATTACATTTTCATATATTATAATACACGTTATAATAACAGTTATATACAAATGCACATACATAATAATATGTACCATATATATATATATATATATATATATATATTGATATACATAATACATTAATATTAATATATTAAATTTAATTATAATATTCACATGCACACAAACATACAATACAATATCTTTTATAGGCAATTTTTTTTTTATATAAAATTAATATTTTGTAAATATAACATAAACACACACACGCGTTTATATATATATATATATATTTTTTATATTATTTATAATACATTCATTTAATATTAAATTATATAATATTATGTGTATATAATATTATATATACTGTTGTTTTGTTTATATACATATATACACAAATATATATATATTATATATATTTTATGTTATATATATAAATAATATTATGTTATATATATAAGTTATATTTTATGTATATTATATATAAATTATATAAATAAAAGATGAAATTTTTTTTTGTTGTTATATAAAAAAAAATATTTGAAGAAGTTATTTAATATTAATTTAAAATGCACAAAAAAATATATAATTTTTTGATATATGTATGTACATATGTAGCTTTTTTTATTACAATATAATGTGTATATGTACGTATATATATAGTGCAACCAGTCGTTCATATTTTAAAAAAATGAAAGAAGTTCAAGTTCTGGTTGTATAAGGTTATATATTCTCATATATATATACATAAAATAATATGTATGTATATATAAATATTAGAACATAATTATTTCAAAGTTATAAAGTAATATTATGAAAATATTCCTAATAATAAATTAGTATAGGCCGAATTTTTCGAAATAAAATTTTAGATTAATTAGAATTAAAATTAATTTGTGGTACAAAAATTATGTAAATGCATGCATATGTATACCTACATCAAATATAATTATCAATTAATTTTTATTGTATAATAAATAATAAAAGAATAAATTAAATAAAATATGACAGTTCTGTCATTTAATTATAAATAAATAATTAAGATTGTTGTCATATTAGTAGTTTAATTCAAAATTACTCAAATTAGATTTAAATTTGATTGAGTACCTTGAAGTTTTTGTTTTTCCAGTTTCGTCTGAGAATCAAATTGATTTTTTTAATATAATTTATTCAAATTTTTTCTCTATTGTTGATTTTAATACTTGGTTTTTCTGTCTGAGTAAGGGAATATTAGGAAGTCTTTGAATATCTAATAAATTATTGTAGGAATTGATTCAATTTCTTTAAATTTGATTCAGTATAACAGTATTCGGATATATGAAAATTAAATCTTCATTAATATGCCTATATATATTGTTTTGATTCATTCATTTATATATTATGGCAAATATATATTCTCAAGTATAGAAACTCAATTTATATATATTATATAGTGAAAGTCTCATATTAATTTCTATAAAATTTTAATTTGTTATATAAGTAGGAATTTAGTAAATTGTGATTAGCTGATATACTTATATCCAATTAAAAAATTAGTTGATATTTAAATAAATACATACATACGTACTTAAATTATATTTTTTTTTTCAAAATTTATTTAATTATATGCTTCATTTACTTATAGCATTTTCATTAAAAGAAAACAAATAATAATTTCGATTATTATAATAAAAATGAGATAGATTTCTTTATCTTTGTATTTTTAACTAAAAATTATAACAATTGACAGCCAATTTATGACAATTCTCTATTTAATAGAATATCTTTAAAATGAGTAAGATGAGGGTATTATAGGTAAAGATAGAATAATTTTAAAAATATTGAACCAGAAAGTTAATAAGAAAAACATTGAATACAAAATAAAGATATAAAAATATCTCACATGTATTGTTGGAGACAATATAGCTTAAATTGGTGAGAAATTACAAAAATATATGTATGTATATAATTGTGTGTTATATAATTAATAATATTATAAAAAATATTTTATTACCATAATTATAAATAATGTAACATTCTGTCAAAATATTCAAGAGAAAATATTTTTATTGTTTACAATAAAAAAAAAAAATAATAATTTCATTTCACTTTTTTATCCTTTTTTCTCCTATAGATATATGTATATATACATAGGTACATTATTTAATATTAATAATAATCTGGTTGCTCTAATATTTTATGTAAATTATATGATATATATATATATATAAGTATATATATGGAGTGTATATTGCATATCATATTTATTTATAATGTATAACTCATATATACATATATTTAAACAAGATTATTATATATTGATATACTAAAGCAATAAAGTATACATATATATATTTATATATATGTGAAAAATAATTCCACGTGATGTGACCTACTAAAAAACGAAAGGATATACATATATATATTATATTGTTATATGTACATAAGCATGTTATATAAAGAAAATATTTACATATATATCAGCAGAGTAATATAATATATACCATTGTATAACAATAAACAAGTATAATATATGTATATAAAAATATTATTAAAAATTATTTGAATATTTTATATTTTTGATTTTAAAATCAAAATTTTTAATTACTTATTTTTTGATTTATATATTTTATTATTATTATGCTGTCCAGGCATTGTAGATGATTTTTTATGATATTTTGTTATATTTTGTTATATTTTGTTATATTTTGTTATATTTCTTATAATAAGCGTGATTGTCTTAATATATAGCCTAGTATGTACATATAGCTTCATAATTTTTTTATTTAATATTGAAAATATTTTGTAAAAATTTTTGGAAAAAATCTATAAAATCTCGTGAAAAGCTTTTTTATAGTTTTCTCGTGTTTTTATTTATTTATTTTTTTTTTGTTGTTATTATTATTATTTGAATTATAAATAAGGGAGAAACAATTAGTATATATATATGTATATATATATATTTGAATATGTATGTATGTATATACATGATTTTGTATTCCTTTTTGAAAAATACATAATGTTGAATAAAAATAAATTAATAATTTTTTTTTGTTGGTTAATTAAAATGAGTATAATTACAATATTTTAATCTGAACTAATAACTAGAACTGAGAGAGCATTATAATGTTATAAATAATTGTTATATATTAAATTGAGTTTCAGATTAAATTATGTATACATAAGATTTAGGTAATATTGATATTATATGATGGTAATGAAAAATTCTATGCTTATAATTAAAGACTCTAAAATGAGAATTTAAAAATTTTGTTTATCTAAGTGCTATTAATATAAGAGCCGAAAATTAGAGCCAAATTTTTTCTAATAACTATTGCGTCGATACTTATTTTCAATTGAGCAAAATCAAATTGAGCAACTCTTTTTTGTGAATTTACATTATTATTTAATTTTTCATTATTCTATTATCGAGGGCTTAACGGAGATAACCAAGCTTCTATTTAAAATAAGTAAAAATTCTCAAATGTATTTGTAAAATACATTGTTTTGCCTTATTGCCGCAGAATTAGGCACGTCTTAAGTTCAAGATAAAATTATATTATACCAGCATTTTTATTTTAGTTTTTTCTTATATTATGTGCGATAAAGAATTTTTTTTTTAAGTTAAAATATTATGATTTCAAATATAAAATAATAATTTTCGTCACTAAATCATATACGTATATATAATATGTATTGCTTGATGCAGCTAGAAGAAATTTCTTTTAAAATTTTATTTAAATGTATATTTCATGTTATTTCTATTTTTAATTAAAACTATTTGAGATATCACATATCTCAAATAGTCAGATCCGGATTTATCGGATTTGTATTTGCGCCCTAGATAATATATCATATTATTAACGTCTATTTTTCATATATAACGTATGATTGAATGTGAAGGTATTTGTGTCCTGAAAATCATGATTGAATATAAGGGTTCTCGCATTTTGTAATATACAAAAGATGATTCACGTAAATTCGGTACTTTTTTAAAGCAATTTATTTTAAAATGAATTTAGTGCCTTTGTGCCTTACTAACAATTTGGCGCCCTGGACAATAATTGTTCAAATTGTGTATATGCAAATAACTGAAACTGATTACTATGTTCATTTCTGTAATAATACATTTAATACATAAGTAAAATGATTGCCACATAATATTTAAAGATAAAATAAAACATATTTATATATATATACATTTATACACAGTTATTGAATATATAGCAGTTTTGTTTCTAAGAGTATTTTATTATCAAATTAAAGAAAAACCCACAAGATTTTCTGTTTTTTATTATTTTTTTTTTAATTTACAACAAAATTTCTCTTCTTATTATTAAAATTTCCATACAATTTTTATCTGGAATTTTATTTATTTTTATTTAATTATTATTTTTATTTTTTTTTTTTCAATTTGCGATTAAACTGAAAACTATATACATGTGTAATTTAAACTTACACTTTAAAACTGAGCTAAAATATATGGTAATTAAGTATATATAAATTCCAAGCTTATCAATGATTTGAACGCATAAAAAGGATGTTGCAATATTTAAAGTAAATCATTAACATTCTTTCTATTTTAGAATTTTGGCCTGTGTTAATAAAATGTGCGGGATTAATTCATTATAGCGCAAGTGAAATTATATTTTATTTTAAATTAAATATTAGAAATTTATAAAAATATAAATTAATTAAATATATTTAAAAATTAATTATTGAAATTTTAGTTTAAATATTTTAAATTTAATTAAAATTAAAATTAAATGATTAAGAGGAGGAGATTTGAATTACAAATCAGTCCGTCATTGGGCAGGACTAACTTTTTTTTTTAATAATATTTTGTTAGCTGCCTAATGAAGGGCATTTTTGTGATTTGGATAACAACTTTACATATTACATAAATTGTAATTTTATATAATAATATTTTAAATAATTATGGTATAATTAAATAATTTTGGTGTATTTTGGTATGTATATCGAAATTAAATAATAATTTATTTATAATTAAAAATTTTATTTAAAAAATTATCAAATAATTATTAAAATGCTTTATAATTATTAAAAATTAGAAAATTTGAAAAAAATTATTTTAATATATTTTATGAGCTCTGTAATTTTTCCTTACATAATTAATTTTATATATATATAAATATTCTTTATTATTTTAGGAATAGCTAAAAATACATGGACAACATTTTAATTTGCAATCAATTACGATAGATGCATTTTGATTTGAAGAACAGAAATTTGGAAATAACAAAATTTAAATAAAAGATTTTAAAAATATTATCATGTTTCATCTATAATTGCTGCATCATAAACGTTGTTACCAAGTCACACTTTGGATAAATAATCGATAAGTTGGATAATTATCTGACTTTGATTTTTTAATGATTTATTAAAGGAATATATTAGAACATTTGTAAAATTTTGTAAAAAGTTTTTTAATAAATTCAAAAATAAGAAAAAAAAATTATTATAATAAAAATAATTGAATATATTGAGAAATTATTAATTAAATTATATTAATAATAAATTTTATATGCATGTCCCTTAAAATACCTTCGTATATAATGATCGCCTTTTGAATTTGTTAGTTAAGTCCGGTGAAAAGACAATCCGATGGAAAGTAATGGATTGTATGGCCAGCTACATAGTTAATTCAGATATAAATGCACAGAATTAAATAAAAGAGATGAATGCAAAATGAATGTATTTTTCATATATGAATAAGTTTGAAAATAAAGTAATAAATTTTAATTGAATGTCAGTTTCAATGACGATTTTGACACCTTTAATCCTACATAAAATTCTGTTTTAGTGTGTAAAATATAATTTCTAAAATGCTATGATTTCTTAAATTTTTGCTATAAAATAGAATTTTATATTGAATGAATTTTTATAACTAAGCTAAAAAACTTATACATTCTAGCAATTATCATCTTCACATTCTAGCATATCATCTATTGTGAGTTCCATAAAGAAAATTTTTTCAATTAATATAAAATAAAAATTCCCAAGCTTAATTCCCAAGGTTTTATTGCCTTGCTATATGAAAAAATTATATGTATGTGTGCATTTTCAGAAACTTACTGGCATGATTGTAATACTAATGCAATAAGCAATCCTTGTTTATACATAATTATTTTTTTATTAATATTGTGTTAGTAAAATCACTGTGAACCACAAAAAAAAAAAAAAATTATTTTGATTGACTAAAATACTATTGTGAATATATGAAAATTTCTTGTTTTTATTGTCAAGATATTAACGAAGGTATATGTCTTGGATAAAAAGTAATTTGTGGTAAAAAAGTTCACGGTGATAAAAACTAGCGAAATGTAATTTTTATATAATAACAACAATTGAAAATATTAACTGAAATGTACTCAATATATAATAAATGTACAAACAAAAAAAACATGATTGGAAGTAATAACAGAAGTCTACATCAAAATGATTCGTAATTATTGTTTAAATACATTTTTACTAAAAATATTAAAATACAGATAAGAAATTTTAGAACGACACATTTTTGATGTTAAATTCTTAAATCTATTTTGAATTTGTGACAAATTTGGTCTAAAGAATTGTAAAAATTTTATTTGTCGTTTTACTATTGTGAATAAACATATTATTCTCTCAAAATTTTATTTTTGCTATATTATGTAATTAATTTTCAATGAAAAATTTTTTTATTGTTTATTAAAAATTTTTCTCAAATTTATATCACAAATTATGTATTTTTAAGATCAAAAATATGTTACCTAAATATTTGCCATTTTAAAAAAAATTATTGTGACCTGATTGGTATAATTTTAAAGGTACAAAGGGTTAAAATAAATTTTTATGAATAGAAAGAGAAAAATAAATAGATAATTATTCTTCTCTCTTCAAATTAATCAATAATCGGAGAGAAATGCAAAGAAAAGGACAATCGTAAAAATCTATTAATGTTAGAAGAGTAAAAAAATAGATATGTTAAAACTACATACTTCGATGTCAAAGCTGGTTACTGTCCTACAATAAAATATTAAAAATATTGTAGAAAAATGGATATAAATTATTAAAAATAGTGAAAAGTTATTAAATAATTAGTTGTTTATGTGAAAAACTATTGCTATTGTTTTAAAAACAGCAAAAACCACACGCAGGTGCGTACGCAGCCGTGACAGAAATATAGGTAACTGGACTTGCTCTATTTTTTGAGTTTTCATGAATTCTTTTTTAAAAAAAAAAAGTTCAAAACAATTGCATATTTCTTAAATTTTATATGGTGAATTTAATAGAAAATGAACAGTGCTTTCCGATAACATAAAACATTTTAAAAAAAAAATTAATAATGTACTTATCAAATCAAAAAAAAGTGGTAAAGATTTTGATTTTACAAGAAAAAAAAAATAATTGATGTTTTGGGGCTCTATTTGGAGAGCTCCAAAAAGCAGAAAAAAAAAATTCTATTGAGACTATTATGTGCGTATTTTGGTTTTTGTTTTTTTCTTGTGCTTCTGTTTGTTTTATTTGTGAAGTTTAAAAAAGAGTCTTGACGGTTGTTGATATCTAATGTCTATCTTTGACATTAAATTTTTTTTTCTTTTAATAAATATGCATGCTCAATTGGGTTGTGACTCGGTCATAATATCTTTTAATTACAAAAATATGCTAGCTTTTGTTTATGTTATGATTTAGAAATCAAAATAAAAACATTGAAAAATTTTCTAATTAGAAAATTCCATTCGAGAAAATAATAAATATGATGCAACTTAAAATGGCAGATTTAAATATGGTGTAAATATATATATTTGTTATATACTAATATGTATTTATATACATTGTATATCTATTTATTATAAATTTTAATATTCGACAAACATTATTATTTATTGTTTGTTAAAAATAGCCTAATATATTAGTCAAAAAGAATATGAAAAATTTCAAAATTCAACAATAAAATATTTTAGGCATACATTCGTATTATAAATTAATTAAAAAAAAACAATTCCCAATAAGATATTTTAGTATAATTTTAATTCTGTAATTGGTATAAAAATTGATTTGCTCATTTCTTATTCTACAGAAATTAAAAACATTGCATCAATAAGAATTTTATAATTTTGAATGAAAATTTAGACCAGTTTTAGACAATTTTTAGACTAGTTCAACCAAATGAAAAAGCAAACAAACATTGTACTTCTGTTTTTTTTTTTATCTCAACATGCATCTTAGCTCATTTTTAATACTCAACTTTTAGGGTTAACCCTATGTGACCTAACTATTGGTTAATGCCTTTTCCTCTTTTATATTTTACGTTATTAATAAAATAAAATTATAATATCTTACGGTCTAGAAAAACTAAAACGTTTGTATTTTTAAATCAAAAAAATAATCTTAAAATTAATGGCAGAGGCAAGAGTTTATTGTAATAAGGGGAAAAAAACCAATGGGTATATATATATGGTATATTATTTCTTGTATTAATATTAAGCAAAATAATGTTGTTCTTATTGACATCTATCGGTGAAGTTACTAAATATGGAAAAATTGTTTATGTTTCTCATGTAATTCGTAGCTTATAAAAAATTTAATTTAGTTATATAAATTTTTGTGCAAATTCTACATACATATATACCTATTTTATTTTAAAAAAAATTATTTAAATTTTGTAATTTTGTTTTAAAAAATTCTCAATTTATTTTAGATGTGATTGAACCTGTCACATAATTTTGAAATTTTGAAAAAATCAAATTCAATATTTGAATTCAAATATTTAGCTTATAATGTATTTTGTATAAAATAGTGAAATTCAGCTTAATACTCGTACGTGAAAAAAAATTTAATAAAATTAAATTATATTCAATTTATGAATCTGTTGTATTATATAACGATAACAAACGGTGGGAAAATAAGTTATTAAATAAATAATAAATTGTTTGTTTAGATTCTATAAACGTATTACAATTAGAAATATGTAAAACGATTAGATATAAATTTTTATATTCCTGAATTAATCTACATACGTTAGTAGGTATAAATTCAAACATTTAATAATTACATTTTGAAAATTTTCTGATAACACAAAAGTTGTTTAACATACGTAGTGGAAAATACTTATTTAATTTCAAATCAAATATGTATGCATGCCTTTTAACAAAAATCTTTTACGTGCTCAATACAATAAAATCTATAAATGAAATGAATAAGTAAATTTGAAAAGACCTATTACCCCACGTACATATACGTACATAATATATAGTAGTTATATAATATACTAACATATACATTAACAAAACATAATCCTTTGGCTTGTTTTACTACTTCCTTTATAAAAATAAATATAAGGGGTGCATGCGTGAACGCGACATGCAATATTAAGTTTTTCAATTAAAAAGTAAATTACTTTAATCATACTCGTTCTATTAAGTAAAACGAGTATGAAACGAATATCATATTTACCTTAAGGATTTTTAATGAGAATGAATTTCGGTTATTGAACCTTTACTAGATCGTATTTACAGTTTTTATGAAAATGAGTCCAACCCTTGATTATTTTGTTTTTTCAATTTACTTCCCCATATATATGAAATGTGTGAAATATGAATATTTTATATTCTTGTTAGAGTTTTAAAGTAAGGGGAAAATAAAGTCAAATATTCATAACGTTTTATTAGAATTGTTGGAATGTAAAAAAAGGTGTTCCGATTTAGTCATTCTAATCTATATGTGTTGTTTTTTTTTTGTTCTAATTTGACTTGCGGGTTTTACTAAAATAGGTTAAATAATATGCATAATTTGATATCAAGGGATGATAAAAAAAGTTGAAAGGTGCTAAAATTATTTTTTTTTTTTAAATATTTAAAAAATAAAATGAAAATATAGTTTAGCAAATATTAAATTAAATAAGAATTAATTTTTATTTTTTAGGAAGTCCGCAGATTCCTTTTTTCAATGCGGCAAAATCAACCAAAGAAAAAATAAGAAACCAAAGAATAACGATTAAATGCAAAAATTGCTGTATTAAATTAAGTATTATTAAGTATCAAATCCTTAAAGTAACATTAAAAACTGAAAATGAATGTATCCACCGTTTCGACCAGTACGAATACTGCAACTATAAATCAAAAAACCTACAAAATTGAAATGATTGAAGATGTTCAAATGAGTGGTCAATCAGATGACGATGACGATGATCCGCCAAGTAGTCCCGGAAGTCAATATGAGGAAGGTGATTTAATGCAAATGACATTAAATGATGAAGTTGCATCTCAACTTGCTCAGGCAGGACCTGTTGGAGTTGCGGCAGCTGCTGCAATCGCTTCGGCGAAAAAACGTAAAAGACCACATTCTTTTGAAACAAATCCTTCAATAAGAAAACGTCAACAAAACCGTTTATTACGTAAATTAAGGCAAATTATATATGAGTTCACTGGAAGAGTTGGACAACAAGCTATTGTATTGGTAGCAACACCAGGAAAACCTAATACAACGTATAAGGTTTTTGGTGCAAAACCACTTGAAGATGTTGTACGTAATTTAAAAAATATTGTTATGGATGAATTAGAAAATGCTTTAGCCCAACAAGCTCCTCCACCACCCCAAGAAGATCCATCATTGTTTGAATTACCACCTTTAATAATTGATGGAATTCCAACACCAGTTGAGAAAATGACTCAAGCACAGCTTAGAGCATTTATTCCACTGATGTTGAAATATTCAACTGGTCGTGGTAAACCAGGTTGGGGAAGAGAATCAACGAGACCTCCTTGGTGGCCAAAGGAACTTCCATGGGCGAATGTGAGAATGGATGCAAGGAGTGACGAGGAAAAACAAAAAGTATGTGAATCGGACTGCAATGACTTTTATGCCAATTACAATTGTTTTTATATTTTTATCTTATTTTTTTTAGATAAGTTGGACACATGCATTGAGAAAAATAGTTATTAACTGTTATAGATATCATGGTCGAGAAGATCTCTTACCAACGTTTTCTGATGAAGAAGAAAAAGTTGGTCAAATGCTTCCAACAACACCAACAACGACAACTGCAGTTGTCACTAATAATAATAATGTGAGTAGAAAATTAATTAAATATATGTTCACATTGTTTTTGTTGTAAAATCGTGGTTAATATGAAAATTATCTTCGATTTAAATTTCGTGTGCATATTTAATTAATTGTTACACTTTAAATCGCTTACTTATGCAACTTTTCGATATAAGAGAAATGGTAGTATTTTTTTGTTTCCAATTGACAAATTTTTCCTGATTAACAAGAAGTGTAAAGCTTATATAGACAATTATCTTTAAATATTTAAAAATCAGGTTGGTGTGTTAAAAATTCATAATTCTGGAACAATAATATCAAATGCTCAAGTAGTACAGCAAACTCAATCACAGCAGCAGCATACACAGCAACATCAACAGTCATCACAGCAACAACAACAGCATACGCAGCAAATAGTTCAAACTCAACAACAGCAAACTTCAGATGGTACGACTAAAATTCAAATTCACACTACTCCCACAAATAATGCCGCTGCGCAAACTATCACGAATGCTCAAGTTTGCCTGGATCCAATGACTTTGAATGATGTCGATGTTCGTACTCGCAATCTTCCTTAATGTTTTTATAGTTAAAATTTTTTTTTTGTTTAAAAAATTTTTGTTTTATATTTGTTTATTTCATTTATAATTTTTTTAATTATACATATTTAAAATTAAGTAAAATCTTTAAATTGGTCAATTATTTTTTTCTGGAAATGAGTTCTCCAAACTATTAAAAGTAATAGTTTTCATTTAAAAAATTAATTTAAATTTTTCATTAAATGTGCAATATATTTAATTCTGTTAGTTGACTTATTTAATAGGTTTTACTTTACAAGCTTAAATTATGATTATGATATTTCTTAAATAATGTTTATAGCATTTTTAATTTATTTGTTTTATGTTCTAATTTACTTGATTATTTTTGTTTTGGCATATTTTTTTGTTTTTTATTTTACAAATAAAATACTTTATTTAATTGCCTTTGTTTTTTATTATTTTTGCTACGTTTATTTTAAACTGTTTTATAAATTTTCGTTTGATTAAAATTTTTATTTTTACTATATCAATAAAAGTTTTTCTCTTTACAGTATACACAAGCAGTGATTTCTTCAATACAAAATGCTGATGGAACCATATCATTGATACAAGTCGATCCTAATAATCCTATAATCACTTTACCGGATGGAACGACTGCTCAAGTGCAAGGAGTAGCAACTGTAAGTATAATAATAAATGATTATATTAGAATAAATAATAATTTATTCTAATTTTTAATTTACTTGTTAAAACAATATTAGGTTTAACAATATTATACTATTTGTTAATACTGAATTTACATGAACTAAGATAAAACATTTTGTGTTTTAGCTTCATACAACTCAAGGTGAAGGTGGCGCAACTATCCAGACTGTTCAACAATTAACAGATACAAACGGTCACGAAAATATGACTGTAGATTTAACTGAAGCTACTTTAGGACAAGATGGACAAATAATAATAACGGGAGAAGATGGTCAAGGTAATTGATTTTGATTGTTGATTATATTATAAAAGTTTTTAAGAACTTTTCTCAGTTTTAATATATTCTTAAATTTAATTAATTTAATCGATTTAGGTTATCCTGTATCAGTAAGTAATATGATTACGGTACCAGTTCCAGCTTCAATGTATCAAACAATAATGGGAAATATATCACAAATTCATCCAAATAGTGAAGGAACAGTTTGCATTACACCAATGCAGGTACAAGATTCAAATAATAATTCAAATCAATATCAATGCTATACTGTACAACAAGGATCCCAATCTGTTTTGGGGTTTCAAGTAGCTAATTTAAATAATACAAATACTGGTAATAATTTTAATACAGTATCGCTAAATAATGTAACTACTTTAAATCATGGGAAAATAATTCGTGCCATTTTACATCAAAATCCTGTTAGATTACAAATTTCAAATAGTAATAGTAATAATAATGGCAATAGCAATAATATTAATAATAACAGTAATAGTAGTAATAGTACTAGTAACAACATTAATAATAACATTAATAATAACATTAATAATAATAATAATATTATTTATAAAAGTAGAACTAAATCTTATAAAAGTAATAGTATAGATGAAGATAATAGTAACAATAATTATAATAATAATTATAATATTAATAATATCAATTTTAATAATAATAATAATAGTATTGATAATGATAATAATGAAAATAAAAGTAAATTTGATAACAGTTGTACCGATATTATCAATAAAAATAATATTAATGATAATATTAGCAATTGTAATAATGATAATGTTATGAATAATAATAGCCTTAATGAAAATAAAAATATTATTTTTAATAAAAATGATAATAATAATAAAAATGATAAAAATAATAGTAATAGTATTAATATTAATAGTAATAATAATAATAGTAATAATAAAGCTAATAAAATTATTTTAAGTTTGAATAATGATTTCAACAATATATCTAGTCAAAATATTGGTCATACAATATCGAATGTAACAAACAATAATAGTTCTAGCATTACATCAATCGCTGATGAGAAATCTTTTTTTGTTAGTAAGAATATAAATATAATTAATAATAATAATAATAATAACAATAATAATGATGATAATATAAATAATAACAATATCATTATCAAACAGAATAAACGTCGTAAACAAAATTTATCTATATTATCAGCAGATCATAAAGTTAAAAAAAAGATTGAATCTTTAAGTGATAACTCAACGAGAATTGTAAATAATCATGATAATGATGAATTTCCTATATTGGAATGTATAAAAATAGAAAAAGAAGATTGTATCTAAAATAAAAAAGAATTATATTACCAAATTTTTTCTATTTTTGGAAAAATAAATTGATATAAGATTGCCAAATAGTTAATGTAATAACATACTTTTTTTGTTTTTTTTTAATCGTCGGAAAAGCATTAATTTTTTGCTTTAAACCAAAAAACAAAAAAAAAAAACAATTAAAATTCTAGTCATAATTTAGTTATAAATAATTAGGGTTTATATCGAGTTCATAGTTCTTTTAGACTTTGGGATGTGTTGTCTTTTTGTTTTTAAAGATTTTCAAATTTAAATTTAATAAATATCAAAACGATTTCTGTTTCTAAGTCTGTTTATAAGTATAATATTGATTATTTTGAAATTTCTTCTTTTTTTCTTCTAATTTTTAAATATTTATAATAAAAAAAACTAGCTTCCAGTTTCTTCAGGATCAAATATTTGGGAACAGCTTAGAGATAATGGAATTGAAGTGGTAAGAATCTTATTATAATATTAGGGATAAAAGAAAATCCTTAATGTTAATATTTCATTTAATGAAAAATGTTTTTCAATGCTTAGTTACATGTTTTTTTTTTTTTTTTTTTAGTTTACAAATTCAGTATTGTTTTCTTCTGGTTTTAAATTTTTAAATTTTATTTTTCGATTAGTTGAAAATTTTATATTATCAATGTTTTAGAAAATGCTATTATAAGTTTCGTCTTTACGTCATGTTATCAATATTTTGCATGAAATTTTAAAATTTCAGTACATCCCAAAAGTCTAAACGAAAATTTTCTCTAAAAATGTTAGTTTTAATTTTAGCAATGATTTTTTTTTTTGTTTTCCTTCCAAATTCGATCATATTTTATTAAAAATTGAAAATAAAATTTAATTGTTATTCAAATTCATTAATAAATTGAACTATTTTTATTCGTAATTTTTAATGTCGTTCTTATTAAATATTATAAATTTTACATTTTAATTAAATTTTTCTCTAACGAAATTAAAAAAAAAAATTATTTTTTTTAAATACAAAAATACCAATATTATATGTATGTATGTTTCTTTTTAAATTTAATTTTGATGTTGTGATTAATTTGTAGTATAAAATAGTTTATAATTTTTGGAATTACTTTTATGAAAAATAAGAACACTTGCTGTAGAAAATGAATATTAAGAGAACAAATTATTGATTTTTATAATACACATGTAATTATGAATTTGAATTTCTTCTTTTATATTTTCTTTATTTGATTTATATTAAATGTTTAGTTTTATAAGAAATTTTTTTTTCTTTATTTCCTATTCGTTCGCCGTTTTGGACTCAATATAACCAAATTGTTATACTTAAAAATATATTTAAAATTAATTTTTTTTTAATTTAAAAATAGATGTTTTTTTTTTTGAAAATCTCTTAAATTTAGAAAAATATTTTTTAAAATTTAAGTTACTTTTAATTGTTTATTGTTATTTTATTATATTATTATAGCTTAATCTTTTAAATTATTTTATTTTAAATTTTTATTTTAATTTTAGTCCTTTGCATCTATTGTCACCACTATCCTTATATAATTATTTTTATTTAATAATGTATATGAATATAAAATATATGTATTATAAATGTAAAATATATATATATATATATATTTTAATATATGAAATATATAAAAATTATTTTGTATATAAATTATATAAAATATAATTTCTTATTTTGTTATTTTAATAATATTTTTAAGAAATTAGTAGTCAAATTTCATAAATGTGTTGTTTGTATGCTATCAAAATAAATAAATGTGCAATAAATAAGTCAGTAGATAAAATAAATAAAAATTTTCAAAAATGAAAATAATTTTAATTTTTTTTGTTTATTTCAATTAAAATTATTTTATATTTTTTCAGTTTTATTTCAAAATTGCACTTATTAATTTTAAAAAAAATTTATTTAGAAAAATATTTAGTTTCAAAACAATTTATTCAACAATAATGTAAGTTTTACTTTTATGTTTTTGTAAAATTTTGATTTTTTATATTTTCTGTTTTAAATTCTGTAATTTTTGTTTTGTATAATTTTCATAATATTTTTTGTAAATAGGAATTTACACGAGCTTGGTTTTGTTTTCCTTTTTGTTTTTCTTTTTTGGAATTAGTATATTCTATTATAATTAAATAAAATTTAAAATTGATTTTATATGAATTGGAAATATTAACTTTTAATTACACATATTAAACATAAAAATATTTTTCTTATTTTATGTAGATTGAAAATGGTGAACATATGGAAACTATAACGATATCACCCGGTATGCAACAGATAATGGTTCAAGGACCTAATAATGAGCCACAAGTTTTACAAGTTTTAAGTTTAAAAGATGCTACAGTACTGACAAAAGCTATGGAGGGAATAAATGTAAAAAATGAAGACATTATGATAGAACAGTGAACATCGAAACTTATTTAAAATAATATATAAAAAAAGTTTTAATAATAAGTATAAGACCATATATTATACATAATATATCAATAATGTTTTATATGATTGATAAGAGAAAACAAAAATAATTTAAATAGATTTTAATAATTGAAAAAAAAAATCGTATATACATTATATTCATAAATTTAAAATTATAGAATTTTTAAAAAGTACGTATATTATAATATATATTTGAATATTATAGGAAAATATTTTAGATCTATAAAATTTATTTCCAAAATTAAAATCATTTCTAATCAAACAGAAAACATGAATATAAGAAACAACCGAAAAATTTAATTCAAATTAAAATTTAATTAATTTTTTTTTTTTTTTTATAAATTATTGTACTTTTTCAAAATTGAAATTTTTTTGCCAATTTAAATTTTCTTTGTTTTTCACAAATAAATGTACCTGAGATTATTTAAAATGGCGAAAATATTAACAGGATTTCTATATTTTTTAAAATATAAATACAATAATTATGTAAATAATTTTATTTTTTTTTCTCAGAATTTACAAAGAAAAAAATTATATTAAATATTATATAATATAAGTATGTAAGATTTTTTTTGAACAATATCTTGCGAAAAAAGAAATAATGTTTTAAAAACATTTCCTCTAATGGTAATTTTTTGTTTTGGTCTAGTAATTTTGTCCATAAATTTATATTTAAAATAGGATAATTTAGTATTTAATGGTATTTTTTTTTTATTTATTAATATTTATATAAAAAATATTTATTTATAAAAAGTTTTTTTTTATAATTTATAATTTTAATTAATAATTTAAGAGTAACTTAACTGTTCTAGTCAAAAAAACGAAAAAAAAAAACGGATAAAAGAGAAAAATAATTCTAGTCTATAAAATAATTATATTTTAATTTTTATTATTTTATTCTAAAAAAGTATAACTATGCAAATATATAAACTTTATATGGAAAATTTGATTCAAATCGATTTCTAGTCAAAACTTATAATAATTTTTCGTATTTATTTTATTTTGTTTTAATTTTTTTTTTTAAATTGTTTTATTTTTATTTTTTTTTTTAAATGTTTTATTTTAATTTATTGAAATTGTTTATTTATTTTATTGTATTTAATTTAATTTATTCAATTTATTTAAATCAGTGTTAACTTATACTGATTTTTAAATATTTTCTTTAGAGCTTTTTAAAATTTTTAAAATCTAAACAAGTGTTTTTCTTTATTTTTTTTTATTAAAATATAATATTTTTTTGCAATTTAATTTCTAATATATTTATGTTGTTATTATTTTTTTTTAAATTATTTTATTTAAAAAATACATAAGTTTATTTATTTTTATTTATATTTATAAGTTTATTTAATTCTTTTTCAAATTTAATTCAAATTTTATAAATTGTAATTATACAAAAATTATTTTTTTGTATAAGTAAATAAAAAATCACTAAAGAAATCAGTTTAATTTTAGAACTATATTAAATAACATTATTTAACATTCAATTTAATAAAGATCGTGCAATATTATTAAGAAAAACTATTTAATATTTTTATTGTTTCTTCTAAAAATTTGCTTTTTTTATCGTCATAACTAACAAAATAAATGTACTAAGTTTTTCTGGAAATTTTCGACTTTATGCAATTTGATTTTTATTAATTTTAAATTACAATTAAAATTTTAATGTTTTTTAATTTAAATATTTTAAGTATATTCAATAAGTTTTATTAATAATGATCTCAACTTAATAGATTTAATTAAATTATTTTGTTATATTTATAAAATTATAATTGCACATATTTTGTAATAATTATTATTTAATCATTCAATTGAGTTTTATTAAAAACAAAAAATATTTTAATAAAATTTCAAAAATTAACATTTCCAACCGGATTAGCTTTTCTTTTTTTTTTACAAAATAATTTTCTTTTAATCGAAGACGCTCTTTTTGATTCTTTTACTTTTTTCAATTTTTTAGATTTACAAAATTTTAGCAAAAATTTAAATTAGTAAAATTTTTTGTCTTAGTTAAATCGATATAAATAATATAAATATATAATAATTTTTAAATATTCATAATATAATAATTAAAAAATTGTAATAATTTCTAAGAGAAAGCTAAATTTAATAAAAAAAAAAAACTTTATTAATTAAAAATTATTAAGAGGAATTTATTAAAGAAGAAAAATTAAAAAAAAAATAAAAAAAACCTAAATTTTGTCGAAAAAAAAGAATTATATTAGTATATAATTATGTATATCTTTTTAAAACAGTATTAAATTTAATATTATACATATATACATCTAATAATACAACATTGTAAAAATATTAAATTAGAATGGATAAATATATATTAAAAAAAAAGGAAACAAACAAATATTCCAAAAAGCGTTAATTTAAATTTATGTTTTTGTAAAATACATTGATAAATAAAAAAAAAAAAATTTGGGAATAAAAATTGTGCTTTTTTAATTATTGAAATAAATTATAAATCATATTAAAGTAATATTAAACCAACTATTTCCCGTAATTCCAACATAATATCAATTTGGCTTAATTAATATAAAATAGTATTAAAAGTTAAATATAAATGTAGATTCGTAGATTCGTAGATTCTAAGGGAACCGAGTGGGACAGGAGCATCCCCCCAAGCCACCGCAGCCATTTTTGACTTATTGTAGCTACCCCACTCTCCCGTCTATAATATCCCCGTCCCAATCACAAAGCCGGAGATATCCCTAAGGGAGTTGGACAATAGTTCCCGAACACTTAGGGACTCATGTCCAAGACAATTGCGGCGCCGAACAGCCAGTGCCGGACAGTCGCAGAGAATGTGCACGGCGGTCTCATCGCCACCCCCACAAAATCTGCACAGGGGGGAGCCCGACTTCCCCAGCCTGTGCAGGCGGTATTTCACCGGGCAGTGCCCCGTGAAGAAATTCGCAATAGTGCGAACCCGGCTCCTGCTCATCCCCAGCAACTCCGCAGCGAATCCGCCGGAGCACGCCGGAACAAACACCTCCGCATGACGGCACCCTTTCGTGTCCCGCCAGTGACGACTGCATTCCGCCGCGAGTAGGCAGGCAAGCCTGGCCCCCACGGCGGAAGAAGGCAGACCACAGAAAGGCAACGGCTGCACAAAGGCAGCCCAGATCCCCTCCGCGCCAACTCATCGGCAACTTCGTTGCCCGCATGGCCACTATGGCCCGGCACCCAAATGAGCATCACTCTGTTTTCCGATGCCAATTCCATAAGTGCAGCAAGGCAGCTCCAGACCAGCTTGGATGTAACCTGAGCTGAACGGAGCGCCAGCAGTGCAGCCCTGCTGTCTGAGAACACATAGATGGTGCGGTTTCTATACCCCCTTTCCAAATTGATTCTCAGACAGATCTCTATTGCATGTATTTCGGCCTGGAACACTGTGCAATACGGGTCAAGGGTTGCATATACACGCGTGTCCGGGCGGACACCGTATACGCCCGAGCCCACACCCGACTCCGTTTTGGACCCGTCCGCATACCACACGCTCGAACCCGACCTAAGTACCGGACCACCCCGATCCCACGTCCATCGATCAGGAAACAGAACCCTGTACTTGTGGTCGAAGTTGTACCGCGGCAGACAGGTATCTGACATGGTTATCCTTAGAATCGGATCGCCCTCAATGAAGTCTCTGTGAGTTCTGTGGGCCAACTTTAGCCCTGCCCCATCCTCGCCAGAGAGAAGTCGGTAAGTCACCAGCCGAGCTTCCTTCAATATATGGAGGTGCAGTGGCGGCAATCCGATCATCACCTCCAATGCAGCGGTGGGAGCCGTCCGCATCGCCCCGGTCACTCCCAGGCAGGCCAGCCTCTGTAGCTTTTCCAGCTTGGCCCGCACACCCGCCTGCTGAGCTTTACGGCACCATACAATCGACGCATAGGTGACGATGGGCCTAGCAAGGGCCGTATATAGCCACAGTGCTATTCTGGGACTAATTCCCCAGGTCCCCCCGATGAAGCTCCTACACGTCCACAAGGCCGCCGTAAATATAAATGTAAAAATACGATTAAGAAATTATACATCACAAAAATTGCTAAATAGTTGTAATTAATTGCATTAAAAGTACAGGAAACGGAATTATTTCTAGTATTTGACTGAATTCTACTGATATAATCAGCGTTTAAGCTGATTTTTGTATTCAGTTAAATGAAGAAAGATTCGATTAATATATTATAATTAGAAAGAGACTTACCTGACATTTTCTAAATCACTTTAACTATTGTATATTTTTCATCTGACAATCACCTGAATTTGAATTTCATTATTGTATTCTAAAGTTCGCATTAAGTCAAAAACTTCAATTGCAATTAATGAAACTGACCTTGAAATATTGTCTTAATAAATTTTTAAAATTTTAAATTTTAAATTTTTCCATTAGAAATACTATTTCTTATTATTATATGTATACCACAAAAAAAAAATATTAACTTCCTAATATCGTAAAATGTAATTACCAAATTGCCTGTTTAAATTTTTCATGCATAAAGTAAAAATCCTTGTTAATATTTATTGCTTATTTAATAATGTTGAATTTAAAGTGTTGAAAGAATTAAAATAATTATATAAGAAAATAATTTTAATACGGTAAATAATAATTTTACAATATTATTTTATGGTAACACTTAGTGTTGAGCAAGTTTATGGAATATCAAATAATGTTCTTATTGTAAATTACAAATTAGGTGTATTAAATGTCAAAACCATATAATATGTATGTATGTGACTAACAAACAAACAAACACGAATACCTTGTGATTATATTTTTGCCGCGCAAAAATTCATTTCCGTTATACGAGTATAATATGTATATTATGTATGTTCATTTTGAAAGAAGCTTAATAATAAAATGAAAAAAGCTTTTACAAGTAAAATTTCGAAAATAAATATTTATCCGGAATTTCGAAAATAAAATTATTTTGCGAGGTGTTATAGATGACTAGACATTCCTTTACTTTTTGTGTTTTTTTTTTTTTTGTAATTTTTTTTTCCTTCTTATTTTTTTGATTCATTAAAAAAACAAATGAAAACGTAAAAATATTTTATATTTAGTAGCAGATATGATTTCAAATCGTGCGGTTGGAATTTATTTGAATATTTTTTTATAATCTTAAATTACCGTGATTTAAGAAATAAATTTGAAATTAAAAAAAAAAAAAACGCTAAAAAGAAAAAAAAAATTTACTAATAAAAATGAAAGAAAAATTATAATTAACTGAAATCCTTTCAAACTTTTTATAAAATTAAAACACAAAAATATTTTTTTAATTATTTTTTTTTTTTTTACTAATTAAATAATTATTTTTTTTCAAATATTAAATAAATCTATTTATAAAAAATTTCATTACCGTATAGTGTAAATGAAAAACTTTCACCAATACATTAATACAAACACACAAACATAAAATTGTTTAAATACAATTTCAAGGACCTTAAAGTTAAAAGTGCATTTAGTATATTTGAAAGTAAAAAAAAACAAAAAAGGATACGTGCATCTGGGGCATAATGCATACATATGCATACCAAACTAAATATAAGGTATTTGATATTTTTAATAATTTTTCTTTGAGCACTTCAATGTTATAAAATAAATAGACTGTAGCAAACAATGCAGTGTTAAATTAAAAAAAAAAAAAGGGAATATTATATAGGAAAAAAGTGGAATAGAAAGGAAAAAAAAAAATAAACATAAAATAAATTGAAATCAAACAACAGGTGGATCCTTTTGTTTTTCTATACAGTGTTATACAAAAAAGAAAAACATACACTATAGGTGATTTGTAGTGATTATTAGTGTTAATAAAATAAATAGGAAACAAATAATTTAGGTCTGTGATTATTGGAATATAATTTAATATTTTGTTTGATGTTTATTGTTACCGTTGCAAAAAAAGTGAGAGACAGACAGTGATTAAAAAGTGAAAAGAAAATTATTGAAATTTAAAAATTTTAATATAAATTTAATTTAATTCCAATTTAAATTTAATTTGATTTAAATGAAATAAATTCATTTAAAAATAAAAATATAAAGCTTGCTGAGGGAGGAAGAGGAGGAACAGTAGAATGAGTTATAAAAAAAGGTAAATATTTGAAATGCGTGTATAATTTTTCGAACCGTATGGTTAAATTTTATATTTTTTTATAAAACACTAATTTACGGATTAAATTCAGGTACCATTCGAATTGTAAATTGGGTTAGGAATAAAATTTTTGGGGTTTGATTTAAAATGCAAAATTAGCTTTAAAAATACTTTCAAATATTTTAATTAATATAAAGAGTTTATGGTTTTAAACCTAAATTTTTTTATTATTATAAATTTTGAAATAAATCTTGTTTTATTGAATGTTTAGAGAAATTAGAAGAATGTTGTTTGTAAGATAAAAAATTTTCTTATCAAAATGATTTTCTGCATATTTGTACTAAATTTTATTAGATTTTTAAAAATGTAGATAAGATATTACTAATTAGTAATTACATATATATATATATATATACATATATATACTTCCTATATTGTTATAATTATAGGTTATAACAATAGCAGTATATACACGTATTATAACATTATGTAGAAAGGTTTTAAAAATTTTCATAATAATTGCAAAAAATAATGGGTATAATTTTCAAAAATGGGTAATTATTTGAAAATTTCTAGTTAATAGTTTTGAGTCATTGTTCTATATAGCTACTATTATATATACTACGTGAAATATGAATAATTAGTATGAAACTCAAGATACATTGAAAATTAATAACAAAATCTAAAATAGTTATAATTTTACATTTAAATTATTGCTAAATTAAAAAAATTATATAAATAATATGTTTAAAGTGAATTAAAAAAAAATATCATATTTTACTTGTATAGTTTTAGAACTTTAGGAAATTACAATTCAATATAACAAATTTAAAAATATAATTTTAAATTAATATTAGAGATTTCAATTAATTATTGTCGTAATTTCATAAATATATACTAATAAATATTATTAATAAGCCATAATGAATATCGTTTAGTATAAATTTTAAAAAAAAAATATGATAGATTGTAGATTCCTGAAAAAAGATACGGTCAAATGAATTCCTCCCCTCAAACCACTGAAGCTATTATTGTAGTCCTCTTATATATCAAATTAAAAAAAAATTTCAAGTATATACCCGGAGATATCACCCAGAGAGTTGGATGTGAGCTCTTCAATACGAATAAAACCCCTGCCAAACCATCTGCATCTCCTGAAATAATATGGTGCAAGTCTCTATATTTAAAATAATTTAAAATAAATGAAAATAATCAAATGGGTAATATTTTAATTTTTTATCAAAAAAAAACTTTTTTAATATACTCCATATTTCGACTTTTTAATATAGTTTTTAAAATTAAATAGATGGCGTTAGGTGATAGCTTAATAATTATTAAAGTAATAGTTCATATATCCGATTTCTACCAAGAACGTCATTTAAATCCATTATTTGTCAGCTGAATACGAAGGTTCAATTAATATTCTTAATAAAGCAATAAAATTGGATGTTTAAATTTTTTTTCCATTTTATAATGCATTTTATGCAGTAAATTATTTTAAATAATTTAAAAGAGAATTTAATGAAAAAAATTTAAATTTTTTATTTTTTATTTGTTCAACAAAACTAAATGAAACTTTTTCCCTAAAAAAAAATATAATATTTTTTTTTTATTATTTCTCAATATAGGTTAATTTTAGCGTTGTGTGTAGGTGGTATGGTAGACTATATATACAATTACATAAAATTTGCATGTCCATTTTTTTTTTCCCTACATTCTTCATAAAAAATGTTTCATTGAAAAAATTGTATAAGGTAAACCATTTATATTTATCTTAATAATTAGATTTCTGCACGAAAAAAAAAGTAAAAAACGCGTAACCGAGAAAAAGGAAATAAGGAAAAATTCAATTTTTTTTTGTTTTTTAACCCACGTATTTTACAAAATGTTTGTTATTTTTTTTATGCCTTAACCCATCTTCAAAATAATATTTGTATATATGTATATGGTATAACTGTTTATGATTTAAGGAAATTTAAGGTTACAATTCGGATGACTTTTAATATTTATGTACAAGTGCATATAATAAAACACAAGTAGTGATTATGTGTGTTTGGAGTAAAATATTTTTAAATTTTTGGTATGAGTTCAAGAAATTTTTTTGCTAATTTCCAAATATTGTTTTGTCAGACACTTAAAATTGCAGTTCGTATACAGTTTGTATGTAATTTAGGTTATGAGATCTATGAAAATTATCGTTTCAGTTGAGACACTAAGTTTAAATAGTTACTGAAGTAATACAGCCTCACTGATTTTAAAATTACAATCATTCGGTATTAGCACATTTATCATTCAGCAATTATACGAATATTATAAGCTAAATTATAATGTCTATACCACATTAATTTTGAAGTCAAATTATTATTTTTTTAATTTTAATTAAAAAAAATAAATGAAAAATCCTCATTTTAATTCCGATCCTGATCCAATGACCAATAGTTTCGTTTTACTCTCATATTCCACTCTAATTTCTCTATATGAATAAAATTTATGAAGAAAATTTTTGGAATTTTCAATTCGTATTTCCAATCTGATTCCACAGCCCTATAGAATAGTTACTTTTTTGTATAATGGATAAAACACTAAAGATTCTTAATATTTTGATTTGAAATCACTTTTAGTTTTCCGCTGTTTCATTAACATATTTCTTCCGAATAAAACTAAAATGAATAAAATAAAATTTATATATTTTTTTAAATAAAAATAAATTCAAAAATATTGTCTTGAAATTGAATAGATTTTACCTATGAGAATATAAGAACAAAAAAAAATATCATATTAAAATTATGATTTTATTTTCTTCCACCTTATTCCTTCAGCTCGCCGCTCCTCTTTTATACATATATTTGTCGACATAAAAGAAATCGTTAATTTATTTTAACATCAAAATAGCAGCTGTTATACATATACAGTTATTATATTTGTAAAATTGTATATAAGCCAAAAATGTATATTGAACATAAAAATTGTATTCCTATAAATAAAAATCTTTTTTCGGTATTAGTGTTTAATGTTAAAATAAAGCAAGGATTTCATACATTTTTATTAAAGTATAAATGTAGGTATAATGTATACGAGTACATTGATTCACTTGCCTTCAAAAATTTGTAATAATTTAAAATATGAAAAAATACTAAAACCATAAAAATCGGGGTGAAAAAATAAATACGTAAGAGATAATCAGGAATAAAAATCAAATTGTTAAAAGAGAGGAAAAAAAAAAAATATAAAATAATGGGCGGTTGGGCTAAGGCTTCAAAATTTATATTGAATTTTTTTGGTGCAATAAAAATTTCATGAATATTTTTCTTAAAGTGTAATTTTTTTTTATTTGTAAGCGTTTTATTTTCAAATTTAATGTAAGTTATTGAATAACATTTTAATAAGAATAACAAATCAATTGCTCTTATTTAAGCATAATTTCATGTAAGTGCTAGCCACCTCAATAAAATTTAGATGATTCTAAGTCGAGAACCAATCAAACTAGAGTCATTATTTTTGCATATTTCGGGCAAAATATCGCAATCAATTAAATAATCGATATTATTTTCCAAACTTAGAATCGATGTTGATTGATCGATATAAACAGGCGATTTTATATAACGTCAAAAAAAAAAAAGTTTGGAAGCGTCAAATCGAATTATTTCAGTTAGCAGTTTGATAAAATACAAAACGTGAAATTAATTGCGTACCACGCTTAATAATATTAAATTCCTTATTATGAATTTTATAAGCGTCATTTTGGCCTCACTAGTTTTTCTTATAATTTATAGAAATGACAAATAACAAATCGATTTGACGTTAACAATATTGTAATGAATCACGTATTTGTGAAGACTCAAATATTAAAAGAAGAAAAGCTAGTAAAAAACACTCTTTATTAGCAAAATAATAAAATTGTAGCCGTGTGTAAACAAGGCTTGAACATACACAAATTTTCCTCAAAATTTTTACTTGGTAAGTTCAAGAATAATTTTTTTCTTGTTTCCCAGAAATTCGTGTTTTATTTAGTTTTTGTTTTTTATTTAAATAAATTTATGCTTACACAAGATATTTTTTTCCTTTTGATCTAAATAAGATATTATAAAAGAAATCATTATATAAAAAATCAATTAACTGACTGATTAAACAGAAATATTGTGGAAGAAGAAGATGAAGAAAATCTCATGAATAGTTAAAAAGTTAAGAATTTCATTTTCTCCTTTTTATAAGATAAAAGTTTTTTGTTGTATAGTATTTATGGGAAACATTTTGTTTTTAAATTACTTTGAAGGTCATTAAAATCCAGATTTTCATTCAGTTTTGCAAGTTTGAATATTACTTTTGGCACGTTATAGGCAGTTATACAAGTAAATTTTTTTCTTTGTTTTAGTTTTTTTTCGATATAATTGCTGTGGGGGTTTTATTTTTAGTTATTACAACAGATTTTTTTTAGATTTGGTTTGTTTTATATGGAATTCAATATATCTGTAATTGTAGATAGAGATTATAACAGATTTTTTGCCAAATTTATTATATAAGAAAATAAATTTAAAATAAAAGTTATTTTAAAAATATGTATAAGAATAAAAGTTTTCCAAAATTTACAAGGCCTTTTTTTTAAAAGTTTTTCCTTTAGTTTACAAATTTCTTTAAAATTTTGGCATAAATTATAAAGAATATAAAATATGGCATACAGGTATAATATATGAATTTATATAAGTATATATACAATACTATATATATGGGACAAGTATATGGGTACCAATGTGTGAAGAATCGATTTTTAACATAAAGTAAATTATACTGTTTTAATAAACGACAAAATATAAGGTTTCAATCTACGGTATAAAGTCTACATATCAGATTGAAATTAACAGATCGAGTTCAGATTTTAAAAATTTTATGTATTACAAAAATTATACCCAAAAATCAGCTGATTACTTTTCGATACTTTCACAACAAATTAATTGTCGCAATTTTACTTTTACAAATTCTTACAGTAAATTCAATGAGAATAGAGTAATTATTTTTATTTACTGTCATAGGAATTCAGATGTCAAACTGTGCTTACGTATTCAACTATGATTAAACTCAGATTTTAATTTTAAATTTTTTCGTATATATAATCTTAACGTGAGCTAGGTTTAATTGACAGACATAAAATGATGTCATTAATTAAAATATTGTTTATTTTAAAATAAAAAATATTTGCTATTTTAAATTTCGTGTCAAAATTACTTGTTAAATTTCTAATTCAAAGGAAAATTTTGAAAACTTTTCAATTTTTCAAAAATCACTTTTAGTTCCAAGTTGGAAATATGCACACTTAAGTTTTTTGGAGTAGGTAAATACCTCTGATTAAGGCTTTCGAATTTGTTTTAAATAATTTATTTAAGTATCAATTCCAATCATATTTTTAGAAAAACATGTTATTATAAAATGAAGTATATTACTGGCATATAAGTGGTATATATTGCATATACATTTTACGCAGATAAAAATTATATAATATATGTATAAACAATTTTAATATAAACATAAATAGATAAAAACAAATTATAAAAAAAATTAAAATTAAAAAATGTTATTTTCTTTTTTTACAGCATTTCTATAACAAATAACATAACTTTCATAACAGTAACATGAATGTATAGAATGTGAATGTAAAACGGAAAGATTGCAAAAATTTTATTATATTTGCACCTAGATGTATGCAATATTTAAAGTACAGGTATAATTTTCATCCTTCCTCCTACTGTAATACACATAAACTACATATGTATGTACATACATGAGGTGCCATATAACGTATAATAAAATATCAACATATCTATGAATAATAAAGAAAATTAATAAACGGGAAATTTTATTTTCTCCATTATTATGATTTTATTTTTACAAAACAAGCAATCAAGGAAAATATAATAAAAAAAATTTTTTTTTCTTGTTTAAAATCTTCATTCTTTTCATAATATTTTAACATCATAAAAAATATTTCGTTATTTTTTTTTTCTCGTGTTTTTTTATTTTGGAAGAAAACAAATCTTTTATAATTGCTGAATTATATATATGTTTTATAAACACATGTATTTAACATATATATGAACATACACATGTATGAACATTAAGGAGAGCATTAATAAAAAGAAAAATATGTTAACTCATAACCAGGTTATCTCGTACCTACAATATAATATTATACAAAAATAAAAAATATGCTATCATTATATAGAATAAATTGTGTTATACACATACTCGTAATATGAAATTTCAAGAGGCCCAATTTTCAAGGATCAACCATTTAACGAGTCTTAGATATTTAACAGAAAAAAAAAAATTTGTTTTGATAACAAAAGACTCAAGGTATTTGAATTTTAAAACATGATTTTGTTTTTTATAAGAATATCATGTGAACAAGATGATGATGCTTTGTGTCATTAAAATTAAAGGTTTCAAAAGAGAAAATAAAATATATGAAAAATAAAACAAGCTGTAAAGAAAAAATTGAATTAAAAATTATGCAGAGAAAAATAGAAATAAAGTAAAAAAACAATAATAAAAAAAAAAATAAATTAAATTAAATAAATTGTTAAAAATTTTTCAATTTTTTGAATTGAAAATTTGTTATGTGCGTTCCTATATAAAGAGAAAAAAAAATAAAAAAAAAAAATTATAAAAATTCTCTTTCTTATTTTTTCTCTTGATTTGATAATTTTTCTTTTTCGTTTTTTGTTTGTTGGTGATGAGAAAGAAAAAAAAAATAAAACCTATTTTCATAATGGAATAAAAATTTTTATTCTCTCTCTGTCTCTCTCTTATACTATAAGTGAATAATAAATAAATAAAAAAAATAAATCAACGTGTGTACGAAAAATAATAATAAAATAAAAAAGAGAAATAAAATAAAATATCATGCAAAAAAAAAAAACAAAAACAAGAAAATAAAAATCAAGAAACAAAAATAATAAAAATATAAAAAAAATTCCGAAAAAAAAACATTTTCATAACAAATTTGTGAAAATTAAAATAAAAAATATTTTAAATCTTAGATTTTTAAAAATAGAAAAAATATTAAAAAAAAATTAAGAACTAGAAAAAAATAATAAAGGGCTTAAGAAATAGTAAGACGCTTAAGAGACAGAGTAGAAGGAAGAAGAGGAAGAAAGAGAAAGATACAAAAAATTATTAAAATTGTCTGCAGACGCTCTCTGCTTATCTTAATTTTTTTTTTCTCTACAATTCAAAAAAAATTTTTTATTTGAAAAGACAAAAAATTGGTCGAACACTTTGTTTTGGTTTTATAATGTCGGAAAGTAAGGATAAAGATAAGGAAAGAGATAAAGATAAAATAAAGGATAAAGAAAAGGATAAAAATAAAGAAATTGATCGGTAAGTTTTGATTTTTGTTTTTCAATTCTCTTTCTCTTTTTGATTACTTTTTTCTCTCAATTTTGATTTTTTTCATTAATATTATTATAAAAATTAATTATTTATAAAATATTATGCTTTTATAGGATTTCATATTTTATTCAGGGTCTTCAAAAATATTTGATTTTTCAAATATTCTAAAATTGAAAACCAGATTTTGGCATGTAATGTACATGAATATTTTAAGAGCACAAATGTCAAAAAAAATTTTTTTTTGACAATATTATGGTATTTTGTGACAAACGATATCTGCCAAAAATTTTTTTTTTTTTTTTAAAATGATAAGTGAAAAGTTATACTTGCAACTAATATTCAAACATATTATTGTCAAGATGGTCAGAACACTGTGTTCCTTTTAACAGTTAACAGTAAATCTACATTGAATTAAAGTTATTATGTGTATATTTCCATTTAATTCATAAATTTAAATTACTAACATTTTTAAATTTAAAGATTTTCTAACAAAACTTAAACGATTATATGAAAATGCTTCCATTTTACATAGTGAATTTACCTGATTTGTAATTTTGACGATCTACAGAAGTTTTAAAAATAAAAAATAAGCATCTTTACAACAAGCATCAAATTTCTTATTTTGTTCGTTCTTCAGTAATTTCAGTAACAAAGTAACAAATATCCGAATCGATACGGCTATATTGGCTATAATAGAATTTTGAACAGGAATATGTACGCTATATATTTTAAAAAAATGTTTAATTTTTGCTCTTTTGAGTGTTACGTTTCAAGTTCATTTTGGTATGATGATCAAAAAGACACAGTCAAAATGTAAATATTTTGATTTATAAATTTCAACACAATCAAATTGTATTTTTCACATATAATTATTAATTTGGCCCATACGTCGTTTTTGCACTAAAAAATTGTTCCTCATAAAATGCACTCTTTTGAGAATCTTTCTTCAAACGGATAATCATTAATTCTGTTGTAGTTCTTGAGAATATCGGCTTTTTTTGAATATCCACCATTTGTTCCATATATTTCACTATTTTTCTTTGTTTTATCTCCAACTTTAAACTCGTTTTTCTCGAAATCAACTAAAAATGGCGTATGAATTCAACTGTAATTAGTAAATATTTTGTATTTTATCCATATAAGAGTATAGGCAATGAATCTTATATTCACATATGAACATATTATTAAGCAAACTGAGCCGCGATTTATATACGTCCCAAACATTTTTGATAAATATTATAATAGATGGACCTGTTGTGCGTTTTTGGAATTATTACACTTCCATACGACAATATCTGCCGTAATTAATTTTAACACATACATATGTAATATTATTCCATTGTAATAATTTGAAAACCAAAAGCTTTTTACTGAATATATGAATATTTTGTAAAATTGGTTTTATTATCGCAATTATAATTAGCAATATATTTCTAATTTTCTATAATTTAATAACAATTTAATCTATGTATTTAATCCATATAATATCTAATTAAATTTATGGCAGATATTAATTATACAGTTTTTATCTTTATATATGTATGTATGTATATAAAAATTCAGAGTTCATATGTCATAAATGCTTCCATTTTTGCATATTTTTCATAAATTCTTTAGAAAAAAATCTGATTTTATGAATTTAAGTAATATTTTTTATTATTATAAAATATGAGCAACTATAAAAAGATTATTTGAAGGTATATATTTATATATTTAATGTAAATAATATATATACTTTATTTACATTATATTATTTGTATGTTATACATATAATATGCAAATTGACAGTTTTTAATTTACGATATGGAATTTATTTTATTCAATATAGTAGAAATAAAATATATAAAATGATATCAGAATCAAGAAGGATATAAAATTTCCGATTTATTTTCATGATATCCAATAGATAAGGCATGTTTACTCTTTATATATTGGTAAATAAATAAAAGTTTTGACTTTTTATGACAAGAAGAAAAGTAAAAATATGCAATAAAATTTTTTTTTTTTTTGAATATCACCTTCAAAGTAAAAGGACGCAGCTGTATATAAATATTATTTATTTGTATATTACTTATGTAATATTGTATACACACATGCCGTCATACTGGCATGTATACTGTAAACCCTGGATGATTTCGAAATGGCTAAAATTCAACAAATATTTTCTAACTATGAGATATTCAGCAAAATTCGCTTCAACTACTTACATTAGTAGGTAATTAAAATATAAAAAATAAAATATAATAAATAAAAAAATAGAAAATATATTACTTATATTAATTTATATATAGAAATTTATACACTTAAACTGTTATACTGGCCATAATCTTTTAAATGGTTCGTTAAAATTAAGTGCATATCTGTATTGAAAAAGAAATTTGACATTTGTGATGTCACTTATCACAAAATTTTGTTTTGACAAATAGTTTAAAGTGATGAAAAATCAGTAAATTTATAAATACGTATGTTTTAAAAATTCGCGATTTTTTCTGCCTAGTTAAACGGATAACCTACTGAAATTTAATACAATTGTAACTGGGTATTACTGTTATTTACTTGATATGTTCAATTTTCTGTTGAAATACTCCGTATAATGAAAAGAAAATTTTATAAAATTTTCATTTCAAAATTCTATAGCCTGGAAACCTTGATTTTAATTTATTTATTTTACCAAATAAATTAAATGTATTTATCAAATTTTTTATTTCATATTTAATAATAAAATTTGTTCATTTAAATAATTTTTCTTTTACTTAGTTGTTTTTTTTTTTTGAATTTTTAATAAATCCAAAAGTAAATTTTTTCTTTATGGAAAATTATAAAATTGTTATAAAGAAATATATAAATCATAAAAAATATTATAAAAAATAAAATTATTTTATCTTTTTGAGAATTTTATTATCTTCTTAAATAAAGCAATGATGGCGTAATGATATTTATACAGTATAAACGACCTTGAGTTCGATATTGCAGTAATACTGCGGTATATTACTCATTTTATAAAAGATAATTGATAAATTGGATACTAATGTGGTATACAGCTAATTTGAATGTTAGAGATAGTAATTGAAATTGAAATTTTCTTTTTAATTTCATTAAAGTGTATCAGGAACAAATTGGAGAGGTAGAGAGACAAAAATAAGACTCAAAACTCTTATATTTATAACTGTTATACTCGTAATTGTTATACTCATAACTATTATACTCATAATTTTTATACTCATAACTGTTATACACATAATTGTTGCACTCGTAACTGTTATAAGCATAACTGTTATACTCACAACTGTTATACTCATAACTGTTATACTTATTTATTACACAATACCACAAATTATTAAATATAATTTGTATATGAAAATCATAAAATATTAAAGTAAGGAAGAATTGAAGGAAAATTGAGTAGTAGACATTTTCCGGCCGGGATAGATGGTAATATAATATAAATTGTAATATAATATTATACAGTATACATATAATATTCTGTATAATTAAAATTATACAGCGTATTCAGTATAGGCTTATACTGTCTGTTGTAGTTTCTATGTGTGTGTAATAGTAAAAGTCTACATATATGTGCATCACGTCAAACACATTATTTATTTACTCACCTTAATAATTGAGTTATAAATAATTACAATCTTTTCAAAAAAAAGTAAGAAAAATTAAAGAATAAATGACCTTAATAATTCATAATTTTTTTTACCTTATACAAAATAAAAATTTTACTTTTAGTTTGTGGCTTGAGATCTAAGGAAACAAAATATTTATTTATTTATTTTTTTGCTTGTAAATTTAATGCACTATATAATGTGTATATTATTATACAGAGTGGTATATACGATTAACGAGTAATAGAGCAGGTGACGATTGGGGATTTTGAACTCAGAAAAATACTAGATTTCGCTGCATAGTTGTTTTGAAGCAACGGGTCCTTCCAAATTTTTTGAACTAGCTTATTAAGTAGTATTCAGTTTCAGTATATTATTTATTATTTGTAAGCCACCCTGTATAATGTTGTAAAAGATGTTTTAATTATTATACATATATATTTTAATATAATATATTTATCAAAATAAGAGAAATTAAAATTTATACACATATTTGGAAACAAAAATAGACTCTTACAGGTAGTAAAACTCCCAAAATTTATTATTGCAAATTATACGTTTGTATGTAATTGAAATAAAAAGCACGTTCCAAGCATTATTTACTTTTGTTTTTCTCCTATATTTGATTTTTGTTTTAAGGTATGCATTGTATATTTATTTTTGTTTCGATAGAAATACGAAAAGTATGAGTGTGTTTTTATTTTGTATAATATTTGATTTCTTTATACAATTTTAATATTATAATAATCTCTAGATGATTTAATATTTAGGCCATTTTTTATACATGGAATATGTTGCTTCTTTTTTAAGTAAGAATACATTTAAATACAAATTTAAATTGAAATGTATGTAATAAGGGCCGGATTTAAAATTCCCGTGGTCCTTTTAAAAATTACACCATAATTTACAGAAATGTAGGTTCCTGCTATCACTGCTTCCTTTGCTCCGCTCCACACGCCTTCATTTATTATCGCGACAGAACGCTGAACGACTGGGGTCTAGTTCTCGTACTTGCTCATTTGGTTCATATTTCGTGTTTTAATGCATATAATAAAAAATAAATTACGAATTTTCGATTTTGTTGCCTGTTCCCCGAGGCCATAATTTGCAGTTTGTTCTGTCTTTAGGTAAATTCGGCTCTGTGTACAATACATACGTATTTTGCAATTGTTAATGCTTATTGTAATGTCAGTATATTTTATCCTTTTTAGAGTCTATATTTTTTATTTGAGTACATACACGTATAAATGAAAAAAGAAACAATAAAGTAAAAAAAAATAATAAATACATTTAATGTATAAGTAAAATGATAAAATCTTTTGTATAGAAAAACACACGTTTTGTTATCATAAATAACTTTCTTTGGTTTCTGTTACGTATCCTTAAGATGATTATATATTCACAAGTTCAAATATACGCACTTTGATGTGTATATATTATAAGCGTTATATTTTTGTTTCCTTCCATGCTTCTTTTGTTTTTCAAATAATTTCTTTAAAAGCATGATAGAAAAATGAACAAAATATAAGATCGAAATTAAGAAATAACACTCATACTTTGATATTATAGTGCAAATATTCTCACTGTAATAATATTTATGTCAATTTATGAAGCCGAAAAATATGCAAATATTTCATATATATGAATATATGAATTTTATATATTTTTCATGTTTTATGAAGAAAAATAAGATAAATTATAGAAAATAATAAAAAGTTAAGAAAAATGGAATAATTTAATAAGATCTTAGTAATGATGAGATTCAATATTGACGTATAGACACTCCTTGTTAGAATTTTAAAAAATTGCATATATTATGGGGCTTGCGCTATAAAGAAAAGAAGGGCTTTCAATGAAAACTGTTCTACAAAACTTTAATATTACTATTAACTATTTGGTAAGCGAATAAAATTATTTTCGTTGAAGGAGTTTCCTTAAGTTTACTTCAAATTTACCCCCTGATCGAATAAACTGTCTCATCCTATTTAAATTAAATCTGTTATAACAAAAATTTTTAAACAAATGTCGTAGAAATCACTTCAATTATTGCAGCAGTGTGTACAGATTTATTATTTTTTTTTAATGAAATTCAAATTTTGTATTGATTTTTTTAACGATGATCTCTTTGATAATACGTCGATAATGCGACCCAAAATGTATGGTTTTACTTTATGAGACAAATAGTAATAAAAAGAATAACAAAACTGAAATATTTAAAAATTATAAATAATAATTTATAACTTTATACTAACGATATTTAAAATTAATTGTTTTCTCTATGTTTTTAACATTAAAAAAAAAATAACGCAAATACAAGGATGACATTAAATTGAAAATTCATTCTTATAAACAAGAATAACAAAGCAATTTATATGCAAAAAATTTTACAATTTTATTTTGTTCTTACACGCTTGAATAGAATTATTTAAATTTGTTTAAAACAAAACTTTGCGGTACGTACACAGAGAGAAAAAAAATTGAATTTATTAATTTTATTTTCAATTTTTTTTCATCTTGTCATCGCATAACTTTTACTTTATTCTGTTCACAGTTGTCACTTTCATTTGTAATATTTTCTAAAAAGTTTAAAAAATTCTATTGTAAAGTTCTTACTTTGGTATATTTAAAAACAAGCACATACTATTGTTAGTGGTAAATATGGTGAATATGGTGAATAGTACAACGCTTCTTTTTATTTTATAAAATATTAGTAAAAAGTGTTGAAATGAAGTTTACAATAATAAATACTGCACATTGCGCATAATAAACGCGCTCCTGTTTTCTGGCGCTCATTGCGTATACTTTGCATATATGATAGATACGGCGCTGCCTATAATTGTTCAAAATTTTGTAATATCATCCGCAATATAGAAGTTAAATGTTATACGACAGGATACGCTGTAGCGAAACTATAAAAATATGAAAATTAATGTGGCTATTATGACCGCTTCATAGACCAACCATTAAATTATTTGAATTTAAATTTTAATATTCGTTTTAATTAAGCGAATTTTGCCCTAAATTTGAAGGAAGGTACAACCTTCTTCAGCTTTCAAGAATATAAATAATAAGGAGCCAAAAGAGCTCAATATTGACCTGTTCCCCTAGACAAGTCGTATGTTTTATCGTGCCTCAATTAATTCCTCCAATTATATACATAAGTTAATATTTTTTACAAGTCACTATTCGGGGCATATTATGGGATACGTGAACCGCATATTTCACAAAACTATATTTCACTTTTGTCTTCGTTGGGCATAACTCTGTTTCGCATATCTTTACAACTGGTTACTAGACAACCAAACCGTTCTAGCGATTTGGTTGTAGACAAGGATTTTGTTCGTTATGGGAAACTTCCTTTATGCTTACTTCTTTATGCATATAGATCTTGTTCTGTATGCTTACTTTATTTAACTTTAATAAATTTCGTTTTTTTTTTGTTTTCTTTTATAAAACCATAAAATTCTTATAAAAGGTACTTACTAGGTTCACAATTTTAAAATGTGGTGTTCTTTTTGTATGGTTTTATTCCCAAAATTGTTTTGTTTTTATATATATAACCGCAAATCTCGAACTGAGAAAATTCAATTTTATTTTAAGGAAATCTTAAAAATAAATGACCGCAAATCTCAATTTTCTCATACACCCAAGATATACTCAACTCATATTCGAGTATAGTGAGTATAAATAAAATTTGAAACCAATTGAAATTCGTATACATTAAAAATAATATTTATACAATTTATATTGGGCATACATACATATACATTTATTAACATCAAATTTTTCTGTGTACGGGTATTTTTCTTAAACAAAGAACTCTTTGTATGTATAGCACTTGGGATATTGATGAAAGTAAATATAAATGGGATTTTTTTTCATTGTCAATTTTTTCAGACTAAATAAATATTAAGTTCCAAACATTTACATATGTGTATGTAGGTATACATATTGTGTAAATATGTACAAAACTTTAAATACCTGCTATCGTATGGGAATAATTTGAAATTTAAGGATTCTGTTTTTGATAGTTGAATTTCACGTGTACATACATACATATATAATATAGGAAACGAATATGATTTACCGAAATATGCCTATAGCAGTTGTATTTATAATGTCAATCAAAAATTTTAACTATAAGGTTAAAAATTTTGAAAAAGAAAATTCAGATATTCATACAGATGAAAACCATACACGGAAACAAACGCAAATACACAAGACCATGTTAACAATTGACAGGGAAAGAGGAAGGAGAGGTTGAGAGCGTGTACGAGAGAGTAGTCTGAGTGAAAAAGAAATAAAATAATAATTTGGATTTAGTTTAATTTATTCATAATCTGTTTTAATAAATTGAAATTCTCTTATTTCAGATTGACGTTCTATTACAAAGATTATTCAGTTCATTGTTTTTTTTATTGAATCAATCAAATTATATTGATATTTCTTGTTTTGACATGCCAAAAATGTCAATTTTTGTGTGTGTATACATCATTTATATAGTTTTGTAAGATTGTAATCAAAATTTTTTTTGCTAATAATTTTATTTAATTCAATTTAAAAATAAAAAATATTCAATATTTTTGTAATTAAATTTTATATGTAGACGTCAGATTACAATTCAGTCGCAATACTGATTGTATAAGAAGTTGACGTGTACCTCAATATATGCAATATGAAAGCTCACATTTCATAAGTAGTTTCATAACGTAAATGTGAGCTGTTTTATTATTAAATAAGAAGCAATGTGTAACATTTTAAGAACATAGATTTGGTCTTAACTGGAACATGATGCCGACAGAGTTGTATTAGTGTTGACACGATTGTTATAAAAAATTTCGAATTTCATTTTAAATTGACGTTAAATCTATAGCAAATTCGAAGAAAGCTATAGCTTTGATTCAGAAATACGGACACTAAAATAAGACCTAATTTTTCTAATATATGAAATATCACATCAAATTCGTCAAAGTAGTTTTGTTTCGTCCGAATTTTAGTTTTAATTTTGGCTCCAGGGAGTTGTTTTTGTACGAAGTATAGAGCAAGTAATTAAAGGAACTACAATTTAAGGAAGTGTGTTGAATAAGAAATATTTGATTTCATTTCATTCATTAGTATAATAGTTACAATGTGAAATTCTTATCCTTAGAGAAAAATTACAAATTAATTATTGTATATAATATTATATTATACATTGACCATATTTTTTATATTTATTTATAATTTGCTCTATGCAGGTATATGAGTATATTTGTTTACATTGTAATACATTTGCTTATACACTTATAATATCTTTATGTTTTTATTATGAAGGCATTAAAAAAAACTGGATTACGAAAACGATAAAAAATTGTTAAATTGCTTGAGAAAAAGAAAAATGGGAAATTGTCAAATCATAAAAAAAAACAGTTTGAATCATCTTTATATAATGAATACAAAACATAAAATCGAAATCTAAAATAATGTGTAGGAGATGGAAAATGACAACAACCTACACTTAAAAAATTTTAAGCGGACAGGGCTATTGAAATTCATAAGATTCAAAAAAAATTGCTGATATTTTTGAAATACAAAAAAATTTTATTTCTTATAATATCATAATTTTCTGATATTTTCTGTTTTTACGTTACATCAAATCCTGTGGATCAATATACATAAATATGTAACTGAATATGTATTTTATATGTGGCGTATGAATTCGATATCCTCTAAGGATATACGCATCATTTTATAAACCATTTCAACAAGAAGGAAATTCATATATATTTTCCATTAGGCTGTACACGTAACTGACGTAACGTAATGTGTATATCTAGATGTAGTACATAATACATAAAGCATTATAAAGTCATTTTATACATGTGTGTATAACACTTGTTTTGATAACATTTATTCATGTACATTTATGTATAAAAGTATAATTTGAGTTCGATAAGAAAATATAATTGAATTACAAATTTGACATTAATAGCCAAACCGATATTAATCGTATAACAGCACACAGGTGAAATTTTATCTTTTTAAAGATAAAATCTTCAAATTTTTTTTTTGGATAAAAATATTGAAAAATATTTGTGATAGTGTCTTGAATGCAATAATAATAAATAAATTATGTGTAGGTATATGTGTATTTACTTTATTGCTCATTTTAGGTTGATTAATTTTGTTAATTGAAAAAGATAATAAAAAAAAAATATAAATAGTATGAGATTAAAAATGTGTGAACAATAATGCTTTTATAGCGAATTTGAAGAAAATTTAAAACAAACTTTGTTTATTGTATCCCCACTTTCGTTTTTTTAGTTACCCATCGTCGGCTAAATTTACCATATTTGTTTGTTTAGGTTCCAAAATTAAGAAATTATACAAATATTTCTTGATCGGGAGTCTTCGATCGTTTGTCTACTTACGATTTTTTTACTGTATATTGCCTATACGCACATTATTTTTATACTTTCGATTTTGCTTATCAGTTTTAGATTGACGAACGTATTTAATGTAGGACACCACACCAAAACATGGGTAATATCATTGCAAGATAGAGCCAGTGAACAACGCGTAATTTTATTTTTCATTTTCAACTGACGGCCATTTTACACGAGAATTTTGAAGTAATTGCCTTTCTGCCTTATTTTGCCATGTTGAATTTCCATTTTAGCCCAAACTTCTAAACTATACGATACACAAACGCTAACATATTACTCCGACACTTAACCACGACATCCTGTATATGAAAATTATTTATGAATATATTCTTCATATTAATGAACGATTTACTTATTATTTTAGTTTGTTTTCGTCTTCATTTTTTCTTGATATTATTTATACTACGGACCCATTTATCACATTACATTTATACATTTTGTATTATATTTGTAATTAGGACACTAATCTTTATTAGCTACATATAGTAGGTACAAGTATCCTCAGTAGTTAGTCTAATTAATTTTAATATTAATTTTCTCATTTTATATTGAAATATTTATAGTTGCTCATATCTTATGGCAGTATATCATCCTAGTCCAAAATGTATCTGTAATGTCAAAGAAATTTAAAGAAATATTTTATGAATACTTATGTATAAGTTTATAGGTGTGTACAATATAAAGCTACATCGCGTTACATCAAAGCAAATATTTGACTTAAAACATTCCTCAATTCATATACAAATTTTTCACCATATAAATTAATTTTTTTGTTTCTTGGATTTCTACTCTCACACACACAATTTTGTAGAAATGTAGTTTCGGAATTGTTATTTTATATGCTTAAAGGAATTTAATTTCATCTATTTTATTTACCAAATACCATAAAGTTTTTGTACATATACGGTATAGAACAACATATTATGAACATAAATATTTATATGAAACCTAATTTTTAAATCCCCTTCAAAAGTTTTTTAAAATTTTTGGAATAAAACATTCAAATTTTATATACGCACCACCTGATATGATATGCTTATATTTATGGTGAACTATAGATTTTAAGCTCTCACTATTTAATTTAAAATTCAGGGTAATTTGGAATATACGAGTATATAAGTAATCTCATATGAAAAAAAATTACTATCATAACATTATTAAATATTTTTAGTTAACAAAAAACATTATTGGTGCGTCATAGGGATGGTACATGCGGTAAAATTCCCTGTGGGGCTTAAATATTATAGATAATTTATTTCAAAAGAAAATGTCGAAATATCTGATGAAATAAAATTTTTTATTAAAAATTTTTTAGGTATTTACCTTTTGAAATATTAAACAAATATAATTAAAGTATTTATAAATATAATGGTAATAATATGTTTTGGAAAGAGTTTTTATATTATTAGTACCCAAAGCTTTTCGCTGATTGAGAGCGGAGCTAAATTAGAATAAAAGAATTATAATAACAAGTATAACTGTTACACCAACTGTTATACTAACTGTTATACCGACTGTTATATTAACTTTTATACTATGTTTTATACAAACTGTTATACTAAGTGTTATAAAAACTGTTATACAAACTGTTATACTAACTATTATACAAACTGTTATAAAAACTGTTATACTAATTGTTATACAAACTGTTATACTAACTTTTATACAAACTGTTATACAAATTGTTATATAAATAAATACGATTATTTTACTGATTCTTTTTCAACACCTTTTCACCCTTGCAAATGTATGAACCAAATGTATGTAAACAAATTCCTCTTGTAATATTTTTACACTTTATTATATATCATTATGTTTACTTGAATTACGAATCAAGTACAACTCTGAATTTATGTACAAAAACTGCAATTTTTCTTTTTCAAATATAAAGTCGAAAGTTTCAACTTAATAAAGATATTTTGACTTAGCAAATTCTCATTTTAAATATAACATGCACTTTAATATTCAGACAAGAAATTGTCTGTGCGGACATTTACCAAGCAAATTTACATTTTTAGAAATTTTCATTTGGAAGAATGAAATTGAATGTTGTTTATATATGCAATATAGAGCCTAGAATACGAGTATATACAAAAATAAAAAAAAAATGCAAAATCATTTAATTCTCAATATTAGAAATGATTCTCTAATATTGATAAAATTCTATTTGAAAAACTTTTTATAATATTTAAAGTAAAATTCTCATATTCTTGATTATTTTAGTTTACATTGATTGGTTGCCTATGCATAGAAATATTTTTAATTTAAGAAATATGGTTTCATAAGATATTTCAATAATAATTAAAAAATTGCAATTTTAAATGAAATTTCAATATTAAATTGGTAAGTATGTATGTATACATTTTTAGAAAATAGATGAGGATTTTAAGTTATTTTGAAATATTTTAATTAACTTTGATTTTGAAAAATGTTCAATTGGTAAAATTCATTCAATATTTTCCTAATATATACTTTTAGTAATTGATGTATTTCTAATATTCGTGTGTTATGAAGAAGGAAAAGATATGTAATGTTCGAAGTATATTCGAAAATCAAATTCAACTGTTAATCAATATTATTTAAATTAATTATTTAACACCTTTAAGTCTGCAGGGTTATTTTGTTATATGAATTCATTTTATTAGATTAAAACCTTAAAAAAGGAAAACCTTTAATTGTTATATGTTATTATATAATTGAAAATATAACAATATTTTAATATATACTTGTATGTATAACAATTATGTGTACAAGCAAATTAAGTATGCAAAATATTTTACAAAAAAATGTCATGAAATTTGTACGTATACACGCTAATGATGACGAAAATATTTTACATACTTGACGTATATACATATATATTAAAATACATACATATTATACACATATGTATGTATAAGTATGTTCCCCTTCTCAAATTGGGTAATTTAATTATGTATAATTCAAGTGTATATATTTATTAGTATACTTACATGCATACAAATTTGTGTGGAACAAAATAAATGATCAATTAATCAAAAATAAAAAAATATTTTTTTGAAAAAAAAAAATTCAAACGATTATTAATTTTATTATAATTATTATTATTTTTATTAATAATGAACTAATTATATACAATCATATAAAGATTAATGTATCCATTATGATCACATCTGAACACAAATGACGACTCTCTATATATTAGTGAGTAATATTTCAAGAATATTGAGTTAACAAAGTAACATTAACACAAAATTTTAAGACAAAAATAAAAAACCAAATAATATTTTTGGTTTTCCTTGAATAAAGAAATTTATTTTTATTTTAAATATTATGGTATTAAAATATAAACATTAGCAAAAGATAAAAAGAAATTCATAAAATTTACAGTAGGTGTATACCAAGAGATACACCTAAAAGTATGCAATATAATTTTGTTTTTGAAATTTATTAAAAAACAAAAAGCAGAAAAAAAAATCAAAACAAAAAAGAAGAGGATGAATGAAATTTTTGTTTGTTAAATTCAAAAGGGTTAAAGGAAAATGGGTAAAAACTAAATAAGCTTTAAAAATATTTTTCCAAACGAATGACTTTTTATACATAAGGGAGAAATTTAAAATTTAAAAAAAAAAAAATGCGTTTTGTGTATATAAGAGAACAAAACAATTCAATTTTAAAGGACCTTTTGAAATTCTCATAATATTTATGGGATGAGGGAAGAAAATTTTTTTTTTGGTAATATTACAATGAAAAGTACTTAATTTTCTGGAAAATTTCAATTTAATCTGTTGTTATTTTTACAAAAAAAAATTGGTTTTTTGACGGTTGTTTTGTTTTTCGTCCGGTGATTTTAAAGGTTTAATAGTGTTGATATTTATATACATATATATATCTACTTTTTTGTAAGATTTTGAATTTTCATCAGTTCTAATATTTTTTTTAATTATTTTATTAACTTTTTCGATACACCTTTCAAAAAAATTAATATTTTTATATTGAAATTTTAATAAAATGTTGAAAAATATTTAAATACAAGTCAAATATTTTAAATTTGTAGTATTTAGGAGTCAAAATATTGAAATCTCATACATTTAGAGACCAACATTATATTACAAAACAACGGGCATAGGTGGTCTAAGTGTGTCCTTCGGGTGGCCGTGCAACGTTATATATTAAAGAGCCTTTGAATGTATTAAAGAAAATGAAGGGCTTTTATGCATGTTTTATGGCCTGGAATTAAAAATTAAATTTAATTAAAATGTAATTTATTTTATACCATTGAAGATTTGAAAATTATTATTAATTGCATATTCTATTGAATATCACATAATTTGAATCTACTTAATTCTATAATAATTCTAATATTGATAACAGTTACAACAATATCTTTAGAATTCCTTTTATGAATTAAATAAAAGTCTTTATTCTTCGTAATATTTCTTTATATTATATATAGAAGAATCTCTTATATATTATGTTAATCAATTATATTGCATTATCTTTGTATGACAGCGAAATAAACGAATAATCCTTAAACAATATTCTCTTTATATTCAATATAATTTCAAGAATTCATTGAAAATTTATAAAATCTAATATACATTTGAAATATATATATAAAGATTATAGAGATTCTAATAAATATAATCGTATATATAATGAAAATTTATGTATGTATATGTAGATTTTGAAATTTATTAATCCTTCAAAGATTTTTCATCTTAATTAGTGTCACAAAATTTTTAATAAATTTCTTGTTCATTATCATTCAATATTGTTATTATAATGTTTCGTAATTTGAATAGCACTTCTTAATATATTAAATCTCTTAATAATATTGATTTTTTGCTTTTGTAAATCTTCAAATATAATTATTAAGGCTAAAAATTTATGGGTATAACGGCCTTATATTCATTTGCATATTTTAACAAGAAAAGTATATAAGTCTTGTATATGTAAACATATGTATTGAGAAACTTGCTTTAAGTTTCTATAATGAACTAAGGATATGTTGTCGGACATGCGGTTGTCAATTAAATCTTTTTAATGAAAATGGAAGCTAATTGCAATGCTGTAAATTATTTGGCACATTTGTCCCAAAAGCCATTTTTATTTCATATTAAATCAGTGAGAGATTGACAATAATTTATTGAAAAAATAGCATGACAGTAAGAATTCAACAATTGACAAGCCGTCAATTGGAATTTCAAAAATTTGACATTTTTAATAATGTCAGTGTATAATTATTTCAAAAAAATGTGTCAAAATCTTTTCTATCTAGTAGAATTTTTTATAAAAGGTATGCCAGCAATGGTAGCCCATAAAAAATGCTCAGTCATAGTAGCAGAATGCGCTTATCGGAGCTTTACTGTCCTATGTATATGTGTATATTATATTTTTGTAAGTATATAATCGATATATCGTAAATATGTTATAATTTTTATAATATTAAGTAAAATTTTCTATATGTGTGTAATTTACTTAATACGCTACATGTAATTGGTAATAATTTTAATAATATTAAATTTCAATACCTATATTTAGTAATTATATACTTGTAAACAAAGTTACATAAATCAATTTTCTATATACTTACACATACATAATATATATGTGCATATACGACGCACATATATGTATGTATGTGTTATGTACGCGCTTAATACTTAATAATTATGAATATTCAAATTAATTGAAATGAAAATTAATTGCTCAACTTAATTATCACTTAGATAAATAACAGTGACCCAAAATATTATTCTATATTATATGAAAGAAAAGCAAGAAAAAACAAAATTAAATCAAAACATCAAAAAAAAAAATTTATTTTTTAAATCGCATCTTTCATCATCATTATCCTTTATTTTTTTAAACGAAATTTTTTCGTTAAATAATTTTCAGTAATTATAAAATATTTATGTATATACAGGGTGATTCTGTAAAAAATTTAGTGTCTTATATATCATTGTTAATTGATCTCATTGCAATTTTGTTTAGAATTAATTATCAAAGCGAATAATATCGTAAAAACAGGCACTTTAAGAAATAAGTCTTCTTTTCATTTGATATCTCTACTTTGTGCTATATTTTTTGGTCTTTTACTTGAATTGATTCCGTGACAAGCAGGCTTACATCAAATATTTCTATGGGCGTCTGCATTTCCTTCAGTTTTATGGCCTCTAATTCAAGCTTATTTCAAACATATACACATTACTTGTAGGGAACAACAATTGGTTGTGACAAAGTAGTTCTGACGGCAGCGATATTTTTCCAGTATTAAGTAGTAGCGAGAGTTTGGCAATATTCATTAAGAAATGTCTCAGTATAATATGCCAAATATTCTAGCTGAGTAATATTTATAAGGAATGAGGATCTCTGGATAACAATAGGCAAGGAATATTAACATTACGAAATAGCGAAACTCTTTTTTGATATGGAAGTTTGCACTAGGCATAACTTTTTTTATGTGTATTATGAAAAAAACGCATTTAAATGTGAATGTAATTAAAGCTAGACATTTTGTAGACTAAAAAATTTACGAGGAATGGTCGTGTGTTACAGAACGATTGTTAAAATGGAGGCTTATAGAATAGAGATTGTGGCCAAGGAAATTTCAACAAGTAAAAATTACTCGAAGTATTTTTTTAATATTCTTGTGTCTCAGAACCATTTGAACTTTCAACTACTACTCTATCATCATGTCTATCAGTTTTATCATTTTGCGGTTCCTCTGAACACATGTAGAATAATATTGTTATACTCTTTTAATAATCACTCTGTATATGTTTATATAGGGGTGAAAGCCTACACAAAAAAATCGGTTAATATTTTTCATAATTTAATTCAGTTTAAGCAAAGTAGAATTATGTGTCACAGACAACAAAAGAAAATGGAATGGGTTGACATTATCGATTTCCAAAATAAATCTTGTATATAACAAGTACGTATATATAAATATATACTTATGCATGCCTAATATACATTTGATTTATTTTAACAACATTAAATAGAAGAACACAGAGAGTAATACAAAAAAAATTCAAAAAAAATTCATTCTAAAAATAAAATTTTTATGAAAAGAAAATGAGCACAAAGTATGTATATGGGAAAATTTTTTGTATAAGTTGAGAAATTAACAGAAAAAAAAATTGAGTTCAATAAAACCGCACATCACTGGTAATTTACATTTTATTTTTCTTCTTTATAAATAAAAAATTCTTCGGTTATGATTAAAAGAAACAAAAAGAGGCACATAATGCTTAAAAAATTCCAGAATCATAAATGTTAATTAAAAATTTGAATGTTAAATTTAGTGTTTAACTGATTTTAAAAGGAAAAGTATACAGAATTTTAAAACATATTTTATGGGGGATGTACAAGGGGCATATGAAATAGTATATAGATTTTTTTTTAAAGTTTGAAAAAAGATAAAAAATTAATTTTGCCCGAATAACAGCCTCAAACAATTTAACATAAAAGGTAATAAAGTAAAAAAAATTCTGCCTTCTGATTGTAAGGAGACCGCAAAAGAAATGGCTCTTATAAGTAATATAGAGGGAAGCCATGCGAAGCCCATGCATTAGGCCAACAAGAAAGCTCATCGGCAACTCGCAAATGAACATCCCACATCCCCCTCGCAATACAATTCCAAAAAACATCTACCTGAAGCAATTAACCTCTTTGGCGAATCTTAAAAGCCCCGCCAAATATTACCTCGGCAAGCCATTATACGAGAAATCGCGCAGGATACGTTTCCTCTTCCACATAAGAGACGGATAGACACGAAGAACATGTTTCGCATCCTCCACCTCCACAATATCCTGACATCCACGACATACATCCGTCTAATAATTCATCGTTGTAATGATATCACTCTCATTAGGCCAAGCAAATCTATAATTTTGAGTGAAATTTTACTTGCCGCTTTATCAATTTGTAGTTCATGCGCATATGTCTGTAGCTTATACTGTCTAAAGTTACTATCTAAAGAGAACGAGCCAGTTTCCTCAGATTAAACTATATCCCGGAATATTGAGGGTAAAAAATACCTAAATTTAGTAGATTTAAGTTATACGTGACTTAAAGAAAGCAAAAATTTTTTCTATACTAAAAGAACACTTAAAATTATTCAAGCAGTTTAAGTGCGTACTTTAAAAATTTAATAATTTCTATATAAAATTTCAAATTTAATATTTTTTAAAAGTAAAAAAGGATTTTAACAAAAAATTAAGCTGATAAAATACCAAACAAAAAATTTTGTTTTTTCTTTATAATCAACTTAATAAGTTAATTTTGCGGTTAGTGGTGAAAAAAAAAGTTTTCGATTTTAAAAAAACAAATTTTTTATGCAAAATACTTTTATTACGATTTATAAATCAAAAAATAAACAAAAGCTCTTATTATATATGTATACTTAAACACATATACACAGTTATGTAAATTTTTTATAACTGTATACTCCAATTATTATTAATATTAAGTTACAACTCTCTATACTAGGCAACTAAACACGTACTTTATACAATACGAGAAATTTTATAGCAAAAAAAAAAGAGTGAATTTACGGGATTTCATTTAATTTTATAATTATTCAGATTTTTTCTTTCATTATTTTAATTATAAATACCGTGTGCCTGAATTCTTTGAAATAATTTCGAGAAAAAAGAATTGAAATATACAGAGAATGTTGGTGATAAAAAATGCCAAAATTTAATCGATTTTAAGACTCATTTAATAATTTATAAAAAACAAATTTTTTTAATTTGAATTCATTTGAATTTTAATAATGTGTCAAATATTTTAATGACATTGTCATATATTTTTGGTATATGAGCCGAAATTAGAATAATACAGGAAAAAAAAAGTGCTGATGATTTTTAAATGGTAATAAAATATAAGAGGCTTCTATTACTGACTTCTTAACTGGGCATTGTTTGACGAAATATCACTTGCACAAACTGGAACTCCTTTTTGTGTAGGTTCTGTAGGAGTGATGAGGAGACGGTTATATACATATATTCTGTGTGACTGTCCTGCTTTGGTCAGGAGATGCAGATTGTTTGGAAGAGGCTTTCTCAGTGTTGCGCCTCCAACTCCTTGAGGAATATTTCCGGGTATTTACTTGGATTGGGGTACTCTAATTGCGATATGGGAGGGCTACAATAAGCCATGGCTGGATGCGGTGGTCTGAGGGAGGAAATTCCTTTGCCCATATCTCTCTTCAATAAAAAAAAAAAATATATGTACGAGTATATGAGACGGACAAATTGACCTGATGTCGGTGCTTTCCCTCTTCAGAGCTGTTTTACTCAATAAATTAAAGAATCGATTTAAATTTATACGATTCTAAATCGATTATGTTAAAAATCTTAGGTAAACTTAAAGGATCATGGACCATAACATGAAACACAGAAATTCATTACGAACTGCTCTGAGACGAGAAATTTGTAATAATATGTAGGTTCAGATATTTACAAAACAAACAATTAAACAATAATTTTATTGTTTATTGATTTACTCAAAAGAAAAATTTATGAGGAACTCATTTTGTATATCGTCTGCTTAAAATGTCATATCCTTGGTAACTTATCTATTTATTTCATACTACACATTTTAATATTTATTTTCTTTGATATTTTATATTTTGACAATAATTTCAGTTAATAAGAAAAAATAAATCAATAAAAAATCTTTATTTTTCCCAAAAAGAAATTCAATATATTTTGCATAGACATTAAAATTTGAGAAGAATTTCAAAAAAAAAAAAACATCCTTTATCTTTTTTATTTGGTTTTGGTCACATACGAATTTGGCCAGAATATTAATAAAATCGTTAATAAAATTATAAAATAAATAAATCGCAAGAAATATTGAAATGAAAATTATCTCAAATTATTTAATTACGTATTTTACTTAGTACCGGCACTGTATGAACTCGTAGATGGTTGATAGAATTAATTATCAAGGTAAAATACAAAAACATAAAAATGATTCCAATCGATTATCCTTGTAAATAATTTTTAACAATATGAAACATAATAATCTCAAATATATGTACTTACAAACAAATAAATATCTTATTTAGATATACACACAATTAGTTTGTAATTTTTAAGGATTCTAGAGAATAAAAGAAAAAGACGTAGTATAAAATGAAATACGATCTGTAAATATGGGATGAAATTTTCACTATAAAAATGAAATAAATATAAAGAAAGATCTAAAAAGGAAAATTTTCCCCACATGAATGTTTTTCTTCTTAGCTTACGTCAAAAATTAATGATAACCAAAGTATATATGTATATGTAGATGTAGGATGTATTTTTTTTTCTTCAAAGATTTGGAACTTGATACTTTTAATCGTACTTTTGTTAAATGAGTGCGGTATATAAATTAGGTAATTATTTTATTTACAAAATTTTTTATATACGGGTTATGTGAAAATTTTCTATATAAAAATTTATGTACATATGTATGTATGTATGTATGTATGATAAAAATTCGAATTTGATTGATGCTTCTATAATATGTAGGTGCTTCAATTATTAAAGATTACGTAAAAAATTGTGCTTAAGAATCTAATTATCTTCAAATATATACACATACATATTTTTTTGATATTACATCATAAATATATAGAATTTTGGCAACAATATAATTATTTGTTTTTGCAATAATATTTTATTTTGCGCAAAAAATTTAAACATATTGTATATAATAGGCAGGCGTATGCAATCTTTACACTCTGTATTATGGGCTAGATTAAAAAGCAGAGACATTTACCCTTTTCATATCCACATCTTTTTGAAGAAGATCTCCAATGAACGTATCTAAGAGTGAAAAGTGTCTTCATCAGATTACCAGTTTTTCTTCATCAGATTTCCACTCGTAGAATACATGTTGTACATACATCGTTTAGCAGATAAACATTCTCGCAAATATAATAGATATTTGATTTCAATCTCTTTGTAATTTCGCTCATTAAAACGGAGGTCATTAACGATACCTGACGACTGTTGTAGCACAAATATGCTCAGCTCACAAATGGTCATGTTTCAAAAAATGAGGGTGAATAAATGTGAGCTTTCAAAAATTGAAATTTAGTGGTTTTCTAATTATTTTTATGCAATTTGCATTGAACTGAAAAGTTTGATAATGTTATACCTGCAATTTATACTGCCGTTAGTTGGCCGATATTTGAATAGATTTTCAAAAAAAAATTTTTTTGCGGGCCATAGATTCTACATGTCTGCATTACATATACGAATAAAATATACTGATAGCTATAATATAAATTAGATGAAATCGTTAAAATGTTCAAATGTATGGAGGGCAAAAAGAGAAAAGAAATAAAAAATATAAATCATATTTTAAGTGTTGAAGCAAATTTTCTACTTGAATTCCAATGAAAATATAGTTAAGGCCAAATTGTTACATAATAAAGTTTTGAAAAAATCATTATGAACTTGATATATACGGGTATATACGAGTATGAGATATTTTTTTATGTAATAGTGTAGACATCATAGCACTTGAATAAGATAAGTATAAGAATAAATTTTTGATTTTAAAATATTTTTTGATAGCAAAAGATTTTTTTTTAAATAATTCAATAAAAGTCAAAGCGGAGGTAGCAAGGAATTTTAAAAATTATTATTGGATTTCATTCTTTTTAATTTAATTATTTTTAATTCAACTGTGTCTAATATTTATACCATTACAATATAATATGAGCGTTTAAAATAAATAATTTAATAATGTTATACTTATACGCGTTTTAGTTGTAAATTGATTGTGTTATTTAGCTTGTACACTCGTAATGTAATTATCTATGTATATGTGGGCGAGTATATATTATTACTCTAGGTCATTTGAATATTAAATTTTCTTATTCTTTTTTTAGAATATGTGTGAATGTATGAGTTTTAATTATTGCGTGTATATACTTTATGAACTTTTTCCTTATTTTTTTTATCCTCAATAAATTAAAGAACTTTATTTGAAATTTTATTAATATAATACGCCTTGTATATTATGTAAATGTACGTAAATATAACGTATTATATTGTATGTATGAATATTGACTTTATGTGTTGTTTATTATACGGGGACGAAAAAATGCTAAACCTCATCATCTTCGAAAATTCAAAACATGTAAAAATTTTGATATATTAAATTCACCATTTTACTTGAACACGAAGTTCACCACATGCAGAATTCACCACACTTAAAACTCACCACATTTAAAATTCACCACACTCAAAATTCACCACACTTAAAATTTACTACTTGTAAGGATTTACGTTAGTTGCGTTCATTAATCCGATTCGAATATTATAGCATTGAAACGGAATATATCAATGTACAGAAAGGCTAAAATACTATATGGAAACACATTTCTGTTGTAACGAATGAAATATAAAAATTACGACACCATACTTCGTTGTTCGAGTTACTTTGGTATTGATGACCGATTTCCCAATAACGATTTTATATACCTTGAGTCAAGACTGTATTAACTCAAAGAAGGCGACTACTCAAATGTGTAAAGGATATAAAGAATTTCAAATATTTTGGCCGTCAGGTTTGGTTTTTAAAATATTTTTAGAGTGGGTTTAATAGTAAATATTTAAATCCAATAATATGTATTATTAATATATTTTAAACTGTTTCGGCTAGAAATAGTTTTTCTTTTTATGACTCCAATAAATTCTCAAAATAAATTTTTCTTGAGTTAGTAAGTACACTCGCAGGAGAAGCAATTCATTTTACTACTAAAACACTTTTCTTTATATATACATATAATTTTTTCTAATAAATTCTCGCTGATTTGAAAAGAATAAAGATTTTTTTTTGTGTAGATTGTAAAATATTCGAATACATGTATGTATGTATGTATTTCGAATCTAGTTCAAATAATTAGCATATATAAGTATATTTACATTATGCGTAAGATTTAATTGAGATAATACCTTATATATGAGACCTAGTGTCTCTTAATTGTTTACATAGTAAAGAGAACGTAGGTAAACTAAAAAAAAAATAGAAAAATATTAGCAGAAGAAGACGAATGGAGACTGTATAAGTTGAAAAATAGTGAAATTAATAGTGAAAAATTAAAATAATAAATAAGAGTATAATTAAGAAAATTAAAAATTTTAATTATGTAAACACAATGTAATCTAATCAAGAAATTTAGAAACGAAAAAATAAAATATTTTTATTATATAGACAAAATTATTGTGTATTCAAAAAATTTCCAAGCTATAAGATAATCAGCTTTGTTGGAAAATTTTTATTTCTTACATAGTCTTAAAATATTGTAATCGTCCCATCGTTTTTACTGTCGAAAGATAAATAAACACATACTGTGCAAATGTATGTCCACTCCGAGATATTTGATTGTCGATAACTACAATGGTCATGTTCAAACTTTGCTTTATAAGTTTGTTGCTTCCAATTCCATATAATCCCAACTGGTCAATCAAATGATATAGAATTGCATACAATTTCAAAATTTTTCATTTATTATACAAAATATTTGAGTTTTTTTTTTGTATAAAATTGTTTTACTCTCTTTATTGCTATCAATTCTCTTTTTTTCTCAGTGTACTAGAATATCTTTAACAATTTAATGTAAAAACTTTTGAAATAATTTCAATAATTTTTTATTAAAAATTTCTACGATTTTCGATTCTACGAAAAATTGTTTGGAATACTTTAACTATATAGTCGAGAATTATTTGGTATACTTTCGATTGTTAGAAATTTGTGAACTTTTGGTCAATTGGTATATTTTTCATAAGTACCGCATTGAAAATTTTTTTGCAATTAATTTTTTTTGTTTACGGGTGCGCGTATATCAAATTAAGCATATAAAATAAATTGGTTATCTTAAAAAAATATTTTTTTATCAATGATAAATTTCTAATTGAATTTTGAAAATAAATAAAATTATGACGTTCTTTATTACATATTTAACAGTTACTAATAGTTACTATGTACAATATTACGAATGAATGCTAAAGTAAAAAATGAGAATTATTTCCATTTTTCCACCATTCTCATCGGTGGAAAAATGAGAATTAATAAAAATTAATTAGTAACTGAGTTTAATAAAATATAAATTACTTTAGAAACGGTAAAATAAAATAAGCACTAAATGATAGTGATATAAACTTTTTAGTGATGAATATTTCTGGAAATTTTCCCAAAACTCGAAATCTCGTTGATTTTTGGATTTGCTTTGAGGACGGTGGGAACGCACCGTTCAGAAACCGAGTAGGGCTCCATCAGAATCAAATCAGAAATCCCCCCTCAGAATCAGAACCGGACCTGGATGACATCAGACAATGCAAAAAGAGGGGCTTCGTTGTACTATTCCAGATGGGAAATCATTGGATGCTACAATTCTTTCCTGATTCAACCTATTGTTATAAGTTATTGATTGATGTAGAGCCGCTTATTTAAATATTTTAGGCGGCATTCATAATTGTTTAAGGAGGGCGCGGGGATATAACATGAGGCAATAGCCTCATATTTTTTTCCTCAAGCATTGAAAATGAATTTTCTTGAATGAGGTAGTATGCGTTCCTATTCCCTCCAATAGTACAAAATTTTCAATTGTACAAATTAATTCAATGTGTTTGTATGTGTGTCATTGTGAAAACTTCATTTATATAACAATTTATTTAGTTCACTATTTCAAGTCGGTTTATTGCTGTGTCATTATTTTTGAATTCTTTTTAAAGCTTACGAAAAAATAAAATCTATAAAAATTATTTAAATTGTTGTTATAACAGAATGAAAAACCATTCAATTACTTTTATACAATACAAATTGTAAGTATACATACTTATACATTTTCAACTATTATACATATTTTAAAAGTGTAATAAAGTGGAAAAAATGAATACTTTTCGATTGTAATAAATTTTTTGGTAAATTTCATACCAAGTTATTCAAAAAACTACGTTATATAATTGTGTAATAAATGTACGTAGATATTAAAATATTAAAATGGTGTATAACTAGAAATCAATTGAAATAAAATGAATAATTAATGACTCTTTCTTGTACTTGAATAGTTTTTCTATATAGTGTTTTTTATTGATTCTGAATTTCTAAAAGAATTAAATTAAAAAAAAAAAAAATAAATTGCTGAGTTTTATAGTGCCAAAAACTTTTCATTTTTGTATTGATTAATGAATTGTTAAATTTTAATAGAGGCTGACAATATTCTGACATATTATTGTAATTATTTATAGAATGTTATAATTTTTAAAATATATTCAAAGTTATCAATGCCTGATTATACGATGTTAAAATTGTTTGCTGTATTGAATAAATTTTCGATATTCCATGATCGTAAATTTTAATAGTATATTCGAGATTTTTGAGCATTAAGTTTACTTAGATCTTTGGTTTATAAATATGCGTTGTGAGCTCAATTTCATTAAAGAATTTAAAATTTTTTTTTCTAAGAATTCCAAGACTAACATCTTAACACATAACTTTATGTTTACGACGTTTTACAGTTAAATTGTGTTTAAAATATTTTTTAATTTTGTCACACCTAACATACGTAAGTTGAGCTCTAATTTGGTATATCAACCAATTTTTCTATTTGTTAAAAGTGTTTGAGATATTTGAATATTTATATTCTTGCACCATTGTAAACTGTACCCTTCCATACGAGCAGTATCATTTCTGCCGAATCTAATCCAATGAAAAATAGTAATCCATTTATAAATAAACGGCCCTGTAGAAATTAAAGTAACTTTTATACAATATTATTTATAATTTTTATATGCCATTGCTTTTATATTCTTAAATTAAATGAAATTTCGCTTCAGTCAGCTACTTGTACAATTTTTTTTATTGAAATTCTAAAAATGGATCTAATTTCAATATAAAAGAATAAATTATATAATAAGTCAATTTTATATTTTTAGAAGTTTCCAGTATATTTAATAAAAGAAACTAGAAAAACAAAAAGAAAATGAAAGCGAAAATTTTTGGTAAGGAAAGTTTTAAAATTACGTTCTCGCTCTTGAAATTCTGTTTAAATAAGAAAAAAAAAAGAAGTTCAAGTTTTCCATAATAATTTTCTGGAATCTATACAAAAAAAAAAAATAAAAAATAAATATGAGAAAAGAAAAATGTTAAAAAATGTTTTCTTAAAGTTTTTCTGTTCCTTTATAAAATAATCAAAAATCTTTTATATAAAAAGATTTGTGTGGTTTTTTGGGGGTCATTTGAGAAGCAACAGGCAAAATTTTCTATTATTTTTTTATAGCGTTTTATAATGCTATACTTGTATGCTTTTTATCATTTTGTTTATAATTTTATTTTGGTCCATTAAATTGGAATGATTGAATGAGAAGTTTATTAAGATTGAGAAAATTTGATTTGCATATATTTTTATTATTGTTGAATTTATATATGCACATACTTACATGATTGTGTAGATAATATAGTGTATTTACCCTATAGTAGTCCTATATAATATAGTGTACTCATTGAATTTCCATTTTGAAGCTGCATGAATTTCCAAACTATCAAATACAAAATTTCTTTATATAGGAAACAAATAATTTTTCTGGAAAATTTAACAAAAATTTTTATTGCTGGAAAATTTCAAAGTGTTCTTAACAAAGCTACTTATTAGCTATTTAAATTTTATTAAGCATGTTTTTAATCACTTTATATAAATAATTTAATTATGACCATAAATTTTTCGTATCTATTCTAATACAAAATTATTTTCTTGACAATTTTCGGGAAAATGAGGACAGATTGAATGTGCCCGCGATTTTGTAAAATGCAATGCATTGTATTTAATTATTTTCTGATTATATAAGAGTTATTTTCTTGAAAATTATTGTTATTTTGAAAAAAAAAAATAATAATATTTTCTTAATAATATTCTGAGTCTGCAATTGATTCTATTGTGAATTCGTAATGGTAAAATAATCGACCATATTGTTTCTTTTTAATGAATAAATTAAATTATTGTGAATTTTTGTTGATTTTTTTAATTTTTAAATGATTTTCAATGAATTTTTTAATGAAGAAATAATAATAATGAAATTAATTTAATTATACAATGAAATATAAGAGATAAATTATTAAATGCATTTGTCATAAATTTATTTGTTGTCTTTTTCAATATTTATCGAGAATAAAAGTTGAAGACTAATTGTTTTAATAAAATTATTAAAGATTCTACTTATATAATTCTAGAGTTGTATTGTTCGTGAAAGGTTGAAATATTTAATTGCATAAAATCACTAACTTGCAATTAAATCATACACCTGAGTAAAAGTTTAAATTACCAATCAATTAGTATTTCTATAAATTATTAGTTTTTAACTTATAAAAAAATAATAGGGTACATCACTAGTTGTTGGGATTCTCCAAAATTATTTCTCCAAAAATTCTCCAAAGAGCATTTACAACAAGTTTTAGTACATAAAGCAAATATTTTTAATCGAACTTATTATATTTTCGTTTAATCTTACATAAACGATGATTTGCTGGACTGTATTTTACCTTATTATTCTAATTAAATTGAAATCGGGTGGTGCTTTCGAACATTGAATGTTAAATTATTAGACTTGTTAAAATTTTGTGTTTCATCCATTTCAGTTTTCAAAATATATTTTTAGAATTTTATAGACTTATGCACTTTTATTATTATAAATTTTTGTGGTTGCTATGCAAGATACAAAAATATATTTTCATTTTATTTTTGTTTATGCAAATAACTGGACTTTTAATTAATATTTACATACATACATCCATACGTTATTTAATTATTATTCATTTTTTAAAAATAAAAATTTTTATAAATAATTTATGAATGAGTATATCAAAATCTTTTTAATAAATCTTTTTTGAAATCTTTTTAATAAATTTCCAACAGTGCTGAAAAAAATATAAAAAAAAATGTGCTTATTAGTTTCAATTTTGTTCATTCGACATCATTTTGTTCATGTACCCTCTATGCGTCTATTAAATTTTTACATTCTTCAAGTTAGAAGGATTAATAGCATTATAGGTAAATGTACCAATAAGTAAATGGCCGTCAATAACGTCGAAAGTTGAAACTAACCGCTTTCTTCTTAAACAGTATGTTGTAAAATTTTGACAAAGATTTTCTTTCATTCTTCCTCTTTTTTCAAATTATCGATTCTTAAAGTGCAAAATTGCAATTTCCGGCTCAATATTTCCTCGAAACTGTAATCTTTCCGAAAATTTATAAAAAACGTAAAAATGTTAATGGGTTACCAAAGAAATACAATAATTGTTTTGTCATAACTTACATAATTACCCGCCCAGTTCGACCATTATATTCGGTCATTTTTGTTATTATCCTGAAAGTATGCAACAACTATAATATATTTTATTATTTTAATCAGAATTATTTGAATTAAAATGTTTAAACTTGTTGCTTTATTGGAATATACTGGAAATGAGCTACTTTATACAAACTATTTGTTTAATCCGGAACCATTTTGTATTCATAACAGTATAGTAAATGAATATAATCGATAAATTTATTTAAAATAAATACACAATATTCATTCAAAAGGATTTAAGAGTTGTGCTTGTAGGTGGTGCTATGGGAATTTCGAAATCTGTAATTTAATTTTGTTTGTTTTGTTTTATGCGTCATCTTTAACATTCATGGATTTCCATGTACAGGAAATTAATATGACAAGTGCATATCATTTATGGGGCTCCTTGTTTTTTTTTTTGGTATTTCATTTTTTGTTTTTGGTGTGTTTTGGTATAGTTGGATTGTTCATTTTAATAAATGAAAAAAAAAAAAAATTATTTTTATTAAACCAATATTTTATCCAAAAAATTATGGTATCACATAATATTTTTTAATTATTCATGAATTTTATATTTTATGCATAGCACAGCTAGCTAAATGGTAAAATTAAATTAATATTAAATATTCAATTAAAAATATTTAAAAAAAGAAAATTTTATTTTTCCGAATTATTTAAATGTAAATTTGATATTTGTATGTTAGATTTAGTGAATTTTTTGAAATTTTTTTCAAAATTTAATTGTATTGGTTTTAAAGATTTTAATAGAATCTCTCTGGAAGTTATTCGATGATGATAAAAGTATTAAGCTATTCTCTTTTCTTGTGGATCATAGACAGTGTAAACTCCCGAAGAACATGTATTAGTGTTTCTTCTGTTGCCTTTTAAAATCAGTTGATTCTCTTCCAATACATTTTCGATTCTTAAGTCGGATATGTCTTGTCAAAAGGATCTGGAAACTGAACCCAAGACAGATGCTGCATAGTTTCAATCACCTTCAATTGATTTCGTTCCTGAACTTCTCCCAAACTTTTTGCGACGCAATTCTAAATATGCCATAAAATGTTATTCATTCGGAATATGAGCATTAAAATGTTATTCATTTATAAGTTGCTAAGCATTCTATAGGCTAGTGTTACCGTCATGGAAGAAGAAAAATTAAAGTATATTCTATTCGATATATATATGTATATATATATATATATGAGTATAATAAGACAAAATGAGAATATTAAATTAAAAAATGATAATTAGTCATGGAAATTTAATAACGAAAAAAATTTAATTATGTGTTATTGTATGTAATTAATATTCGAATGAAATATTAGAAATTTTTTTTCCATACCATATAATTAATTGAGGATTTATAAAGGACGAACAACATATACATTATAGTTTACTTTATAAACACGACTTAATTATTATTCACAGAAACCTTTTAAAACAAACTACATTAAATAGTGTTAAAGTAGTTTACAATGTTTATTGTAGTGAAAACAAGTGTTGCGTTGTTTCTAAGTTAATGTGAAATTTTGATTTGTGTAAGTGTGATGGGTAGGACAAGTGTATACTGTACACGATTCCTATAGATTTAAGAAATTTTCTTAATAAAACGAAAGCGGTATAGTAATAATTAGTTTCTTTAACTAAAACCCCATTTTTTTTTGTATAACACTATTAAATATCATTATCACATGTATGTATATCACTGTCACATGTACTTAAAAATTTCTTTCCCTTAACCATATTTGATTCGTTCTTTTTACAGGCTTTTATCATTCAAACCTTAAATAACGCTTCCAACACTTCCAATACCAACCTACATACAAAAGAGTACAGATATAAGGAGCAGTTGCAGAAAATAGAACACAAAATCCTGCTGTATACAAGTCTTTTCCTCGACAAGACAAGTCTTCAAAACTTTGTCTTCGAATCTTTGTCTTCGAATTTTTTGTTTTGAGAAGCGCTTGCGTCCTCATTGCCATCTCCGTTAAAGTGCTTATTGAATTAAAAATTACCATAATACCCTAAATTACACATTTTTCATTGTGCTTGGCAATACTTCTAATAAATTTTATCGTTTTAGCTTCTTGTCATAACTTCGTAGCACAATAAAGGGGTTCTCTATTATTTTTGAATTATCATTTTATTTGCAATAAATTCAAAATAAATTTAAAGCATTTTTGTTTTTTATTATCAAACAAAAAGAAAAGAAGATTAATAAAAGTGTTGATAGGACAACATTAAAATCCAAAATAATAAAAAAACAAACAGAAGAAGAAAACCAAAAAAAAAAACAAATAAAATGAACCTTTATGACAGTTTTATCAGGATCAGAGTTAAAGGTTTTATTTCATTTTATATATAAATTTTTTTTTAGTATTTAAAAAATAAAAACCAGAGAACAAAAGAGAAAATCTGATGTGGTCAGCATATAATCGACCGCAAAAATGAATTTTTTAATTAGAGGGAAAGTTTTGTACACGAAATGTTTTTTAAACACTTATGAACTTTGAATTGTAAGAAAGCTGGCAATCATCTAGTTAATTTGCATTGAAATAAATATAAATTTTATTCTTAGATCATTTCCATTTTCTGGAGTCTGATTTTCCCGAAAAATTGAACTTGAAAAATTTTCAAATTGAATTTTGTGGACTAACAGCTAGCTTTTTATACATGTCAAAAATATTAATTCGGCTTAAAATTATAGTTTGGTCTCTGACTTATATTATAAGAATATTCCCGAAAAATTTGCTTGTTCATTGTTTTAAAAAGTCAAATTGAAATATCAAATTAGGAGGAAATCACTAACTTATTTCCCTCTATATATATAAATGACCAAAAATATATATCCGACCAGTAGTAAAATCCTAATTGCCAGCGACAGAATTGCATTCCTTTAAGGTTATATATGTGGCTTGTCGTATTATTAAACAAGGGCTGCATTATTATAAATTATTGTAAAATCAGTTCCTAAAGTAATTAACCAAATAAGCGTAGTCAAACAGGCAGGCGTACGAGACCGTCTTCTCTCTATGAAAGGTTTATTTGTGTTTCTCTATTTCATTCTCTATTATGTTCTCCACATGAAATAGTGGATACATCACAATACATTCCTTATTGCATGCAATGTGATCCGTAAAATTGGAAAAAATAAGAACCTCCAAAGAGAAAAAAAAATAAAAATGTCATCGGGGTACCATGTATTCGTTATTTAAATTTCATGTTAATAAGAGCATATTTACACACACAAACATACAATATAATATACGCAAATCAACATAACAATAATTTGGGATTGATGAGGGTGCTAATGATAAGTCATTACAGTCAGTTAAATCAGTCTGCCTTCCTTTTATACTACTATATATGGTTTCATTTTTGAATTTAAGTTAAATTCAATGGTTCTTTTTAAATATTATCCTTTTTTAATAAGAAAAAGAAAATTTCTTTTTTTTTTTATTATATTTTTATTTTATATTTTATTTTATACACTTCTGTTACATTGTAAGTAGTGTAAAATGGATTCAAAGCTAAAAACAAAATTCTATAAAAATTTTTTTTTTACAAAGTATAGGAACATTTGCCACAAGTTTTTATTTTCTTCTTTTTTCTTTTTAAATTCTATTTTGGGTCCTATTGTTTTCTTATATTTTCTCTTTAATGTTATATCAGTATATATTTATTATTATATACTGTTATATAACCATTATATTTACTTATTGTCATGTAATAGGCATAAGCAATTGACATTCAGAATTTTCATAGTACACACCATTATAATCAATTTATGTTTATAGGGTTATACAATGTGTATAGGGTTGTATAATGTAGTGTGAGTGTGAGTTATGTAGGCTTATACCTAAAAAGTGATTTATACATTGTATAACAATTTGTTTTTTTTTTACATAATAATAATAACAGTATAAAACATTTAAAATTGACATGGTGTTATTAGAAGTGCACGATTTATTTTTGATTGTTTTTTCTCTTTCTCATGTTCTTTTTTTTTTAAATTATATGGTTGAATAAGATTTTATTATATAACAATTTAAGAATTTTATATAATAATTTAAGTATAATTTTTTGTATAACAATTTATTCGGAATCTAAATTATATGTGTAAAAGATATGACAGTTTTTATATGAAATTTATATAATTGTATACGATAATTTGAAGTTTAAATAAAATACCACAGGTGTACATGGGTTAATCTTTTGTATGGGTTAATATTAAATTTTTTAATTAGATTATTATTTTCTAACGAAATTCTTTAAATGAATATTATTTAAAAATTTTATATAAAATTAATTTTGAAAATTGTACAAAATTTTCAGTATTGCAATGAGTTTGGAAGACCACTGTCCTGGCTCTCAAAGTGATTATGAATTATCTTTTCAGAGTGATGTCACGGATTTTAGAGTAGAACACAATTTTTCAGTATATTTTTCAATCTAACATATTGTGTATAGTTTAAAAAGTACACATAAACGTCAATTTTCATGCTTACATATTCATAGTCTTATATTAATCGAATATGTAATGTGTGAACGGAAATAATAAGTGGAATATGGAACGGATACGGGGAAAAATACAAGAATTATTCACATTTATATCCGTGGAAAGTTTTCATAAATTTGATGTCCGCAAAAGACACAGGACAACATTATTATAATCCACTACATCTCACCTTATTAAAAGCTTGAAGCAAACTTGAAATTCTAAACTCTCTCTTTAATGCATTCAACGACCTTATGGACTCAGAGATCTCATAAAATTTGTTATTTTAAAAAAAATTTAGTAAATAAACTGCTTTTAAAGAATCTTTAAATAATCAACCGATGGTAATTTGGTATTTTGTACTTCTTTGGAACTACTACGCCATTGGTCTGGTGTTGCTCTCCAAATTATTTCTATAAATGTTTTATACTAAGTAGAAAAGCTCTTAAAACATTTTCATTAGAATATGGGAAAGTACATACCTCCTGAAACTAAGTATGTGAAATGTAGCCTTATTTTGGTCCACTATTCAATTAGTTAGTAATTTAGCAAGTCTGGTAATCTTAGTCATTTTCTATAGGCATAACGTATGCAATAACATTTGTATATAGCATACACATGTTGTAAGCATATCCTTTTTAAAATATATTCAATAACATGTATGTAAATATTATTCTGTTAAGAAAAATGTTCTCTAAACCGAGAAAAAAAAAAACAATATTAACATATGGAAATTGAAGTCTTTATTAATTTTTTTTTTAAATATTATTCTTGTCGTTAAAACACGAAATAGCGTTTTTAACCTAATTTAAATAATAAATGTCTTAACGTGTATGTATTTATAGAGGGCGCACGTATAGATTTATGCATAACTCATACTTGAACTGATTTTTTTTATATATTTTTACCATATTAACCTGTTAAGTCCAAAACTGCATGGGAATCCATTTATTTTCGCAGATGATCTTACAATTGTTTACTTAGGCACTCCCTGTTAAAATTTGGAGGAAGACATAAATGGCGACTTACTAAGAATAAATGATTGGATAGAGTTGTACAAGTTGACTATCAATACTGAAAAGGCCAATTACATGTTTTTCAAAAAGAAACATATAATATTGCTAATAATTACGAGGGTACAAAATTACAAATTGTTAATAATTACAAGCATCTCGATAAGTGATAATAAATGATGAATTAAAGCAGAGAGATCAGATAAATACGCTGCTGAAGAAAGCTAGGAATGTTTCTGGAATGTAAAAATTAATAAGAGGCCTATTTTTCAGCTAATTTCGAAATACAATTGCTTACACTATTCAAATATGAGGCTGCGCTAATAAAAAAGGACTAAACACGCAACAAAGATTATACAAAATAAGGCGTTTAAAAAATCTGTATGAATATAAGGTAGAAACTTCAATTACAAGGAATCACAAGCACAACATTCTGACATTTGAACTTCTCATAAAAATTATAAGTTGGCAACGCACGTGCATTAAATCCCAACCAATAATATTAACAGCAACACTAATTTTGTGCGTAATAATGATGTACATGGCTACCTAACTAGGGGTGCAACAAATATCAGAATTAATTCTTCTACAAGTAAAGTTTAGTGGGTTGAGTAGTTGAAACGAATATTAAATTATATACTCTATACGAGCGACTAGGCTCATTTGAGATAAATTTTAAATAAAATAAGAGAAAAAGAAAAACTCTCAGACTACATTCGTTTATAAGATCACAATGAATCATGTGCCAAATTGAAGTATTTATTTGGTATTTTTGAAAATTACAGCAAAGAACGCAATTTACCTAATTTGTTAGACAAAAAAAAAAGAATGGAAAAAGGAATTTCATCAGAATGGAATTTTTAACAAAAATTACACACCATTTTTATATAATTAAGAATATGTGTGTATAAATATTTGCTTAATTTTAAAATTTTATTAAATAATTAAATGAATTGAAATGATAAATTAAATTCCATTTAATTTCATTTTAAATTATTTAAATATTCAGGAAAAAAAAAGGACTCAAATGGAATTTAAAAATTAAAAAATTTTTACCGTATGATTTTTGAAATTAAAGCAAAAAATTTGGAATACTTATGATAAAATGGTTGTTAGAACGCCTATAAGTATGCAACGTGAGTACATCCCATAAATAGGCAAGAGTCTATGATAAGAAAATCAAACATCATTTTTAACATGGCTATTATTAATATCAATCTTTCTATTTCGGCAAAAGGAGAAAGTTTCAAAAGGGAAACTATTTAAATAAATGTTAATATTTTAAAATTTTTGATGAAAGTAGCCGTTATCTTAAACCGGTTTTTCACAACACGGCAATTATGATTAAAATCACATTAGGTCTATTGAAAAAAATTTCTTTGTTACTGTTTTATTCTCTCGAGCAATTACTCTTCAAAATTTTTATAATAACAATTATCGGTTAACTTTTTCTTCGACACTGTTAGCCTACTATTAAACTTCTATTAAAACAAAAATGTAACAGTAATAGTTCTCATAACCTAAAAGTACAACCATGTATTTTGAATTAAATAAAATGGCAATAAAACTTGATCTTTACGCTACTATAACTTTCCTTTTTTTAAATTCTCGTTAGATAATCAGTCATTTAAATTTTTGCCTAAATTTATGCAATTTTTTTATTATTATGATTGGTATATAAATACAAGTTCTAGATTTAAAATACTATATCTAGACAAATGCTTTATTTTAGAAATTTTGGGTTTGGTGTACAACTCATTTCTTACATTTTCAAAAATTTTTTAAATAGAAAAAATTCATTTAGATCCATTCATATTTTCTCTTCTCTCTCTTTATCTGCTTGAGTGTTAACGAAAATTTTTACTTTAAGGCAGAATTTCTAATACTCTTTCCAAATATCTGTACGACTTTTAACAGTACTAATTTTCAACAATTCAATTTTTGAATTGGAACGTGCTTTTCATTTTGCGTGCTCTTTTTTTGAAAATTACTCACTTGCCTTGAAATTTATTTTATTAAATTCCCATGTACATATGTAATATTTTATGGGAAATTAAAGCCTTATTAAAAAATATTTACTTTCGTGTAAATCATGCAGTATTTATGTGGTATTTAACTATAGATATACATATGTTTATGTGTATATATGTAAAATGTATGTAAATGTATTGTATGTTAATTTATCAAACATTTTTAATCGTTTGACATGATTAAATTCTTCAGCCTTTTTGTACATTTAATTATTTAGAAACTTTTTTTATGGATCATATTGTTATATAATGTACATACATACATATATAAATTAAAAATTATATTTATTTACTTTTGAATTTATTTTGTTCTAATTTTTATATTTACAATATGATTTTTAAGTATGTGTGTATGTATATGCATATTTGTATATTTATCTTGGTATATTAATGAAAAAAATATTTGATGAAAAATTTAAGAGTGTTTAAGAATTTTTTAAGCCTTTCGTGTTTACTTTAAAGTACTTAAAGAGAAAAATTTACTCTTAATTTCAATGTTAAAAAATTTATTCTTATTATGTCATAATAAAATTGATTATATACGTACATATATGAATATGTGATGACTGACTTCGTATAAGAAATTGAAATCACAACATGGAAATGTTCACAACATAATTAAATTCATTATATTTGTTATATAGTAATTAAGTAGTTATACTATTATTAAATTTATATAATCGGTAGAATGTAGTTACGGCCTGATATATTATTAGTCAATTAAATTTACTTTGAAACTGCGATTATAACATAATTCAGCTTATAAGTAGCAATTGCTGAATTAAGTATTAATATAATATTTCTACAATTTCGTTGTCGGGAATATTCCTTGACTTCAAAATTACATTAATTTTGTGTTGCAATTACTGAAACAGTTATACTGTATTATTCAGCAATTATAAGGCATAAGCTGAATTCTGTATTGTTGTATAATTTTTAATTATAAAATTTGTATAAATAATTGAAATTGCTCAGCTAGAAGAACCATCCAATCTATTACTTCAACTACTTATGGTGCGATATATAAATTTTAGCGTTTATTGTATTTGCTTATTTAGTATGCAAATGTAAAGACCTATGGCAACAAGAAATATTGAAATTTATACAAATTCTTTATCTATATTTCTTATGGTATAGTTTTGAAAAAAATTGAATGTTAATGATTATATTTATGATTTTCACTGTTATACAGGATTATTTTCTCTGTTATAGAGGTTGGGTACACTTGTATAATTGTAGGTATAAAAAAATATTATTTTACGTCATAATACTCTCAATTAAAATTTCTAAAAATAGTAATGATCCTTATTTATTCAAACAAATTGATAATAGTAATAATGAAGAAACGAAACAATATTTTTCTAAGAATTAAAGAGCTTGATAATTAAGCTACATAAAATCGAATTAATTATAAATCGTGCCTGAAAAATAGTTAAATTTGAATATGTTTGGCTGCCCCCGCAATTTATATTCAAGCTGCTTAACAATTTTGGAATTGAATAAAATTTATTTACGTATACTGTTATGTATTTTTGAATTTTAATTTGATGGAGTCTCATTGTGCATTTTAATTATTTTATGGTCAGTTTTTAAAAAATTCATATTAAAAATTTTTAGTTTTATATCGGATTTTCATGTAAGATGAAAAAGCTGTAAGACCTAAGACTGTAAGGCATGAATTAAAATTATACACCATACTTAGTACCTACTTTAAAAGAAGCGTTCCTATTCTCATTCAAAAGTCAACCAATTACGTTCTATCACTACTTTATTATTATAGAAGTTCTTCTATATATTGTGTATAAAGGTTTGGTTTAATAAATTTTATTTATAGAATAAAGTGCAAATATATTTATACTCTTAATACTTTGAGAGTATATGAGTTTGTAATAATATTGTTTTGTTTCTCTTAATACGATAATATAAAAAATTTACTCAGGCACAAATTAATTAAAGAATCCTGTGGTTAGATTCCTTTGCATTCAATCAGTTCTTTTTGCTATTTACAGAATTTTCTGAATCTATATATAATATATATATACATATATATTTAAATAGAATTATATATGTATAAGTTCCTCTATTCAGAATAAAATTTTTCAAAAAAAATTTTTATATTATGATGTGTATTGTGTTGCCAGGATATTAAAAGGATTTAAGAATCAAATTTTATTTATATTCGGTTTTAGTATTCATATTGTGAATGAATGAAGAATAAATTTAGTTGGTCAGCCAACTTCTAAGATTCTGTTACTTAACTTTACACTACAAATTAATCTCATTTTGGGTTTCAGAATGAAATGTATTTAATACGTGAAATCTTACAGATTATTTGGGCAATTTTTGTATATAAGAATGTATCGTTTATAAAGGACTATGAGTAAATTACTGTTAAATCAAAAGTTGATGAAGAAAATTCTTAAAAATTTTCAATTCACAATTAAATACTTTGTATAACACTTTAATTGCAGTAAATTCCAGCAAATTCCCATGTTCATTAATGTGTTGAAATATTTTTTTTTGTAGTTTACTAATTTGCAAAAAGGGATCAGAATTACTTTCCTATTTTAGAAAGTAATTTACATAACATTTCGAACGTAGAAATAAATTTATGACATACTTTAAAAATTAAATATAAATATACTGTTATACAAAAGTAAAATTTGCTTTTTATTCTATTGAGAATTTAATTCAATAAAGGCTATATAGAGAGAAAAACAAAAGGATATCAAAATTTTTGTTTTGTTTTTTGCTATTCTTTTTGTTATAAGTCAAAAAAATTTATAATAGTTATATTAAGAGTTAATATTTTTATATTTTTATTCTCTATAAATAATTTAGAATAAAATAAAAATAATTTTTCCTGTATTGTTTATATAAATTAGCCTTGAGCTTGAGTTTTTAAGAAATGTATGAATATTGAAAATCCATTCATACATACAAATTTTACTTTTATTTAATTATTTAAATTTAGTTTTAATCTGGCATATTCTGTTATATTCTCGTTTATTAAATCTATCAATCACAATTTCGTTTATTAATTTGGAAAATAGAATTTATTTAATAAACAAATTATTTTATAAAGATTAAATTACCATCAACTTTATAATATTTTATCAAAATTTAAATTCTATTTTCGGTTGCATGTAAATGGAAACTACTCCTGTCGGTGACAAAGAAAATGTGCCTGCAATAGATAAAATCGTAATTAACAATGTTTTGCTTTTTTTTTTGGTTAGATGTTAAACTGTTATATTTGGAAAAAAAATTCGAACCTGTTAAATTAAAAATTTGAAACTGTTATATTCAAAATCTGAAACTGTTATACTGCAGATTATTCAAAATAGTAATCTATTTTATAAGGGAAACTAAAGCTTGTACATTTAAGAATTTAAAACTGTTATATTGCTGAATCTAAAACTGAATTAAACTGTTATATTTCAGAATTTGAAAATTTTATGTTATAGTATCTTGAAATTTCACATTGCAAAATCTCAAACAGTAATACAACAGAATCTGAAACTTCATTTCTTTTTAAAATGGTATAAAACAAAATTTTTATGCCCATTTAAATATCATGGATTATGTTTGGCCATAAAACATCTTTTCTTATTTATACCTTTGAAAATTTTGATTTAAATAATTTAAATATTATAAATAATTTACATATGTGTCAAATAATTGTATAAGAATTTTTAATTTTTTTTTTCAATTAAAAATTTTTTAATATTTCTTAAATTTATTTTTATACTTTAGGGGTAAATATGATAGTAGCAGTAGTTTTACTACAATAGCTGCAATAGCATCATGTTTATCATCACCAACTACAGATAATGCTACTGTTAATAACAACAATAATAGCGGCATAAAAATTGGAAAAAATCAAGCTTTAGCAATAAGCGATGAATTTTTATTGAAACCTCCAATGACACCACAATACAAAACCAGTTTATGTAGTATTGAAAGTGAAATATTTGCATTTGATTTGGAATCTGGAAATTTAGAGAAATTGAGGTAGACTTTAAATAATTTTCTACCCCCCCCAAAAAAAATGTTCAATGTTTTAAAATGTCTACCTGAAATAAAAATTTTGTGAATGCATTTTCTTCTAGCCTAAAAACAGGTTATACATTATTGGTCTGGAAGAGTTAAAAAATGCATAATTTGCTTAAATTTTTACAAAAAGAACAAAATTTCAGATTTATTGACAATCTTGAAAAGAAAAAAATATTTATTTTTTTTTTAACTTTTATTTTTAAATTTAACCTTTTTTTTTCCGTTTGTTTTTCCCATATATTTTCCCCCCTTACTTCATGTTATTAAAATGAAAACTTGAACCACATTTTATATTTTCTTATAAAACTTAAATGAATTTTGACAGAAAAAATAATTTTCAAAATGAAAGAAGAAAAACAAAACCAAATTTAACAGAGTGACCTAAATTTAATCCAGATAGGTAAAAAAAAAAAAACCTTTTTTTGTAACCTTTAACTTTTATGTTTTCTTTCTTTTTTGTATTTTTGTTACGTCTATGTGTTTGTGTTACTATAAATATCCGAAATTTTAATATAATGTTTGTTTTTAAATAAGTAAATCCGTTATAAATAAGCTACTATACATGCAGGTTAAAGTTAAGACTTTGCATTCGTATCAATTAGGTCGAATTTTTCACGAATGCTTATGAAGCTAGAAGTAAAATAGAATACAGTCATCCCACTTTGGATTCCAATTTATACCTAAATAGATGGCAATGAGAAGGCAGGGCTTCTAATCAGGTGGAGTTCAAAATCGGAATGATATTGGGCTATGACTATTACGGCACAAGGCAAAAACGGATTGGAACAAAAACAGTAAACATTTTCAAGGCATTTAAATATAAGAGTCGGCAAAAACTTTGCTCGTTGGTTTTAATTAATTTTCGGAATAACGTATAGACTAGCAAAGGGGCTTGGATTATTAAGTTTTGGATGCTATTATAACAGCTTTACTTCATAAAGTAAAGCGTACTTTTAGGCGCTAATCAATAATTTTTATAAAATATCCGGATATTTATTGTAACAAAAAAAAATTTAAAAGCATTAGATGGAACAAATGCTTTATATTTTTTCCCATGATTTTTTTTCTGTTTGATGTTTTTTTTTTTATTAAAGAAACTTCACTCTACAGAGAAGTGAAGGGTAAAAAATTGATTTTTTTTAAGTTTTACCTCTTTTTTTTCTAAATAAATTTTTCTATGGAAATCCTCGTTGTACAATGATTTTTTGAATAGTCCAAAAAATGGAGAACCATAACTAGAACAAAAATCTAAGATGAAAAAGTGGAAAATCCTTTAAATTTTCATCTTCTTCTTCTTCTTTGTTATTAAAATTTTCCTTTATACTCGTAAATTTCATTTTTCATTTGTTTTTTTTACCGAAATTTGACATAATGTAATTTTTATGTTATATTGTTTTTTCTTTGTTCCGTAATGTTATTTTTAATATTAAATTTTAAATTAACATTTTATTTAAATCTATATATATAATTAAAATATTATAATTAAACAGATGCTGTGATGTACGTCAACCAATTAATATTAAATTAATTCAATACGAGAAAGAAAGAGTGAAATTAATTAAAAAAATTATTTTTGGAGAATTCAGTAAAAAGTGGGCCTCTCCTGTGTAATGCAGTGAGAGATTAATAATTTCTTTTGCCCATTAAACTTGAATAAAATATACATATAAAATCTAATTTAAATATTTTTAAAAATTAAGAACGAACTGTTCGGAAAATTGCTGATGCCATAATAAATTAGAATAGCAGGAAAATATTGAAATGTGCGTAAAATTGAGTCATGGGTTTTTACAAAATTTTATTAGAATTTTCTTTGGAAGCTTATCTGTTTTGGATATTAGATTGTGACAAATATATGTATCAATAAAAAATGATATGAGTTATATGAATTTCATGAAAATTGATTTAGTATTACATTTGACCATATTAGACTGTAGTCTGAATACCTTCTGAAATACGATAAATTCATTAGGTTAACATATTGGAATTAGATTAGTCAAACATCAACCATTTTACAGCGTATTGGATTATATTACATGGGGAAATAAAATACAGTGATTTTATTATGCTCCCTTCCACATATAATACCTTAAGCGCTGCCGAGACCTATGCTTTTCATAAAATTGAGTATTTTATGAGTGTCGATTTTTCGCGCTATCTTCCTCTGTGAGCCAACACTTTAACCTCTACTAGAATGAATCAAAATCTCCTGCAAACCAGAGAACCTGCAATTTTCAAATCCAACCTCCTCATGTGACCACTGAGTCGGCAGTGTCCCGTTAGGAGAGTGGTAAGTAGAGATTCTCACCTAGTTTCTACCCATTCCTGTTATTGTGCTTAACCGCTTCTAATCATATAATCACCGGATATAACAGAATCAACAGAATGCAAAAAACCCTGAAAAACTCTTTTTGAAGCTGATGTTAAATTAACATGCAATTGGTGTTATTAGGAGTGTGTAGGCAACAGCAAATTTTTTAATTCAAGGAGAAAAATCAATCGTAGTTCTGATGCGTTATATTCTCAATGCTTGTATTAATTATCAATAATTAACTATAAAAATATATGTGAAAATTATTCTACATATTTTAAAATTTTTATCAAATCTGAATTTATTTTATGAACTCATTTTTAATTAAATTCGAAAAAGAAATTTCTAAAATATATTATGATACAAATTAGAATACTCGTAATTATTATGATCCTCTATCTATATATACGTTACCATATATGTATTATAATTTAATAATTGCAATGTCATGTTAACCAACCTTCATTCAAACAATTAAATATTCATATAAAATAATATTTAAATAATTATTATTGTATATTATATAATATAAATATTTGTATTTTAATTAATATCGAAAAATTTTATGAATGAATTAAAATTCATAATGTATATTTTTCCTTTCATTTTATATTATTGTTAATTATAGGTACTGTTTTAATATAAACCATAAATAATATACATACATTCATACTTTAATAGTATTGCAATATGTTTATTATTTTATAATAGTATTGGACGGTCTATTTGTTGACATAATCAGAATCAGAGAATGATCGATTCATTAATTGACAAGAGGTGAAAATTGTATGGGAAAGGGTGCAGAAATGCTCTTTGTCGAGCTATGGCCTGTTGAAAAAAAGAGGTACTAAATTTTGCCCCCCCCCCCCCCCCCCCCCCTACTCCCAATAACAATATGTTGTGCTGGAAATTGTTTGAACAATCACTTCTGAAATTATTTTCTCCGGCCTGTGGAAAAAGTAGGTACTACATTTTTGCTGGAATGTACAACATTGAAAAAATAGGTGCCCACACCAGTTTTTGCTGGAACTTGATCAAAGAATCATCCCTAAAATTACCTTTGTATAGCAATTAAATTTGAATTGGAACACTCTGTATTGGAATTTTAATGTATACATTTTCTAAATTGATTTTAATTGAATTTTTCATATATGGTTTTAATAAAAATGCATTTTAATTATGTATTTGAATTTTTTGTTTTTGATTTCAGAAGATTCTTAGTTTAATTATTCTACTTATTTTTCATTGGGAATATTGTAAAAATTTATTGCATATTTTAAATATTTTTTCATAATAATTGTTAACAAAAATATTTTTCAATTAAATTTTTTTAACATAATTATATTTCAGGAATTTCAAAGTCAGTATTAAATGACCAAAAAATTCATGGTATGAATGCTATTGCTATTATTTTTAAAATAATTTTACAATAATTGAAATGTGTGTATGTTGTATATATAAAATATTCGTAAATGTTCATTTGAATTTTAATATTACATATTTATATAATAATAATAGTAGTGATATGAATATTAAATTGATTGGAAGAATTTATTAAATTTATAATTTTAGTATACTAAAAAATATTTTATAAATTCATAGTACTCTAAATAAATTCAAAATATTTTTAAATAAAAGGATAACTATTATATGATATAATTATTAAAATATTCGATTTAGTAAAATAATTTATATATTTTTTAAAAATTATTTTAAATTTAATCATTTAATTAAAAAAAAAATTTAATTAAAGAAAGAACAATGGGAGTATTGAAAAATTTTTAATATAATTTGAAAATTTGAATGGTTTCTGAGCAGAAATTTATTATTAAATAATTTAGGGAAATAATTAAATTATAAAATATTTAAAAAATAATGAAAAATTAAGTTATCTTCTAAGCAGGAACCAGAACTTTATGCAGTTGAAACAGTGGAAATGTACGCCCGTAAATATGCACGTAAATTTGCTATTCTCATTTTTGTATTGAAATGTTCTGTGTTCAAAGACTTTGAGTTGTTTTTCACGTTTTCCAAAAAATATGTTGAAAATTCAATTAAATTTTAGAAAAACTCAAAACATTTTTAATTTTTTCAGTTTTTGTCTTACATTATGATGGCATCCATAATGTAGCAGTCATGAATTTTTTATTTCGAAATATTATGCTGGAAATTGACTATGTAAGGCAGGAAGATTTTTATATTACACATTCAACGTCAACTTCTTTAACGAATAAAGTGACTTGACTATAAATCAATTGGAAATGAGAAAACACGTGCCATATGTTCTCAAAATAACCACAATAGAATTTTTTCTTTTAAACTCCGCATAGTCATTAACTTTTATATTTCATAGAACTAAAATATTATCTTCAATATTAATCATTACTGTATAATTTGTCATAAAATTCATAATTTCTCTCGGTCACTATGTTTTTCTATTCCAGCTTCTATCAGATTTGCTGGTGTGGTAAATTAAATGAATTAAGTATAAAAAAGTTTTCTATTTAATTTTAATTATTTTGATTTGTTTTTTGTTTTTTCTTTCTCTCTTCACTAACTTTTAGTTTGTTTTATAAAAGTTTTCTCTGTGTTTGTTTTTCTTTCTAAAAAAATTTTCAACACACATTTGGTTTTTTCTTCAATTATGGGATTGATATTTTCATGATGGTGTCCTTTAAACTTTTATCAACTAAATTTCAAGATTGCATTTGTATAACCATAACCTTTTTTGATTTTTATTTTTTCAAAATGTGTGAGGGAACAAAATGATGTTCACTTGATTTCCATTTTTAATTTAAGCTTTGTACTCTTATTATCTTAGAAGGATGCTATAGATAAAGAATATTATATAATAGAAAAATAATATAATTTAATGAAGTAAACCAAAAATTAGAAAAGAAAAATAAGAAGAAAAGAAAATTATGAAAGTTTCGTTCTTTCTCATTTTTTTTTCTTTCTTTCCTGGGTTAATATTGTACTTTTTTGTTTTCATGTCGGTTTTTTTCATAATTTTTATCTTTTTTCTTCATTTTTTTTTAGAATAGATCCTTTATGTACAAAAATATAGCCCGAGTAACTATTTTTGATCGAGAGTATCAATAAGTTATGGTGTACCCAATAAGCGGAAACATTTAGCTCTTTGTAACATATGAATGCTTCTCGAACAGAAAAAGAGTTCCGAATAAATCAATCGAAATAATACGAAAAAAAATTTTATAAGTAAATTTTGCCGAATAATAAACAAACGCTTTTGAAAAAACAAAAACGAAAAGAAAAAAAAGAAAAACTAGGGGAAAGAGGGCGAATAAGAGTAAATTTTATCTTTGACACATATAATGTTAAGATCGTAATTAATTTACGTTAATATCATAATTAATTTATATTAATATCGTAATTAATTTAAGCTAATGTCGTAATTAATTTATATTAATATCGAAACTAATTTAAGTTAATATCGTGATTAGTTTATATTAGTATCGTAATTAATTTATATTAATACCGTAATTAATTTATGTTATTATCGTACGATACAATTTTACTGTATTAACCGAAGCAGTTTTCGTTAAAGAACAGGCACAATAATAGTACGAAGAAAATTCTGTTTAATAGGTGGTCATTGAGGGCTGCCCACTATATCACAAAATTACGATAACAATTTAGAAATATTATTAGTTGTAGCCGCCATGAGCGCTAGTGAATTTAAAATTTTAGTATAAGAAACCTGGAATGAATTGTTATTCGGGTGTATGTACCGAAATTATTTTTATAAAAAAAAATTTTTTCTTATACTCATAATGAGACAACAATGGTTTATTTTTGAAAAAAAAAAACACACACACACAGAAGATCCGAACAAAAATAGAAAAAAAGGGAGAGAAGAAAATAAAAAGAAGAAAACAGTGTTATAAATAATTCAATTAGGATGAAGATTAACCTATTCTTTTTTTTCTTTTTTTTTTCTTCCATATAAAATACCACAATTCACACTTTTGATCCTTTTGTTGTCACATGTCTACATATAACCATATCATTACGTAACTCAAAAAGGAAAACAATGAGTGAGAAAATTTTCTTTGTTTTCTGTTTTTCTATACCATAATCAAGCTCCAATCCTATATATAACAAGATTGAAACTTTGTTTCTTTTAATATTTTTCAATTATCAATATAAAATTTTATTTGTATAATGAGAGAAAATGACATAGAGAAATAATAAAAACTAAAATCATAATTAATTGAAAATTTTTATATATGAAAACGAATTAATGAAAAGTTTAACTTATCATCATCAATATATGAGAAATATGTTTGGTATTCCATGGGGTTTGTGTCTATGTCGGTATAATTTTTATATTTACAAAGTTGTATACAAGAGATATAGGCGGCCAGTTTTAATTGAGTGATGTGACGTAGATTAATACTCTCATAAATTAAGAAAAAATTTTATTTTATTAAGCTTTTAATTTAAATTGTTCTCTTTCGAGCATTAAATTACTTTCTTAGCACGATATTTAGTTCAAATAATTGCAATCAACCTGTATATTGGACGTTTCTCTTTTGCTCAAATAATTCTTCTGAATATGTACTCGTATTCTATGTTATTGGAGAATTATTTTATTCACTCAGTTGTTCAGAAAGAGTGAATTAAATTATAAATTCCGTTTGTATATAAAATATTAATTATTAAAATAGCGTTAGTGAAGAAAAGTGTTATACCATATAGGTATAGAAGTAAGCAGCTTTTATTTAAAAAATATAAGAATTTATTGAGCTAGATATATTTGCAATATTAAATATCTCATTCTGAATCTTTTGTAAACAAAGAAAATATTCTCTCTTCTATTTCATGTTTTCTCTACATAATTATAGCCTCTTTAACAACATGGAGATAGCATAATATTAAAAGAGAGAAATTAATAAAATTATTTTCAAAAATTCTATCAATTATTTAAAACAGAGACCTCCATTACTGAAGTGACTGGGACGAAAAATTTCTAGATTTGAGTTTGATAGCTAATTAGGCCTTCATAACTTTGAGTTGAACTTTTAATATTATGGAAAATAATAGTTGCATCGGAATCAGAATTTTTCTCGATTTCATCCGAATCCAATTTTATTCTATTTCATTTGCAGCTGAAAATTCAATTTGCTCTTTTAAATAATTTTTTTGCTCAGATTATAAAGGAATAAACGACTTGCTGTACTTGTGTACAGATCGACAGCTTGGTGCTACAATTAAACTTTTAATATATATTTTAAAATTCTTATACAAGTTGTACATTAAATCCTAAATTTTATAATAATTAACAAAAATTATTTTTTAATATTAATGGTTTTCTCAAAAATTTTTGTTTTTTCCTAACTCTTATATATGAATATTAATGAAAAGCCCACTGCTTATAAACATATCATTCTCTACATATCAACACAGTATATATTATATGGATGGGTATTATTCTATGAAATAAAATAGAGAAAAAGGCAACAACAACCAAAAAAATTTTTTTTTTGTACAAGTGTGGTACATGTTAAATTCCAACTCATTTATTATGCGTAAATACCTCATAAACCATTATGGTCGGTTTTGTGTTTATAGTTTTTTTCTCTTTTTTCTCTTTTTATACCATATGTTAAAGTATTTTATTGTGTGTGTACATATGTAAACGCTCTTAAAATTTTTGACAAGATTGTTTTATGTAATAAAAGAAAAAGGATAATATTTCTTTGATATTTTTTATGTATATATATGTAATACGTTACTTATATAACATTGTTATATGATATTTTGCTCAAGGGGATTTAAAATTTATAATAGTAGAATAGGACATATACGTATATATATATATTTATATGAAAGAAATCTCTTTTTACTCAAGCCTCAATCGTATAACAATAATTTTTTTTTTTTAATAGATAAATTTTTTAAATTTTCGATTTTTAATATTGAACTTGTTGTATTACATACTTGTAAATGTATGAAGGTATATTTGTATATATATATATTTTATATATATATTTAACTATGAATATATATGCGTAAAGAAAATATTTTTGAGAAATTTCGTTTATCTTAAAAAAAGAGTGATGTTTTTTTATTAAAAATTGAAAGAAATCTTAAAAATTTTTGCCTTTTAAGGCTTTTCTCTTTTGTATTCGAATGATCTTCAAAAGGATTTTCTTTTCCTGAGTATTTTTAATAATAATTGTTATATTGATATATTATTGAATTTTTCCTTATAATTTAATTAAATAGAATTATTTTTTGTATAACTATTCCAATAAAAACCCCAATATAAAATTTAATATTTAAGAACTACATTATTTACATTTCATATATGATTTCAATACGAATAAAATCCCAAAATATGAGAATTTTAGAGAATTATGAAAAGAGAGGGAAAGGGAGAGAGAGAATTTCAAAAAATTTTTTAACAATTAGTGACATCTCCATGTTAATAACAGTCTGTAACAATAGACATCTTTCAAAACTTAGTAACATGCCGCTCCGCTATATACTATAAATGTAAAATAATAAAATTTTAATTTTCTCTCTATATACTGTCTTAACAGTTAACACAAAAATGTAAAAAACCAATTTTTAATATTATTGAATTTCGATTAATTAATTAATTTTACCCTATCGGTATGACAATATATTCACCATTATTTATAAAAAGTTTCGCGCTATTTTTCCACAAATTCACATTAGTGTCACACTCTCGACAATAGTAATTTATACGGGTTTCTACAGTATGTCATATACATATAATGTTATTTGAGAAAAGTCATTAACCGAAAATTATATTTTTTTTATATATGGTAAATTCAAGAATTTTATTATAAATTTATTATATTAAATTGGCCATTATTTTGATTTTATATATTAGAAAATTTAATTCAAAATATTGTATAATAAATTTATTAATCTGTTATATTTTTATTTGTTTAATTAATTAATTTATTTATATTTGTTTACAATACGTTATCTATAATATTGTAATAATGACAGTAATAAATAAATATAAATATATTTTTGATTTTTAATTACAAAATTTTTATGAGTAGCAACTTGTGTATAAAAAATTCAATTAAAATAAAATTTTGGTAAAAAAAAAAAATTATAATAAATTAATTATAATAAATATTGATTTATTGATAAAATTGCATATGTTATAGGCGGAAACATATGCTCTCAGAAAATACCATTTTATCAGTATAACACTTCAAGAGTGGTTAATGTTTAGTGAGCAGGTATTTGAAATTCTATACATTTATTGGTGACAATTTTTGAAAATTGAAGCCTGTATGGTGCTTTGTGATTTTACAGTATTTTTCTTTTCTTATAATTTCTCTCTCTTCTCTTCATATTCAAGAAAGTGTCAGAAAGTGTGGTGAGTTATTGCTCATTTTATCAGATTGTCAATTTAAATATTATTAATTTTTCTTAAAGTAATTATAAAATATAAATAAGAATTACTTAATATCACTCAAATAATATTAATTATAAAATTTAATGAAAATTTATGGGAAGATACCGGAATTCTAAAGAGAAAATGATTTGTATAATTTTGGATTTACATTTTTATGAGAAAAAAATCCACCTTTTATAATAAATATAATTTGTAAGTACAATTATACAAATCAGTGGTTCTAAAGTTTCATTTTGAAATTGTGCCTTTTACTGTGCTCTTCAACATTTCTTCAAATATTTGTGCATTCGTATTCAGTTTCCGATCATACAGAACTATTATAATGAGCCAGTTACCTGCTAGGTAATTAAAAATTTAAAAAATTTGGTAAGCATCTGATTTGAAGTTGATTCAATATTATCACATTTTTTGTCAAATAATTGCATCTGATGTGTCAAATTTATACAAGCTATATCGGAGCTCAATTTACGTTTGTGTGATTTTTCTAATAATGAATGTAGACCATGCAGTTTTGATTGCAAATTTCAAGAATTTTGTAAAATAATTGAAAAAGTAAAGTAATTCAATAAAGCCAGAATGAAGTGCCGCTCCATTATTTTACAAACGCACACCATTTTTGAATAATTCGTGACATTTAGGTTTTGAATAAACATTGATGAAAATTCATTTCATTAACGAAGAAACAAATAATTATTAAGGATTTTTAATAAAATATTGAAAATTTAAAAAAAAGATATTATCCTTGAATTTGTGATTAATTTTTTTTTTCTCTTTGCTTTTTTAATAAAATCTCTATTAACCTCAATAACATAAGATAATCCTTGATCATGATTAAATGAAATATGGAAAATTCCAATCTTTTTTTTTCTCTCTTTTTACGTCAAATTTATTTTATTGTGAATTTGTATCTAATCAATTTATTAACATTTAAAAGGGAAAAGTAAAAAGGGAAGGTGAGAAATAAAAAATTGAGGAAATTTATTTTATTATACTGTTATACTGTTATACCTTCACGTATATCAAGGTGTTCTAAGTATAAAATTTATTTTTATTTGATTTCTTTTGCAATTATCTTACGGTATATCCAATCAAATAATTTTGTATTATTTTGATACCATATTGATTGGAGGGGTTCCTAAATATTTTTATTATTAATAATATATTTGGCAGTTTCTATATATTTCGTGTGTTTGATCATATAAATATATTAGTACAAAACAATTATTAATTTTGAAAGAGGACATTTTGTGGTTTATTTTTAGAATCAATATAATATGAAATTATTAAAAGTTTTACAGAAAAAATAAAAATTCATGGTTAAAAGCAAAATATTGATTGAAAATGTCCCCGAAATTCAGTCGTAAAAAAAAAAAGATTATTTTAGTAAAAGATTTTTCAATTGATTTCTCAAGGGCAATTTGTAAAAAGCCCCGTCAGTGTTGTACGTACAACTATATTAAGATTTCTTGCCAGATATACTAAAGGCATTGTATTCAATTTAAATTTCTGTCCTTCATATTGCTGTTGATTAATCAATTATTTTTCTAAAAGTTCTCTTCGGAATATTAGTTCCATTTCATTTTGCAGTAGCGTCTGAGCTGAAAATGGGTGTACTACTTTTTGCCAAAGCATCATGCGACAATTTTCTCATTTCTCTCTACATATCCCTGATACGCATCCAGCATAGGGTAATTGAGTTGTGACTAGTCAGTTTACGAAAGCTCTCAAGACAACCACCATACTGCCGCAGAGAATACTGAAATCATCAACTCGATTTTAACACGGTTGCTTAACATAATTATAATCTTTTGTTTTCGATACCGCCTTTCATTCACATTTCTTATTTAATGAGAAATAAAGATCTTGCAAGAAACTTCCTCTTGAAATATATGACGTGTCCGTGTAGCAAAATAATAGAGTTTTCTCTCTCATAATATAGGATTCAAAAATGTTTTTTATAAGCGAATCTATTGCATATCTTTTGGCTGATATTTCAATTGTCTGATTAAATCTGATTTTCTCAAAATTTTCCCCTCATTTCTGACATTTTATTTATTTTTTCTCTTCTATATTCTTTTATCACATATAGAATCATACTAAGTAATGTCAGAGAAATTTATATAAGGTAAACCGGATATTAAATTAATATTGACAACCGGTTTGTGTGTTTTTTTTTCTTCTTTATTTTAAGAAATAAAGTAGAGAAGGGACAAAATGGTGTTACCGAGAATGGATTCATTCTATAAATAATAAAAGAACAAATGATATACCAAAGACCAATATAATATTCACTTCCTGTACTTTCCCTGTATACAAAAAAAAAACATTAAAATAGAATTTAGAAAAGAGAAGGAAGAAAAATGTTTTTGTCATTAAAAAAGACCTATACTAAAAGATAATCATGTTTAACAAAAAGAAAGGACAACGAAAGTTAGAAAAAAGGAAAATGAAGAAAAAAAAAATATTTTTTTTTGTTTTCTTTTTATAACAATTTAACGGTATATTGATAACATTTATTTATAAATTTGTTGAAAAAACAAAATTAGAAACCAAGGATAAATAAAATTCTCTTTGTCATTTGGAACAAAAATTCAAAAAGATGATAAGGAAGTTTTCAATTTTATAAAAATTGAAAAGTAGTTGGGTTGGTTTGAATCGGAACTATATAAACTGCAACCCGAAAATGTACGAATAGAGAATGAATCTACCCTGTGGTTATACTCAAAAAGATCTACTTTAGGATAGGGTTTAGGAATGTACAAAAATAATGTGCAACACAAGAAAAAATTGTGGTCAAGACATCGCACAAGAAATGTTAAAACCGAAAATTTGTATTATTGATGAATATGTTAGGATGTTTGTAATCGACTCTATAACGACATCTGTGGAAAGTATTGTGACAAGTAGAAGAAATTTGGACGTTTATCGGAAGACTGTCTTATTGGCAAACATGTCCCGAAACATTTCACTCTATAATGATGTCTGTAAAGAGTATTGTCATAAGTGGATGGAATTTGGAGCTTTAGCGAGGCATTATCTTATTCACGAATATTATAGTTTACACGTCACCCAATAAGGGCGATGACGGGGTAAATTGTGACAGGACGAAGTAGTTAGGAGTCTTAACTAAAAATTATGTAATTAACGAACATATCAGAATTACAGACCTTGTGAATGCAAGTGTTTACTATCTCAATTGGGTTTTTGAACAATTTGGTTTGATTCTAGATTTTATAATTCTAAAAGAATTATAGAATGCCGTGATATCGCAGTGTTCCTATTTAATTTAAGGAAAACATTTCGCGGGAAAAGAAATTTAAAAGTTTTACCATATTTTCCTTAAATATCAGAGTTAGATCTCCCTTTAAACAAATATAAAACTATCAATTAAATTTATCAAAAATTTTTTTTATGTATAAATTTTTAGGGAGATTTCTTTCCTGATGAACAAAACCGACAAAAATGCATATATAAAATAAAGTTGGGTCAAACCAATTGTTTGTATTGTAGCACTTTTCCCTTCAACAAGTGAAAATTCTGCTATTAAATACAGTCTATGAGTATCACACTATTAAAATTATTTTCATTCATATACAAAACTATTTCTAGGATTGCATATATTTAGGATGACGCATATATGCAGTCTTTGAAATAAAGCAAAAATTAATATAAAAAGGGGTTAACATAATGCTCGATTTTAAGGGTTAATTGTGTGAGTTAAGAAAAATAATTATATTTTTTAATTTCATAGAATTTACCGTTAGCTTTTTGCGTTTATTAAAATTTGGAAAAGCTTGCGGTTTCGGAAATATAAGGTGTCAAAAATTCAAATTTTACGAATTTCAAGAGGTGATAACTTGAGAGGGGGTGGAGATGGAAAAAAATTTTCTTCTAACAAAATGAACTATTTATTAATATCTAAAAGCTCCTAAAATTTCAAGCTTCTACAGTCTGGAGTCTAGAAGAAAAACGACATCAAAAATTTGGAAAAAAAGGACTTTAAATAACGGTAAATTTGAACGGCCATTTTGTTTTTCTTAAGTTGAACTATAGTATACCGCGCAAGGGGAAGCAAGCCACTGCCTTTCTGCGTTTGCAAAATTTCAAAAATGCTTATGGTTTCATTGCAACAAATATTTAAAAAAGACCATTTTTAGGGTTTTGGGGGGGTATAACTTCTAGAGGGGGGGAGATAGGAAAAAATGTTGTTCTACGGAAATGAATTTCTAGTGAAGATCTATGTACGTATTAAATTTCAGCTTTCTATCTTCAAAGGTGTAGAAGTTTTGTAAACAGACACACGGACAGACGGACGGACGGACGGACGGACGGACGGACAGACGGACGGACGGACGGACGGACGGACGGACGGACGGACAGAGTGAAACTAATAAGCACTTTTTTCAAAAAATTTTTTGGAAAAGTGCTAAATGATAAAAAAAAAATTTATAAAATTTGTACATTAACTGGAATTTTATTAAAGAAACTTTGAACTTTTCCCCAAAAAAAAGATAAAAAACTGGAAATATGTAAATGTGTATGTGCATATGTGGAATATATTGTATATTTTTATAAAAGTTTGATGAATTTTGTGTTGAAAATTTGACATATTTTTTCTCATTTTTTTTTAGGAAAACATCAAACACAATAAAAAAGGAAATTAAACATTCTAGGTTGTTGCTTTTTTTGAGTTTTCCGTAGCTATTGAACATTTTTTTTTTGTGAGATAACAATATGCAATAATTATTGCATATTCTTCATTTCTTTGAAAATGGGAGGGTGCACGTTTTGAAAAGCGCGTAGAGTGCCAAACAAGTCAGAACTGGGCCTGATTGTAAGTTCTACACGAATTGAATTTGCTGAAAACAGCATAATTTTGCGATGCACAATTTTCGAATAAGTTTTTATTAATAATTATTAATTGTATAACAGTTTATTTATCACAAATATTATAAATTAAAATTCCAGTTCCGAAAATACTCAAATTATTGTAACTAATAATTTATTAGTTATCGTAACATTTTTGTTTTTAAATTCATATTTTTCGAAATTGTGTAAAAATTAGTTTTTTAAACATGCCCCGAAAAGTCTGCAATTTTAATTCATTTTTGTTTTTTTAGTTCGATTTTAAAAAGTATTTCCTAATAATTCTTTTGTTTATTCTTATATACGAGTATGATGTCGAGTATTATAACAATTAAGGTATATAAAATTCATGAAATATAATTGAATTCTTGTTATAAAGCATAAAGAAGAAGTTAATTTGCCATTGTAATATTTATTAGTACACAAAAATTGGCACATAGAAGTTGAAATTAATTTTTATATAGGCAAAATTGAAATATTATTATATTCACCTTTTTGTTATACAACATTATGATATAACAAAATATAATATTCAAGAAAATGAGAAGGGAAGTTGAGAGGTTCCCTTTTACTTTACAAAAATATTCTTTTTGTCATAGTTATAGACAAATATTACACGTGTTGGTTGTTATACATTGTAAATTTAAAAAGAAATTAAAGGTAAAATAAATATTTTTTTTTTTTAATTTTAATGAGAATAAAATGCTACTTATTTATTTCTGAGTATATAATAAGTAAGAGACACATTATGAACATTGAAAATATTTTATTTAAATTTTTATTTATTAAAAATTATAAAGACTACAGCTATGTAGGAGTTTATTTGTATAACAGTCACCATATAATAAATTTAAAAACTTATTTAAGCAACACACACATGTTATACATGAATATGAAAGAATAAAAATAAAAGAGAAAATAATTTTATGCTTTATAATTATTGTCGTATATGCTTCCTTGCTGTTGTCGTTTTCAAGAAAATGTGACTACTGACGACAATAACGCACAACCACCTACACTTTAAAAATAAATTTTATAATTTATACTTATACATAGTATAACAGTCAATATCAGACCAATTTATTATTGTTTACGCAAAATAATAATTCATTAACAAAAAAAAAAAAATAAAATTCTGAAAAATTGCACAAATACACAATATTTATAATGAGTGTTTATATGGTTGGTTGAATGTCTTTCTATACTATACATTAATGTCCTTATAAAATTTTTACTGTCGTATGAACAAAAAGCATATTATTAACATTGTATGAAGGAATTAAAAATAAAATTTATTTTGGTTTTATTTATCGAAAATCAATGAAAAATATTGAAGTCTACATTAATAGAAAAGTTTTTCAATAAAATTTTTAAGAAATTATGAAAATAATTTTTCATTTTATTTTTAATATTTTTTTGGCTGTTCTGTTATAATTGTTTGCTCAACCATATTTTACTTAATTTAGAAAGTTAGACTGAAAGCTGACAGAGTTTTATTACTTTTTTTTTTAGCTAAAATTGAATTTCATTAGAAATTTTTTATTATAAATGGTATATTGGGTATAAAATTTTTATGCTTAATATGCTTATCAAAAACTTATAACAATTCCAGTTTTTAAATAATAAGAAAAATAACAATAGTCCGAACTTTTGAAGAATTGTACAAAAAAAGTTATATTATTGGTTTAATCTCTTTAAATAATTTTGAAAATTTTAAATGTATATATGAGTTTGTTTGCAAAATTTAAGGTCAATTTGGAAATTTTATGATCTTTTGTGATTCTCATCACCGATCTAATTAGTATCATATCTAGGCCCCAGACAAAATGCAGTATTGCAGCTACTGTAAGCCATGAGACGCCCATTGGAGTCATAAAGTCCTTTCCGAAGTATTTCAGTCATAATCGAGTAACTCAACACAGTAGCTTTTTTTGCAGTATGGTGAGTAAATCTTCACTTTCACTAAAATGAGAGTGAACTTAAATAACCGTGTAATAGTGTTACCATACCGTGAAACGTTATTCACAACAATGAACACTAATGTAAAAAATCTGTTAATTGTTGGCCTATACGTTCTCTAATTTCATTCTATTTTCTTAACATTTCAGATGAGCTAACATAAAAAATTGTAAATATTAATTTATATTGTAAAACAAATATGCAAAAATATTCTTAAAAAAAAAATATAATCACATATTTAACAAATCTTTGAGATAGAAAAATTTTTTCCAAAAATTTTGGATAAGATTATATAAAACGCTTAAAATTAAATATATACCCAAATTTTATGGGTGTATAAGTAATTTAAATAGATATAAGCGCCTCTTTTTTTTATATTTAAAAACAAAAAAATTATCAATATCACGTATCCGAAAAATAAAAATCTGATGTGATCAGCATATAATACGTAGACCGCAATGTATATTTTTTGAACGCGATCAGTTTATATTTTTATCTAACGCAAAATGTATAAATATCAGAAAAATGGAAATTTCGCCTATTCGTAGCACAAAATTTATCAATAACTTTATTGTATAATGTAATTCAATATATTTAAAGTCAAATGTCAACTGTAAAATGTCAAATGTCACATGTCAAATGTCAAATGTCGAATGTCAAATGTCAAATATCAAATGTCAAATGTCAACAGAACTGTCAAATATCAAATGTCAAATGTCAAATTTCAAATGTCAAATGTTAAATATCAAATGTTAAATGTCAAATGATAATGTCAAATGACAACTGTCATCTGACGCCGATCACCTGCTTTCTGTCATTTGTCATCTGTCAAATGTCAATTGCCATCTGTCATCTGTCAAAAATCTACTGTCAAATGACAGTAAAATTTAGTTTTGTACCATTCGAATTACCTGAAAAATAGTTCGCCGACAGACAAATCGAGATTTCTCTAAAACTAGTTCGTTTACGGTTCTCTACTGTGAAGAAGTGAATTCATACCAAAAAATTGACATTTGAAATTTGGTGCCGTCACATCACCACTCTTATTGTATGCAAACCTGTAGGTAAAAATTGAGTTTTGAGTAATTTTAGGATAAGAAAATTTAAAAATTGTTTTTCTTTCCTTTATTTTCGTATTAAATTCAAATTCGTTTTTGTTGAAAATGAAAAGGACAAAAAGTTGCGTAATGTTATCTATAGACACTTTTTGATTTGATTGCTTTCAAATTGTTTTCCTTGTCCAAAAAAATTTTTTTCCTAAAATTTTAGATTTAAAAATTTTAATGATAAGAAAAGTTTCCTTTGTTTTATTTTTTTTTTATTATTTCAATAGAAAAAGATCTGTTTGCAAGGATGTTAGAGAATTAGAAAGAAAAATTTGGATTGTAAAAAAAAATCTTTCAATTTATTAAGGAACAATTCCCATACTTCCTTATACTCGTATTAGAGGCTTACAAATACAATAACTTTTATTAAACGTTTTATTTTAAAATTATTAAAATTAAGAGATTAAATGGTAAAAAATATGTCAAAACTTATAGCAATTCGGAAATTTGAAAAATATTATAATCTTTTATTTCGAATAAAGAAACTTTTCTATACTCACTAATTTGTTTTATCAAATTTTAAGTACACATCAGTTTATAAATGAAAGTTTATTCCAAAAATTTTAAGTTTTCGTTTTAGTTTTTTCACAAATTTGCGCTGAAAATCGGTAAGAATTTTAAAATGTTGGGAAATTAAAAAGTTTTATTTATAATGATTGTTTCTTAGGTCATAAGCTATTAAGGTATAGCAAATAAATTGTACTTAGGCTATTACTTTTCTATTTATGAAGTACCAGAGAGACCTTGTGTATGCGGAAATTCTGAAACGGGCTAAAATAATAAAATTATATCACGCAATTTTTATTAATTTTATATTGTATATTAAGTCCTTAGAGTTAAATGAGTACCAGACCTATTTTCAAATGTTTTTGTCAAAAGGACCTTCAAGGTCCTGCATTTATATAGTTACTTTAATGCTCTTAAAATTTAATTTTCAAATAATATAAAAGATAAAACTTGTGTATACTCGTACTTTAGTTAATTTAAAATTTTTATTATTATAAGTTATCAGTGTTAATTTCAATTTTTTAATGCTTAAACAAATTAGCTTTAGTGCAACATTAAGGGGGAAGAGTTTTACTCTTTATATATAAAGAAAATTTCTTGTATTTTTATGTTCACCGTGATACGAAAGTAAACTTAAATAAAATTAAAAAAGCTATAAAAATTTTAAATAAATTTCAAAAATTTTGATTGGAATTTTATATTGTGTATATGCAGGCCTCACTATGTTTGTTAAAATAAGGATTATTTTAATATAAAGAATAAAAAATAATGTTATATTAAATGTATTTGAGGATCAAATAAATTTATCAATTAATTATTAATTATAAAATCTTTTCTAAAATAAATTTTCAAAATTAACTTATCACTTTCTTAATTCCAACATCAATCAACAATCACAAGATTCTGAAAGAAAGAAAATAACGCACACTGTCATAAATATTTGATTTTTCTATAAAAAAAGCAAAATAAATTAAATTTTTTTTTACTTTGTTAATATTTAACTTTGAAACATTAATTTAATTTTATTTGTTTATTAAAGCTTAAAAATAAAAAATAAAGTTCGAAAATTTTCTAATCAAATATTTCTAATCTAATATTAATAACGTATAGTTGAATATTTTTAAGTATTAATTGTACAGTTGAATCTGGATAAATGGAATTCATTATTAGTGAAACTATTTTCTCGCTCATTCGGGTCTTCATTATCGACAAGCATTTATAGTATAAGTGGAATTTGTTGCTTTACTCTATACCTACGAATACAATGAGTTTGACCAACTTTACTCTCTAATTTACAGGAGAATTTAAAGAGATTCTCTCAGATCAATTCTTTTTAATTATTAAGTCTTAATTGTTGAATTATGAGTGCTTTTTTTATTGAAGGCTCATTTCCAAGAAGAGAAAATTTAGTTTAAAATATACGAAATATTTTAAGTGAACTTAAACTTAATTGTATTTCATTGACCTATATATTAACAAGTTGACCAATGTAGGGAAGGTCTGGCCCACGGTATTTTGTTGATTGACTAAATTGTTCTCAGATACCTATTTGAATCTTTTTATGTGATTGCTATAAATAACAATAATTTATAACATTTTATTAATATTTTTCCAGGTTAGTCCAAACAATTCTATACTTTCTCTCACATTTGTTTCTCAATGCTTGCTTGATCTAAATCTTACCAAAAAAATATTAGATAATCTTATGAATAATTAAATAGTTTTATGCTGCATAACAGTGATAGTTTTCTTAAATAATATTCAAACAAGTAAAGATTTAAAAATTTAAAAAATTCCATAATTAATTTTGAACTCCTCTAGTTTGAACTAGTAGGAATGGATGAAATTGGAACATTATTAATATTATAAGTGAGAAACTTTTGAAAGTGGAACAAAACTATTGAGTTCTCATAGTTGTTTTTTTATCTAAGGTCAACTGTTCTATATAGTTTTAAAGTGTGTATTACCATTTTATGTGGAATGAAATATAACAGATTAGTGATTGAGTGATGGTGATAAGTCAAAAATTTGCATTTATATATGTATTTGTGTATGTATATACTCTTAAATATATTTAAGAAAACAAAATTTTGTCCTTTCTGTGATCAAAAGTTTTTCGTAAATTTTTTTTTTTAAATTTTGTAAATTTTTTTTTTGTGTTTATTCTTAAACAAATTAGCAACTAATTTTTTTTTTCTTTTTCAACAAAAAAAAAAAAAATGCCAATTTCTTTGCATCACTTAAGAAAGAATCCTAAATAAACAGTTATATAATATTAAATATATATATTTATATATTAAATATTTTGTTATACATGTGTATATTATGTACAACTTTCTTGTTATATGTTATATAAAAGTGTTATATACATTTATATTTTGCGTATAATGAGAAGTAGAAAAATAAAAATTCTTTACGTTGACTGCGAAATGTCAACACCTTGCTACCTTAAGTACACTTGTGAATATATAATATATTTATGTATGTGTTATACGCTGTATATAAGATTCACGCACAAAAATATTATGTTGAAAATAACAAATCTTAAAATATTAAAATTGAATTGAGAGTTTCTTCTTTATAACTAGATATTATTAAATTCAATATTCAAATGAAATTTTGTGAGTATAACTGTTTTTTTTTTTTCTTAGAAAACATTTTTTTCTTTTTTCGCTTTTACATTAAATTTTTTTTTAGTTAAGGAATCGCTTTTAAATTTAAAAAAAATTTTGCTGACTTTTCTTATGCTCACTTCGCTTTTCTTGCCGTAAACGTCTCACACTCAACTCACCGTATTTTCTCTCTCCCCCCTCTCACTCTTTCCAAAATTTTTGCTTGTTTTTTGTTACTCTTCTCTAATATTTTGCCATCTCTTGTATATTGTTGTGTTTCTGATTTTGTTGTACTCTACAAAAAAAAAAGAAGTAATCGGAAAAGTAGAAAATGAAATTGTTAACAAAATGAAAATGAAGAAGAAAAAGAAAAAAAAAAATTTTTATTATTTTTTCTTATTTTTTTTTTGTTTTTTTTGTTTTTTGAAGAAATGATATTTTCCTGTTTATAAGGTTTTAAAGAAAATTCAATTTTGGAAGAAAAAAATTAAATAAAAGTAACTAGTGTCATGTGACCTAAAATGAAAATAACAATATTATAATGGAAACGGCTTGGTATCTTGTTATATATATAACTGTTATACTGCTGTTTCGGCTGCTTTTATCATATTTTTATAATGAAAATGAATTTCATTGAATCGACATGTAACCAAGAATTTTTGATGGAAAAATTATGTTTGAATTTTCGAAAAAAAAAATTCCATTTCATATTTTATTTTTGTTTCTTTCCTTCCCGTCCTCTCCTCGTTGTGCAAGAAATGAGTGATTCTCTAAGCGATTTGATTTTCAAAATTCATAACGAAAAAATTAGGAAAATCGCATTCAATATGATTACATTTAAGGTGGTCGTATTTGAAAGATCAAATTTAGAGTCACGTTTCATGGAAATTATTAGTTTCGGCCATAAATTTAGTCACTCATCTAAGAGTCTCATATACGTAAATTATTCATTTTGGCCTTATATCAAATTTTCGCGTCACGTATTGCTGTTCTAATAATAAAGTAGTTTTCCAAGGCATCGAAAATAATCTAGAGTTGTCTAATCAAGTAATTTTGATCATTAAATTAGGCTGGATATTATTAATTCTAGAAAAAGTTATTCCAGTATCAGCCTCCTCGAATAGGGAAGTGAAAAACCAAAATGATTTAAATTGACATTGAAAATTGCAAGAAAATAATGTTTCAAACAAAAAATTGCAGCAAAAGTAAACTCTTATACTGTTATAAAGAATATAACAAGTGTCTGTAAATCACCCGTTGTATTGTGTAATAAGAAATTATATAATTTCGGAGGATTGTATGAGTACAATACATACATATATAAATATTTATAGTAAAATTCTTATAAGATTATAACAGAGAATAAAAAAAATGCGAAATCTGTGGTTTTTAATAAGCAGCATGGAAAAAATTATAACAATGTTTATTTATTTTTGTTAAAAAATTAAATAAGCATAAGTGTACAAGTATTTTCTCTCTCTATCTCTCTCACTTTGCATCATTAAATTATTGATATTTTACTTTAAAGTGAAATATTATTAAAAAAACACATCATATTATATTTAGTTTATTTGTATAACAAATATAAGATTGAAATTGAAAATTATATTTTTGACGTGATACGAATAATTTTTGTTAAGGCGTTATTTATATAATATTCATGTGTTTGTGATAATGTATACGGAATAAATTGAGTAGAACCGAAATGAGCTAACCCAAAAAAGGAATAACAAGTAAAAACGTTTCAGTCGGTATAAACCGATTGAATAATACCCTGCACCTTTCGTTATTGTGTAGCAATTACTCGAACCTGTGAAGTCATTCTACAGAAACTTCACGGATATGTCTGACCTATAATTGGACATCCGACTGCCAAGTTTCATAAATCTGACTTTATAATTTTTCCAAATATTTAAAATTAGCTTTTGGAGTTGTATGGCAAGTATCTGAACCTGTCAAACAACTCCATCAAAACTTCACAAATATATCTGATCTACAATCGGACACACAACTGCCAAGTTTCATGAATCTGACTTTATTATTTTTCCAAATATTTAAAATTAGCTTCTGGAGTTGTATGGCAGGTACCCGAACCTGTAAAGCAATTCCTCTAAAACTTCAGAAGTATATTTGACCTATAATTGGACACATGACTGCCAAGTTTCATGAATCTGACTTTATTATTTTGCCGAATATAAAAAATTTGCTGTTGGAGTTGTATGGCAGCCACCCGAACCGGTGCAGCTATCCCATTATAATTTTTACAGCATGTGTAGAATATAATTGGACACATGTGTACAAAGTTTTATATTTACAGCTTTATTAGTTTTTGAAATATTCAAAATAAACTCTTTGAGTTGTATGGCAGCTACCCGAACCCGTTGTCCGAATTAGTCCAATAACAATAGGGCTCGTCCTTGGCACAAAAGAAAAAACTTGTGAAAGTTTGGTGTCGATTGCATTATTCGTTTTTGAGTTATCGTGCGAACGGACGGACGGACGGACGGACGGACGGACGGACGGACAGACGGACATGTCTAAATCGACGCAGAATTTTACGCTGAGCAAGAATATATATATATGTCCATACCGCAGATGACTCCTTCAAGTAGTTACAAACTCCATACCAAAGTTAATATACCCTTCACGAAGTGCAGGGTATAAAAAAGGGAAATTTTAAAGGGTTTTTTTTTCTTTGGTTAAATTATAAAGGTAATTGAATTTATTAAAGAAATCCTAATTTTTATATTTAATATAGAGGTATGTTGTGTAGAATAAAATATTTTTATTGATTTTAAATTTTTTATTGTGTGCCTCTAATTTTTGATTCAATATGGAAATGTTTTAAAAATTACTCTAAAGAAGTTTTTTTGTTGTATGTTTAAAAAGTTTTCTGGAGAATGAAGTTTTGCATTTGTGTTGCCGTCTAAGGTATTTAAGAAAAAAAGAGAGTAAAATTGTAGAATACAAGAAAATTTTTCCAAAAAATTTTTCAATATATGTTGATAGAGTCGAATTTCTAGCATTATTACATAAAATATTGTAAATCAGCATGAAAATATTTTTATCTTAATTTTTACTGCACCTTGTTTTAAATCGTGTATCTTGCTTGTTTACTCACTTTTTTTACTTTTAAATCAACAATACCTAATAATTCTTCTCACTCGAAATTTACATTATAAAATTATTTGATAATTATTCACTTTCTTCTCATTTGGTGAGTAAAATAGCGAAATAGACGATCAGGCTCTTAATGTTGATTAATTCATGTCTTTGCCGCAAAATTACCCTTTTAATGATTTGTCTGATTTAATACCTTTTTTACCGCTATACGACCTTTCTATTAAATTTTTTTGATATTGTTTTGGTTTTCCTACTGTTTAAAATGTTAATATTCTTAAATATTTCCCTAATAGTTTGACATTTAACAAACAAATGCAAGGATTATTGAGAACATTTACTGTTTAAAGTATACAGAAAAACTTGTGCATTATGAAAGCAAATGCATCATGAAAAACTTTCAGCATATTTAAAGTTAATTTTCCCCTCCCGACCCCTCTTAAAGTAATTTCTTTCAAAAAATTTATTTTTGAAGAGCTCTGACTACAAATTTAATGAAAATTTAAAAACAAAAAAAAAGCAAAATGTTATACTGCAATTCAATTTTAAATTGAAAGCTTACAAAGGAAATTTATTGTATTCATTTACTTATTATTTTTAAAATAAACATTTAAATAGAAAAGTTTTATTCTTAAAAAAAAAAATAAAAAAAAAATAAAGTTGGTTCGTATATTTTAGAATAAAGTTTTTGATTATTGTTGTAATGAAAGTCGAAGAATTTTACTTTGAAATACTTAAAATAATTTTTGTTTTTTTACAACAAATTTTTTTTTATTAAAATAAATTAAATTGAAAAGAGGAGAATTTTTCTTAGAAATAAATTTGAATAAAAGAAAAATTTTGCTTTGTAGAGCAATTCTATGATTGAATCTACATAAGTATACGATAAGAATTCTTCATTATTTCGTAAAGAAAACTTGTTAAAAATAAAAAAGAAAAGAAACTATTATTTAAAATTTTCCTTTTTTTAAAATGAGAACTAAATTAATTTGTGTTCGAACACGAGAAAAATATTCAATACAAATTATTTATCGAAAATCGAATTTTTAAAATTTATAAAATTTTCAAAACATTCTGGTCTGTCTGTTAACTTTTTTGACAAAAATTATTTCAGAACGCCTTTTTTTTTACAAAAAATTTACAATAAATGTCATAATTAATATTGTTGTCATGCCCTTATTTATTACGTCGTTATTAATTATAATTGTTTACCATTTGTCATTATTAATTATTACTGTTTTACTGTTAGCGAGGAGACATTTCAAGTTTTCACAGTTAAATGACAGAAAAAATAGCAAACAAAGTCATAAACGTAAATAAATATTTATAAATTTTTTAAAAATTTTAAAAGAGAAAAAGAGAGAAAATTTCCCGTTTTTTTACTTATTTCTCTTATTTTTGACCTGAGTTGCTTTTAAATAAAACTTAAATTATCTTTGCACATGAACGATTTTTCTTGCAAAGTTTTAGAAATTTTCGGAAACTCCTAGAAACTTTCGTATATTTTCGGAAATTTGTATAAATTTTCTGTAGTGTAATTTTCTTTACAATTTTTTAAAAATTTTATGTATCAATTTTATTTTTAGGAAATTTTACGTATTATTTCCTTCTTTAGAAATTAACAAACACAAATTAACAATTTTTTTTTGATAATTAGTAAAAAAATATGTCAAATATACAAAAACTAATTTTATATTTTTTAATTAGTCCTTTGAGAAAATATTTTTTATTTGTAAAAATAAACTTTATTAAAATTTTTAAATATCGAAAATATTAAAGTTGAAAAACATTTTATTTATACTCTTATATAATGTTACGAGTATGTATGTAAAAATTTTTCAACAGAATTTTGTTGAAACTAAAATTTCATGAATTGAATAAAAGGAATAGTGTCACATGACAGTATAATGACACAATGACATAAAACCTAAAATTTTAGAATTTTAATATTTATTAAAAATGGAAATGTCACAGTGTTATCATTGGAACTTGGATAATTTTGAACATATTTGAAAAACATCTAAAAACTATTTTTAATAATTTTGTTACGAACTCAACAATAATTGAAAAATGTCTTATAACCTAGCTTGGAACCTTCTCCAAGATTCTGAAATAATAAATGCTGTGCATAGAAATTATCAATTAAAATCATAATAAGAACAATAAAAAGGAGGTGAAAAACCTAGTCATCCAATATTTTTTAACTTTCGGCCATTCGAAACCTCATTATTAATGATATGCATTAGCTCCTATTGTAATTCGATTATTAGCAAATATTAACATTAGAGCAGAAAACAACCGTGGCAAATCTAGTATAGACTCCCTGTATATTTTCTCAAAAAAAATATAGAAGATTAAAAATTAATGAGAATAAACGTGCTGTGGTGTAATATTGTCAAATTTTTGACTCAAACATAAAAATTAATGAATCAAAACTACTTAATTAAGTTAAAACGGTGTGGAAAAATGTATTAATTAAATAAAGCATTGCCATAATTGAAATGTTCTATGTGACAAAATTTAATTAAATTCAAAGAGGAAATACAGAGAGAAAATATTGAATTTCAAGAAAGAAGAGAAATTAAATTTTCTCTATGTTAAACTCTTTTAAATATCTTTAAGAATATATAAGAGTTTTAAAAATTAAAATGAAAGAAAATCATTTTTAAAAAGAAAATTTTATAGAATTTTAAATTTATATAAAACTTTTGTGTTATATTAGTTGTATGTGAATTATATGTGATTTTTAATGTCATATTTAAAAATTTTATAATAAAAAATTTTAAATACAGATTAAAAAAAAACTAAAAAATATTTTAAAAATTAAATTTCAATTTCAAGGAAAAAGTTTTTATTTTTTGTTAAATAAAATTCTTAAAAATCTAAATATAATAATGAATATAACAGATTTATGTACATATAAGTGTATGACATATGGTATGACTTATGTCGCAACATCTATATAAATATAAATCATGTTTGGAAGGAAGATTTTATCCTTTGTCTATAATTATAAGTTGTTGCAAAAGTTTTGTATTATTTTCGAGTGTTATATTTAATATATTTCGAATATAATACTTATAAATACAAGTTGTTATACATATTTAAATTTTCATATAAATAATATTGTGTAAAATATAATCTTTTAATGTAAGATCTATACTGATATATTCTATTCATTATATATCACGCACTTATTACCATAATTTAAAAGCAACAATTTGAATTGTGTTATTCTCCTGACATAAGTATTTATAACCAAAGTCAGGCCCGGTTCTCACTTATTCGGCGGCCTATGCTGTTTCCAAGAAGTGCAACTCTTCCCCCTTATCTGACGGTAAAAGCAATGAATAGTATATGTAACAAACACTGCACATTACGCATAATAAATCACTTTCTCGTTAATTTATTATACTAAATGCAAGATTAGTCATAGAATTAAAGCCTAAAATTAAACTTGCACCTTTCTGTTTTGTAATATTTGTATATAGGTACATGATATCAAGCTAATTTTGTTATATTTTGGGAAACACATAATGGAAAACATTCGAGCAATTTTATTTTTTTTTTAAATTTAGCCTTTTTTTAAGTTTTTGGTGGCGCCCCTGTTTTCCGACGTTAATTGCGAATCTTACTTTCCGTATATGGTAAATCCGATGCTGACTACGATATATATTGTATATGTTAGCAGATTGTATACAATATGCATATGAGTGTTGATAATCTATATGTATTTATATTTTTTAATAAATAAACACATAATATATCATTTGGCAGTGTTATAGAAGAGGTGTAAATTCCTTCCTATTTCCATAGTACATATTATAATTTTGTTGGTTTTGATTTATGAATTTTTCGTAAATATTTAATTGTTGTTCATATCTATATAATAAAATGATCTCATGAGACATTGACCTAAATGCACATACATACATATGTATATAGTATTATTTAAATTTGTACATAAATATGAAATATATGAAAGTATGTATAAAAAAACCCGAATTTAATAAATTATGAATTTTATACTTTCAAAAATTATTTGCCCAGATGCTGTCTGAATTGAATGCATATATTTTGTATAATATGCAAAATAAATTATATAAAATATACAAGTATATATAGTATTGTATAACAGATAAAATATAAGAGCAAAGGTCATAGATCGGGGATGTTTAACCACTATAATATATAGAATAAATTGTTAGAAATGTACTTGTATATGATAAAGGACTTATGAAAAGAAATTATTATTCTGGGATGATTTTGAAATTCTTTTCATTTTCGAAAAAATAAATAAATAAAATAAAATTGAAATCAATTTCATTTTTTTTTTCGATAAATTTTTGGATACAATTTTTATATATTTTGGTGGTTCTATTTTAATTTTAAGGGTAAATTTATTAAAAATATTTTACATTTTCTCATCTGAATTTGTAAATAATGTTAAATAAATTGAAGAGAGAATTTTCGAAATGAAAATGTTATTCCCATTGATAATTTAATTGAGTGTGGTGAGAAAGTTTTAAAATATTTTATGAGTTGAGTGAGTATTGTGTTGTGATATTAGTTTTATTGAAAATATACTCAAAGAGACAAACTGTTATATTTAAATATGTATAAGTTTTACCTTTAAAAAGTCAATGATATTTCAGAAAAATTAAATAAAATTTTAATATTAATTTAATAAATTTTTATATTTTTAATTTTCATAAGAGGCAGTGCTCATATAATTGCATGTGATTGTAAAATTACACAATTTTGCTAGGGTAATATTACACAGTTTCATAAAGTATATGTGATTAGAGCATTTGCTACTCGAATTTTGATGTAAAATTGCAATTTATAGTGTAAAATTTAGATACTAAACATAAATGTGCTATAATACTAAAACTACAAGTGTATGTGAAAAAGTTGTGAATATTACACTTAGAGAAGTAATTTTACATTTTAAAATGTAATATTGAAAATACTTGGAAAATGCGACTTTTTTTGGAAAAATTTAATTTAGGAATATTTTTTTTTGCAAAATTAATTTTATTAATTGAGGAATACATTTTTTTTTTCGCAACTGAAAGATTATTAAAATTTTTATAAATTATAGTTGCAATTAGTATAGTTTCCATATGTAAAGTACATTTGACTACTGTAATAAATTTTAGAAAAACATGTAGATTTTTCTTGTTATTCAATCACATTGAATGGGATGTTAATCATTTGAATCTTGAAAAATTTTGTAATAAAATAGCAATAAACATAATTTGCTGACCGTATTTTTAATTTTACAGAATAATTCTCTTCAATTCCATTCTTTCTAATCAAACTGGTATACTTGAAAACTATATAATTTTATTCAAGAAAAAATTTACAATAGAGAAGCAATAAGTGATGAGATCTCATTTATAAAGCAATACCATTTAATGGCAAACATGAAATCAATAAAATTTTTCAAAAACAGGCACAGTCTTTTATGAAATAAAATTTTTTTATTTACTGAACTTTAATATTATAACCATATATTTTGAAATAAGTACCCGTATATAGCCTCGTTATATGCGGACATAATAAGGTATATGAACCAAAAATTGTAAATGAATAGAGCACCTAATATAAGCATAATATTATGTGAAGTGTAATTACTATTATAAAAATATTATATGTGTATGTAGACATAAGAAATTTCACATTCAATATGTAACAAAAAATATAATTTATTATGGTACAAAAATTTTTAAGTATGTGTGTATTCGTGTATGTAGTAAAATAAATATTGACTAAATTATATACAGGCTTGTTTAATGTATACATTAAACAAAAATAAATATCGTATGTATGTTTACTTTCTGAATGTTCTTATATACAGAGTGACCCGGAACTGGTATTAAAATTCTCGTGCGGAATGATTCGTAAGCGGTCTTGTTTTGTGAAAAAATTGTTTGTGTTTGGGAGAAGAGAAGTTGGTGAATTAGGACGTTTTAAGGTATGGTGTTGGAGGTTTATAGAAAATTAGATTAATAAAATTTTATATTTAACAAATATTTATAACAGCTTCGATTGCAACTGCTAAAGTAAGAGTAACGTTTTGTTCAGGAACTTGTTTCTCACTTAATAGACCTAAATTAGATGATGGTAATGTTAATGATTGGCGTCAAACTTAAGATTTTCCAATAATAGCTCCTTAATTATAAAATTTTAAGGTAAATAACTTGAAAAGTTTTGAAGAAAGCTCGATATTTTCCCAAGATACGCTGCATCATGTGTAGAGAGGATGATCTCTACAAATTGGTCATAAACAATTTCGTACCATTTTCACAGATGAACTGATAATCGCTGGTGTTATGTATAAGACAGAATTTTTTTTAATCCGATTTCTTTAACTCTGAAACAATATAAACTTATAGACAAACGAGCTTTCACCCCCCCTTACGAGCAATTATAGAATCCAAAGCATAGGCCACACGAGAACTTTAACACCAGTTCTGGATCAACTTGTATACGTAATGTAGTGAAATAAAGGACATCAATAATATTAAAAGGATATACTATAAATCATAATATTTGGTTTGAATACCTAGTGATCACTTAATTTTCTGTTTTATATGTGCCTATAGGAGAAAGTTAACGTTTCCTATCCAATTTGATTTTCTTAGAAAATATATGTATTTTGTATGGAAAGTATATAGGAAAGAAAACATAGAAAATTATACAATTTTTTTTTTTTGTTATTTATTGTATCTGTACATTGTATGCCCAAAAACACCAGAGAATGATAGTAATAATAGCAAAAACGGAAAAAATTTGATATTTGATTTGTTTAAGACCTTTTGAACTCTTATGAAATCATAATATTTTTTTGTTTTGTTAGGTTCCCCTTATATCTTTTCATCAAAAACCATATTACATAGAAAAAATTTTTTTTTATTTTTTGATACTGTTTTCAAATTGAAATTAAATTATTCACATTTATTCAATGGCATATTAATATTATTTGATATAATAAAAAAAGGAAGATATTTGAAATAGGTCGCAGGTTTACTCCTTGTTTCAGGCAATCGCCATATGCAAGATTTTTGAAAAATCGACTTTAATATATCGAAAATTTCTATGGAGATTTGAATGAATTTTTCACGCAATTACATTAAATTTTTAGGAGCTATAAAAAATTTTGTTAAAATTTGGCTTAGTTCCATTCTTAGATATTTTATAGCCCATATGAAACTGTTCATTTGTACAGTTATCTGTAATTGAAATATAATGGAATATTTATTGCTATCTGCCAAAAGTGAAGAAAATGGCGTTTATCCGAAATAAGCTTTAAATACGCAATATACATACATTTTAAATAATTGAATTTATATTATGTATAGATACAGGGTGGTATGCTAACATGAGTTAAATTTCTGTGGCAATCAGACTACAACCTAAGTTGACTTAAAATAAAAATCGAAATATAGAAAAATTTTTTGATTTTTTCATCTGTAAATCTATTCGGACAAAAATTTGATTTATTTCGGACAATTCGGTTATTTCGGGCAATTCGATTATTTCAGACTTTAAATAACAAATTATAATAAAGTTTGAGAAATTTTAATACAATTTAATGATACAAACCTGCTTTTTTCGAACCATAAGTCAAAATTAAATTTCTTCAGTAAATTTCTTTGATTGTAGTAAGAGTTTCCAAATATTTTCGAAATTTAAATTTTTAATTTAATTGGAGAATTATGAATTAAAAAGTTTTGCTCGATTGCCACAAAAATCATAATTTATTCTATTCTTTTCAAATTATTAAATACAACAATTTTTACATGTATAAATTGTGATTTGGGAGGGTAGAGGAAATTATTTTTAAAATTAAAGTTTAAAAACTTTTTTTTTGAAAAATTATAAAAAGAAAATAAATTTTATTTATTGACTTTATTGTGAAACTTTTTTTTTTTTTAAATATTTTCTATTTAAGAATAAAATAAATTATATACAAAATTATTTTTAAAGTTAAAAAGATTTTTTTATTCGCATGTGTTCACAGATTTTTAACATTGACTTTAATTAGGAAGGAAATTCAAAAATTTTATATTGTCAGGGTTGGCAAGGTTTTCATTTGAAATTTCCGAATCAAATTTTCGTATCATTCAATGAACGGAAAATCGGTATTACAAAATGAAATCCTAATTTTTTTTTCGATACAATTGCTGACTTTTTGTAATAAGAAATAAAACTGTAAGTCAAAACGTTACCAAGCAAATTCTATTCATTTTTTTCTACAATGAAGTAGTCTGGGGATTCGGAAAAATTTGCGATTTATGGTTTTTTTGATAATGGCAACTCTGAATCGCTGAAAAAGTGAAATTTTCCCTGTATTCATTCGGATTGAGTACCGTATAACAGATAGAGTGTATAAAATGCACTCTATTTAAAATAAATTTACTTAAAGTAAGGTGTTTTCGACTTAGGCAATTTACTCTTTCAAATCATACATGAACTCTTTGTCGTTTGACAAAATTTTCACACACACATTTTTTTAATTTTTCTCAACAAACATCAAAATTTATAAATTAATGTAAACTTTATCTTTAATTGTTTGATTAATGATTTATGCACAAAAAAAACACAATTTGTTTTTCTTTAATTTTACATAATTATTGTTCATTTCACCTCCATTTATATATACGCTTATGGGGGCTTTAAGGTGTAAGAAAATTAATGAAATTTTTTCTATAAGAATTTATTTAAATATAAAAGCAATGCTATATTAACCCTTTAGGTCTGGTTTTAATCATCAACAAACAACATGTTTTAGAAAACTGTTTCCGAAATTGTATATAAATTCAATTCGCTGTCCTCATACAGTAGATAAAGTCAAAAATTCAGTTAGCTATCATTTAATTGTAATTGTTATTTAAATTTATTTGCGAAGAGTTGACGTTAGACAAGTTTGCTCTTGTTCCTAATCTGACTATTCTAAATGTCAAATTTGTTTATTCTCTCTCTCCAAATTTGCAGACCATCTTTTATTTCATACCCAAAATTTTATTTATTTTTATACACATTTAAATTTCTCAAGGCTTAAAGGGTTAAAGGAGTTTAATAAGAACAAAATAATAAGAAAAAAACAAATAAAGAAACGAGTGATGGAAACAAGAGAAACGATTTCTTTTTGAAATTTCTTTTGTAAAACAAAAACGCAAAAAAATGCAAAAATAAAAAACAAATATTCTTTCTTACCTTAATGTAATTTTAAATCTTATTTTTATTTTTTTCTTTTTTTTTTTTTGATTGATGAAATCCGCCGTTAACAACATGAGTAACGGTACCTACATGTTTTTAAGAGAATAATAATCCTTTTTAAGAAGATTTTATGTGAATTTATTATTGCAAACCCGTTCAATTTTTTTTTTTTGGTTAAAAAAATAAAAAGGATTTTTTTTTTCGGTTCTCTTTTTTTTTCGTGTCTTCCGAATCTACTCTTTTTTGTTTTTTGTAAAGAGTTAGAAAAATTTTTTGCGAACCAAACAGAATTCCTTGTGTAAAAGTACAAGGAATAGAGAAAAAAATTCTGATGTAGTAAGCACATTACCGGCCGAATGAAGCAAAGTTAATGGTTATAGTCAATTTGATTACTTTTAGGAATTTGTGCTTACCTAGGAGCATTTTAAGTTGGGTTTAATTTATTATTGATAAGCCTGGCAACAATTGAAGTACGTCTATCTTTGCTTCTCAATGATTTTTAAAACATGAGGGAAAGACAGCAATTAATTACACCTTCAAAATAAATAAATTCAATCACAAATTTTCAGTAAACCTAATCGAGCAGAATTTGAAATGCACGAGCGTACAGACTGACTGCAGGCCAACCAACATACTGCTAAACCATACAGATTGATATCTTACTAAATTTAATTTATTTTTCGTTTAAATGAAAATGAAAATTCGGCATGTGAAATTTGGTACTATTACAATGCTTTCTCTTACATTGCATACATTGAGGTCGAAATAAAAAGGATACATGTATAAAGTTATTTTGTAACTGCTCATCAAATTTTTCTGATTTTTGTTTTATTCTCCCCCCTAGAATTTTTTGCTCTCTATACCATATGTACCTTTTACTGTTTAAAATTGTGAAAATCCTTGAATAACGAGAATATCATTACTTTTACCATGCATGTATAATGTTATGCGAAAAAACCCCTTGTGTGATTATAGAGCAACACATTTATAGTAAAATGAATTAAAGTGTTTCATATATAAAAATGCACACATACCCCGCTTCCCTCCCGCACCAAGGAAGCAAGGTAAGAATCTCTTTTATTAAATTATAGTTAGTTGGTATGTGATTGCATTTTTTGGGGAGCAATTTATAAAAATGTTAACGTAACATTTTTGTGATCTGTTTTTGTGAAAAGAGAAAAAAAAATTTATAAATGAAATAAGCTCTCTTCTTATCTTAAGTACAAGTAGATTCGTAATTTACAGAGAAATTAAAAAAAAGAAATTGAAAAAAAAAAAATTCTTGAGTGATACAAGAGAAATCTTGTTACAGAAATTGTGAATAATTTTGAAAATAGCTCATAAATGTTAAAAAATTTTTGATGTTAAAAATTAAATTGTAAATTGAAGTTGAAATATTTCAATTTTTTTTTCTATTGTAATTGATTGATGTGTACATATATATGTATATGTATATAACTTTATAACGATATGGAACAAAATTTAATTTTGAATAATTTAATATTAAAAAATTGCAGAGAAATGTTAAAAAAATCATAAAATAATTTTATAAAATGAAATTTAAAATTAAATTCAATTTTAATTTTTTTATTTAATTTAGATCTAATCTGTTATTTAAGTAGTACTCAAACTAATTGGTAAATGTCTTGTAAATTTAAGTTAAATGAGTGAATTTTTGGGAAATAATTGCAAAATTTACCTTGAGCTTCAATGTGATCTGTTAAATTAATCGTTGTCATATACCAAGTAGGGATGTGTAATCCAGTTACTATATGGTATTCATGAATACTGGTCAATATCGGTACTGATCAATACCGGTATGACAATATGAAAAATTATGTCCGAGTATTTAGTAACGAGTATTTTCCATCTACGAGAAAACAATTACTTTGAGTCCATGAAATAACGAGTATTGAAATAATGAGTTGTTAGTATTCACACATAACTAATACCAAGGAAGGAACCTGGAGAAGAGAAAGAGGACTGTTGCATGACATCAAAGAGTCGTGTGCGATATTTATTTTGCATTTCTCACGCACTCTCTTTCCTAAATAATTAATCAAATAAATCTCTTTTAAATCAAATAAATTCTATTTTTATGTAAAAAGAGAGGGGATTGAGGAGTATAAAGGTTTGTGTATTCGCTCAATGCATGCACGTGTAAACAGGCTCATTGCTCAATTTCGAATGTTCCCCATATATATTTTTGCGAATGTAATATTGAAAATCAAAAATCTTTAATTAATTTTTTTTTTGATTTTATACAAAAATTATAATTTTTACACGTGTAGATTTTAATTAAAAAAAATTTATTAATTAAATCCTTTTTCATTATAAATTATAATAATTATGATAATTACTTACTAAATGAGTGAAATTTTAATTATACAAACATATATACAAATATAACAGAAATTATATAGGTACTTATAAATATTTTGATTAAATACAAAATATTCTTTTGATATTGTATAACATATAGATGATATAGTGTATAACATCTAGAGTGTATAACATTTATAATGTATAACAATATACATATATACCAACAAAATATTTAATAATTTTGATTGTGACAAATTGAGGTCTAAAATCATAAATTTTTGATTTAAATTGAATTTGATGGGGTTTTCTTTTAGAATTTCTCGGTAAAAATTAAAAATTAATGATTATTATTTTACCACTCAATAAAATACAAAATACATCAATTTATATAAGTAGTATAAATTATAAATTTTGATCATAAAGAATTTGGACATAAGTTTAAAGAGTGACACTACCCCACCAAGTCATTAATTATTTTTTAAGTATGTTTGTATATAAGCACATTTGAGTACAGGTGGATACGTTACGTAGTTGAAAAAATTTAAAATTTAAATATTAAGTCGCTAAATACTACGACTTAGTACGTATGGATCTGGCCACTAAACTAAACATCGTGTTAAGACAGAATTGTTATTTGTAGCACAAGGTCCAATTGTATATTGTTCTTTTTGGTTAGGTTTTTATTTTAGTGCGTTTTTTATGCACTAAAACAGAAAATATTAAAAGTTTCGGGCTCATAATTTTTGCCTTTCCTTTTTACACAGCATTATTTTCATTTTATGTCGTACACTAAATATTGTCGTCCCACTTACAAAGCATTATTCTGGTGAATGTCATTTTATTTGCTGGCTCAAAATTTTCTTTCGCATTATTTTTCGTACGATACATTTGAACAATTTATGAAAGATGCCTTCTCTTATATTCACTTCAGGAGTAACTTCTTTTTTTATTGATCGCACATGCTAAACATGTGGTTATTGATATACTAAACTCAAATATCCATAGGGCAGATGTCAATTTCACCGTCTCTCTGCTATTGTGATCATTGTTCCAAAGTTGCTTTCATATCTAAACCATCTGAATTATCCGCTGAAATTTCTCTTATAAATTGAATATTAGAAGTTATCCTGTTGACCATATTATTTTGGAGCATATATTAATATTTGCAATAAGCTGATCTAATTCCAGGAGAGGAATTCATAAATTTTGAATATTACTCGGAACAATTACCTTTTGTGAACAGACCGAAATTGTTGTTATTCAAGAGTGTTAGGGTATAAATAACTACACTGTGTACGGGTAATGTTGTGTAAATGGCATAAATATTATTTTTGCTATCTCGTCCTATTTCATGTCCTCCTCATATAATATCCATTTAAGTACCTACATAAATTATTATCTCTGTTTTTTTAAAAATTCAGAAATTTTTTTTTTTTGTTAAAATAGAAGTTGAAAACTGTGATACTTTAATGTTAATGTGTTGTAGACATTTTTTCAAATTTTTTTTTTTTATGATTTATAAACTTTTTTGTTAAAAAAAGTTGAAATATTTTTTTTTATGGATATTTTTTTTGGAAATACACTCACATACAATGGTATGTATCTTGTATATGTGGAAAAATTTAAGTTTATGTCCCTGTTGCTAATATGGATAATGTGTTATACGAAAATTTTACTTTGATTGACATGTCAGAAGTATATTAAATATATTATTTTTGTGTGTATACATATGTGCCTCTCTTTGGGTTAAAAAACTTTTGGAAATTTATGTAAGATAATAAATTTTATATGTAATATTTTGTTAATACAAAATAATAATGTAGAAAAATCATATAAAATAAAATTTATATATGAATTTTAAAATATGTGTTTAAAGTTCATTAAATTATATAAAAGTGAATATTATTATTCAATAAAAAAATAAATTTGAAAATTTTTATGAGACTCGATATGAAAGAACATGAATACATATACATATGTATGTATAAGTGAATGACTAGGATAGTATATGAGAAAATGTTATACATAATTAATATTCAATAAATTATAACAAATTTTAAAAATTTTTAAAATTATACTGTAATTAAGACTCCTTTATATTATTTAAAAATAGTTTTTAATCTTTTGCATATTAAGAGCATAATTTGGCTATTATTAATGGGGGCTTTCCATAAGGTATTTCAGTAAGAATCATTAAAATTATTTCTTCGTTTATAATAAGTACACAAATTGGCGAAAATAATGTATGAATCTTATGGTTTTATATATAGCGCATATATATAGAAGATTGTGGAGTGATTTCGGGCTAAAAATTTTGAAGATAAGAGACTTAAAATCGAAATTTTCAAAAATTTCAATTAATTAACTGTGTTAAATGCTTTCAATCCTAGGGGGTTTTAAGTGAATTTTTGAAAACTTTACTAAAACAAATGTATAGTGCAACTGGTTTGAAAAACTGTTCGGTTATATATGAAAATTTTTTATGTGAATAAATCCGTTTATGTGGGCATTCCAGTACCATTCTAAATAATTTGAAAATAAATAAAAAATTGGAATAATGTCCTAATAAATTTTAAATAAATTTTTAATTGTAAAATTCTGAAATCCCCCCCAACTATTTTATCAAAATTAAAACCCTTGCAAACTAGTATAGTTTAGCGCAAATCCTTGAACATTACACTTTGCTGTTCAAAGAATGTCGGAATTAGATTTTTAAAATTTTAATAAAAAAAATTTTTTGTTTTGTTTTGTTAAAACATTTACCAAGTTTCTTTTATTTCAGTTAAAAATTGAAAGCCACAAAGAAAATCATGTTTTCCTTTTTCGGAAAATTAATTAAACTAACCGGTTAATATAGGCTTAAAGTATTTCTGAATTTTCTTTTTTTTTTCTTTTCAAAAAAGTTTTCAAAGGTTTATTGTTTTTCTTGTTTTTAAACTTTTACAAAATTACTTTGAACAGAGTATAAATAAGTAAGAGCCTAAAAGTATGCTAGACAAACAATTGTTTTGTGTTTTTTGTAAAAGGAAACTGTTTATACTATTGTGAATTATTATTGTATTGTGAATTATTGTTAAACTTTCAAAAATATTAAAATTTTTTTTTTTTTTGAAAAAGATTAATTAGTTGTAGGTTTAATTAGAAAAGCTAATATTAGAATATTGTGGAACGGGTGTTATATACAGTTTGTACACAATATCGAACGGGTGTTATATTTAGTATATAATTATTATAATACAAATATCTGGATTGGGATTGAAATTTTTATAAGGTAATTTGACCAATGTTCGACATTTTAAATAAAATTTTTTTTTAGTATTTTTAATTTATTTTCCAGATTATATTTAGAACATATTTTAATTAAATCTTATTAACATTGAATTTTTTTCATATTATAAACCCAAAACTTTTCCTTCTTTTTATAGAGAATTTATTTTTACAACAAAAATTGTAGAAGGTAACACTCTTAATTATATACTAAAAAGGTTACAAGAAAATTATTTCAAACTCTTGTTAAAATTTTTTTAACATCATACACCAAACTTAATTTTTTTTTGCCAGTATTTAAATACTTATATGTAGGTACTTATAATGTATATATTTAAATTTTTAATGTGTTCCTAAAATGGAAAAGTTATTTAAAAACCTATTTTGAAAATTTTTGGTATATAAATATTTAAAAATCATAACTGATTAAGTTGAATTTTAACGATTTTCAATGAAGTTATTTGAAAGTTTTTTTTTTAATTTCGTATTTTTGAATAGTATTTGGATAATATTCAGAAATAAATAAATGGATACGAAAATTCTTATTTGAATCTGTTGAAAGAGCTTTAAAAATTCTCATCCTGGAATAGTTATATTGCAACAATTTGTTATATTTAACAAAATAGACATATCTTTACTAATTTTTTTTTAAGAATATTGTATTATTTTGTAAAATTTTGAAAAAATGTGATATATTACTCAAGATTTTGCATATGTTTGCAAAATTCTAGCATAAAATGCCAAATTTTATCGCATTATGCCAAATTAAAGCATTTTCTGCTAAATTTTAGCTTATTACGCTGGATTTTAGCATATTACGCTAGATTTTAGCATATTATGCTAAATTTTAGCATATTAAATCACACTTAACATATTATATTAAATTTTAGCATATTATGCCACATTTTAAAATATTGTGTTAAATTTTAGTATATCCAGCCAAATTTTAATACATTCTATTGAATTTTTCCATATTATGCCAAATGATAACATATTGTGCTAGATTTTAGCATATTATGCTAAATTTTAGCATATTACTTCAAATTTAACATATTATAATAAATTCTAGCACATTTTGCCAAATTTTAAAATAATTTGTTACATTTTAGCATAATCTGCCAAATTTTGATATATTCTGTTGATTTTTTTCATATTATGCCAAATTATAACATATTGTGCTATATTTTAGCATATTATGCTAGATTTTAGCATATTAGGATAGATTTTAGCATATTATGCTAAATATAAGCATATTGCTTCAAATTTAACATATTATAATAAATTCTAGCACATTTTGCCAAATTTTAAAATAATTTGTTACATATTAGCATAATCTGCCAAATTTTGATATATTCTATTGATTTTTTTCATATATCGACTTAGAACGTTATACCTTACTTTTATTTAATACTGAACTCATTAAAATATTTTGAAAAGTTTTGAAAGAAAAATTGTTATAACAAAATAAAGAAGGTATGTATTTTTAAAGTTCTATTTTTGTTCTACAAACATTTTTTTTCTATAAAATACAACACAGTGGTCAAGAATTATTGACTAAATATACACAATATAATGTAGTTTCTCCCTTGGTCTCTCTCTCTCTAACTCTCTCCTACTCTCATTTTGTGTTATAACATTAAAAATTAAAATTATATTAAAAGAAAAAAATTATTTAATTTTATAAGAAAAGGAAATTAAAAATAAGAATTTCAGAAAAAGTTTAAAAATTGTTCAAGTTAACAAAAATTTTTAACATATTTTAATTACATTGACTCTATAGTGTCGTGTGTGTGTATGCATTATGTGAATAGTATATAAATAGAAATATACATACATATATAATGTAATGCTTAACTTAAAAGTTTGATTTCATTTTCTTTAATTTAAATAAAAAACGAAAGGAAAAAATTTCTTTAGGTCAAAATTTTTTTTAGGACTTTGTTTTTAGGGAAATTTTCATAAATATAAAAGTTTTATTTATGTATTTAGTTGTTTTTTTTTTGTTTTTCTTGTTAATGAATTTTAAATTAAAGTTATATATGTATTTTTGGTAACTAGTAAAGTGTGTACATGTAATGTATAACAAAATCTTATGAAAGCTAGAGAAAAATTAATTTGAAAATTCTTATACTCAATTATAACCGTACTCATCCTCACATTCACTCATTCAACGCTCAACATATTCAACATTAATCTCTCAATTATAATTGTATATAAAAGTTATATAGTTTTTTAAAATATTTAAATGACTTGAAACTAAAATTTAAAGTATCTTATATGAAAGATACCTATCTAACCTCATTCATTGTATATATACAATGTATGACTACTTTTTAATGTGTATAATGTCGATTTTAATCTACTTGTGATGTAATAGAACTATAGTTTTGCTTTATAACAGTATTATTAGAATAATTCTTTAAAAAAAACTGTTATAATAAAATATAATTTCTATATTATATAAAAATTTTAAATATTATTTTAAGAAAAGGAAAGAAAAGTTTACTTATATGTATGTACGAGTATCACATGTATATCACACCAAAATGGTGTATTAATATGATTTGTTAAAGAAAAGATAATTTCCTACCCGAAAGCCATCTAGATTTAAAGAAACTTTTTTAAGAAACTTTTCTAATATTGAAGAGGAAATTAAATTTGTTTTAGTTTTTATTCACATATATAAAATTTAAATAGTTTTGAGTTTTGTTTTAATAAAAATTTATTAAATTTATTTAGTTTAATATTTTTTGAAAATTTTTGTTAAATTAATATTAATTAAGGAATTTAAGGTTCAAAACCAAATGTAGGTATTAAATAAATATATAGTAAGACAATTTAGTACGAGAGTTAATCTTATACTAACCCGAACACGGTAATCATTACGTCTTATATTGTAAAAAATTTTAAGTGAAGTCATATTAAATGTATAGTTAAATACATTCATCGGACCCTTCTGAGAATATTTTTTGTTATATGGTTTTAGATTAATGGTAACTGTATCAAAACATTTGATGTAGTTGCAATTGGGTAATGTTATCCTTTTCTATTTTCATATTAGTTATTTTTTAAATTCTTTATAAGGTAAGTCTAAGATTATACTGTAATATTTGTAGTTATCAACAATGACAACACCTCGCTATACAAAATGAGTTAAAATTAATACATAAAATCTACTGTACGCATGTGAATTTTCCTAAGTTTACTGCCGGCAATTCCCTTCCAGAAAAAACAGCTTTGAGACCAAACAACTTGAGAAGGAAGGCAAAAAAAGGGAAATGTTATTACACTATTCCACACTATTTATTCATCTCGACCCATTCCATCAGCTTTTTTCAGGACTAGCATTATCAAGTCTCTAACGAGTATAGAAATATAATTGAATTTTGAAATTAATACAAATATGCTCACACAATTCCAAAATTTTAAATGTATAATTATATAAATATATTTGGCATAATTTCATGATAAATTGTGTGTTAAGACTGTAAGTTTGTTAAAGACATTGATTTTCTTTTATTGTACTTTAAGAATAAGAACCCAACCAACTTCGTATGTAAAATAATATTTTTATATTTTATAAATTTATTTCATTCCTTTTTTGTATAACAATTATTAAATTTACTATAGCTATTCACTAAAAAATTTCACTGCCGTCAAATGTAAGAGTCTGCTTTAAAATAATATAAAAGAAAATTTATGATGCCAATTAATTATAAAGAAAAAAAAAAACTAATTCAAATTTCTACTCATTTATTTCTTAATTTAAGTCTGAAGAACTTTTTATAAGAAAATTATTTTTGGTGAAATATTTTAGGGTTTCATTTAAAAATAAAGTTCTTATAAAATATAAATGTAAAGAACGGAAATTTTAGAAGGAAATTTTCAACTTATATAATAAAAGTGTGTTCTTTTAAGTGTATACGAATTACGAAGTATGTATGTCTGTATATAGGAAAGTATTTATAAAAAAATTATTTATGTGTACCTTACATTTTAAAAGTATAAAATAACTTTCAACAAAAGGATTTATTCAAACAAAAGAAAATTTATATTTAATTTTTTGTTTTCATTTTCCGACATGTAAATGAAAATTTAATATGGTTAAAAAGGATTCTTATATATATTAATCATTGTAAATGATGTTTGTGTTAAGTACATACACTTTAAAAAAAACTGTTATACCATATTTGTTATTTTTTAGAACGTCGTTCATTTCAAGTACTGTGAATGTTTAACGATTCGAAATTGCATATAGAAAATCTCGAGGAATAATTTTAAAATATTTAAGTTCATAGTTGAAATTAATAATATAACAGATTATTTAATATGCCATATTGTGATAATTAATCAAAAAGTTATACGACATTATATACGAATCGGAAAATGCGAAAATATTTCATAAAAATACATTCGATTTTGCAGTCAGACTTAAAAAACTCTTTCCTGTTTTATAATATAATTTAAATACAGTACAATCTGCATATAACAAACACGCAATAAAATTGTCAGTAATTTTTTTAAAAATTAACCAATTTGGCAATATTTTAATTGATTGATGGCAACCTTAATGTTCACTATGTTGTTCTATAAGTTCTCTGTTTACATATGTATTTGAATTTTCGGAATTAATATTACTGTATACGAAAAATATTTTAAACGTAGATAAAGAACAACTTTTATGAAATTTTCATTTAAATAAAATTTACAAATCAAAAGTATAACAAAAGCTGCTGCAGTTTTTTGTTATATTCAACGAATTTTATATTTTAAAGTCATAAGAGTGATTTAAATTTTGTTTCTCCTCTAGAACGGGTTTAAATGGAATAAAAAGCTATCTTGAATATTTTTGGCAAAATGGCCGAAAAAATTTACAATAAGATTTGTTTTGGCAGCTTAACCCATTCTCAAAATAATTTGATTAATTGTGTTAAATGCAATGTGGAATTTTTTTACAGTGTATTACTCTAATACATACTTATTCTGTTAAAATATTATATTTATATTTATTAATTATTATTTTAGTTTTAACTATGTGTCTGTATACAGGTGATTCCATTTATTTATGTATAACAATAAATTAAATTTAAAATCATCACTTTATTATACAATTTTACAACCCTATAACCCTTTATACGTATGTATATGTTTGTATTATATTATAATAAATTTTATTGGTTAAATTTTACAATTTTATTAAGAATTTCAAAAAAATGTTTTTGCTCCTTCTAAAAATATATTAATTTTCATTTATAGGCAATTTTCAAAAGAGGAAGCATCAGCAACTGTTGGAACACAACGTGTATACAAAAAAACTTCACCAAATTCAATATTAACAATGTATTTACCAACAAGAGAAATTGTATCTTGTGGTACACAACCATCAATATTAAAAGGTATATTATTTGTTGATCCAAAATCAATTCAAGGATATCGTGTTTATGCTCAACTAACATTAACTTTCCGGTAAGTGTTAACAAATTGAAATTGTAAAACTATTTTTATATATATGTAATTAAAATTAATTATACAATGGTTTGATTTGATTTGAATATCATAAAAGAGATTAAAGATTTTGATATTTTAATTTTTACAATTTATTTTTGATATTCATCTCTTTTTAAAGATTATCGGGACTGTTTTTTAATTAATTGCATTTGAATGAAATTTTCAATAGGTAAACTCTTTTAAATAAAGTAGGTAAAGGAAATTAAAGCTACATGTGGAATGCATTTTGAAAATAAAATTGTTTTCAATTAAGTTTCAATGCATTTCTATGGTTTCAAAAAGAAAAACTGTCAAAGCTGAAAAAACGTATTTTTAAGAAAATTTTCTAAATTTTTTTAAATTTTCAATTAATTGAACAATATTAAAATTTTTACATATTGTTTTTATAATATTATGCCAAATTTTAGTATATTGTGCGTGATTTTAATATATTATGTCAGATTTTAGCATATTACGCTAGATTTTAGCATATTACGCTAGATTTTAGCATATTATGCTAGATTTTAGTATATTAGGCTAGATTTTAGTATATTATGCTAGATTTTAGCATAAAACATTAAATTTTAGCATACTACATTATATATCAGCTTACTGTACTAAGTTTTAATATTACAAGATAGATTTTAGCATATTAGGCGAAAATTTTAACATATGATGCCAAATTTAAGAATAATACGCTAAATTTTAGAGGATTATGCCAAAATTTGGTACATTATGCTAAATTTTAACATATTATGCTACCTTTCAGCATATTATTCCAAATTTTAATATATTAATTTTGTTTTTAATGAAAAGTTAGAACCTGTATGAATTTTAATAATATTAATGATCTTTAATAATGTAGGACATCCTTTAAATGGAATTATGAAAAGAACAAGACAATTATTAATAGCCTATACAATACTTTATAATTAGTAAAATTATAATAAAATAGAAAATTTCTGAAATCTATCATAACCATTGAAATTGTGAATAATACCATAAATAATAGCATATATATAACAGCAATATATACTGAATGTAATTTTATATAGAAATTATGTTAAATTACTTCTGAAACAAGTTCTTTGATGTGGTTAGGTTAAAAAAAAAATTTTATAGAATAAATTTATTTATCTTATCAAAATTTTACAAACAATTAATTACAATTTTACTTCACAAGTCACCTGACATCCTGTTATTCATTCTATAACAATAATAATAATTTAATCCTAAATCTTTTTCATAGATTTTCGGTTCTTTTGAATATAATTTGAAAATTTAAACCAAAATCTGTTATATTACATTTTAGAAAGAAAAGAACAAAGCCAAGGGAAAAAAAGAAATTCAAATTATTACAAAATGATGAACCTTCTTTTGTTCTTTACCATGTAATATCATCAATAATCATTAAGAGATAATGACTAAGTTAGAATTCATAAAAGGATCCATTTCATTGGAATTTTTATATATGAAAATTACCATTCCGGAGAAACAGGAGGAGCATAAAAGAAGGAGAAGGGAAATAGGAGAGAAAAGAAGAAGCCGTGGCCTGAGGAATAGGTGTATATTGTATTTTTTGTCGGTCAAAGCTTTGTTTTTTTTTTTTTTAAATAAAACAAAAGAAAATTTCATACTTTAATATAGAGGATTGCCTCCTCTTTATTTCGGCTTTTGTTTTAATCTATTTTTGTTGCTTTCTTTGTGGTTTTTCTTCATTTTATTTTAAATATCTGTTATATTATACAAACGTCAATCCGAATTACGTCAGGGAATTAACATTTAAGGGATAACCATGATGTTATTTGAGGATTTTGTATAAAAAAAAAAGAAATGGAAAACTCTTAGTAAAATAATTACAACAATTTTATATTTATGTTTGTATTGTATGTTCTTCATGGTTCGCACATAAAGTAAATTTTATCATAAGTATAAAATTTCATCATCTGAAATTAATTATTTTCTTGTTTACCATAATTATTAAAAAAATAATATGCATATTAGGGTGGGTGAACATTAAATAAGTGAATTGTGGCTAACTTATATTTGCACAAATCATAACTGGTCAAAAAAAAATTCAGTCCTTCCATGCAACGTTTCGAATTGTGAAAGTTTTTTTTGTGAATTCGAATTTTCGTCCTTCGTATACTAAGTTACAGTTTTTTCGGCCTGATGTACAAATTTCACCTCGAAACCTATGTTATATAAGTAGATGTAAAAATATTGCTTATTTTCAAAAAAAAATTTTAGGAAATGAATTTTAGACAAAAAAAATTTATTGACCCTCTCTAATTTGTTTATTATATCTAAAATAAATATTAAATAAACATTTTTGTAATAAACTTGATTTTTGTTTTTCTTTTTATTTTCAGATATGGTAGAGAGGATGAAGAAGTAATGGGATTAAGATTTTGTAATGAGGCAATAATGTCCTTGTATCAAATTTATCCACGTACTGAGGAACCAAAAAGAGATTCATTAACCCCATTACAGGTAAAATAAAAATTAAAAAACAAAAAATTTAATAAATAAAAAAAAAAATAATATAAGAAAAAAATTGACTTAAAATTTTTCAATTAAATTGACGGTAATTTGAAATTGGAAGAAAAGCAAGAATAAATTTTTAAATTCAGTGTACAATTTGATTATTATGTGTTGAATTTCTCATTATTAAAATATTTTTATTGCAAGAATAGATATTTGCTTATTCTAGTGAATTATGCTAAATACTAGCACACTACTCGTTATTATAGCATATTATGCTGAATTTGAACATATTACACTAAATTTTGGCATATTACGCTAAATTCTGGCATATTACGCTAAATTCTGGCATTTTACGCTAAATTTTAGCATATTTTGCTAAATTTCAGTTTATTGTTTAAGATTTTAGTATATTATGCCAGATGCTAGTATATTATGCTCAATTTTGACATATTACACCAAATTTGATTATGTTATGTCAAGTTTGAGCGTATTACGCCTAATTTTAGCATATTATGATAAATTCTAGCATATTACGCTAAGTTCTGGCACATTATGCCGAATTTTAGCATATTTTGTTAAATTTTAGTATATTACCCAATATTTTAGAATATTATGCCAAATGCTGGTCTATTACACCAAATTGGATTATGTTATGTCAAGTTTAACCGTATTACGCCTAACTTTAGCATATTATGCTAAATTTTAGCATATTATGCCAAATTTTGGCATATTATGCTAAGTTTAACGTATCGCCACAAATATGAACGTTTTATGCCAAATTTGAGAATATTATGCCAAATTTTAGCATATGGTGCCAAGTTTGAGCATATTATACGAAACATAACTAGAATAAGCTGAAAATTTAGCATATGATGCCAACTTTAATCATATTACGCTAAATTTTTGCATTATTATGCTAAATTTTAATTTTATTAAACAAATTTCGGCTTAGGTTAAATCATTTTGAATTAATTGCGAATATAAACGCTAGAACATAAGTTTAAGAGTATGTTATGACTGAAAACCGTGATTAATTAAATCTTCTTTTGATTTGACTTCTCAAATTCTATAAATAATTCGCTCTCACAATAACAAAATTAAAATGCCCATAAAAATACTAACTATGTATATGTATAGTGCATCTATTAAATAGACGATTTCTTAGTATATTGATATATTGAATCCACGCAATATGAAATTATATTTATGTAGGTAATTGAAAAAATTAAGATCAATTTCCTATGTAGGCATAGATAAATTTAAAATTTCATTATACTATACAAGTGAATAAGTTTTATTTAGTCCTGACAGTTTTGAGAACAAAAGAACAAAAAAAGAAAAAAATTAATTTTTCGAAATATTTAAAAGTACGCACACTATGTATAATAAATGGGCTTCCGGCCATCTAGTAGTATAAATAAATATTGAAATTTTATATTGTACCAGTAACTTTATCTTTATTTTAAGCATAGTAAATAATTGTATGTATATATACATAGATATACATTATTCTATTATAAATATGTATATATATATTTTAATTTTTAAAAACATTTTATTTTTATATAATTAAAATATCCTAATAAGATGATAATTTCATCATGAAATAGATTTCTCCTTCAGTTTTTTTCCTGTACTTACCCTATATATTATACGACTATATGAGTACATAAATTGCGTCATTCTAGTATTTACTGCACCATTATTATAGAATAATATAATATGTATGTGTGTATATATGGATATCTGGTATACTTAGAAAACTTAAAGGTACTTAAAATATATTTATATTCCAAGGGAAAATATTAAAAGTTTTGCTTTTTTTTTGCGCTTTTTCAAAACACTAAAATATTAAATTACTTTAAATTACTTTAAAATATTATAATTAGAATATTTTATTAATTTAAGGTTTAATGTTAAAAATGTTTACATATAAAATACAATATCATATACTATATATATGTAGGTATTTAGATAGTATGACCAAGTTTTATAAAATTTGATCTATTCTGTTGCTCGACATTTTGTTGATTTATTAATATAATTATGTCAGGACTTAACGCTGTTATACAAAAAGCAAGATATTAAGTAAATTTTAAAAATAAAAGGTTCAAATGAATTTAAATTTGATCTGCATATACATACACTTTATCCAGCACGAACGCATTAATTTTTTCTAACTAACATTTTTCATTAAATTTTAATAGAATTTGAAAAAGCATTACAATTCCATGAAAACTTATTCCAGCATTTGGATTCGTTTATATCAAGGTCGACCAAGTATTTGTGCTGGATTACATGATAGTGGAATCCAATAGTAGTCCTTCCTTAAGAATGACTCTCAATTTCAGTGATTTTTTGACTAATACGGACATGATGTGGGACGACTAATACGGACATGATCACAAAAGGACGACTACCATGTAAATACGACTATCTTATTTACAGCCGCTTTTATTTTAATTTTTATCGTTTATTCTCGATGTTGAATTAGAAATAACCAGACAAACAGTTGTATCGAAGAAAACTAATGTATTCTTTCAACACAAATTAAGGTTAACTGCTGAATTCCATATGATTATATTTGTTCCGAATTTAGTACCTTGATTTCTAAACATAAAATTGGAATAATTTTGAATAATATTTATTTCACCTTTATTAATAATTAATAAAATTAAATAAAATACAATTTTCTTACAGGATGCTTTAATTAAAAGACTTGGTATTGGTGCTTATCCATTTACACTTAGTTTATCACCACAATCTCCTCCAAGTGTTCAATTAGTTCCAGCTAAAAGATATTATGGTGCACCAATTGGTACGAGTTATGATGTTAGATGTTTTATAGGTAAGTAAATATAATTTATATTGAATAACAGCGCCGATAAACTCTGAAAAAAACTACTGAATCTAGTTAGGCTAATAATTTTGTATCTACTGTTCTTTGTTCATTGCATACCATCGCAAAATCTACTTATTCAGAAATTATATATAATTTCTAATATATAAAATAGCATAAAATCGATTCACCATAACAAAAATATTAAAAAATCTGAAAAAAATTTTTTTTTCCCCGCCAGGATCATACAGACTCTTGTCTCTGTACGATTGTACAGTGTTATTCGTACAGACTCCTACAATTTCTGCATTATTAATTCAATTTACTCTTGAATAATTCTTACACTTCCCTTTTCAAAAAATTCTTGAGAATGAGAACAAAAAATATAATTTTTAATTTTTCTTCATAATTTATTGAAATATTTTTGTATTAAAATTAGGTACGCCTAATTATATGCAATATTTTCCAATTAACAATTTTTTTTTTTGTTTTTATTTAATTATTGTGTTTTACGTGTTAAACCTTAACAAATTTAATTTTTGGTTTTCTTATTCTTTTATTTATAACACTTATACAAATTTTTAATGTTGCTGGTACTAGATATCCTTTTTTTTTCGTTCTTAGGCAATATATTTAAATTATCGGGTTTTTTTCTTACCTTTTTTTACTTTACACTTATTCAAATTTCTTGTATGCCCTATTCTACTTTAATAATTTGGTGCAGAACAAAAAAAAGAAGAAACTAAGTAGAAAAATGAAAAAAAAAGGAAGAAGAGGAAAAAAAGGTTATTTTCATCTTTAAAATGAAAAAAAAAAAATACGACGTGCAAAAATTTTCTATGACCTTCACAATAAAGTCATTTAAAATATTAGGGTCAAGCAAAAAATAATAAAGTAAAAATAATAATAATAAGGACAAATTTGAATTTTAAGGATACTATGGGCTTGATTGATAAGTTTTTCTCTTTCTTTCCTTCTTTAATTTTTTTCATTTTTGACTGCATTACCGTTAAGTTAATAAAAATTTCAAATACAAAGGACCAAATAAAACCAAAACAAAATAAAATGTCATTCTTTTTTTCTCTCATCATTTTTTATACACACTGGGGCAAATACACTTAAATGGATAGGGGTCTATTTGTGAATTGTGTATTGTAATAGCTGATATTATGTACATATAACAGTTTAAATTATTCTATACCCATATATGCACGTAAACGTAAAGAATCGTAATGAATAATTTGAATTTGTAAGAAGAAGAAAAATATGGGCCTAAAATATAGACTTGATTTGATTACAATTGGTTTTTCATACTAAAATGTTATTTAATATTTTGTTTTAAAAAAAAAATAATAAAAAATTAAGAGAAGAAAATATGTTAACCTTGTCAAAACTGTGATACTGTACGCCATTTACTGTGACTGTGCTATTTATGGTTGAAATTATGTTGTATAACTTAAATATTTTAAAAAATTGAAAATTAATTAAATAATTATTGAAGTTTTGTGGAAGTATTCATAAAGACTCGTGCAATTTTAACAAGTCTTACCAAAACTAATAAAATATTCATCGTACACAATATCAGTCCCGTAGGTTTAATAATTTCCAACTCAATTGATCGTCATGAAACGCATTTTAATTAAATTACATTTATTTTAAAAATGGTTCTGGAATTTGCTATAATAAACTATTTGTGAAAATTTGGTTAGCTTTTTTACTCTGTTTATGTTCTGAATTATCGCTTCAACGGATAGACGAATAGATAAACTGGTAGACATGATTAAATCGAACGAATTTTCCTAGTGTTACAGACAGAGTGACAAATATATTTAATATCCTTCGAATACAAAATTTACAGAAGGGTGTCTTTTTAACATTTAATTTCCTTTAATATTTGCATTTTTCTTTTCTAATATTTTCTTTTGAATTTCATGTGATTTATATACGCGTTGTAAAATACTACATAGAATCCTGATGAGAATAAAAATATAACCAGAATATTAAGTATATATTTAAGGATATAGTTAAAAAGGAGCAAGAGAATGGACACTGTCTATCAAATAATTCATTTTTTTTATTATTTCTTTTTCTTTTCTATATTCTATTCTAATAATTTAAGTTGAAGGTTACAAAACAAAGTGAATGATCCTTTCACATTTTCTTTGTTATTATGATTTTCAACTGAAAAAGGAATATTTTTTTTTTCTACCAAGTAAAGAAAAAATCAATGAATAAATTAGTTCTGTTTTTTCGATTTTCCATTATTATTTTCGTTAAGGTTTTGTTATTTTTATTTTCCGAATAAAAAAATATATTTTTTTTTTGTGACCATTGTTTAATTGATTTTGTCGTCAGTTTGTTTTAATGTCCATGATAATCAGATGATTTTTATTATTACGATTTCTAATATAGCTAGCTACGAGTATATACATAAAAATTTTTATAAATTTGATTTTATGAAATATATAGAATTATATATTAAGTAACACGCGTCATTATGTTAAATTGATTTTTGATTTATTATTGAAAACCTTAATTTAATTAAGATTATCTTATGTATATTTAAAGGAATATTGTATAACACTTATCTGAATTTAGTATATTGGCCAATTTAAATTTAGCATTTTGATATAAAATTGGGTAGTTAAAGAGCTTCTCCTTATAAAATACACAAATTTATTGAAAAGGCAAGTTCTGGGAAGAGTACTCTATGTTCTTCCATTCTATGTCTGTACTTATTTAGGAGAGGAGAGAGCCACAATGGGCATTCAACTAGTGAATAGGGACTGGCATTTACTCCCGTAGGTGGCTTTAATATTTATAAATGTATAAAAATTTTAAAGCCATACATACTTTTATATATCGATCAAATACTTAATATTTGTAAATTTTTTTGCTCGCTCCGAAATAATTAAGTTGCATACATTGTTTTCTGAACCCTCTTCCTATACCAACGAACGATTTATATGCAAAAAATATTATTTTATTATGTTTATGATCATTGTTAGTTTGATTCTTATGTTTACATAATTTCCTGTAAAAAATTGAAAAATTTCGCTAACGTACACATTAAGCTGCTACCTAGTCTCATGTAAGTTCGATTAATGAAATGAGACAATTTTCATTTACGATTTTAGTGTGGAATATTTGCCTCTAATAGTACAACACAAAATTAAATTATTAATTTCAGTTTATTCGTTTCTACCGTAAAATGATAAATGTTATAGCTTCCAAATAGAAATTTCATATTTCCATAAGTAGACTAAAAGTATTTGAGCTATATTTGAATTTTATATACTCTACAATTTATTTAATATTGTTATACACGCGCACCTTATCTACATTCTTCTGTACCTTTAAATAATTAATATTTCTAGAAAAAATTTAAAATATTTCAATAACAAAATCAAAGCAAAATATTATCGAATCCTTATATATGATTTTCTTTTAAAAATATCCTTTGATTATATACCCAAAACTCACACCATTATGGGCTCATAATCTTTATTATTTTATAAATACCTAGAGGAGTGTATAACAGTGATTTTAACATTGTATAAAAATATATATTTAAAATGAAACTGTTTATATTCTTTTGTTTCTTTGCCGTCTATTCTTATAAATTATGTAATTGGTAGCTCAAAATACAAAAAGGAAGCAAAAGAAATACTTAAATATAAAATTCAATTAATATTGTATTATATCTATTATGATTAAAGAAATAACGATTATTATATTAAATTAAAATTAATTTGCAATTATTTAAATGAAATTCATTGGAAAGCTACTTTACATAACCTTATAATAAAATTTCTAATGTATAATTTAAAGAGCAAAAATAGTGTATTATTTTTAATGTTATACATACGTTGTTTTATAGGTGCGTTCCTTTTGAGGGTATACACAACACTTTGCGTTTTCCATTCAGAAAAATATAAGACTCTAGGCTATTGTGGAGTAGTTTGTAAAATAAGTGCTGTTTTGTATTGCATTACTGTTATATAGCAATAAATGATACAATTATTAAGATTTAGAACCAAATTATGTATCCCGCCTTCTGAAACACCATTTTTATTTACTTTCAAATCGGAATTTTTCTGTTTTTATTCGAAAATGCCATATTTCTTATAAAATTATTCATTTTTTCTCAAAATATCAACTGAAATTGTCATCTTCCAAGACAAATTCTGAAAAAAGCGAGATACGAGAAGAAAAAAATTTCTCACTTGAAAATCATAAGATACATACTCACTTTCCTCTCGCTCGGCGAGTAAAAAGTCGTGATACATAATCCAGTCCTTAACGTTTAGCCGTCTATCAGAATGAATGTGCGTTATACTTAGCCTTTTGTATTGGTTAAGTGTTATATGTTTGAAGTGTTATATGTTTAGAGTGTTATTTGAGTGCTTGTAAGTTCTTGTGAGTGTTATAGGTTTTAGAGACCACTCTAAATAATTAAAAAAAAAAAAAATACCAAATAGTTAATTTTTTCAATTTTAAGCCCATACTTTATTTTTGTGTATAACAGAATCTACTCTTGATTATTGCGGAAGTGGCTTAAAGTTTTCTATACCTTTGAAAGGAATGCAGACAATATTTGAATTTGTAGCCTATTTCTTACTGTTATACACTTGTATAACAGAATTACAATACAAAATTGTGTGTCATTTCCAAACTAATCCCAACTACTGTAGGAGTAATTTGGATTATTGTATATCCTTAAAAGGAACTCTCATATTTATAAGTCTTTAATAGACTGTTAAAGAAAGATGTTCATTTTATTTTTTGCTTTGTATTTTTTTTTTTCTTTTGTATTTTTTTGTTGTTTTTGTTAATATTTTTGCATTTACACCTGTAGTAATTTTATTTATTATTATTTTTTATAAAGATAAAAATCTCTTAAGACTACATATAAAACTATAATAATAGTAATACAAGAAAAAGGACTCTATATAAGGATATTAAAAGAGCAAAAATAAAAAAAAATATTTTTATTAAAGTTTCAAGCCTTTTTCATCTTAATTTTTTTTTCTACTCTGTATTATTTAAGATTAAGATTTTATGTATGTAAAATTGTGATAATATAAAAATATTTCTTAGAATTTCTACAAAATTATTTGAATTATATTAATAACTACATACATACATCTACATATAGGTGTGACTTGCTTATATGTACTAAATATAAGAATGTTCCCTTTGGGATTATAAAAGATTTTTTACTGAGATTTTAAATGTACTCGTATACATGTATGAGAATAAATTACTCGTATATGTCATAAAAATTTTTATGAAAATTAAGTTTAAATCATCATCAGTTTACTCTATACGTATAGTATTATATTCGGTAACTAATAAATATCTACATAAAATATATAAGATTTCAGACCTTTTGATATACTCGTAACACTCAAAATCAGATATAGTTGACTTTGGAATTCTATTTCAATATTTTTTGAATATTTAATAATTATTCGCTTCCTTCATATATTTTTTTTTATTATATTATAAAAATTCGAACTGTTATACAATACTCTCCAATATTCTCCAATTTCTTTAATCTCGATCAAATTCTCCACCATTAATTTTGAATTTCAATACATTAATTGTTATACTAAACAATATAACAGAGGGTAATATAACAAAAATTAACAATGTAACAAAAATGCTAAAATATAACAAACGTTAGATTTACATTTTTGTGAATTCTTATAAAAAGTTCTAGTATAACAAATTAAATTTCAAAAAAAATGTTGGGAAATATATAAATATGCAGGTTCCACTGTAACAGTTTGCATTCATATTGTTATATGTACCTGTATGTAACACTTTTAGATATGATACTAATATAAGTATATCCCTATATTGTGTATACAGGTCTGTCTTTATATTAATGTAACATGTATGTATGTTTACATAAAAATATTATTGGGACACAACTTAATATATAAAAATCAGGTATATATACTTTAATCCTTAAGACAACATAGTGATAAAAATATTATTTTCTTATCTTTTTTTACCCATATAAATGTGTATATACGTGTAGACATAATGTATTAGGAGATTTATATTTATAAATGTGGCCATTTTATTTGAAAATTAATTCTGGATCATTTTATGAGAACATTTTATATAAGAAAACTTCAATAGTTTGCAGTATAACAAAATCGTATTTTTTCCAAAATTTCAAAAATTTGGCCTTAGCTGAAACATTTATTAGAAAGAAACCTCCAAATACAATGGAGTTATAAGAGAGATAAAGAGAGTTACAAGAGAAATATTAAAAAATTACGCTCCATTTAATATGATTATACTTAATTTTTGCTATAATTTCTCTGACTAAACTAAAAGTAAATTTGAAAAGAAGACAAAAACCTATACTATTATACGCTCTTTTTAAAAATTTTAAAGTAACTAGTTCGCATCATCTGTTCTCCTCTCTTAATCTAAAGTACTCGTATTGAGAGATTGAGAAGGGGAGAAAAAGAGAGAAATATTGTATTTTTATGATAATTACTGTCAAAGGATTTTCCTTTTATACCTTGGGGAGTATAAAAGTAATTTTGATTTTCATTTTTCTGATTTTTTCTGTTATATTTTTCTTTATCAGGTTCACCTGAAAAGTAAATAAATATTAAAACCAAAAGACAATATGAAATAAAAATTTTCAGATGAATATTTTTGTTTTTCTCTTTTAATATTTTAAGCTAAAACAACTGATATCAAAATTATATACTAAATATATATATATATATGGACAATGTTAAATGTGTTATACAAATCTGTTTGTATTAAAAATTGTATTTAATATTTAAGTACTTTAAGAATATTTAAGCTTTAGTTCCAAACATATTATATGAATGTTTGTGTATGGATAAACGAGAATTTACTCACACTTTTATATAGATATGTATACCATGTATGTGTTTATATTCAATACATAAGAATTTAATATTAAAGTCCAAAAAAAAATTAATGAATGAAAGAAGAGAAATTGGTTTGTAATTTTTTGTTAATTCTGAGAGAGCAACAAGAAAAAAATAAGGTTTTTTTTTTGTAATTTTGTTGCTTTCCCTTTTCAACATATTTAATTACTTTTTTTTTGTTTTACGTTTATAGTAGCAATGAGTAAAATAAGAGCAAAATTACAATATACAAAATACTACAAAACTGTTTCGGTCATTTTCATACATAAAAGCGTTCAGTAAATTATAAAGAGTTCCCAATTCACTTAAAAACTACGATTTATTCTTATATATTTTTATATTAAATTGAATTCATATTCTAAATTCAAGGATGCGCTGCATTTACAGAGAATTTTCAGAAAAGATAATTGGATTAGCAATTTTGCAGTTGTTTTTTAGATCAGGATTCTGGTTTTTCGAAAAATTTTTGTAGGACACATTTAATATGCGAAAATAATCTGGTCGTATATTGAATATTACTAAAGAATATCGAATATTTTTGATTTCATTTGGTAAAAATTTTAGAATTTTAAAATCTAGTCGAAAATTATTCAGTTATACTAAACTTAAACTTTTTATAATTGAGTTTTTTTTATACATATTTTATACAAATTTAATTTGAAAATTTTCATTATTTAAATTTTTATATAGACAAGGTTATCATCGTAGAATTTCCAAAATAAACAAACTAACGTAAATTGTTTCTAAAGTTAAACTTTTCAAATGCCGAAGAATACATAAAAAATTTTGTTTATTTAAAAAATCGAAAAACTGCAATTTCTTTCTTGTTATACTCCAAATTTAATCGAATTCCCTTAACTTTTCAACTCTGATATTCTCTGGAAAATATCAAATGAATCAACAAAAAATTTGAATAATTTCTGAAAAAAAATAGAAGATTTTCTTCCTTTATTAATAATAATAATCTGTTTTATATTGCAGAACATAAAAATAAATGATAATTCATGGAATTTTAAATGATTTTAATCGAACATTGAAAATGAAAATACATCATGAGTTTTTTCTTGGTACCCACTTTATAAAAATTTTAATAAAACGTACTTTTGTGGTATTTTAAAACAAAGTTCATTTCTAAATATAATTCAAACGTCATACGTTCTCTTTTTGTTATCTGTATGCGAATTCTCAAAAAATAAAAGGCTTCTTTAAAATTTACTTCAATGGAAAATAAATTTTTTAAAATTTTAACCCGAAAATTCCTAATAATTTAATGTTAAATAAATTAAATGGAATCATACAAAATGGTATGCTAAGAAGCATAGTTGTTTTCTTTAAAAAAAAATTATAAGATTTAAAATTGCATACTTTTAGGATAACAACTAAGTGAAACATATTGTACAATGATGGTCAAGTTCGACAGCTTTTACTTGTGTGGGTTAAGAATTTTAGGTATATATCTGAAAGGTGTTAGAATGTTTGGGAAAAAGCATATACGTGCACGGATGGTCGGACAGGTGGACTTTAAAAAGCGTTATTGAAAATGTGCTAAAAAATTATTTTTCTTTTTTTACATATTATTTAATTCTTTTGTAGCTAGCTATCCAGTTGGAAAATATTGGAAAAAATTCAAATGCAATTCTACATACATTTTTTTAAAATTTCAATCGTATATAAAGTCAATTGTTGCCTAAAAGTATGCAATAATGTTATGTTAGAATATTTCAATTTTACTTCATATCTTCTATAATAGCTCTTGCTATTATTTTGAGAATATTTTAAGATCAAAACGGTAATAAATTCTGCAAAAATTGGAATAATAGGCGAATAGAATATTGTTTGCTTTCAATACAATTTCCGAAAATTTTATGAAAGCAATCCGAAGATTGAATTTATCAGGATGACCGATTTCTTATAATTTTCAATTGTATATGTGTTTTCGTTTAAAATCGAATTTGTAATTTTTATATTTTTCTTATTAACATTTTTCCAAAAAAAAAAAATTCTTTAATATTACAACATTAGAGGGCTTTAACAGCAAAACAGAAAAATGAAAAAGAACTCCAAAAACCTAAAAAGTAAAAACTTTTCTTTTTGAATAATGAACCAAAAAAAAAAAACAAATTTAGTATTTAAAGTTAAAAAAAAGTTTTGTAATTTTTTTTTTTAAAAACTCCTTTTAAAATTTATTTGCAAGGTTTTTTTCTTTTAAAGGAAACTTTATTAATTTTTTCTCTCTATGTAGAGTACATGGTACTGGGGAAATTTTTTCATATTCATTTATACGATTACAGCGACCTCTTAAGCTTATAAAGTATTTACGCAATACTATATGTGAGTATGTTGGTAAAAATATTAAAAAAATCGAGGGTGGAAAATTTTTGTATGAAAAATTTCATATTTTCCTCCACATAATTAATAAGGACAAAAAAAAAATTGAAATTCTTAAAAAATTTTATTTTTTAAATTTAATTATAAAGGGATAAAAGAAATATGTTTAAACTACAGAAATTTTTTTTTTAATTAGGTTACCGATTCCTTGCAGATGTCATAATTTTTTATTTACTCACTTTGTTTTTGGTTTTCATATTGCATTTAACAGCAACAACAAAACAAAATGTTATTATTTGTATATACTGCATCCCTAGATGTTTTTACATATGTACATACGGATATATGAAAATTTACATTGTTGCAAATAAGTATGTAAATCTATACATTTAGTAAATAAGTAAGAATGCAGTGTGAATGAATTTTTTAGTTAGTTTTACTTCCAATAGGGAATAATTTATTAAATTAATGGCAATTTTTGTTATGACAGTTCAATGACAGTGTCATTTTTTATTCAGTAATTTTTGACAATTTTTACATACAACTTTGACATTTGAATTTTTAAAAAAAATTTTTAGTTCTTTACAATTGAAATATTCTAGAATTTTATAAATACAGTCATTCTATTACTAAAATACTCAACCGGGGACATGAGAATAAATTATTATTTTTCTTGACAAACTATAGTGTTGAATGTTAAAAATTTGCGTGACAACAAATTTATCGTTCACAATATTTATTAAAATACTAATTAGTTCACAATAGTTAATTATCAAATCAAACGTATCCGTTTGTAAAATTTTATGAATTTCTTCTAACCACAAGTATTCGAATTTTCCACATTACACAACATGTCGGCACATCTTGATCTCGCGTCTAGATAATCGAACTTAAAATGTAAAATTTTTTTTCGTATCAAGTGAATAAAATATAAAGAGATATCTCAAGAGAGATGTGATCTGTAACCAACTGGATCAAAAACTTCATCGGAAAATTTATTACTGCTAAGTTTCTTCACGTAAAAGCTTAATAATAACTTGGCTTGTTGGCACACAGTGTAAATTTCAAAAGTACACCCACTACATTTGCGTATATGTACATGTAAGCAAAATTTTAAATCCCTTTAAAAAAAAAATTAAAAATTTAAGTTTTTTTAAGTAGAAAAAATCGTTCAAAAACATTTTTTTGTTTATTTCATTAATGCACAAAGTAAGTTATAATAACATGATCCTTTATATATACATACATTATAACTATATGCATATATATGTATAAGTAAAGAAAAGTACCTACATAACTATAACAGCTTAAAAATAAAATTTAGGATGAAAAACTGAACATGAGATTTGTGTACGTATACTCTAGTTATATACAAAAGATTTATTATTCCTTTCTGTTATACTCAGTTTTATGGTCTTTAATATTTGCACATACTTATTTTAAGGTATTAAATTTCATATACATAGTATGGTTTTTGAATTTATGCATAAATTCCAGGTGCATATTGTATGTATGTATGTATAACTAAAAATTCTATAAATTTTCAAAAAATTATCAAATTTCCATTTATGTAAAATTCACAATAAGCATCTATACATTGATATACGAAATAGAATTTTAATGGAACAAAAGAACTAACCCATATTTTAAATCTTTTTCAAAAAAAAATTATTACAACATTTATTTTATTTTAGAAAATTCTAATTATATTTGAAATAATAGCTAGTATGTTTTGGATTTATTTACAATTTTCCATATTTTCCAAACATAAATGACTAGTTGTTGTTAAAACAAAAAATATTTAAAAAATTTAATAATGGCATGGAAATTTTTTATATGTGGGTGTACGAATACATATCCGGGAGTTCTTGGAGTAGTTCATTTAATTAATTAATTTCTTTGTAATTATTAGAACCATGTTTTTTTAAAACTAATGATTTCTTGTTATATAATGATGTTATACGCATGTAACCTATGCCTTTGAACATAAAGTTGGTGAAATTTTTTGTTTCCGGGCCTGCTTATAATCCATATAGAATGGTTTTTAACACAGCACAGTTTATTTAGATAATATGAGTAAAAAAAATATTCGTTTAAGAATTTAGAATCAAAAACATTAAAGTATTATTAGAAAAAAAGATAACTATCTATTCCATTAAAATTATTTAATTGTAAGTAATTGCATACATTCAGGATTATATTGCATAGACTTCGGAAATTTTGAATTTTTTATCTTAAATCTTAGCGAAAGAACGCACTTAGAGAGTGAAACTAAGATGAATAAATTTCCCTAATTTCTTTTTAAGATATGTGCTAAAGAAATAATTTTAAAGGAGTAAAATATTTGTATAAAACTGAAAAAGAATCCAAAAATTAGTATCTGCTACCCAAAAACGAACCACAAAAATTCATTTTGGTTTACGATATTGCAAATATATAAATAATTTTAGACTATGAGTAATTTTGGGAGTACTCATAAGAAAAAAGATAAAAAAATCTGAATCCGAACGAGTTTAATATAATAAAATATAGCCTGTACCCGAACCAAAATCTCTAATGGTACAAAACTTTGCCTAAACTTTTCAAAGTAAATTAATATTTTCGGAAAATTTTAATATGAGCTTCCAATATTGACAAATAAATAAAATATGCACCAAGACTAAACTTATATAGTCACAAATATAGAGCAAGTACTCTTTTCTGCACATCCTCAAAAGCAAATTACATTTTTCAAGAAGTTACCGCGTGAAATAAGCACCAAATCCGGTGTAACAAAAAAATTAGCAACGAAAATATCATCATAAAATTCATAAAATTTTTATTATTAAAAAAAGAAACAACTATAAAGAATTTGTTTAAGAACGAAAATCATTACTCTTGTAGCCTCAAAAATTCATTAAATCCGCTAGAGTAATAAATAAAAAGTAAAAACGCATAAGTACAAATATTTTATGAAATTGAATTCATTTTACATAAAATTAAAAATAAATACAAAAAATAAATTTAATTTTTATTCTCATCTCAAATTTATTAAAAAATATTTTATTATCCTAAATTTAAGGGAATTGAATGACATCTGTTTCATCAATATTAAATAAATAAAAAAAAAAAAGAAATTTTTTTTACAACATTAAAGCTTTAAGATCCTGTGACATTTTTTTTCGTTTTTCGTAATTTTCATGAATTTTTTTTGGTATTTTTTATTATACAAAAAAATTGAGTACATTTAAAGAGAAAAAGAAAAATCTACAATAATTAAATTAATTACCTAACGGTATAAATATACACTTTTAGCAGTATTTTTTAACTAAATTGGGAAAAATTATTTCTATTAATTCTATTCTGTCTGTCCATCCTAAGTGAGTCTGTTTGCAGTAAATTCATTACTCGTTTTAAGATACAAGGCTGAAAAATATTCAAAAAAACCATTGCAAGAACCTCATTTTCTCCCCCAGCCTGCCCGCCACCCTTCCAAACTCGCAATGGGATCATTTGACTACTGCCTTAACGAGGATTATAGTCTCTTAGTGGCATCATAGTCCCTTAAACTCCTAAAAATGCTATTTTTTGATTGCTTATTTTGTTGAATCCTTAAAGTTTTCTTTAGTAAAATATTTAAGTGGCAAAATGGCCAATCGTTTTTTTCCTTTTTTGCTTAGTGGTAAGCTCCAGGAGTCCGAAATTTTAAAAAGCTTCTAGATATTTTAACTCTCTTACTTAACTATTAAAATTTCACCATTATATTAACGTTTCTTTGAATTTTAGTTGTTTGCCCCGAAAAGTATGCAATTTTTTATTTTATTTTTTTTTAAATAATTTTGCTATAATAATGAAAGTTAATTTAAGTAGATCACATTGTTCTTTAGAAACAAATGAGAGTATTTCTAATAGTTCAAGGAGAAAATGCTGCTCTACAAACCATTGATTTTAATCGAATTTATTTAAGTAGCTATATTTGTTATACGTTATATATGTATAACTATAGAACATTTACATTAAATAGCTAAATTTAATAAAAGTAGCAAATATCCCCCCTAATAGCTTGTATAGTTAAAATTAAATGAAACACATTAATTGAAGGTGATTTTGTACTTTTATTAATGTTTTTGTTAATTTGATATTCGGCGAATTCATCATATTACTTACGTAAATATTATATAAATACCTTTGGCGTAATTAGTAATAAAAAAAACTTCATAGTTCATATTGATATAATATTTTGGGTATATGATGTAGAACATGTAGTGAAATAAGAAATATAAACTATTTTATATATAAACGTAGAGAATTTAATCATTTTTATAAAAAGTCCTTAATTTCTTGAAATTTAGGATTCTTTGTAATAAATTTAAGTTCATAAATTTTAACGAGAATTTAAGAATTGCAATTAATTATCTTAAATACAGTATGGCTATGCTTTTTTAGTATATAAAATTTTGAAATTACTTAGAGAAATAAGAGTGGGTACTTACAAAGTGATGGAAGAACACAGCATGAAATGGTACCAAAATGTTGACGTATAAATGAATTTATTCTTAAAGTACATATACAACTGTGAATTTATTACTTAGTTCAGAAGTGAATTATGATTTTATTTTTCCGTTTAAAATAATTTTAGCAATAATGGCAGCGGGAATTTTAATCGTTGTTATTTGAGAAACCAATTCAAAATTAATGAAAATCAACAGCAATAATACTCTAAGTACAAGTCACTGGGAGAATTAATTACTTCTACCATATAGAATTATAGAGAGCTTGAAATCAATATAAGAATTATATAATTGTGTTATGTGTGGAGATTAAATCGATGAGTAATTCTATTTCATTTTCTTTGTAATATTCCAATTATATTGGAATCAAAATCAATACTGAAATATCGAATTTCAAAATTTTTTGGGTTTAAACATAAAATTTGTTCAAAAAACTCATCTATTTAATGATATTTCAATTGTTACAAGGTATTTCTCCTAAAATTATGCAAGATCAAATATGAAATTTCACTGTTTTTGTTTCGTTATCGTAAATTTTGTTACGGTAGAGAATTTTCTACCTCAAGACTAAGCATTTCAATTCAAATTCCGTAGAAATTATAGTAAAATTTTAGCAAATACCAGGGAAATAGGGCAAAATAAAAGAAATAGGGCAATATGACAAAATTTTAGTTGTAAGCGTTAGTTCTAACACTAATTTGTTAAAGTATAGGGTAATAGCGTTTGCATTATACCATAATAAAACGAGAAAGTTTGATTAAAAATTTATTCGTACCAAAAACTTTTATTTTGAAACGTTGGTAACTTTTGCTCTTTTCTTTGAGTAAAGAAGCTGCTGACAGTATGAGAGATTGATGCATGCACTTGTTTCATTCAAACAACAGCATTTAAAGTTTCAATCCAACAACGTCAAATAACCAGTACAATAAAATTCAAAAAAATGAATGACAGATTTATTTTTTTGCATGAAATTTAGTTGTTAACTCAAATGTCAATGTCAAATATTTTTACTCTTTTCCATAATTTATGTATCTTATAATCCTTATAACCAACTTCTATACATATACATATATATATGTATAAATAGCTTGAATTTTTTGTGTCCGATTCATTTGTTATGAAAACTGCAATTTTAAGTTTCTTTTTTTTTTTTTGTCCTCTTTGTTTAACATAAATGCCTAGTTCCTCTTGTAAATCAACCCAACAAAATATATCATTCATAAACAATAAACTGTTGCTGTTGTTTTTTTTTTTTTGTTCTTCCCTGTAAAAGTTCAAAACGCTTGGGGGCTACAAAGCTATATTCTTTATAGTTCCTCATTTTTTTTTCCTTCTTTGTTTGTTTTGCATTCATTTTTTATATTTAGATATTTAAATACTCTATATACTCATGTACATTCCTATGTACAACAATATTTAATTATGCATGGGAAAGAACAAAAAAAAAAAGAAAAAAAAGAAGGTGAAAAACAATAAAAATCAAATTGAATAAATGTGAATAAAAGCTATGCTGTTTTTGATACTAATATGAAAAAAAAAAAAACAGAAATGAACTAAGTAAATTAGAGCTAAATGGAAGGGCTTATAAAGAAGCACAATTTTGATTTGAAAACTAATGACACCGACGACATTTTGTAAACGATGTAACATAGACGAGTCGTAAAATTGAATGACTCGTAAAAATGAGAGTAGCAAATAAGAGAATGAATTAATTTTTATAATACATAGCAACACTGCTACTTAAAATGTGCGGTTGCTCCGGAAACTATTCAATACAATATAACCAATTATTATTTCTCAAATTGTTTACCTTTAAAATTGTTGAACAACTAATGACAAATTTTGGCAAAATTTTAAACTAAATGACTGCTAAAATTGTCATTTAATTAGTTTTGCATAATTATAGGGGCAGTTACACTTAATTATGAAAATGAGAGATGATGTTAACATTATTTAAGAGAGGAACATTAGTACTCAAAAGAAAGTGTATCACAAAATTTCTAATATCACATATATTAGTGATTCTACAATTAAATTGAAAAAAAGAAAAATTGTTAAGACACAGACTGACAAAGCAGCAAAAATTCTTAATAATATTATAAGCGAAATAATTAAAACTTTTTTTTTTCTCAAAATTACAAAGCATCTGCAACAAGAGAAGGGTGAGAATTTAGGTTAAAGAGAGTTTTAATGTTAGAGAAATAATAAAAATGAGCAAAAATATTAACTGTAAAAGGCAGAAAAGAACAAAAAGAACACACAATAGTGAAAAAAATGAGAAAAAAAAATTAAGTACCGTATTTTTAAGTCCAACTCCGATGTCACGATCAAATTAAATGAATTTTTTTTTTATATTTTTGTTTTGTTCAATTTTTTGTTTTTGTTTATAGATCCTTAGAGAAATATGTGCTTTGAATTTTTTTGTTTTTATTTTTACAAAATGTGCACATATATACATGTATTGTGTTATATGTATATATGTAAATATTTATAAATTTTTATATTTTCGCATATTTGTATGACATAAAAGACACACTCTTGTGTGCTTGTGCGTTTATGAGTGAATGTACGTATAACATCATCCGAATGCTTAAATAATATTTTTTTTTATTAATAATATTTGCTCTATATTCATGCATATTACATAATATTCTCCAAATATGTATGTATGTATGTATATACATTTGATTATTTGTATGTTTTTGCTCTCTAGGACATACTAAAAATATTTACGATTTCTTTTTTTTTTTTTGTGTTTTCTTTGTTGTTTTGCGCTTTTGTTTGTTTAACAAGGCTGCAATAAAGAAATTAATTTATGGCCATGATGTTTTGAATTAGCTTCACATATATACAGAGAATAACACAAAAAGAGCATAACAAAATAAGCTAGTGAATAAACAGGAGACAAAATAAGAGAAGAAACAAAAAAAAAAAGAAATTAAAAATAATTTTAAAGGACAATTTTTTTGTAAATTTGTGAAAAATGTGAAAAAAAAAAACAAAAATTTAAAAAAAAAATAAACCCCGATTTGTCTCACAGTTCTAGAAAATTCAAAATTTCTGTTTTATTTTTGTTTTATTCTATATAAAAATTTCTCTTTAGGCCATAGGCCAGAATTATTGTATGAATAAAATTTTTAGAATATTTGTTTGCCCCTTTGTACTTTTTTGTTTTTTGACTGAAAATCAAAAAAATACTAGTAGTCTTCATATAGGGTGATTATTGGAAAATATCAATGTTATTACGGTTTAAAGTAAATTCATTTTTTAACCAGCTGTTCGGCCTTTCTACATTAGCCGTAAGCTATTATACAACTCCATCAATTTTGTATTAAGAAAATTGTAAAATTTTTTAATTTAACTTCGCAAATTGTAAAATTGCAGTAATCCACAAATTTTGATGATGTGTCACGTTCCATATTGTATCTTAAAAAATTTTTTCAATATTACACATTCCGATCAGTATTGCATTGAATTTTGGTATGCAAAATTGGGAGTAAGCTGCTAATATTAAGGAAAATGACAACTAAAGAGAAAAGAGAAATGTCAATGTCAAAACATTAAAATTATTGTATTCCGAAATTTAAAAGAAAATTTGTATTTGATAATTCTTAGTCATTCACAAATTCCTTTTTGATAATACGGAATACTAGATATATACTGGATCATTAATCATCCTGTACATTTAAATCTTTGATATCATCTGAAAAATATTATTTATTTGTTTATAATATACACACATATTTACTTAGTTTTTGTACATAATAAATAAAATTTTTAGGATACTGATGATGGTCATTATTAATAATATTTATATATTTTTTAAATTGGCTACATTTTATATAAGTTGATACATTTTCGAAATAACATGCAATGTATACGTTATGTATATTCATAATATGTGGGGTTGTAAATCGATTTATACTATATAGAACAATAAATTGTTTATTTGTATAGAAGAGAAACACGATTATTTGCCTGAAGCAAATAAATACTTTGTTTTCTAATATTTTTACCGACCGTATTGTGTATACAATAGGTAGGTTATGTGATGGCAACAAATTTTGCATATCGAGTTTTCGGTGGGAACGTACTTCTCCATAGTAGGGAAGTGTAAATAAACTATTTTTAGCAACCTGTCGGTCTGTCGGTCTGTCGGTCTGTCGGTCTGTCCGTCTGTCGGTCTGTGTGTGCACGCGTGTATCTCAAGTTCGGCTGAACCGATTTTGATGAAATTTTATATGCAAGTTTGTTTCCACCATGGCACGGATCGATCAACTTTTGGTATATATCAGGCCTCGGGAACTGCACTTTTTAGCGGGCCTGTTTTACATTTTTGAACATTTTGAAAAAATATTCAACCGATTTACTTGAAATTTTATATATAAGCTGAGCTCGACCGTCCGCAAAAATTCGTATGTTTTGGAAGAAATCAGGCATCGGCAACTAGACGTTTACTACGGGCCAAATATACATTTTTGTGTATATAAAGAGAAATAATCAACCGATTTCATTGAAATTTAATATATGAACTCCTCGTATTAAAACAATGAACATATAAATTTTTTGGAAAGATCAGGGCTCGAGAACGGATTTGCGGGCCGATTTTACATTTTTCACCATTTTGAAGAAAGTATTCAACCGATTTACTTGAAATTTCATATATAAGCTTTGCTCGATCATACGCAAAAATTCCTAACTTTTGGAAGAAATCAGGCATCAGCAACTGGGCGTTTACTACGGGCCAAATATACATTTTTGTGTATATAAAGAGAAATAATCAACCGATTTCATTGAAATTTAATATATGAATTCCCCGTATTAAAACAATGAACATGTAAATTTTTTGGAAAGATCAGGCATCGGCAACTAGACGTTTACTACGGGCCAAATATACATTTTTGAAAATATAAAGAGAAATAATCAACCTATTTCATTCAAATTTAATATATGAATTCCTCGTATTGAAACAATGAACATATAACTTTTTTGGAGAGATCAGGGCTCGAGAACTGATTTGCGGGCCGATTTTACATTTTTCGCCATATCCACAGAACAAATTGATGGAATTTCTTGAAATTTGATATTTGAGTTCTGGTTGTTACCGAAACTAACTGGCGAGCATTTCAGGGAATTCGGGTAGCACAAAGCGAAACTCTACTAAGAGCCAAATTTACATATTTCTAGGTATGTTAACTATAAACTTACTAATGTCCTAAAAATTGGAAAGGAGTATTTAACAGACATTTTTATAATATTCTGTAACACTTTCATTTAACTAGACAATACACAATGCGGTCGGGTATGTGCTGGCCACATCAGATTTTTTTTTAATATTTACACAGCTAGTTATTTTAATAATATGTTAAAATAATATTGTATTTATTGCCATAATGTCGGTACTTGTGTGTGGAATATTTATTTGTTAATATATATATATATATATATATATATATATTTATAATATAAATTTGATAATTTTTTTTTGATGGGTACTTTAATGAAGAAATTTTTTAAATAATATTAAAATTAAATATTGATTTTTAATATAATTATGATTATTAGGTAATTATATAGCCTGTCAATATTGTATTAATAATTCCATCATCATCATCTTGTGACACTACAGCTCGGGGTAAGCTTTGGCCTTCTTCACTATATTCTTCCACATTTCTCTATCCTATGCAGTCGATTTCCAGCTTATGATATTAAGTTTTCTAGAACTCCTCGCAATGTTGTCGGTCCACCTAGTTGTAGGTCCAACTCGTGCTCTTTTAATACAAGGTATGGTGTTGAAAACTTTATATTGTGTTATATTGTGCCCTATTTTCACTCATTCTTGCCTCTATCCGCATCAAGAATTTTACGAATAACTTTTCTTTCGAAGACTTTTAATGAATATTCCTCTGCTGCTGTTAAGGTCCAAACTTCACAATCATATGTAAATACTGATCTCACAATGGTTTTGTATGTAACTCGCCATGTTTGTCTTGAAAGAAGCCTGGACTGGAATAATTTATTGTTTGTGAAAAGGTAACGGTTACTAGCTTCATTCTGCTCTTGAATACAGTGTTCCATGTTGTTGTCATTTTTAATTAATGAGAGAACGTTTCTACCATTTCTCCATAATTCCTTGCAGCAATTGCAAAATCGTCTGCATACGCGATTATTTTTCATGGAGTATTTTTATAAAACACTTGATCTGTCGTTGATCTCTGACTCCTAAAGCGGCATTGATATTCTTGTTTGATTGAACTGGTTGCAATACCGCTTAGGAGTTTGATTGAACTGGGTGAATTATTTGTCAATTGTAAATTATATAGGAATTATGTAAATCAATTCCGAATGGGGAAAATTTTGTGTGGCTCTTGAAATTGATTCGAATACAATTTTAAATTTTGGAAACTATAGTGAATGTTCTCTAAATACTTATAACGACAGAGAAGAGAAAAAATAAAATTGTAAGAATCGAGAATATTTCCATTAACAATAAAAAATTTAATACTAAAATTTTATTCTTCCTATGAACTCTTACGAATTCAGCTTCATATTATTGCAAATTCTGCGTACTAAAAATTTATAAACACTGTTTAATGTAGGATAAACACTTAAATATCAAAATCTTTATTTTAAATGGGCCTATATTTGAAAAGACATAAGGTATTTAAAAACATCGATGGTCAATAAAAATTTCAATATTTAAAATTGTCTATAAAATTAATTACCTGAAAGTTATTGCACCCAATAGAGAATGTTATTAGAATGACAAATTACAAAATTATCCTTCATAATAAGGACTTTTATTTTGAAATGAAAAATTATATGTGCAAATATATACATATAATGTATAGATACATACATGTATACGAATTTCTGAAAGCTTTATTTTTTATTGAAATAAAGGAAAATTTATACGGGAAAATTTTCCGAGTAATAAAATTTTATGAACTCATATTACAAGATATTTACATTTCTACATTAAGGTGAGTTCTTAAGGCGTTCTATATTTCACGTTTTATGTATATACGGAATATATATATATATACACAAACAAGAATGCTCTTGATATATATACCCGCTGATATAAAGGCTATACAGAGGCTACTCGTATAAAGAGAGAGAAGATATAATACGAGTATATCAAAGTAAATAACATTTCAAAATGGTTTCCAATAACTTTTAACTAAAATTTGCTTTTACTTTTCCCTAATTTTTCCTTGTAAAATTTTATAGAACTACATACATATATGTAATCCTGTGAACCTATCAAATGTATATGGACGTGCATTTTATAAAAACAGGATATCATATAAATGCTTAATTCAAAAACAAAATAGAATTAACCTGTATACGACCACATAACTGCGTTATCGTTCTCTTAAATCCTCTACAATATTATGATTGTGTACTTTGATTTTTACACATGCATTATATTGTTATACAATATAGAATTGTTGCTTTTGTAAGCATAATGATAGTAATACCCGCAAAGTATAGTCATTTCTCTGTGAAATTTTAGTGTTAAGATACAGGAAACGTAAAAAAACGACGATAAAAATTTAATGCATCATATCTAGTCCCTAAACTATATAATAAGATTAAAATGATATTGTGAATTGCTGCGATGCTAGTATCCTTCACTTTTACTTCGAAAAGACGCTTAATTTGTTTGCGCTACGTACGTACTTTTCCTCCTATTATCATAACAGTTTTGGATGGGTGTGCTTGTCAGCTCTCATAAATTTCTCTTCTCATATTTGCATTTTACCTCAATTAGAACTATCCACGTTGTCGTGTAATTCGCTTCTTAGAAATTTTAATCAACAATTCAATTAGATTCAGAAACGTCAATTTTTAGTGTTCCTGCCCATTTTATTTTGTTTAAGTACTTCTCCAATTTTGTTAGTAATGTTGCCTTCCCTTTAACGACGTATTGATATCTTCGTTTGGTAAATTTATTACAATTGTTGCATTATATATTGTTTACCACGCCTTTACTCCCCCTTCTTTAGTTTGATAACGGCATTGTTCAAGTTGTGCGATGATAAACAAACATTTTCGAAGTTTTTCCTTGTTCATTTACCTCTTTTGTTTGGACGATTTGCACCTGTTCTTCTGTTCTATCTTTCATCTTTTATGCTTAATGTAGAACCCCATGTTCTTCTGTCTCATTTAAGGGAATCTCCTTCTTCGCCGAGCAATCACTTCACCATTTGAAAAAGACTCAAATTTTAAATTGCTGGCAAAATTTTAGAATTTGACGAAGACACATTTAAAGACATGTAAATAGAAAGAGCTTAGCCATGATTTGAGTAATATTCTACGCCTTTAGCCTTCATTATTACAAAAGTAATGGGGAAATCATGATATCTCCCAAAAGTAAAATCCTTGAAAAAATTATAAAAAGCAAAAAAAAAAGATTCAAATCCGAAAAAAATAAAAAAAATTCCCTTTTTTGATTGTGGTATATTTACTTATGGTACTTTGCAGTTTCTTTGGACCAAGATTTATCAAAAGTAACTGCAAAAATGGCAAAAATAAATAATAACGAAAAAACAAAATAAAACAAAAATATTTCTTTAAATTTCCATAAAACACTCCTAAAGAATGAAAGTACAGTTAAAATAATTTTTTCTTCTTCGGTTTATTTTTTTTATATTTGTTTAATGGTTTTGATTGTAATGTGTGCTTAGTATAACAATATAACACATACACCTTTTATATAAGTGTATGTAGAAGTGTTTATATACACAATATGGTATTGTTATCGGATATAAGTAGACATAATGAAAGAAAGTATAATAAAAGAATATTATTTTTAACAAAAAAAAATTTAAATACATACATTTACATAAATGCTACATATACTTATATAACATTAACAATTTTATTGTTGTAACGATTTACTAAAATGAATAAATAAACAGGCATATTATTATTATTTTTTCTTTGTTTTATATAACAGTACAAAAAGTATAAACCGTCAGAAAAAATAAATTCATGTGTGTATATTTTTGGAAATTATAACAAATTTAGTATATGAAAGAAAGTAATAATAACCATAATACATTAAAATATACGTGTATATTAAGAGAAAATAAATTTATAATGAAACATTTGTACAGATAATCATAATACTTATATACGAGTAATAATGGATTATGTGTGTTGTAACAGTGATGTAAAACCACTAAATATATTGTTTCCTATTTTGATTATTAAATTTTGTTTTAAGAATTATTTTAGTTGTGCATCTTAACACCAGAGAGCTACAAGAAATTATTGCAAAGCCTTAACTTCTGTGTTCGTAATTCAAAATAACTCGTGAATTTATTAAATGAATTAAAATATACTTTGTTCAAAAGAAAATCTTTAAAGCTGAATTAAAAGTTTTATAAAGATAATACGATCTTATTTTTATTAAATTTTCCAACACGTTCTTATTTTTATCCGAAACATACAAAAACGAAAAAAATTTCAATTGAAAAATAATTTTCTTCAATAAAAATCATGTTACGTCACTGACTATAAATACAATAATTGAACGTCTTTCTAAAATATATTTCGTTAAAATAATTGTTATTACTGGCTTCTTAAGTTATGAAAAAAAAATATAACAGAAAAATAAAAAGTGAAATTTTAATTTGAAAGCCAAAATACGTTTAGAAAAATAAGTACATAAAGCTATTTAAATAAAATATTTAATAACAATAAAAGTATTTAAGTAGTTCAAAAAATATTGTAAGTGTAATCGTTTTAAACAATTTAACTTTTAAATTGCATTTTAAGTATTTAATTTAACAAATGGAAAGTAAAAGTTTTTTCATTTTTTTTTGTGTTATTTATTTTAATCTGGGATATTTTGAGATTTTTAAGTTATCTTCGGAAATTTTTAAAATGGTTGCTATTATGTTGCATATTGCTTTTGTATATATTAAATAATTTTAGTAGTTCAAATAAATTAAGAAAATCAAAATGAAAAAGTTATAATAATGGCTATAGATTATGGCTGTATCATTCTATAGAGCATGATAAGAGCAAGAAGACTGTAATTTTGTTTTAGATTATTGACGAGAAAAGCGAACATGCAATTCCTTTTCCAGAGAGTTGCTTTTCAAATGATTCGGAAGAGAGTCGAATATATTATTGCCGCAAAATGTAAGAAATTCTTGGAAGCGATCATAATCAGAAGAATTTTAAAATAATTATTATAAGGGAATGATTATAAGATCATATTGATAGAGTTATAGAAAACTCTTAAAAAATCTTTTCTTTTTCAATAGTTCATGACATTTAAGGCGTTTTCACTTAAAATAAACTCATTTAAATTTTACATTATTCTCATTCTACAATTATTTCCATTTAACAATAAAACAAATTTATTAATATATCCGATTTTAATGTATTCAATGGCAGCCCATATATAATATTATTTTAATCTTTATTTCTACATCAATTTCTATTATTTTTCATATCATATACCTTGCATACACACATGAATAAAAGTGATATTTCCTAAAATAATATTAAAGTTAATCCTTTGAGTGAATCAATTGAATACTATACTAAAGATATAAAATATACAGGAGATTTTGATATTTTATAAAATAGGTCGAAAACAGAAAACTTGATAATCTCCATTATGTTATTAAATTGAGTTTATTTAGAAAAAAAAAAAAAAACAAAAAAACTTTTTAGGATCAACAAAAAAAACAATGGCAAAAAACTTAAAACTAAAAGCAGAAAAACAATAATAAAAATGAAAAAAAAAATATAAAACCTGTCACAATTGATTCTAAAATAAAAATTGAATATGGTGTGCATTGTGCAGATTGTGTGTATATACGGTCTATGTGTGTTCAATATCACTTTTATACAATTCTCTGATATATATATTTTTTTAACATTTATTTACACAAATGAAATATCCTTTTTTTTGTTTTGTATCCTTGTTATTGTTTTAGGAACAGTTCTCTTATTTATTTTTTTCCTTATTTTTTGTTACATTTGTCTATTTATTTCCTATTTCCTTAATTCTTGTATCTATCACATTTTTTTATGTTTAGAAAACAAAATAAAAGTGATAAATTCGAATTAAACCGGTGGTAAAGTAGCACTTTTCCCTAAAACAAATTGTTCTCATTTAGGTACATAAAAGAGAATTATTTTATGTAATAAAAAATTATTGCATACTTTTTGGAGGAAGACAAAAAATTTAAAAAAACGTTAATTTCATGATTCATTAGACGAATCGAGATATAGAATTATAAATTATATTTTTCTGACAATGGGGCATTTACCATTAACTCCTAATTTTTTTAAAAATCTCGAATAGCTTTCAGTTTCAGAAATATAAAGTGCCACAAAATTGAAATTTTGTTAATTTTAAGTATGACAAACGGGTGGAAGATGGAAATAAATTTGGCGCCGGGACATTGGTTTCAAAACTGGAAAAATTTGAAACTTCTACAACTTAGTATGTCCGAAATATGATAAAAACTTATCCGAGAAATGTGAAAAAAAATAGATTTAATTCAATAGGTTCAATGGATTAATTTTGGGCATATTTCTCTATAGAAGCAGATATGTCCTATTTTAATGCGTTTTCTGATTTTAAAAATATGTTTCGTGGTTTCGTTACAATAATCTGTCAAAAACAAAAGCATCTATTGAATGTTGAGTTGTCATAGTTTTTAAAAGGGAGGTAGCTAAGTAAAAATTTTCTTTCAAAGAAAAGATTTCTTGCAAGGGATCTATTTGTACATAAAATTTCAGCTTTTTAATGGATTAACGAATTGGCGCACGAACGAATGAACGGACACAATGAGACAAATAACCATTTCTTTTTTGAATTTTAAAAATATTCTTAAAAGGATATGCGTATAACTTGTTCTGATTTTCAAAATATATTTTATGCCTTTCTTTTGTTTTCAAATGATAGCTATAATTTTTTCCTATTCAAAATAACAATAATATTTTTTTTCTTGTTTTTTAAATATTAAAAATATTTTTATAAAATTTAAATTTGGACGAAAAGAATATCGCAGCTATCCACGCACACATATTTTATTTATATTGAAAGTAAACAAAGGAAATAAAAATATAAGAAGAAAAGAAAAAGAAAAGAATAAAAAGGCACGAACCTTTTAAGAGATTTTTATTTTGTGTTTTTGTTTCTCTTTTACTTCAAAATTATATTATAGATTATAATATTTGTGATGACGAAAATAAACTTATAATGACGGCAATAATTTTTGCAAACCCTTACATCAAATCAAATTATGTATGCATATACATATGCGTGTATGTATGTACATCGGTGTCCTAACAATTGTATAATTTTTGTGTCTGAATATGATTTGTTTAAAATCCTTTGGTTGCTTTGATAATTTTATTTAAGTTTTATTAAATATCATGATTGTATGATAGATTCACCGCAATATCATGCGTTTTAATAGTTATAAAAACCTTCTAAACGACAAAAAGTCGATTAAGTAGTTAGAACCCCTAGAAAATAAGAAATTTAAAGTTTAAATTTTGAATGAATAGGTGAAGTTGAATTTTAAATTACAAAATTACAGTGACTAAATAAGATAAATTCTATTTTAATTTAAACAAAATTCATCAACACAGAAAAGTTTTAAGTTTTTAAATGGATTTTTTCAAATGTCTCCAAAAATATTTTTGCTAGTGATCACAAAATACATTTAGAATCGCTCTTTCTCTTCTAGTTTAGCCAGAAAACGCGTTTAAAGTTTTTAAATGAATTTTTTCAAATATCTCCAAAAATATTTTTGCTACAGCCTATTATCATATATTGGCAGAATCTGTGAGTTCCTAGTGATCACAAAATACACTTAAAATCGCTCTATCTCTTCTAGTTTAGCCAGTAAACGCATTTTAAGTTTTTAAATCGATTTTTTCAAATATCTCCAAAAATATTTTTGCTACAGTGTATTATCATATATTGGCAGAATCTGTGAGTTCCTAGTGATCACAAAATACACTTAAAATCGCTCTTTCTCTTCTAGTTTAGCCAGAAAACACGTTTAAAGTTTTTAAATGAATTTTTTCAAATATCTCCAAAAATATTTTTGTTACAGCTTATTATCATATATTGGCAGAATCTGTGTGTTCCTAGTGATCACAAAATACACTTAAAATCGCTCTATCTCTTCTAGTTTAGCCAGTAAACGCATTTTAAGTTTTTAAATCGATTTTTTCAAATATCTCCAAAAATATTTTTGCTACAGTTTATTATCATATATTGGCAGAATCTGTGAGTTCCTAGTGATCACAAAATACACTTAAAATCGCTCTATCTCTTCTAGTTTAGCCAGAAAACGCGTATAAATTTTCTCAATCATTCTTTCCTAAAAACATACATAAATATATAATCATTATATTTTTGAAAAATACAAATTTTACCTTTAACCTATACAATTCCTATTGTTGCCGACTATTACCACCATACTTTGTTTTGACAATAACCCCATCTATAAAATATGTGTATTTATTTACAAAATAACATCATAAAAGTTTTAAGAAGAATATCATATTTAGTCAAATAAATCAATCAAAAAAGATTTTCAAATTGTCAAAATCAGACAAAATATTGATTTGCGTTGAATTTTTTAAAATAAAAAAAAAATGACACAAATGTTTTTTTTTTGTATTGGGAAAATAACTAAATTCCCACTCAGTTGAAGTGTTAAGCTTTTATATAAAAAATATTGTTGTTATGTTTTAAATTTTCATAAAAGAAAAACAACAGGCAAAAAGGATGTGAAATGAGGTACTTATTTAAAACAAAAAAAACATCTTGTTTTGACAACAACACTTGAATACCGCAAAAGGAATCTCAAATGAAATAATTTTACAGGCATATTGTGTTTGAATTAAATTCATGAGTGGCAAATTAAATTGATCTCTTAAATAACTAACATTTTTATAATTTTAAATAATAATTACCTTTTGTATTGTTAAATGTTTTGTTTTGTAGCTGATAAAACAGATGATAAATTTCATCGTAAAGCAACTGTTAAGATGGGTGTACGTGTTATACATAAAACTGATATATTTTCATCACAGACATCATCAGATAATTTTAGTGCTGCTGCTCTATTAAATAATCCAATATCACCACCTCCTCCAATATCACCAACAGTACCAAAAAATGTTTTAACATCAACAAATATTAGTATAAATACAATTAATTCAACATCAGATATAATAATAAATAATCAAAATGAAAAATTTAATAATCCATCAAAAATAACGGGAATAACAACATCGGAAACATTAGTAACGGGATCTGGAACAACAACAACAGGTATGTAATAATTAAGTAATCATTAAGTTCAACCCACTGCATCTTTATACAGTGAAGAAACCTTGGCTAAAAACTTACCGAATTTTCTCTGACGAAAACGCGGCACCCGGTTATCTGAGAATAACTACGGTACAACTTCGACTACAGGTCCAAAATTCTGTTTCGTTTTTATTTCTGTTTCGTTTCTGTTTCGGAATTGCCTTACTGCACTTGTAGAACTGATATTCGGCAAACAGATCCACACTTATTTGCATGGCTGACCACAGTGCACATGTCCGCATTAAAGTAAAAAATTACGAGCATAAGCTGGGGAAATGTGCAAATTTTTCGGAGATATTGATGAAATAGCCGCGGACATTTTTAGCGACTGTGATACTAGCAGTCCTTCGTCATAATAGTATTGGGCGTTCCGGAACTCCTATTCAAATCATCAATTCAAGCGTGTGGAGACTTCAATGTCCTCTAGAAGAGGATATCCTTTTGCCTCATTCGGCTCACTTAAAAAATCTAAAAAAAAAAAATTACAATATTGTACATCACCATCCTATTGCTTATCTGTCCTTGATTTTCAATAATTCACTCATATTTTACGATTTTTATTTTAATTTTTCAATTTGTATTCATACATAAATGTAGATTCCAGTAATAGTAACGTTAATCGTGTAAATCCAACAACAACTTCAGAAAAAAGTAATACGTGTGGTTCTATATGTGGTACTAGTAATGATAATCAACAAAAACAACAACCACAACAACAACAATTACAACCGATTATACAACAACCAATACAAGCAACATTAAAAAGTAAGAAACAGGAACGTGTTGATTCATTTCCAAAAATTCGTTTGTCACCAAAATCGTTTAGATTTAGTGGACGTTTTGGTCGTAGTAAAAGTGAAGTTGAACGTGGTACAAATGATCCATTTTATAATTATAGTAAATCATTTCATGAAGTTACAGATTTTTCAAAGGTTTGTATAAATTTATATGTATTCAAATATATATTTTCCATTTATGTGAGTACCTTTTTGATCTTCTTATGTAGAAAGTTTATATATAAGGCGCTTGTAGGTATATGGTATTTCCAAGACACTGTGTTCGGTATTGTAACGGAATTCTGTTAATTTACAAAAACGAGTGTCTATTTATAAAACCAAAGTGTTTCGAGTAAATTATAATGAAAGATTTGTCTTATCTTAAGAGGTCTTAAGATTTGTCTTTGAAAAAAAACATTGATCAACTTTCCATTTTTTCGTTTTAAATCCAAACTTGAGTAAGGTGCATTTAGCAAATTATTGCAGATTAGTTATTGCAAATTTAGAATTTTCATTTATTTTTTCAGTTTTTTTCCAATTACTAAGATCATAATTCAAAAATCAAATAAAAATACGGTAAAATTACATACATACATATAAATTCATATCTTCCACAATCTTGTCACAATTCCTAATTAGAGATCTTATCACATTATATTAAGTCGTATACATTTTATCCTTTTTTTTTATAGATTGAAAATTATATTAGAAAATAATTAAAATCATAAAACACCCTATAAAATCAAAATTATATGCCATATTTTATGATCATATTTTTATATGCTCATATTATGAGCGTAAAGCAAAAAAAAAAAATAATAATGAAGAGAAAAAATGGAATAAAATCCGTAGAAATTTAGGAGCTCTCTTTGATGTTTCTCATATTTATTTTATATTTTATGAGTATAATTTTTTTTGTTTTGTGGTTTTTGTTTTCTGGTTCTTTTTGTTTGTTTTTTTTCTATATTTTTTTTTGAAGACCTCATAATAATGTTAAAGTTATTGTCGCTATTCATGTTAAAAATATATTCCGTATTTTTTTTTTGTTATTATTTTGTACTCACATTTTCCTCTCTTTTTTATATTAGATATAATAATATGCGTTTTCTCTTTTCTTTATTTTTATATTATATTTTCTGTGTGGCAGCCTGAAAGTTGTGGTCCACAGGGAGCTGTAGATAAACCATTTTTATTACAAGAAGGTAGAGTATGCCTTCGTGCGAGCCTAAATAAATCTTGGTATACACATGGTGAAAATGTTATCGTTACAGTAAATATTAAAAATGAAAGTAAAAAGACTGTAAGAAAAATAAGAGTAAGTATGTATTTTATATTTAAATCACTATATTTATTATAATATAAGACGAGCTAAAAATTAAAGATGGTGAGAAAGAGATAGAGTGAGGGGTCTTACATTAAAATGAAGTATAATTTAAAAAAATCATAATTTTTTTTTTTATATCAAAATAAAAATTCTAGTCATAATTTCTATTTAAAGGAATTAAAAATATTCTCGTTTTCGTATTTTCCCGAAAAATAAAAAAAAAAATTTAAAAATCGTGACGAAACACTTTCCCTAATCCCATATGCGTATATAGCGATGGCAATTAAATTTTTTTTTTAATTCTGGATTGAAGTATTCTTACATGACTTACGTACACACACACTTATACGAAATATCAAACACTAGTCGGAACACACACACACTACGAAAAAACAAAACCATAAAAAAAAAAGTCGAAAAATTCATAAAGTTTTCAAAAAATTTTCCACATGCAAAAAACGATAAGGACTTTATGCTTTTTTATTACGTACCTTAAACTCGTAAATAAAGTCAAAAAATAAATTTTTTTGATTACATAAAGCTTTATCGTATGCAGAAGACGAGAAGTAAGAGATTGTGAGTGAAACAGAAATTTAAGCAATGATTTTGTTGTTTTCTTTTTTAATATTTTAACCCGTCTGTTTTCAATTTTAATAAGAATTTAAATTTCCGTAATTTTATACCCATAATTTTTATTGAGATTCATTAAAAATACGAGTTTTAATAAATAATGTATCCATACTGCAAATGTGTGTACAATAGTACACACACGAACAAATACATATATGTATATAGATTTTGAATTTTCAAAAAGAAAAAACAAGTTGACCGGGTCAATTCTGTGATACACGCACCGAATCAATGATTTTATGTGTTATGTGTTAATTACCACACTGCTTCACACATACCCCTGGTTTTTGTAAGTATAGAGCTTTTGTATATATATTCAATTAAAGTTCAAAATGATAGATTTTCGTATCTATTTACCTCATCTGATAATATTGCCAGAAATTCAAGTTTTCGAAACAATTTACATTGAACGATATAGGTGATAATATTATAAGACTTTTGTCAGCTTTTCTTTACTCGCATATATTTGTTACAAAATTTTGTATAACAGTTTACGAACAGATAGATTTTACCTAAAAATATAGAAAAAAATTCAATTTTTATTTTAATTCAAAATTAATTTTCTTTTTTCAAAATTAATGATTCAATTTATTTAATTTATGTAGTTATTAATTTTATTATTTTTGAATTAATTTGTTTTTTCTTAGAAGAGAATTAAATTCCTTTCAAATTGAAATTGAATCACAATCAATGTTTTGACAATTAATCAATTAAATTTTGTAATTGAAAAAAAAATTCCATAAAATTTTTAAATTTTTTTTTTTATAATTATTAAAATTAATAGTTTAAAAAAATTTCATAATAAAAAATTCACGATTAATTTAATTAAATTAAATTCAATAAATATTTTAATCGTTATGATTTTAGTGGGAAAAAGAAAAAAAATAATCAATTTTCCAGATTTTTTTTAGAATAATCAGCAAATTCTAATGAATATGCCTAAATAATCAAAAATATTATAAACGAATTTAAAGCGAGTTGAATAAAATATTTTTCCTTTTCTTTAGATTATTGTTATAATGGCATACTAAATCTTCCGTACCGCTTTTAACGCTAAGAAATAATGGCCTAATGGAATTCTGAATCGATTTAGCTTTGTCTGTCCGTTTGTCCGTCCGTTTCAACGATAACTCATAAACTAATTGAAAACACAGTACTGAAATATTGTAATAATTAACATGACAATACGGCAACTTAAAGTCTGTCTAATATTCAACTATAACAAATTCGTCAACTCTGTGATTTGACCGCGTCAATTCTGTGATATCCGTACTGAAACTGTGCGTAAATTAACTATGTTCAATTTAAAGTCCGGTTATAATTCTTAAATTTCTTTTTGCGAGCAAATTAGTTCTTTCTCAAAGCTTTATGTTAAATTTGATAGTTTTTAGTTAAAAGTTATAATTTATATGTTAGCCCATTCTAATTCTTTTTGATCTCATATTATTTTGTTAATAAAAAATTCCATGTCATAATGATAAATTTTTGAAATTCTGAGTCAGAATTTTTTAATAAAGCACTTTTTGGCTAATTTATCAACTATTTCATTTGCTTTAATGTAACAATGTCCTGATATCCAAAGAAAAGCTGCATTATTTGGTGTTTCTTGCAAAATATCTATAATTTTTATAGTTTGTATGGTGAGATGAATATTGATTTTTTTTTCAAAATTATAAGACTGCTCAGAGAATCCACTACTCCAATTATCATATGTCAAATAAATAATTTAAAATTTATATTAATTAGTAAACAATTTCTCGCATCTTCCTCATTAAAATCAAATTCTTTATAATTGCATTATTTTATTTTCATATAAAATTCATTAATTATTAAAATGACGTCAATTAACACAATATTTAAAATGCCATACTTAAATCTATAAAATTTTTTTTAATTCAATTGAAAATTTATTTTTAATTTAAAAAACGAAAACAAAAAAAGTTCCAGATTTTTTTTTATTTTTTTTTATTACCCTAGTAACTTTACTATATTAACTATTTTAAAGGATTATTTTTAGTAAAATTGTTATTAATGATTGCCATTTTTTATTACTCGGAAAAGAAAATAATAAAATGTAAAAAAAAGAACAATAATATTTGAAATGTTAAAAATTTATTTTTAATCTAATTAAGAATAATAAAAACAATCAATTTATTTAATTTTCTGCAACATATAATCAATTAAATCACTTCATAACTATTATATACACGTAATCCACCTTATTATTATTATAAAAAATCTGATTATATGCTATTATAAAAATCATATACATACCAGTATAACAGTAATACCCCGGTATACTATCAGCCTATTTGTGTATCTCGCTTTTTTTTCTCACTTTTTATTTAAATCAGAATTCTTCGTTTTTCTAATGGATATTTCATTTTTTCAATCATTTCATTTAAATTGCATTTTAGAATTTTTCTCAAATTATCGATTGAATTACGTCTAATCTACAAAAACAAATTGAATAAATTTTATATACATTTTAGAACAGAACAAGATACGCAATACGGAATAATTCTTTTCACTCAAAAATTACATTATACAAATATATGAAATTTACTCACTTTTTTCTCACTTGGCGGGTAAAATAGCGAGATGCACGATCAGGTATATGTTGACAAGAATTATACGTGTCCTTATATCTATTCAATTTCATTTTCCAATTATGCATATACAATAAGGTACCTTCCTGCATTTACTCTCCTACAATGCTTTATAAACAAACAAAAATGAATTTTTCTATATTGAATACATGCAAGAAAATATTTTTTTAGCAGAATGACTGTCTTCTTATCTACGCTGTTCTGTACTGTAGGTTAACTGGAATCTGAAATAAAACATACGTTAATGGAATGAAATTATGCACAATAATCTTTTGTATATTATAATTAAAACAATCTAATTTCTAATAATAGAATACATTATCTGAATTTCTTTTGTGGATTATTACGAGTTATTTATTTATTTTTTTCGAAATGTACAACTAATATTCTATAAATAGCAAAATTTTTAATTCAAAATAATTTCCTGAAATACTAGTTATATAATGGTTTTCTTGAATTGCAACTATGTACTATATGTAATTCATTCTACTATAATAAGTTAAAGAAATTGAAATATAATTAAGATTTTAAAATCATGTGGTTAATTTAGGAGTTTCCATATTTTAGGAATACCAAATTTTATGAATTCCTTCTAGAATTTTCCGTATTCCTTAAACCAGAGTATTACTGTATTCACTTAATATAATTTCATTTCTCTTTATCTTATGGAAAATAAAAGGAAAACAGAAATAACCATGAACAAAGGGAATGGAAAATAAAAAAAAAAAAAAAAAGAACAATCTAATTTATTTCAATAAGTAAGAAAAAACAAAACAAAGAAGAAAAAAAAAACAAAATTTTATTTTTATAGTAATAAAAAATTCAAAGACATAAGGATACATTGTAAAACTTTCTACATAATATCACATTATATATATATATATATATATATATATATATATATATATATATATATATATATATATATATATATATATATGTATATCAAATTGGAGTATAACAGATATTTTTATATATGTATATAAATTGGATTTTACACGTATTTTTCCAGTACATCAAACTTTAAAAACAGAAAAATACACGCCACTATTTAACAATAACTTAACTTCATTACCTTGATGCAACAAAAACACTATTATGCGAGAACAACGGATATATATATATATATATATAAATCTATATACTTAAATAATAATAAACACATATATGTATGTTTAATGTATGTTTATATATTGTAAAATGGATGATTTTTTTAAAAATTTGATTTTAATCAGTGATTGCCATTCGAAAATTTTGAAGGATATATTTTAATTGCGAAATTTGAAAATTGCGCAAATTTCGTTCCGGAATATCACAAAAGTTAAAGGATTTCAATATTAATAAATAATGCTAAAGTCTAGACAGAATAGTCGAGATAAGGAAGTGATTTCATGAACTGCTCGACAAAAAAAAAAACTCCAAAAGTTGTCAAATCATATAATTTGAGCGGTATGTCAACGGTTTTGAAATTATTATTGAAACACTACTCTCTTCATAGTGAAATAGTAAAGTTAAACTGTCTTAATATTAAAATTAAACTGACTTGATATTAAAAACTATAGTATGAGAAATCACTTGTGCATGAAGTGTCAAAAATAGGCAACAAGAAAACTCAGAGAGAATTACAAAGAAATCACCCGCTATTATACAATATATAGTTTATGTATATGTATATGTACCTTGATTATTATTATCATGAATAATATCATTATCACGACGCAATAAAGTAGTAAATTATGTTGGTGCCTTTATATAATAAGAATATTGTTGCCATTATAATAATATGTATAATGTGTGGTTATAGTTTTTTATATAGTGAATTTATAAGAAGAATAGGGGCAAAAAGGTACTTCAATCTTCATTCTCTCTGCCCTTTCCCCGCCTCCCTTTCCATTTCTCTTTTCATTCGGTCTCTTCAAATAATATCTTCTACTTATTTTAATTCTTCTTTTATATATAATATTTAAGTGACAGGAAAAATAAAATGTGAAAAATTGAAATCGATTTTCCTTTCTCGTTGTTTTTGAATGAAAATTTTCCATTTTTTTTCTTTGATTATGTTTGATGGTTTTTGTAATTTTTTTCTTTTTTTTTTTTTTGTTTTAAGAATTTTTTTTTGTGTGTGGTTTTAGTTTTTTTTTTAAAGTTGCCATTTATTTAATTTAACTCTTAGTATAAAGTAGAAAGGGAAGACTATTTGATTGAATTAAAACTATGGGCGTTAATACATTGCACGTACACTTAATATAAGGCATGTGTAATAAATTTTTTAGTAATAATTAAAATTTAAGTTTTCTTAAAAATTTAATTAAATAGATTTAACAGTTTGAGTTATATCTATGTAAGTTGCTGAAACCAAATTGTACGATAAGAATATTTGAACTCGATTTTTTGTTTAAAAAATGTGTGTGGCAACAATATGCAATTACTCAGTCGCGTGACTTACTTTATATAGAAGTGAGAAAAATTTAATGTCCGTCTTATACCTAAGTCATTGTTTTTAAATAATTATAATTAAAGAACTTTTTAATTAATCAAAACATTTTATTTTATCTTTGGTATGGTAAAATGCTATTTGGAATATTTGGAATATCTTTCCATTAGATCGTACTACCACTTCGGCTTATTACGACTGAATAAAGGAATAGTATTCAAATATATCTAACCTAAAAAATAAATTTTGCATTATTTGACCTTAAGACCCAAAATAATTTAAGAGATATGCATAGATTTTCGACAACTCATATAAAGATATTTCCACACTTTTATAGGGCGCTGAACGGCAAAAGAAAACGCTGGAAAAATAATTTCTTATCTAATCATAGACCGCATTAGATATAACAGAATATGATTCGATTTTCTAAGACAAGTTTTCCGCTACAATCGGAATATATTTTCATTAAACTACAAAAAAATTGCTGTTAAATACTTTTACATGTTGGACGAAGTTTTCTCCTCTTTAAGTATGCAACATTGAATTTTTCTTATAATCACTCGGTTTAATAATTAATTAAGATGCTCTATCCTATGATATTTATAAAATGTATGTAAATAAATTTCTGTTATACCATTAACATCACGAAAGTTTTAAAAACGTCTACAGACAGTAAATACAAGAGAAAAATTACTACTCAAATTCAGAAATGTATTTTACAATTAAAGATAAAATATTTGTGTATACATTTAATTATACATATATGTATGTGCGTATGCCTATATATCATATATGTATGTATATAAATTATTATTGTTATACGTATTTATGTATTATTTTCAATTATTTTTTTTCTATTTATTTATTTTTGCCTTATTTTCGCATTAAATTATAATGAAAACAATTTCGTAAAACAATATTTTTCTCAAAATAGAATTTTCTATATATTTTCTTCTTATAAATATCTAAAATAATATGCAAATCGATTATTCAATTTGAATATTTTTTTATAAATATACACATATACCTAAATACATAAAATAAATAATATTATTCAATTGAATTTACATATGTACTTTTTGTATGCGGTAGAATCAAAATAAAAAAATGAAAAAAAAAATGATAAAAAATATTTTTGTTTTGTTCTTTTGAAGTTTTTATTGAAATAATAAAAAAAAATATATTCTATATTGCTCCTTCAGGATTTTTATTGATAAAAAGAAAAAATATTTGCATTGTTAAGGAAGAATTCTAATAATTATTTGTTTTTTTTTTTTTTATTTTATTTATTTTATTCTTAAAAAGATTTATTTTCTTCCTTATTTAAATAACTTAACTGTTTACATGGAGTACTTATAAGATTTTTCAGATTGTTATTGAAATATTGTGTACAATTATTTAAAATTGCATATTTTTAGGATTATGCACTTTTTATTTAAATAAATTTCTTTTTATCAATAAATTTATTTAATATTTTATTTTCTATATAGAAATATTTAAAATTAAAAAATATATATTTTTTTTAAATAATTATGTTAAATTATATTTAATACAAATTTTAAAGTATAACAGTTATGAGTATAATAGTTTTCTAAAATAAAAACAATGTGATATACGTAGGTGTAATTTTTAATTTTTAATAGAGAATATTTAATAAAACATATTTAATTAAATATGAGTATAACAGTTTACTAAAATAAAAATAATGTGATATACACAGGTGTAATTTTTAACTTTAAATATAAAAAATATAGACAATTAAATTAATAAAATAATAATATTTAATAAATAGTTCATTATAAAATTTTTAGTAAATTCTGATTCTACTCTTTTATTATAATCTCTACTATATACTTTGAACATAATATTTCTATATTCCCTCATAATTTTAATATATATGTACTTATAATTCTAATACAAATTTCGAAAATTAGGTAGCGCGCATATAACAGTAAAGATAAACAGAGTAAAGTGATAAACTTTGATTTCATTTTTTGTATTTCACACCTCCGCAATTTCAGGGATTTATTGACACTTTTATATATCAGTTAGGATCACTATTACTGAAAGTGATTTTATATGTATATTAGAAATTAAATATTTCACATATAATTTTTAAATTTCACTCTACTACACTCATTAAAATTTAATTTAAAATTCACTTTTCTTTTTTTTATTATAATTATAACTATTTTCGTCTATTGGTATTACCACATATTAAATTTATTTGTATGTGTGCATGTTCACAAATGTATTCATTTTATCATGACATATTCAATTATCTGACATTATCTTTAATTTTTCACAATTAAAATAGAATTTAATTTGTAAACAAACAGTAGAACAACTAAAGCAGCCATTAACAAATCAACCACATTTAATATTCATTTTGTGTATGTAGATGTATGTATATATCTATATATCACTTAAAATATATTATGTTTTAAAATGAAATTTTAATAATTTAGAAAATAATTTTCTCTTTTAATATAATTTTCCAAAAAATTTTCAAATTTAACGTGTACATATGAAATTCATTTTATAGCTTTATGAATTCTTTAAATGAATAAAACTTTCATTTGGTTCAAAATCATAAGTTTTTGTTTTAACAAAAAATAAAGAATTAATAAAATTTTCATTCATAGTTTATTTTTTTATTTTGTTTTTTAATATATTAAAAGTGTCAAGAATAAATTTATGTACGTGGCATAAAGTTATAAAACTAAAAATACAAGTAAATCAAAAGAAAAAAGAGAAAAAAATCTAATTTAGAAATGAAAGTTTTTTTTCTTTCTTTATTTTTTTCTTATTCTTTGCTTTATTAAACATGGAAAATGCATTATACTAAATATATGTATGAATGTATGTATGTATACACACATTTATTTCAAGGTGTCTGTTGCATTAATTTTGTAAGAAAATTATTGTATATAATGCAAACTCATATATTTTAAAAATAATAAAGTTGATAGGACCAAAGCTTTCTTTAAATAGCATTCTTCCGTTCCGTAAAAATTTAAGGCAGAAACTAAAATTTTTTTGGGGTCAAATTATGAAAACAATCTACTACGAATTTGAAATCATTTTAACATATTGTATTGCATATCTTCAGGCGAAAATTCAGAATAATAATTTAAGAAAACAACAGCCTGTTAAATAACCCCAGCCAAAACAATTTACTTTAATTGTTATGGCGTTCTGATTATTCTAATTATTATTCCGAGATTATACGATTTTACTGTTGCATTTAAATAGAATTTCTTTGACATTTACTATCACCAAAAATTGACATTTATCAAATTTTTCAAAAGTAAATGAATTTGAGATTGAGGGAGAGTAACAATTATATTTGAATAAATTTTATCATACCATCAGTGGGTTAGTGACACGTTGCAAAATTTTTGGAAATCATGCTACAAACAAACCGACGAACAGATAGGATGAAATTATAATGAATAGAATTTGAAATTTTGCTTTAAAATATACTAAAAATTTGTACGAGAAAAAACCCCAACTGAAAGCTTAAACTTTGAAAAATTTTACCATTTCTATGGTGTATGCGAGCAGTTTTTGTATTATTTTATATATTTTATAAATATATAACACTATGTTAAATTTACATACTCCCGCGTTTACATATGTATATTTGCATATGACAGCACTTGATCAATCTATCTACAATTTCATGAATATTATACATAGAATAATTTTTTCATCATAAATTGTTAATTTTTCATTATTTTATATTTAAAGTGCATTTTACTTGTCACATTTTTGGTAATTTTATAAAAGGAAAGCGATGTTAAATGATGCATAACTAAAACTAAAATTGTATATAAATAAAATATATAATATAACAAATATGTATAACTATGTATAAGTTAGCAAATACTTAAATTAATAATTCGATAATATAAGGACAATATAACAGTGCCGTACTTAAGTTTTTATCTAGCCTTGCACTGTTATCAAGTATTTCCAAGTAAAAATGATTTAAGAAAATTTCAAAATATTTCGTACACTTGCTCATATTTATTTTACTAACTATATTCCAATATTTGATAATAAAACAAATCAAGGAGTTGTTATGAGCGACAATTAAACGTTTGAAGTCATTTTGTGTTTTTAACTGATATTTTTAAATTTTTTTTAAAAAGAAACCCTATTCACGATCAATTTGAATCCAACACGATAGGTTTGGAAATTCGGATTATAATCATGAGAATCCGCTTCTTCTATCCTATCTTTAAAAAATTTTGATGCCTCGACCTACAAGATCCTCATATTTAAAATTTAATTCGCAAATTTAGTGTTATAGGAAGACGTCCCGGTTTATTTTATCTACAAACAAGTGTATCCTTTTATAAAAAACTATACAAAATATTGAAATTTTTGAATGTTAGTGACAGTATACCACTTATAAAATCAAAATCTTTTGTTAAAATCTTCTATTATATGATGGAGATTGAAAACAAGTTTTGTGTGTTTTTTCTTGTTTTATTTTAAAAGGACTGTGAATTTTCTTTTCCCATTAAAACAAAATATGAAAAAACACAAATTTTCTTTTATAATATCAAAAAAATGAAATCATGTCCATCACTACAATCTCATGTAATAAAAATTTTCTAAAGTTTAAAAGTAAGAGGAGGGAGGGGGGAATGACAAGGAGGTAGGGCAAGAGCAAAAAAGATTCATGTTTTTTTTCTCCAATGTTTTACATGCTAAGAGGTGTTATTTTATGATTAAGGAACCTTTTTTTTTTATAGTTCATAGGAAAACATTTGTTTTTTTAGATCATGTAAATTTCTTCTATAATTTTGCATAGTAACAACAAAAAAATACAACTATTTTACATTATTAAATTTGTTACTTTTTTTTTATTATTCTTATTAAAGGTATGTGCCATTCAACATGTAGATGTTTGTATGTTTAATAACGGTAAATTTAAGAATGTTGTAGCTGATTCAGATAATAATAATTTACCATCGGATCAAACAACTGTAGGTCCTGGAAAAAATTTAAATTCAACAATAATATTAACACCGAAAAGAGGTGAGATTTTTATATACATATTTTTTTAAACTACACACACGATCCATACAGTAAAACTTTCATATAATGAACGATTTAAAACCAAATATTCTATTCATAATACATAAGAAATTCAGATAAGTAGAAAATTAAATTATATTATAAATTTTCTGATGCCACAATTAAATTTTCATTAAAAAAGAGAATTTTGTTATTTGGATAGTTCGTTTTATGCAAGTTTTACTGTATAAATTGTTTAAAAATAACAATTATCTTATTTATTTTATATACCTAAGTTAAAGTGGTAAGATTTTCTTTAATTCATTGAAAATTTTCTTGTTCAATGTGTATATGTGCCACATGCATACATTTAAATCCTTTATTTCAATTTAAAAAAGAAAATTTCATTTTTTTCTGTTCTGTTTTGTTTTGTTTTTTTTTGTTTCAATTAATTTTCTAATTAAAGTTCCGCGTGTTTAATTAAAAATACGCCAGAAACAAATAATTGCACTCTTGGTGTATAAACATTTTTTGTTGTATTTTTTTTTGAATGAAAAATTATTACTAATAAATATTTGTTCGCAGAATTAAAATTAATTAATTAAATGATTTTAATATAAAATAATGCGTGTGTACATATAAACTTTAAGTAGATATTTTTTCTTAAATATTTTAAGCAAATTATTTAAAATGAGGCAGAAATTTTGTGTTTCGAATAAATTGAATTCAAGGTTTATATTTAATTTTTGAAATGATTTACAATTTAATCAATAACTTCGAAACGTTTGAAAATTTGAACTTATTTTAATGAAAAATCATAATTTTTTTTAAGTTTAAAGTTTTGCTCTGATTTCTGAAAATAAAATTTGTAACTTTCTGCTTTTTTTATTCATAGTTTCGGAACTTTACTGTTCTATGTAGAATTTCGATTCCTATTTCTTAATTCAATTTTTACAGACAATAATGAGCTTAAAATTCAAACTCATAGTAAAAAAGAGAAATAAGTCGAGTTTGATTTAGTTAGTTGTTGTTTAATTACACCCAAATTTATAAGACTAGCTACTTTAAAATAATAATAAAATGATAACATTCAAAAAGTATGCTCGATATTTTTGTACTATTGTTACGGTAATACTATTGATAAAGTAACGTTAATATCATTGATAAGGCTTAAATGGAAAAATAAAAATGACGTATTTTTAAATATTAAAATTAAAATTCTTATATAGTAAAATAGACTCATATGAAAACTACACTAATAAGAGTAATACCAACACTCTCTAAAAGATATTCTTATAAATAGTCAATAAAACCGAAAACAAAATTTAAATTTAATTCCAATATAACTTTTAATTTCAATAAATGCGGCAATAATCTGAATTTTTTACAATTTATATGCAGATTTTTTCCTACTTAATGTTTATTTTAATACCAATTACATTTAATTTACATATACATGTGACTATACCTTTACATACACATGCGATGGCATTTAATCCTTTATATATCCTTTAAAAATAACAGCGATATTATTATTTTATGTAAATAACTAAAGGTATTCCGTTCATACATGATAAATTGAAATAAAATAAATACACAAACACACGCGTTATATAATTTTTTTCAAAATTTAAATGATATACGGAGAAGATCATGATTTTTAATGATTTTACAAAATAATTACGAATTTATGCAAAAGATTTTAAAATAAAAAGGATTCTTTTTTTTATTAAATGATTTCGTGCAATATGAGAATTTTTATAAATAAAATTATGATAAGATGAGATTAACATAAATTATTGGCTAACCAACAAATTCGACAAAACATTAATTAATTAATAATAAAAAAACGTTTTGCATATGTAGAGCAGCGGATTTATCCTTAAGCAGTTTCTACATTTATTGTAATATGTTATCATTAAAATTTGATATATGAAGGATTATTGAATTGTAATTGATTTATTGAAATTATCTGATATATGTGTAAAATTTATGGTACCAAACAAAATTCGTTAGAATTTTACTAAAATTTATTAATAAAAAATGACAATAGTTTGCATATTGCTGTATATCTAATTTATTCCAATCCTTTTGTTTCCATGGTGCTTCCAAATAAATGAATATTGCCTTTAGAGTTTATTGTGTTGAACTTATTACATTTTCGATTGCTTCCTTAATCAATTTGTTTTATGATGTCGTATGGGCTAAAATTTTAAAATTTTGAATAAGTTTAATGTGATTCACAATTCGCTATACATAAATATACTTTTACTATATACTAAAATTTTAAAATGATTGAAATTTATTTTTTTTTAAAATTAAAACTCAAATCTTATTTTTTTTTTTCAATTTTTCCATAATAATGGTCTACACCAACAATTTTATGACAATACATAGGACCTACAAAAAATTGGATTGCCTTAGAGGATTCATTACAACGTTGTAGTGAACCGGATGAAATAATTGGTGATATAGCTGCATCAGCTGTACGTATACCAACAATAAATCCAATTGGTTCATCACCATTAACAACAGAAGATCGTAATGTATTTGCAATATATGTATCATATTATGTTAAAGTTAAATTAACATTAAGTGGTATGGGTGGTGAATTATCATTAAAATTACCATTCTCTTTGGTGCATATTGGTTCGTCATCAACAACATCATCATCAATATCAACAACTGGATCTGAAACATATAAAACAATAACAAATGAAATAAAAAATATTTCCACAAATAAAATGAAAGAAATTGAAAAACCAATATCAATAATTAAAGCAAATTCAACTGGTACACAAAATAATTCAAGTGGACAAACAGCAAAAGATAAAAGTTCAGTATTTAGTAGACAAGCAAAAGGGCATGCTAGTGATGATGATATTATTGACATTGCAGATGATGATTATGATATTATAAAAACAGATAATAGTAAAAGCTGTGAGCATCAACAATATACAACAACAAATGAATGCAGTTATGGTACTGGTACATGTGGTATTAATTGTCCTGGTGGTAATAATTGTAATAAAAATTTACATTCATTAGAAAGAATCGATTCAATTGAAGATGAAATTCCAATACAAATACCAAATAAAAATTTACAAAAAAGACGTTTAACACGTAGTGATATAAGAGTTAAAGATTCATCACAAGAAGATGAAGAAGATATTGATGAAGCATTAAATGCAGCAACAACAACAACAATTATTGATGCACTTGTTCATAGAACAATGAAAATTGAATCAGATCAAATTGAAATACATACAAATACTAGAAATGAAATAGATAATTCTGATAGTAGTAATATTCCTATTGTTACGACAGCAAATACAACAGCAAATACAACTACAACTACTACTACTTCTCATATTGATATTGATGAAGTTAATATTATTGATAATAATTCGTCTAATAAATGTGATATTCAAAAAATTATTCAACAAGATGATGATAATAATGTGCCAATAAATAATAATAATGATGGTAAATCAAATATTGAAGATTTGAAGAATACAAAATCGTTGATATCAGAAACAGAAACAACAACAACCGTAATAGTGGAACAGACAGCTACTACAGATGTAGTATCATCAACAACATCTTATAATAATAATAATGATAATAAAACTGTTATGAGTAATCAACAACATCATATACAAACGACTTGTGCTCAAATTCATATGCCACATGATTCTTGAATTAATTTAAAAAAATATTAAAGAAAAGAATACTCTGGTTAGTATGATAATGCTAATAGTATATGTATGTACATTTATGCATATACTCGTATTAATACTTACATATGTGTGTATGAAGAGAAAATTTTGATTGATGAGGTATTTGGAAAAAGATTTTTCTTTCATTCTTTCTTTGTTTTTTCTTGGTTTTGTTGTTGTGCAGAAGACACATAAATTTTCTAATAAAATAAAAAAAAAATTAATCATTTTATAAATATAGTGATGACATGATTTATCATTACAATTTAAATACACATATACGTATACATGCATATATGTAATTATAATAGAAATTTATTTGATTTAAAAGAATAAGGAAAAGAATTTGATTAAAATCTTTTGGAATTTATTAAAAAAAAATATTAAAGCGTTTAAAAAACCTAACAAAATGGAGTGTGAGTTGAAACAAGAGTATGAGTAAAATCCGGAAGATCAACTAAAACATTTCATTTCAAAAGAAATCAAGAATTATGTGTGTTTTCATTTTTAACATCAGAACAGATGCGGATACATTAATAAATATAAAGATCCGTGTTCTTTTTTTACCTTAGATCATGCAAAGCTAAAAATTTGCGTTCTTTTTTAAAATCAGAGCTCAGATCACACTCTATTATATTATGTTCGAAGTAAATTTTCAGATTTTACAGAATTCTGTAAAATCTATTTTCTGTAAATACACAAATTTAGTATTATTTAAAATATACTATTTTGATATTACAAATTATTGAAAAATTATTGAGTGACAGAAAATGTCTATCTTGTTTGTTTTTAAAATTAGTACTCACAGTTCGCAGATTACAAAATTTTTACACCTGGTCAAAATGAAAAATTCGACGTGCTCTGAAAGAAAAATTCAGCATTTGAACGAAAAAAAAAATGAAGATACCCTGTGTATTCCTGAATAAAATTTATTATTTCTGGTCTTTAATAATGATTATTTAACAAAAAAAATTAAGAATTATCTACACAATTTCCATAAATTTTGGTTATACAAATTTTTAAATGAAATAAAATAAATTATGACCTTATTTACATATAATACAGTTTACATATAGCTAATAACTATGGCATAGTTGACATTAGCGTGTGAACATGTTTCGACAATGCCTGTACTTTAACTTCTTAATTATAATTAAAATTACTACAAAATCTGGTATTGTAGAAATTTTTGTACACACGCCAACTAAAATGCAATTCAGTAGATCTTATAATGTGCAATTCGGGTTCTATTATTAAAATTAATGGTATAATTAATGCATGCATTGGTCAGATCTATTTGAATTTAGCAACTATTTTAGTATAAACGTGGCTAAACTAATTCATTAAGTTTTAAGAATCAAACTAACATCAAACTTTTAAGTCGAATTGTGTAGATAAATTTATCAATCTTAATCTAGTAAACATATTATGATTTTTATAGCTTGAAATTTAGCAAACTATAAAAGATTACAGAAAACAAAAAAAAAAAATAAAAAAAAAAAGGCTGAAAATATTAAAACATTTTTATGTAATTTAAATACATACACAACGGAGCAGGTTTCCGACTATTTATCGCTTAAGAAAAAAAATTTATTATTAATATTATTATTATATAAATTATATATGTATTATTGTAAAATGAAAAAAAAAATTAAAAAATCAATAGTAAATATTAAATATTTCTGTAATAATATAAGAGATTTACAATTGAAATGTAATTTTTCTGTTTTTTTAATGTAATACGTATTAGACGCTTATATTGTTACCTGTCGCAAAAAAAAATATTAATAATTATATAGAAATCTATAAAATTAAAATAATGATAAAAACAAAGTAATTCATAAAAAAAATAAAGAAGTTAATAATTATGGCAGTGCAATTTCAGAAGAAAAATTTATTGTTGTTTAAAAGAAAAAAAATTTTCAATAAAAATAGAAAAAGAATTTAAAAATTGAAGTTTTCTCACAATATTATGACAAATCTTCTACATAATATAGTAATTAACAGAAATTTCCTTTTAATATTCATTTGACATTTAATGACAAGAAATATGTGACAGATTAGATCGCATTGCTTAACTCCTATAATGGCGACGTTCGAAATTTTTATGTAAAAACAAAATTAGGGAAATTCTTGGGAATTAAAGTAGGCAACAAATATTATTAGAACTACAAGTAATTAAAAAAAAAAAGTATAAACACAAAATTTCATTAAATATTTAAAGATATTTTGAAATAATTCTTAAGTAAATCATTCCTTAATTTTTATTCAAAAACTTGAACAGCCTAGTTGACCGAGTTTCTTGTTTTGAAAGTGCAATGCGATAAACTATAAAGAAGAATCATTTATTAAATTGAAAGCTATTTGACATTTAAAAATCAATAATAATATTAAACAAAAAACTTTTATAATTACAATAATTAAATCCGTACACTTAAATATATTTTTGATACAATCAAATGGTTTCATAATTCTGTCAGCGTAAAAAAATAATCTACTAAGTCGAAAAATTATTTAAAAAAATTAAGTTTGAAGTTTCAATGACATTTTCGAAAAAAAAAAAATTGCACTTTTGTTCAAAACTTAAAAACTAATTAAAATACATTTACCAAATTTTTACAGAATACAGATTTTACCATACTAAATTCGAATTTGGTATAAACTTAAAAACTATAAAATTCGACTTAGACAATTTTTTTTTTACAATCACAGAATTACCTTTTCAGAAAGAAATTAAACTATAAACTATTTTAAAATAGACTAAAAATTTTAATTTAATAAAATTTAAATTTTTTGAATATCGTAAATTTTTTATAAAATTGAGTTGAAATCATTATAAATCAATTATAACTAATACTACAATGATATTATTATTCAATTTTAATTTACAGTATAATTAATATGAAAAACTAAGTAATGAAACAAAACTATTATAAGAAGTAGAACACAAATATTAAATTTTATTATTAAAATAGGCCGTCGATATTCCAATACAATTTAAATAAAATAAAGACAGAGAAACGATGTTTGTGCATAATGCTACACCGAATCTTTGTTTTACAAATAGTTTACACGAAATTCGTTTAACAAAACAAAGAAGGAGGCAGAATGGAAAAAAGATAAGAATGTTCCGGAGCAACTTGAATATCTCTTATAGGGTTATGTTCAATTTTAATTTCATTTAACACGATTTGCATTTTGCAATTTCCTTTTAACACTATTTAGAATATACAATTTAGCCTTGTCAGTCTTCTTTGTAAAATTTTGTTGTTTAATTATCATTTAGAATTTCCTAAATTCACAATATTGCGAATTCCTTTATTTTGATTTTGTATTCTATAATAAGTTCCAGTTATATACATAATTGTAGCAATGAGTTCGACATCTTGGAAATTTTATCGCCATAAGATTTGCAAAAAATATTCCTTAAAGCTGAAAGCACTTATCGACATACATGAAAATTTATTGCCAGAAAGCCAGTAACATTCTTAAAATTGTCTTGAACCAATCATGTTATGTGTTAAGATATTTTAATTTATTTTAATAAAAATATACAAAATAAAAATCCTAAAATAACAAAAAAAAAATAATTTTAATATGCAGTATAAAATTTCTCAATCCTGCCAATCGTATATAACAATAAATATATTTATATGTGTAATGTACTACCAAATTGGTTTAAGAGAATTTTAAGAAAATTATAAAAAAAAAAAATATTTGTATTCAAAAAACAAGCAAATAAAACTATATGCAGAATTTATTATAAAAAATTTTTAATTATAATTTTTGTTAAAATTTTAACTTTTAGAAGTTTGGGAACATGCATGCAATTTTCAGTTTTGCCCTGCTTAATTTTAAATTCATTGGCCGATCACAGAACAATACAAATCGATCACGTCAACAACACAAAATTTGCAATAAGCTTGAAATATAACAACAATACAAAATATTTGATTGTTTGATCAGATGGAATTATAAAGTTGCATGAATGATACAAAACAAATTGTAATGGAATAAAAAAGCAATTAAATAGTTTCAAAATTGAAAATTGCATTCCTGTATGAGCCCTAAGTGTATGAGCCATAAATTAAATGAAGAACAAAAAAAAAATAAAAAAAAAAATGATCGTAACTAAAAATTTAAATGTTCTGAAAAATTTATTGAAAATGATATTAGAGAAAAAAAAATTTTTTTGAATGTAAATACAAAAACAAAAAAAAAACAAAAAAAATAATGAGTTAAAAAACATTAAAAAAAAAAGACAAAATATGGCATTTTTGATTTAATTCAACAAACAGGGTGGGCGGGATTGAGGGTGACCAAATAAAATTGGGTACAGTATTAACCTCGTTGTCACGAACACCATTCTTGCACATTCCACTCAACAACATCCAGTAAAGAAATTCATGAAAGCACCTCAATCGGATCCAACACAGAGGAGAACATTCTCAGTGTTTAACCTAAATGGATGTGTTATGTGATGTACGATTCTCAAAGAAAGTTGATTCCGTATATTTAAATGTATATTATACCAAAATTACGGACTGTCAATTACACGGGATTCAAAATTCGAATTTCAAATGAGTATTTTTAGAACTAAACATTATTTTCATTGTTTTTAGCTTTTTATACGAATATCTAAAATATTAACTGTACACTGTTCTATTTTGGTATTACGCAACGCAAATATTTGTATGATGACAAATCGAATAGTATGATGACATCGAATACGAATTCTGCAACTGTTAAATGCCAGTATTCAAAAACTATACCTATAAGAGGTGAAAAAAAGGGTTTTCTATCTATCATATCAAATATCACGCTCAGGTATAGTTGAATAGGAATATATCATATTATATCATCAAAAAATATTATATTTCTATATGTGATACGAATACGGCCAACAGAATGTGAATTATTTTTAATTTTTCTTATGAATATTGAGATTATTTCTCCCAGCTTAACTCAAATTTTCTTTTTATATTTCAGTAGCTTAGTATTGCAGCCTAAAGAGGGGACAGAAATAAATTTTTCTATATTCAATAAATATTGAAATAGGGAAAGATATGAGTCGCATTTTATTATACAACGCCTTAGAGTAAGAAAATATTTTATTAAAACTTTTCATTGCAATATTAGAGAATGTTTAAAGTCCTTCTACTCAAAAGTAAATAATACTTAATACTTAATCAATATACGAAATGAAAATATTTTAAAAGTTTCTACATCATAACTCTAAGTAAAATTATTTCCTTTCAAATTAGGTACTATTCCTGAAATATATAATAACATTTTACATAATATAAAGCTTGGAAATGATTTACTATATACCCTGATATGAAAATTGTTCTAGTTATGTATCTACATAGAAAAGGGATTAATAATTTTCTATTTTCATATATTATTCAATATTTGTATATATAAATACATATAAATATAAAACGAGCATATGTATTTAAATTTTCCCGTAAATCCATAATTAAAATTCAAAACAAAAAATTTTCAATATATAAAATGCGCATTTTAAAAATCTCTATATATTCCAAATCATTCGTATACTGCAATTGATAATTAGCACAATGAAAATGAATAGTAATTATATATAGACGACAAGTAAACAATATTATGAAAACGTAAGTATATATATATGTATATTATTTGTAGTGAACTTTCTTCTTCATATATACTACATGTTAATTTATTGCATGCAGAGGAATTTCAAAAGAAAAATTTTATTATTGTAAGAATATTAGAGCTTGTTTTTAATGAAAAGTTCTTTAAATAATAATGACTTTTACAAATGATTACAGTATTATACATATGCAAATGTAAGTATATATGACAAATAATATATAACTATGCATAAATGATATAAGTCTCTAACCATACTATATTATAAGTCCTTAAAATGGAAAATTTATTTAAGCATAAAAATTTATATGATTACTTGCAATATTTTGTAATTTGTTTCATTTGCATGGTATATGATTTAAATATTCGTGTATAGGTTTATTATGTAGCATATTTCCAAGAACATATTGTGTCTATTAGTTTTGCTCTGTTCATCCATTCTTGCCTTTCCCACATCGTATTATTTAGAAAATTGAAAATTTTAATATCCTTTAAACTATGTAAGGTACAACTTTACAAAGAAATTGAGATTTTAAGAAACTTATATGTAAAAGATTGTTGTCCATTGCCTTCCTCTCCAATTCTCTTATAATATTTCTCAATTAACTTTGAGCCTCTCTAAAAATACAAAAAATCAGTTTTTTTTTTTAACAATATGTTAGAACAACAAATATTTTTTAAAAAAATGAAAACTTAGTCAAAAAACTAATACCGTTGAAACAGACCAATATTCTAAATTAAAATAAGCAAAAATTTCAATTTTCAGAATAGTTTATTTCACTGAAACTCTTTGAAATTTCGATAAAAGCAAAAATAATTTTCTGAAAAAAACAGACAAAATGTTCAGGTGAAATTGTAAAAATGAATCCTGCTCAACTTTTTTTCCTTCTAACTGTACGCAATCAATTCCATTTTATGATATTGAAAAATGCTGCTCTAAAAACCTTTTTTTTCTTTCTAATGTCGGTTATACTGTGAATAAAAAAATTGAAATACTAAATTTACATTTTAATTAAAATTATATTATGTCTATTTATGTCCTCTTTAAATCCTTTCCACATATTTTCCTTAAAATGTATATATTATGCAGAGTATGCCCTATGCATAATATGTATGTATTAAATTATGATAAGTAATTACTTTTAAAAATGACAAAAATTTTTTGAATTTCTAAATTTCTGACTCGTATTTAACATAACTTGAAATTGTTAGCGTTGACCAATGTATTGTGTTCCAGCTCCCATTCTTCATCTTTACCTCACATTTCTTGTCCACTCATAATGTAAGAAGAGATTGAATATCATAATAGTACCATTCGTATAATACAACATTGGCAAAAAAGAGGAATGTGTTGGCAATTACGATGTGTATATGTATGAAATTTTAATAGAATTATATTCAAAAATGCTAAATTAATAAATACAAAGAGTAAGACTCCTAAAATTTTCGATTTTACTAAGAAAATTTGTTAAGTTTCCGGAGCTAATATAGATGCACATATACAAAATTTTTGAATTTATTTAATATAGGTTGAAGGTTAACCAATAAAATCTATTCGTAATTGGATTTTGAATCGTCTTCTTGCCTACAGAAAATTTGAATAATCTTATAAATATAATCTGTTCACGAATGGCATCTTCTTATGAAGTCAATCGACTTATATCATTTAAAATATTTCTTCTTAGTAAAACAATTTCATTTTATACCACTTAATATATGTAAATTGTTTATAATTTGTTTAAAAACCGAGACATTAAAATAAAAACCAATTTTTTTTTTCAATTAAATTGCAAATCATAAAAATATTTAACCATAATTGAACACTTATGTAAAATTTAAGAATTATTTTTAAATAAAACCATCTTTGGTTTATTGATAAATTATTTATTACCCTCATTTAATATATATGAGTTGAACCAATATAACGGGGATAGCAGTATTATAGTAATACATAATTGAATTGAAAATAAATTCATAACTTCTATACAGTCTCTTAATGTAACCGGCAATATGGCTTCATTTAACAGCATAGGTACATACTTTATACAATTACATTGGATAAATTCAGAAAAATTACATGGATTTTAAAAATAAAAAGGATTTACTGCAATATGAAAACCATCTTTAGGTACATAAGTACTTATATACTCCAAAAATACTTTATATATTTTTATGTTAATTGCATTTTATCCCATTATTTTCTTAAAAGTATAAAACGAATTTTCAATTTGATTTTTTTTTCATATAAATAATTTACACTGTAGAAATACGATCAAATTTTGTATAATTTTTAAAAATTACAAGAATATTGAATCAATTCTGAAAAAAAATTACCAATTTATACAATAATAATCAAGAAATTAATTTCAATTTTCCATTAAAAAGAATCAAATAGAAAATTTAAAAGAAAATATTATACATAATGCATTCAATATAAAAACAAAAAAAAAATAACCATAATTTATCGCATATAAAAGTTTTAAACAATGCTCTCACTATACTCAGCAATAATATTGCAAGAATAAATTTTTAAATTATTTCTATAACCAATATTTTTGGTTATTCTTCCTTTCTTTAACCACATTCTCTATTTATTCTTCTATCTATACTACACTATAAAATTGCAAATATGTAATGTAGAATAAATTCATTGAGTCAATAGTTTGTAAAGTAAGCATATTTTCCTTCAACAATACTTTCATTCTTTTACGATGGCATTCCTGTGAAAGTTAAATGAGGCATTCCCATTATGTTCGAGTTTTTCGGCTAATAATTATATTATTTGATAGTAAATTTACTGTTAATTTTCGGCTTTTACAGGAATTTGGAAAAGTTTATAGTTCCGGAATAGTAAGACGCTAAAAATTAAAATTTTACTAATTTTGAGACGCGATAACTTGCAAATGGAAGACGAAATACGAAAAAATGTTCTTTTAATGAATATAAATCATTTTAGACAATTTTTGTTATTGCACATCATCTGCATATTCTGTTTGGAAATAAAAAAAACATGTTATTAATTTTTTTCTTGTTTGCAGAATTTAAAAAATATTTATAATTTCAACACAATTGACTATTTTAAAAGAATTTGAGAGCCACAGTTTTCAGAGGGGGTAGGGGATTTCATAGTGTAAAAATTTTATAACCAGACGTACAGACATGGTGGAACTAATAAAATCACATTCTTTCCCAAAATTTGTTAAAAATATTGTAGAATTACTTTAAATATCGACTCCCTGTATAATACAGTATAGTGTACGACAGAAGAACAATGTATTAATAATCTTTGTAAAAATAATAATGAACACTCGTATTTGAGAAGTTCTTGACTTAATGGTTTGGTAACTACTTTCTATTTTGTATTTATTCTCTGTTTTTCTTATTGTCTCATCATTTTTGCATTTTTCTTTCTTTCTTTTTAATTTTACCACGACAGAATCCTTATTCTCATTTTACTGAATTTAGATGCCTGACTTCGCAACAGTATACTGTATATACATAGTGTTATACAGCGTATATATAAATTATTATATCTATAGAGTCCGTATTAAGCGCCACTACCGTAATATAAAGAAGAGAGCACAATATTACAATTTAACTTAAAAATAATAAAAAAAATAATGATAATAACAAATAAAAGTACATATAATAAAAATAATAATAAAATGAAAATAATAATAAAAATTATAAAAAAAAACAACTTTCATAAATTTACTGAGATTATCATGCATTCTCGTATCCCGATTGAATAATAGAAAATGCTGAAAACTCGAAGATAGAAAATTCGATTACAAATTTTATCAACTTTTTTTCTTTTTAGAATATTTAGAATTAGAGCACGTATTATTATAACAGCAATGTAAAAAATTTATATGAAAATAAGACGGAGTGTGAGAATAAGAATTATAAGAAAGTAAGAATTTCGTGTAATCAATACATAATCGATTGCATTAGAATTTTTGGGAACTATAAGCTTAAACATTCGAGTTACATCTAGTTAATTTAGGCGAAAAATTCTATGCTTATAAGATTAGTTAAACGCTCTAATCTTAAGCCTTTTTTTTTAAATTTAAATAAAACTGAAAATTTTAATTAATATTATTACTCCACTCGAAATATCTCATGTTCTTGTTAGTCTCATCTCAATGTTTGTCAGTTTGAAATTTGATTTGAACCGCAATACCTCAACAAATCGATTACTTTTATATTGTTAAATGATGGTGTCTAGTTTTATTCTTTTTGATGCACCATAATGCAAAATACGTAGAAAGAAAACAAAAATATAAGATTTAAAATCCATTTACTTTACTGTTACCTGTTCTATTTTTTCTCCTGTTTTCTATTTCTCTCCCTCTGCCTCTCAACGTTTTATGATTGCACCGTGCTCGTCATACATGTATTTTAAATCCCATTACACAAGCCATTACTATAAAGTATCACATCGTTTTTACATGCGATTTCAATTCTTATATATAACACATTTTTAATACAATTAATGTAAAATTTATGAAATAAAGGTGAAATAGAAAAAGGGAAAGAAAATATTATAGAAAACATGAAAATGTTATATAAATTTCATTTTTCAAATTCCATTTAATTGAAGATGAACTACATTTAATAGAAGTAGTAATTTTTTTTTTAAAAAAATGTAAAACCATAATATTAAGTATGTAATACACATAAATTATAGTTTTTTTTTAGAATGTAATGTGAATAAAGAATTCAAGTTTATTTAAATAAGACTTCTATAGAAGGCAATTTGAATAAGTAGATTTGAAATGCTATACATAAGAGTTTATTCAAGAAGTTTTATAAAAAAGAATATGGTTATGGAAAGGGATCGAAAAATTTGATCCAAAATTAAATTTCGTAAAAATTCAGTAGTACAGTCACATTAGATCCTACTTATTGCGGAATAAGTTTTTGATAATTTTGTAATAGAGTTAACATATTAGTTGTCTACATTGTATATGTTTCTATGATGGGTTTTCAAAGGAGTACAAGTAATATTATATTTCAAACTACAAATTCACAGTTCAACTGGGTCAAAGAGGCCAAATTTTTTAACTTAAAATATTAAATATATTAAGAACACTATCTTGCCGAACTAGACAAAGTTGAAAATGATTAGGTATACAAAGAGGGCCAAAATTTTAAAAGACCTCGTTTAATTGTTATTGTATTTAAGTACATAATTTGTAAAAATTCTGCATATTTTTATATTATTTGTGAAAATTTTCACTTTATTGTTTAGGTATGAGAAATTGTTTCTTTTTATATACAAAAATTGTATATAATAAGAAATTTTTGTGGTAAAACTACTGTATAGAAGGATACTCTGTAAATCTTAATAAAAGAGCACTAATAGAAGTATAATAAAAAAAAGAAAATAAAATGAAAAATATTATTGTACTCCTTTTATCCTTTTTTAATCTTTTTATTCTTTTAAATATACTGTTGAAGAAAAGTTCATTTTTCTTTTCTATTGTTTCATTTTTTCTTTTTTTAAACATTTTGACTCTTGAAATTCTTTAAAGAATCTTAGGAAAAGTTTTCTCTTTCTTTTATACCATTTTACTACACATATAATAAATATGTAGTACCTTATAGTATATAAAGACTCTTACATATTATAGTATAAATGTTTATATACCTAAAGATATAAAATTCGAACAAGGTTTTAAAATATCCTAGAGATAAGAGAAGTAGAAGATGTTCCATATTATAACAGAGAAAAATTTGTTGAAATTATTTAACGAGAAAATTTGAGATATTAAGACAATCTAAGATCATTTTCTAAGTAACTTTTATAACAAGTTTTAATAATAATATGAAAATTTATTTATTTTAAAAAAATAATAGATTTTTTAAGGTTAAATATGTATAAGGTTAAAATATTTTCGGAAAAAAAGTAGTAATATCAAGAAAATTTATTATTTATAATGAAAACTTTTGATAAAAATAATTTGCAAATTTCTTCAACATTCTCATTTTTTGCAAAAATAAAGATAATTTACAAGTAACAATAAATTATTTATACCTAATATCATTTTGTTTTATAAATTATAAGAAAATAATTGAAATAAATATGATATTTTTGATGAATTATAATTTTATACTTACAAAGAAATTACTTAATTCCAGAAACAAAATATTTGTTGAACCTTAACAAATTTTGAGTGATTTATTTTATATCTGGAATGTCCACTCTTACTTATCTTCAGATTCTAGTTCATTTCATGTAATAAAAGTTATTAACCAGTTTGTCTTTCACTATCATCCAAAGTAATACGGCAACAAGTTAAAAAGCATCAAATGATGTATGATCTATGTGCAAAAGTGCATATAATTTTTACAAACTTCTTCCATTTCCATTTTATTTTAATTCACTGCATACATAATATTGAAATTTTGAATTTGTTCAATTATTTCAGTTCTAATTTTTCACATTAATGATTCTTTCGTTCCTGCATACTCGTATGATTTAAAATCCATTAAATTTTCATCTGATTTGTATAAAATTTTTCTGATATAGTAAATAGTAATTTTATTCTTATTAGAGTTATCTGGATATAAAAGAAACCATGCGTATATTAAAAATTTTGCAATATTAAAATACTTCAAAATAAAACAAAAATTTTAATTTTCGTTTTAATCCAAAGCAAGTGAAACCATAATAAGGCGGGATGAAAATATATAAAATAAAATTTGGAAATTTGACAATTGCAAAATTTCTATGGGGTGAAAAAACAATGGCAATTTAAATCTGCTGTCAATTTGTAAATAAGTGTTGACACACGCAACAAATTCAGAATCAGATGAAAAAAACTTTTAATTGCTGCTTTGATGTTTGAAATTAAAGCAACTCCATTTAATTATATTGAAGCTGAAACGTATTTGTTTTTTGCAGTTATCAACATTTGAAGTTCAACTTTTGATCCCGCGGTGAATTCTAATTGAGAGATTCACATTCAGACATCAATTCTTATTGATAATAAGTATACAAAACAAAATCTGTCAAATTATGTGATGTCGCTGGGCATTCAGCATAATATTGTCGCTGGCCATTCGTATTTAATATTGTTTCTTACCGACGCTTTTTCTATATTAGTAATTAGGAAATGTTGTTTCAGACGCTAGATTTCCATATTAATGTTATAATGGGTAAATAAAATCGAGTTTTGCTCACAGAATCAATGAAATAAGCATCAATAAAATATATGTGATTTAAACTTTGCAACATGTGTGGTTAACTAAACTTCAATTACTGTGGCGTTAGAAAATTTATTAATGAGCTTTGTTCTCAGAACAAGATGGCACAAAAAAATTGTTGGTGTCCAGTATTACTATGTATTTAATATGCCTTTTATAAATTTCATTTTAAAAAATTGTTCGTATAACAGCTTTGACAAATAAAACAATTTTATTTTTTTAAATTTATATGAAATTAATTGTAAATTAATATTTAATTGATTAAAAAATTTTATTTTATAAACAATTTTTGAAACAATTTTTTTTTTCGTGTTTATACATTTCAATTTTTAATCTTGTAATTTAATTAGATTTTCTTTTTCTTTATAAACTTTTTTTGCAAAGAATGTTTCCTTTGTGCTTTTATTTTATTTGTAGTTTTTTTGCTTTTTTTTTGTTTTTGAATTTTTATATTTGTAAGAGTATATCCAAAGTTTAAACTAATTACAAATGAATTAAGAATTTATTTATTTAAGAAATTTTTGCAAGACCAACAACAAAAACATAAATTTTCTGTTATACATACATTTACATTATTTACTTTTATTTCACCCGTAAAAGTTAATTTTAATTTGAAATTAATTTGAAAATTTTTCAATTAAACTTGCACTATAGTAAAATTTAACATATTATTATTTATTTTTGTATAATATTATGTGCATAATGTAAATGGAATATAATAAATTTATATAACAATATTCTAAATTTAAAATTTTAGGTTCCATGTATATGTGGATTTTTACGAGTTTATGTGTGGGTATGTATGTACTTAATTTCTTTTTAAAATTTCCAATTTTAATTTTGTTCCGAAAAGTGAATTTTTTTCCAAACTTTTGTTATTAAACAACTTATTTTATACAGTATAACAATTTGAGTATATATAACCTTATTTTAGTGATGCGTATGTTGTAAGAATAACAATTGTTACAATTGCTACATAAAAAATGGTGTGATGATAACAAGCAAATAAGTTATGCAGTTAAAGTTCGATTAAAAAACTTGAGGTGTAAGAGAATTCAGAGCTTTATGCATTAATTGGAGTATAGCAATAGTTTTTAGTATTAGAAGGAGAATTATTAAAATAAAATTAAAATTCCTTTTGTCCATTCAAATTCCACTCATTCAAATTAATCCTCACTCTAAAACTTTCTGGAAATTAAACTTGATTATGTAAAAGTAATTTAATCTACCGATCGGAAGAGTGTGAGAGATTGAAGGAAATTTTGTATATGGCTATATATATTTATCTCTTATTGTTGTGTAACTAAAAATAAAGAAAAGAAAACTTTCGAGAAATTTTCACTTTGTAAATTTCTCTGGGCACACTCTCTACATAATTAATTTTAAGTAAAGATACATTAATTACCTACTGTTCTGCAATTTTTAAGTGTTTATTTGCATGAAGGATATGTATGTGGAACAAAATTTTTACAACAGGCTCATGAATGATTATATTCCCAGACTTATCATCCCTAGTTTTAATTAAACCTTCTTTTTATTGCTTTGGTTGTCGATGTTTTCAGTTCTTTCAATTTTATCTCTAATAACTAATATTTGCTAAATTTCCCTAATTGCCCCTTCTAAACCATTCATATACACAAAAACGTTTGTATATCGAGGTATTTATTAACATGATTCGAAAATTTCAAATAAAAAAAAAAACAATTTTACTGCATCGCAATTATGCATTATTTTATTAAATAAAATTTTGGGGGAAATTCAAAATTTTTTATCGATATTCTAATTAATTTCACTATATTACAGTTTTTATTATAATTATACATAATAAAAAATAAAATATAAGTATAATATTGAATAAATTCATTGTAATTAATTATAGTATATTTAATTTAATTTAACAAAACTATTAAAAGAAAAACACGAAACCATCAATTTTTTATCAATAAAAATTCACGGTTGATTAATTACAAAAAATAAAACAAACCCCTTTAACACAAAACTGTTATACTCGGTGTAATACGAAAATACAAGTATGTATGAGAATTTCGTATGGCACAAACTTGTTAAAATCGTAGATCAAAAGATGATATTTGGAAAAAATTCTTGATAATCGAGAGAAAAACTATGTTAAGTTAAAAATATTGAAATAAAATGTAATACAAATATACGGGATTCAACGAACCATTAACTTTAATTATTTAATATTTTTATAATATGTACAATAAAAATAAGGTTGACTCTTTTTGAATAGAAATTCCAATAAACAATAAACATAATCGTATAACACTTTATACCTATATTTGTACCAATATGTGGTTCAAATACCGTACACATTGACTCTATTTGTGTTACATATAAAACGTGTGCTACAGTTAAACAAGCAAAAGTATGTACGAAAATAAGTGTATAAAACAATTATAATATTATACAAAAATAATAACAAAAGTAAAGTTTCGGTTAAAAAAAAAAACAAAAACTGCCAAATTTTTCCCCAGGTGTGTAAAAAAAGTTTTTAGTTTTTGTTTTTTTATTCAAGAAAATATGCTTATATTATGAGAAATGTGCTGTGGCTCGAATATAACCGAAAGTATTGTTTATTATCAGAACAATTGTCAGAAAATTCTGACTACAACAATTCGTTTGCAACGAAATCAGTTTAATAAGGTTCATTTTATACTCATTGTATTGAATCCAATAATTTTAATTATGAGTAGTTAATAAAATCCTTCACGAAACTAAACAAGACCAGTAATTAAGATCCTTTATTCTAAACTAAAGAGTCAGTTTTAATTTAGAATATTCTGGGGTCCAAATTCATTTGTTCATGAGTTTGCCATAGAAAATTCTATATCTCTTCTTCGAGAATTATTGCAAAATTTTCAAAAATCCTATAAATTTTATATTTTAAAATGATAAAAACTTGGTCCTAAAACTTAAATTCTATTCCATAGAAGTCAGGTATTCAAATAAAGAAAATTTTACTTCTTTAGGTCGGGTTCCCACGAAAACCTTACTAGTTCTCTGGTCAAAAATGTTCAATCGAAATATTAAGTTATAATATCAGATTTCAACAAAACTCATTGATTAATTTTCGAATTTCGCATTTCTTGGCTTTGTTTCTTACACGTAAAGTCCCAATAAAAACCTGTCTGTAATTACTTTCTTAAAATTTATTAAAAATATAGCACAATCGTCTCGTTAGACTATATTGTTATTGGATCTTAACATAGATATACATAAAAAGTTTATAAATTTATCGCATTCACAATTGGAAGGAACTGTGACACTCTACAACTATCCATATGTGAAATTCAGTCCGATCACAATACCTCCCTTTTTAATATACAATCACATCGGTAAAAATATAAAAAAAGAAGATCAAAAGTAACATATTATAAAAAATTAAAATAAAAAAAAAAAAAAAACAGAAAAAAAAATGAATTAGAGGATAAAAATTTTAAGGATCTTCTCTTCATACCACTTTATCGTATACATGCAATACCGACGATAAATACTAAAAATCCTCTCATATTAAAGTCAAAACAAGGCTGGTAATAAAGAAAAACACAAAATGAAGAAGAAAAAAAAATTATTTTATACCCACGACAAAATTAAATTCAATATTAGTGTGTACGGATGATAAGAGTTTTACAAACAAACATCAAAAAAAAGGATACGATAAAGTAAGAACTAAAACGAGAGAGGGTGATGTCTGGCACGAGAACTCAATTTTCAATATTTTTTTTTACATTTCATATGAATTTTACATACTTATTTTTTTTTTTTTGACTTCATCCCTATATTCAACGATTAGCTACGGTGATACCTCAACCATGACCTGCAGTAATTTTCTAAAAAAAAAATATATAAAAAGTATAAGGTTAAAATATTTTGTTGGAATAACGCTTAAAAATGCAAAAAAAAAAAAAAAACTCATCGTTATAGAATTGTAAATTTGTTTGTATCATGTTATAAAATTTTTATATATTTACTTGGTGCATATACACACATAACTACACTGTATAGCATTCTCATTAAATGATAGATAGACAGCGAGCTCATGTGTGTACTTTAAAAATAAACCACAAATTGCATTAAATATTTTATAATATGAAATAAATGAATGTATATACAAAGAGACATAAGTGTATATATGCTAATTTCTTTAAAACATCCAACTTAGTGAATAATATTATGGAAATAGATTCAAAATAAGGATAAAGAGGCGGAGACGTAACATCATTAAGTTGAGCTCTTGTTTTCTTTTTATAATAAAAAATTTATTGTATAGGTATATGTGGTTATTTTAGATTTTATAGTTGAATTTTATGAAACTTTTATTAACTGCAATTTAATATTATATTCAATCTACATATATATACAATAATACGTACATATATATAGAATAAAATTAATAAAATTAATTTATTTTTATTAAAATCTTTATATTGCTAAATTAGTTTTCTTATAATTAATCTCAATTTTTTATATTCTAATTAAGTATATTGAAACTGTAATAGACATTATAGAGATTGATTCTAGTATAACAGTTATAACTGTAAGTATAACAGTTCTTCTTTACAACGGGACCGAGCCAACAAAGCATTGTGCTTAAGAAATAAATTAACAAAATATAGAGTTGAGGATGTCGATTTTATTTTATACCGAAATATCAAAGGTTTTTCAAGATTTAAACAACAGAAGATTTACATACTCGTATACTGTTATACTATTTCTTTTAACTATAGGTTAAGATAATTTTAAAGATTATTTTTAGAGTTTAACGTTAACTCTTTTGCATACAGGAATTTGAACAATCACGATCGAATCTTACAAAGATATATTGACTTTTTACCTAACTTGTACATGCAAGTAAGAAGCTCGAACCAGAACAAATCTAAATTTAATAAGATTCTTATACACGCAGTAGTTACTCTTAAGCAATTTTATAAAAATTTGTTTTAGTCTAAATCAATGTACTTTTTAGTTATGGCTAAGCTAGGCGACAGACAATCAGACTAATTCTTTCGTATAATTATTATGAAATATTACAAAAGATTGTTATATACAGCCAGCCGACTTTATATTATTGTTAATGTACATAGTCGCTTATGTTCAAATAACTCATATGGTTTATAAAACTCAATTGCTCTTGTTATTGTTATTTATTGCATACCTACAGGAGTAAAACAAAAATTAAAATATGTATGTAAATGAGAATAATTTTGCCAATTAACACATGCTTTTGTTAGAATTGAATTAAAATGATTAAACTTTGATATTTTCAATTTCATATAATGTTGTTACTAAAGTAGCTAGCTACTCTTCCTTTTTTTTTTAATTTTTCATAAATAAAGAAAATTTTTAAAATTTCATAGCATTTAATGAAAAAATTTTATTTTCCTTATGTATAGGAAGGAAAAATTAACTTAAATATTTATATGGCAGTAACATAACTTTTAACATTTTAAAGAAAGAAAAAATAAAAAAATATGAGTAGGTTGAAATTCCTAAACACATTTTCTTCCTATACAATTTTTAAGGGCATAATATAAAAGCGCAATTATATATAGTTCACCTGCAATATATACGAGTAGTTTATACTAGTAATTCAAAATATTTTGAATTAAAATTATTTTTTATTTAAAAAAATATTAATTTAGAATTTAAAGTTACTATGGGAAAACCTGAGTTTATTGATTTGGAACTTTTTATAAACTATATGAAATTTCCAATTCTTTACAGAGTGCTTAATGAAAATATCATTAGAGAGAAGAGTTTTATCAACTTTGTACTTTAAAAGAGAAAAACTGAAAATTAACATTTTCTATTTATAATAATTAAAATTAAAATATTTTTACAAGTACTGAATTGTCTTATCAAAAGTGTTCTTAATGCGATCCATAAATGTGCAAAGTTAATTTCATGAGTATTATGAGAAACTTAAAATATAAAATGTTTCAATATTTCACGATTTCTTAGCTGAACAATTTAAAACATCATCTAAATTATATATGAAATTAAGATTCTTGATTCCAATTCTGCTACATAACAGCTAATTTTTTTGATATGAGAACTAAAGTTATTGAAAAATTATGATTGTATATAACTATACGCGTATGCAGATAATATTTTGTTGTAATCACACAATACACTCTTTCCTTTAAATATAATTACAAAATCAATTTATAAACTTTATTCCCACAGTATTTAAAAAATTGTCATCATTTCAAAAAAATTGTGTTTAAAATTCCAATTGCATTTCAATTTCATAGATAAGCGAAATGCAAAATGAGCACTATTACTCATATAATGAAGGACACTGTCAAAGAATGTGAGATTACTATATTATGAGTAAAATATATAAAACTTATATTATTTAAAACTTTCATGAAAATCAACAATTAAGATAAATATATATAAATAATTATGATCAACAATTAAGATTTCTTTCAATATAGTATAGAAAATTGAAATTCTTTTTACACACGATACATTTTTTATCTTAATATAAAATCACAAATAACTTAAAAATAAGGTGACTTTATAATCGCATTACTGATTAACACAAATGTGTATGTGTAATTATAGCTATAGAAATTTAATGAAATGAATATAACAAATATAAACAAAATTAGTAAAATAATGCGTTATATGTATATTGGATATGAAAAATATAAGGTTTCATAGTAACATTTATAGTAAGACTTATAATGCCTAAACGCCTAATATGCGCTTAATAAACGCCTAATGATTTATTGCAAATCTTAAAGAATGCCTTAAAAAAATTATGGCTAAATTCAAAATATCTAATATCATATCGAATCTCTTAAAATCGAATAATTTGGCATATTATTCATAGAAAATTCATAGAAAGCCTAAGAAAGAGCTCAGTCGTTCATCATAAGCATCTAATGAGCAAAATTAACCAAAACTGCAAATTATAACAAAGTAATTATTGATTAATAATAAGTTAATTATGATGAAGAATAGATAATTTTAATAATATTATTTTATACAAAATTATTTAGAATATAATTTATACCTAAATTAATTATACAACACGAAGACTAACTTTGATTATATCCGAAAATATAATGTCAAAATCATAATGATCATCCGAAGTGATTAATTAAATAAATATTTATATAAACAATATTAAATCGAAAAAATAAGAATACCAAAATTCCTTTTATAATTACGACATTATTGGAAAAACAGAAATTTTCTATTAATATGTTCAAGAACAATTTTCAAAAAATATTTTAAATTCTTAGAGAACGTGGATGGCACGTACATGTTTACCTACTTAATAAACTTCAAAATTTATTTTCTGTCTATAAGGTGGGGAAAAATTTTATGTTAAAATTCAAAAGTATAACAAAACTCAAATATCGTCCTTAAATTTTATGCAAGTATAATTTTACCTTTCACATATTATTAAGGAAGAACATGAATAATTATTAAGGATATTCAGTATAAAAAATTAAAAGGAGAAGACCAAAACACCTTTACCTCTTATTTTTTTTTTTCTGTTTTTTTATAAATATGCGATCCGCTCATTTGTAATTCTCTTTTATTTTTTTGTTGTGTGTTAATTTAATAAGTATGTACAAGTCAGTTTGCCATATATCTCATCAAATATTGAAAAATCGTTGAGACGATCCCTTGCATGATATTCCCTTCAAATTTTATAGCCTATATATAGTTATATGATGTATATATAGGTTAAAATATCATTGCAATACGAAATATGCATTTATGGTGAATATTTTTTTTTGTCGGTTTTATTGTAGTTTTCTTTCTGTTTTATTGTTAAGTTAGAGGGACTTTTGATATAAAATTAATTTGAAATTATTACAATATTTTTCCTTGTTTTTTTTTTATTTCTGTTTTTAATTTTAAAATAAAAAATACCATAAGGTTTATTATTTCGCTTGGGTCAAGATTAAAATCCAGTTTTAATTGAACACCCGCAATAGAAACATTTAAAAAATATTTATTTCTTTTTTTTTCCATTTAATTTTTAAGATTAAAAAGAAAAATTAATGGATTTATATTAAAAATAATATTCAAATATTTAAATTTAATTAAATTATTAAAAATATGGAATTTAGTTATACAACAGATACAATTTTTAATGATTTTTCATCTTCAACAACGACCACTTCAACAATAATAACAACAACGGATGATGAATATTTATCACCAATACATTCTTATGATTTAAATTGGAATAGCGAAAATGTACAAAATTATCAAACAAATTTTCATCAATGTAATAATTATATTATTAATAATAATGAGAATAATAATAATAAAAATGATTTAAATAAAACAATATATTCATTTAATAATGAAGGAATTGATTTAAATAATGAAATTGTTTCAACAACTTTTGAAGAAAATAATTATAATAAGAATAGTAATAATATTAATAATAGCAATAATAATAATAATAATAATGATTATAATTTAAAAAATATTAAAAATAAATATAAAAAATCTAATAATAAATCTAAAAATGATGATACTATTAATAATAATAATATTAATTTAGTGACTTCATCATCAGACAAAATATTAAATGAAAAAATACGTAAACGAAAAATTAATAATGATAATGATAAAAATTGTATAAAAAAAGATTGGAAATTACCACCAAGTCCGACAGTTTTAAAAAAAAGACGTTTAGCTGCTAATGCTAGAGAACGTAGAAGAATGAATTCATTAAATGAAGCATATGAAAGATTAAGAGAAATTGTACCATCAACATCGGGTGCAGATGAACAAAAAATGTCAAAATTTGAAACATTACAAATCTCTCAAACATATATTTTAGCATTATGTGATTTATTAAAAACTGGTGATTTAGATGATGAAAGTATAACAACATTTACATTATTAAATAAAATTAATAATTAATTATAACAAACCAAATAAAAATTAAATGTATTAAAAGAAAATTACTGTAAACGGATAAAGTAAATTTTTCTACATTTATAAAATTTTCAAAATTATAAACCTAGTATAGCGTGTAACTATAGTTTTTAATAAAAATTTTTTTAAAATATTCAAAAAAAGTAATAATATATTTTTCTTATTACCCAATCCGTTTCCTAATCATGATTTACGAATATTCTTCCTTATTACCCAATTATTTTTAGTTAACTATTTTTTGTTATAAATTGACCTGAATGCGACATCTATATTTCAAAAGACGAACATTTGACAGCTTTTTTCGCAGCCTGATATTATATTGTTTTAGTTACCTCTAGCGAATGAAGTTGAAAAACTAAATAAGAAATTGTTTTAGAATATAATATAATTCGTAAAAAATACTGGATATACTAAAACAATCATATTGGTTTGTGTCTATGCTAATAAATTTTATACATACAATATATTTTTAACTTTACATGGGTCTGTTTACACGTGTATGCATTGAATAGTGTATAAACTACTCCTTTATGCTTTTTATACGGTCTCTCCTTTAAAATTTATTTGTTGGAGAGAAGGCGTGTGAAACACAAAATAAATGTTGTGTTCTATGCATATAGCTTAATATTTTCTGTGCTTATTTTTTTGAATGTTACAAAATTTTGATTGATCTTTATAAAATTTTTGTTTCTTTATTCCGATCTTGTTATCTTATTTGATTAAGCAGAAATTTTCAGGCAAGTTTTAAAATAACTCGATTAAAAGAAAAATGATTTATTTTTTAATAAATTTATTTGTTACAATTAATACGATTTGTCAAAAAAATTATATAATAAATTCAAAAAAAAAAAATCAGTTTTTCAGATACATAACTAATATTTATATTACAAATTTTGATTATCGAATGAATATTAGTATTTGTAGTGGAAAAACACTTTACTTTTACAGTTAATTCTTCTTTATGTTCCTCTATATTTTTAGGATAAAGATTATAAATAACTCTTGAGGATAACGTCACAAATTACATTTCACCTCCATAGTTGATATTGTTAATTATTAAATAAAAATAATTAGGCTAGTACAATCATATTTATTGTATCGAAGCCTAAAAATCATAGTTAAGAAAAATTAATTAGACGTTCATTGTAAATTAAATATTATTTTTCATGTTATCAACAACTTATTTATTTATATGTGTTGATGCTGTCAAAAAAATTTCTTTTCAAGCTAGATTTTGTACCATTGTTATTTTGAACGAATTTTAAATATCATCATTGCTCTGGCAATGCTAATCGTAATCTCGACAAAATTTTTTTACGTGAAAGAATTACTTTCTAAAAATAATTAGAAAATTAGAAAATAAATAAAATAATTTTAATTTAATATTAATTTTAATTTTGTTAAATTATTTGTAAGGGATTTGTGCTGAGTGAATCGTCATTGTGATCTTTTAAAGTATAAAAATTAAAATATGAAAAGAATCTGTGACAAAAACCAACATACTTATACGTCAATTTTCTCAATTTAATTAGTAAAAATAACAAAAACAGTCCAGAATCGAAATATTTTTTATATATTAATTATTGATATATTATTTAAAAACAAAAGTACTTATCAAGAATGAAAATTTTAATGTGTGTACTATTAAAACGCCAATGTAAAATTTATGTTGAAAAGTTAGAAATATAGGACATAACTGTGCTAAGATCTACTTTAGATGTAATTAATTGTAAAAAATTTTTTGCTCCAGTAATTTGTAAATGAATTGTTAGTGTTTTTTATTATTAGTATTTTAGATTTAATTGAAATATAAAAATGTATCTACCGGTTGGGTGGCCTCGATTAATAGATCTTTCAATACCAAGTAATGGGAAGATTCATAAAATTTGTTGCAATCGCGTAAAATCACATTTTGCTGCAATAACTGATAATGTTTTAGGAATTTGGTGTTCAAAACCTTTAACACCATTAACTTATCACTTACGTAGTGCAAATTCATTACAGGATTTGGGTAACAATAGAGGTTTTGTATGGGATATTGAATCTACAAGAATAGCAGTTTTTACGGATATAGGTAATTTACTAATTTATGCAGTGGAGATAAATTTGGATTCTGATGGTGTTTATAAAGAAATCGATCCACCAACACCAAATCTAAAACGTGATAGTGCTGAACTATTAATGCAAGAAAAAATACACAAAGTTACTTTAAAGCATATCAAAGTTGTTAATTTGGAAGCAGCAATTACATCTGTAGTTGTAATTAATTATACAGAGTTAATGGTGGCTACAGAGAACTCTAAGCTTATAAAAATTGATTGGTCTGGAGATTTTGATAAAGCAGGCTCACTATTGGAACTACAAAATATATGTTTTACTTTTAATCAACAAAAGAATTATAGTTCAAGCTCACCTAAAATTCGTACAAACGCTTTCGTAAAACGTATGGAATATTCATTGTTAATTGATGGTTTTGCAGTTTGTTTTGATGACGGTAGAGCAGGTGTTTTAACATTTCCAAATTTAAAGTTTGTTCCAAATCAAATCCAGGGATTGTGGGCTCCTAATGTTGAAGATGCAACGTGTTGTGGAATTAATCATAAATTTCGTTTGGTAGCATTTGGAAGAAAAAATTCTACGGTTGCAGTTTTTTGTATAGATGATAACACAGGCGGTTTAGAATTATGTCATAAATTACAATTAAGTCCAAAAGATTATTCTGGAAATCCAGGTCCAGTTAATGAATTGAAGTGGACACCAGATGGACGTGCAATTGTAATTTCATGGGAAAAAGGTGGATTTTCATTATGGAGTACATTTGGTAATAAAGTGTAGCGTAGTTTTAAATTAAAATTAATTAATCTTTATATTGTAGGAACTATGTTAATGTGCTCTCTTGTTTGGGATTATGGACTACATATCAATCTTGCAAAAGAAAATCCGTTTCTTATTTATAATATGGAGTGGTTTGCTGAAGGCTATCAGTTGATGATCTTGAAACACAAAATTTCCGCAGTCAATCAAACAAATCAAAATTTGGTGCCAAGTACTTCCACAGCTTCTATTAAATATTCAAAGAGAATGTCAAGTGTTCTGCTACTGGATTTCGTTAAAAGTACTTTGACTATAAATCCGGGTATGTCATCCAATTCGCATATTATTTTACAAGGTGAAGATAAGTTATATGTGAGTCAAGGAAAAAATTTAGATGAAATTTATTTTGGTACAACACAAAAGTTCCCAAACAATTCCGTTCACAAAAATCACAATCATACCGATGCATTCGATTTAAATGAACCAAATGAATCTTCAGAAATTCAAAAAAATTGTAATTCATCTAGTATTTTGTCGGAAAATAAACTTTGGGCTGTAGTTCAACTGCCACTGCAATATTCCTCATGCAATTGTCCGATTCGATTCACTGCAATTGACCAAGATGGTCATCATATAGCTATAGCGGGCAAATCGGGGTTCGCGCATTACTCTTTAATTACTAGGCGTTGGAAAGTTTTTGGAAACCAAACTCAAGAAAGAGACTTTTTTGTGACGGCAGGATTAATATGGTGGCAAAATTATGTTATAATGGGTTGTTATAATTTAATGGAGGAAACGTTTGAAATACGAATTTATCCAAAAGAACCAAAATTGGATAACCGATATGGTACTAGTGTGCAAGTGAAAGCTCATGTTCTTATACTGAGTCTTTTCAAAAATCAATTGGTTGTGTTTACTGCGGATGGATTTGTTAATACTTTTAAGTTATCGGTTCGCAATACAGAAAATTATGAAGTTGATATTGAAGCTTATTACGAAATTGACGTTAGAAGTGTATGTGTACATCCAGCTTGTGTTATTTCATTGACGATTTCAAATTTAAAAAATGATATGGCAATGAAATCTGCTTTTGAAGATTTACATGAAGACACTATTATCTTAAATATTTCTGGTAGATTATTTTTGATCCAAAGAAATTCAAGTTCTAATATGATAATACCACCAATGTCAACTTGCTTAGCTTCTTGCGTAGAATGTTTTTGGTTATCAAGCTCCGAAAAAAGTCATATGCGAGATTGTCTGTGGCTCTACAGTGGAACATATGGTACTATAAAAATTTTTTTATTGTTAACTTTAAATTATAAATTCTATATTTTCAGGTATGAGAGTATGGTTGCCAGTCTTGCCATCTGAAGATGAGTTGAGAAAACCAAATCGTCACACATTCATGTCGAAACGTATAATGTTAGCTTTTCCACTAAAGTTGTATCCTTTAGTTATTTTTTTCGACGATGCGATTGTACTCGGAGTAGAAAACGATACAATTCTTTACTCTTCAGATAATAACTCACATTTTTCTTTACCCTTTTCAATTTTAAATAAAAAAAGTCAAGTTTATTTACACAAAATATTACGACAATTGATTAAAAGAAATTTGGGTTACACAGCTTGGGAAATAGCAACAGCTTGCAGTAAGCTGCCGTATTTTCCTCATTGTCTGGAGCTTTTGTTGCATGATGTATTAGAGGAAGAAGCCACAAGTAAAGATCCTATACCAGATCCATTGTTGCCAAGCATTTTAGAGTTTATAAGAGAATTTCCAGTCTATTTACAAACAATTGTCCAATGCGCTCGTAAAACAGAAATTGCTTTATGGCCATATTTATTTGCAACAGCTGGAAAGCCTAAAGAACTGTTTTTACAAAGTTTGCAATTAAATCAGCTCGACATTGCTGCCAATTACTTGATAATATTGCAAAATTTAGAACCGTCAAGCATAAGTAGACAATACGCAACGCTTTTATTTGACACAGCTTTAGAAAATCGAAAATGGGAGTTGGCTAAAGATTTGTCCCGATTTTTGAAAGCTATTGATCCATGTGAAGTAGACTCGCCGCGAGCAACTTCGATGAACACCAAAATCAGTCCTCATATGTCTAGTCATCACAATCATCAACACACATCACAGCAAGCGAACTCAGACGAGCTAAATTTTATATTAGGTTAGTCTTCTACGTTGCAATTTTGTTTTAATTAAATCGATCCATACTGCTGCAACTTTTTCAAAACAATCATATTCCTTTTGCTTTTTTTACACTTAAACACAAAATGTAAATTTGTATTTTTAGGCTCTACAATGGCAAGAGGACGAAGTTTTTCTACAGCTACAATGATTGCAAAACCTAGGGAATTCTTATTTCGTAGTACATCACAATCAGAGGATAAACAACAGCAATCTCAAAATACACAACAAAATTATCAAAGTGAACCCCATCAAAATGAAGGGTCTACTAGGAAGAAAAGTACTCAAAGCAACAAAGACTCCATAGAAAAAAGTATTTTAAATGAAACGTTTTTCATTGAGGTAATAATTCAACGACATGCAAGAAAACTTCTTGAAACACGAAAAATATGTGACTTAGGATATATGAGTGCAATATTGGATTTTCCATTAGTTGGATGGTTAAGTCAGGAAAGTAATAGATCAGCGAAAGTAAATGATTTTGTTGCAGTTCTTAATCAACTGCATCACGATTTAAACTGGCCTAAACCAATTGGAAATGAAGTGGACATTAGTTTATTAGGAGTTACTGGCCCAAATATAAAGTCAGTACCATCAGATTCTGGTTATTTTAGCCTAACGACATCAAATGATAAAAATAATTTAGAAACAGTTGCTACAAATAGCTTGAATACAATACAGTCCTCAAATCTACCTGAAATTTGTGAGGAACCATTAAAAGATTCATTAGATTTCAGTGTACATAGTAATCAAAGTACTGGTTCAAATAATGAAACATATGCTATTGATAATGTAGTAGCAGGAGATTCAGCAATAACAACTTCTACCACATTATCTAAACGTAATTCTAATGCAACTGAAATTAATGAAAATCAGATAAAAAAGCGAAATCCACCTCAAAATACGAAACTAGAAGTTCAATTAAGATATTTATTACAATTGTTTACGGAAGCAAATTGTATTGATTTTTCATTAATTTTATCAATTTTATTATTAGATGGTGCATCAATTAGTCGTATAATTAATTTTGTAATTCGTTCAGAATCTTTATCATCGTGCCAACAAATACGTAATGGTCTTGAGCAAATAATTAAATGGTCATTAACAGAACAAAATGGTTATAAATATTTTATGATATCTTTACAATCGCAATTAATGATTTTAGATGAATATATATTAAAGCAAAAATTATTTCACGAACAATATTTTACAAGATTTAGTAAAGATAATATAAATAATATACCATTAAATGGTAATAGTAATTCAAATAACAATCATAATAAAATTAATCGAAAAAGTGAAGGACAACAAAAAATTGAAGAAGATCAAATAAAATTTTTAAATAATATTAGAACAAGATCAGCTTCAGAAAGTAATAAAAATCAAATTCAATCAATTAATTTAAATATTCAAGATAACCATAAAAAAACTGATTTATATCAAATTAATAATAATAATAATAATAATTTAACCGATGGTAACAATTCAATTATAAATAAAGCAAATAAATTAAGCAATAATTTAGGAAATAGAAAATACTCAAATAATATTATTAATAACGATAATAATATAATATTAAATAATGATTCAGATGAAATAAATAAAAATCATTGTCAGAATTTAGATTTACAACGATTACAACAAAACAATGTTACAGATAATATTAATAAAATAAATCATTATAATAATGTTACAATTAATAATGATAAAAATGATAATATTGATAATAGTAATGGAGAAATTTCAGAAAAATTTTGTATATTAATGTAAATTATAATTAATTTGGATCATAGTTAATTTATTATATTTTAATATTTTTTTTTTCTATTTATATTCTAGACTTAAAATGTATATTATATTGTATTGAATTTTTTTTTGAAAAAGAAATTATAAAAAAATTTATAATATTGTTATATTTAATCGTAAATGATAATTGATCAATTTATGCATTTTATTTTAAATATAATTTGAATATTGTTAGGAAAATTTCGATATATTATACATCTGATTAGATTAAAACTAGACAATTTTTTGTTTAAAAAAAAAAAAAAAGAACAAAAATGCCTGAAAGTCAGATTTTGAATTGGCCTAAATTTTTGATAAAATAAAACTTATATATGCATGGCATACGAAAAATAGCCAATAAAATTTAATTTTAATTACAATAAAAAAAAAACAAAAACGAAAAAGTGCCATGATGGCAACATCAATGTGTAAACTTAGTACAATTACAAAATTAATTACAAATAAGAAATTTTTTTAGTTTATGCACTATACAATTTCAAAAATACAAGGAATAATTAATAATACGTAATGAGGAATTTAATCTGAAAATAAATTTAAATCTTAAAATTACTAGGCTTTAGTGTTTTGAAAAAAATTAAAATAAGTAAAAAGAATTTTATTTTTTAAGTAAAATTTGTTACCGCAGAATTTTATATATTAATCTCTTATTTGTACTCTTATGGAAACAAATCGTTTTTTAGCATGAATAATATATATTATTTATTTTAGATGAAGTGAAAAATTAAATTAACAAAATTATTACTCAACCAGATTCTAAAGATTTACATTCATTCATATGGGATGCAAACATTCATTGCGAATGTGTACATCAATTTTTAACAAATATTTGTTTTGTGATAAAAATTTAACATTTTTGTTATTTTTATATTCGCAACATTCCAAAAGTTCTTGTGTCCTAATTTATTTATCTTGCAATAAATTTATTTGCAAAATTATAAAAAAAAATTTATATTTCAATAATTTGACTTTCAGCAAATTTATTAAAAATTTTTTTAAAAAATATGTTATTTACATTATTAATATGAAGCTAAAAATCTTTTTAACTTATTTTATAAATTACGTTATATTTTTCATACCTTAAAATAATCGAAAATAACACAAAGTTAATAAAATAAATGATATTAAAACAGAAATATACATATTTAAAAAAGAAATACTTTGTTTTATTTTTTTAGTTTTTTTATTTCTTGTTATTGTTTAATACATTATCTTAAATATATGAAAAAATTACGATTTAGAGTTGTTTTCAATGTTTTCACTTAACATAATTTGGATTTTTCTTTAAAATAACAAAACCTTCCATTATGGGTGTTAATGAAATATACTCTTCTGTTGCTAATTCAGCACGTTCACCCATCGCTAATAAAACTGGTGTTGTATGTGTTTGGAAACCGGTAATTGTTTTTGGTTTACCAGCTTGTCCAACAACATCCACAGCTTGACCAACACGAACTGGTACCTGTAACTGATTTAAGTGCTCATCAAAAGTAATTAACATTCTAGGTTGCATTGCAGGAACCAATGTATACAATAAATAATGTGATCTTCCAAGAATTACTAAAAATAAAAAAATGATTTTCATATATATATATGTATATACCGAAAAAATATTTGAATAAGTTAAAATTTACTATTTTTAACATCCAGAAAAGCAACAAGAGTCGCCATTAGGCCAGCTACAGCAACTGGATTCATTAATTGTCTGTCACTATGATACGGGCTTAAAGTTAATGTTCCTTTGCCTAAATGTGTTAAACCCTGAGCTATGCGTACCATAAATAAATTATTTGGGTCTTTAGCATGATATTGGGCAAGTTGACGTAGCATAGCTGCTAAACGTGCATTATTTGTACCTGCTCCAATTAAACCCATTGCAAATATAGCATTATGTGCAACTTCTACATCATTATCATGAGAAAATTTACTCAAAGTGTCCAAAATGTTTAATTTTGGATTTGAAACAGAAATTAACCCCAGAGCTAATGGTACAGACCTTCTAATACAGGGTTCACAATATCTTAAAAGATTCCCAAAGGATCTATAAGCCATATCAGCACCAATTTCTTCGCCCATTGCAATTAATGCAATTCCCAAGACGGCAATAGCTTGAGTAGCTGACAAATCTTTTTCTTTATCAGTCTTTTCTTTTTGTTGTGTAGTAGTACTGCTAGATGTGGCTGTCGTTGAAGCAGATGATGCTGAGCTTGTTGTTGATGTATTTGATTTAGATTGCTTTTCATCAGAACTATCGTTTGATGATGGTTCATAATGTTCAGAACATATATGCAATAAATGTTGAATTTTTAGTACATTACCAGTACCTGCGTAAGCGCACATTTCAACCATAGTGGTTGCATATGAGTTCCAAGGTTCTTCTAAAACTTCCAAAGTAACCATTACGGCGTCGGCAGCCTCTTGTCTGCCTAAATATAGTAATGCTAATCCCAAAATTAGAAATTTTGTATAAGTATCTTTTAACTCAGTTTCGCTACGACCCAAGAGAGTATGCAATAAAATTTCTGTTATTTCTGCATTACATGAGCCAACCGCAATTAAACCCAAAGATAGTGCAGCAATTCCCAATACTTCACTGTTTGGAGCATTTTTTTTCTCATTATTGAAAACCGGTTTTAAAGAATCGATTACAATTGATCGATTAGATCCAGCGTAGGCTATACCTAAACCTAATAACGCACCTATTCTCATTGATGTATTTTGATGAAGAATGTAGTCAGACAAAAGTGCGTGAGCTGGATCAACTTCATTTCTTATTCCACAATTTACGATACCACAAGCTAATAAGGCTCCAGATTTGATATGATCTTCAGTTGAATACAAATATTTATCGATTGATGTTAATCCACCATCAACATCCCACAATAAAATCAAACCAAGAGATGCTGTTGCACTCAACATACCATGTTCCTTATTTTTATACAACCACTTATTTCCATCTTCTGTAAGTAATTTGTCAACGCCAAATCCAGCATTTACAAATCCGTTAACAAAACTGGCAGCCAAATTTTGTCTTGCAGAATCAACTTGAGTTGAGGCGAATGGTGTTCGTGTGTTTTCCAAGTGGGATTTGTAAACGTCCTCTGGAGTCTTAGGTTCCATAATATCTAGTTCTCGAGCTAAATTCAAAAAATAGTTATTTAAGTGTGCATTGGACATAATTTCCATCAAGTCGTCATAATCTGTTGTAGATTCCTTCAATTCTAAACAAATTTGCTGCCGAGCCAACATAAAAGCCAATTGTTTTTGAATACCTGTATCTTTTACTTCAGTAAAAATTTCTTCAATTGTTTCTATTCTGTTTAGCATTAAAGCGAGACGCATTGCTTGCGTGTGCTTCTGAAATTTTCTTGATAATCTTAAAGCAACTTCAAGAATAGTTATATTTTCTGGTTCTGGAACATATGGAACACAACTTGTTAAATATAAACAAACACGAGGGTACGCACTTTCATCTACATGTTCTTCTAATAAATCTAAACGCTCAATTTCCATTAATAAGTCACATGCATCAGCCTCTGCATTGTGTTCCATATTATATGGAACGATCTGCTTAACTAAATTGATTAGACGTTCTTGAAAATTGTCAGAAGTTTCATGCCAGTTAACTGAAATTTCGCTAGATAAATGACGTACATATTCATGACCCCAATCTCCAATTTTTTGATCAGGATCACACAAAAATCTATATACTAAACATTCCTTTCCGGTTCCCATAGTCATAGCCAAAACAGAAATGATATCAGCACAAGTTTGTTTACAATCATCATTAGGCATTTTTTTATAAACCTCCTTCATAGTTTCATAATGCTGACGCATGAATTTAAGTGGTTTTGGTACTGCAGTCATAGATGTTGTAGATGCTCTAATCATGCTACGCATAGTTTCCAATGTAGGCATATACAACATTTCGTTATTTTCTTGAAGACGTTCTACGAGCATGTTAAGCTCATCTTGCAGCTGTTGATCTTCATCTGACATTTCTTGTTGCTCTTCTTTTTCACCAGCGGTCTTATTTTTCGCATCATCAGCTTGAGCTGGTTTTTTTGCTTCTTCATTTTTCGGTTTGGTTTTCTTTTCTACAGGCATTTTTGAATACTTTTTCTAAAAAGTAATATTTATTAACAAAGTAGAAATTATTTGTTTATCTAAAATTCACTTTACTTTATTTTTTAATTTATATTGCAATATAAAAAACAAAGAATTACTAAGCAATTAATTATTGAAGTCTGTTGTGTTTAAGGTTATATTATATTTTGACAGTCATCACTGTCGTTTCTTTTTCTTTGTACCAGTTTCGTTTTGTTTCAAATTGTAATCGCTTCACTAGCGGTCCCTGTCGTACAAATAAAGAAAATGAAAACGTAAGAAAATTTTTTACTGATTAAATTTTTAGATACAATGTGTAAGACAATGCTAATGTAATTAGAACGCAAATAAAGATTTTTTTTTCTATATTTATCTTCAAATTAAGTGTATAATAATTCCAATTGGATTCTTTGTTCTGGCGCATATTTGACATAAACTGGTTAACATCCACTATAACCGGTAAATTTAGAGTTTTTTCAAACAACATTTTTGATTTCGTTGTCAAAAATCATTAAATACTAATTAATAGATTATAAATATGAAATCGCTATAAACATCGAATTTTTTCCAAAATTTGTACCCGATATTCACGGATTTGCGATGTATCGATATATCTGAGCGGATAGTATGATATAAACAGAAGTTAACCGCCGTTTAAGCTAAGAAACCATTTATGTACGTAAGTTATAAACAAATTTTTGATTTTTAAACTCTATTTCAAGGAATCAGACTTTCATTAAAATTTGGAAAAACAAGGAAAAAGTTTTCATAAACAATATTTTGACATAAAAAGAAAAAATTTTATTGAAAGAAAATATCAGATATGTATAAACATTAGAAATCTTACTTTTATCAACCATAAAAATTGGTGTTGTGGATGAAATTATGGAAGATTGCAGCTATACTTTTGTATAAGTTACATACATAAATCCTTGCATTATGTTGAAATTCAATTCAGAATTTAAGTATTTATTATGAAATCAAGCATATAGGATTTCCTGACTTAAAATTTGCTAATTTGATGGCAAGAACTCTGGAATGAAATCTGCAGTTGTGTCAGAAGCGTGGAAGTTTTACAATTTTTTACAAGAAGAATACCATGGTGATTATAATGAAAATTTGGAAAAATGCTCGGGGTTTTAATTTCAGGCAAACACTGCTAAAAATGAAATTAAACATTACAATATACAAGTCAATTGTATCTACACATTGTAAGCTTGTGTAATCTGGAGTGGCTACATATAGATGCCTACCTACATAAGTATGTAATCTATTAATTGAAAATTTTAAAAAATTCGTTACTATGCATTTGGTTTTCATTCAAGTTACATTATCGGTATTGTAATCATTTATAATTTACATTACAATTCTTCATCAACAGTATATAGTTTGATGAGCATTTAGTCAATATAATTATATAAATAAGTATAGTCATAAAATATAATAATATAAATAAGTATTTTAATATACTTGTGCAGGATCATTCACTAGGTATTCCATTATCTATTATTTACTTTGTGCATGTACATACATTATGTATAGGTCAACAAATCATTTAAAATTTGATTGTATTTGGGCATGAAATATATCTAGTTATTAATGATTATTTCTATTTATTTCATACATTGGGTCATATGATGTAGGTTGCGAAATTTTCAAGAAAAAAAATTTCTTTTTCCAATAATTATTTAATACTTTTACAATATAACATCTTCACAATTAATTATATATGTATGTATTCGGGGGCGTTCATTATCATAGGTACTTAACCAAAAATGTTATTTAATATTAAATGTAATTTATTTGCTTTTCTTTCATATAACAATTTTGTATTAGTTAACAATGCAATTTCTTCTTATTTTTCTTAATAGGAAATCATATTTAAAATTTCATTTTTAAATTTCACACTTTGACGAGATAATAGAAAAATTTCATTCAAATACCTACTTTAATATAATTGTAAAATAGCCTAATAATATTTCGAAATTTCTTGTAAAAATTTTAAAAAAGAAAAATGATTTTAATGATGAATTTATTTTAAAACTTATTAGTTTAAATTTCATCCCATTATTAATGAGAAGGGAATTAAAAAAATAGAAAAAGTTAAATAGAGTTGTGATTCTGATTTAGCGTAGGGTAAAATTATGGTGTATTTAATTTTGTAATTTTTTGTTTTTCGAAAATATAATTAAGACTTATTTAAAATTAATTGAAAATTATAATTAATGATGTTAAAGGTATGGTTTTTAAAACAATTTTCTATAAGTATAGTATAAATTGCGTGTTTTATTAGTATTAAGAAATAATTTTTGAACTATAATTAATATAACATTTTAGCATTGCAGGTATCAGTGGTTGAAGAAGTTTTAATATGCCAGGAAATTTAAAATTAAAATTTTGAACCAAATTTAATCTGCAATATGAAGTATTGCAGTTAAATATTTTATCATTTATAAATATAACAAAAATGTTTTGTGATGCAACAAAACTGTTTTAGTAATTGGAAATTTACAAACCATAAATTAATGAAATTTATATTTTATTTGAAATTGTAAATTAATTTTTCAAGAAAATTTCATACTAATGTTAATGGAAGTTAATGACATATTTAACGTGATTCAATATTTTCTGGGTTGCTCAATTTTAATTTTATTGGCTTTCTTCTTGGATTGTATTTCTTTAAAATTTTGCATTTTTATCATTTAAGATTGTTGTGAACTGTTTCAAATATAATGAAGAATTTAATGTTCTTTTCAACTATATATAAATACTCTTCTATTATTACATTTATATTGTTTAAAAAAAAAAGAAAATTATTTAAAAAATTTGTAAAAAGTCCCCGAGATTATTGAGTTATTTTGGTAAATTTTTATTTTTTTTTTTAAATTTAAATTTAATAATTTTTTTTTGTCTTTAATAAATGAAGGTTATTAAAAAATGGTAGTATGATATACTAATTATTATTATTATTCATTATTATATTATTGATCTTCTATATTATTTTACTGTTTAAAAATTGAAAGGCCTCATCTATTTCCTGTTTTATTACAATTCTTTATATTATTATTTTATTAAAAGCTTCTTTATTTTAAGATACCTACAAAGGTATTATATGATATATAAAAAATCAATAGGCATTTTTTTTTTAAATAATTGGTATTTTTACTGTAATAATGAAAATTCAATTTTATAAATATGCTTGTAAGATTTTATGGGTTAAGTTCTTTGTTTTAATTTAAAAATAATTGTTAAGCTGTATATACAGGTGTTGAATGTACCTATACGTTTTTATAATAATTTATAATGTTGGATATTGGACAATTACATATAATTTTTTTATTTTAAATAAAAATTTAATAAAAAAAATTAATAATTTCCTCTAATTTGTGTTAGCGAGATGTGATTAAAAAAAATTAAGTCGCATCATTTCATTATTTTTATCCAATATATTCCAATATTACAATACATTTTATATACCAATAACATATTATATGAGCTTTATAGACAGACAGCTCTTTTTTGATGTAAGATTGAATGTTTAAGTTGTTATTATTACTTTAGTATAAAACAATTATGTTTATAATATGAATGTATGTATGTATGAATTAAAAAATTTAGGCAGGTTAAAAATAATAACTGATATATGCTTCAATAATATAATAGTAAAAAAAAAATAAGTAGAAAAAATAAGTAGAAGTCAAACGACAATAAAAATTAAACATGTCTGAAGGACAAATAATCACAATAACAATATAAAAATTTACCATACTTACATTCTTTATTAATTTTATTGATTCATCATAAGATATAAGCTAATTTATTACTAATTTTTTTCATTTTATGTTATATGGATTTTTTTGATTTGCCAGATAAATGTTTAACGGTAAAATAATAGTTACGTTAGTATAGAAAAAAAAATCGCTGTATTTTATATACTTATAGGGTGTTTGTGATTCTTATAGAATGTGTGATGACAAGGGTAAAATATTTGTATTGTAAAATTGATTAAACGATAAGCGATGAGTGATCAATGGAGATTGGATTATTTCTGTATTTTTTAATTCAAATATTTTTAAATATTTTTAATATATTGGGAAATTAGTTTTACAATTTGATGAATGAGAAAATAAAATTATTAAACTTATGATTTTTTACACACTTTTTAGGAATATATTTTGTAAAATTTTCAATATTAAGAGTAAGGGGAAAAGGAAGGAAAAAAAATTTCCTATCAAATCGTTTTTAGTTGTGATTTCATTTAAACAAATTATAAATATGGTATTATTGTTTTTATATACACATACCGAAAAAACTCTAACCGGAAATGTTTGTTCTGAATGAAATTTTATTTTTTAAAAATATGGAAAGTGTGATTCTTTGAAGGGATATCCAACTGAATTAATCAGAGACTCGGGCTCACTTCAATTAATTTGTAAAACTATGTATACATAGAAATAAATTATAAATAAATAAAGTTTTACAAAAATTGTACTTGGTTAAGCCTGTGCACCCTGTATTCTTCTAAAATTATGCCTAAAGCAAAAATATAATTTGTGTATATTTATATATATGCGTATAAATATTGTTTTTTAACTGTTTTTAAAGACAAAATATATTTTTTTAGTATAAGCAAATGAACATCATTCTTCTATTATATTTTTTATTTTTTATCATTTGTATTTTATGTACGGGTATATAATTTTATAAATAAATATAAAAAACTGTTTCAATATAAATTTAAGATTGATAGATATATTAATTAAAAATAATTATAATAATTAATTTCAATTTTAGAATAAATAGACTTTTGAATATTGAATATAGTTTAAAAAATTTATTATTAATAAAAGATGTTATCAATCAAAATTAGTTTATTTCCTAGTATAACATCATATTTTAAGTATGATTTCATGTGTGTGCATATTTTATGAATCAAAATAACAAATTTGTTTACCCGGTATTTAAAATAATTATTTATTATTTATAAAAAATTATTGTAATTTATTGTTATTTTGAATAATTTTTAATTTCTGAATAATTTTTATATGGGCTAGATAATAAACAATACATTTAAATTCTGATGTCACCACAAGTAGTATTAGCATGTGCATATCATACTGTTATTTACTGAAATCAATTATTAGAATATACATAATTATTTTACGGTAAATACGAAATGATTACAATATTGTTAATAAAACTGATTCACAATTTAAAAATTTTTACGTGAGGATATTGTCCAAATAAGCAATATACAGTTTGTGATTACAATATCAAAAATCGAAAAGACGCTAAATTGTGTAACGCTTTTATGAAGTTGAGGACAATTTACAATGAGTATCAAATATACTATATCAGTTTTATTAAAAAATTTATTTTTTTTTCTAGTAAGCCAAATATTTTAAAAATAAATTTTGATTTGGTCAATTAATTTCTATAAAATTTCTATTTTCCAATTTTTAAATTAATTTAATTTTAATTTTCCATTTTTAGCTTTCGAAATTAAGTCTAAATTTACAGTTTTAAGGACAATTCTGCAAATAACTATTCCAAGTAGGTACTTGCATTGGTATTCGAAGTAGGTACTTTCGTTAAAACCACTTTAGCTAATGAATGAAATTTTAAAAATAAAGATAAGATTGTCAAGCCAATGTTTCCGAAGAATGTTTTCAAGTACGAACGTATTTTATATTGTAATTTTTTCTTTATTGGGTAAGTGCAAGATATTTTTTGATTATCAAATTCAATTTTTTTCAGTTCTTTCAAATTTCTTTAATTGAATATAATACTAATTATAGTTAACGAGTAGATACGAGTGTTGATGGGCACATATACAAAAAAATATTTAATGAATAATAAAAATGTTTTTTTTTTATTGAAAAATTATTAACGCGTGTCATATTAAAAGAAAGAAAGAAAAAAACAAAACACGCTGTAAATTTATTTTTTTCACTCGCCTGTTTTAATAGCATAAAAAATTTTCTTTCTTACGTATAAGGCAAAAACAAACGTTAAAGAAGTAAAAAATGTTCATATTTTAGGCTAATCAAACAAAAATTGCATTAAAAAAAGTTGCATAAAATTAATATCTTATATATTATTTGTATATAATAGTTATCTTACACTTACATAGTACATTCACATTCATGCAAGTGTTATGATGACCCCAAAATTGAATTTAGGTAAATCTGTTTAAATTTTTTTTTCTTTTTGTCTCTTTGTCTTACATTTATTTCATTACAAAGATTTGTTTTTTTTTTTTTTACATATTTGATTAACAAATCATAAAATTACTCATCTTTATAATTCCTTTGGGGTATTATTTTTTTTCTCAATATTTATATATAGTAGACAAGTACCTATAACAAATTATGTATATTTGATTTGATTGTATACACTATATATGTAAGTATAATAATAAATTGAAGTGTATAATAAATTAAATTCCAGAGAGGGAGGTCATCTTATAATGTAAGCGCATATATTCATGTAGTTATTTCAAATTTAAGACAAGAGAATGCATGTGATATATTATTTTGGTTATTTTAAAAGTAAAGGTATCGAAATCGATCGTTATCATAAATTAAAAAGAAAACACCCAAAGGGTAAAATATTCAATATTTTAAAAAATGTATAAGAATAATAGATTTATATCGGATACGTATATACATATATATATTGTTAACAAGTATAATAATATATATTGATGTAATAGCTGTATATAGTATAACATAATAAATTTGTAATGAAAATGAGAAATGAAACGGAATACTCGTACTGACCTATTTTTTTCATATTACAATATTTTTTTTTGGATATTTTATAAAAATATTTTTAATTTTTTTTAAAAGAACTAAACTAATTTATTTGCGTTATTAATTAACTAGATTATTAATTATAATGTGTATGTTATCGGTGCTATTGATATACAGTGAAAACTGTATATAATAAACTCTTTAATAAACTTAGCACAAATTTTGTTAAAAATAGAGAGTTTTGTAATTTAGAGAATTTTTGAAATATAGAAGAAATGCAAATTTAAAAAAAAAATAATTGACTGACCGTATATAGATTGTCCATTATGAATTCATAAAAATTCGATTGTACAATTATTTAGTTTTAGTACTGGAATATTACTGTATATTTAAAGTATTATGATGCGTAAAAGAGTGAAGTTTAGTAGGCACAAATGATCACAATTGATTAATTCAAGTCGAATCAAACTGTTCGGTTTTTCTTTGTATAATTTTTTTGGAAAATTTACTTTATTTCCTAAACATTAAGGAATTTCTTATTATTTTTGTTTTGGAATAACTAGTTGAGCTTCTTCTTTATTGAATCTTAATAAAATTTTACGGGTAATGTGTGCTATATTGAGATTCCACTGTATATGTAGCAATTAAATATAATGGATTTGTATAGTATTATATAATTATTGGTTTGTAAATTTGTACAAATAATCTAACAAATTTACAAAATAATCTGTAAAATGTGATATTTTTTTACAAATATTTTATAATATGTTTTTTGAACTGGTTAAAAATTATGTGGATATTAACGATGAGTATTAACGATGGAAGAGGTTGTGGTTAAATATGATGATATAAAGGTGAAATTATTATCATATATTAAACATTATATCCATTTTATGTATTTTGTCTTTTTTTTTTTCTTTGTAATTTTTAATTTTAAAATAAACACGTATTGTATATAAATCTGATTTATTTTTTACCAATAAATATATGTATACATATGTATATGCTAAGTCTTAAATCTCTTCATATTTATCTCTTCACATTTTATATTACAAAAATATCTACATATAAGTACTTATCAGTTTAATATCTTATACATATATTTTTTTTTTCATCCTTTTCAGATATACAATAAAAAAAAATTTTGTTTTTTGGTTTGTCTTCAATAAAATTTGTTCAATTTGTTTAAAATAAAGTTGAAACATTGGAAGAAGAAAGAAAATAAGAGAAATAACAAGAAAATTATATAAAGAAAATTTCAAATCATTGAATGGAGGTAAAAGAAATTTTTTGTATATAGAAAAGGACGTGAGAAGCTTTATATTGTCCTCCATATATACATAAATGACTTTACAATATTGCATTTTTACAATATTTTGGCGCTGCCCTGTATTATAAACATTTATAGCTATGGTATATAACATTTCAAAATATGATAACGGTGTTGTTTTATTACAAATATACGTATACACTTTTTAAGTAACCATGTTGTATACATGATGGTATCGTAGTTACTATTTTATTTTCTTATATTGTGTAAGTATAATACATTATATATTTAAGTATATTTATATACAACATATTTTCTTATTGCTTTTTTGTTTTTGTAGTATACTTCACCGAAACAGTATAATATTTGGAAATTTTTTTATCCTTTGTCTCGATCATATATTACATATTTTTTCTTCTACATCTTCTATTTTATTTTTTTTTTCATAGAAGAAATTTTGCAAATAAAAATACCTTAAATGCTTTAACTAAAAATATTAAAAAAAAAAAGGCAAAAAATAGAATAAAATTGTGGATTTCACAAAAGGATGGTTTCTTTTTTTGGATTTTTTTATTTTTTATATATATATATATAAAACAAAGGATAAAGGTACTTTTCGTAAAACATATTAACGATTATTGCTCTATCATCGCATATAAAATCATAATAGTAATTGTAAGTTATGAGTAATATTATTGTTGAAGTCGTTTTAGTTCATATTATAAAAGTATAATAAAATAAGTAAAATAAGAAAAAAATATCTAATATGTAATAGAGGATTTTAAAGGATATTTTAAAATGTATTTTAAATGTACAATAAATAAAAAAATATGTATATAAAACTTAATCATATAAAATTTATGCATTAAATGTATTACGATTTAAATATATTTTAAATTTGTTCTAATTTATAATGTTGATTCTTCGCATTATATTTAAATTGTTCATTTCACCTTTGAATATAATTGAGTCCATATTTATTTAAAAGTACTTATGTATATAAATTAAGAATATTTAGGCTTCTTGCAAATTTTGGTGATTTGTCTAAATTCCAACTTTCAGCCTAGAAATAAAAACCATTAGAATTTAATATAAGTATAAAATTATGAAAATTAAATTAAAAATTAAATTATATCTTAATTAACGTAATTTGATATAATATGATTAGCCAACTATTATTAGTACATAAAATCAGAATAAAATTATACTATAACAATTATAGTTAGTAAACAATTATCTTTGATTTAGTTTTGATAATATATTTTATATAATATGAAGTTTGATTAATAGATATTATTAATTAATTCTTTCATTGCAGTAAATATTAAAAAAATGTTTTTTTAATTGTTATTCTACTAAAACAATTTCAATTAATTGCATTTTAATCAAAATGTGCTACTGCAATTTATTTTACTCTGATAAAAATCACAATTTATTAAAATATTAATGTAGAATAGGATGTAGAAATATTATATAGATATTCGATTCCAATCCTATATTGAATTCCATTTCGATAAGATGAATTTATTATAGTATACCATATAATCCAATATATTATTTATATATAAATGTGAAGTGTTGGACACGTTTTGTTTTAAGAAGTGCATTTAATTTAAATACAAAATATACATTACATCTTTATTAATCACAATTGATTTATTACTTTACAAAAATAAGAAAAACGGAGGTTTTTGTTTTAAAATAAAATATATGTATATGATAAAAATATTCAAGGTTTTTATGAAATGGTCTATACAATGTTAAAGTCCAAATTATAGGAATTGCTACCAGTATACTTATATAATATGAACTGGTTATGTATTTGTAGATATTTTCTATTTCTATATTATATTAAATTACTTATATTGTTGTAATTTTTTATTAAAAAAATAAATCAATATTTTAATTTAGAAATTTAAAATCACCGTCTGTCAAGTATTTTTATATTTTTTTTAAATTAGATTGAATGGTTTTTATTTTACTTACTATTTTTCAATTGTAAAGTTTTTTTCCGCTAAAATAATATTTAGGTACTAACTGCAGAATTAATATTTAATTCAATAATAAGAAAATTACGTAAAAATTTAAATTATGTAAAGTAGGGGAGGCAGAATGATACAGATTATAGGGCACTGTACTTATTCATCGGAATGCAATCATACTTACTTAATATTTGAAAATGAAATGGTTAAAAGTGCTTCCTTAAATACATTTTAAGTTAACAAGCTGAATTTTAACATTTTGCTATACAAGTTATGCAAAACCAAAATTCTTTTTAACATAAGATATAAGTGTCTTGAATTCAAAAACAAAAAAAAAATTAAAATTTAAAATTGCGTGGCTGTAAAGGAATATGCATATTGTGTATTGCCTGCTTACACAATTTATGCATAAAGTCATCAAATGGCATGCAATATTTTAAAATTTTTTTCTTTAATTTTTATTTAAGAATAAAACAAAAAAAAATATAAAAGAGAAAATTAATAGTTGTCATGCATGTTATACTGTTATATTCCTATGGCTTCCTCATATCATTAAAAGATGATTTTTATTTCACAGAAGATATTTAAATTAACTTAAATAAAATATTTTATAACAATTATTATAGTCAATAAATTTTATAGGATCATATTATTATTATTGGTTTGGTTTCTTTAGTATTTAGAAAGGAGAATTATTCAAGGTTATATATAGCTCTTTGTATACTATAAAATTTTATTTATAATTAACACGCAACTAAAATCAGCTCCAAAATATTGAAAGATTATAATTAATCATATTTATATTAAATATGTAATTAAAGTGCTTTTATTTTTTTTTTTAAATTTATAAAATTTAAGATTATTAAATCTTAAATTTTACAAAACTTAATGTTTTTATATAGAATTACATGCTTATATATTGCAGTGTCAGAGCAAGAACATACTTTTTAATATATAAATTTTAAAATTTAAAAATAAAAAAATTTTGCAATTTTAAATATCATAATATTATTGTTAGAACAATATTGCTTGGTTGCTACATGCAGAGGTCTAGAATATATAGTTTCAAGCAATATATAACTTTATAGTTTGTATCACTCATGCACATAAACGTGTAAGCGTGAAGTCACTACTGGTAACAACCTTTGATGCCATAACGTTTGGCTAGCAAAAAATTAATCTGTAAACAAAACGTTAACATTAACATTTTTTCTTTTAACTGTAACAAAAAAAGGCTTTTATTTAATAAAATTTGTTAATTTAACTTTGAATTATTATCGTTAATAAGGTAAATTTTCTGTTTATACTTAATTTTTTTATATTACACCTAGAGCTGTAATTTATTTTAATAATTTTAAGAGTTGGCTATGCGAGAATTTCGCTGTTCAGAGCAAATTAATATGATAGTAATAAAACATAGAGCAATTAAAATAAAATTTAAGCAATTATATAAAAACATTTAAAAATATTTTCATAGGCATATTATATTTTTAATAATGCTATTTATCTAATTCTTATTAATTTATTTTTTATTATTTTAATTGCAGCTAATTTTTTTATTAGATATTCTAACGAGGTGGGTCTCATCATATATTTATTTAAAAATTAAAAAAAAATTATATTTGTTTATAATTTTTAACAAAACAGTCATATTAACGGTATGACTGTACAATAGTTAATTATATATACATAATAAATACAAGTATAACATATTCTCTATATTATTTATAGCTAATATTATATATTAAATAGATTACGCATCTCTTTTGTTTTTATAGATAAAGTCCAAGTGTCAAGTATTATTATTCATGCAGTCAGAAAGTTTAAAAGTTTTTCTGTGTAAAAAAGTAAGTTAGGCAAGTAGTAATGTAAGTGGTTAAAGGTATTATATACAGTTTTATTTTATTAATTTTATCGGTTATAATAAGTCAAGGTCTATATTAAATTAAAAATTTCTTTAAAATGAAAGGAAATTTATTATTTTTTTTTTAATTTTTCTTACTTTATAAGAATTGTGTGATGATCTTTAATGTAGATGGCGCTAATATTCAAGCATAAAATTATTAAAAATAAAAAAAAAATTTAGAAAAATTTCTGAAGGCAATAAAAATAAAATTAAAAAAATTTGTAATAAAAAAGTTTTTTTTAAAAAATAACAAATATGTCGTCATCTTATTAAATTTAATAATAATTTTTTTTTTGAAGAAGAAGTGTAAATGATGTTGATGCATTTTTGTATATATAAAATGTCAAGGTTATTAATTAATATTTAAAAGAAAAAAATCATATACCACCTAAATAGTATTAAAAAAATAATTTTTGCTATTTTTTTTTTTAATTTGAAATTGAATAACATGGTGCGAAAATGATCGATTAAATTAAATTATTTAGTAGCCATATTAAATTGATTTTAGCAGCATATTGTTAAATTATAAAATTTTTCTAGTATTAATTTAATTATATTATATATGATAGATAAATTTTTGCAGTCTTGATTAATTATAGAATCTTAGCTTGGTTACATTTCTTACAGATTACTCGTATTAGAATTATTGACCTTATTAGTTCCGAATTAATTATATTTTAATTAATTGTATAATAATGACTCTATTCGAATCCCAAATCATTTAATTATTATGTTATAATCGTAATTGTTTCAATATTTGTCTACACTTCCAATTTTAATTATATAAAACTAATCTCATTATTAATTATGTGTTTAACATTAACTGTTACGATTAACAAGTATTTGCTTAATTAACAACTAACTTTTAAAACATTATTGGTAATTTTTTATTGAAAACTAAATAAATATAACGTATGTTTTATTTATATTTTATGCTGCTTGTAAGATTTTTTGTGATTTGGGTTAAACTTGCAAGCTTAAAAACTTTAGCAAAAAAAATTTCATTCAATTTTTGATATAAGAGTAAATTACAGTAGCGATTATTAGCAAATTAAGTATAATGAGTTTGCTTATTATTATGAAATAATAATTTAATAGTAAAAAAAAAATCTAATTAATTAGTAAATTAGTAATGTGGTTAGGTGGTTATGAAGCAAAAAAAAAAAAATCTATGTTTAGGAGTAAACGTTGAGTGTAAAAAAAATTATTTGATATTTACCGTTATGTAGAGGTACTTTTTGTGTAAATATAGCAGCTAAAAAAAGCTTATAATAAAAAATTTATTGTAATTATTGTGTGTATTTAGAGATTAATCCGTTAAAATTGTATTTTATTCTTGTAATTATTGTTAATAAGAGATGAAAAATATTTTCTATATTTTGAGTATAAAATTTATTTGAATATAATTTATTCTTATTGCATATGTTGACCCAAAATTGCAAATTTTTTTTTTATTATTTGCAATTAGAACTTAAGAAATTACGATGTTTTTGTATTACGAAACTATTTTGGATGTTTCTGAAAACCACCTTCATTCAATGCAGTTAGAAGTTTAGAAATTAAATTCAGAAATTTTGATTTTGGCTCAACTCAACAATTCATTTTTAAACTGAAGTTGGGAATTAAAAATATTACTATGGAGTACGAATGATCTAAATTTGCAGTAATCGATGGAACAAAGTATTAATTTTTAATTACAAAGTAGTATTTTAACTTTCAATTTTTAGGACTGTACATTTTTTAAATTTAATTAACATACTAATAACAGTTATAATTTCCAAGAAAAATGCTTAGAAACAAATTCAATTTTAATAAAACAAACATAATTATTAAATATTGCTCATATAAAATTTTTAAAATAAAAATTTTTATATAATTTATTTATATAATTTTAAGTTTGTATCATGTTACCACTTCTAGATCTTTAATTGATATTCAATTTAATATTTTAATTGATTTCAATAATGTTATAGTAGTTTTTATGCATTATAAAAAATTTTAAATGAAAAATGCATTAAAAATTTTATGAAATTTAATGCGATTCAAAATTCCGAATTTATGTATAGATATACATATTTAATAAAAGATATTAGAGTTTTCAATTGCTTTTGGCATACATTTGCTAATTGTATTAAATAATGAATATTTAATAATTTAATGTTAATATTTTTCTAAATGTACGATTTAAACGACACAAGGGTGTAATTTTCCATAAAAATTTAAAAGAAACTGCTAAAATTATTATAAAATTTTAAAATTTTTTATTCATTTGTGAAAGAGAGGTCTGTTAAATTTTTTATTAAATAAATTTACGTACGTAACATACATTACAATTTTATACAGTATAAAAAAATGTTATACATAGAATTAATTGCTTTGTTCAATTGTAGATGCATAGGCTTAAAGAATGGAACGTATTTTAAAACAGAGAAATTGCCAGCGGCTTCTATCCAAACTGGACTTGAACCTACAACCCAAGCACAATTAGAAAATGGACGTGAACTAATTCTTATCATCTTAAAAAATATGCGAGCATCATCTTGTTTTGCTTCAATTTTTCACTAATTTAATTATACAGTTGATAGGCTCATGAAATTTTACAATTCACATTAAATTTTTGGTAGCTTATGGTTGTGCTTAAAAAATTCAATTTTAAAATTAAATTATTGCTTCTGAATTTTATATTAGAAATGTTTTTCAAAGGAAAAACACATTTTGAAATTTGTTTATGATTAAATGCAACATTACAGAGTATTGCCATCTATTGCTATGAATTTTTTTCTTTATTATTCTTAATTTTTTTATTAGCGTGTCCGCATTGAAAATATATTTTTCATATTTATTATTAATTAAAAATAAAAAAGCAAAAAATGAATAACATAAAAGTTCAAGGCCGTATTACCAGATAGCTCTTCGATCAACAAAATCATTTTTAAGTAGGTAAAGTTAGGAAAAACTTTATATTTAATTATGTTAGATAGCATATTCAAATATGTACATATAATAAGATATGTATATATAATATGTGTACATATATGTATGTATAAAATTTGTTCAAAATGAAGGTCTTGGAATATGCCATACTATAGTTATTTAGTTATGATTCTATAATAAATTTTTAATTTTAAATAAAATAATAACCATGATATTAAAAAATGAATGTATGTATATTCAATTTCATGCATATACATACGAGTACATATTATATAATTTATACCGATTGGCAGCTAAATTATTGTAAATGCTGATTTATTTAAATTTTTAAAGATACATATATTTGGCATCCATTATTACTGACATTTACACACATATTAATAAGTATAGCAAATAATTAATTTTTTTCTTATGAATTCTTCTTAGAAATTCCACGGATATCATATTGAATTCACGATTTTTGGTTTTTTTTAGTCATGAAAGTATTGAACCAGGTAAATTAAATAATGCTTAATTTAAACATTATCAAAAGTATATAGGTATGTGCAGAAAAACCTTCTTGAATTGTGATTTCATTAAAAATGGAATGAACTTATATCCAAATATTAATTTAATTTTAAAGTGTATGGCATGAATTGTTATTCCGTCATTTATAAGTAGTAGATTAGTAAGTATACGTATCAATCTGTGATATTGATATATTTATTAAACAGCAAATTTAATTTATAAAGCATTTGACATAAAATGTATTAGATTTTATTTCGATTATTTCAATTTATCGTAACTATACAATTTAGATTTGAGAAGCATACTAAATGAAATTATATTTACTTATATTTATTTTTTCTTAGAAAAAAATGTTATTACTCGTAACAATTGTTCTCGTAAGGTAAATGTGTAAATACTACAATATGAATTTAATTAATGTTTCTATAATTCAAGATAAAATGCCCAACATCCTTAAAAGAACAGGAACCATCTGTAAAAGTGCGGGTGATATCTTGTATGTAAAGAAATACAGATATATTTCGGTAACACCAGTGTTCAGCAAATTGATCAAAATGTATGTAAACCAACATCTGATCTATCATCTTGAAAATCTAATCGGAGTGATTATTTTATAAAAAAAAGTTAATAAGCAGTAAAAAAAAATTTAGAAGCATGTTTAGCACTCAAGAAGCTTTATATGATCTGATATTAGAACTACAATCAGGACTTGATAATAATCAAAAAGTTGATGTTGTTTTCTACGATGCTAGCAAGGCTTTTGACTGAAAAAAAAAAATTTAAAGAGGAATTGATTATAGCTGGCTGACAATTTTTTTTCTGACGAGAAGCAGTACACTGAATGCGAGGGCTTAAAAATCAAACTTCACGATGTCAACTTTGGGGTAATACGCGGTAGTTTAATCTTAATATAAAATGCAAAGTACATATGTATGCATATGTAAATACAGGAGGCAATCAATCAGGATGCCGAAGTAGCATATGATTTAATGAAGCATCATAAACTGACTATCACTGCAGATAAAACCAAGTTTAGAAATAAATCAGTTAATAATTTGAAGATTTATGATAGCAAACCTCGATAGGTAGATTGCTATCATAAAAGCAAACGTATTCAACTATTTAGGAATACAACTTGATAAAACATTAACTTGGATTCCTCAAATTATTAGTGCACACGAGAAAGCTGGGAAAATAGCAGTTTTTTTAGTCTTGTAAGCTCACGTGTACCTTCTAAATTGAAACTTCAAGTTTATTTAAGCATGTAACATTCTGGTAGCATATGTTAAGCTTAATTTCGCTATAAACATAATAAAAATATTCAAAATTTTACAAAAATTAATACGAAAACAAAGAGAAGTTTTCCTAATAAAATTTAAATATGTAATGATAATTTAAAATTTTCTTTCCTAAAAATCCGGTTTAAGGGATTATAAAGAGAAATCGATAAATTTTGAACGGTTTTCACAATATTTTTGTGTTATATTTTGATTGATTGGAAAGAATTCAATATTTTATTGATTTTTAACGTATTTGTTTTGTAATAACATCAATATTTTATTCATTCATAATTTTTTAATACTTTACATACATATGTACACACTGTTTTTTTTAATACTTCAATACGCAATGATTCATGAAATTTTATCTTATATTTTCTTTCCACTTATTACACAATACGTCACAATTGTTTACTCAAAAAAAGTATCAATATTTACAAATTAGTTGAAGTGTCAAAAAAACGTAGTTAACGTAAAAATAATCGAGCAAAATTTGCATAAATACAAAAAAAATTATGAAAATAAAATAAAATTTTTAATATTTATGTTTATGCATATGTATGTACATGTATGTAAATTATATGTATCACATATGTTATTTTAACGCATAAATTTGTAAACCTATCAATCATTTAATTTAAAGCAGAAACAAAAAATTGATAAAAAACAAATTAAACCTTGTTTCAAAAACCGGAATAACCAAATTATTAGCATAATTAACAGACATCTGGAATTCAATAATCTTTAAAAGTGATCTCAACAATCTTATATTGTATGTAGGTATACATTCCGACAAAGGGTGTTATAATGACATTACAATAATAATAAAATATAATAAAAAACAGTAGTATCAAAATTTTTATAATTATTTTGATTGATATAAATAAAAAATATTGTGAATGATTTTTGAAAACCCAAAAAAAAAAAGAAAAATTATGGTAAAAACTTGACTTTTTGAATAATATGACATTTAAATTGTGATGACATCTAGTGATGATAACATTTAGATGATATTTAATGACCATTTATAGTAAAATATTGTATAAAAATAAGGAATTTTGTTTATTTCTATTTTGCTATTTTATTAGTTTTTTCTTAGTTTATTACAAATATGAAATGAATTTCACATTAATCGTGAAACAAATATGGTTTTTTTCTTCTTCTATTTTGAATGAATGACTGAATGAATGAATGAATATTGATGACTATACTTAAAAAGTCATAATAATGCATCATCATCATTATTAATCGAAGTTTATTATAAAATAAGTTTTCTATATCTTTATTTTAATTTTAATTCTCATGATATTTTAAAAGAATTTTTTTTTTGTATGTATGTACATAAATTTTGAATTTAATAAAATGAATAAATTATCTTTTAATTTGTTAAAAAGAAAAAATTAAATAGTTATGTCTTGTACACTAAATTAAAATTAAAATAAATGCATTCTATTATCAAGTACTTGTGTAATTACTATATTCAATTACTATTTACGCTTCTAATGTTAAAAAAATCGTGACAAAATAACAGATTTAGGAATAACATAAACATAAAAAGAATTTTTATACATAATATTTTTTTTTCTTTTTCCTTTAATTTATACAAGCAATTATGTAATGGTTCTTAAAATGGGATTCATATTTTAAAATAGGATTGGTTTTAAATCAAAAATTTGATAAAGTGTAAATTAGGATTTATTTTAAAACTAATTTTATGTTAAATTTGGTATTTATGACAAGCTGTTTGATTGTAATAATTATTTGTTAACTATATTTATAAGAAAATTTTATATTTTTTAAAATAATAATTATAAATGTCTTAAAATGGTTAGGAAATAGTTGGGATTAAAGTGCTTTTCATTGTACAGAATAGCGTAAATTGAAATTTACAATATCATTAAGGTAAAATTTTTTGACAAACCAATCATATTTTTTAAATTTTAAATTAAAAAATTGTAAAATTTATTAATATTAAAGTGTAAAATCACTTTAGAAACTACATAATATTCATTTAATATTAAAAAATTAAAATTTATTTTGTGTATTTCACACTTATATTAGAATAAAAAATATTTTTGAATTATGCATTCTAATCTAAACAAAAATTATTTAATTTTAGTCTTACATAGTAATGGTTACTGCACTGCTATGCAAAATGTTATGGCAATTTGTACCGCAGTACTCATTTCGTGTATGATTATACTCTTTTTGCTATATTCGGGATATTATTCTGTTCTTTCTAAAAGTGAGCTTTGATTCTTTAGGTGAAGTGAAGCTCTTCGGATTCATTCTAGCATGACATTATTAAAGAAATTTTTTAATAATAAAAAGAATTTTTTTTTTTGCGAAAAATCATTTGCTAATCCTTTATAAATAATTATATTAAGAATTATTATACATACATTGTTACGTATATTTTTTGGAAATAACTTCTAATTTAAATTATAGAACTAAAACGACAATTTCAATTTAAATGCATATAAGATGTTTTTTAAATAAATTTTTACTATTTTTTTTATACACTTTTATTTAAATGACGTCTTCATTTAATATAAGCGGCATTAAAAAATAATTTAATTGATTTAAATGACTAATAAACATGACATCTGTCCCATTTTGGTTTCTTGTATTATATGATTTAATAATTAATATAAGTTACATTATTATGTTAATATCATACATATTTATTTTAAGATATTGAAGAATGCTGGATTTAATTTTATACGTATAGCTAAGTATACGTATTTCTTTGTATTTTTTTATTCTTTTTAAATATTTAAATAGAGATTTAAAAATAAATTATTTTTCTTATTAATCTTAAGGTTTTAAGTGAAAATAAAAATATAGAATTGACATTTTCTACTCCATATCGATTACATGTACAGTCTTTAATTACGATATTAATATTCTAGCACTATTGCTTGACATTATGAAATAAACAATTGGCACTTCATAGTATATTTTAATTTGTTCAATTTTTAGTGTTAAATTTCGAATACAATTATGATATTTTTATATTTTTGAATGTAAGAATTAATAAATTTTTCATTTTTGTTATATTTTTAGTAAATTATGTGGAATTAAAAAGAAAATATTATTCACCAGAATCAGATGTTCTTGGATTTGAATATCTTTTTCACCATAAGTGTGATTGAGAAAACTTTGCTGGACTTCATAAACAACTGAACACATCATAAGTTGCACAAACATATATGATTCATGCAATAATTATTATTAAAATTTTTCAATTTGTACTATAAAGTAATTTAAGCAATAATTTCCTGTATGAGTTTTTATCTTCTAATTTAAATTATGTATTTATAATGTTTCTTGCATAACCAGCTTAAATTTCGAAACAACTCCAAAAATAGCTTAATCAATCATGAAATATTCTCTTTAATTGTACAAATAAAGTTAATTATAAGCATGTCTAAACTTAATGCTCAGTTAAGTAATAAGAATTTGACTAGAAAAATTCGAATTTTTCTTATATTATGAATTAAACTATATTATTAGCTGGTTTATTATAATTTAAGAATAAAAAATTCTTAAGTCATATAGAAATAAAGATAAACAAATAATATAAAGAATATGCAAATGAAAATTTAAGTTTTGATTTGGTTAATGAATTTATTTATTCAAATAATTTTTTTCATAATAATAAAATTTTGAATTAATAGAATTTGCACATAGTTTATTAAGTACTCATATAAAACCATAAAATCAACTCATAAAAATTGAAGTTTATTTACAACTGTTATTAATATTGTATAGAAACAAATTATTTTATAATCGTAATTAGCATTTTGAATAATAATGAAACTAAAAAAAATAATCAAGTTATACATCTTTTTCTTCTGCATTTTCTTGTTTATTTTATAATATAACAAATAAATAAACAAAAATATACCAAACCAATAAATAATAAAATAAGAATAACTATAAATAAACTACTTAATATGTATATGTAATAATTACTCTATAGTTTATAATAGCCCTTATATTTATGCTAATTAATTTTTGAATTAATTCTTATCAGATTTTTAAGTAGAATTTATTCTTTTTAATTTAGATTTTTATATTGTATTGTATTCAAAAAGGAATTCCCATTAAACATTTATTAAAAAAAAAATGTCAGAAAATGTAAGAAGTATAAGAACAGAAAAAAAATCTTTAAGATATAAATCGAATATTTTCTTTAATTTATACTTAATTACAGTCATTAAAATATTTTTTTTAATCTTGATTAGGACATCTCTTGTATCCAATCCGGTTGTAACTAAAAACTATGACGGAAGTTAAATTTTTAAAATTTGTTTTTTTTTTTATAGTTAAAATTTTATTTTAATATATATAAATTTTTTTTTTCCATTTATTTTTCATTATTAAATTATACTATATGCCTATAATATTTAAAGAATATATCTCTACTAATTATTATGTAATATAAATTTAATAAATTTTTATATATAGGAAGCGGATGAAGTTTAATAACTAATTTATGCTTATATAGTGTGTATAGCTTTGTGCGTGTAAGCGTAAGATAAAGATATTTAAGAAAATTATTTTTTATTTCAATTAAAGTGTGCATCTATATAAAGAAGGATGTTATAAATTTTAATTTATTTTAATCAATATTTAAAAAAAGAAAATAAAAATGAATTTTATTTAATTAAAAATTCAAAGTTCAAGGATATTTTCTTACATTCACCTATTTAGTAATGTAGTTTAGCATGTTACATTATATGCAATGTTCTATTAAGATGCACAAGTTCAGAAATAAGAAAAAACGTAAAACCAACAAACTGGATATGTTATCCTTTTTTTTCCTTTTAATATTAAAATTCTCTTGCGGTCTTTTGTAGGTAATCAAGAATTTAATTTATTCTGAAATCAAGTATAAAAGCAAAAATAAAAACAAAAAATAAAAATTAAAACTATTGATATTCAATTTTTATTTTTAAAAAATCTAGAATGTCAAATATATAGGATTTAATTACATTTCATGTTAATTAGATAACAAATGAATGCAATAAAAAGACAATTTAATGGTTTTTCTTCAATTCTTTTAAAAAAACAAAGAACTGAAATCAAAATTTATTGAAGAATATGCGCATATACAAAATGAATCTATTTTAAGGTTTAATTATAAATGAATTAAGATCATTGAAGGAAATTTTTATAACATTATGTATATAACTTGATTGTAATTGTTAAAAATTTGTTAAAATTATAGATATCAGAATATTTAAATGCTTTTACAAGAAATTAATTTTAGATTTTTATTAACATAAAAAATTATTTTTAATGGAAATATGTAATTATCTTTAGAATCGTTATAATAATTATACATTTAGAAATCGATAAGTAATTAAAAATTATATTTTAAAACTTATCCACTCCAATTAAAATGTAAACATTTTCATGCATTTATTATGAAATGAGTTTTCTATATTAATGGGTGAAATAGTATAATGAAACTATATTATTTATATGAGAAAATTATTAAATTTTTCTGCATTTAAAGAAGGAAGCCAATAAAATATAATTGAATTTTTATATTACATGTTGGTATATTAGGAAATTGCTAAAAATAATCAATTTCATAAAAAATTTCTGATATTCCTATATCTTTTAATTTAAAGAACTACTATATATACGTATAACGAATATATTTCTCAGTATTTCAATGTAATTTTCATTAATTTAGTTGACTATATGTTTGATTAAAACATTCAAGTTTCCACAATTAGAAGTTTTTTTACGATTTTCAAATCTTATTGACCCATACGTAAAGTTTTTGATTGACTATAGAATCGAATTTCTAATGAGGCTGATATTTTAAAATCAATTATGTAATAATAATAATTACAATATTTAATTCATTATTTATAAATACAATTAAAAACTTACATAATACAATTCATAATTTTCTATTTAAAAAATTATAATCATCTTCACTTTCATATAAAATTTTTAATTTCCTTTATATTTTCTTTTTTCCGGCATTATAAATTTTTATATTAATTCGATTCAGTCTATTTAATATAAATTTTTCAAATCAGTTCATATTGCATATCAATTGACTTCAAAATTTTTAATAAAGTTATTCAAATCATCATACTTATATATATTTATTTAATAACAAAAATAATAATAGAAAAACAACATATTTTTTTTTTTCTATATATTTTAAGATCTAATTAATCATAATTTCGACCCACTTCAAATATATGATCAGATAATAAACAATATTAATGAATCAAAAAAAAAATTCTCCATTCCAGTATGGTTATTCTTTCAAAAGCTTTCTTTCTATAACACGAAAATTCATAACAGTTTTTAAAGGTATAAATGTAATTCTCATATGAATTTTTTTTTTTATTTATTTAAATAAAAAAAATTAAGTAATTCACTTTTTTAATGTCGAAAAAAAAAGTGAAAATAATAAATTTTTCTCACACAAACTTTATTTTATAGGACAACATAAGAAGATAAAAAAAAAGCAACTCTGAGATGACAACTATGCTTGATGAACATCACTTTCAATTTCATTTCATTCATCAATTTATATCGCACCTTGATGAACTCTTCGGTAAGCTTAAATCATCTTTTGTCTACCACGGGTCTTTATTATTAATATTTTTCTCTTTTAGTTTTCTTTTTTATACTTTATCATTATAATATCGAATACACAATAATTTTAATATACAACATCATTTAATTTTGTAATAATAATATTTCCCCCTAAGGCTATTTAAAAACCCAGAGACCTTCTTTAATCAAAAACAAGTAGAAAATCAAAATAAGAAAAACATACTATAATGAATTCGAGTTAAAAAGTTATCAAAAGCATAATAACATTAAAGAAAATAAGAAAAAAGAAGACAAGATGAAAAAAAACAGAACCAGCATCACCGTTTGATTAATAAGAGAAGAAAGATATCAATCGAAAAGTTATAACAGAGAGAAGAAAAGCGAATTAAAAGCAAAATCTTATGGTTTCTACCGCAATAACTGAACTTTTTTTCAATATTTAAAAGAATTAGTACGGAGTTTTTAGATTAGAACCATCACGTTGTAATTACGAGAATTAAAAATCTATAAAGAACTAAAAATAGGTTATAAAAACAAAAAAAAAATAAAGTAAAATATTTTTAATGTCTTTATTAAATGAAGCGCATTAGACTAAAAGAATAAGGTTAAGATCAAATTCATTTCAGAAAATAATTTTCATTTTTATTTTTTTTTTTTTTAGCTCCAACTTTAATTGAATACCTATATTGAGAAATCATTACATGTATGAATGTGTGTAATATTTAAGTATATATTATGGGAAATCGGCGGAATTCTTCAAGGTGGGGTCAGAGCGAGATAATAGAAAAGGCAAAGCAAATATGGGTAAAAGCCAAACGGAACACGAGAATCGGAAACGAGGCTTGAATGGAATTAGATAGGAAAGCTCTAAAGGACAGGAGAAGGATATTTGGGACCATCAAATCATTTGGTGTATACGAATTTTCCTACCGAATAGGTTGCATACCATTGTGCTGGAAAGGAGTCTGTCAAAGGAACAATCATCAAAATCAGGGCAGTCGTTGCTTAACCAGGGTAAGAGTAGTCGTATCGATGCGGATGCTTTTTACCAATTAGTTTACCCCTTTTTATACTAAAGGCCACGGCTCCTGGAGAAGTATATAAGGAATGAGGAGAGAGAAGATTTAGAAAAAAACCAAAATGGAAATAGGATTAGTCTACACCTTGTGATGAAGCAGTACAATATACTTTATACAACAATACAGAAATATACTTTGGCTACTTTGAGAACGCTTTCAGCAATATAAGGGTAGGAACTACTGTACGGGCTCTCCTGAAGGTGCTAATGGTGGAGCTTATTGTCGATTGATTAAGACAAAGTTTATGACAAGAATAGTTTTAATATCTTAAGTAAATTAGGTGATGTAGATTTGATTTTAATCTGTCACAATACAATTAATTTTGCAAAATATTCATCAACAACTGACTTAAATATGTGGTATATCTGTATGTATATAAAATTAAAAGTAAAACTTATATTAAGTATACATATGTAGAATGTAAATATTTCTTATTGTAAAAATTCCTCCGATGAAGTAACATTTTAAGTTTTGTAAAAAGAAAGAAAAATGAAGAAAAAGAACATTAAAAAAAACAAGTATGTAACATAAAAACCATATTGTAATTATGCTAGATACTCGCCTATTGAACTTAATATTATAATATGAAATAAAATAATAATGATAATGATTGTTATATCCATTAATGATGTTGATATTGATGATTAAATGACCGTCAAGGACGGTAACATCTTCTTTATTAAACACTTTTTTTTTATACATAAATGCATGCATGTGTTTATATGTTACACACTTAATTATTATTGTATATACGTTTTTATAGTTTAAGAATATTAGATATTTACATTTGCGATCATTAATTATTTTTTGTTATTGTGTTAATAAAGAATTTTCATGGTATTCCTCTTTATTTCATCATATTGTTTTTTCTGATTTTTTGAAAAATTTTTTTTCTTCTTGATCCGCACTTCATGATTCACTTTAATATACTACATAACTAACCATATACATGAGTGTATGATCAAGCAACGAAATGTACGCGGTGATGATGATGATATTTTTGCTAAAAGAAAACAAAAATTAGAAAAAGCTGTAAAAAACGGAATTGTTTTTTTTTGATTAATTACTGTTGTTACCAGTTTTTATAGTGAATTTTTGTCTTGTGTACTCGACACCTTGATTAAACCATTCTAAAATTGTGTAAACAAAAATTTTCAGTTTTTGTTTTTTAAAAAAAAACGCAATATGCAATATTAAAATCTTAATCGTATTTTCAAAAAGTTGTTATGCGTCAGAAATAACGTGGTTTTATTGTTTTACATATAATTTATTTTAAAATTAAAAGAAAAGTGAATCAAACGCTGTTAAATTATTCCTAATAATTTATTTACTGTGTGTGTTCTAGTTCAAAAAATGTATATATGGGTCATAAAAATTGGACGGAAATCACAGTTTTGTGAGACAAACTACCCTTTGTATCCGCATTTTCATCAATTAAACTACTCATTAAATTTGTGTAATCAAATAGGGGTGAACGAAGTCTGGATTGGTGTGGAAGTCGAAACTTAAATATGTTTGCCTGGATTTTTCTAAAATATGAATTTTCTTGCCACCAAAATCAAAATAACATAATTTTTGAGTTTGAGTACGAATCTGGATTTTTGTCATAGGAGCCAAAGATAAGAAAAGAATGCTTAATTTGTGCGATGCTGGATTTTAAAATTGGTATCAAATTTTTGAAGGCTTAGGTGTTTGTGTAAACTCGAATGGTCTCAGGAAGAAATCTGTATACCCAACTTTCCAGATTTGAGATTAGAGAATTCAAAATTTTTTCGTAAATGAAAGCATATTGCTATGCAGAAAGATATGCCTTGAAATGTGCTGCGCCAACGTTCGAGATAATGGCGTTGAAAATATTTGGATATATATGGACAAAAGTTTAATATTTTGAATTTCATATTTAATTTAAATTTGTGTAGGTACCTAATATGTGATATTTATCAAAGAACTCTATCAAGTAATTACATTAATACCTTTATTTCTACAAACACTAATTAAAAATATTTATGTAGATATGTCAGAATATTGAACATGGTTATAATAAATGCGTTTTGCTTTGATTGCAGAAATTCTTTAAAATTTTTATTGGTACACATAGCTATGTATGTATACATATATTATGTATAACAGGAATTTTCAACATTCTTAAAAATGTCCTATTCGACTTAAAGCAATTAACTTTTTAAAGAATATAATATTAATTTAAATGATTTATAAAATGTACAATTAAAAATGAAAATGATATTAAATAATATAAGATATTTGCAATTAATTAAATGTAGTTTTAAATACAAAATTTTCTTATAACCGATTTTAATGTATGTATATTGTTTCAGGTTACATCTGATCTGACTTATATAATTTATTACCATTTTTTAACACGACATAAAGTCTAGATTTCAGATTTCATGATGATAAAAAAAAAAAAAACTGCATTTCATTAAAAAATACTCAGTATATTACTTGTTTTCATAATATTACAAAAACAAAAAAAAACGCGACGATCCTAGCCCTTTACCATAATACCGATACATGTATATATATATATTAATTAATATATTGACATCCAACTGTGTTATAAAATGGCACTTATAAAACTTAAAAATAAAATAAGGAAAAAAAAAACTGGTTAAATAATTTATTGAATTATCAAATTAAAAGTTTATTATTACCATTAAAAGCTATCAATTTTATCTAAAATGTTAATGGAACTTCTTAAGTCCCTAATAAATGTGCGTATATATATATATATATATACGTATGTATATGTATGATAGTATACAAAGATATGAATTATTGTAATGATATTAAAAAAGTGTTTACTTTGTAAATTAAACACATATAATATTGTAAATAAATTATAATCTTGTCTTCTTAATAATACAAAACATAATTATTTAGTATATAGTTCGGGCCAAAATAAGAGCATAAACTATAGTCATCTTGTAATATGTATTATAATTCCTAATTGGTCTTTAAGATTAATAATTAAGTGTTTTTCTTTTTTTTCTTTTTAAATACAATTATAGAATTAAATTTCAGGAATTATACTCGATTGGATTAAATGTTTGTTACAAAATGAGTTCTTTAATGGTGACTGCTTTTGCATAAAAATAGAACTTACATGTATAAATATATAATTATAGCAATAATCCTAATTTACGAACGTTTTATTACCTATATATTTATGTTGAGTTAATAATCATATTCGCGGTGATATAATCTTATATTAATAATCAATATGATGCTGATTTTTATGTGATATTAGGCTTTTGTGAAGGACGTCCTGGTGGTTAAAGTGATAATCAAAAAAAAAATGAAAAAAAATTTTTTTTTTGTTGTTAAGGGTTCTCTGAGGTTATTACTAATAAAATTAACGATTTTACATGTATAATTTATAAAAGATTATTTCAAAACATTTAAAAAATTAAAGGATTATATTTGAGAAACAGAGAGGTGTGCTTTAATATTAAAATTTTAAAAGAGTTTCAACGAAAAACGAAATAAATATGGAGAAAATTAAAGTGAATGTGTTTTGTGTAAAATATTTTTCTGTATATGCATATAAAGAGTATACGTAAGATCTTTTGCAGTTCTACTAACGAAAAAGGAATTGCTTTTTGAAGCAAACTACAAAAACGAGCTCCCAAAGCAGATCTTTTTTAGAATTGCAAACGTGAATTCAATTTATGTCGTTACCATTTATTATAAGCGTCTTATAGGCTCATTTAAAATGATGAATTTAATTAGGTTATCTACCTTTTCAACATTTATTATAATATGTGAATAGAATAAACTTTTGATATACAAATTATAATTTCTTTTATTCATTATTATAATTCATAATATTTAATTAAATTTTTGGCATCATTAACATTTTAATATAATTGCAAATAATTAAATTTTTTAAAAATTATTTTAATAATAGTTTAAAACTTAAAAACAAAATTCACAACAGAAAAACTTTATAATTTACACCAAAAATAAATTGTTTTTAAATAAAATTCTCAATTAAAATATAAAAGATAAAAAAAAAAATGGAAATAAAAAAAAGGTATTTAACATTTTAATATTTCGTTCAGTAACCTTAAAAGTCATGACTAAAAAATATATAAAGTCAAAGCGATTCAAAGAAAGAGAAAAAAAACAAAACAAATAAAAAATTCTTACAAACCATACACTCATTTTTTAACCAACAAAACAAAAAATAAAAATAAAAAAAGGTTTACAAAGAAAAGAAAGAAATGAAGAAGAAAAGTAAAATTATTATCTTAAAGACCATATTACATAATCACGTCGATACCCGCTTAAAATATATATAATATGGTTAGTACCATTTATTACAGAAAAAATAAGAAAACAAATTAAAGAATAGATTAATATTTAAAGAAGAAAACCTAAAAAAAAAAAACAAAACGAAACAAAATGATCCTGTGCGCTTAAAATTACATAATACGCTTTAGTATCGTATATGAAGATGATTTCGGTCACACCGTTCAATCCGAAACAGAAAGAAAAATTTTAAAATCATAAAAACAAGCCATAATTTGTAAAGTAGCACATTTCCAAACAAAAAAACATTTCATAATAAATTTTTAAAGTAATACGCCATATGTGTCATAATTATTACATATATTCAGGATGAGATCAAAAATTAAAAGGAGCCATTAAAAAATTGATTGAAATGAAATTGATGACAAGAAATTTACCGTTACTTATTTATTTATATAGGAATTTTGTAAACATTATATAATTTTATAGAAATGAGCGTTGATAACTGACATTTTGCTTGCTTTGAGCGGTGATAAGTCGGGCGCCAGGAATTGGATAAAATTTTTGTTTCTTAATAATATGAATCATTTATTACTAAGAAAAAAAACTGCTGAATTTTGTCTAAATAAGCTATCAAAAAGAATAATGTTTTTATATATTTGAAGAAAAAAAAAAACGGGTTTAAGATAACGGTTTTAATTTCAATTGTTTGTTGTTATTGTCACGTTTGCTTATGCTGTTTTGCAATTCAAGAATACGAATCGCTGCTGTTATGTGTTTTTGAAATATGAAAAAACTTGTTTGTGGTTTTGACAAATTGATTTGTCAAAAACTGATATCTCAACCATTGTAAGCAGCTACAACTTTTAGAGTGGTGTGGTGGGTAAGAAATTTTTCAGCAAATTTTGTTTCTGTATGTAACTTCAGCTTTCCTATTGAAGGTATAGAAGTTTTGGCAGAACACGTATGAATGGACGGAAAAAGTAAAACAGATAAGCATACTTTTCGCAAATTATTTTGGAAATCTCCCAAAAACGCAGAATTTTAAACGTCAAAAAGAAAAAAAAAATGATTGTCCACATTTTATTGAACACAAAACAAAAGGTCATTTTGTGCTCATATTTTTTTTTCTGTATACATACATACATAAAAAAAATTATATACGTAAAGAAAGATGTGATAATGTTGGGGTGTTGAGATCAAGATCTTCTCTTCGTTTTTTGATGTTTTTTTTTTTAGTATTGCAGATTAAACAGAAAAAAAAAAATACATGAATTCATAATATGTTTGAAATAAATCGAATTATGCTTGAATCACATAATTTGTAAAAATTCTTTAGTGTATCTGATAAATTTTAAACGAATGTTATTTTCAATAGTAAAAAATATTTTTATTTGTAAATTTATGTTTAACACAGCTGCTAACAATATATTTACAAATAAATATTGAGTTTTTATTTGCAAATATATTAAAATAAAGAAAAAAAAATAAAGAATTGATTGGTTAGCTTGTCTGCTTGGCCGCTATTATATTACATAAAAATTTAATAGAAATTATCCATTGGACACAATTCGTTTTTTAAAATTTTGCATTTTATTACAAAAAACATTAAAAAATTTTAGTTGGTTCCTAGAATTCATTTCTTGCATGAGTCGTTCCATGCCTCGGGAGCTCGGCCGTTTTGCAGTTTTCTTGGATTCCGCTGCGTCCCGGAACCCAAACCAGGTCAATTTCGAACTCATTTGCCATCTGCCAGTTGACAAGTGATTTGCAATTTCGGACAGTTCTAGAAGTAGATGTTTATGATTCTAACGCTCATATTGCTACTTGGCTGTTGGTGAAGATACTGATGCCTTTGCAGGATATCATGTTGTCGACTAGCTAGCGCCTATTGCAATTACTTCACTTGAAAGACGCTGCTGATCTCCTTTCGTTAAGCCGCTCCTGCAGGCCGAGCTACTCGGAATATGTCTCTGCTCTGTTGTTAAGCTTACATCCATCAGTGTAGAAATGGAAAAAAATATACGCTACGTGTTCAGTTTGAGGACGATACTCACGTGTTCAGGTTTATTTGACGACGATACTCAAGTGTTCTGCAGTTGTATATAAAGAAATTTCCTTAAGAAAATTATATTTTAATTTTTTTTGCATAATAGATATATACATATATAAAGGAGTTATTATATACAGTGAAATATCAGCCAATTCCTGTTATCACTCGAATAAATTTAAAAATATTGTTACTTAATATCTTTAATAACTCTTTAATAGCTTTAACGTTGCGATAATCTCATAATCCTATTATAGAATTAGATACAAGCATATGAGGTCGAATTTGTTAAATATAAAATTTATAAAAAAAATGTATATTCTCTAAAATATAGTTGTTTAAAACTTACTTATTGATAATGAATAAAAATACATAATTTTTTAATATTATTTTAAAATATGAATTTTATGTACACAATATCTGCGTATTTGTGCCTATGGCTGTGTTAAATGAACTTAACGATAATTTTTTTTTGTTGTTTCTACTCTACACAATTATTGTGGCTACTGTATGTGTACCAAGAATTTGAATAACTCATTGAATCATTGAAATGATCATTAAATTTAATAAATTAAATGAAAAATAGTTAAAAAAAATTTTTTAATACTTTCTTTATATTATTTTTATTGTCTGCACTTGACAAGAAAAACCGCTTAAAATTACGCGGGTTTTCTTTTTTGGTATGTTCGTATAGTTTCGGTTTATTCATTTAACAGCTTTTCTTAAATTTATTTTATAATTTTTATTTTATTTAAAAGAAAATAATAAAAATAAAATAATAAAGAAAATATTTTATTTTTTTTTCTTTTTACCTTTGTTTTAACGTTATACAGTATGAAAAAAAAGGAAAAATAAAAAAAAAATGGGTGAAAAGGTTGGCGTTTTAATCTTTTTTTTTTCATCATGTATAACATCAAGTTTCACTTACTTAATAAGTAGCTCTTGCACTTGACCTTATTATTTTTGCATATATATATTTTATATATATATGGTATATTGTGCTGCTGATGATGAGCTATGGTATAATAATTTTTCATTTTATGAAGATAAAGAGGTTTCCAAAGAAAAAATACCTTTTTAAAATTTTATAATTTATTTTTATCTTTTTGTATAAATTAATAAATAATTTTGATTGTATCAACTGTATATTGACCAGGAAATTTTAAATAAAATTAATTTAAAAATAATAAAATAATAAAAATTGCATTCATAGTATACGCAAATTAATTTGGAAATATGCACGTAATAACAGAACCAACTCCAGAGACATCTTATTGAAATATTGTGGGTATATATAGTATATGATGAACATTTTATTAATATTATTGCAATCAATGTAAATATAAATTTTATTTATTAAATTTTTAAAATTCTTTTTAAAAAAAATTACAAAATTATTTTTTCTTTTTGTAATAAAATTAATTGAAAAATTTTATGATAAGTAATAAATATTTTTTTTTCTTCAGAAAAAAAATATAAATGAAAATCCTTCAATAAAATATTTAAAATTCTTTTATTAAAATTGAAAAAAAAAAAACAGTAAACAGATTGTATAATTGAAACGATTAAAGTGCCATCTTGTAGTATAAATTTGTATTAATTAAGTTCACGTTCACTGGACCTATATTTCTTAATGTGGAAATTTTCCGAATATTTTGTATCGAACATGTATCCATACTTAAAGTTATTTTGGACACAAACCTTAAAAGTGTGCCTCTTATTATTTAAAAGAAAAGGCCAATAGGGGAATACTGCTAAGCACGTGCATACTATTCGGAATATCAATTGTTTAGAATTTCGTGCAGGAGATGAAAAAATTTTATTGGATGATCTGTTTTAAATTTTGATTACTTAGTCTATTTGTATTCTTGTTGTCATTTTGTTTGTCATTTTAATGCTGAGTAGAGAGAAAGAGACAGAGAGAGAAAATTGGGAACAAATTTAAAAATTCCAAAGTAAAAATAATATTTTGATTTAATTTTTCTTGTTTCATACTTTCATCTGTTTATCTATACAATTGAAACAGCTGGGTCTTCTTACTTTCTCACCTTCTGTGAGAATTTATAGCTTATAACAGCTGAGTCTTCTCACTTTTCATCTTCTTTATTATAACAAAACCATCGATAGACAATATTTGTAGATTCTCAATTTTCTATACACTCTGAGTTCTATGTCAATGTAATTCGGATTATAAATTAAAAATAATCGGACTTTATAAAGCTTTCAGCACGTTGCCATAACTCGGCCGATTATTATAAAAAAAATCTTCTGTACAAATTTGATTTATTTACTCTAAGACATAATTTCAAATAAATGAGCCACTTAACATGTTTATGTCTAGTTAATATTTTCAATTTAGATCGAAGCTAAATAATTGGCTTCCATTTTTAATTTTTTATAATTTATATGTATACTAACACACAACGAAACCTATTTATATCAAATTTGTAATACATAAAAATATTTTAATGGCGATCTACTATGGTCATTTATATGATATTTATAGTCTGCTTCATGTCTTAAAAATTTTGTTCATCGAATTTATGAGTATAGTAGAACAAAATACGCATGAAATTAAAAAAAAAAAAAAATTGACTAATTTTATAATTTATAATTTTTTTTTATTACTAAACACTTATCTTAAATTATTCGACATTAATTTTATGCATTGTATGTCACATTTAAAATATCTTCTATAAGATGGGCTAAGTTATTTCCAAGAAGAGTATAAAATGTTTTTATAATATTTTTATAACAATTCAAGTTAAATGAAAGAGTATAGCAAATTGTGTTTGGTTTAAGAGCGTAATTAGGAATTATTTTGAAATTTTTATGAATACTGCGAGTACTTAAAATTGTAGGTGAATGAATTCTTAGTTGGTTTTCATTTGAAAATGATGTTATAATGTGATTAACCGATTATTCTCCATATAATAAAAAATGTTCATTATAGATGCACAGATTTAAGTTTTTTTTTTTGTTTTTGCCAATGAAATGATAAATTAATTTTTTTTTTTTGGTGATGACTTTTAGTGTTAAAAATGTTAAGAATATGAGGTAATTATAAGATTGAATTTTAAAATTATGTTAATCAGATTTTTACGAATAAAACATAAAGATTATTTTTAAAAATAAATAAATTGAATTAATCATCAAGAGCAGAATAGTAGATATAGAAAGATCACATAATCCTTTCGATAAAAATTAATTTAAGCATTCTCTATATGAATTTTTCCAAAAGGATTTGACCCGAAGAGAGGGGGTCAACTTAAACAAACCTAATCACTGTAGCCTATAGACGATTCATTGTAACATCTCGTATATAAATCAAAAAACTTCCGCCAAAACTATTGCGATCACGAAACTATAGAACTCCCAGAACCAAAGTCCACAAGATAGAAGCCTCAATCATGTAGTTTTCAAAAAAGTTCATACAAAAACCGACTCCTAACCAACTGCGGCCATTTACAGAGAACATCCACCGTGTACCCTTTTTCTCCATGGCAGAATCTGCACAAGTTATAATTAAATCAGCAGTGACTAGTAAGAAAGCCAACTACTACGCGGACATAAAACTGTTATAATTTTGCGCCATGTTTTATGCAATTTTAACTTTTATGATATTTACATTAATTTCAAATGATTGAATAAAAGCAATAACAACATTTTTTACAAATTTTTTTTTTATTTTCGAAATGGTCAAAAGACCATTTTTATTTTCTTTTAATTTTTATGTAAACACTTGTACATTACTTTTCACTATACTCACAAAAATTTGTATTAGAAAAATATTGCAAAAACAACGAATAATATAATTTGATAAAAATTAAAAAAAAAATAAATAAAAAAATTTTCTTAAAAAAATTAATTATTATTCAAAAATACTTAAAAAACAAAAACAAAAGAGGCAGAAAAAATAAATAAATAAAAAAATTTCCAGTATATTAAAAAAAAAAAACAAAAAACTTTGAACAATTATGGGTACATTTTTTAACATCATTAAAAACTAACTGACCTTTACATACATTTTTCGTATTTATTACGTATGTATGTATGTATGTATAGGTATAACAAAAATATTTTAATTTATATTTACGCGTTTGATAAGTCCTTTTTGTCTTTTATATTATATGTTTACATTAATCTTACACCTTTTATCTTTATTGTTATTAAATTTATGAAATATTTTTTTGGATAAAAAAAAAAACATAAAAATAATGAACTGAGAAATAATCTTAGAGCCTCTGATCGATAGTATTTTCTGGCTATACAAAATTTATCAAGACAACAAAAAAAAAAAAATATGATTTGGTCAGCACATGGTCGAATAAATAATGTATTTTCTATGTATTTGATATATTTACATATAATAAATCTGATTGTATTACAGTATATGACGAAAGTGTTATACACGAAAAAATAAAAATTTTTTATGTTAACTTGTAGTAAAATTGGAAGATTAGTGGGGTATTATTTAAGGCACATCAGAGAAATCTTACTTCCTCAAGCTCGATTTATTGAGTATATATACCTACTGGTGATAAATAACAAAAATTTGTTAATATATTAAATATGTGGCCAAAAAATAGACTACTAATAAGTTGTACTTCTAAATTCTAACCAATTTCGATCAGTTTATTACAACCCATAAAGAAAGCATCTGTTGTAATAGTAAATGTTGAAGATAATTATAAATTTTTTTCTATGAATAATTTCAGTCGAAACTTACCAACATGAAGGCGAATACAGACAATAGACATACAAAAAGATCGTCACTCTCCTCTCAGACTCAGTATTTCAATAAAACAATAGCTCCCATTTGACATCTCACCAAAAATTATTTTGAAGTACACTTCCATATTGAATATTGAATATGTGAAAATTTGATACTATCATAGTACCTATGTTATTACTGGCCATTAGGTATTGATTCTCTATATATAAAGAAACTATATTATTTTAGTCACGTGTGTCAAATATAAATTTATTTATACGTAAATATATTTTGAAAAGATCGATGGCACTTAACTATTCTCATTCATTCATTTTCAATATAAAGATATTTAAATTAATTGTCTATAAGTAAACATTGTTGCAATAAATTTAAATATATAAGAAAAACATAAAATAGTAAAATAGTAAAATATATATATATATATATATATACAAATATATTGAAATTGAGTAAAACATAATTGAAATTAAATTGTTTTTACATTGAAATTAAAGATTTCTTTATATACATACAAGTATACTAAAGCATATTCATATATCATTTGATTATGAATTTTCTAATGTTTAAATATTAAAAATGTTTTGGCAATAAATAATTAATTTCAATTATATTATAAATATCTAAAAATTCAACATTAAATTTTTAGTTATATGTGTATATATATATAGCTTTTAGGCTTTTGTTTTTATGTATATATAAGTATTATATATATGAGAATAATATGAATGAAATTAAACAAAAAATTTAATTTTGTCAATTATGATATTTTCATATTTTTATGATTATTAAACTTAACTCATTGTTCATATATGTATACTTATGTCTAATGCAAATTGTATAACACATTAATTAATAATAAAACATACTTGTATGTAATTTTGATAATGGTAAATGTTACTAGCATGTAAGTTTAATTATATTTAATTCAAAACAGTATAAATAGTTGATTAATGTGAATAATTTCAGGGCGATAACATTATTGTCTGTAATATCATTTCAATGTTTTTAGGCGTTGAAGAGGATTAATTTAATTTATAAAATTTTTTTTAAATTATTCAATAAAAATTGTTAATGTCGTGGATTCATTATGATATATATATTGTATAATAAATGATTGATAATATGATGAATTGTATAACTGAGCAAATTTTATGTAACTATTTTGATGTTGTGCCGGAGGTGGTTTATGCCTTTTTAAGGTCGGAGCTCTAAACTCATACAATTTGCGAAACGTGCCGCTTAGACAAAGTTAAAGCTTCATGATGTTGGTCAGATGGAAGTTTTCTAATTTTAGATGGAGAAAATTTTCTCTACTATCGCAATAAGAAAGAATCGTGTCAATGGTGTGTTCAGAGTGATGTGACTCAGCTAAACTGTCCATGTATGTCTATGGAGTATAATGGATGACAAGCATATAAAATGTATTTCGAAAATTTTTTTCTTATCTTCAATTGTGATAATTTTTCATAATAAATATAGGAGAATTATTGTTTTATGTGCAGGTAAAAAGGGGAATGTACAATCTTACAACACTATTAATTACCCACAATATTATTGCTGAAAATTATATAAAAAAAATTTACGAAGTATTTATGTCTAAATTATTTTCAAAGGTTTCTTAACATTTTTAAGTTCTATTAAAAGGATTTGAACAATTTTATGTGTAAAGTAAGTTTGCAACTCTAAATCTAGTTTTATATGACGCTTTATTTTAGCAAACATGTAGGCTATAGCCATGCACTTTAATTAAATTATTATCATTATAATTATGAAACTATATTTATATATTAATTCGGAAAAAATTTTAATTAAAATACAATCAATAATTTATTCAATATAATAAAAATAATATTCGAATATTTAATAATTACAAGTATAAAAGTTAAAACAAAATTAAAACATTAATTAAGGATTGTATAATGAAGATTGTCACATTACCAACGCAATTTATTAATAAAATTTGTAGTATTTTAATAAAAGTATATTGAATTAATTAATTAATTTAAATTTTCTGTTTTTTGTTTTTTTTTTTTTTTGGATATTTAAAGGTTATATCTGTCATAAATATATACCTTGTTATATTTATTATTATTATTAAATCTTCAAAAAAAGCAACTCCTTTTTATACAATCAAAAAACAATGAACTGTTGATTTCTGAATATAATTTGTTGTTTAGGGGGAGATGAAGATGTGTATATAATATGCATAAAATAATAAAATTTTTATTAAATTTTAAAATATAAAAGATACTTAATTTGTAATCCAAAATGGGCGTTTAAAAGGAACAAAATACAATAACAGTTTATATATGATAAATATTTCTTCTTCTATTCAGCTTGTTTTTCTTTTTCTATAGTAGCATAATCGATAAGATTATAATCTTATTAAAAAGAATTATAAGAATTGAACAGAGATTTTAATAATTTTTAAAAAGAATTACCACTCGTATATAGAGAGAGAGGATTAATGGAGGAAAGGTTATATCTTGAATTATACATACGAGAGTACCTTTATAATAAAATTGAAGGTGAAAATGTCAAAAAATCTGATGATGCGTTCATCATCATAAGTTATGTTGATTGTAATTTTATAGTCATATAGACGCGTATACGATATGAAATCTACATATATGTACCTATTTTAATGAATATGTAAAAAAAAATATGCAAAAAAAAAAAATATTCAGAATTTCGAACATAAATCGTATAGTATTTAAAATTATGATTATTGTTATTGTGCAGTTAAAATTTTTATAATAAAAAAATTTTTTTTTTTATTAAATAAAATGTAAAAAATTTTTTTTTCTTAATAATTTTAAAGGTCATTTTGTTTTTTTTTTTTTTATAAATTAATTTAAGTATAATGTACATATAAAATTTTTGATGAAAACAATTACATATTTATTATATTAAATTGTTGAAAATTAAAAAATAGTATTTTAGATGAAAATAACTTTGATTTGCTTTTAAATTTTGTATATGTAGGCATATTTTATAAAATATTTTTATGAACCGGAAATAATTTAAAATAAAGTAAATATAATATTGTTATAATTATATTAAAAGATCTGTAAAATTGTTCAGAATATTGGCAAATAAAATATTAAACTCAAATATGACTAAAATAAATTTTTTCCTGAAATTATTATGTTATGTAATTGAATTTGAATAATGAGGAATCACAAGGGACGGAATTAATTGTTCTTTAATAATAATTATATAGCTATTAAACTTATGATTTCTCATTATCTACTAATTAAATATCAATATAAAGGATAGCGATAAATATGATCAAGCATATCAGGTTTTGAAAATGATAAACAAGCGAACATTTATTTTTCCTTAACATTAATTGAATTATTAATATTGAAACTTTAATGATTTTACATTGTATTATTAGAATCTAAATTAAATTCAATATACAAATATTTCCAAATAAATTAAATAGTAATATTTAATATTAATAAATTTGATTAAATATTACTTATATACACCTCAGCGTTCTTGAATAAATATGCAATTACAAAATATTGTCGCGATAAAGTTTCTCGCTTAAGTCTTTTGTATTATTTAATCAATTAATATTCATATATTTTTATAATCATTTACATTTACTTTTTAATGAATTCAAATACTATATGAATAATAATAAAATAAATTGAAATTAAATTGTAATAAAATGTTTATTAAATATACTAGTTAACCCTTTCCGACTTGAAGTTTAATTAACAAGATTTGGAACACAATTGTTAAATTTTTAATATCTTACCATAGGTTATACGTTCTGAATTAACGTACTTTATTTATTTCAAAGCAGTTACGATTTCATAGTGTCGCCTCAAATTTCAACTAAATTCGATATAGCACTTAATTTGCATATTGAATATTCAATTGTATATTTAGTTGTATCATTTCACATAATTTGAAAGTTAATTAGACAATGAATATTTATCGCCTAAATTTTCACCAAAATCCTAATTATTAATTTGTAAGTCCTTCTCATTATCTGCAAATTTTAATAATATCTACTTAAATTCCGAGAGTATAAAGTCATTGGTTTCTTTTTTTATCCATTATATACTATCAAATACATAATAAATTTGTCAAGATAATTTTTAAACAAAAAAAATAAAACAGTAAATGCAAAAAATAATTTTTCCTTTAATTTTTATTTTTTTACCCGTAGATAGTCTTTAATTATATTTATGATTATTTAATTTAATTTTTTTTCGCTAATATAAAAGAATGTTTTAGCATAATAATAAAATAAATAAAGAAAAAAGAAACAGACCCAAATAAATAAATTTTCAGGGAGAAAAGCTTAAATTTTTTTTTCGTTTTCTATTTCTTTGTAATTTTATATAGTTCCTCAAAATTGTCATTCTCTACATTATGGTATTAAAAATTATTTGCATAGAGTATACTCTTCTAACATAACTGTATAACATGTCATTCATACTGTTATACTACAAAATATATGCTAACAAACAAATTATTTTCTTTTTGAATTGATTCGCTGTCAAAGTGGGTGTTTAAGTGCAATTAAAAGGCGAAATCTATGATACTAGAAAAAAAAAATTACAAAATTAGGAAATGTTTTAAGTGTAAAAAAATTTTTTTTTTCTTAAAAAGTTTTCTATTTTGTTTTTATTTGTTTAAATTTTATACAATAATTTGCCCATATAAATCATAAAAAGATCTCTTTTATAATGTAAAAAAAAAACAAGAGTGTTTCTATTTTAAGCAAAAATAAAAATTATAGTTGCATATTTTTCTATTGAATTGGCCACAAACAAAACATAAAATGTTTATAATAGCTTCTATATACTTAAATCTGTTATAAATGAAATGAAATGGTGATGAAAAATAAAATAAAAATAAAAAAATTTTTTAAAAAAATTCTTCAATTTTTCTTATTTCTTACCATAGCCTTCGTTTATAACAATTATGCTTTTGTATTTTTAATAATGGTAAAATTTCAAATTTTTTATGCTTATTTATAAAATGATTTTGGGTGTTATTTTTGACTCTATTAAGCTTTTTAATTTGTTATATCATTTATTTATATATACATGATTATTATTCTGTTAAACTGAATAATTGGACAGATTACATGAATTTCTCTTTCAATATTTAATAGAAATTTGCATGAACAATTTAATTTTTTGTTTATTTAAAAATTTCATATTTCTGATAGATTTTGCATACATACATAATTTGTGTTTGTTGATTTATTCAAAAAAAACTCTCTAAGGATTTTTTCTTTTTAAGCCAATTTAAGAAATTTTCAAATTTTTTATTTGAATTAATTATTGCATACTTTGTATGCCTTAAAGTTCAATAAATTAAAATGGCTTACTACTATTATTTAACTTGATTATTTCATTATAAAATATTGAAGAAAAGACAATGCCTTAAATATACCCTTAACATAAAAATTTATTAAGTATGGCATAATGTCCTTTGAGAATTACTTAAAAATATTGATAAATAATCGGAGAAAATATTTTATAAATATGTTTCCGGTAGTAAAACTGCATAAGTCAGAAATATTAACAAAATTGAGAGAATAAATGAGAGCAAAACTCTTATTAAAATACAGAGTTTGTGCAGAATTTAGTTCAATATTATTTTATGCAGATTTATTTAACTTTTTAATTTATTTGCGTCTGTTATTAGCTTTAAATAATTTTTTTTCGAATTCAATTAAATTTTTTGAAATCCTCTAGTAGCTATATTTTTCAAAAAATATTAAACAGCATTTTTTCTCATTTTAATTTTAAAACGCTCAAAAGTCTCGGAATTGAATTAATTTTTTGCCATATTACAGAATTTTTCCTGTAGTTTTCAAATATTTTAAAACCTCAATTTTGTGATAAGTTGATTTAGGTGATTTTGTTTTATGATAGCAGATATTTTAATTTTACTTTTAATTTTACTTTTAATATTAACTAGTGTGAATATTAACTAGTTAATGATTGGAAAATATGGTAAAATATTATAATGAAGTACAGAGCTTTTAACAACAAATTTGTAATTGATGAATTGATAACATTCAAACACCAGGTTCTTGAACTGAGAGCACTCAAAAGTCAGTCAGGTTTGTAGTTAACAACGCTGAAGCGGTAAAGTTCAAATCTATGTACCTAGGATTTATGGAAACGGTGATAATTTAGGTATATTCTAAGGCTAAAATTGTAATGTTTTTATTTAATTTAATCTCTCTGGAAATTTATGAATTCATAATTAAGTAATTTGATCAAGATTAAAATTTGTAATTGAGGAAAATTTTTCATGACATTTTTATAATTATGGGAATTTTTTTTTTGTAATATCATTGTATAAATTACACTATCAATTAGCCTTTTAGTTTTGAATAATATTAATAAATTTAAAGTGCCAAGCCTAAAGTTCATTTAACACTATTTTTAATTTTTTTTGATTTCTTTCACATTATTAAAAATATTCTAAAATTACACATTTCAAAGAAAAAACTGCGGGATCACAAAAAAAAAAAAATAGAAGAAGACACAAAACGTCTTAGGTCAATCATCATCACAATTTTTTTTGATATTTTGCTCCCCCTATAAAACATAATCATTACAAGATATGAAAAAATAGTTATGAAAAAAAAAAATATAAGAAAAATGGGCTTTAATCTGTATGAGATAAATTATTTTAACCGAGCGCACGAACAGTTATTATAGCATTAACTACGATTATCATTTTATATACATACATACATATATATTTTAACATAAACACTATTAAGAATTTATTTATATATGTATTCATAAATCCTATATGTTAACTAGTATTATATTTGTTCAATTGAATGTTAACTATATACACATAATAAATATTAAGTAAAACGTCAAGGTCATATTGTATTGAGTATTGGTACTCATACATATGGTGTTCCCTATAGCGGTGCATTGACATAGCAACTTGAAGATCTTAGTTAGTAAGGAAAAAAATGATTCTATAATAGGTCTTTATCGGGGCAGATTTAGGAGGTATAAGCCCTAAAAGGGAAAAATTTTATTAAAAGTAAGCAAAAATTAAACATAACGGTATTGTTAGGAATCTGGCAGAAAAATGCTAAAATAGTCTATTCAACAAGTACAAAATGAGCTAAGCAGAATCATTTAAAAAATTTTTTGATAATTTTTCCGTTTTCAATAAAAATGCCAATTTTTCGGTGACATAACATATACCAGTTATTCATAGTATCTACTCAAATATCTGCTTAAATTCAGAGAGCTTGTCTTGCGTCCTATAATTTTTGAAATTACACTTTTTAACGTAACATTATACGATCTGCCAATATATGACAATTTTACATTTTATAGCCCCTACCTTCAAAATCAGTTGGGATAGCAGCCTATTTTCAAACAATTTCTTTTCATGTAATAGAAGATTTGTGCGGTGGTATGCGACATTGCTACTGTACAGGGGACACCTTGTAGATGAAAAAAAATACAGAAACTATGAAATCAAGACCCATCGTCCATTTGAATTTTATACACAATAACCACAAAAAAAAAAAATTATTTATAATTTATTTATGAAGAATTCTTCTTACAATTCGACCTTTTCTTTATTATTAAATTATGTTAAATGATTACAAAAAAAGAAGAAGATGCATGCACCACAGATGTAAACTGTATATATATACTTTTATTTTTATATTGCATATTAACGGTATATAGGAGTGTTAATATTGTCAGGTATTACAACAAATTATAATTTTAAGTCTTTTGATTGAAATTTTAAGTACCTTCTTGTACGATATATAGAAATTGTGTTTTGATAAACTACTGTACTTTTGTTCTTTATTCTATATATATATATATATATATATATATATAGGTATATACCTATATATACTTAAGCAATGTAATTAATTGATTTTTGAAATTATAATAATGATAAGTTAAATGACAAGTCATCAGTAAATTAATATTTTTTGTTTTTTTCTTGTTTTACGGCCATAGATCTAAAGTATAAGACAAATTTATGTGTATATATAGAGGACCATCAATTCTATTATCAAAAAATAATATTGAAAAATTAAAGTTTTATTAAGACAAACAATTCTTATATAGTATATAAAACCTTATTTAGAGTATCATAGTGGCATTGCTAAAAAAAGCAATACTTGCAATCCGAAAATAAAGAACTTAAAATTAAAAAAAAAGCTACCATTTTTACATCACGAAGAAGAAGATTTGTATATAGATAGTATAGATCTATGCATAAAGAAGAAGATCTTAAGAAGAAAAAAGTATCTACTATATACAAATATGGTGGTATGTATGCAGTATATGAGTTCTGTATAATAAAAATTTAACAATTTAAAATTCATTGCATAATAATTTGTCTGCAGAATTTTAATTAAAAATACATTTAATTTTATTATTTAATTTACTTGTACATATGTACAATACTATAATTGTATACCATATTTATTTTCGATCCATAAAATTAAAGAAATTTAAATTAAAAGGAAATTTGTTTGTTGGACGGAAAAATTGCGATATCTTGTACATATGCAACTTTGTTTAGGTACTTATGTATATGTGGTATGTAATTCAATTGTAATCAAATTAAAATGAACAAAAAGTTACGATTATATTAGAATTTATAAGCACGTTTATAAAAAGATTCTTGTATAACAGTTGAAATTGTATTAAAATAAAAGAAGAATAAGATTTTCAAGTTGAGTTAATATAAAGTTTGATTTGCATGTAAAAATTTTTTTATATATATTATGAGGACTGTTTAACATTAGGTCACGCCATTTTGTTCCCAGAATACACACGAGAAGCGCATCAAATCGAGCACCTTTCAAATAACTTTACGGTCAAAAAATATGATGGCTTCAATAGTATGGGTTTTATAGCGGAGCTTTTTTAGTATTAGGAAGCTCATACCATTCCTATAATGAATATTTCCAAGTATTTGCTGGGGTTTCGGATAATATAAGTGAACGATGGTAAGGCTGTAATAAGCTATGGCTGACTGTGGAGTCGGTATGTTATAAAACATTATTTATTAGAATGTCTAAAAATTTTCACTTATAGGAAGTGGAATACCACATATAAACTCCTAAAGTCTAAAGGCAGGAATTTTTTTCATATTGAAATTTCCCGGACAATTATTGAACAATTAGAAAAAAATGTGTTATACAATATAATTAATTTTAAAAACTTTTATGAATTAATTATCTTAGTTATCAATTTTTCATAAATAATTTTTTGGAATATCTTAATAATTACCAATAACAATATTCGCTCCAATATTTTATTCTAACACTATTTATATTAATTAATTAATTATTATTCATTCTTATACTCGTATTCATGATGGCATTTCTTAGGTACCTATATTATATTGTTAATCAGTTCGAACTATGCTCATACATTATTAAATTTTTAAAATAGTCTTAAATTATTATAATTAAAATTTATTTTAATTTTTGATTAAGTAAAAGAAAAAATAATTTTTGCTTTATAATTTATAGATTCATTCGTTTAAAGCCTTAAGGCTAAATTTTCAATAAATAATTTAAATTTTGAAAGTACAAAAAAAATTGATTTTTTTTTAATTTTTAATAAAATTTATTTTATAATTTATTTTATTGACATTTGAATGAAATTTTAATAAAAAATTTTAATAAATATTGGCACTAAATATTTTATTTTAAATAAATTTTTGCCCTCTGGCGGTCAATTTATATATAATTTATAATCGAAATACAAAATATGCCTTGAAATTTTTTAATTATTATTTCGAGATTTGTTCTTACTTGCTTTTTTTGTATTGATAATTAAATGTGATATTATTCATATGAGTATTGAAGTTAAATTGGAGTTCATTGGGTTCAATTTTTTCTTTTTTTTTTTTTTGGAAAAGAACTAAACAAAAAATATATTAAGTGTTAATTATAAAAGGAAATGTAATTTTGCATTGAAATATGACCGAAAAATTCTGGTAATTCAAAATAGAATGAAAATATTAAATATAAAAACTTTATAAAACAAAAAAAAACATAATATTTAACTGTAATCTAAATAAAATTCTAACACAAAATTTGAAAATTTGTTACCGTAAACAATAATCGTCTAAGTAAAATTTAATAATTTCTAAGTTAGTTATAAAAATACATTTTGTAACAGATTTCGTGAAAATTTGTTAGGTATACCTGAATTAGTTTTCGTTGATGATACAGAAATTGCTGGACTTGAAATTATTTTTAACAAAACTATTAGGAATATAGACATGTTTTTTAGGAAGACGAAATTGTTCAAGTAGCCGGCTTTGTATCTGAACGTACAATAGTGACTTGGTTTTTGTAACGAATTGATAATAAAATAACAGGTTATCTGTGTTAATTGGGATTCCTTCTAATCTGAGTCATGCTAGTCAACTGAATCAAACACTTAACCATTTTTTCATTAATTCCGAAACTATAAATATAATATTGTAAAAATTTACAATATTTATTTTAAAAGAATATTTTTTTTACTTCAAACTTAGTTTATTAAAATATATCTCTTTATATGTAATAAAAATTATTATATAATATATGAACAATGTTATATAGACTAGAGGATAATTCAAATAGGACACGAATTAATATAACAAAACAAGACCGTGGAATGAAAATCGAATAGAATATATTAGACAAAAATTTCCGGATTCTTAACATTTACATAATTTTAAAAGAGAAACGGTTATTGTAACAGTATCACGTACCATTTTTTTTTATCATATTCACACATTTTATTTTTTGTTATACAATTTCAGTATATACTTTTATACGGTTTAAGTAAATTTAAATTTATGAACTTCCGTTTTTTGTATGTATGATAACAAGAATCTGTGTTTTTTTTTTGGAATAAATTTAAGATTTTAATCGAAATAACCTTAAATTATTTTTATTTTTACTCAATTATTTTAATTTAATTTTAATATTATTTATGTTATAAGTACATAAAATTATTTTTATTATACAAAAAATACAATTTTTTTAAAACATGTAATTAAAGAGAAGAAAAAAAAGTAATGGAGAAAAATTGTTAAGGAAGATTAAAGATGTTAAAAATTAAAAAGATATTGTAAACACACAATATTCATACATCACTTAAATTTTATTACAGATCATTTAGATCAACATTTTATTCTTCTTCTATATACGTGATGCTTATATGAATGGAAACTCTTAAAATAATATAATGTATGAGGTTTAAAATTGACCATTAAAAAAAAAAAATATTTTGTCCTTTTTTTTTATTAATCACGATATTATAAAAAATTTTAAATAATAATTTACACGCATTATGATGATCATATACTTACGTTATAATAAATGTATACCATAAGCATTTAGTTATAACTTATTAGTATGTCCTGTCAACATAACAATTACAATTCGCCTTTTTATTTTTCATATATTTTAAGGCTTCATTTCTCATTTAAATTATATGCAAGTCATATATGAAATGCATTCTTTATACTTACTTTATTTTTGAAATTTTATATTGAAATGTTTAAAAAATTTTTTGGATAACTTTAATTATAGATTTTTTTTGTTTTTTATTTTTTTTTTTTAAATTCTTTTTAAATTTTTAATTTATTTAAAATATCTTATTACAATTTTTTGGTTTTAGTTCTTATAAATCATAATAATTGCACGATATCTGAATATTTATTAAAATAATCCTTCAAAAAATTTAATATACATACATGACATACATACATATGTACATAATAATGTATAAATTAAATCCTTTTCATATATTAATTGTAATACGCACTCTTTTTTATAATCATATGTGGGATTTTTAAAAATAAAATGAGAAAGAGAAAATTAAAATACCGAAAAAATTCAAAAATAAAAATAAAAAAAAAAATTTTTATTCTCAAGGTCAATTTATTTTTTTTATTTCGATTTTATTTTTTCGCTATATGCACCATTCCATAAATACATTTTATTCCTTTATGCATTTAAAAATGCTAAAAAAATTTTTTTCTTATAAAAAATCTTCTTTTAATTTTCTTTAATTTTCTTAAATGTTTTATTGATTTTTTCTTCTTTTTTCTTACATGATGAATGGTATTTTGTAAGAAGACATTTATATTTACATGAAGTAACATTAGTATATCAAAAATAAAAAATTATGTATAGTCTGCTCGTAATCATAAATGTTTTATCTACAATTTTGTTTGATTTCGCAGATTCTATGAAATTTAATTGCATAATATGTTGATGAGCTAACAAGACGAGAATTTAGGAAAAAATATTTTTTTACTTGAACCAACCGAACTAATAATAATCTTGAAAGTTTATACATAAATATCGGACTGAAATATATATGTGATATTTCGAAGACAATATTCAGGCGTAACAGTTTTACTCTAGATACGACATAATTAAAATTTTTTGATAAAGATACACCTGAATCCGTTTATCCGCCTGTCTTTGTAAGGGTCAGTGTGCGAAATTGTAAGACAGAAGAGAGGAATTCTACAAGTACTAGTAAATAAATTTCATTTAGAAAGCTGTTTTTGTACGACAAAAATCTCCCATCCTCCTCTAGCTATAACACTTTAAAATTCTTAAAAGATAAAATTTTTTTTTAAATTTTATTTTATCGTTGCCATATAGGCAAATTTTCAATTCTGTATTTACGTAAGAAGTTTACAAAATTTATCTCTTTTTGATTACAATTTTCATTTTCTCCATTCTCTCTTGAAATAACATTCTCTCATTGATTACAATTTTCGATCGGTTATTTTATCAAAATTAAGAGCTTTATTGTATTTTTACTAAATTAGGAAGATAAAGGAAAATAACATTTTCATCAAACCTTATAATTATAGCCTAATTAAACTGTAAATTCTACTAAATGCAATATTTTATTCACATACTCCTGAAAGTATGCAATTTTTCATAAGATTTTATTAACATCAAAAAAAAACATTTTTATTTCATTTTTTAGCCCTTAAAAACCTATATTTTGCAATAGCAATACTTAATATATGAGAAATTTTTTAATTTAATTTCATTTTATTACCAAAATTCTTATATTTTATTGATAAACCACATTTTTAAATTATGGCTTCGAATTAAAGAAGATGACACTTAACTTATGCGTGCCAGAATTAAAAATATGAAAACAAAAAATCAAAACACACAAAACTCATATATTTTTTTTAATAAATATATTTTTTCGATTTATCATATCAAAAAACCAAAAAAACAAAAATAAAACAAAAAAATTAAATATCTTCTTAAGACATCGAATATAACAAATTATATAAAAAGTAAATAATAAAATAAGGAATCCGAATGTATAAAGTACAGCAAAGGCCAGTATTAAATTACTTTATACTTATAATACTTACATGATATTTACACTACTAACCAATATACCTAATACCCTCCCTCACCATCTATACCATCTCAACGACATCATTATACTTACCATCATCAAGCAAAATCAAAAAAGAAGATAGTATATAGTAAAGTAATAAAAGAAAAATACAAAAATTAAAACAAAAAAAAACAACTATTATAAGAAAAAACCAAATTACACCAACAAATAATAAAAAAGTACCAGAAAAGTTTTGATCGCTAAAATAAAAAGGTAAAAAACAACAACAACAAAATGAAAAACTTTGCAACATCAGATCAGAAAATTTTTATTTTTTATGTTTTTGTTGTTGTTGTTATTGCTATTTTTAATAACTTCAAAAAAAAAAACACATATACCATCATTATATTATTATTTACACATACCACTTTTATGGTATATAAGGCGAGTGTCATCTTTTAACTAGCATCAGTTGCAAAGTTTTCTAGCATCAGTTAATAACAACACAAAAAATAAATTTTTTTAATTATTTAATAATTAAATTCTTTATTAAAAAATTAATAATTAATTAATTAAATTTAATTTAATTTAAAAAAAATTTTTTTTAATTTTTGTTCTTTGTTAATTTTAAAAAAAACAAAAAATCTTTTTAAAAATGTTCAAAATTGCCGTAGTATTTGCCGTTTTATTCGCTGTTGCATTAGGTCGTCCACAACAACAACCGGAAGTAACAATTCTTAGATACGAAAATAATAATGATGGATCCGGAAACTATCATTACGAGTAAGGATATAATAACATTTTCTTTTTTGTTCTTCATATATTTTTCAAATTAAATTTTTACAAAATATGAAAAGTGCATAATAATTAAAGAAGAAATAAATTAAAAAAAAAAAACAATGAACATAATTGAAGAAAAAATAATGAATTATCAAAAATTTCTACATAACTACATAGTGAGGATATTTGATAAACTATATTAAAAGGATATTACAAAAAGGATTTCAATATTAAAACTTTAAAATTAGAATTTTATTGAAAAAGTACATTGAATATTTTTGTTTTAAAAATCAGTGAAATTCAAATGGTTTTGTTTTTATGATGAAGTCATTGATATGATAAAGTGCTAATAAACATATGAATAGATTAATAATTTCAAATAATTATTTTTGTATATATATATATATATTTAAATATATATTTAAATGAATGAAAATTGTGAGAAATTCTCAAATCAGAATAAAACTAGGACTCGGGCTCAATAAATTTAAAGGAATTTAATCAATTAATTAATAACGATTAAAAAGTTATTAATAAATTAGATGATTAACTATTTTGAGTAATTCAAATTTAATTAAAAATAATTATGCTTTGAAATATTATAATTGAAAGAATAAATTTAAATTTTAATTTTTCATGTTTTAGTTAAAAATTTCTTAATAAATAATTTAGAAGAATTCTGAGTGTATATTTATGATATACAAGAAAAATTTTTTAAATATTTGAATTAAATTTTAAATCTTCTGTGTTACATTCGCAATTATCTGTGCTCACAAACTATTGTTAATATTTCATTTATCTTTAAAAAGCATCTTTTATTTTTTCTAAAAATTTACCAAATAATAACCTTTCAATTATATCCCAGTTAAAAGTAATTATTAAATATTTTTCATTCATTTCTTTTGTCCAAAAATTTAATATTATTAATTATAAATTTATATACTCATTTGAAATTAAGCATATAAAACTTTCTTTCATACTAAAATTACAAAATTTTCACAATTAATAAATTACTATCATTACTTAATAGCACAATATATAGATTATGTATGTATGAATATAATAGACCATTTATGACCTAAATCATAAAAAAATTACATGAATTACATACTATGTATTCGTAGTCAGGAATCTATAATCAGATATTAATATTATAATTTATTGCTTTAAGCAATGAATTGCGGCGTGTTCATTATATAGGAGTTATTATTAATTTTTTTTTAATATTAATTATAATTTAAACGGCCCATTTCATCGAATTTTCTTATATATAAAAAACTAAATTATTATTATAATAATTTACTTTGCCATACTCTCATAAACAAGTTGATCATTTTGCGATTTTATACTTTAAATTATGTTTTTCTGTACATCGTTTAAAGCATTAAATATTTTTTTAAATTTTTTGCCATTTTTTTAATAATTTAAATATATTTTATTTAATTTTAAAGAAAAAAAAGCCAAAATAATTTATTTTAACACCCGATAAAATCATCATCATACAAAAACAAAAAAAAAATTCCCTTAATTTAATTTAAAGAAGAATTATTCAAGAAACAAACAAAAAAGAAGATATAGTAAATTGCAAACAATGCCAACAGCTATACCATGTCATTCATTTAGGCCTTATTTTTCATATGAATTCATTCATACATGTATAATTGATTTCTGTGTATGAACACATAAAAAACCATTAAATTTATTTTGCTTACAAGAAAAAGAACAAATATGAAATAAAATGTAAAACACAAGGAAATTTTGTTGGACATATCATAATCATATAATTGACTATATATTTTTATATTATGTTAATTGACCGCATCTGAAAGAAATTTTTCAACAATACAAAAAAAATTCCAGATAAATAAGTTTTAATTTTATGGCTTTTTGTCACATAATTGTTTTTTTTTTTATAATATTATGCATAAATTTTCATATATTATATTGTATGTACTGTTATACGTATGTATAACAGTTTTAAAACTGTTATATGTAAGTATAACAGTTATGGTTTTTACATAATACATTTGGTATAACACATTAAATTGGCTGATTTATAGGTTTTGAGTATCAAAATTCTTAACAAAAGCTATTTCATTTCACACTTAAATTTTATATAAATTTAATTATATGAAGATTAGAATGGGTTTATATTCGAAGTAATTCGTTCAATAATATGTTCAAATAATCAAAAGAATTATCATCTTAACAATACTTGTTGATGGTTTCAATAGAGCAAATAAATTTTATACCATAATAATTTTTCAATTATATAAATATTATAATAATATATCAAGCTTACACACATGTAGACATCAAACATACAAATTGTTCATGAATTTTGTTTGATAATAATTCAATAGAGTTCTATTTTTCCCATTAAATGAAATAAATCAATGTCTACCTTCACAAATATACTATTAATTGCATCGAACATCAATGTATAAGCAATGTATGATAGTATTCTATATCTTACATTAATTAATAGTTACATAATCCCAATATATGGTGAAAACTTATGTAATGCCCTCAATATAAGAAGATAAAGCAACAATATTTTTTCATGGTCAATTAAAATTTAATACCCACAAATTATATTAAAAAGAAAATAAAATTTATATTGAAATTATAAATTTATAATTTATCTGATGAAATTTTTATACTCTCTTATACATAATCGAACATCTTTACAAACACAAAGTTTTCTTTACATAATTATTTTGTGAACATTTTTGTTCCTTTCTACTATCTTTATACCCACATATTATCAAAAAAAAAAAAAAATTCATATTATTAAATAATCGAAATTTTTAAAAATATTGGTCATCGATTAAAATGCAAAAGAATGATAAAAAGCATATGTTTCTGGAATTTTTCAAAAAAAAAATCTACAATCAACAAATTGTTTTTTTTGTTCGAGATTAATTGATGAAGATTTAACACAGTCAAGAGTTTTTCAATGATTTAATAAATGAAACGTGATAAATGACATAGCCGACTGCAGACCAACCAAACAAACCAATTGTATAGTATACAGTAAATTTGCAAGACAGCATTATTTACAACAGCAACAAGAAAAAAATATTACAATTTTTTTTTTCTTCTCTTCTTAAATCTTATATTAAAATTTTTTCATTTTTGGATTTTTTGCGCGCTCCTACAATTTCATTTTAATACTCGTAAATTTTTTAAGTAAATATTTTTGTATGATTGCATAATTTATACAAGTTGTTTGCTGCTCATCTTCAGTTTATTTTTAATAATCTTTAATATCATGTTTTTGTTGTTGTTTATCTTCTTCTTTTTCTTGTACTTCTTTTTTTTTTTTTGAAATTGGTACATGATTACATGATTTTGAAATATTGTGTTCTTGCAAATTAATATAAAAATTATTTTACTTACTATAAGATTTTGTAATTAAAAATTAAAATTATCTACATTTACATAATGAATGTATAGATGCTTAGTATCTAGTACATATGCAAATAGAAGTTATGGGTAAATAGACCTTCTATATAAAGATTAATATAATATACGGAAATTTTCTTGTTTATTTATGCATTTTATATTTTTTTTTTTTGCTATTTATAGATGATTACCGATATATTTTCTTTAACATTAAGTTTTAACATTTTAAAATGTAAAATACATTAAAACAACATAATCTATTATACATTTATGTATATACGAGTTATTTGAAATCAGAAAATATTGGAAAATTTGGAAAATTATTTTAAAAATTCATTGACATAAAATGGATGATTAAAATCATTACTTTTACGCATGTAGCATGTGATTTCAAAAAAAAAAAAATTACAGGGAATTTGTGTATATTCCAACAGGCATGCAAAATTCTTTCAATATCTAACAGTTAAATTGTTTCGTTTTTGCATTTTATTGGGCCATTTCAGCTTCAACTTAGATCAAATTTCAAGTCCAGCATTGCATTCAAAATATTTCAATAATTTTTTAGTTCTAAAAGTATTTTCAATATACAAAATTCAAAATCAAAACGGAATACTAGAATTTAAATTTTAAAAATTGTTGGCTTTCCGAACATATTCTCTATAATAATGCGGTCTTATACGAATTCTAAAAGAATTGTATATTCTATTCATAGATCGCCGTTCCTAATTAATTTTGGACGGCATATTAATGTTACAAATTTAAAATTTAGCTAAAAATCTCATAGAATTTTAATCAGAATGAAATTACATATTTTTCAACATATTATAAAATTTCACTATATGCACCTATACCAATACATAATCATTATATTCCGAAACATCTAATTTATAAATCATTTATTACAAGTTTTACATGATTATCAAATATTGTTGTTCAGAATTATTTAATAAATACATTTAATAACTGTTATACAAAAATTTAATAATTATTGCTTTTAAAATATTGAAAGCAATTGAAATTGTTGAAATTGCTTTTGCTAAATATTGCTAGTATAGCATCACATATATACTATTAAAAATATATTTATACCGCCCAAAATTACTTATACAGTTTTTGCAAAATCCTTAATGAAATCTCATATAATGCAATAAATTAGCAATATCCACTGCATTAGTTTATGTAACAATATTTTCAATTTTATTAACAAAATACATACAATATTACATACAATATTGTTGTAAATAATTAATTTAACATTGTATTTTCTATATATGCCAGAAAACATTTAATGTACATACATATGTAGATACATGAATTGAAGATGTAATTATTTCAATTAAATTAATTAAAAATTTAAATGTGTTTAAAATACAATTAACCTGAATCACGTTTTAATATCATTATATTAATTTTCTTTTTTTTTCAAAATATATAAATTTCGCGAAAAATAATAAAATTAAGAAATAATAATCGATTTCTAATGTTTATAATTACGAAATTTCTTATAATATAGATAAGTATAGTAATAAAATTGTTGAAATAAGAAAAAAAAAAGTTGTTATTTTGACAATGACATAAAAAAAAAAATTTAAAAAATCTATTTACCTTTTTTGTGCATATATGAGGTGTTTTTTTTTTTTGCAATTTTCTATAATAATCAACAATAAGAAATATAAGAGAAAAATATTTGAAAATAAGTGAATCTTCATTTTTGATTTTATATACGAGTATTCATAGCTTTGCTGATTTTTAATTTATATATACTCTTTAGTACAGATATATGTATATGCATTATATGTGCACATGCACATATCGTATAAAATATTCAACAAATTTTATTACAGTGCTTTTATGAAAAGCTATAAAAGAAATTAAATTTTAAATCAACAATTTAATTACGTTTTATTTTTTTAGAATTACAATTTTTAATGAAAATTCACAGTATGTCAAAGAAAATCTAAAATTTTTATAGTTAAATTAATTTTGAAATTCAATGAAATTTTGAATTTTAATATTTAAATTCAAAAATTATTATTGTTAAATTAACAGTTAAGGCTGTTAAGTTAAATTTTGAAGAATTGTTAAATTAACAGTAATAATTTTGGATTTTTAAAATTTAACAAATTCTTATAATGCACTTTAAATTTTGCTTGGAGGAAACCCCCCCCGCATTTCCTCAATTATTTACAATTTAATTTAATAATTAAATAAAAATTTTTAATAATTTTTAATTTTTATAAATTAAATATTAAAATTTCTATTTTCCCATTCTTTATTAAATAGATATGAATTAAGTGATGGACAACGTCGTGATGAAACTGGTGAATTAAAAAATGTTGAAGGTGCTGAAGAACCTGTTGTTGTTATGACTGGTAGTTGGAGTTATGTTGATGCTGAAGGTAAAACACATGAAGTAACATATACAGCTGATGAAAATGGGTTCCATCCAGTTGTATCAAAATAAAAGGGTTGGCTTTTTTATGTTAAGGGGATGATAAACAACAACAAACAAACAAATATATAAAACAACAACAACAACAACAATTCAGAATACTCACACAGATACAAAAAGTACACACACTCACACACTCTAAAAATAACAATAGAAATTTTCTAAAACAAACAAAATACAACAAAAAAAAATATATAAAAATTATAAAAAAAAACTTAAATTACACCCACACAAATTTTATAAAAAAAAAATAATTTAAAAAAAAAATTATTGTTTTTGTTAAAAAAAACGCTTTCGGCCAGTATTTCAAAATTATTTTTAATATTTTATTTTTTTCTAAAAATAATGAAAATGTGAAAAAAAAAAAACAAAAATTTTTTAAAAATCCTTTAGTTTATTTACCGTTATTGTGAGTAGTAATTCCTCCCCCTTCTCCCACTCCAATATAAAAATTTTATTATATATAAATTTAAGATATTACATGATTTTGTATATGTATATAAAAAATATTATATATATATGTATGTTTTTCTTAAATTCTCTTTTGTACATAGACTGTGACAGAATAAAATAAAAAATAATGTTAAAAAAAAATTAAAAGGAAAAAATTTAAAAATTTTAAGAATAAAAATTATGTGAAACAAAATTGAAAAGTCAAAAAAAAAAAATAAATAAAAAAAATATTTAAAAAAAAAATATATGTGCCTTTTTTAATTAATCTAATGTAATTTGTAAGGGAATATATTCTAATACAGAAGGGTCCAATTGTCGTTAATGCAAAAAAATTATTAAACTTTGGTTACCAAAATAAATCGTTATTAAAACTACTGAAAAGCAACTGTTGCAGCAGTTTTACACTAACATTTTTTTTTGCAGCGACATCAATATGATTTGCTAGCTTAATTATATTTACTACATAATATTATTTACTATTAATTTCATAATTAATAATAATTAATATTATTAGTGAACTACTTATCCTAATTATAGGTTGTTGTCTTTGATTACAGTAATGCATTGCGTTTCATATACTTGTATAATTTATTTCGACTATCATCCATTTTCTTTTTAAAAATCTAGTGCATTTTTATTAACACTCCATTAAGACTGACTCCTATCGAGTAATTTGCAAGATTATAAGACATGAAAAATTCAAAATTCTTGTACATATAGTTTTACAACTTCCTAGTATTTTTCTCCTATTGTAAATGATTGTCACACATTCTTATATTAGGAGGTTAATAAATTTTTCCCATTTTTTAGATCTTTTATAATTGCCATCCCTACCTATATTAGCACTATACGTAGGTGTCTGAAAAATTGCAGTATTGCAGCCACTTCAAACCGTGAAACTTCTATTGGAGTCACAATGCTCATTTCGAAAGCATTTTAATCATATTTGAGTCACTATACCTCACATTTGTTCTACGATATTAAAAATCTACTAAATAACTGGTATAGTGTTTTATAAGCGTGTCTTCTAAATATCAGTTTAAATTATTTATGTGTCTCCTTAATAATTTTCTAAAAATTTTGATTTATGTAATATTTCCATGTGCATGTAGCTGTCATATAAAATATAGAAATATTTTTAGAATTTTCAAATCTATCGCTTAACTCTTATGAAACTACTAAACAGGCAATATACTAAAAACATACTATTAATAAATATGTAATTCTAGTTTATGTATTAAATTAAAACCATGAACTTGAATTGAAAATTTATATTATATTAAATGAAATATGATATAGGATAAAAGAAAAATAAGTTGCCCCCTAAAGGCAAACATACTATAAAATTTTTACAGGTTTATTTTATGAAAAAATTTGCAGTAAATTCAATTTAATTTTTATATAATATTATAATACAGTATACTTATATATATACGCCTGAAACTTACTAACAAGACCAGAATCTAAGTGTTCATGATCTTAAACTAAATAAACAAATATAACATTAAATGAACATGATATGAGGAAATGGAATAAAATTTTAAGTATATTTTGTATATGAAAACACATTAGACTATTCTAGAACTAAAAATCTTAACTTATTTAAAAAAAAAAAATTCAAAAGTAATGCAAAACAAAAAAATTGTCATTCAAATTAAAACATAAATTACAAATAGCTAGATAGCGCAAAAAACCGAAACTGTCGGATTGAATTTCCAATAATAAGATTAAATTTCCAAGTGCAAAATATGTGTTATACAAACATATGTATGTATATATATAAAATCTGTACTTGTATACATGTATAGTATAGCTCATGCTAGCAATAATTCTTTACTTCACTTAGCTCTTGTAATATTTCTTCGTATTCTTCATATAGCTTCAAGCATTATACATGAATAAATTTATGATCAAGTGTTATACATTGTGTATAAAAATTTCAATTTAGAAAATATTTTTTTTTTTTAAGGGGCAATATTTTCTTTGTTGTATTTACAATAATCATCTTTTTATTTTCTTAAAATGCCAGATTTTTATTGGTGCATTCTATACACTAGAAACGTTCTCTACTCTATATTAGAGGAATGATAAACCTAAAATAGAAGAAGTTAGTATTCTTTGTTTATTTTTTTTTGATCTAATTGAATTGGACATTCTTTTATGCTTCGAAATTTTTTTTTTTTTTTGATAGCTCATCTTATATTATGTATGTACATATGTATATGTATATGTATTTATACAAGGAATTGCTGTATTCTGATGACTTTTGCAAAAGAATTTATTTTCATTCATATATGGTTATATTTGGTGTATTTAATGTTACTTACAGTTTTTACAGAATTTGAATCAAAAGAAAGGCAAAATTTTATAAAATATTAAACCATTTCGAATGTATTATAATGTGTATTGTACATATACGTACAAACATATAGACCTATATACAAATATGTAAAAAAAATATTCACGCTCTTTATATATGTACACAAATTATTTAAAGTGGTTTAACATTATAATCAAGTTGGAATTTTATTGTTTTTCCTATAGTTACTCTAGGTATATTTCGTATAGGGTAAACTGGGGTGAAGTGGTGGTGTGAATGATCATTCGTAGCGAATTGTTGGCGTATTCGCTATAAAAATATATTTAGCATAAGATTAAAATAAAATTAAGAAAAAAAAATTCAATTTTAATATTCCGATTAAAAAGTGGTTTTTTGAACAGCTTTTCCATAACTCTATATTACTCTGTAAAAGTCTTTGTAGTCATTTGTATCTTTGTACTTCATTTGCAGTTTGACAAATAATTCTTTTAGTTGGAAGTAACTGGTAAATAGTTACTTCTAATGAGCATAATCACCCTTGAATGATGAATACATAATAAAACTATGACACTTTAGTATTTAAAAGCATCGGAATTCTTGTAATATGGAAAAGTAATGCAGACGGTATATTATATCGTATATACGGTACAGCAAGCCAAAGAATCTTGATTTAAAATTTATTTCCCGAATATTTCAAGTAAGAGGGAACATACGTGCATATGAAATGGTTTAACTTTTTTCGATTGTTTTCTATTGCAATTCCAAGAGAGATTCAGAGAGGTGTCATTACCTAAATTTACGATAATATACAAATGAAATATAAAAATCTTTCAATTTCAAATAAATTAATTAATATTTAATTTTTATAGAAGTATTAAGTTATTCTTTCCGAAATTTTGAAAAGAGAAAAACGTGGATCACTTTACCCACAGTTACCTTAATCATATACAAATAATGTTATTATTGTTGTATGCTTTATTCTGTACATATACACATTTTGTTTTGTAAGGTAAACGCGCGTTTTACTGTGACAAATTAGTTATAGCTTCTTTTTCTTTCTTAATTTGCTTTGCAGATATATATAATATTATATATACATTGGTATATAGTAAAAATATTTTATATATATATACATATTACAATCATGCATGTTAAATTTGCATACAATTATATGAAATTAGGTGAATTTGTAAATTGTAAGAGTAATATTGTAAGAAGTATAACAGAATTGTAAAAATAAATGAATGATTTTTAATAAACTTTATTTTTCGAGTACAGTATGTTTTTGCAAATTAGCTTACTTCATGTGTATTTACAATCGTATATATGTAAAATTGTTTGAATTTAATTATTATTAAAAAATTTGGTAAAAATTAGATGTTTATTTTCGCTTTTCCATATATTGAGTCGTGTAAAAAAGTTTAGTGTAAGTGACTTACATTTTATATAATGTGAATTGGTAATTGTGAATATTTTTCTATTTTATTCAGATTTCTCCGAAAAAATGTATATATTAATATTTATAAATTTTTTAACAATAAAATTTTATCTTTTTATGTATGTATGCATTCAGTATGTTAATTAATAATGTTATATTGGTGATAACTACCATAACTACCGGAATTAGATGATTCTAGATGTGCGTATAGAAAATATATAAATAAAATATTGAATTTTTATAGGTTTATAACAGTTTTAAAAAATAAAGTCGAAATAAAATTTTCTACAACAATCAATTTATAAAGTGCATTCAAATTGGCAAAATCTATGATTAAGAGTCCATATTGGTCTTCCTTTTATTATAAAATAATTGCATATAATTAGGCTAAACATAATATTCACAGTTTTATTGCATATTCAATTTTTTTTTTTAAATTGAAAATAATTTTTCTTTGTTTTTGCATACATTTAGGATTAATCCTTTCATTTTGTGAAGATACTGGAAAAAATAATTTTTCTTAGAATTTTATGATATTTTTTTTTATGGAAGCAATAATAAAGTGAGACCAAACCCCATTCCAATTAGAATGTTTAAGTAGGTATTCACATATCTAGTTTTATACAAAGAAACGTATGGTTAATTATGGGCTATAAATTATTATAGTTAATATGAGAAGCAAGATGAGAAAGATGAGAGTTTAAGGGCATATACATAGGTAATTTAAAATAATAAAAAGTTTATATTCATAATTAAATGAATGAAAAAATTTTATTAGGTTTAAGTTGTATAACGTTATATTTTCAAAATAAGAAAATAGCATTATAAAAGGACAACTAAATTTAACTATTTTGACTATAAGTAATTATTAAAGAGAACGAACCAAAATAATAAAACAAGGCTTATAAAAAAAAAGGGAAAACTATCTAATAAAAATTTTCAAATGGAAACTATTTTAATTTTTAATATACAAAATTTTTAATTGACGTTTTTATAGAAGGTTTTTAACTACATATAAGTACGAGCAGAAAAGAGCCCATGGCTAAAGTTTTTACATTGACTAATTCTGATGGTTTTTGTTTTTCATATATTTAAGATTTTGAATGAAAGAAGCTCTTTAATCTTATTCCCCGAAAGCTGTACTGTACTTAGTTCGTAAAAAACGATAACTTCCATATTATGTGGCTAACCCCTGTTACGATAGGATATAGGCAGAGAAAGTGATGAAGAATTCCTTTCATTCTCTCTTCCATGCAATTTACACAGCTTGCTTTGCATTAGATACAACTTGTAGCTGCATCAGTCCTTCATCAGACAAAATTATTTAAAAAAAATCACCACAACTGAAGCGTCATTCTTACGAGATTTTAAAATAAGTATTTTCCCTGTTTCGTTTTCTACGTAGGTGTATGAAATTTGCGAATGGCATCAGTATAAAATTTTGTATTTACATAATAATTCATTTTGTAATGAAGTTAACCATTAAAATAAGTAGTTCCAATACAGATTTCGAATTTTAATTCTCTAACATATTGGAATTCAGTCTGGTTCATATATAGCCAGTCAAATCAAGGACACTTTTCATAAGGAATACAAAAGTCTGGGTTCCTTTACTCTAATTCTAATTATTTTTAGTAATTATATGTAGCTCCTAAATATTTTAACACTTTCAATATTATGTGAATCAGATTTCGATAGTCGCATATGCTTATTTTTTAAGTTTTAAATTGGATATTTTCCGTAACAAAAATTTTAACTGTTATAATATTAAAATAGGAGGTTTAAGTATTAAAATTTTAAAGTGTTATACAATGTAAAATCACAATATTCTTTGTAAGTGTATGTGAATAAGTTAAATTCTTATATATTTTATTCTATTTTATTTTTGTTTATATTTTGACCCTTTTATATTTTTTTACGACTTGTCATTTTTATAACTCCCCAAGCGATAGAAGAGACGGCCATTAACAAGAATACACTATATATAATATATATTTTTATGTTAGATCGGTCATAATAAATAAGCGTGTATAGGTACTTACAAAATATATAAAGGATTTTTTTTTTTTTGCGAAAAGATATTATGACCTTATAGTATAATAAAAAAATTACGATATGGACCTGTTTTTTGTTAATATTTTTTTTAAGGAAATAAAATTATTATATTCATTCAAAGCATTAAATATAATGTACGAAAAGTTTTTTTTTAACAACTTGGTCAAATGAGTATGTTAATGTATATTTGCTTTTTTAAGATAATGTATAGAAGAGATCCCTATAATATTTTTTTTATATAGATAATAAAATTTTAATGATATTATTATAGGCTTTCTTTTATATATTTACAAAAAAAACACCAACACAAGAAAACGATTTGAAATTATTTTTGTTAAGATAAACTTAATTTTATCCTGTCTAAATATATGAAGAATTAAATTATATCTTTTATATGTGTATAACAGAAAGTTATGAATATGATGTGAATATAATACTGTAGAAAATTGTGGAGAATATTGTGGATATTCTGTTATATAACAAGTGCAAAAATAGAAAAAATTCCCAAAAATCACACAAGAAGTAATTTTGATAGAAAACACACGTTTATAATTAAAAATTGTAAATTTTTTATTGATTTATATACTATACTGTATGGAGTAGCATATAGGGTAAATGGCCTCCACGACTTTGCTAGCATATACTTACTCTTTTGTTGAAATTTTCCATGATTGTTTTGCATTCAAATGTGGTTGAATTTCGTTTATATAACGCACAATGATCAAGGCATTTTTGAAGATGAATGGTCCGATGAGGCCTCCAATCCAAAATTAGATTTTTTGAATCCCAAATGCGATAATTTTGTCGATAAAGAAAGCCATCAAGATAAAAATGAGCCTCATAGCATGAGCATCATAGCGGTCCATTTTTAATAACCCCAAACTGGTAGCTGTCACGCTGTATTTTTTTTTTTGGGTTGGCAACATTATACCGCACAAATGGCACCCTTTATATTGTTATATATATATTATTTATATATATCATCAATTATATGCTTGTATAAAAATTTCATACATTTGGACATAAAATCTGACTCATTTTTGGAGTCATTTTTAATTATTTCATTATGATAGCATTGAGTTTGAAATTTTGAACACGCACTGTCATTAATCGCACTGTATTTGGAAGCCTCTTAAAGTTGATATACCCAATTAAAGCTTTTTATATAAAATTGGTGTAATAAATATTAGTAAAGTATGACAAATATATTATGAAAATGATATCCGAAACTACATTACCTGATTTTACAATAAGTTTTTAAATTGGCACCACCAGAATCGTAATTGCGAAATTGATTGCAACCAAAATCAAATATGTGATTAAAAAAAAGAAGTCCAGGAATTTCTCATTTAAATTGAAGTAAATTTAATAAGGGTAATACGATTTTTTTTCACTAAATTTAATCTCCTATTCTCATTTTGCAAAAAAAAAAATCCAAAATTTATATAGGTATAACGAATTATTCAAATTATATTGCAGCTGACGTAGTAAAAAATTTAATCCTTTATTATATATACATATTTATAATATTGTGCATATGAAAATCAAATTAAATTTTTTCAATTTATTCTAATATGCTTTCTGACAATAAACGTATATGTGAACAATTTATTACTAACTACTCATATATATCGGAACATAATATGTTATACCCTATACTGTCATATTATAATAAATTTAAATAGGAGGCTCAATATAGAATAAAATTACAAAAAAAAAAAACAAACAATCAATCCTTTTTAATAAAAAAAAAGCAGAAAAAATAATTAGAAAAAAGAAAACAGAATTTGAAAATTGAATGTCCTAGACATTTAAAAAATAATATTTTTCGGAGGTTCAATGGCCTCTTGTATATACAAATGTATATAAGTATTATGCACATTATTATTAGAGAATTAATAGAAAACTGATGCATAAATAATTTTTTTTTGTTATATTTTTTCCGAACAAAATCTATCAATATATATAGAGAGAATAGATATTTTAATACATATCGCATCTGTTATATCCTTAGGGTATTGAAAATCATCCTTTTTTTTCTGATATATATGCATAATAAAACATAGTTATTTCTCTCTTCACATTTGTATAACAAAATCATGTACATATGCAGGTATGTATGTGTGTATATAATATATTATGTATGTTTATGCACACACAATTATAATTATAACATTCAATATTCAATTTATGAATAATTAATAAAAAGAAATTTGGAATTTTTATGGTGCTATTATACTGCAGCTTTTTTTACTGCTATTATACCATTCAATATTGCATTTTTTGTATATATTTGTTATATGCATATTCATATGTATATCGAAAAAAATAACGTTTTTCTTATATTGTTATATACGTAAACAATAGAAGGATTATGAAAGACAGAGAGAGAGAGAGAGTGAAATAGAATTATCATATTCATTTGTGATACACAAGTATTTCGAAATGGTAATCTTTGTAAAATTTTGTACGAAAAAAAAAGGTTAACCTTTAAAGGTAATGCAGTAATTAGCACTTCAGGAGATAACTGTGTTGTTGTGTAACGTATTGTAAAAAATATTAAAAAAAAAGGAAAAAGAGGATTTCATAATTTTTCTTTTCAATTATTTTATTAAATTATTCTAGAGGGTTATAAAGGGTTAAATATAATATTTTTGGTTCTGTTTTGTTTTTTAAGAAGTTTATAAATTTTCATATCTTTATTTTGAGAGAGTGTCTTCTTCGTATTAAACAGCTGTTTTAATTATATTTGAATATCTTTTGTGTTTGACATGAGAAAATGATTTTTTTTTTAGTTTGAGCCCAAATTTTAACTCAAAAAGACACCAGAAAAAAAGTGAGAACTTTTTAATTTTAAATTTAGAATTAAGAATTTAAAATAGAAATTAAAACACAATTTAATGTGAATTTTAAAGAAAAACTAATTGGTATTGAAGGCTGCATTTGCACTCAAAACCTTCACTTGAAATTATTTACAATTGTAGTTAGCAGAGTATTGTATCTATTTAAAATATGCATCATACTTCTACGGACTATGAGAAGACATTCGGATGGATAAAATAATTGAAATTAAAATATCAGAACAAGGAAAAATTAAAGTAAACAATGAAATTAAGTTGATAATGCCAAACAGAAGCTCCCATGCTTCTAAAAAGAGAGCAAGTATAAAATTGAATTCTAAAATAAATATTTTTTTTGTATAGATCGTATAAGTGATTAAGTCACGATAAAGGGGGTTTGATAAAGTGATGCACAAAAAAGGAACTTCGTTTTACTGTATTTTATCGAATATTTTGTTTTATATACAATCAAATTCACTGCTATAACGTTAAACACTTCCCTTACTGTTATGAGGTTGAACTCTTGATGTAATGAGATTACCTAAACTGAATTCCTGAAGGGGTCTCGGAAACTAATTCCTTCAACTAAATTACTAAATATTATAAAAAGAAATGTAAAATAAAATATTTATATTTTTAATTTTAAATCATACTTAAAAAAAAATATTATAAACAAATCTATTGTGCTTCCAAAAAAAAAACATTATCCTGGCGTCTCATTTTTGTGAAACACTTTTAGGGATTAGAGAAGCATATCACACCTATAAAATACTTCAGATCTATTTGAAATTAAACGGGACTGCCCTATTTTTTATGCGTTTTCGTAAAGTAAATGCCTACTTAATTTAGTCCAGGAGTTTTCCGTATTACATTTTTTGAAAATTTTACGCAAAAATTTTACATAAATAGGAAATTTCGGCTTTGAATTATTTAAATTAACAATAAATTTTTCTATTCCTTGTACATTGCTTGTTGTATGAAACCATTTATTTTTATATGGGCTACTATAATATATAATCACAAATTAATTATTAATTGAAAATTTCACGTGTACTAGCAATATAATGAAGTCACATAAAAAATTCCAGAGAATAACTTGGAAATAAATTTCAAATTCTAAGCTATTTTCATAGTTAAAAAAAAGTAGAAATTCATTGAATTTTTATAGTTCTTTTCCTATTTAATATTTAAATTAAACATATTCCATTTTCTGTTATACGCAGCCTAACTATATAGTAAAATGAAATTTTAACTTTTTAAAATGTATGATAGGTTTGTTTTTTATTTTTTTCTGTTTTTCAAAATATAAAATGCAAATACTCAATTCTTAAAGGATTAAATTCTCATATATGTTTGTATAACAGTATATATACACATATTATATTATCATATATTTTATGGTTATTATATATATATAGATATATAATCATATATTTGTTATATATGGTAATAATGTTAAGTATAGTAATATTGTATCATAAAAAATTACCAAAAAAAAAAACAAATAGCATAAGAATCAGAAACAGAAACGATTTGGAACTCGAATCGTTACGCACTATACACACAATATTATATATTTGCACATTATATAAGTATATTTATATATATATGAATATATATTGGTATTTTCCAACCATAAAATTTAAATGAAACTACCAATAATATGGCGAAAAGTATGACGACAAAAAAAAAAACATTCTTATAACTCCGTTTAATATTAAAGTCAACGAGAAAAGCAAAGAAAAAGGAAAAATTACATTTTTTTTATTTTCTTCTGCTTATTTTTCGTATTTTTCGTATTTATCTCCCTCTCTAAGGACTTCTACCTAATAAATACCATCAATATTTTAAAGAATATAAGTAAAGGATATCACAAAATATTATACTGGATAATATAACGCATCCTTGAATTTTAAAATAGCCTTTAATATTATGTACGTATATACAAACATATGAAATTGATGATACAAAGAAAAAAAAAAAATAAAATCATATTGTAAACCAAAAAGAAAATTATAATATGTATGTGTATGTTGAAATGTGCGTCCGAACCAAAGCTCACACGAAATATACTCAAAAAATTATGAAAAGAAAAATGTGTTTTTGTTATAGCGTAACTAAATGGAAATGGATAGAATTGGAAAAAATATAAGAAAAGCAACAAAAACAAACAAAAAAAAATAAATTTTTTTTCAACACATAAGAAAGCAGAAAAAAATATTTTTCCATTCGGCTCACGAGTGGGATTTAGAAAGGATTTTCTTTCGTTTCGCTTCTGTTTTTTTTTTTTTGCTTTCTTCAAAAGGATAATAATAAAATAAATTCTTATTTTTTTTTTTTTTTTTTTTTTGCAAAAATAACAAAATATTGAGAATTTAAAATATGAAAATGAAAAAAAGAAATTTTTTTTTTTTTTTGAAATAGCACATATAAAAAGTACTTTGAAGGTATATATAGGATAAAAACGTTGTTATAACATGGATGGTTGGTCGCCATTATATACGATATCGTATCGTGGACAGTAAAATTTGATACATTATGTATGTAGGTGCCTAATACTATGCAAAAAACAAAAATCTAAAATGAAATAGAAATAAGTGGAAAAATAAAGATCTTATTTGAATTCTTATATATACTTTTAAGATTATTAATGGTTATAGTCTTGGAGGTGTTTGATAATTTTAGTTAAAATTCATTTCCATTGCAGAAATGCATGTTAACGAGGGTTTACGTTCTTAAATATATTAGAAAGAATAGTGGGGGGGGGGGGCGTGAGATCCACATTTGATTAGATGATTTACGGTAAAATTTTGAGTATTGGAATGGAAATTGTATGCAGTGTTCTCAGACGTCCCTGTAACTCTAAATAACAATTTAAAACAAACTCTTTTGACGTAAGTGTGTTGGCGCTGGAGTATAAAAGCGCCGGAGTATAAAGTATATTAGCGTTTGTTGGTGTGAAATTTAACGGCGAACGAAAGTACACTGAATTGCATTTTGAGAACGAAAACAAGATCATACAAAGCAAAGATATAAATATTGAAAAAGAAATAATAATTACCTGTTTGTTTTCTCATCAACATGTTAATGTTTTTAAATCCTGGGATATCGAATTTAATCCTTAAAACATTTAAACAATCATTATGTTGTGAGGTCATTTACTGTTCCCCTTCTATTATTATGCAACAATTGAAACAGCATCCTTACCACTGACAAAATAAGTAATTATTTGAAAAGAACCTGCTTATAACCTTTGACATCAATTACAAAAAAAAAAATAGGGTAAAATTTAAAAATTATGCACTCTTATATATTGACCCTCTTATACAGCATCACTAAGTTTTAATGATCCTTTCGTTGTATGATAGTTTTATATTGTTTTTTTTTTTTTTTTCTTTTTCATGTCCAGTTGATCTAGTTTTGATCTTGTAAGTTATAACAATATAGGTGTACCATAAATAGGTTGCTCTCGTAATAATAGATTGTTGAAAAGTATGGTGAATAAAATTGATGATATTCAAACAACGGATGACAATACAAACACTGGAAAAAAAATAAGTAAACGAATATTTAAAAAATTTAGGGGTTTTTAAATGATTTGCATTTAAATAATAATTGACGACTACAATGAATAATAATTGCTTTGTAGAATTTTAAACGGATGATAAAGACAGAAAATGTGAAGGCACATTTAATGAAAGTTTTTAATATTTAGCCAAAATAAGAAATGTAAAGAGGTCTAAAATCGCTAACTCAGCAGATAATAAAGGTACAAATTTCAGGTTATAGACTGACTACAAATTGGTAGAAGTCAACTTAAGACCAAGTTACTGCGGCCGTAAAGACTTATTATGACATTTTACTATCTACAGAGCGTTTATCACATATATAGCTCCCATATACTCATGAATCCGATTAAGCGGCACTTCAAACAAGTTCTAAAATATATGTTAAAAGGTAAATTAGTCGCTTCCTTACCAGTTTTATTTTCTTTACAGTAAAATGCACAGAAACGACTCCCAGTTTGTGTCAATTTGTGTTAAAGTGATAACCTAGTCTGAAGCATCATATAAGGAGATTGAAAGTGATTTTTTCCTTTCTCTTTGTATAACTCAAACGCTTGCCCTTTTTTGAGAAAGCCTTTGAGAAACGCTAAACGATGAGTTTGTCTACTTTATTTACAGCGTAGGATTTTAGTACTCGTGCTGTCTTAAATAAATTTTTCTATACTTTGTCATTCCAATGAATAATCTATGGAATTTATAATAGGTAAATGGTATATTTGCTGCAACGAGCTCCAATGTTGAAATATAAAAAAAAAAAGAATTTTCTTCTCTTAAGAAATGGACTCCACAATATTTCTATAAAAGGCCGCTCTCTGTATACATTTCAGCTAAAATTCAATTATTGAATTATGAAATTTTTCCGTAAAATTTGATGAACTTAAAACAAAATATTTCAATTTTCTTTCGAATGTTTTCTTAAATACTAGACTGGCTGTAGACATTTTATTTTTCAAAAATTTTCATTGTTATTTCTAAACTAAACAGATAACCATTGGCTCCTTTGTCCAAACATAAATTTTTTTGGAATTATAATGAAAAATTATTTTACGTCTATATTGCAAACAATATAATACAAAAAATAACTGAAAAAAACCAGACATAAAGACAACAGGATTTTGAATAAAAACAAAAAGAAAAAATTTTGAAAAATGAAAAATAAACTAAAACAAATGAAAAAAACACAAAAAAAAAAACAAAATTATAAATTTCATTTTTAGCTTTATGCAATTATACTATATGGGAATGAGTAACAGAGATAGACATATTATACGTATATATAAGTATATTTGTGGCTATAAAAGAAGTAGAGAGAGAGGACGTTCCAAAATGAAAATAAATAGGATAAAATATATTTTATGGTCCATTGGGTAGAAATATGAATGGTTATCGAAAAAAAAAAACAGCAAGAAAAACAAATATAAAAAATTGCTTATTTTTATCTGGCTTAAACCCCATCATATTCATAAATATATATAGGTAATATATATATATATATATAGGTATTATATATATATATATACAGTTAGTTGTGTGGAATATATTATTAAATTTATATACATTTATATTAATATTTTTCAGTTATATTTCTTGGTTTTCTTCGCCTTCTTCTTCTTCATCTGCTTCTCCATCGTACAGGATGTCATTTTATATATTCATATCCAAAATTATTATTCAAAAAAAAAAAAGTAAAGAAAAAAAAAATTGATACTATTTGATAGAATATAACTGTATACAACTGTGGACTTTGTCAGAGAGGCTTAAGGATATTTTTCTTATTTTGGTCTTTGGAATTATTATTTTTTTCTCTGTTATATAAAGATCTCTTCTTTCATACATTTACCAATTCAGAATACGAAACCATTTTCATACATATTTATTACGTTTTTAAGGTTTAAATTTAAAAAAAAAAAAAAAACAAAATGCAAAAAAATATTAAAGAGAAAAATATTCAAATGAAATTGAAAAAAAAATATTTTTTTTTGTGTATTTGTTCTTTTTGAGAAAATTCAATGTCCTTTTTTCTTACAATTCAGTTTTCATATATATCAAGTTATAAGAATAAGATAATTCCTTCTTTTTTTTTTTAGTTTTTTCTTCTTCTTTATCCTTTTTTATATATGCCCATCATATATTTAGAATTTGTATATGTATGCATGTATATGCATTGTAGAAAGGATTTTCTCGATTTTATACACATCTATATATTATGATGATATATATAAAAGTATAATATGTTCGATATTATTGCTAATAAGAATAAGGGATCAAAGAGTTGTCTATGTCCTGTTGTCGTTTTTTTCTTTTCGCAATATATCCGTTTTCTTATAACTAAATTTTTATTTTGTTTGTATTCTTTGTTTATTATAATTTTTATTTTGGAATTGATACAAAATTGAGGGAGTGCGTCCCCTTAATTTTTTGGTTTTTTTTTTTTTGCGTTTGTTGTTGTAAGGAAGGCATATATATAGATAGACCAAACAACATTAATTTTAAATTATATCAAAGTTCAATGAAGCTTATTTTGATATTATTATTGGATATATATACATATATATCCAATATATATATATATATATATATATATATATATATATATATATATCCAATATATATACATATATAATATATATATATAATAGTATGATATATAAGTATATAATTGTATAAAAAGAATGAATATATAATATTATTTTGCCTCCTTAAGAATCAAAATCTAAATATTACTTTTATACTATTTTATGATGTTAGAAAAAAAAAAAAGGAGGAAATATTTTTTTATTAGATTAATTTTTGAAATTTTTTTTTTTCTTTTTTTGCAATTTTATAATAGTAATATGAGTCTCAAAGTCAATCGAATGGAAATAATTTAATAATATTAATAAAAAAATAATGTAGAAACTATATAATATAGATAATGCTTAAATCGTACACACGTATTGTGAAGATTATATAGAAAATGTGATTGTATTTTAGGATATTTTGAAATTATTTTAATTATATTATATAAGTTTGATAATATAATAGTTTTCAATGAAATTGTATTATTTGTGATAATAATTCTAGTTAATGATAATGATTAATATTAGCGCCTTATTCTATATATATATATAAAATTAATGAGTATTTATGTATATACGTTATTGTACGCTATTGTACGTTTCTATAACGATTTTTATATTTCAATTCGGAATAAGAATATCTGAGGTTCGTATATTGGTGCTACTCCATACTGTGTAACGAGTATTTAGCATCACGGTCCATGATGAGCTTCTTTTTCTTCCGGCGGCAGTACCCAACGAGTTTTTCTACGTCTTAAGGAGGGGGGGTGGCATTGGTCTGCTCTCCAAAAAAGTACACTGAGGCACATATTAGTTTATGACTCCCAACGGCTTGCCGAAACTCGTGTTGCACTGTCACCAGATCGCAGGATTTGGAAGAAATTTAATAGATTTATTATAAGCCACAAATTGGATTTTGGTATTTCAGATTAATGTGAGAAAACCGATTAAAGTTTATTATATTGCAGACCCTTGATTTGCCCGCCATAAACCAATGTTTCCTGAAGGAATTCTTTGGTGAGCCTCCTGCTCAGACAACTAGATGCTGTTTTAGCATGATGGAGATTCACCTGGAGGTACCTTAATTCATGCATTGAGTTGAAAGAAATCCAATGACCCTAAAGGCACTTGAGAAACAGAATTTCCATTATAATACTACTATATGTATAATTCCGTTAATTTTTGCTAATTCTCGGAAAAAAGCCGAGAGTAACTGAAATGTGTAAATTTAGTGCTCATTAAAATTGTAAAGATATTGTATATACTTACTTGTTGGGAGCAAAAACATGAGCTTAATTGTACTATTTAAATTTTAAATGTGAATTCTCACCGAAAGCTTTTCATAGTCAATTCAAATTTATCATTAAACAATTTATTAATATCGACCCGATGCTATTTCACTTGACTACTCTTATATGGAACTATATGAAGTCTTCTTATATGGTACAATCGACAGTAACGTAATTTCAAAAGCAAAAAATAAAAAATTCTCGAAAAAAATTTTTTTATTTTTAATTTTTTCGTTTTCTGAAATAGAAAACCATTAAAATTATGTTTATTTTCAATACACACACATTAACTGATAATAATGGCGTACATCATATTTTAATATGTGAAAATTCTATTGTAACCAACAGATGTCCTTTCCATATATTACACAAATATTTTAAATATATTTTCAAGAAAAATATTGTTATATGTTTTCGTCCTTCTTCAAATAAATCATTATTCAACAATACAATTTCACTTTATTATATGGTTTTTTTTCTTTTCTCTCATTGTAACTCCATTCCTATTTTCATAAGCATAAGTGGAGGGCGGTTGGGTCCTATTTTAATATGTTTGTTTATTGTATGTATTTCAAAAGTATATATTATAATATATGCATTTATACTGACAATGGATAAAATATTTTCATAAAAGTGTAGCCATTTATTTTAGTCATTTATTTAGTTTTTTTTATATTCTTTTGTAATTTTAGCTAACCAAAAATTTGTACACGAAAAAATAGAAAATAAAAATTAAAAAGTTTTTGTTATAGCATAATATATTTATATAAGTATATATATAATACTTATATAACAGTACTTTACAGTATTTGTATTGTAAAGGATTAGCATATGCAATCTTGTATAGTATAGGGTTATTATATGCACTTTCTGGTTTTTTGAATATTTTTTAAAAAAATTCATCAAATTTTAAATTTTCAGAAAATTTTGTATATTTTAAAATCCCCATTATTCAGGTGAGTCTTACCTTATAAAGTCTAAATTAAAATACGTGGAAAAAGATTAAATTCTCTAAAATAATTTCAGGTTTTTATAAACCATCTTTGAGTTACCCTTGATATCGCAGTATATATTCTATAATTACATACTTTTAGGGGTAGAACAAAATTTTAAACAATGTAAATTTTACATATATAATGGCCCAATTAAATACAGCTATAGCTATTATATGATCAGTAAAAAACATGTATATTTTCGATGAGAACAGACATAAAAACCAGAAATAGAAGCATGGACGGGAGGAAATTTGCTTGGATATGCAAAAAATTTAGGATTTTTAATTTTGTTTTTTGAATAAGTCTGAGTGCGTACTGTACCCTGTACTATTTTAGTAAACAGAAATGTTTAAGTTCTTGTAATATCTCTATGGTATTATGCTAGATTCATACAAAACTACATACATACATACATTTACATGTGGTTTATATATATGCATACATAAATGTAATCATTCTTCAAAAATTCAAAAATTCCATATTCGCTGAGTTCATGATAATTTTAAAATTTTTTCTTCTTCTATTCTTATTTTTCTAACGTATTTCTTTTATAAAAGACGAATTTTATTTAAAAAGGACTCGCGATTTATACTTTTTTTTTCTAATTTTATTGCTTTTCATATACAAAAGATAAATAGTATGGTAGAAAATGGAAAAAATACAAAAAAAAAAAAAATCACTAAAAATGAAGAAAAATCATTTTCCATTTTCATCTAACCACTTTAAGGACATCATCATACAAGAGAGAAGGAAAAGAGATAATAAAAAAAAGAAAATAAAATAAAAAAAAAATCTGTCTGGCCACACAAAGGAAAAAAAAATTTTCATAATAAATTTTGAATGTTTGAAAGAAGGTGTGTGTGGTAAAAATTTTTTTAATAGCATTTTGTACATTTTTGTAAAAAGAAGGAGGGAAAATGTTGGGAAATGCGGGTAGATGGGAAATAAAAATTGTCTGTTATTTCACTTTTCGCGAATAAGTATAATAAATTTACTTATGGACTATCCGCGTTTTAATAATATGAGAAAAAGAAAAACCATTCAATTTTTTTATTGTTGTTTAGATTTTCTTTTTCTTTAATGTATGTTGCGTGTTTTTAAATATGTGAAGACATACGAACATTAGCGTCTTTATGTAAAATGATGACTGGAAAATTTTTCTGTATTTGCTTTGTATTTATATAGACTTTAGCATGTACAGGCAAATTGTAATGGAAATCATGCTATTATAAAGTAAAATATAAAATTTAAGTGGTTTTGATTGGGACACTTATTCTATTAATATTAAAATGCTTGGGATTATTTAGTATTATAGAGGGTCAAAACTAATAACATGAGAATGAGGTATGTATAAATGGAGAATTTCACTAAGCAAACCAGAATTTTTCCAAATTCCCTGAATTTCGGATTTCCTTTACGAACCCTAGGTGCAGCAGGCGATTTTCGAACAATAGAATTTGTATATCAAATAGTTCTCCTTAAACATATAACAGTTTTTCTTGGATATTAAAAACTCTAATTGAACACGAAAACTGCAACATTTTCGATGGTACATGAAAAATTTTCTTTGGATTTCATATTTAAATCCAATTGATTTGGTCAACTTATGCTAATTAGGATGATTTGTGGATTTGAAAGCTAAACTGTTAGCCCTATATTTGACTTAATGTTGACCTCAAAGTTCTTAGGGCTACATAGTTTTCATAATTATAAGCTTTCTACGTTGTATAACACTTAATTTTTAAAGCTTCTATCGTCAAAAATCGTAGAACAATAGCATCCCAATTCGTCATACATTATGAAGTTATAAATGTTATTTTCCTTAAGAAAAAAAAAATTAGTTTTTCTTCATGAATTTTCTTTCCTATAAAATTTTTTTTGTTAAAATTTTTGAATATCCTTTTCGGTTATTGGATTTGAAAAAAAAAAATTATCCTTGTTTTTTTTTTTTTGCACTTCGATTTTAACATTTGTCAAATGTCATTTACCAAATCAGGAAATTTCTGTTTTTTCGAAAGTAAACGAATTCTGTGTAAGAATTGAATTTATTATATGTATAAATAAAAAGTAAGTTTCAAAAGAAAAAAGGCGTAAAAATATTAGAAAAGATTTTGTTTTTTTATTCATGGCTAAGTTTTTGATTCTTATTATATAGGGTGTTTTGATGTTTCTCTCAGATTGAACTGATAAAGGAGTTAATTTGTTAATAAAGGAGTTGTAATATAACACTAATGATTAGCATATTTAGAAATACCAATATGAATAGATCTTTACTGAAACAAGCCCGTTACTGCTTCGTTTTCAAATTAATTTTGAAGATCCATAGTCGATTCGCGCTACCTTATGCAATTTGCAAGGAGGACCTTTGAATTGATCTCTAAATAGTTGTGATTTGATACCATTAAATTCTTCTACGCTGTGGCTATGTGAAGTCCTTAGTTTCTGATGGTAAATTTGGAACACTTATTGCTTAGGTGGTTACCATTGTTTGGGCTATTCATTTGATATACAGATTCCGATGAGTTTTTACTTAAAAGTATTACAATTTTCACTTTAATTGGCATTTGGAAAGCACCCTATATTTTATGATGCTGAATATGTTTAAAAAAAGAAAAAAATTATTTAAAATCAAATTGGTCATTTGTCATTTGCAGAAATATTAAAAATATTTTTTTTTTTATAGAAAAATAAATTTTGTAATATTTTATGAAGAATGATTTTTGCGCAGTAATTTAATATGCCGATTACAGATAATTTTTAAATTAACTATTTCGATTATAACTATTTCGTCTCAGTATTTAAAATTAGGCAACATGACGATGCAATCTAAACTGATTGAAGCATATTTTCCAAACAAAATTCTGTTTTTTTATGAAAAGCCTTATAGCATAGTTAGTGTCCGAGTATAGGAGTGACAAATATCTTTCATGTATATCTATATATTATGTTATTTGCCACATAAAAATGTGAGGTCATCTACCGGAATGAATTTTTAGAAATACTCTTCTCAATCCGTCCTTTGTATGTACATGCCGGTGTAGTTTCGGATGTTATATATTTTTGAGTGTTATACGTTGTTGTATGGCTTTGAATAGAGCGCTACAATTGTTAAATATTGCAATACGGTCTATTTTAATATTACGCATACAAAATTTGTTTCAATATCACTAAAAATTTTTTGAATACTTCCAATTTTTTTTCAGTTCAATCTCAAATATTAATTATCATCTTTATACCAATTAAATTATTTATCAATACAAACATTTTAATTATTAAAGTATTTCAGAAAATTTTTATTGAATTTATAAAAACAATTTTAATCAATTTTCATATAGAATTTTAATAAAATTTAACATATGAGATTTACATACATGATCCAGCACTTGATTTTATAATTAAATATAAAGTGTTTTGGGTATTTTGTCTTTATAATTTAATTATAAAGATTTTCTAATGTTGAGGATAAATCTGAAGTTAAGGATAAAGGACAAATGTGTACATACAGAATATTCTTATTTTATTTTTATTTTTTTTTTGTTTATGGAATATTGAGGATGAAGTATTCATATATTTGTAGATATACGCTTATTCGACCGGCCACAGATTACATATTTTTTGATTATAGTCTTAATTATTAAAATAATTGGTTTATGTCAGTTTTTTGGTTAGATCATATTATGAAAACTTATATAAATTATCTATATTGATATAATATATAAGTACATTTGTATATACTTGAAAGGTATGAACATATAAACGTAAACATTTGTTTCCGAATACTATAGGAATATTTTGCTTGAAATTCAAAAATTTTATAATACAAAGATTTTGGATTTAATTTTAGTTTATGAATAGAAAACCTGAATTCTGAATGTTGAAAGTGCACGTTTAAATCATTAATAGTAAATTATAAGTAAATTCGGAATGAATTCGGAATAAATCACCATTAACAAATTCTATAAGTTATAATAAATTATAAATGAATCGGAATGAATTAGGAAAAAAATATTTATCGTTAATTAATTAATATCATTAATAATTCGGAATTAGTAATAATTATTAATAAATTCGGAATAAATTCGGAATTTTAAAATTTACAAATTTTAAGAATAGCGGAATTAATATTCAAACTATTATGACACGCTCACTTTAAATTTTTAAATTTTTAAATTTTATATATAATAAACGCAAATATAATGTATGGCATATAATTTATGAATAGGAGGAAATGACTTATAATTTTCACTTCATATTCTTCAAAAATTTTATTTATTTATATATAAATGTATGTGGATTCAAATATTTCCCAAATGATTTAAAACTCCATTTATCTTAAAGGATTTTATTAAATGAAGAAGTCAAAAAATTCAATTTTCTATATTTTTATAAAAAGGATGGACAAGACATTTACTTAAATATTATATACGCACATACTTACACATAACATGTGTATATATATGTATTTACTCTACTCTTCAGTCATTATGAAGCTATATTTTATATATCCTTTCTTTTGGAAGATTACCTAGAATTTAAAATAATCTAATATTGTAAAACTATTAAAGTTTATGGAAAAGGATATTCAAGAAAATATTTTACCTATATATATATATATATCTGTACATATAATGTATATATATCATATATATATATAATGTATATAACATATATATACCTTTGTCTATATATATATATATATATATATATATATATATATATATATTGCCAAAGAATATATTTAAATATCTTTTAAGTTTTCTTTCTTATATTATATTCTTATATTTTTGTACATATATAAATTATGAATATACAAGTTATTTTATTGAAGAAAAGATTTAGGACTTTTACCCTCAATTAATTTATTTTTCAAAGAATTTTTAAGATCGAAAATGATTTTTATTGAAGTTGACTCTATATTATGCATCTACATACGAGTTTATCTATGTATATATATATATATATATAAATTAAGTATGTACAAGGAAACTAACTATAAATTTTCTTTTTAAAAGGAAATTTTCTTTAATAATATTCGGTCATATAAGAAAAAGGTGGTCGAAGTCATAACCTCTTTTCATAGTTCATAAATTATTTTAAATGCATGTATATTTTATGTATATATAGAATTAAATGAATTTTCTTAGTATTTAACCTCAAAAAATGGATCATTGTTATGGTTGGATTGATATAACCTGATGGTTTTTAAATTTTTTTTTTTTTGAAAAGGAGAGATTTTTATATGAAAAGAGTGGACATTTATTATTTAAGACAAGGGTTTTATACATAATTATTGTTCAAAAAAAATTATTATTAAAATAGTGAGAGAAATTTTCCTTTAAAATCTCGTATAATTAATTTTAATGTAGTTTTAAATAGTTGTATGTATATTATATATATACATATATGAATGTATTTTATGAATGAGTGTATAGGTACACGTTAAATTCATTTGAATCAATTTATTATAAAATAATTGTATAGGAAATTTTAATAGAATTGATAATTGCTTTTTATACATAAAAATTTTTTTAGTTACAAAAATTTAATTAGAAAGTGGTATTTTTAATTATTTATTATATGAAAGGTGCCCTTAATTAAGATAAAGTTTAATATTAAATGAGGCGCCACCTAGGGTATATTTACTCTATAATTCGTGGTTATTACGAAAACTTGTTGGGCTGAAACCCTTTTGTGGGCGGAATCGGGACAATCCATTGGGAACTAAGAAAGGAATCGGAGAGAAGGCGGCCGGAGCTTTGTAGAAGTTTTCTGGGGCTGCGAATAAGGAGCTAAGGAGCTAAGGAGATTATAACCGGAAGCGATTTAAGAAGATTATAGGGATAAGCAAAAATCAGGTAAAAATTCTCACTGGGGCTTGTCGGGTCACTGCAGACTTTGGGGGGCACCTCAACAAGCTTGCCTTGGAAAGTAAAGACATTTGCAGAATTTGTGGGCAAGAAACCTGATTTAGATTCTCGTTGAGAACCCCCGTCCCCCCTAAGTTATAAATCTTTTGACTGAATATATACGAATAGATTTTTTTCTTCTGAGAAATGAAGATTTTGGTCACTTACTCGTATTTTATAATTTACATCAGTATCAGATTTTATTCCATATGAGCCTTGTAATCCCAATATTATTATTATGAATAAATTGAATTTGTATTTAGCAAAATCCTAATAAACATTGCAGAGCACCCAGCAGTTTCAGTTTTCTCAATTTTATCAAATTTTTAAAAACATAATTAAGGTGAAATTTAAAATTCACTTAAATTTTCTAAATTCGAGTACCAAAACTTTTAAAAATTAATATGTAAGTATACTAGTATATACAAGATAGAATTGAAAATAAAGAAAACTATAACATATTGGAAAATTATTAAATATTTTCTCTTTAATCGCCTTAAATTTTTTCTAGAAAAAAATAATGAAAAATTCATTTTTTTTTTCGGTTTTTTTTTGGTCGTATAATTTCAAATTACTTTTTCTTATTATTATTTCTTTTATATTAGTGTTAAACAAAAAAAATAGAAATTTATTCTTTAAAATTGAATTTTTATGAAAACACCTCTACATATACACACATTCATATGTATATATGAGTATATTATACCTTAATGTCCTTGATTAAATATTCCTTGTGTTCAATTGATTTGCACACAATTTTCATTTGGAATTCTATTTTCCGTCTGGTTTTTTGTTTAGTTTTTATTTTTTTTTTTGTTTTCTTCTTATGCTCATATATAAAAAGAATTCAAATTCAAAAAAAAAAAAATATCCCAAGTAATCAAAAGTTTCAATTCAATTTTCAATTTTTATAGGAGTACAACATAGACACACACACCCAGTCAGCCCCAATAGAAATAAAGATACAAAAAGATAAGAAAAAGAAAAACAAATAAACTGAGGAGAACTAAAAGCATCATATATAAAAAAAATTTAGAATTTCAAAAATACAATGAAAATCTAATACTTGTACATACATCCTTCATACAAATATATGAAATTACATAATATACAAACCTTAAGTACAAATGAAAGCCTTGTAAATATTACGTATATATAACTACATACAATATGTACATTGTATAACATTAAAAGAGAGGATGTAAAACATCAAAGTCTAAACAGAATGATGGGAAGCCTTTTAACAATAATACCAAAGAAAGATAAAAAATAAGAAGAAAATTAGAAAATTAAAAAAAAAAATAAGACGGCTATTTTTGTAATTCATTTTGTCCCAATATAACTTAACTATCCTGGATCCTTTTATATGTGTACTCATCATCATCCACATCATTATCATCGGCATCATCATCGATGTCTATTTTTAATGTATAAAGAGCAAATAGTACAATAATTTAAAATTGTATGTAAGTATGTATGTAAGTATTATATATTATATAATATGTGAAAATATATTGAAAAATTTTCTTTTTATATATACAAAATTGGTTACAGTTTTGTTTGATTTTTCTGCCGTTCTATTCATCAGAAATAATAATAATAAAAATATAGAATACTGCAGGATAAGCTTATTTTCGCTTTATATGTAAGATGACGAGCAAGGCAAAGGTACAGGATGGAAAATGACTGTGTTAGCTACTTATAATGTACGTACTTTACATTATAGTGTATGTATATATTATTAAAAGGAATATCTCTATTGGAGAAATTTAAAGATTTTGAGTTGGATATGTTGGTCGTGCCGTGGTAACTATGAAATAAGGAAAAGAATTTTTAAGAAAACCAAAATGAAAAAGAGAAAAAAAAAATTTAAATACAAAATTTAATCATTGTTTTGAAATTTTTTTTCTAGACAAAATAAGGTCTTTGTGAAATGAACTGGAGTTGAGGACTCTACTAGTGGTACAGTTTAAAAATGAAAGTGTTGAAATTTTGTTCTCAAATTTTACGTTGATGTCTTTGATGTTCTTCTGAATTTTATTGCGTACCTCTATATTTTTATATTTTATGTATGAAAAATAATTGTAAAGTTCCGAATCAAAATCAAATTTTGGCCCACTTTTTACAAATTCTAAACATAATGATGTTATATAATTCTCTACCCAATGAATGCAATTTAATTTCGGGTCGTCTCTTTAATTCAATTGTTCTACAGTTCACATGTTCATTATAGTGTCTATTTTCATTTTATTTTGTTTGTTTAAGATATTTTTAATTAGCTGCATTTGGATATTTCTGGACTCTGGAAGAATATGAGAAGAATATATTTCTGATATGGTTATAACTGCTCTTCAAGTAGACTTGAGTATATGATAAAGGAATTTATAAATTTTTATTTTCGGAATCACTTATTCGCTTGTTAAACAACCCACTAGTTTATTTCATTTTCGAAACATAATCAATTGGTAAGTTGAAAAATTGATATCAAATGAATTGTTGTTAAAAATTTTGTTACACTCTGTATAATTGTTTAAGAATTTTGTTAAGGTTTTCTAGTTCCTTTGAATTTCTTTAGGTTTTGTTTGTTTTTTTTTTTTTTTTGAAATTCAATTTTATCATCTAACTAACTGAATATGTACATTTCGAATGATGACAGTTCCATTATATAGGTGAATAATATAAAGAATAAATTTTCTTCATTTTTCACAAAGGTACAATGATACCCTCATATATATAAATATTGAATAATATATAACTGTTATATTCAGAAATGTAACCATCATTTGCTCAAATTTCAAAAGAAATTGGAATATTTTGAAAAAAAAAATGGAAAATAAAATAAAAATTTTTTTTTTTTTAAAAAAGAAGAAAATTCGGCCAAAAGGCGATATAAATAAGCCATTAAAGAAAATTAATTATAAAGAAGCATTCGAATTAAAAAATTGGAAACTATTCAAAATTCATTAAATAGAGGGGGATCTTCACAAAATAAATTTTATTTTTAATGCTACCAATAGCTTTTCTTGAAGTATGCTATAAGTAAATGGTAGTTTTAAGAATATTTGGAAGGGATAGAGGGGACGCTGCGAAACTTGGTCAAAAGACAATTTAAGCTTATGTATATAAAGATCGGAAGGTTGAATATTGAATTCTTCTACAATATTTTTTTTAAAATTCTACTATCAAAATCAATATTTTTTTTTAATTCGTTTGATCCTTTCAAAGGAAACCAATATTAATATCAAAAGACTTTTATTCCTTAGAAATACTTTTAAAAAATTTTCACATAGCTGATATTATATAATGGCTATAAGCATACATACATATACATATATGTATGTATTAAATTCAAAATTCTAAGAAAAGAAAGCAAGAATAAACTTTTAAATAAAGGTTTACAAATATTAGCAAAGAGCAATAAGTTTTCAACTATAAGAAAAAATTCCGAATTTTTGAAAACCATTACAAATCGAATATTTTTGTTACAAAGTGTGTCATTTTAATAATGTGGATTGTATATATATAAAGATTTTGTTTTTTGTTTTATAGTAGTTGTTTTGTAGATTTCTTTTATTTTCACAATGAGCGGATTATGAAACCGATACATATTTCATAACGGCAGGCAATTGTTCTTTCCATCTTAATTAAGAAAGTTCTTCTCACAGCTGCTTGGGGTGGATTGAAATCGGGTTCGTTTACTTTTATGTAGATTCTGTCAAGATGACGGGGAGACATTCTGTTTGAGTGTTCTGTTCTGGGCGAGGATTTCTCAGTCTTTGGGAGCTCAAGTTTTCTGAGTTTTAAGTGTTCCTTGAAGAATATTTTCACGTATTTACTTGGAATTAGGTTAATTTAATTGAAATATGGGAGGGATACAATAAGCCATGACTAGCTGCGGTGGTCAAAGGGGAGTAATTTCTTTACCTATATCTCCCTTCAAGAAGTTTACAATCTACAATGTGTATATGAAGAAATTATTTATAATTTTTTTAAAATAAATTTAGAAAAAATATTAAAATTTTTGATTATTTGCCCTTTTTTCTTATACAAATTCTTAGTTATTCAAATTTTAGAGCAACATAATGAATAAATGTGCCCTATTTATTAAAATTAATATACAGTATTGCCTCCATAATATTGGACAAAATAATGCAGCTGCCAAAAAAAAATTCAGTACTCGCCGCAAACTTTTTTTATAGCCATTTTTTACAGCTCTAAACCAAATGAAAAAGGGATCTTATAACAGAGACTCCAACTGTACACCCTGTGGTTTATGAGAATGTTAATATATTTCCAATACAAATGCTCTAATCTGTATGTTAAATATATGTATATTTGAACGTAAATATTAGTCTGAATTTAACATATTATAATGTATATAGGTATCTTGGTATATTCGAATGTGGTTTAATATCATTTATGTATAGAAAGAAAATGATAGTAGAAAATCTTATTATCCATTGGATATTTTATATACTTATCCAATTTTATAATAAGCTTTTCTTTATTAATACATAATACAAGGGTACATATGAATGTGTAAATAAGTATATATGTGTGTGCAGGCTTGTTTGTACAATTCAAATTTATATGAATGGTACGGTACATACAAAAGTTTATAAATGAAGTTCTCACCTTTGAATGTGAATTAGAAATAAATAAATTTGTATATGTATATGAGGTAAATAGCTTGGCTTGAGAGTGGATGATAGCATGGCTATATAAAGAGTGTCCCGCGTTATATTTTTAAGGATGAAGTTATTTTCTCTTTTTGTGATTTTATTGTACTTGTTTTTTTCTTTTTTTCGGTTAAAAAATAAGGAAATAAAGTTTGCATTTGATAAAAAAAAAATTAGAAAATTTTCTATTTCTCTTGTAGAGCTTTTATTTTTTTTTTTGGTATCAATGGGAAAAAATTCGAATAGGAATTAAATTTGAAAAGAATTTTTTTTTATTTGCATTATAGGGATTTTTTGTTTATAAAATCTATATATAGACGCTTCGGTTCCTATACAAATTATAAAGACTGAACTTTTGGGTCGAGTACACATTTTGAAATTATTAAATGAGTGTTATAAAAAGCGTGACTTTTTTTTTGTTAAGGTTAAAATTCAAATATCGTATAATTTGTATATGGCAACTTAAAGCAAGTCATAACATTTACATGGACATTTACTTGTAGCATTTAAACAAAGACTTTTAAGGTCAAGTACACTCAAAAATTTAATTATATCTGCTATAATTTTGTATGCTTCTAGTGATAAAAGCATGCAGAGATCAAGGTAATGGGAAAAATAACATTTTCTGCAATTATTTATTTATTGCAATGAATTCTTAACATTCGCTGCTACTTTTTTTTATCTTATGCTACTAATAAATACAAGTCGTTTTCGTTACTCGAGAGGCCTAGATTCAATTGAAAATGTAATCATAAAATCTAGTTACATATTTTACGTGTAACAAATCAGCCCTGTATACCACAACAGAAAAAATATGTATTCAATATGGAGGCAGAAATATTACAGAATTTTATAATTTTTTCAGAAACTTGAGATATAAACTTGTAGCTATATTTTTTGTCTACTAAAATAGTGACCAGTTCAGGGTATACCTCCAAAGTTTTGGAGGTTCCAACTATATATATAAGATATTTAGGTGAAATTCCATTATTCCTATATTTCAATAGTAGTTTGAATAAATTACCTTATATATACTTTATAATCTATATAATAAAAATCTCTATATATATGTACAGAAATATATAAATGAACTTTGAACAAATATAAAAATTATGACTTGCATTATAAGGTCTTCAGGAACGAATGAATAAAATGACGATTTCCTTTTTTTTTTTTAAATGGGCTTATTTCGTTTCATAAATTGCTAGGCTTGTGTGCTAGTATTTAACAAGCTTTTTATATTGTGTTATTCTATATTGTGTATAAAAGGTTTGAGGATATTAGGTTCTATGACAAAAATATAGAGTTGTTTACGTTTTTATGTAAAAATAAGGGGTTTTTTTACGTTTTTTAATATATATTGTGTTTTTTTCATTTGATATGGAAAATTCCGGAGTTTATGTATTTTTAACGGAAGATCCTAGATTGCTATTAAGTATTCTATTTTGTGTATAAAAGGTTTGAGGATGTTAGGTTCTATGACAAAAATATAGAGTTGTTTACGTTTTTATGTAAAAAAAAGGGGTTTTTTTTACGTTTTCTAATATATATTGTGTTTTTTTCATTTGATATGGAAAATTCCGGAGTTTATGTATTTTTAACGGAAGATCCTAGATTGCTATTAAGTATTCTATTTTGTGTATAAAAGGTTTGAGGATGTTAGGTTCTATGACAAAAATATAGAGTTGTTTACGTTTTTATGTAAAAAAAAGGGGTTTTTTTTACGTTTTCTAATATATATTGTGTTTTTTTCATTTGATATGGAAAATTATGGAGTTTATATATTTTTAACGAAGGATCCTAGATTGCTATTAAGTATTCCATGTTGTGTATAAAAGGTTTGAGGATATTAGGTTCTATGACAAAAATATAGAGTCGTTTACGTTTTTATGTAAAATAAGGGGTTTTTTACGTTTTTTAATATATATTGTGTTTTTTTCATTTGATATGGAAAATTCCGGAGTTTATATACTTTTAACGAAGGATCTTAGATTGCTATTAAGTATTCTATGTTGTGTATAAAAGGTTTGAGGATATTAGGTTCTATGAGAAAAATATAGAGTTGTTTACGTTTTTATGTAAAAAAAAGGGGTTTTTTTACGTTTTCTAATATATATTGTGTTTTTTTCATTTGATATGGAAAATTCCGGAGTTTATGTATTTTTAACGGAAGATCCTAGATTGCTATTAAGTATTCTATTTTGTGTATAAAAGGTTTGAGGATGTTAGGTTCTATGACAAAAATATAGAGTTGTTTACGTTTTTATGTAAAAAAAAGGGGTTTTTTTACGTTTTCTAATATATATTGTGTTTTTTTCATTTGATATGGAAAATTATGGAGTTTATATATTTTTAACGAAGGATCCTAGATTGCTATTAAGTATTCCATGTTGTGTATAAAAGGTTTGAGGATATTAGGTTCTATGACAAAAATATAGAGTCGTTTACGTTTTTATGTAAAATAAGGGGTTTTTTACGTTTTTTAATATATATTGTGTTTTTTTCATTTGATATGGAAAATTCCGGAGTTTATATACTTTTAACGAAGGATCTTAGATTGCTATTAAGTATTCTATGTTGTGTATAAAAGGTTTGAGGATATTAGGTTCTATGAGAAAAATATAGAGTTGTTTACGTTTTTATGTAAAATAAGGGGTTTTTTACGTTTTTTAATATATATTGTGTTTTTTTCATTTGATAAAGAAAATTCCGGAGTTTATATACTTTTAACGGAGGATCTTAGATTGCTATTAAGTATTCTATGTTGTGTATAAAAGGTTTGAGGATATTAGGTTCTATGAGAAAAATATAGAGTTGTTTACGTTTTTATGTAAAATAAGGGGTTTTTTACGTTTTTTAATATATATTGTGTTTTTTTCATTTGATATGGAAAATTCCGGAGTTTATATACTTTTAACGGAGGATCTTAGATTGCTATTAAGTATTCTATGTTGTGTATAAAAGGTTTGAGGATATTAGGTTCTATGAGAAAAATATAGAGTTGTTTACGTTTTTATGTAAAATAAGGGGTTTTTTACGTTTTTTAATATATATTGTGTTTTTTTCATTTGATAAAGAAAATTCCGGAGTTTATATACTTTTAACGGAGGATCTTAGATTGCTATTAAGTATTCTATGTTGTGTATAAAAGGTTTGAGGATATTAGGTTCTATGAGAAAAATACAGAGTTGTTTACGTTTTTATGTAAAATAAGGGGTTTTTTACGTTTTTTTATATATATTGTGTTTTTTTCATTTGATATGGAAAATTCCGGAGTTTATATACTTTTAACGGAGGATCTTAGATTGCTATTAAGTATTCTATGTTGTGTATAAAAGGTTTGAGGATATTAGGTTCTATGAGAAAAATATAGAGTTGTTTACGTTTTTTATGTAAAATAAGGGGTTTTTTTACGTTTTTTTAATATATATTGTGTTTTTTTCATTTGATATGGAAAATTCCGGAGTTTATATACTTTTAACGAAGGATCTTAGATTGCTATTAAGTATTCTATGTTGTGTATAAAAGGTTTGAGGATATTAGGTTCTATGAGAAAAATATAGAGTTGTTTACGTTTTTATGTAAAATAAGGGGTTTTTTACGTTTTTTAATATATATTGTGTTTTTTTCATTTGATAAAGAAAATTCCGGAGTTTATATATGTACTTTTAACGGAGGATCTTAGATTGCTATTAAGTATTCTATGTTGTGTATAAAAGGTTTGAGGATATTAGGTTCTATGAGAAAAATATAGAGTTGTTTACGTTTTTATGTAAAATAAGGGGTTTTTTACGTTTTTTAATATATATTGTGTTTTTACCGACCGTATTGTGTAAACAATAGGTAGGTTATGTGATGGCAACAAATTTTGCATATCGAGTTTTCGGTGAGAACGTACTTCTCCATAGTAGGGAAGTGTAAATAAACTATTTTTAACAACCTGTCGGTCTGTCGGTCTGTCGGTCTGTCGGTCTGTGTGTGCACGCGTGTATCTCAAGTTCGGCTGAACCGATTTTGATGAAAATTTTATATGTAAGTTTGTTTCCACCATGGCACGGATCGATCAACTTTTGGTATATATCAGGCATCGGGAACTGCACTTTTTAGCGGGCCTGTTTTACCTTTTTTCAACATTTTGAAGAAAATATTCAAACCGATTTACTTGAAATTTTATATATAAGCTCAGCTCGACCGTCCGCAAAAATTCGTATGTTTTGAAAGAAATCAGGCATCGGCAACTAGACGTTTACTACGGGCCAAATATACATTTTTGTGTATATAAAGAGAAATAATCAACCGATTTCATTGAAATTTAATTTATGAATTCCCCGTATTAAAACAATGAACATGTAAATTTTTTGGAAAGATCAGGCATCGGCAACTAGACGTTTACTACGGGCAAAATATACATTTTTGTGTATATAAAGAGAAATAATTAACCGATTTCATTGAAATTTAATATATGAATTCCTCGTATTAAAACAATGAACATGTAACTTTTTTGGAAAGATCAGGACTCGAGAACTGATTGCGGGCCGATTTTACATTTTTCAATATATCCACAGAACAAATTGATAGAATTTTCTTGAAATTTGATATTTGAGTTCTGGTTGTTACCGAAACTAATTGGCGAGCATTTCAGGGAATTCGGGTAGCACAAAGCGAAACTCTACTAAGAGCCAAATTTACATTTTTCTAAGTATGTTAACTATAAGCTACTAATGTCCTAAAAATTGGAAAGAAGTATTTAACAGACATTTTTATAATATTCATAACACTTTCATTTAACTAGACAATACACAATGCGGTCGGTTATGTGCTGACCACATCAGATTTTTTTCATTTGATATGGAAAATTCCGGAGTTTATATACTTTTAACGAAGGATCTTAGATTGCTATTAAGTATTCTATGTTGTGTATAAAAGGTTTGAGGATATTAGGTTCTATGAGAAAAATATAGAGGTTGTTTACGTTTTTATGTAAAATAAGGGGTTTTTTAACGTTTTTTAATATATATTGTGTTTTTTTCATTTGATATGGAATATTCCAGAGTTTATATACTTTTAACGGAGGCTCTTATATTGCTATTAAGTATTCTATGTTGTGTATAAAAGGTTTGAGGATATTAGGTTCTAATGAGGAAAAATATAGAGTTGTTTACGTTTTTATGTAAAATAAGGGGTTTTTTACGTTTTTTTAATATATATTGTGTTTTTTTCATTTGATAAAGAAAATTCCGGAGTTTATATACTTTTAACGGAGGATCTTAGATTGCTATTAAGTATTCTATGTTGTGTATAAAAGGTTTGAGGATATTAGGTTCTATGAGAAAAATATAGAGTTGTTTACGTTTTTATGTAAAATAAGGGATTTTTTTTACGTTTTTTAATATATTATGGTGTTTTTTTCATTTGATATGGAAAATTCCGGAGTTTATATACTTTTAACGAAGGATCTTAGATTACTATGAAGTATTCTATGTTGTGTATAAAAGGTTTGAGGATATTAGGTTCTATTAGAAAAATATAGAGTTGTTTACGTTTTTATGTAAAATAAGGGGTTTTTACGTTTTTTAATATATATTGTGTTTTTTTCATTTGATAAAGAAAATTCCGGAGTTTATATACTTTTAACGGAGGATCTTAGATTGCTATTAAGTATTCTATGTTGTGTATAAAAGGTTTGAGGATATTAGGTTCTATGAGAAAAATATAGAGTTGTTTACGTTTTTATGTAAAATAAGGGGTTTTTTACGTTTTTTAATATATATTGTGTTTTTTTCATTTGATAAAGAAAATTCCGGAGTTTATATACTTTTAACGGAGGATCTTAGATTGCTATTAAGTATTCTATGTTGTGTATAAAAGGTTTGAGGATATTAGGTTCTATGAGAAAAATATAGAGTTGTTTACGTTTTTATGTAAAATAAGGGGTTTTTTACGTTTTTTAATATATATTGTGTTTTTTTTCATTTGATAAAGAAAATTCCGGAGTTTATATACTTTTTAACGGAGGATCTTAGATTGCTATTAAGTATTCTATGTTGTGTATAAAAGGTTTGAGGATATTAGGTTCTATGAGAAAAATATAGAGTTGTTTACGTTTTTATGTAAAATAAGGGATTTTTTACGGTTTTTTAATATATATGGTGTTTTTTTCATTTGATATGGAAAATTCCGGAGTTTATATACTTTTAACGAAGGATCTTAGATTACTATGAAGTATTCTATGTTGTGTATAAAAGGTTTGAGGATATTAGGTTCTATGAGAAAAATATAGAGTTGTTTACGTTTTTATGTAAAATAAGGGGTTTTTTTACGTTTTTTAATATATATTGTGTTTTTTTCATTTGATAAAGAAAATTCCGGAGTTTATATACTTTTAACGGAGGATCTTAGATTGCTATTAAGTATTCTATGTTGTGTATAAAAGGTTTGAGAATATTAGGTTCTATGAGAAAAATATAGAGTTGTTTACGTTTTTATGTAAAATAAGGGGTTTTTTACGTTTTTTAATATATATTGTGTTTTTTTCATTTGATAAAGAAAATTCCGGAGTTTATATACTTTTAACGGAGGATCTTAGATTGCTATTAAGTATTCTATGTTGTGTATAAAAGGTTTGAGGATATTAGGTTCTATGAGAAAAATATAGAGTTGTTTACGTTTTTATGTAAAATAAGGGGTTTTTTACGTTTTTTAATATATATTGTGTTTTTTTTCATTTGATAAAGAAAATTCCGGAGTTTATATACTTTTAACGGAGGATCTTAGATTGCTATTAAGTATTCTATGTTGTGTATAAAAGGTTTGAGGATATTAGGTTCTATGAGAAAAATATAGAGTTGTTTACGTTTTTATGTAAAATAAGGGGTTTTTTACGTTTTTTAATATATATTGTGTTTTTTTCATTTGATAAAGAAAATTCCGGAGTTTATATACTTTTAACGAAGGATCTTAGATTACTATGAAGTATTCTATGTTGTGTATAAAAGGTTTGAGGATATTAGGTTCTATGAGAAAAATATAGAGTTGTTTACGTTTTTATGTAAAATAAGGGGTTTTTTACGTTTTTTAATATATATTGTGTTTTTTTCATTTGATAAAGAAAATTCCGGAGTTTATATACTTTTAACGGAGGATCTTAGATTGCTATTAAGTATTCTATGTTGTGTATAAAAGGTTTGAGGATATTAGGTTCTATGAGAAAAATATAGAGTTGTTTACGTTTTTATGTAAAATAAGGGGTTTTTTACGTTTTTTAATATATATTGTGTTTTTTTCATTTGATAAAGAAAATTCCGGAGTTTATATACTTTTAACGGAGGATCTTAGATTGCTATTAAGTATTCTATGTTGTGTATAAAAGGTTTGAGGATATTAGGTTCTATGAGAAAAATATAGAGTTGTTTACGTTTTTATGTAAAATAAGGGATTTTTTTTACGTTTTTTAATATATATTGTGTTTTTTTCATTTGATAAAGAAAATTCCGGAGTTTATATACTTTTAACGGAGGATCTTAGATTGCTATTAAGTATTCTATGTTGTGTATAAAAGGTTTGAGGATATTAGGTTCTATGAGAAAAATATAGAGTTGTTTACGTTTTTATGTAAAATAAGGGATTTTTTTACGTTTTTTAATATATATTGTGTTTTTTTCATTTGATAAAGAAAATTCCGGAGTTTATATACTTTTAACGGAGGATCTTAGATTGCTATTAAGTATTCTATGTTGTGTATAAAAGGTTTGAGGATATTAGGTTCTATGAGAAAAATATAGAGTTGTTTACGTTTTTATGTAAAATAAGGGGTTTTTTACGTTTTTTAATATATATTGTGTTTTTTTCATTTGATAAAGAAAATTCCGGAGTTTATATACTTTTAACGGAGGATCTTAGATTGCTATTAAGTATTCTATGTTGTGTATAAAAGGTTTGAGGATATTAGGTTCTATGAGAAAAATATAGAGTTGTTTACGTTTTTATGTAAAATAAGGGGTTTTTTACGTTTTTTAATATATATGGTGTTTTTTTCATTTGATATGGAAAATTCCGGAGTTTATATACTTTTAACGGAGGATCTTAGATTGCTATTAAGTATTCTATGTTGTGTATAAAAGGTTCGAGGATATTAGGTTCTATGAGAAAAATATAGAGTTGTTTACGTTTTTATGTAAAATAAGGGATTTTTTTACGTTTTTTAATATATATGGTGTTTTTTTCATTTGATATGGAAAATTCCGGAGTTTATATACTTTTAACGAAGGATCTTAGATTACTATGAAGTATTCTATGTTGTGTATAAAAGGTTTGAGGATAAATAAAGGAATATATGGTTTATATATATCTATAGGGAAAAAATAACTATCAACTAGCCTTATAAATAAATAAATTAGATTCATAATTTTTTTATTTTCCCCAAATATTAGAGTGTATATATGAATTTTAAGAAGAATATTGAAAAAAAAATAAAAATGAGAATAAAAAAATAGTTATGAATGAGAAAGAAAGAATGTATCGAACGCCTTATACTAGTCAAGCCAGCCTTACACAAAAAAATATAATAATCGTTCTACATTCATACATATACATAATAATATGTACAATTGTATGTATTGGGGTGGTTCTGAATATTTTTGCTTTATTAAGGAATTTTAACAATCTTTTTTTTTTTTGGTCATATACACATGTGCATATATAAATATAGATTTTTTTCTGCAATATATATAAAGGATAATATAAGGATATTGGAATGAATATATTAGGACGTGATGTGCGTCCAAAAAGTTATTATCTATCCGCTTCTTTTTTTTTCTTTATTTTTTTGTTGTTGTTGATTTTTTGTTGGGATTAAGAAAAGTTGGGGGAATTTATTTTTTTTTTTTTGTATATATAATATATTTCATGATTATAAAACGTGGAACTAGAATAAAAAATGAAAATAAAAAGTAAAAGGGTTCGGAACTTTAATCCTTTTCAAAAAAAAAAAAAAAGAAAACCAAAAAGTTATTCTTACTTTATTTATAGCTTAAAATTTTTTGGATATATTCGGGTACTTAATAATACTATATTGTTAGGCATATAAGTATTTTATGATATAAACCCATATATATCACATATATGTATATATGTGATATATATCTCAATATGTTATGCAATGATATATGTGTTTTTGTGTTTAGAAAATTATTTAACAGTTTTGAAAATTTTGTAAATATTATTAAAAATTTTTTTTTATACATATGCATATTGCTTTGGTATATTTGTTTTTTTATGTTATAGAAGGATAATAATATAAAAACTTGATCATATTTCGCTTTCCTGGATTATATAGTATTTAAATGTATTCAAAAATATATGTTTATATTTAAGTATATTTGCATGTATACTAGCAAGGATAGGACACCAAATGAAAAGAAAAACGAAAAAAAAAAATAAAAAGTTATAAGCTCTCTTAAAAATTTTTAAAGTAAATTTTAATAATAACGCTTATATAATAATAATTTCTAAAAATATAGATAGTGAATAGTCTGTTTATAAATGGTATATATATACTCTTGAAGTACATAATGTGAATATTTATTTAAAATTATTAAATAAAAAAATATTTGTGTGAGGGACGATAGTATGTTTAGTTATAAAAATTTTCAAAATTTAAAAAATTAATTTCATTATTTAATATAAATTAATGACCAAACACACATTGTAACTATTACTCGCCACTTATCCAACGGCGCGATTAAGAAATTGGTTCCGATTTTCTAAGATATCATTCACTAACCCTACACTTATCCCAGGAGCGATGTAGTATAAAAAACAAATAGATTGAATAAATTACTATAAATGGCTTAAGCTATAGATGGACTCTTACGATTATTAGACTCTTAGAATATGATTTTTTACGTATATCAAATTCAATTCCATTCTATTGTTAAAATATTTGGTACACAATTAATAACAGCAAAATGTACACTTTCTTTAAAACCAGAAAAAGCAGGATAAAAAATTTCTTATATTTTTTTTCACAGAAAAATGAAGGAAATTTTTGCGTATACTCGTAATAATTTTTCAGTACAGAAATATTTTTAGCTTCAAATATTTATGGTTTAAAAAGAATCTCTACTAAAATATCCGTACTGAGTATATTTCAAATAGTATCATAAAACAATTATTGTGTATATTCCTTAATATTTTCAAAAGGACATTCTCATAAGATTTTTTTTCTGTATATATTTCGTGAATAGAAGTTATCGCAATTAAATTTATTTTGTAACATTCTGCATACATTCTAAAATCAAATGGTGTTTGGTTAGAAATTAAGCAATAGAAAGAAAAGTTAGAGCTGCTATAGGACAGAGCCGAGTCGTGGTTAAAAATTTTGTAGAAATCTTAGAAACTAAAATTAGTATACTAAAATTAACTATGCAGAACAGATGGATGGGGTAACCAAAAAAATTATTCAAGGCAGAGAAATTAAAAAAATTTTTTCTCCTCGAATCGAACTCGAATAAGTGAGTTACCGTTTCCTAGGCGGATGCTTTACCAACTGAGCCACGATAGTATTAAGAAATTTCCGGCAAATTGTTCTCCATAATCCATATTGCTTTATAACAGTAATCATCATAATAACAAAGCATTGTTTAAAATTTTTAATCAAGCATTATTAAATTCCTTGTATGTGCATCTTGCACTTTATTTTTTGTGGTCAAAAAAAAAAATTAAAAAAAAAAAAGGTCCATACAAATTTTTTTTTCTTTAAAATTTCAATTTATTTAAAATTTATTGTTTTATTCTTTTGGTTTTAATTTTAAAACAAATAAATTGCACACATGGGGCGCACGTTTTATATATACCCTTGTTTATACCCTTGAATAATTTTCAAGTAGATATACATATTTACATTTAATATATTTTAAACGGATTTCATTTATTTAGATTTTTTATACTTTTAAATCTTCACCTCAAAACCGATAATTTATTTCTTGAAATTTTTTTTTTTTCTAAGGTTTTTTTTCTTCTTAAAAATTCGTTTTATAGTTAACCAATATGTGGCAATTTTTAATATGGTTAAAAAGAAGTTTTGAAAACCCTCTCAATTTATTATAGACTTTTTAAAAATAAAATATTGACTGTAATTTTAAAACAAATATGGCTATTGTTAAATAAAATGCAGAAAATTTGTAGATAAAAAATAATAGAAATTGCTTCTTATATTCGTTTACATGTGCATGTGTATATATTTGAATACAATCCTTATATGCACATAATATATATGTATATAATTTAAAAATGCAAAATATTTTATATTTTTTTTTACCATATGTGGTTTTTATTACATTTTCATCCTTATTTTACGATATATATGAATTGAGTATTGATTAATGATTTTTTCTTTTACAATTTGAAATTAAGAAAATGTGTGGTATATGTTGAGGTTATGTGCTTAATTAAATGGATATTTACTTGATAATTGTACTTAAAATTTGTAAAAATTGGTATATCTTATATATTGGCTAGAAAATGCTCCCAAAAATATTTGAAAATATTCAAAAAATTTTCGAATTGCATAATATTTCTTCATTCTAGATGCATCGTACTACAATTCGTAATATGCTGCATTTAGAATGAGTATATAGATGCCGCATAAAATATCTCTATATATCTCTTCTAGTTTAGCCAGGATATGGCATTTAAATATCTTTTAGAAAAGATTCACATTCTATATAATTAGTTTCTTAGAAAAACGCAGAAATCTTCTAAAAAAAAAACAACACAAAATTATTCTGAAATATTTTTTATAAGAATAAAAACGCTTAATAATTGTCATTAACCCTGAAGCAGAGAAATCATTTCCAATTCGCCAGATTTCTGATTTTTATCTCGGATAAATTTAATAATGAATTTTAAGGAAATTTTTAAAAAAATAATTAAAATGTTTTGATAAAAAATAATATTTTTTACATCGCCGTTAGAAAAACAAAAATCACTAGGTGCGTTATTTGAAAATTTGAATTATCTACATGAATTTCGCCAGAAAAGCATAATCTTTTTTGCGGCAAAAAATCATACAAGTCTAGAATACTGTTTAGAATTATTATAGACCAGGATCCAATTGAACTGATTGATTAACTTTACGGTATTATGATTTTTTCAAATTGATCTTACTCAAATCACAGTTTTCTGACTTAGTGCTTTCTGCTTCTTAACCGACAATTATATTGTACTTATAATATGTGCCTATTTAATATAAAAACACTATAGCAATATTGCCTGTGTACGTATATAAAAATTCATTTTACACTCGCATAAAATAATGGCGTAAAAAAAAAAGGATATCTATATAAAAAAGTCCTTGGTAGTTACCGTTATTTAAATTATTTACTTGTCTTCTGCTTCTTGTAATTTTTCCCCTCAAAACACGCATTTAAATGTTAATGTCCTTAAAGGTACGTACGTTAAAATATTTTCAATGTCCATGTTATACAAAAAATTTTTTTTTGTATATATGTAAAATGTATGTGCATATTTATTATTTTTGTGTACATGGCCATTTCATGTTCGTTTTTTATTGTTATACACTCTTTTGTTAAAAATATATGTACACATACATTTAGTACAATATAGTTAAAATTATATTTTTTACAGATATACCTATAGTATGCATGTATTCAAGTATATATACAATGTATACTAATGGTGATGGTGGTGGTGGTAGAGGGTGGGATTATTCATCACGTTTCGAAAAAAAAAGTCGTAAAATTTAGTTGCAAAATATAAAAGAGAAAACGGGGAAAAAATATATTTACGAGAGTGTGATGCGAGGGTACATTGTGGCTATGTGATATTTATAAAAATAGAAAAGGACAAAAACAAAATTTTAGAATGGTCGGCATATTTTTTTAGTACGGCAACAATAATAATAGCATATACATAGTATATTTGAATTTCTACATTCATGTTTGTATGTTTATACAAAGCAAATAAGGATAAAGCAAAAAAGAAATAGAGAAAAATGAAATATGTTTCCATTAGTATAATAAAATGGTCACTTTATCCCTTAAGTTATTTATTTTAGAATTTTGTATTTTTTTTTCTTCCTTATTTCTGTTTTATTTTTTCTGCTGTCGTTGCTATATTTTAGTTTTTGATTCTGTTGAATCCTTTAGTTGAAATATCCTTGAAATTTCTTCATATACGTACTACTCTTTGCTATTACAAAATATATGATATTTTACCGCGCTTGTAAAAAATATATGGAAGAAGAACATAAAAAAAATTTAAGCACTTTCTGGGCTGAAAATATTATAAAATTTTCTGTTTTTTATGTTTTGGCCCGCGTAATATATTATTTTGCATTTCGAAGAAAAACATGTGTATATAGATTTGTAAACTGTATGCATATATGAAATGAAATAAGAAGGAGAAAAAAAAGGATTTCATTATTTTAATGAAGGTATTATAGATAAAAAATAAAAATATAAAATAAATACCCATGAGAGTATTCCGGGTAGAAAATATTAAAGAATAAAAAATAATGGAAGAAAATTTTAAAGCGAAATCAAAAAATTAAATTTATAAAATGTGTCCAGTGGTCAATGTTGTAATCAATTTTGTATATATGGAAGAAAATTTTATTCGGTATTTGATAAAATAAATTTTTGTTTAATTTGCATTTCTGCCGCAATTTTTTGATGAGAAATTCATATGAAAAATGAAAATCTTGGAGGAAACATTCAGTTATTTAAATTTTGAATCATATCAATTGTAAATCGTAAGAATTATGTGAAGATGATTGCAGATATGGTTCCTATTACTTGATTTGACTGGAAAATTGTTTAATTTTTTGGCACGCATGGACGCAGATCCCGAAACTTTGAATGCGTAACTTTAAAGTGCAACTTTGGGTATATATATCAAGGAAATCACTGAAAATTTATGGTCTTGGATTGGGAATCTGAAACGGGATTTAAATATTATGATGATTTGGATGAATTCGGTTTAAATTTGTAAAATTTTTTAATTATAGAATCTGTTACAAACCGGCTTTGTTATAGATTCCAACTCGAATTGAAGTGAAACTTTCAGTAAATATATTTTTACATTTGGTCTATAGTCTTTAACATAATCTTATTATCCATCTGGTTCTGAAATTATTAAAAAATACTTTGGAAGATTCGAGTATTTTTTATTAAATCCCTTTTTTCTTAAGATACTTACATCTCATCAATTATAACCCATTAATTATTAACCGCTAAATAGATATATTTTTTGATTCATAATTACTAGCTTCTCAGCATCCATAAAACCTCATTATCCTCATTATAATTTCACCTTTAACATCATATTAAATTGAAAGCAAAATAAATAAGTTCAGAGGTGAAAAGTTAGACATCTTGTTACATGAAATATAAGAATCTACAATAAAAAACACTGGATGACCAATGAAATGGTCATTGGTCAAGTATAGTTTTACAGCATCCCTTTAAAATAACATGTTTTTTCTTTTTCAATTCGTTTAAATAATTCATTACTAGATTTATTATGATCTCGTTTCAATCTTACGAACAATTGAAATTATCAAATAATGGGATAGTGTAAATATAGAGCTTTGCATACCTTAAGCAATATTTAAATACATAGAGTAGGGAGATTTGAATAAAAATAGGGAGAAACTCGTTTCATTTGCCCTCATTCTTTTGGTATGCTTTTTATATTAGTAGTTCAGAGTATTTGTGTGACAAATATTTAACTGAATATCAAAAATAATATGATGCAAACTGAAGATTTTAGTTGACAAATTAAAAATTTACTAAATATGTCTGTTTTGCATAGATATATCAGATAAAATGCTTGTATAACAGTATATAGCCAGCAAGCTTGATTATCAGTAACTATAGCTAAAACCGTCATCATTTATAGATGGAAAGGGAAGGGACAGGGAAAGTGAAGAGGAAAAAATAATATTAGTAAAATTAATTTATTATTAATAAATAAATTAAAATTTTAAAAATTTGAAATTAAACGTATCCGTCTATGGTACGGCGAATTAATAAAAAGCGTCACATTAACTACGAATAAATTATTCAAAATCAATGTTACTGCAAAGTCGCAGTATTACTTCTTATATTCGTACAAAAAAACGATGAATACAAATTTATTTCACGCAATATACGTGTCACTGGCTTATGCATTCCATAGTCCGTACAATGACGCGCAACATTGAAAAGCTCAACTGACTTTAAATTACTGTAAGGAATTCGACCCAATAAAACCGGAGTAACTACATTACCCACCACAAGTTGATAAATGAAAACTATGTCGGAAACCAACACACGATAACGAAGTTACCTTAAGTCCAAATAAAGAGCAAGTATGCTTCTAAAAAAAAAGCACTGACCACAGAACAATTCTATTGACTGTTATCGATATCGAAATCTTTTCAAATCAATGATTTGTCTGTTTAATTCCGAGTCTCTTATGTTTATTAATTAAGGAATTATTAAGTATTCTATTTCTAAAGTTCTTTGAATGTACAATAAAACTATTAAGATTGAAATTTATCTGATCCTTTTTGCTTGATTGCCGATCCGCTGATAAATCTATATATTGTGTTTACGCAGGTTTTTTTATATTTGAAATCACTTTCTGTTCAAATACCAGATTTTTTATCATTTGATTATTTCCTCTATAGGAACAGAGTTGTCATCCTTTTATTTGTATGTTCAAATACAAACATACTAATAATATACTTAAATATTTCGGCACCAGTACTCGCATTTCTAGTACATATATACAAAAGTAATGTTATGGAACGCGCACACCAGCTTAAAGAGGAAATTGAAAGTAAAATTAGGATTTCCGAATGCAAATGCAAGTGACATTTTTACATATTAAAATGCCATAATGCATGAATTCCACACTAATATATCTGATCTATGTACATATGTATATAAATATTTAATTCCAGGATGGCATAAAAATATTTCAAAATGAATAATTTAATATATAAGAGCACTATGAAATTGTTTTATTGAAAAAATTTTCAATGTGTCGTTAAAAATACCACCTTTTCTTGGCACACTACAAAAATAATCATTAAAAAAATACAATTGAATACAAGAATAAAATAGAAAAGGATTCAAAATTTGGGACATCTGCGTTCTACTATATACACATACACATAAGGTATATAGGTTATCCTTATGACTAGAGCCTAAAATAAAAAAAAAAAAATTTTTTTGTCTAACTTTAATTATTGTTATTATAAAATATGTATATGAGCAGAGAAGAGCATATGCATTCAAAATTATATTATTAAAGTGTGTATGTAAAATTTTTTTATAAACGATTTAATTGCATTGAAAATATTTTGAAGTCGTCCTTCCTGGATAAAAATAAAAAAAAATTTTTTTTGTTTCCTTTTCTATTTTAATCCTTTTTTAACGTTATTGTTATTTTTGTGTGCTATTTGAATATTCAAATAGGGTTTTAAAAAGTTTGAAAACCGAACTAACTATAAAATTCAAGAAAGAGCAACAAAAAACTGAATTGCAAAAACTATACTAGAACTATATTATTAGGAATCCAATTTCATTACACACACACACAAACAAATTTTTGTGATTCTCTCTTTTAATTATGTAAAATGAGATATGCAGGATGAACAAAAACACCGAAATTTAATTCTAAACTTTAAATTTTAGGAGATAGAAAGAGCCAAGGTGTGCAAAATTATTATAATTTTTTCTAATGTGTGTGTATGTGTGCATAAGTGAGTGTGTGTTTTCATAATGTAATATTATGCAGATAGTTTTAAAATTAATGAAATAAAAAAAAAAGACTCTAAAATAATAAAGTGTTTTGCAATTTAAAATCAGAATTTCAGGGTTAGAAAGTATAGACTCTCTTAAAAAGGATAATATGATTTTAATATTTTAATTTAAATCGTTTTCGGCATACGTTCATAAAATTTATTGATTTTTTTTTATTTAAGAGTTCAGTTTACCACATTAAATATACTAGTTATATAGGATATACGCAATATCGCAAAACGAATTTCATTGTCATTCTATTGAATGCAAAAATTATTAGATGAAATCGGTTTTAAATTAAATTGGAATAACAAAAATAAAGGATATGTGTGGCATCTGCTTTTTATATATAGTCGATTTAAAAAATTCAAACAAATTAATCAATAAATAAGTGATTTGTGTTTTGGGTTTTAAGAAATTATTTTGTGCAGATTTTTTTATGAATAAAATATAAAGGACGCAAATATCCTTTGAAATTCAAATAGTTCATAGGAACAATATTTTCATTAAAATTAAGAAAATAATAATATTTTGAATTTTATCGAATTTTGATTATTTTTGAAAATTTTGCAAAAATTTATAGCTTTGGATATAAATTTTTTATATCACGTAAAAAAAAAATCAAAGACCGCATATCGAAAATTAATTAATTTTTTAAAATAAATATTGCTATATTGGAAATTTTATATCAGAAATAATTTTCAATATTTGCGAATTGTTTTTTAAATAGCAGAAGCACTTGTTTTTCCGAAATACTAAAATAAAACAGGAATTAATTCCTAAAACCAATGAAAATGTGAAGAATATTGTTGTAGTGTGAGTAATCGGTCCACTGCTGCAAAATTTAATATTCTTCAAAAATTGAAGAATAAATATTAAATTCAGTGATTGAGAAACATTAATCCGACGAAAATCTCGGCATTAATATATGAAATTATTTTTCTTTTATTCAATAATTTTAATTAATTTTCTTAAATTCTGTGGTAAGAGGTGAGAAATTAAAAATTTAAAGACAAGTAGTGAGAGTCAGTGTTAAAATATTAGCATTTTTAATGTCAAATTTGGCCTAAGGGATTTCAATTTTATATTAAATTTTTGAAAGATTATACCAAGCGCATTTTTGCATCAAAAAAATTGCACTTTAATAAGATTTTATATTTTATTCAACAATTGCCATTAATTCGAATTTTGTATATTTATTTTTTATTATTTTGAATATTAAAACCAAAAAAAAATGATTTAATTTATTTCAGGATCGCCACTTGACTTGTTTGACATCTTAAGCTGTTTCCAAAAGGTGTACCCCATCTCTCCTCACTTACAATACCATAAACATTGCACATTGCAAATGCTAATTTTTCATACGTGATAGATTCGGCGTGGCGATTTATTTAACTTATTTATCTATAGGTTGCAAGTCAAATAAAATATAAAGTGCTCATTTCTTAATTGAAATCATTTAAACTGAAAAGTTTTTGAAATTTATGGCATAAAATGTTTTTGTATTTTGTTGAATCTACAGCATAATTTGCTCGAACAAATATACCAACACTGGGCCTAGTCAGTTCTTTTTTATGACGCATGTTATTCTTGTCGAATTCTCTAAAGTGATAAATGGCGTTATTTTAATAATAACACTATTTTTATGAAATCTTTTTATAAATCACACATTCAAATCTAATATTAAGTACTATTCATGCTTATTACTATTTATATTTTTAATCATCATCAACAATATTATTGAATTGAATATGAAAAAAAAAAAGTCTCAATTTCAAATAAACAATAATAATTACAATTTCTATCAAAATATTTCTACAAAACGAAGGTATTAAAGATGAATAAGAGTTAAAAAAGCAAAAAACAAACAAAAAAAAAATCATGCTCACATATATTTATAAATAATTTAACGGTAAAATAGGATAACAAAAAAAAAAAAAACAAAACTGTTGCTCATAAATTTTTTTGCTCTTTTTACAATTTTTCGCTCTTTTTTTTTTTTGTTATTTTATAAATACAACACCTTAATAATGACGCCTTGATATCCTGAATATTATATATATATTTTTTCCAAAATTTTGAAAAAAAAGGATATACCTTTAAAGGATATTAAAAAAAAAATAACAGTTAGAATGTGCAACAAGCTAATTTTAAGGGTTCTTGACTTTTCTAAATTGAAATTGCATTAAATTTTAGTTTCATTTTCTGTATTTTTTTTTCAAGGATATACTGTTATATTGAATATCCTTAATGTCAATTATCCGATTTATTACCATGTAATATGTTTAGAAACGAACACAAAAAAAAAATCTAAAAAAAAATCTAAAAATGTAATGAATTTTTTTTTTTTTTTGTTAAAAATTAATTTTTTCACCCAAAAAATTGGTTTTTTTTAGAAAAAAAAAAAAAAATTCACCTTTTGAGAAAAAACAACAAAAAATTAAATATATATAAAAAATTGTGTAACAAATATTCGTCGAATGAATTGTAATAAATCCGCACTTAGCTGGTAGATTTTGGTAATTTTATCATTTCGGAAAAAAAAAAAATAAAAATGATGGTGAGAAAATAGGGATTAAATTAAGAGGTGTATTAAAAGTTGAAATTTTTTTTTACTTTTCACTTTTATTATATCCTATATAGTAGTAATACAAAAGGGATTAACTGTTTTATGTCAGATTTATTTTGGTTTAAATATAAATAGAGTCAAGTGTAAGTACCTTAAATGTAGTAATTGTTGTGCTACTTTCATAATAATTATTATTGATTGGAATCAGGATGATTATGACAGTAATTAAGTTTAAGAGTATTTTTGGCTTATAAACTTTTATACTGAGTTTAATTTGGGTAATTTGTAGCGCAATACTTTGTAATAGTAAATTAATAAGAGATACTTTAAAGCCTTTATAACATTATTTGACTATATATGAATGTAGTATATCTTCATTTATCTGGCAGATTTGGTAAAATTACTGCTAATTATCAAAATTTTAAGAGTTTTACATTCAATTGAAATTTTAAGAGATTGTCATTAACTATAATAGGTGATGGTTATATGACTGGTGATAATGAAAGGATAATAAATATTATTAAGCAAAAAATTCAATAGCAAAATTAACTGAAATTAATTTGAATTCACTCACGTATTGTCTCCCAAATAGAGACGCTATTGGCCTTATTTACTGAAAATGAATATATTTTTAATTCACAAGTTTTCAAAAATTTAGGGTGATTTAGTATTAGTTAATTAAGCATTACTGTTTTAGTCTGTAACATTCTTAAATTTTAATCGTCAATAATATTTATTAAGCGTTTCTAGTCATTATTGCAAAGTCTTCTTTTAGAGCATAGTTCTTTGGAGTCGTTATATGGCGGTTAATATTATAAAATAACCTTAAACATGTAAAATAAGATTTGTGATATAAATTTGTGATAATGTTTAAGTAAAAGATAATTAAGTATATTATTGAAATTATTAATTTTTAATTTATTTGCGATACGAAGTAGTTTCTTTATTTTGAAAATTTAAGAAAATCTTGTAAGGTTTGTTCTCAATAACTAGTGGAGCAGGCATTTTTACATGGCCACGAAATATCTACAGAAGATGATCTGTTATAATTTAATAATACATTTTAAAAATAATATTATAATAAAATTAGAAAGGATACGTTGTCCATCTGTTATACATAGTTGTATAAACGATCTCCCATTAGTTATTCTCATAAGAAATTATTAATAAAGATAAGCAACTATACGTTGTATTAGTAATTAGAAATATCATTAGTGTAATAGGCATAATTCCAATGTTTATACGTTCTTGTGGCTATGCAAGCCGAATAGAATCAATTTTATGTAAACAAATACTGGGGTATCATTTAGATAACTGTGAAGAAGCAATGTGAAGAATAATTTGCCTGCAGTTTCTTCTTATTTCTGTAGCTCAGTTGGCAGAGCGAGCGCCTGCTTAGAAAGCGGTAGGTAACCACTGGCCTTGAGTCTAGTTCGAAGACAAAATTTTTTTTAATTTGCCTACCTTGACTCGTTCGTTCCTTTGGTTTCGTCATTAAATTGTTATACTCATAGGATATTTCGAATTTTATAGTTGCCTCAATATTTTTAATTTCTGAAATTCAAAGGAAAATATAGCGTTCTTTAATAATTTTCCATATATTTTTGCACCTTTAAAAATGAAGCCCGAAAAAAAAATAATAATTTTAGTTCATAAGCTCTTTGTTCTCATTTTGTGATTCAACATGGAACAATTGCACCAGATAGAATTAATATTTTTTTTCTCACATCAAATATTTTGTCCTTGCATTTATCGCAATCTATAGTCATACACTATCCCATTAAAAAAAAGTATATTTTGCGATTGGAACCTAATTCTATTTTCAATGTCAAACAATAAAAATAATTTATTATGTTTTTCTCTCAGGATAACAATAAAAGTGCGAGCCGAGTTTTACCTTAATTTTTTATTTTACTTTCTTATATCAAAGAATGCGTTTTGTTATTTTTATACGGAAAATTCTCACACAAATCTTTAGAAATTTTTTTCTATTTCTTATTTTTTTTTGATACAAAAAAAGAAAAGAAGATGACAAGAATAAAAAAATCGCGAATTTGTAATTCAATTTGAAATCATTTTCGAAATAAGGATACTTTTGTAATTTTTGTTTTTCTTTTATAAAATTTAAAAAAAAAAAATAAATATACCCTTTTTAACCCCTTCTTATCTAGTTTCCCATAGACTTATTTTTTATACGAAAAAAGAAAATTTTATTCTTATATTTTTTTTTATTATTCTTTTTGTTTCTTATATACAAACATTAAAATTATAAATTATAATTTATCATGACATCACAGGATAATTTTGTTTCTTTTCTGTTATTTTTTCTTAATTTTTTTTTTTGTTAAGACCTTTGTACCTTTTAGTCACCTTTTTTTAAGAAATTTTTAAAATACATCAGGGTGAGAGGAAAAATTTGCAATTTTTTTTTTCTTTAAGTTTTAAGAAAAGAAGAGATTGAGGTCAGGTAATCTCCGTTTTATATATACATATGTAGGTCTATTGTGTCTCAATCTTATATTGTATCATTTGATGTTAGTTTTAAAATTGTTATATTAAAGGAATCAAATATAAGGGGTTCTTTGGTTCTCTTTATGTTTTCTTTATGTTACTTTTGAACTCTAAGAATTTTTAAATTTATACAAGAGTCGTTTTAGAAATAAAAATAATTTTTTTTTTAAATTATAAGTGAAGATGATTATTATGTGTAGACGGAGTTTGTTTTTTTTTAAGAAATAAAAAAGAAATTTGTATTAGAAATGCAACAAACATTACAATGAATGAGTTGGTTCGCTTGTATGATTCAACATGTTGCGCTTAATAATATACAGTTGATCGAGAATACTTACCACAATATTTATATTTGTGCATGGTTATATGAGTTAAGCGCTGTTTTGATATTTATTTTAGAGTGTGTTTTAATATAACATTATTTGAGTGTATGAGTGCTCTATTGTTCGTTAGTATAATGTTCTATGTACATGCTATATAAAATTGAATTCCTTTTGAATTTTATTGAAATTTAATTGAATTTTGGAGTTTTGCAACATAAATAATTTTATTACTTTAAGTTAATAGTTGTGGCTAAGTCTATAAATTCGTGGTCTCATTTCCAATTCTAACAATGGCAATACTGTATTAAATGACCATCACTTTCAATTTACTCACTTCAACACTCAATTGTTATTGAGAGTTGAAATGTTGTTCTCTTCACTTCACATAAAATTTTTTAGATTTAAAAAATAATTTTCATTCCTCCATTTTGAAATTATATAACTCTCATTCTCAATTAATTAATATTGTCTCTCATTTGTTAAATGTGTTGTTTCTCTCAATTTTATTATGTGTGTTTCAGTGTTTTTTTTTTTCCAATTAAAATTATGCTGCGTTTCATAGTCAATTCTAAAATTATTCTCAATTAATTTGATTGAAAATTTGAATTTTGAACGTAGCCATTTTCTAAATGTTCCTGATTTTTCAAAAAATAGAATTCTACTAAAAATTCTCGATAATATAAAATTTAATGTTACTGAGTTGAAGAAGCTATAAGGTATTGAATTTTTAAATTAATTTGTCTGATTCAAAAAAATTGTGCCTTAATTTAACAATTAAAGTTATTAATTGAAATAACTATACAATATTGCTCCAGATTTAAGGAGCAGAAATTTCGAACAAATTAATAAGGTCTCAAAGGTTAGGTAATTCAGAAAATATTATGTCCAATTTTTTAATTTTTAAATCACTTCAATTGTCAATTCAAATTATCATTGTGCAAATTTAAACTATAACGTAAGAAATTACGGCTTCTTTTTAATTAAAATATCATGGAATTAAAAATCAAAATAATTAAATTTTAATCCTTATTATATTATAATATACTAAATCCGTAAATATATTCTGAGAATGCATTCTTATACAAATCGGAATTAATATTTTATAAGCGTTGTTGAGAATAATTTGGATTTGTGTATTTATCAAGGTCATATTATTTACAGTTAAGTTTTATACTATTGTACACTTTTCTGAGGATAAAATTGGAAAGGACATAATATTCTTTTTTTATGTTAGGAATTGGTTTCGGTTACAAGATTTTTATTTATTATATTTCCGATTCAATTCAATAATTTTTATTTTTTAACAAAATTATAGATTTGAGATTTTTAAAATTTTTTTTTTTTTTCGGGATTAGTGAATCAAATATATTATGGAAACCCTTCTGTTTTTAATTTTTTTTTTTTAAATTTATGTGAGAAACGTGGTGTTTTTGGTTTGATACAATTTTTTCAAAAAAATATAAATTTTAAAGGATTAAAGGTAAAGGATTAAAGCCATCAAATTTTGTTTTAAAGTTTTTTTTTTTCTTTTTTTTTTTAAATTTATGGTTTATGTTAACCATTTTCCAATTTTTATGATGTTGCAAATAATTTCAATGTATTGATTTTTTTTTTTTAAATGACATTTGCAGAATTTTCTTAATTGAAAAATTACCAGTAAATCGAAATCAAAAATAATAAAAAAAAAAAGTTTTTAAATTTGAGATTAATATTCGAGAGGTTATTCTACTGGTGTAAAATTTACTCTGTATCAGTACTCTACATGAGGAAATAATGAAAAATTTTGGTAATAAATTATTGCAATAGAAAAAATTGTGGTAGTTTTCCGGAATTGCAGTCAGAGCTTATAGTTTTGAATGTGAAATATCCTGAAATAAGCTGATTGGTTAGTTGGTTGGTCCTTAAACAATACCGAAGTTATACTTTGAAAAATTTTCTGGAGAGCGATATAAATTTAATACCGCGATTATACGGAAACTAATAAGAGTTTTGTTTAAAAGGATTTGTTTTTTGGAAACGAGGAGGAAATCAGATGACGAGGAGTTTTTCAGATTTTTCCAGGACACTATAAAAATGATCGCTTTATAGCACTAATTAACAGTTTTTGTGTCATTCAAGGAAAAGTAAGAGCAATAAATTCATATTTATTTAAAGTATTTAACAAAAATTCTAGAACCAGCACTGATATAATAGTCTCCTTTTAGTGATTAGCATTATTGAAGTATTTACGGTATTAATAAAAATTTTAAGAAGATTATTTAAAAAATAATCTCACCAAAATGCAATATTTTTACTTACAAAAAATAACCAAAACCATGTAAAAGTAAATAAAGAAAATTTTAAGTTTCTATTTCAATTCCTCATCTCATTGCGCTTTTACAATCAATAAATTTTAATACATGGTTGTATGTTAAAGGATCGAACACATCATACATCCAATTATACAAGTATATAGTGTAAGTACGAAAATTCTCTCTTTTATATAAATTTTTCTTAACTTCCTTTTATACACTCATAAATTTTCCAATTTATTTAAAGATTTTCCGTTCTTTAACTTCTAATCTGTAAAGCAACAGACGGAAGTTAATTTTACTTTTCCTTTTATTTTTTTTATTTTTTATTTAAAATGGCCATTATTTTTAGTATGAACTTTTTTTTTATTATTTGTTTTTGTTTTATCCTTGAATGTCATATTTCTTCTGGAAAGTTTGTTAAATTATTGCTTTGATTATAAGTAAAGTAACTCCTTAATTCACTATTTACTATATAGTATAATATAAATTTTCTTATATATTTCTATTTTAAAGAGAAATGTAATCGCGCGCGTCCACATATACGGAAATAATGCGAAATCACGCGTATTATATTTGCATGTACTAGATACTCGCATATATGGAAATGATTTGACAGATTTATGACCGCAAATTCTCTATATTTTTTTTTATCATTTGCAAGAAAATAGGATATAAGTGAAAAACAAAAGAAGAAGAAGAAGAAAATTTATATTGGAAAACTCTGATATGTTGGTCGCATATTATCATCAAGGTCCTGAATTTCAGTTTATTTTTGTTCTTGTTTATTTCGCTTGATTTTATTATCTGTTTCTTATATTGAGTACTGCATATATATGATGGAAAAAAAAATATAAAAAATAAAGAAGAAAAAGGACATTTCTTATGAGAAGGAAAAAATTTATTCTATATAATTTAATTTTATTCAAATATATATACCACGATATATACACATGAAATTTCTGTATGTAAGAGCGGCTGTCTCTACACAATATGTAAGTGCATGCATATACTACTAAAATGAAAAAAAGAGAACAAGAAATTTCCTTGTTTTACAGGAAAGATTTCAATAAAACTTAATGATATGAAAGAATAGGTTTTTATCTTCTTGCTTTTTTCTTATTCTCCATTGTAAAATTTAGTCATCGCCACAACAGAAAAAAATCCTTTACTTTCGCATTCTTTTGTATTCAGTTTATTGGGTTTTTATTTTGCTGTTTCTTGTTTTTTTTTCTAAATCATGATACTAGGTTATTACATTAAATTGAATGTATTATAATATTATTATATACATATATAGAGAGAGAGAAAGTTATGTATTGGGGAATCAAAAATGAGAAAAAAAGAAATCAAAATTTGTTGAATCTTAGTAGCACTAGTAGCATCTCCTATTATACTTTCAGATATTATATTGGATATAGCTGTGATTCAATAAGGAAAAGAGTAACATCATATTATATACGTTTGCCATCATATATGTAGATGATATCGATCATCATCTAATATACAGCAGGCATATACCATCATTATTTTTTATTTATCAATATCATCAGCGCTATAAATAAATATTAAATTGGCGCAAAAATGACATTTTACAGTTCACCAGGTTTGATTTCGCTTTTTTTTTTCTCATATGATTGCATTTATCGAATGTATAATGGAAAGGGTATTATAAATATGAATTTTGGATTATTTAAAAGGAAGGAAATAATTTTTGTTTTCCTTTTTTTTTTTTTTGAAAAATTTTATATAATTTAGTGTTAAACAGCATTCGAACGGCACATGTAATTTTTGGTTAGATTGATCATCTACTTCATCTATGAAAGAAGATCCAAGGACATTTGCAAATGCAAGTTTCGTAAGGTTTTCTTGATATCAAACAAAATGTTAATTTCCTTATACAGTGGAACTTCTACTTTTTTCTTGACCTTTTGAATAAGATATATCGTCAATTTAGGCGCAAGTTGCAGTTATACAAATGCTGCAGTTTTATCACATTTAATCAGCATCCATAAACATCCTATTATAGTTTATTGAATCAATTACACATTTACTGTTTGTTAAATTTATATAACAGGACCAAATGATATTTTTTTATCTGCGCTCTTCCATACATACATATGGGCTTTATATAAGAAAAACAATAATATAAGAAAAAGAAACGTAAGTATATATCTACATATATCTACAGGTACATAATTATGCAAGTATGTGTGTGTTAAAAGAATATAAAACCAAAAATCACAGAATAACTTCTTGTAATAAAACAAAATCCTACAACTCATATAATTATATGGGACATTTTTATTTCAAGCAAAAATGATTGAATAATGTCAGTTAACTGTTAGAAAATGCGTCATATTCGGTGATTAAATATTTTCATTTTTATTATATGATCGGAATAATTATGATAGTGATTCTCATTATGCAATGATTCATCAATAATCATGAGTGATGCGGTTGAGAAACCAAACCCCCACCTATTGATTATAATCAATCAACAATAGATCCTATGTAAACAGTCAAAATATTACAGTCAAAATATTACAGTCAAAAACCACTTGGGGTGGGGTATAAGCTACTTGGCAGGCATTTTTCAAAATTTTTATAATTTTACTTCATTTTTACTGACCGTATTATATACAATAAAGAAGGTGTGATGGCACCAAATTTCGGATGTAGAGTTCTCGGCGGAAGCGCACTTCTCTCGACTAAACCAATTTTAACCAAAATTTTATGTATCAGCTTATTTTGGGTATGCCACGGATTGATCAATTTTTGGGATATATCGGGCTTCGTCATGTAAAGAAAAATAATAAACCAATTTCTTTGAAATTCAATATTTAATTTTGGAGTGTTAAAACAATGAACTTATAAATTTTTTTTTTGAAAAATCACATCTAGGCCGAACTGAGGGCTGATTTAACATTTTTTGTCTTATTTACAGAACCTATTGATTGAATTTCTTGAAATTTAATACTTAAGTTCAGGTTATTACCAAAACTAACTGGTGAACTTTTTTGAGGAATTTGGATGTTACAAAGTAAAATTCTACTAAGAATCAAATTTAAATTATTCAAGGTATGTTAACCAAAAGCTTACTAACTTCCTTAAAATAGGAATGAAATCTTTAAAAGACATTTTAAACTAGAGATGTACACATTACGGTCGGTTATGTGTCGACCACATCAGATTTTTTTGTATTATTTTTTAACAGTTTTAAATTCTATATATACTGTACATATGGCTTCAATATTATGCAATTTTATTACAAAATGAAAACCAATTCTTTAACGAGAGACAATCGGTGGAACTCTTTTTCATTTTCATTATAATAAATTTTTTGATATTATTGTTATTATTTCTTTATTATATTCTTTAGACTGGTGTTTTAAATAGCTTCAAAAATATTATACGCTCTTTTTTTTTTTTTTGTTATCTTTTTACTCTTGTATACTGGTTTCGATTTTTGATGAAACTTTATTAGAAAAATTTACAACCAAAAAAAAAACAAAACCATAACATAAAATAAAGCAAAATCCAATACTTTGAAAATTGGCAATAACATCCATATGACAATCCTTAAAGGATTCTTTATAATAATATAAATATAAAAAAAAAAAAAAAATACAATTTTGATTAAAAATTTGAGAAAATGAAATGAAAAAATCAAAATTTCAATATAATACCAAAAAATCTATATAAAAAAATCGCCTCAAAATTACTTATGCCGCGCAATTTATTTATTTATTATTAAAAAGGATAATATAATGGGAACCTTATATAAATAACATTTGTTGATATTTTTTGTTCTTTTTTTTTCATAAAATGACAATAATAATAATAAGAAAAAATATAAAAGTACAAGTTTATATTTGAAATGAAAATAAAATAAAATCAAATCATTTGAAAATAGCTATAAATTTTTTTTTTACATACATACAACAAGGATTTTGATATTAGCCAATAGAGTAATAAGAAAATCAAAAGACAAAAAAAAATAATATGAAATTTTCCAATTTATAGATTTTATTGTAATTTTTTTTTTTTTATTATTATAGATCTATTTGATAAAATTACAATGGTTTTTTATTTTGTAATAAAGCAAGGAAAGAAAAAATATCCTTTGAATACTCCTTTTTTATAACCAATTGTTATTACTCTACTCTCTGCCTCTCTCTCTTTCTCTCTCTCTGTGTACACAAACCTGAATGAATGTAAGTTGCAATTTTAATCAAAATCAAAAGCAAGAAAAAAGGAGGAAAAAATTTTCAAAACAAGGGCGGTTGTGTGTATAATATTGCGACGGTGACCATTAACTCTTTACTTTAACAAATAAAAAATACAAAGTCCCTTTTATCATATACGAGTAGTTTTGATTTTCCCATTTTTACCGACCGTATTGTGTAAACAATAGGTAGGTTATGTGATGGCAACAAATTTTGCATATCGAGTTTTTGGTGGGAACGTGCTTCTCCATAGTAGGGAAGTGTAAATAAACTATTTTTAGCAACCTGTCGGTCTGTCGGTCTGTCGGTCTGTCGGTCTGTCGGTCTGTCGGTCTGTCGGTCTGTCCGTCTGTCGGTCTGTGTGTGCACGCGTGTATCTCAAGTTCGGCTGAACCAATTTTGATGAAATTTTATATGTAAGTTTATTTCCACCACGGCACGGATCGATTAACTTTTGATATATATCAGGCCTCGGGAACTGCACTTTTTAGCGGGCCTATTTTGCATTTTTGAGCATATTGAAGAACATATTCAACCGATTTACTTGAAATTTCATATATAAGTCTTGCTCTATCGGCGATGAAACCTCCTAACTTTTGGAAGAAATCAGGCGTCAGCAACTGGACGTTTACTACGGGCCAAATATACATTTTTGTGTATATAAAGAGAAATAATCAACCGATTTCATTGAAATTTAATACATAAATTCCTCGTATGAAAACTATGAACATATAAATTTTTTGGAAAGATCAGGGCTCGAAAACTGATTTGCGGGCCGATTTTACATTTTTCACCATTTTGAAGAAAATATTCAACCGATTTACTTGAAATTTCATATATGAGCTTTGTTTGACCGTCCGTGAAAATTCCTAGCTTTTGGAACAAATCAGGTATCGGCAACTGGACGTTTACTACGGGCCAAATATACATTTTTGTGTAAATAAAGAGAAATAATCAACCGATTTCATTGAAATTTAATATTTGAGTTCCTCGTATTAAAACAATGAACATGTAAATTTTTTGGAAAGATCAGGCATCGGCAACTAGACGTTTACTACGGACCAAACATACACTTTTGTGTATATAAAGAGAAATAATCAACCGATTTCATTGAAATTTAATATTTGAATTGCTTGTATTAAAACAATGACCATGTAAATTTTTTTGAAAGATCAGGGCTCGAAAACTGATCTGCGGGCCGATTTTACATTTTTCACCGTATCTACGGAACAAATTGTAGAGTTCCTTGAAATTTGATATTTGAGTTCTGGTTGTTACCGAAACTAACTGGCGAGCATTTCAGGGAATTCGGGTAGCACAAAGCGAAACTCTACTAAGAGCCAAATTTACATTTTTCTAGGTATGCTAACTATAAGCTTACTAATGTCCTAAAAATTGGAAAGAAGTATTTAACAGACATTTTTATAATATTCTGTAACACTTTCACTTACCTAGACAATACACATTGCGGTCGGTTATGTGCTGACCACATCAGATTTTTTTTTTTTGCAGAAATGTTGTGTACGAGCATTATAAAATGGTGGGATGTGTAATGAAATTGCAAAATAATAATAATAATAATAACAAAATGTAAAATATTTGATAATACAAAAATATTCGATTGAATTTTTTTTCGATTTTGGTTGGTGATTTACCAAAATTCTAACAAACCACGCTAACAAAAAAAAAAAACTGCATCATGTTCAAATAATACGAGTACCATTCTTATTATTAATGTTTTCCTTTTTTTTTTTGTATTTTATTATTTTATTAGAATTACTTTTATAATAATACACTCAATTTTAGAACATAAAAATGAAGATGATAAAAGATGAAATGGATAGCCATATTAAGCCATAATGATTGATGAAGTTTCTGGTCTGTTTTGTCCTAGATAAGAGAGTATAAAATATATAGGTACAGTATTCATGTATATAAGTGTATGAATTCAGTTCGATATCAACTTGGAGCTTATATGTAGCAAATCATGTTTAGTTTTGATTTTGAAATTTTTTTTGCAATTTTTTTTTTATTTAGTAGCTAAAAATTTTAAATGCTATACAAAGGATTTAAAGGTGAATGTACTTTTGATTTTAAGAGGTTTTAAGAGCATTATTATACGCAGTAAATGAATTTTATGAATAGTATGTGTACTTTTATGAATAGTATGTGTATACATATAACAATTTATAAAATTTAATATATTTGTCCAAATAAGCAAACTTGCTTTATGGTCGATTACATAAAGTATAAAATTATAATATAAATCAGATTTGAAATCATTTGAATTGAATTTTAAAGTATAATGTTCAGTTTTTTATGTTCTAAATGAAAAATATTGTGTTTTTTACGTTTTACGTAAACAATGTTGAATTATTTACGTTTTATATAAAAATATTGTGCTTTCTATGTTTTAGATGAAAGTTACAAAGTTTTTTATGTTTTACGTAAACAATATTAGGTTATTTACGTTTTATATAAAAATATCGCGTTTTTCTTGTTTTAGATGAAAGTTACAGAGTTTTTTACGTTTTACGTAAACAATATTAGTTTATTTGCGTTTTATATAAAAAGATTGTGTTTTTTACGTTTTACGTAAACAATATTGGGTTATTTACGTTTTATAGAAAAATATTGTGTTTTTCATGTTTTCGATGAAAAATATTGAGTTTTTTACGTTTTACGTAAACAATATTGGGTTATTTACGTTTTATATAAAATAATTGTGTTTTCTATGTTTTAGATGAAAGTTATAGAGTTTTTTACGTTTTACGTAAACAATATTAGTTTATTTGCGTTTTATATAAAAATATCGAGTTTTTTATGTTGTAGGTGAAAGTTACTGAGTTTTTTACGTTTTATTTAAACAATATTGATTTATTTACGTTTTATGTGAAAAGATTGATATTTTTAAAATTTTAATTACAAATGTTGAATTTCTTACACTATATAACCAATAAAATAATTGTTGGAATGTAAACAATAATTAGATGTACTAGATTAAAACTAAAATCATAAAATTGAAAATCCACTTAAGAAAATATGCGACCTATAATTAAAATAATGTTAGAGCCCCACATATATGAAGCTAGAATGAGCATTCATAACATTAAAATTCGGCCTCATATTGTTTAATTTAAGTTTCTTATTTAATTTTAAAAATAACAATCTAAAATAAATAATTTCATGCATGAAAAATTTTATAACAAAGAAATAATGTACAAATTTTTTTTTTAATATATTTATAGATAACACTAGTGCCATACATGAAAAATTTTTCTAGTCGATCAAATTTGGCATATAAAAATGAAAACGAATCACCATTAGAAACTTTTAATAGAAATAGAATAATCAAATTCAAAACAAGTAAGGAAATCGATTCTTATATTCTTCTCCTTATCTAATAATCATGTGCCTTTAAGAGAAGAATTCAATTCAAAGGTGGGTATGGGCTATGCCCCACGATTTATTTATATAATATGTTTTCTTATTATTATTTCAGGTTACAAAATTTTTCATAAATTTATATTAAAAGGAATTTGTATCCTTTTTTTTTCAAACTATACAATCTATTTTGTTATACTTTGTAATCAGTTGTCGTATGGCCAAAATTTTAATATTTGTTATATAAATAAATTGTTTATATAATTTATGTACATATTATAGTGAAATCAATCGAATGATGATCACGGTTAAGTTAAGTGTAGCATAGCAATATTCAAGGACTCAAAAACAAAAAAAAAAAAATCGAAATTATGTTCTGTTCCCTGGCAAAACCCATATTTTCTTTTAGATTCGACCCCATCAGATTCGATTTTGGTTTTTCTATATTTTTATTTAATTTTTCGTTTCTTTTCATTTTGATCCAAAATTAAATTTTTATAATTCCTTACATCCTCTTTTATTATGTACACAAATATTAAACAAAGTTGTATCCTTCCTTACATTGTTATTTTTGCATTATTCACCTTTGTTATATTTTTCTTTTTTACCTTTCTATATGAAATTTGTTTGAGAAACAAATATTTTTGCTCCGGTTTTCTACAATTTTATTAAGAGCGTATATTTTTGGGAGGAAAAAAAACAACTAAAAAATTGAATTTTCTATTTTTTGGTGATTTTGATGAAACGCCGTCCTTAGTATATAAAATCTTTGAAAAATTTCCAGGTATTCTTTCTTATTGAAAAAATAAATAACAATCTTTGAGAAAAAAGTAAAAATAAGACAAAAAAAAAAATTATTTTATAATATCCAGCCCACTGGACCATGAAATCCATTTTGATTTCATTTCCTTTTCTGCTGTGTGAATTCATGAATTTTCTTATCTAATTTTTTTTTTTTTGGAAAACAGAAAATATTTTTGTCCTTCTAAGTAAATCGAAATATCCAAAAATATTTATTAAAATAGTGTAGGTATAGATTTTGGGAATTGAGAATGAAGGAATGAGTTCTTATATAAGGAAATCAGAAATAAATTTTTTTATTGAAAATATTTTACGTACAGTTGCCAGTAGGTATGTAGTGTAGCGAGTAAATTTAATAAAGTCTATAATAAGTTTACATTATTATTTCAAAAGTCATATGGTAAGGAAGCGTTTATTTATTTTATGGTATATTGAAAATTTCAATTTTCCCTGGACATTTAATAATTCATACATTTTAGTTATAATGAAACACATGGAACTGGAGTTAGGCAGATTCTAATATGTATTCAAGATAAAATTGGGGCTTTCCGAGGCTCTATGGTACTCCCGAAGTAGGATGATTGAATAAGGAGAAATACTTCTCTACTTTTTTCTCTCCATCTCTTCCGGTCATTGAATTTTTGTAAAGAATAATTTTAAAAATGCTATATAATTTGTATCTTGAATTATATAAATCAGAAGAAAGACAGATAGCAAGGAATATATAGAAAGATTTTATAGGAAAATATTCATCTCAGTCGGGTTGGAACTTTAATTACTTATTTCAACATTATTTAATCGTTTCATTGTTAAGAGAAATCGAGATTTTTACGATAATTATCGTCCATTCTTTGATCACTTATCTGCGATAATCAAGTCAACTATAATACAATACAATTTTATCATGTCTTCCTTTTATTGTCTACCTTTCTATACCTGGAACATGATATTTTTAATGTGAGTTCGAAACTAGAATATTGCTCTCTCATACAGATCACAATCCAAAATATAATGCAGACTGCCAAACAAATATTCTTGACAAATAGTTGACTGAAAGAACGGCAAGTCGAGTTCAATAAAGCTGAAAAATAAAAAAAAATCTACTTTCCCACCAAGTTGTTCAGAGGGATTCACATATAACAAGCCAAGTTATCATATATACCATGGTAATTATTCCATGATTATCTCCGGTAACCAAGTCAAGTACAACATAACACCAGTTTCTTCCACCTTTTTGTTTTTTACCTCCCTACATCTTGAATATGGGGTTTTGAAAGTAATTTCGAAACTAGAATATTGTTCACTTACAGGTCATAGTACAAAATCCAAAGCAGACGGTTGGCCATCAAATGTTCTGGTGTAATAGTCGGTTGAATGAACGGTAAGATGAACTTTACTATGTAATTCGATTTTTGTGAAACGATTTTCGCATTTGCAGAAATAAAATGGTAGTACCATACAAACTGATTAGTACTGCATTAACATTTTTACGAAAATGAAAATCGTTTCAGGAGAATCGAATTACATTTAGTAAGGCTCATGATTTTTTTTATTATTATTCAAAGACAATTAAAATTTGAGGACGGAAATTTTTGTTTTTAGATTCATTAATATACAAAGGAATGTATGTAAGTATATATAAATTAATATTTTAATAAAATAAGCATAAGTGTGGTGAGAGAAATGTAATATAAGATTTTCGAAAAAATTCTTGAAAACAAACCGCCCCTATTCAACTGTCATTTATTTTTGAACAAAACAAGAAAAATACAAAAGAAATATTCAAAATCTTTAAGATTTTGTATAACACTTTTGTAGTTTAGTTATTCAAATAGTTGACAGGATATGTGTAGCACACATTTCAATGAAAATTTCATGAGTGTCTGAAAAACAAAATTCAAAACTCTGGTCTGGCGTATACACGTAAAATTATTTGAAAGATTTTGAAAGACAGTATTATTGTCCTATATTTCTTGTGTATTTTTCTTTCCTTTCAGAATAATAAGTCTAACCCTTTTTACAGGACAATAAAATTTTTTAAATTTTATTTTAATTCAACAACAAAAATATTCATCAGTAATTGAATAGTTTCGAGGAAGAATATGAAGAAGAAGAAGAAGAAAATTTTAAAATTAAAATTAAAAAAAAAAAAAAAATTTCAAACAAAATTTCCTTAAACATTTCAACCCCATAAATTCCGACAGCTAAATAACAGAGAAAAAAAAAACAACATTTTGCAGGATAGCATAGCACACAACGGCACATAATGAATGACAAATCAGTAGAGCGGATGACAGTACAACACTTTAAATTTTTAATAAAAAACAAAAAACAGAACAAAATACATAAAGGAGATGAGAAGAGTTTGTATAAGAGAGAGAAAAATGAAAAATGATTTTTTTTTTTTTTATATAACAAAGAGACCAATACAGATATAATTTAGGAGCATATTAATAATAATAATAACAATCAAAGGAAGAAGAAATAAATTTACCTATTCTGTGTATATATGGACAAACTTTAGTACATTAAAATGATCATCATCCTCAACATAACTATCACCGTCATCATCAGCATCATCATCGTCATCATAATCATCTCTGTTATTATTTAATTTATAAAACGTGATGCATTTGGGAATGATATTTTCTCTTATTTGTTTTTCTATTGTTGTAGCTCTGATGCTTACCTATATAATATGAATTATGAGTATATATAGATGATGAGAAAGGATATATATATGAAAAATTGTTCAAATAAAAAAATAAAGGGTTAAATGCATATTATATATTAATATAAATTGCATAATGTTAAAGATATTTTATATTATAGGATTTTAAGTCGACCTAGACCTTTATTTTATTTTTTATTTTTTTGGTTCACATTAGGGAATTTTGAACGAAAAATAGAAAAAAAAAACAATAGTCATTTCAGGATGTCAAATAATAATAATAATAAATTTAAGATATTTTTGAAATTCATTCTATAAAAAAAAAAAAATTCAGTAATTAAAAATTCAGGTATATACGAAAAATATTTCCGTTAACAGAAGAAAATATGTGAAAACAGTGAAGTCTCGATTTAATTAATGTTTTGATTTTAATTGGAAGAATTATATATGCAAACAGACATGTTCGTTGTATGTTTGTCCGTCTCTGATGTGGAAGAAGAAACTCATCTTGGAGGTTTTCTTTTATGATGATCTGGAGAACCTGTCGGGGGTGTCTTTGGCTGGATTCTTTGATTTATTGAGATTCTTCAAGGAGGTTAATTAGTTTCAATTGATTGCGTGTGGGTTGTGGAGTCTTAATTTGTAGGTGTTTGACAAGCCTTCTTGTTGGCCTAGCGCAAGGGTGTCTCTGGTAATTAAATGTCTCTGGTAGAGATTTTAGCTCAAAAATAATCGATTTACTCTATGCTCAGTACAATAAATTTCGAATCGGTAAATATCACTTCCACTTAATGATTCACTTCTCAGAATAGTCCCGGTTATTTATTTCAAAATTTTGGTATAGTTTGTTATCGGAATTTTAATTAGTATAAGAGTTTGGTTATTTGTGTTAATGACTGTAAAATTAAACTGTACTGTCGCTTTTATACTGAGCTACCGATCATTAAATATATTTTAAAATTTATTTCTTTTTTTTTTTTTCTGTCATTTCTATATTTTAAATTTTAAATTTAACCCTTTTTGATTATTATAATGAAATCAATATTTATATGTGTATATGGATCCATGTCCTGAGTTCAAATCAATTTCTGTGTTCTTCTTGAATTTTTTCAATTAATGTACTGAATAGGGATGGGAAAAAAAATTAATAAGTTTGAACTTAATAAATGGGATTTTAAATAAGCCGATTTCAAATTTATGTTCGGGAAAAAATTCGGCTACTATAGCGATTATTCGATAAGAATATGAGTTAAATTTGGGAGAATTATAAGAATTGGAGTGCATTAAATCTATAAATAGGGGTAGGGGAAAGAGAGAAGCTATGTGAATCATAGTTTCCCAAAATACGTTATGGAATGTACTGAAGAGGAGGGAGAAGAAGAATGAATATAAGGTAAGGATTGCGATGATCTTTAATAGTTAACGAAACAGATAGACGAATAAATCAGTAAATAAGTATTTTTTGAAATTACTAAAATGTACTGTGAATTACTAAAAATGTACTGCAAGTCATGTATGATGACTGAGTACCTTTAAATTTATTTCGCTTCTTATATTACATATCCCTCTTCCTCGCTTTTTTACTTCACAAATATCAACAATAAATTCAAAATTTATTATCCCTAATTTTAATGTTGAAATTTTACAGGTAGGTAAAATATTTACAGATCAGTTTTATTATGTACATAAGTAAACCATACGAATATGAATAAGGAAGAAAAAGGACAAAGAATTTTGTTTTAAATTTTTCATCCGATATGTATCAGTATAAAAATTTGGTGCATTAATATTAGGGGAACATTTGTTTTGAAATTCACCACTATATGATCCTCTTCATGATTTAATCTGATTTTATTTCAAGGATCTTACACTTAATAATATTGAGATACGATCAGAAAAATTTTCAAAAATTTTTTTTTTTTAGTAATTCAAGTTTAATAGCTGTGATCAGGTCGTGTAGCTCCTGTTTTAGTTCATAATATGTAATTTTTTATAGTTGAGTTTTTAATCATATAATTAAGAGTGTTACTTAGTGGAATTTTAGAGTACTGATTAAAATCTTAAAATATTTTTGTATTTTATATAAAAAATTTGATGTTCTTTTATTTTTTAAAAATGTTTGATGTTTAAATTAAAAATAAAAATTTATATTAATGAAGAAGAGAAGGAAAGTGTGATATTGGTTGCTTTGAACGATGGTGTTAAAAGTTTTAATTTGAGTTTTTCTAAAAACTCATTTCAGCATTTCAATTATCGTGATTGTAAAAAATGCTATGGCAATATTGTCTTCCCGAATATTAAGTGCAATTGGATATAAAGTCAAGTGATTTTTGAAAAATTAGATAAGATGTATTGATATAGGTGAGTCTTATTATAAATTTCTATTCAATAATATTCCGTATTTCAAAGGAATGGGAAAATGGTTTATTTTAAGTCTAATACTATTTTCTTAATAATACGGTAATTACTCAGTTTAGTATTTAAAAATATTTAACTCAGAATATTTTTAAAAGTAATTAGGTTTGTGATTTGTTGCTTTCTGATTCTACAATACTTTAAATTTTTCACGATGCTCTAAGATGGGAGCCATTTAATTATATTTTTGATATTATTTGGGAGCAGTGAAATAAGTAGTTGTAGTTAAAATTTGTAATGTTTTAATTAAACCACTGGTGAGTTGCAGTGCAGGCCTACAGTTAGTTTTAAAAATAGACAAATTATGCAATTCAAGAATTTAAGTATGTATCGGAGAAAATTAGCTTTTGAAGTTGTATAGCAGCTATCCGAACCAGTGCAGTCATCCTATTAAAATTTTTAGAACATATATTAAGAATGTACACATATACAAAATTTAATATTTATATATTTATTAATTTTTGAAATATTTAAAATAATCTCTCTGATTTGTATAGGAGCTACCCAAATTAGTTGACCGAATTGGTCAAATAACAATAAGGCCCATCCTTGGCACAAAAAATGCATCTTATAAAAGTTTGAGTTGTATTTATTTTATTTGTTTTTGAGTTGACGGACATGTCTAAATCAAAGCAGATTTTTACACTGAGAAACAATATAATATACACATGTCTATACCGGAGGCGGCTTCTTCAAGTTGTTATAAACTCCGTACCAAAGCTAAGATACGCTGCACGAAGATCCAGAGTATGAAAATGTATTCAAGCCATTACCATTTCGCTTACTTTTCTAAATGAAGTTATTACTAAAGTAATTTGTATAGAAATTTCTAATTATTTGTTTCAAATATCATAAAATTAATACGAGTAACAATATTTAAGCTAAGTAATGTAGTAAACATAAGTAACAAGTAATTTTGCAATTTTTATCTCGAGAATCCATGCACATAAGTACTGTAACTTGTACTGCATGCATAGCAGTAATTATTTCCGTATTCAATTTGAAATTTTCATCTTTAATTTTTTGATTTTCTAGAAAATATGAAAATAAATTTTTATTTAAATTAAATTCAAAAAAATTTTAACAAAATTTAAATAAACACAAGTAAAGGACAAATAATATTATACTAATTATATATAGATTTCAATGCATGTCCTTATAGAATATTCTATAATTATTGAATATACATATTGTTTGTAAAACGAGAATATTAAAAATATTTTTGTTGCTGCACAACTGGACGATTCATTCAATATTAAAATTTCCCTAAACTAAATATACAAAAATATATACCTATACATACAAATATTTCCAATACAATTATCCTCTATTCATAAAATCTTGTGTGTTTTATTTTTTGTTGTCATTTTGTTAAATTTTCTATAATAATTGTATTTTCTATTTAAGAAATAGAGAAAATTATATTACTATATGAGTATAGAGAAAATATTGAAGTATCCTTGGAGATATAAAATAGTAAAAGTCCAAAAAGGAAAAGTTTTTTGTTCTGTGGTCGTTTATTTTAGTTTTTATAATTTTATTTGTTTTTTTTTCCTGGTTTGTTGTTGAATAAAGAAAGATGATGGAAACATATGGATTCATTCTAATATAGTAACAATAATAATATTGAAACCAAAGAATAAAGAAAAAGCAAATAAAAATTTTAAAGTTTTTGTTATCCTTTCTTTTTTTTTTTTTTATAATAATATAAATAATGGTCGAAAAAGTTCTTTTCCAACTTTCATTTGTTCATTATTTTTTGTTGTGTCCTTTATTCTTTTACTTTTATAATACATTTTCAGTGTCTATATCTAAAAAATATATTTTATATTGTATTGTCCTTTATATTAGAATTTCTATAAATGTATATATATATATATATATATATATATATATATATATATTTCTATAAATTTATAACAATTGATATAGAAAATGAAGAAAGAAATTTTCCTCTGTTTCTCTAAAATTTTCAAAAAATATTTTAATATTATGTTTTGCTTAAAGGTTTGTTTTCTAAGCAAGAATTACTCGTATTTTCTACATATACATATGAGTATATATTTATAATAAAATGGACATATTTAAATATATAAAATGAATGTATTTACGAAATTTCCATAAATATATTTATAGTTATGTATTGTACATAATATTTCGAATATATTAAACTTTTCTTGGAATTGTTTAATATTGAAAATATTATTTTGTTATCCTTTTTAGAGAACAGGTCATTGATGCTAAGTGGCAACTTATATACTAAAAATATATATATATATAATATAATATTTAGATATATAGCATAATATTATATGATAATATTCTTCGAATATATATGTGTTTATGAATGTGTTTGTATAATATAACAAATAGTACTGAAAAATATATAGAATACATCATTTGTATTGTATATTATTTTTAAATATGTTGATAAATAATAAGTATTTTTGAATTTTAATAAATATAATAAGTATATATACATATGTAAATTATTAACAATTATGTATGTATTTACATATATAAATATTATAACGATTGTAATATAGAATACCCTGACCGAATGAACAATAATATATAGTAAATTACTTTGAGCTTATATACTACTTTTTTCGAAACATTTTTAATTTTTAAATAAATTTTATCTTAATTAAACACAGGGTGATTTTTTAATTCGTATACAAATATATGTATATCTTAAAGCATTCTGTTCTGCTATAATTCTATAATTAAGTATAATTCTGCTATAATATAGTTAAGTAATTCTCAGAGTATTTTCTTTAGTATTTTCTCTAAAAAATTATATTATAATATTCAAAATTGTAGATTGCAAAGAAGGGGTAACAGTACGCCGCGAGCAGTTTAAATAATCTACTGTCCCCCAAATAAGTGTAGCACAAGGACCTACCACAGCTCCTCGAGACCCACTCTCCTGATGAATTCGAGTAACTTTGAAGACCCGGTAGACCGAAGCTACGCGGAAAGTGAGCACGTAATTTTCCAGTATTTCCCTTTTTCTGCGGGTGAGGGTCACGCATCCTCCCTGAAGGTGTACCGATTCTGTCCGAGAAATCTGCAAACGCATTCAGTATCTAAGCCCAGCCTAATAAGGTGATCCCTAATCCTAAAATTAGTATAATACTCGTATTAACATATACTCCAAATTTAATATATACGATTATAGGACAGATATACAGGAAAACTGCAGAAAAATTACTTACATTTTATTAAACTATATTAAACGGTTTTCACTTTGGAAAAATAATTATTTTAATATGAGAATATGAGGTTATGAGAATAAAACTCACTCGCTGAATGAGATTATTCTCGATCCTGGAGTTATATAATTTTTCTCTGTTCAGTATTTTACCAGGAAATTTCTCTAGGAATATTAATAAATTTCATATACAAATAAAAAGCCATAATGTAGATGAAAAGTTTGAAAAATATTCATAACAAATGGAAATAAAAACAAATAAAAAAAAACTAAATATAAATATAGAAAAATTATTTTGAAAAGGAAAAATATATTGGAAAAATAGAATTGAAATACTAAAAATACTAAAAACCAAGTACAGTTTGATATTTTCCCAAAAGTAATAAGAAACGAAAGATACAATCAACCAAATTAAAAAGAAAAAAAAAAACAGCAAAAACAAAATATATAGGAAAGAAAAATAAAATATCCTTAACAGAATAATCCTTGCTAGTATAAATGTTGCTATAGCATAAAACTCATCTTAATTTTCGTCCTTTTTCATACAAACACACAAAACAACATATTGTTATGAAAATTTTTTGAATTGCCACTAGGGTCAATTTTCTAAAAACAAAAAAAAAAATAATAATAATAAAATAAATACAGTTAACTTAGAAATTTTCAATTTTTGTATATCCTTGACTTGTCCGCATATGTTGTGTATGTATATACAAAATACAAAACTGATTGTTATCCTTTTTTTGAAATAAAATTTTGTATTTTTTATAAAAGTTTTTTTGCTGTACCATTTATAAAATTTTGTTTTGTCCAATATAGTTCGTAGTTCGCTTTTTCCATCTCTTCCTATACAAAACTTCCATTTTATATTTTTTTATTCATTTATTCATCCTATTGTTGTTGGTTGTTGTGTTCTTCTGTTTATTCTATTTTTCATGTTTATTTTTACATTTCTCTCTTGTCTATTTCCTGTCTCGTGTCCTGTTTTGTATACAATATTTTTTTTTTCTTTATGTTTTGTTATTTTTTTCTTTCTATATTTCTGTAATGGTCTTCAAAATGTATTTATGTATGTATACAAGAATATGTTGGACTATTTTAATAGCCTTTGTTAAAAAATTAAAGAATATAGAAATTCAATATATAAGGATATATAGGAAGAAATTTTGTATATGAAACTTATGAACAGATCTGTGAAAATTTTCTATTTAATATAGATGTGAGGATGGGAGGACTTAATGTTTTTTATTGTATGTATATACATATATATTGTGTACTATGAGGCCAGTTAAGTACTTTTAATAAAAAAGAAGAGAAAAAAACTAAATTTCTATTTTGTTTAAAAGTTTTTTTTTTTTTCTTGGAATGGATAGATATTTGTATACATTCGTATTTTGTCCTTAATGTCCTTTTCTATTTATTTTTTTTTTATTTTATTTGTTAGAAATTTTCTATTTCCTTTTATTTTGATGCTAATACTGTTTATGTTTTTTATGGTTTTTCATGTTTTAACTTTTAAAATATTGAAAATGTAGAAAAACAAAAAAATATTGTTATATGCTTAGGAATGGCGGTGAAAATTTTCCAAAAAAAAACAGGATAACACAAAAAATTAGTTTTTTATAGTGTGGCGATTTAAAAATTTTCAGGAATACTGAATTTTCTGCAGACTAACTGAGGAAATTTCTTAGATAGCTTCCAGAGAATAAATTTTCAAGCAAGAAATTTCCATTGTTAACTGAAATTGAACAAAATATGGAGTTATCCAGATTTCACAAAATTTATATATGAAATAGTGCATTTTAAGTGTAAATTTTGAAATTATTTTATAAATTATGTTCTTAAATAGTTTGATACTTTTTGTAGCTTTAGAATAATTGTAAGATTTACGTATATATAGAATTTTTTTAAGGATTTTACAAGATATAAAGAAAAAATAAAATTATGTTCTATGAATTGTCAATTTAATATTTTAATGCTAGCACAATAATTGTCTTGAAGAAATGAAAAGAATATTTACGTTGATATTTTTTCAATTCTATTAAATTTTAAGAAAGACTCTAGGAAATGGAAATTTTAGAAAAGAAAAGAAGGTGTTTACAGTAAAATAAAATAAACTACAAAAAGGAAAAAACAAATATTGTTTCAGTGGATGTGTTTGTTGAGGTTCCAGAAATTCATGTAAAAAATCTTTATCTTGTATATTATATTATAGTATTCAAATATTTTTTGGAAAATGGTTCATTTTTCAAGAATTTTTCATTTAGAAGTGTTAGAGGAAAATTTTTTGGTACATTTTGGATTTATGGAATTTTGGTTGGCACTCTTTTAAAATTTCTTAAATAAATTGAAAATTTTGAACGAATTTTGAATTAAATTTGCAATTAGAACGTTTTTTTATCGAAAAAGTTATTATTTGTAGACCCTTTTTGTCAGTTTATTTTTTATGCCTTTTGGATATTGCCAAATTTCGAAATTTATTTGAATCTGAAATTCCAATGTTTTTAAAATTAATTATTAAAAAAAATATTGTTTCTTGAATTCCAAGAATATTGTTTCTTGAAAAATTCCATGAATATTTGTGTAAAATTCCACTTATTTCAAAAATATACAAGTAATTATAAAATACAAAGTCTTTGATAGCATTCACAGTAAAATTTCAATTCGTATATTATTCGGAGTATATTATAAAAGGCAAAGGAATATGAATGGTTCCGGAGTAATAGAATGCAGTAATAAAAAATTAAAATAAATTGAAATTGAAAAATTATAAATAACAAAATTACATAATTTAATAAATGTGGAATGGTGGGATTTTTATTTTATAAGGGGCTGGCAATATATACTTGAAAATTTGCAATTTGAATAGAAAAAATTTGTAATTATTTTTGAAATCTTAATGTAAAAATGAATTCTAATTGAATTTCATTAACATGGGTAATTTTTTCTTTATTTTAATTCCAATAAAATATTTTATTAATTAGTCTTATTTAACGCATATTAATGATAAATTGCACTCTTGTTCCAAAATTATTTAAGTCTTTTAAAAACTTTTAACCAAATAATTACAAAATGAAAAAAAAAAAATTTTCATTCATACTTTTTTAATTAGTTCCATTTCCATGCGAAAAATATTCATTAGACTAGTAAGTCTAAAATGTAATAGAACGGCATTTTTCATCTAAGGACATGCATAAAATAAAAAAAAAATTTTGTTTTTTGTAGCCCAGTTAAAAAAAAATATTCTTTTTGTTTTTAATTAATTTGAAACCTAATATTTGAAAATGAAAGGATAATTTTGATATTTTTTTTTTTGTTGTTTTGTTGTTTTCTCTTCTCAATAATTATTCAAACTCAATACAAAATAGCTATGTATAGAAAAAGAAAGAAAACTCATATAAAAAAATATCCCTTAAGGATAATTTCCTATATTTATTTTTTTTTTTTTTTGAAATTCTTAATTCGGATTGCAATTACTATACTCTTATAAAAATGAAATGCATTTTGATTGCAGTATTGCAATCTCATATACAAAAATAAAAACAAAAAAAGTTTTTCAGTTTTTTTTTGTTTTTTTTTTTGCATTCATTCTGAAATGCAAGTCCTTTAACCATTGAAATGTACAATTATTTGAATGTTGTACAGAAAAAAAAAATTTTTTTTTTTACTGACTAATTGAAAAAATTTTTGTACAAACTTTTAATTTATAATTTTTGTTTTTTCCATTTTTCTAATTGCAAAATAGGAAATGAATGAGAGGAAAATTGTAAAAAACAAAACTGGAAATATGGGGATAAAAAAACACAATAATTGATATTTTTTTGGAAAATTAAAAATTAAATTTTTTTTTTTATATAAATACGCATATACATAACATATTGTGCTCGACATCTGCACAAATATATACATATAAAATGTTAACGAAATATTGCAGTTTTAATGCAAGAATATTACAAAATTCGAAAAAAAATGTTGGAATAAATGTATAAAATCGGAAAGGTTAGCAAAAAAGGATATTTCATAAGTGAGACAATATATAATAGCCCGCATAACCAATAAGGTTTGGAACATTAGGTGGTACATCCTTTGTATAACGCAAAACGTGTCTTTCTATCACTGAGAATTCTAAGAATTCACGAAAACAAGCATATTTTTACTTTCAGCTGGAGGAATTGTAACCCATTCTATACAAAACTATAAGTACCGCTAGAATCTCTGCCTGAAAATCCTGAAAATCGAGATATTAATTTCTACTTTAAATTTTTAATTTTCGAAGCGTAAGTCATACTACGACCCTAATACTTTAATATACCTCTTTTGCCTGTTCGACTAATATTTTTGCAAATTTATGTTTAATATTCAACATTTAAAGTATGTCCCTACTTTTCTTACAATTTTTGTATTTTCATAATATAAATTAATAATATTGTGTTTGCTATAAAAATTCTAAAAAATTGCATATATTTAGGGGCACTAAATTAAGAAAAATTAATGTAAATGCTGAGTAGAATTTCCGTAGAACAGATATATGATGCAGAAAAATGTAGTCGAATCGAATAAAATTTTCTAGAATATTTTTCTTACAGTTTTTTTTTCATAAACATGCCTAAGCTTATGAATTTTTTTCCGAGGACTTAAAATATAATGCAATTTTTAAAAGAACATTTTTGTTGTTCCCATTGTTCTCCATTTTGAACAATTCAAAATAAATTTCGCAAATAAAAAACAAATAGTAACAAAAAATTTCAATTTACACATTGAAACGCATTTATATATGTATATATACAAAAAAAAAAATTTTCGTAGTATGTAAAATGTCCTGTTCAATTTACTGCATTTTGTACATATAAAAATTACGATACGAACCATTTTTTTTTTTTTTAAATCGTTGTCATCTAAATATCTAACTGTGTTCAACTAAATAATAAATTGTTATACAAAAATTTTAATTCTTGAATTGAGACACTTAAAAGCAAAGTGGTACAATTGCAAAAATGGCATAACAGAATATGAATGTATTTTTAAGCCAATTCTTAACATCCGTAGCAAATTTTGTTATTCTTGTTTCACATGTGCTGCTAAATTTTTCTCATTGTTAAACAAATGAGAAACTGTTGACAAATAGAAATGGATTTACTACGTTAATTATAAGTACTGTAATACTCGTATATCCACGGGAATATTGCACCGGAATCCTTGAAAAATCTCATTAAAACTTTTATAAAAATACAACTGAACTGAAGTCTTGAGAAGGTCATTACATATCAGGGCCAAAATGGATCTACTAGAACAATACTAGGATAATTAAGATTCATACAAAACAGACTTAACTTCGGTAACTCTTTTGCATTTATGCATTTATGAGTAGACACGCAATTTATTTCCAATATCTTTGCCTAACTATTTTAAGAAAAAAAAAACAAAAGCAGCTTAGACCCTTTCCCCTTTAAGTCAATTTATCTTAGAATCAAAGCATTGATGAAATTTTTGCTTTTAACATTGTTTCTAGCAATAGAAATGTCAGCGTTTCAATTATTGTACAACAATTATTTATAATCTGTAATATAGCAATTATTTCCGAATTATTATAGCAATTATTTCCGAATCGAGTTGAACTGGTTTAATTTTGAGCTCCACAATTCCAACTTTTATTTTTTTTTTTCATTTCATTTTTGCAAATCATTTTCTATATTGTCTACTTATTTGTTTCCATTAAAAAACATGCAATTTTTTTGGAAAGGAAGAATCAAAAAAAAAAAAGGGGTGCAGCAATATAGAAATTTTCTAAAATTTACAAAATCAAGTAGACTAGGTCATAAAATAATAAATTCTATGCACAACACAATATATAAACAAATTTTTAACAAATTTTTAATTCAGAACAGTAAACACTGTGGCTAAAAAATACAAAAAATAATGAACTTTTAATTTTATTGAAACCCACCAAAAAGCAGCAACAAAAAAAAACCTAAACTAAATTACTATTTAACAATGAAAATGCCATAAGTTCATTGAAAATATTTTGGAAAATCTCATACTGCCAAAATTGCCAAATTAAATATGACTATGTGTATAACAAACATTGTATTATTTGACTGATCTAATGTGAAAGGCGTCATCATTTTGAAGGATGAGTTTCTTTTTGTATATAGGATCATATAGACTGTTTATAACATGTTGTAGCAGATATAGAATAAAAAATTTTATTTAAGGATAGCATAGCTAAATATTATTATTTATATTGAATAATATTAGAAATCTTCCATTACATTTGATGACTTTTGAAAAATAAGGCAACATTGAAGGAAAAGGGGTATATGTTAGTCTTTGATATCAAAATATTTTGTTATTCTATGGTGTCATAGAAGCACAAAATAAATAAAAAATAAACAAAGACTTTTTAGAAAATAAAAAAAAAATTTTTTTTAAAATTTAAAAGTGATTCAGCAAATTTTGTATATTTTAGATTTTTATTTCTTCAGCAACAACAAATTCAAAAATTTCAAAACCATTTGTGTTTGTTTGTTTATGATTCCATAAATGCTGAATATTTCAGTTCATTGGGTAGGTTAACGTTAATACAAAAATTTGAGTAAATTTTTTTTAAATTATTGTCTAATAGCAAAATAATCAAGTAACTTTTTCAGGAATAAACTCGTTTTTCATATTTAAAAAGTTAAAAAAATTCGGATTAATTTCAACACTGAATATATGGGCTTTGATTGCTTACATTTGTTCTACTATTGAAAAATCTGTACGATGGTGATGAGTGGCGATGATGATTTAATATTATTGTAGTTGACTAAATATACATACGAGTATGTATATGCATGTAAGTCCAAATTCTGTTGCAAGGACATGAAATGAGCTAAAATTTTGAAGTAATCCTATATATCCAAAATAAAATTTATTATTCAATTATAGCAATTCCATTATTAATGCAATTATTATTCAATTATATAATTTATATTGCTATTCGAAAATATATTCACGTGGAACTAATATAGTTGTCATATTACCATATTAATTTATGGAAAAATTTTAGTACTAACTCTGTAATACTGAGTAATTTTAATAGTTTCTGAAATATGACTAATCTAAGAATTAAAGCTTTGTTCTGATTTATTCGGTGTCCTACGCGTTTTATAAAAAGAGCTGTCTTCCTGCTTTTAAAAGCAATAATATTAATAAACATTGCAAATTTTGCATAAATATAATAAATAATTGTGCCACCATTTTCCAGCAGTCATTACATGTGCTTACTTTGCATATATGATAGATTCAACGCTAATGGTAGACTACCATAAAAAGTCGAAAAATTACAATGACTTATATCGCACATAATAGCTTCAACTCAATTATATACTTCTTACCGCAAAATTTCTATATCATAACTTCAATAATTTCTAAGATAATATTACTAAATTACTTTTGAAGTTGTATGACAGCTAACATAAATCCTTGTAATATTTGAACTTCTTTCACTAAAAATATTGGCCATATGTTACGATATTTCTTTATAAAAAGTTTTAGTACAGTATTTAAAGTTGATTCTTAAATATGACCAAATAACTATTGAAGTTCTAAGGCAGCTACCGCGGAGAGTCAAGAAATTTCAACGATTGTGTGAAATTTCAATACCATAGTTTTTATAATTTAGTTTTTGTCGTATTGTTGGGACGGACGGACGGAGGGAGAGATGGGCGGAACTGGTTAAATTGACTCAGAATTCGACGCTTTATAATTGGTTTCATAATTTCAATATGATATTCATATTTGAAATTTAAAAACATAAAATATGAGTTTGAAATTCATATAATTTAAGAGTCCGGAAATTCTACAATTCTCCATTTAAATTAAATTAATAATCATATTGGTAAATTTGACAATTTTTAGAACAATTTCTGGCATTTAACAAATTAAAAATAACATCATTATTTTTCGATACCTTAAAGGAAAAAGATATTAAAAAGCACAAAATACATTTCCAAAATTATCCAATTTTTTAATTTAAAAAAAAAAAAACAAACCTTTCTATTTTTAGCATCTCCATGCCATGAGAATCGCTATACTCTTTAATAATAAAAAAAAAAAAAAAATAAATTTAAAAATTTCAACATTTTTATCCAATAAATTTTATTGATCAATCTATAAATTTTACTATCAAATATTGCTGAAATTCTATATATATATATATATATATATACAAAATGTATAATTTATAGAAAGGCAAGGTAACAAATATCTATTTCGGGTTTTTTTCGTTAATGTTGATATGTGTGCGCATTTCACCTTTTCTATACCCTTTTATACACACACGATTTTCTTTTTTACTTGAATTTTTTTTTCTGTTTTGCTCTTTATCCACTCTATTTTTTGATATGAAAATCTCTTATTTTTTTTTTCGAAGCTATAACAGAAACAGGACGAACTTTAAACCAATCTTTACGTATTTTTTTTTTTTTTTTTTAATATAAACATGAATGTCCTTCAAGGCAAAAAAAAATATTACATACTCGTATACGAGCATGATTATAAAATATTCTAGAGAATATAGTAAAAAAAAATAAAAAAAAACAAAAGAAAACAAAAAAAAAAAAACATATTTTTCATTTATTTATTTTTGTATGTATATTTCGTCCTGAAGTCCTGGAAACCAATTTTGAACTTCTACTGAACCGTAAACGAACAAAAATCTAAGAATAAATGAAAAATAAAAATATGAGAAAAAAACTAAAGCTTCTTCTTCTTCTTTAGAGTCAAAAAATACAAACAAAAAAAAAAGAAAAACTAGAATAAAAGAGACAAAAATCACCCAAAAATATTGTATCTTCTGTATACGCCGGAATGTATCTATCAAACAAGTCCCTTGGGCAGCATTTGCCACCCCATTTTCAGATACTTTTATTCTATATCTTCGAAACAATCCGTACATATATGAAAGAAACATTAAACGCAGCATACCTTCGTTATATACCATACACGAAATATATGTAAATTTTTTTTTTGCAAAAAAAAAAAAAAAATCGCTCGTTTTTTTTTTTTTAACTATCGTCCTTCATGTCCCTTTTTAACTTTCTTTTTAACATTATTTGAGAAAAACAAGAAAAAGATAACAAGAAATTCTCTGTTTGGTTTTCGTTTTTCATTTAGTTTCTCTTTTTTTGCACAGTCGGAGTACAAAATGCAAAAAAAAACAAATTTTAAACCACATCATCGCGTTTTTTTGGTAATGTATTTTTAAAAAGGATATCTTATAATACACACATTAAAGAATCAGAAATAAATGAAAACAAAAAAAAAAAAACAAAAGTAAATTATTTATGGATTTTGCATACTGTACCCTATATGTATACCATATCCTTGTATCAAAATTTTATCATATTGAAAACAGCAGAGCATCAGGAATAAAAAGAAAATTAGACAAACACAAAAAAAAAAATTTCTTTTTTTTTTTTGATAGAGATGAATTTTGTGGACACTTGATGCACAGCAGTATAAAGTAAACCATATCTGATTTTAGGAAAAAAAAATATAAGAACCAGATGATGGGTATGAGGTATAGGTATAAGGTAGAAGGGGTTTAATAAATTATAAGGAACGTATAACATAGATATGTGTAAGAGAAATTTAAGTGAGGATTCCATGCTAGACTTGAATTTATTGCATAGATTTGTAAGATATGACAAGATATACATATAAGAATATTTGAATAGAGTCGAAAACTATGTATGCACTTATTTGCATTTCGATTTTATAATATGAATTTTTAATAATGATTTTTTGGTATTTTTTTAAAGTATTCTGGCGATATTTAATTAGAAAGGTTAGTTTTTACGTTGATGATATTTATAGCATGGTTTATATTATCAAATATGTTTTATACATATAACTATACAAATGGCCATAGTCAGCAATATTTAAGATTTCGTTGCTCTAAAATAATAGTAATTGAATCAGAATAACAATACGATTCGGGTATTATAACATGGGCCAATGAAATCAGCATTAAGCCTGTTCTTATTTTTTATATAATAAAAATTTTAGTTGTCGCACACCATTCAATATAAGTTAAAATAACGAAACATATTTTCTATATACAAAAAAATCAATTTACATGTTGGGAAAATTTAAAAAGTTTTTAATTCGTAATTTATTAATCAATAAAAATCCCCTAATATCCGAAGAATAAAATCTTCTAAAATGAGCCAGGAGTGTATGAAAATATTGTTGACGACTTATTATCTATATTTCTGTTTATGAATATTATTATAAATTTCTTATATAGTGCTCTCTTTTTCATATTTTGATGATCATATTAAATTGCCCCTGAAAGTAGGCAATTTTTAATTAAATTACTTAAAAATTTAAATATATTTAAAATTTTGAATTCATTTGGTAGAATAACACCTTCTATATAATTCAAGGAGATTATGTGCTTTTTTGAGGCAAAAAGTCTATAATAGTTCCTAAAATTTTGCTAGCTAATAAGGATACTATAAAGAAATTACTATATACTTTTAAGAATCTGAAAATTTTTAATCTTATATGAAACTTAAATATTAAAATTTCACATAAATTAATTACCTAAAATTTTAAAATATCTTTTACTTACTCGTACATATAAAAGTCCTTTTTAGCTCTTACATTCTCTCAATTCAAATACATTTATATTTTTACCTTTATTCAAAATTATTTTTTATCTCTATAATATTTCTACATATATAGCAAGTCAAAATTATATCTACGTATATTTTTATTTCATACTCTTACCATAAGACTTAAATATCTATATATATATACAATAAAATATTCACAGAACTTAAATATTTTATTATATGCACGTCCATATACATATTTGCATAAAGAGGGTCGATCTGTTTAGCCCAATTTGTGGGTGGCCGTCCAGTTCATTTAAAATATTTGCGGGAAGGGTATACATTATTGTAAATAAACATTATCCAGGACACTACAATAATATATAAGATAAAAATATATATGTGTATACGTATTATGCATAGTATACATACCACAATTTTCCAATGTATGCATATGTGTCCTATAAATAAGTAAAAAAAAAAAAAGAAAAACAAACTATAAATGTAAAAACCATAAGAATTTTTTATTTAGATAAATAAAATAATAATAAAAAAAGGACCAAATAAGGATATTTCCAATAGAGAAAAATTACTAAAAAGGAAAAAAAAGGACGAAATTTTGAAAGAAAAACAAAAAGAAAAAAAATTTAACAAAATATACAAAAGTTTGAAGAGGGTCAAATGGAGATAAATGCGACTGTTTCATTTTACTTTTGGGGTTTAAAACTTTTTTTTTTGTTGTTTTTTTTTTTGTGTTTTATTTCTTATATTTTTGTTTTGAATTTTTTATTTCCTATAAAGCTGAAATTTCTTTACTTTCATTTAAATATTTTTATATAAAATTTGACTGTTTGTCTCCAGTTTAATTTAGAATGTTTTCGGAGAGAGTGTATACTATTTGCTCAACGTGGCAATTGAGCACACCAACCTTAGATGGGCTAATGGAGCAACGTGTAACTCGACTGGAGTTGGAGTCAAAACTGGATTTACGTCGCACAAAGGATCTGATCTCTCTCTCAAAAGGGAGGATATCAGTGCTGTGGTAGGGTTCCTGACGGGCCATTGTCTGATTGACGAACATGCAAGGAGAATGGGCCGCCCGTAAACGATTTGTGTAAGAGCTGCTGTGACGAGGGGGAGGAGGAAACGGTGACCCACATTCTATGATCGTGTCCAGCACTGGCGAACTCCTGGCAGAGATTCCACAAGGGGTGGAGGGGAGGGCACCGCGCAATAAATCCTAATACGTGGTCCCTGTGCATTGTTACCCCTACTGTACAAAAAAATAATCTACAAATTTACAAAATGGTTAGCAATATGGTTTGAATAAACTATTAATATGGAGTTTTCGTTGAAAAGCATTAGAAAGGCAAATGTTTTGTAAATATCACAGTGAAAGAGACAGAAAGCAAGAAAAGAGAGCACAGTAGAACAATATTATAGAGAAAAATGTAGTATGAAATGGAAAAGTCATCAATTTTCCTTTTAAGGATAATAGTGAAATTTAGTACTAGCATATTATTTTATAAATTCATATATTTTTTCTATATTATTGACAATTTCACTTACGATAGCCTTATTTTACTCAATTATAAATTTATTTTTTTTTTTTACTGTCGGATTTTTTACTGTTCAAAATCGACCATATATTTCAATATTCTTGTATGTGAACCCCATATGTAAATGGAAAACATATGTACATGTGTTTGTGTGTGTGTGCATATATGAAAAATATATCTCTTTTGTTTTGTTTTTTTGTTTTTTCACTATTTTATAATTTTATTTTTTTGTTATTCTTATTTTTTTTTTTTTAAATAAATGTGGTCCTTTTAAGGACACCATTAGAATATTGTTAAATTTTGTTTGGATTGGGGACAAATGGTTTGTCTTAAATAAGGAAAAACAAAAAAAAAAAAAAACAGCATAATTTTTTTGTTGGAATGGTGGTGGATATTTGTTTTCTTTTCTGTTTGTTTCCTTCTTTCATAGTCAACTAAAGGACATGTACACAAAATTATTGTTTGTTTGTTTATATGTGGTTTTATTTTTTTTTTTTGCTTACTTGTTTCATTTTTAAATAATAAGAAAATGAAAATGGTTTTTTATATACCTACTTTTAAATATTTTATTTCTTGTATTTTTTTATAACCTTTTGCAAAAGGATATATGAAATTGAAAAAAAAAAAAATATACAAAATAAAATATAAAATAAAAAGAAAACACAAACTTACCCTTGGTCCTTTTTTTTTTTGTGTCGTAGTTTTTTGCTTTGGTTTAAAATATTTTCAATTCTGTTGCTTATTATCAAAATGACATATGCCTTAGAGAAATGTCCTTTTTTTCTATAGGAATATGTTAATGTATATATGTGCATGAGGATATGAGAAGAAAAGCTAGTAAAATATTGTTAGTTTTTTATTTCTGGTCCATTTATTTCATTTCTTATTATTTTATTACATTTGTTTTTGATTTTATATTTTGGTGTATTCGTAGTTGTTATTCACATTTTATATATTTTGGTATAAAGGACAATTTAATATATTATATAAAATGTCCTTTTTAGTAATTCTGATAAAATTTTTATATCTAGAAATTGGATTAAAGTAGTGTTATCCTGTAAATGTTTCTTGTTTTTTTTTTTTTTTAAATTTTATTTAAAGTTCAAATATTTTGGTAATAGTCTTTGAGTTTTTAGGCACATAGCAAATATAGAAGAAAAAAACAAGAGCCCATATTATATAAAAATAAGAAAAGAAAAGCAAACATTGTGTGGCCGATCAGAAATAATAGTGCTAATGCATTAGCAAATTAACAAGAAATTTGATCCTTTTTTTTGTATTTCATTCTAAGTACTTACTGTTATAGAAGTAAAATATCAATTTAAGCCTTTTTTTTTTTTTGTGTTTCGCCTTAAATCGCTTATCAAAAATTGAAGGATATTTAAATGGATTTTTGTTTTTTTTTTTTATAAATCATTGCTTAAATAAAAAATTAGTGTTAAAATTGGAATATTTTCAAAGGTCACTGAAGAGGTTTTTGCTAGAATAAGGAAAAATTATTTTGAAATTAAATAAAATGAATTTGAAATTTGATATTTTTGGTTTTCTATACTTAAAATTTATGATATTTTATTGATTAATATTGATAGATGTATGAAAGACACATTCGGGAATTGGAAAACATTTTTTTTTTCACTTTTTCAAATTCTACACTGTTTGGCTAATTTGAAATGAAGTAATGTTTTTTAAAAAATTTTTTTATGGATATTTTATTACTGGGTCGAGAAATTTTGTAATTTAAATGAAATTGCCTAAATTATTTTTTTTTTGGTAATATTTAATAGAATATTTATTACTTGACCAGAATGAAAGGGTATTTGTGTATAAGCATAAATGAAGGGATAATAATAATTATTAAATAATATTATTTTACAATATTAGCGCCAGATATACAGGACGCTTCATAATTTAGTAAGCATTATTATTGGGCCCTTGTAATTTGTATTCCAAAATTATTACAGTATTATCGCAATAGCCTAGATAATTAAAAATGAAATAGCCCTTTATAGAAATATGTACATCGAATTTTAAGACAAAATTAATAATGGTATGGAAAATCTTTAGCCAATAATTAGGTAATAATAAAATGTTGATTCATTTGCTATGGACTGGATTCATTTGCCCCGGATAAATACGAGTATGCCTTAAAAAAATAAGTAATTTTTCCTCAAATACTGAAATTATTGTTTAAATTGGAAGAGTTTTGAAATTATTGTATTAATCATGAATTTTATAGAATATATAACTTAATTTTTCTTAACATGGATAATTCAACTCATATTAATAATATTTTGTCTAAATCGATTCGGTAATTCGGACAAATCGATAATTCGGAAATTCTTTAATTATCTGGGCTAATATTACGAAATTACAATATATAACAGTTTTGGGTCTCAATTTTAAAACAAATATTCTTAATTAAACCATTTTCTTTTCTTACATTTTGTCAGCCAACATATTCTGTATATAAGATTTGAAATATTAAATAGAACAAATATTTGAAAATTGGAAATAATTCTGGAATAGTTAAGTGAATTTGAAATTGAATTTTCTCTGTATTTTATAAATATTTTCACTATTTGTATGAAAAATTTAAATAATCTTATAAGAAATCTCGATAATGGAACAATTCCATCGATAATGGAACAATTTCAAAAAAAAATATTTTAGTATCTATATTTCTGCCTTCAACTTCTTCTTGATTTCTTAATTAAATTAGTATTTCGATTCTTTTTCTATTATAAGCTTGAACTTCGCTAATTATTAATTTAAATTTACCCAAACATTTTTTTACATTTTTCTTTGTTAACATCATAAGTTTCTTATTGTAATTGAGATAATTGATTCAATTAATTCAAAATTTTAGTTTTTCTTAAATTTTTACACAAATTAATAATTTTGTCCATTTCTGATTTAATTAATATTAAAATTATTTACATAATTTTTTCGAAAAATATTTAATTTTCCAAATAATTAAATGAATTCTCGCCATCATTCAACTTCATAATTTCATTATCGGAATTATTATTCATTGTTGTAGAGCAAATTGCGTAAATGTTAAAAATATTTAATAATCAAAATACTTGACTTCAAAATTAATATATATATATGTATATTTGCCAATATATTATATATATATACATCCGTACGAGTATAATCAAAATGTTTCCTAAATAATTTCTTTGATAGTAAAAAAAAAAAAAAATTCATTGTACCACATTTATATTGTCTAGAAAAAAAACTGTTTTGTATAAAAAGGATATTTGGCCAAAATATATATCCTTATTATTACATACCATATAATAGACAATATATATATATATATATACATATATTTATAATAGATGTCGAATATAAATCAAATAAATCGAACAATTTCTATTGTCATATGAAACTGACTTGAGTTTTTTTTTTTTGTTTAATTTTATTTTATGTCCTTTCATTATATTGTTTATGTGTATATACAATAATATACTCTTTCTATATATATTAAAAAATTTTCTATTATAAATGTGAAGAATTTTCTTCTGTATTATTGGTATGTGATTTTGTTTTTGTTTTTTTTATTAGAAAATATTGAAAATAATAAAAAGTGGAAAATCGTTACCAGTTAGTTACCAGTTAGTTACCTATCGTAACCTGACAATATTTTGTTGCAAAAAAAAAAAAAATAAATTGTACATATTATACGAGTATGTATTTGGTCCTTTATCGCAAAAAAAAAAAATATTTTTTTTTTATAAATTTGATTTGTTTGTTTTTATGTTTTTGTTTTGTTTTTTTTGAGGAAGAGAAAAAAATAAGGGGTTAACCCTCTTATTTTAAAGTTAAGAAAAAAAAATTTAAATTTAAAAAACATAATTTTTTTTTTGCGAAATTTAATGTGACAAAAATTTCAAAATAAAAGAGTTGCCACGGGAAATTATAAGGTATAAATGTGAAAGGTAATATGGTGGACTAAGAGTTTTTGAAGAAACTTATTCGGTAACGGTATATTCAAAATTTTGTATAACAGTAAATAGGGCCAGGAATTATGTTGCAGGACAATAATAAATGTAAATCCCGCTATAGAATCTTCTTCTTCTTCTCTTTGAATCAGGCATATCTGCGCCTTTTTTTTTCGCTATCAATTGTGCAATGAAGATGCCAAGCATTTGTATACCATTCTTTCTGGATGATATTTAAAATTTTATTTTTTATTATAATCGATTTTCTGCCCTTAATATTTCTTCGTGGTCTATTACTTATTTTATTATTAATATCTACGTCTATTTTACCTGATAATGATTTCTTGAACGCCACGTACGTTCACAGTATCGCTGTTGTCTCTTAATTTATCTCTCAAAGTGTTATCACATATTTGTATTAGAGTCCTCATAATATATGGTGGTCCTCAATTTTTGTTTAGTTTCAAATGTGTCCACTGTTGTTCAAATAGCATATTCGTTAATAAGGGTTAAATGCAGCTTTTACATATTATATGGCGTTTTTTTATTTTATATTAACCGATATAGAATTGCGGATATTAATTTATTTCTTATTAAAATTTTAAAAGGATATTCGAATACCTTAAAATATAATGTTAAAGTCAGAAAATATTAGTCATAAGAATGAATAGAATTACAATTATAAAAGTTTTCGCAGTCATAAAACAAATATAAGGTAGGCTTCTGGGGTCCCTGAGTACCATTATCTCATGATTAAGGGTTAAATTTGCTATCGTATACCTATATGATTAAGCGATTTGGTAAAATTCTAATTCTCTTTTTATTGTTTCTTATGAATATTAAAAGTTATTGGAAAATTATAGAAACATTTGGAAATTTGATTCGAAAAATTGGTTTAAAATTTTAGGGGTAAGAAAATTTGAGAAAATTATTGATCAACAGGACAATTAAGAAGTTTCGGTTAATTCGTTTAGTTAATCACTAAGTATTTGCAAATGAAAATCATTAACAACAGAACCTAGCTCGCACAATTCTAGAAATGAGGTCTTATTTCTTGCAGCAACCAACCGTTATGAACGTCAAATTAAAATTAAGCTACCCATAATTTTTATCCTTTCTTTATTACCAAATATTTGCTCGTATCGATTCGATTTCGTTTTGGATTTTCACCCAAATTTATCGAATGAAAATTCTCAAAAGGATTGACTGTTTAAAATAAATAAAAAAATTTTTTTTTTTTTAATTTTTTGTATTGATCTTGTCATTTTTATCAAAATACAAAACGAGTGTATGTTTATTTGAAAAAAAGACCTTAATCCTGTAGATTTAGAGTATTAAAAATCAAAAAATTATAAAAAATGAAGAGAAGCAAAAGCTGAACTAAAAAATGAATAGTGTTGAAATTCGTTTTTTTTTTATTTTGAAAACAATGTTTTGTGGGTTAAATATCCTGCTGATCCTTTAACTATTTATAACTGCAGTTTTTCTTTTCTTTTCATTATTTTATTAATGTCATAAAGTGTTTTATAAAATGCAATTTATTAATTTTTAATGCAATAATTTTAAAAATTAAAGAAATGTGTTTAATATTTTTTTGACGCTCTTTACAGAATTGAGTGATTGGACCGTTTCATTATTTAATTGAATTGTTTTTTTTTGCATTTAAAATGCTTTGAATGTACTCAATACGCAGCTTAATCCTGTGTAATTTGCTATTCACTTGATTTATATAATTTTAATGGAGTTCAATATTTCAAAGCTGTGGAATTGAATTTTTTGTAAGATATCCAAGAACTTTTCAGAAAATTATTAATAAGTTTTCATTATAGATTGTCAGATTTTCGTTAATTTTCACAAATTTTGCGTTCAATACGAAGAAATGCTTGTGTTTTACATAAATTCATATATTTTGTGTTCCAGATAATCAGAGGCTTAGACCTTTCATGTATTTTTTGTTCCTGTTGAATAAAAACTCGAATTTTAACCATCTGAAGGGCAACGTTTCATAAATATTTCCAATTGCAGACCGTAAAAAACTTTAAGCTTAAGATTGAAGCTAATTTTCGTAAATGTTACATTTATTTGTTATATCAGACGAATTGCTTACAGTCAGTTTCAATTTCCATGCAAATTAATATTGTATGAAAGAGTAAAAACCATAACCATTTAGACGGATAAAAGTGCGACTATCAAATTACCTAGCAAAATCATCATCATTTGATGAAGAAGGAAAAGGGTAATGGAGAGTTAATAAGGGTAGAGTTTATTAGTATGAGAGACACTAAGGATTATTGGATTAACGGCATATAACCCATTGGTTAGTTGATTGGTTGACGCACTACTACTAAATGTAACACATAATCAGACATAATTCAAATTTCTAGAAGGTACAGACGTCAGTACACCCTTACCAACACCAAGATCAAAACGACCGGAGTTAGAATTGACGGCACACAATATCCTAATCAACGACTCATTCCTAACATAATTCTTACTGTGATGACGAACATAGAAAAGCTCTACTGACCTTAAGTTGCTCGAATTCACTCTAAAAGACAACTGCTCAAAAACGATGAAACAACTTTCCCCGAAACAAAATGATGAATAAGAACCACGTTAGCGATTATCCTGTAAGAGCACAACGTTAGCAAATTTAACAATAATAGCATCATACGGCGGCAACCTGAGAAAATCAGACCAACCTAAATTATTAAACTATTTTAATCTTCTTTCAAAATATTCCCATAATTGCCTCTCTAATCTTCTTACACTAATCCCTAATTGACATAAACATTTAATTTCCGGTAGAAAATCTAAATATTCTTAATTTATTTTCCACATCATAATTAATTATCGTTATAGCAACTTATCCTCATATTCTATCTTAACTTATAAATATTGTGTAATTCTTCTAGAATACATTAATTTTCATATAAAATATAAAAGGATAAAATGTAATTTTTCAGGATAATTGATTTTCATTTTAATTTAATCAGACCTATTTATTTTACCGTAACATACCTTACTCTGATTATTTTCTTGAAGATTGAAGAAAAAAACCCAAAATTTAATAAAAAAATGTCCGAGTCATTAAATGATCTCCACGTGCTTAAATTTTTTAACCCTATACAGAACAAGATATATGAGAAATAATATTATAGTTTTCAAAATTAATTCAAGAAAATTAAGTATTTACAAGGATAAAGAATAATTTTTTAAGAGTAAAAGAGAGTGAGTTGGAGGTGAAAAAGTTCATAAATTCAATGTCCAGTCAATTTCAGTTTTAAAATTTTTTACTTGGGAATGAAAATTTAATGGAAAGATTTGTGTGTGCGTACTCTTGTAATAATTCAAATTCTTGTTATTAAAATTTGTTTCTTTCTTATCTTGTACATCAACCCCTTTGAGAATTCTCAAAAGAATTTTTTATTATTCCTCCTTTTTCTTTCATATAATACATTTGATGTATAGTTTCATCTATATGAAGAGTAGCTTCGTTTTAAAAATTCATTTATTATACATAGTTTTCTTGTATAAAAGATAATTTTCTATAAAAGCTATTCAATTTTATAGAGACAAAAGTGATTAACGTCCGGTTAGATAACGTCCTATAAAGGTTGTCTTGTGGGTACATAAATTATATAAGGATAGCATTTTATTCTTACATGACATATACCTATACATTTATTTATTATCATATGTAATTCTTTGGAGGATGAAGAGAGTGTGAACTAGTTATATATGTAAAGAATTTATTGTAAGAAATTATTAAGGAAGAAACCAAGTTGAAATTATGAATGAATACAAAATTTGGTTGATCTTGTTAATTTTGAGGTTAGAATAATTAAATATGTACAATATTATTTGAAATTTCATGTATGGTTCTTTAACTTAGGATTTTCAAAATTGAAAATATTGTTTTAAAAATTTAGATACGCTTATGAGTCTTCAAAATACAATTCTGTTTAGGAATAAAATTGAAAATTGTGTGGAAAAAAAAATGAAAATATTGTTTAAACACAGTTCACGTCTGCCCTAGTCGTTTTAACACAGTCATACTCAAATACTATTATCCGGTCTTCATGCTAAATATAAGCACATTATATGAAAAATGCTTTAAATGCATAGTGATCTTACTTTATTCTCATAGTTCTATCACTATAAGTAGAAGCGAGTTGAATATATAGCCGTCACAATCGACAAAAGAATAAAAGTAACAAACGGAGTTGGACCCCTGAGAATTTATTAAAAGCTCTTTGAGAAATGGTAATTAGCCGGCTCCGTTCATTCATTCAATGCTTCTTGGTACGAATCACAATAATTTCAGTACACTATGTATATGTATTAACCAATAGTATTAATTATGGGAAAACCCTTAAGAAAATTTTCTTAAAATAAAATTAAAATTTCATACACTTAGCTAGGCTGGCATTGTTTTTCTATGTTAAACGTCGAAGTTGACGGGAAATGGACAAGAAGAAGATAATTTTTTACTATGTCTGCGTGTGTCCAGTTCCGGTCTGGGCCAAATTGATAACATGAGGCACAGCACCAGTGACAAGGCTGGGCGAGATATTGAAAATTAGTATTAATTAAGAAAACTGGGTGGCTTTTTACTGGACATCTGTAATCGTATATTCAATGACGGCCTGGTGTTCACTGGCTTGTGATAGCAAAACGGCACATTTGTGCTAATTACGGTGCATTGGACATTTAAGAAAATGTTAAACTTCTTTGAAAAATTGCCTTCCATTTTGAGTAATTTGAGAAATTAGTTTTTGCTGAGTCTTAGGTTTATAACACTTTTTAATAGTACATTTACAAAATACTCAATAAAATTATTAAAAATTTTAAAATTTTAACAATCATCTAATGATTTTTTCTAGGCATAATCTTCACAAATTCCTTATACGAGTAATAATTGCAAATCTACATACACTTACAAACAATTGAAATTAAATGTCATTTACAGCAATAATTTTCTAAATTACAGAAATGAATTAGTTTTTTTATTCCTTAAAACAGCAGAGAGAAAAAATCCTTTAAAACAATCTTAAAAGAATTTACCTATACATATATATTTGTATGTATATATAGCTTGAATATCCTTAATTGCAATTGAAATCTAGAGTACGGTGTTTTATTTTTAAATAAACATAGGAATTAATAAAATATTTGCCGTCGGTTAAACATAATGTACATATACAAATATACATGTATATACAAATATATATATATATATGTATATAAAAAGAAATGTACCATATGTCATGCATATATACTCATGTAATTTTATTCATTTTAAAGTACAATATTAACATTTAAATCAAAAAATTTTACATATATACTCATTTCATTATCCTTAAGCATAATATACAAGTATTAAAGTATGCCCTAAGTGATTTTCAAATGGCTAGGATTGTAATTTTTTAGTAGTTGTTGTTGTTGTTGTTGTACGTTCATTTATTTAAAACAATTTGTGATGGCTACTCTAATTTATTTTATTTATTTGATTTTCAGAATTTGAACGCTTTATGCTTGAATAATTTTCTAATAACTTTCAATATAATATGGTCACCCTTAAAATTGTTGTTTTCTTGTTGTATGCCAGGGGTTTTCTTTCAATATTGCCTATAATAATTGAAGAATTTGAAATTCTAATAAGAAAAAGGAGGGTCAATAAAAATCCTGTTAAAAAAATTCAATGTTATTTTTATTATCCTTGTTATTTTTTTTGTTTTTGTATTGTATAAGAGTGTAATTTTTGTCTTTCATTTTATACAATTTTTTTTTCTCTTGGTATAAAAAGGGGTCGATAATTTTGGACAAAGGAAAACTATATATATACAACTGGACAAGGATATTTTATTGAGTATTTTGATAGTATAGATTTTTTGTTTTTGTCGCCTTTTATGATTTTGAACAAATGAAAATAGAGTGAGGGTTTTTTTTTCTGGAATTGTAAATTTTAAGAGGGTAGAGGATATTTTTAAGAATGTTAATATGTGTGTGTGTGTGTGTGAAAATATATTTACAATTTAGAAGAGCAATTTATTATTATAAAATTTGATAGTGGTAGCAAAAGGTAGCAAAAAGTAGCAAAATTTTATTACTAATTACAAATACAATGTGAGTAGTTGTTCATTCTTATTATTAATTTCTTATATGAGAATAACTATAATGGAAATTCATTCCCATAACTGCAGGATCACGTAATCGAGGAAACCAGGCAAGGCAGAAAAATTATAAGTGATAAAGAATTTTATACAAGAAATTAATAATAAAGATAAGCAACTACATTTCGTGTTAGTAATTAGTATAATATCATTAGTGTAATAGACACAATACATATGATCTGATTTCATATTTCCCGATTGATTGTACCCGATCGGACTACGAATCTTCTTCCAGAACATTGTATAATTGTAACACAAAAATACTTGGTTATTATGTAGACCGCAGTATAAAGCGATGTAAAGAACAATTTCCTGATAATTTCTATATAATTCTGTAGATCAGTTGATAAAATGTTCGCCTAGAAAGCGGTAGGTCACTGATTCGAGTTCCATTAGTTAGCCAAAATGGTTCCAATAAGGTAGGTGCAAGAATTTTCACTAATTAGCAAAATTTTATTAAAAATATAAGGGCTCAGATAGACATGAAATTTTAAGTTTTTTAATTGTTTGATTGCCTTTTTATATTCCAAAGGTTTATATTCAAACGCGTACACATGCAACTGTATGGTCGTATTCAATTAGGCAATCAAACAGTTTTCAATTTCTTACAAACTGATTGCAATTTTTATTTAAAACATTCGAATTGAATAGACAGAATAATTTAGTTAGTAAAATGTACGCTCAACTTGATTCTATACTCAAGAATTAATTGCAAAAATTGAAAATTGCATGTCTATCTGAGCCACAAGTATAAGTTTTAGTTTTTTATATTTATTTTTCGTATATAAATAAATTACAAAATTAAGTTGAGGTTTTTGTCTTATTATAAGTGTGAAGACTATACAAGACCATTAAATAAAAAATTACCAGACAATATGTAAACATACAAGATCTCATTCCATTTTAGTTTTTGGAAAATTTTTTTTTAAGAATTTTAAAAGTTAAAATTACAAACACTTCACAATATTGTTCTTTTATATTATTTCCGTCCTTTACTCTATATTTTCGACTCTATATTTTGATCATGTCTACCATTTATATTAAAACTTATACAGGGCTATGGAAGAATAAAAACAATTTCTTAAAAAACTAAAAAATTTCAATAAGTGTTTTTTCTTTTTTAGATTCTATAAAAGTTGGTGTTTTTCTTAAGGGTATATTGAAATAATAAGGCTTTCTTTTTGGTTTCTAAGATTAGGATTGCAATATTTTTTTTTTGTAGAATATGTAAATATATTTTGTGTAATATTACTTCATAAATTATATTCTTAAGTACTTTGTAAATATATTTATAACGTACTTAAGACTATAACGCTTCTCTCTTTTATTGTAAATCTGGTCAAATAATCAAATACGTACTTAGATAATAATGTTTGTATATATTGAATCCGAAAGGATATTTTTGTTGAAATTTTAAATGTATAGGAAAAAAATTCAAGAAAACTAAAATAAGTAAAAAAGGTTAAAATTTGATTTTTAATATTTGTTTTTCGGTTTTCAATTTAAAAATTAAAAGCGTAAGAAATTTTGAAATATTTGAGTGTAAAACAAGGAATTTTAAGGCTTCGTGTAAGAGTGCTTCTAATAAACTAGTAGGCTAGTCTTTTGAAAGGATGATAAATTTGTATTTTGATTTCGGGCGAAATTTTTTTTTTTATACAGAATGCTTGTTTAGTTTTCTAGCCTCAAAGAAATATGCAAAATTTGTGAAAATTTCTCAACAAAATTTTATTTTTGCAATTCTAAAGAAAAATCTGCTTGAATTGCAGAAAATGTAAGATTTATTTTTTGAACAAAATTTTCTAATTTTTCTTATTTATTTTTAAATAATTGGGTTTAAAAATTTGGAAAAATTAACCCAATTTAATTGTATTTAAATTAAACTGTGGAGGGTTTAAATTTGTGATGAAAAAAAGAACTACTAGACTCCATTTAACTATTATAAACCTGCAATTCGCAATAAAATAAAATATGTATAGAAATTCGTAAAATATAATGAGTTTCTATCTGTTAAATATATCATATATGGTTACAGGGTGTTTCGCATAAAGTAGTAAATAATTTCAGAAATGATTCTTTGATCAATTTTCAGCAAAATATTTTATGGATGAAAACGAGGAAGGGGAGCATATTCGCATGGTTCCAAAATTATAAGCATTTATTTATTTCCAAAAAAAATCTGATACTTTTTTTCCAATAGGTTGTAGGTCGAAAACGAGTATATATATATGAACCAAAATTTATAATATTCAAAACCAAGTAACTATAAATGTAATCAAAATATTCATTATCGCTTTTATATTTTGATTTTCATGTAAATCAGTAAATATTGTGCCTAAATTCTAGAGTCTAGATTTTGTTAATGTTACCAGTAATATTTATTCCAGAATCAAATTTATACAAACAAAATCCAACCATATTCTTTTAAACTGATTCGATTCACTTAATATGTTTGACGTATGATGGCATCCCGATAAGAATAGCATATTCTAGTTTCGGATGAATCAATCAAATAATTAATCAATACATTCAATTTTCCTATATGATTGTTTTAAATAATCAAAAGTATAAATTAATATCGTTTTTATTTTAATTTTATTCAAATTAAAGTACCTATATAAAATAATTGTGCATTCCTCAAATATTCTTGTAATATCTATATATTTATGTATGTATATCATAGGTATACAAAAATAGAATGAAATTGAAAATATTATTAAAGAAAATTCACAAATTATATAGAAAAGAAAATATAAAATTTTCTTTTGTTAAATTTATTTTAGGTTTAAAGGATTGATTTTTGGTTCACGTCAGAGAGAACCAAAACTTGAGACAAATACGAAAAAAAAAATAAGAACATCACAAAAAAAAAAATAACATCGCTTGACATCAAAACCAAAAACACAAAAAAAAAATGCTCGCTGCTTGTTTCACGATATTACTGCAATTTTAAGCAATGAGTATAAAAAATAATAATATAAAACAAAAAAAAAATGCGAAAAATTCAAGGAAGAACATGTCCTTAAGGTCCTGTTTTCAGTGATTTTTTATCTTTTGTATATATACATACATATATATATATATATTGTTCTCATATATATATATATATGAGAACAATATATACAACATACATATATATATATATATATGTATATATATTGTTCTCAGAGAGACTAACTCTTCGTTATTATTATTTCTTTTTTTTTTTATTCAATATTTTTAATGTAGTTTAACTGAACATTTATTACCATTTTGTAACAATATTATGCATGTGTATACGATGGTAATGTGAGACTATATAGAATGAGTTCATCGTCAAGAGTATGTTATAGAATTATCATTCAATTTTTGTTGCATGCATATTATTATATGTACGTTTTACGTATATACAGCAACGGATCTACTGTATATGCAAAGTAAGCATTTGCAATGGGCGCTATTGAAACATTAAAATAAAAAAAAAAATAAATTTTAAACATTAAGTAAAATTTTAAAAATTTTTTGCTTCTATTTACAGCAAAACATAATATAATCCAGAACAATGCAAGAACTAAGTTTGGAATAAGAAGCTAATGTAAGTTGGGGCTTTAATTTTTGACTTGAATTCAGCATAAAGGTACAAGAAGAAAGTGATTTATTAGGGGCAATATACAAAATTTATTGCATGTATTATTCACTGGTTTGAAAGGGTGAGGGAGGGGAAGAAAGGCAAATTTTTTGTAAACCGCATAGATCACTCAACAAGTCAGAACCGGGCCTGTTTACATTATATATAAATATATTTCTTGTACAATTCTTAGTTCAGTGGATTTCCGGTTTTTATGTTATTGTTAATATGAAAACCATTTTATATTATTATTGTTAAAATTGTAACTAAGATCCTGGAGGATATGTATTTTAATATAATACATATGTACATATAGATATATATATATATATATAATATTATATATTTTTAAAGTTACTTGTGTAACTGTAATGTTGCTATCATTGATGCAGATAATAATGATGAACATCATGTATTTTTTTTTTTATATTGTTGTTTTGTCCTTACAAAAATTACTTTAAACATGTTCTTGTTAAATAAATGGTAGAAGATATTATTGTGCTTCTGCTTCTGTGTTATTTTTTATATATATACGAATAAAGTTAATTTGAAAATTGCTTTGGTAATTTGTTATTATATATAGATTCCTAATTAGATGTCCCAGTTCATTATTTTATTTTTTGTTTTTTAATTTATCTTTGCTATTTTTATATAATTTACCGGTGTAAGGATTATGTTTTTACGGCAGGCTAGTCACCTACCTAGTTAAACCCTATGACGCTATGAAACTAGTGCATGAGAAATCATGCACTAGCCCTATGCTCCTTCTAGGAGTGAACAAAAGAAAAAAAAAAAAAAAAAAAAAAGGATTATGTTTTAGTCATTAAGGATATTCAAAAACGATTCAATTGAAAATTTAAATATAATTTTTAAATTTTTCTATTGTCAATATTAAGATTTTGCTGAAAATATTTAAAACCTAAATAAGTTGTTTAGACATCACTAAACAGTAACTGAACTAACAGTTAATGGTACTGTTAAGACAATTTTGTTTTAATTTATTAATAAATTTTTATTTTATTTAAAATGCAGTTTATATTCCAAGTAATTTCGGATATGTTAAGACAATAAGTCCTTTTGAATAAACGTCTAACATATATTTGAATATTATTGGCTATAGCTTAGTTGCTCTATTAATCACTGATATTATACCAGATTACAGGAATCCTTACATTTGTAAATGTAAGTTACATTTGCATATATAGATTGTATAGATTTCAAGTTTCCAAGGATAAATACGAGTAAGATAAATCTACTTTCTCTTGACAATTACAGCCAGTTATTGCTTATTGTAGCGTTTTCATAAACCCGCTTTTATTCTGTTCCGGTTCCTATTAAATACCCAAAGATATCCCTTAAGGAATTGCACATGAGTTTCTCGCATTTGTATATACTTGTGTATAACATTGAAAATATTTCAATAATATTATGCTTTACTTAAATTAGTAAATGAATTTTAATATATAAAAGCAAAAATTTTGTGTAAGAAAATGTTATGCAGTAGCTCGACTTTCAAAAATATTCAAATCATATAGCTACATTGTTCATACATGCATGTATATAGCACACAAATATTTAAACAAAAAATTAATTTAATATTATAAAAGATCACTTTAAAAACATTCTTAAATTTTTTACTAATTAAAAGTTGTTGGCACTCAAATACGAATAGGTCCTTTAAATTTTAAGTATACGTGTAATATTTACTCTAAATTGTTACCTTTATTTCAAACTTTTGGAGGCGATTATTATTTCCTCATTGAATCGTTTACACTAAAAATGTCACTCCACCATACATAGTATTAAGAATCTTTTACGAAAAATTTCACTATAAAGGTTTTACTTGAAAGTTTCATCCGCAATTCTAACAAATCTTTAAAAATTATATAATTTAAAATCCGTTCAAAAAATATTTTAATATCCTTTATAATTGCAAAATACTAGAAATACAAAACATAAAAGATTTTTATATTTTGCAAAATTAACATATACAATCTCTTTTCCTGTTGTCTCTTCTATTATTCATACCAATATTCTTATTTCTCCAGTATTACATCAATACAACAACAATATCTATATCTACATAATAATTATTACAATTCTCTCCAATTTTTGTTTTTTTGTCTCCATAGAATAATACAAAATATAAAATTTCTCCTTTTCTCCTTTCTTGAATAATAATAATATTTTCTGTAATGTTATATGTTATTCTATGGTTTGTTTTGTTATTTCATATTTAATTTTTTGAAGAGAGAATTCTGTATTTTAAAAGAGAATAATTGAGAATGTTACGAAAAATGTAATGTACATGAAAATATGTAATATAATTATTTTCAGCCACATTAATTTCCGACTGAATAAAAATGTTGAAGAGAAAATTTTTTATTAAAAGTTTTCTCTAGCAATTCATAGATGTCGTGCACATATTAATGGAAAAATAATATTATTTTGTGTGAGTTTTCAAATTTTTTATTAGAAATTATAATTAATTTAATTTTTGAATTTTTTTTTAATTTTCAATAAGTATGAAAACTCAAAAATAAAAGTCAAAAATATAAATATCATAGTAGCCGCCGTTTTATATGAAAATAATTGTACAATGACAGCGAAATATGAAATTCTGGTAATGGCTTGTTGTATTGTAACGATTAAAGATCATTTACAGATAAGTGTGTTTAGGAGTCAGACAAGTGTGTAGGATAAAATATAATGGCCAACTTAAGCGAAATTTTGGAAATTTGGATTCGGAAAATTTATTTTACATTAAAATTTGTTTTGAGTTAAATTGTTTGACGATTTTTTGAGAGTTTGGAATGAAAATTATGTCCAGTTTGGAATTTGATAAATTTTAATTTATCGGACATTTAATAAGTTTGATAATTATGAGAATTTCCTAAAACTTCATAAGCTTTTAGATAATATCGGCAAAATGAAAAATTTTAGTACATTAGTGGCTATTTGTGTTATGTTAACATTTTAACGAATCACGAGTCTTAAAAAAACAGTGCTCCTATATACGCAGCTAAAATCAATTAAATTGTAGTTCGTTTTCTTAATAAAATTAAAGTTTTTAGAAAATCAAACACAAATTCTTAATGTAATTAAAAATTTTTTAATATCTCTTTCTTTTTCAGGGGATTTTTCCTCCCATATTTGAACGCTAACAAGGATATCCTCGATGACTGTAACTGCATGGGAAAAAACGCATATATGAGAACACATTAATGGACATAATATAAGCAAACATCATCCATAATTATCTTATATGACAATCTATAGCTCTACATACATACATATATATTTTTTCAATGTCTAATTAATAATTTCCTTCTAAATCTTAAATAATATTTGACGTACATGCATAAATTGATTTCCATATTCATACAAGCAAATTGTAATATCCTTTAGGTTGAATACCTTAAATTTATTCACGGATATATGTATATTTGCATATATCAAACTCCTCAAATGTAAATATATCATAAAATATATTTCTTAGACATGGTCTGTTTAGTAAAATTTTTAGAATTTCTTCAAAATTTTCAATCAATTCATTTTAATATGCATAAATAAATAAAACATATGTAAGCATGTTTGAATTTTCATTTTTATCTAATAATATGACCAAGTGAGGAATATTTGATTATATAGTCTTCAAATTTTCAAATCATAAAAAGGATATCGAAAATTAAAAGAACATATTATATGTAAAGTGTTAATATGTAAATAAAATATTAAAAATCTCGTATAAAGTTCCTTTTTTATTAGGAAATATGAAAAATTAAATTTATGGTCGTGGAAATTAATAAACGCCTTCAAGGCAATTGGATGGTTATGATTTTATGCCAACTGTGTAATAATTCAATTATTATATAACATACTTTAGTTACTAGATTATTTTTTAAGACTTAATTGGTAAATATGAAATTTTTCAAAATTAAATTACAAAAAAAGGAAAGAATATAAAGTGTTATCACTGTCAATCATATAATATGAATTTGATGTATAAAATTGAAATTGTGATAAATTTAAATTTTTGAAGCAAATTAAAATTTTGTGATTTTTATTTTTAGATTTAGACGAATTTATTGTGTTAAAACATCTGATTTTAGAAGCTCTATTTAGATAAATTTCTCGAAGATTTTAGAAGCATCTGCTTCTAAAATCTTCGAGAAATCAACAATTATGGCGACAATTTTAACGTTTATTGAAAATTTACTTTTATTCAGAAAAAACTTGCTCGTACAAACTATGCTAATAAAAAATTTTAAATAATGAATCCTAATTATTTTTAGGCTCGTCAGAATTGTAATAAGTCAAGCCAGTAGCATGTTTTTATTTAAGTACTAAAATAATCATAAAAGATATTTGATCATTAAGGTGTAAATGCTATAAAAGTGTTAATGAATTACAGATTTTAAACTACATTGCGCCTAGAAGAATGTTATTTTTCTCAATTTATTTTGATTTGAAGAATAAATGATATCGGTTTCGAATTGTCCAGAAACTATAAAAATAAATATATTCTGCATTTAAGTTGATTTGAATGGCGTCAAATATAGCACTTAAAATTAATTACAGAGCAAAAATCCACAATTATTTCAAACAGTCCACAAGACTATACGAAAGGAGTTAATTCATATTTTTAACGCCTTAAACTACGAATACAACCTAATTGACTAGTTTAAAATTCTTCTAATTTTACTACCGGAATCGTTAGGTAAGGCAAAAAATTAGTGTACAAGCAATTTAATCCAAATTTTCAAAAAACTAAATAGGATAAAAAGGAGTTTTATTACGAAAAAGAATACTATACGAAAGTGTATTGCCTTTTACTTGAAAAAAGCAATAACACGATATAAGTTCATAAATTGACCACTTGAGTCCATTGAGCTCAAATGATTGTTGCAGTTTCTGAATTGTAATACAACTTTTATAATATTACTGCAATTTTGGAGTAAGAGTTTCTTATAATTATTGAAAATTAGCTAAGGTATCAGCAAAAGAGGTCTTTATTTCAATGACAACGATTTTTTCGATTTCTTGTCCAGGTTCCTCATATTCTAATTCAACTAACCAAAAATCCGAATTAAAAGATAATTTCTTAAGTATAAAATTAAATTAATTTAATGGCTTTCCATTTTTTAATTAAAATATTGATTAATTTCAAACCTTTTTTAGAAAAACCCGAAAAAATATCATAAGCATCATATCAACGCAATCTTAATATGAAATACATAATTAAAGGACATTTTTTTATTAATACAAAAATCAAATATCCATATACAGTAGCTCTACATGCCCACACACACACTCATACCCTAAAATATACACACGTCATATTATGATTCTTTTAAAATGAAAAACAAAATTTCCTTGAAGGCAAATAAAAAAAAAATCATTTTTTTTTTTATTCCACTCAACTGGTCAAAGAACTAACACAAACTTATAACATATAAAATTACTTGAAAACAAAACAATAAATAAAAAGGAAAGAAGAAAAACAATAAAAAAAAAATCACATATAAAGATTTTATATACAAGTATGTAAATATGTAAAATATGTGTATAGAAATACGACATTTTCAACTCATGTCAACAACAGCAACTTTGTATTAAGAAAAAAAAACAAAACTACAAAAATAAAGCAACCAACAAACCCTTTTTATCAATTTATTTTCTTATTTTTCTTTTATTATGCATCTCATATATACAAATATGTATGTATGTATGTAAATATGTAGATAAATACAGACCATTACATAAAATTCTATAATATTTTGCAAATGAAAGGGATACTTGGTCCTTTTTAAACTCTTTTCTCATATATCCTTTTTTCATTTTTTTTTTCTGTTTTTGCCTTTATTTTTTGAAATATTTCAGCATTCATAAAGAAAAGAATAAAAAAAAAAGTAAAAAACATAATATAAAAAGAAGGACTCTTGTATCCTTAATAATATATTAAAAAGGGTTAATGTTAATATATGAAAAAAAAAACACCACCTACCACTTTAAAAAATAAAAATAAAAATAAAAACAGCAACGAAAACAGTAGAAAAACGAGACAAATAAAGAGTGGGAGAAGAAGAAAAAATGTCATTCCTCTTCTTGTTTTACTCATTCTTGGCTTCCTTTTTACAAACATACACACACACATTTTATACACGATTTTTGTATACAAAGAGTGAAAAGAGAATATATGTGTTTTTTATTATAAAAATTACAGCTATACACACATATATACATATATGCATATTCATATCCTGATGTCCTTATATTATTTTTGTATATCCTTATATCTTTTTTATTCAACAAACATAATTTTGTACAGGACAAATAACAAAATATAAGAATAAAATTTAGAAAAAAATAAAAACAAAAAAAAATTAAAAATCAAGAGAATGTCCTTACAACCTGCGACATGTTGTTTGTGTACAACACAATATTATGATGCCCAGCTTTATTGTTTTCTGTTTTGAGAAATTTTTGTTTTTTTTTTATTATTTTTAGAACAATATTTCGAGAAATGTCCTTTAAAGCACTAAAAATTTTTATTTTCGCTTTGAAATGGAAAGAAAAAGAATTGGAGATTGTAAATATGGGGTAAACATGGGAGAATCTATTGGGCCCCCCCCCCCCGCCCCTCTTGGTTACGAGGCGCCATTCTATACAGCGCCCGTTCAAGATTCACCCATAGAAAAATGATATCTTCTGTTATAAAATAATGTCATGTCAAGTATGCGTGTATGTATGCGTATATGTGAATGTATATAATAAAATTTATAGCTATATTAAAAATATAAGGTGAAATTTTAAAACAGGACACTATTATGTGCCATATAAAATAAATATAACAAAAATTTTAATATAGAAAATAATTCTATTACTGTTATAAAAATTCGCAATATTGCTATTATACGACCAACACCGTTTATACAAACACCAACAGTCATCTCCATTTATCGCCATTAGCAATCAGAATCACTATACGGCCATCATCATATTCGGTTTACATCACATATCACATACATGTATTTATGTATAACAGTATTCATGTACATATATACGAATACATTATGTGTGGTGTTAAGGCTACATGTTTTTCAAAAGGATTTCTCAAAAAACAAAACAAAAAAGGATGATAAGAAGAGTTTGTTATTATTTTTTCTTTATTATTCTTTTGTTTCTTTCATTTATTTTTGTTTTTGCTTTGCTCTTTGTAAAATGTTGTTGTTGTTATTTTGGATTTCTTCTTTAATATTTTGTGTCCTTTTACTTTAAATTTTTTTTTTCTCATATTATTGTTATTATTATAAAATTTTTGAAAAGATTTTTCTACATTTTTTTTCTTCTTCTTCTTCTATATTGTGCTCTCATATATCCTTTTTATTAAATAAAGAGTGGGTACAACACATACCTTATAAAATTTTTGATTTACACATGTACATACATACATATATACAATATGTGTATATATATAGAGAATTATACATAATTATGAAAAGGAAGTAGAATATAATTTTGAAAAGGTTTCATTCAGTAGTAAAATAATAATAGAATTAAAACAAAAAAAAAAAAAATAAGAAAAAAAAAACAAAAAATCGAACTATATTGTCCTTAATCTTTTTGAATAACAAAAATTTACTACAATAATTATAAAGAAATTTTTTTTGTTTTTGCTTTTTTTTCGAAAAACAAGAAAAAAAAAGGACTTTTTAGCTTAGAGGCATTAAAAAAGAGTAGATATTTTATTTGTGACATAAAGCGACATTTTAATGATCATATATAAAAGTATAATAATAATATTGTGTAATAAAGGGCTATTTGGTCGGCCATTTTGGATTAAGTAATTATACACCACCCCGAAAAAAAATGTAACATATTATTAATATATATGTAAGGATATAAGGTATTTGTAGAGAAAAAAAAAGGACATTTTTCATAATATCAAGAATGTATTTGAAATTTGAATTTTGAAAAGAAATGTTTTCTTTACATATTTATGTAGGTATGTATGTATGAATCAAATTTATTCATACGTAAATTCTTATAATATGTAAATGGAACGAGTTGAAGTGTCTTGATCATAAGGTACAATATTATGTACATAACATATATGAGTTGTAATATGATGATGACAGATTTAAAATTAAAGGGCAATTCCTTTTTTGATGAAAAATAATACAAAAGAAAAAAAAATGTAGGTATAAATAATTAAAAACAAGGATGTAAGTGAAGTGTTGGAAATTCAATTTATTATTATTGTTATTATTATTGTAAGGATAATTGTTGATTTTTTTTTTGAATTTGATATTTAAATTCATTTAATATTATATAATTTGTAATTATATAAAATTATAAAATAATTTGAATTTTTTATTTATTAATTATAGTCCTTTTTAGAGATGATTTTAATTTAAAATCTATATTAAAATGTTGGGGTACTATTATGGTACCCAAAATGAGAAAAATGAAATATTGACCTCATTTTGAGGTTATTAAATTTTCTAGAACGATTTAGAATTCTAGACGATTTTTTATTATTCGTGAATAATTGCAAATATGTGCCATTCAAATTTCTTTCTTGCATTCTTCCTCTTGCATTACATGCATCCATTGTAGATTGTTGAAGAGAGATATAAGCAAAAGAATTCCTCCCATCCCATATTCCACTTAAACTATCCGGGTTGCATCCTGGGAGAGCCCCTCCTAATTTATCTACATCACTTGACAACCAGATACATTAATGTATGTGGATATGAAGGAGAACGGCTTTTAGTGTTCATTTTGGCTTTTCATATTTCTTTTGTTCTCAATTCGTCTGCATTAAATTTAGATTTTAAATCATTTTCAATAATTCGCCTTGAGCCTTTAAAATTTTTTTTTATAATATTTCTAATTATTGTCATTTATTTTGCAAAAAATTGAAATTGCGAAAAACTGAAAATAGTTGCTTGGTTGGTTGACGTACGGCTTGTATAGAAAGTCCACCCCCATTTCAATTAGCACAATACCTCTATTCCGTTTTTCTTCCTAACATTTTATTTTGATACCTCTATTTCGTGATTACCAGCCTATCATTGAGCTTACGATTTTATAATAATCCACCCGGTTCTCTTGCTGAATTATAGCTAGAGAAGTTTTGCTTTATTTTTATATTTTTTATATTTTTCTTAATGTGTGAAATGGAAGGTCTTTTTATATTCATTTCTTTATATGGAAACTATAAAATTTTTGCATTTAGAAACACTGTTCTTTTGAATTTTAAATTACTCTAATATCCTTTTTGGATTTTAAAGGATAATTTTAAATAGTACAATGGGGGGAAAAGAAATTATTTCTTCACTTCTATTTTTTTTTTCATAATAATAATTAATCATTTCTAATATTGTCCTTTCGATTTCTTGTTCTCAATTTTTAAATTTATTTTTACCTAATATTCATTTGTATGTATATAATGTATACGTGTCTCCTTATATATCCTTTTTATTAAAAAAAAAAAATAATATTCTAAATTTCTTGTTTTTCTATAACCTTACATTTGTTTACAACAACTTACTATATAGACACATACTTATGTAAGTTTAATTGTTATAGACGCACTTACTGAATTTACAAATCCATTTAAATTAAGGAGTTTGTTTTGTTTTTGTTCATTTTTTTTTGTTTTTTTTTTGCATATCATAAATCATTTTTTCTTTTGATTTGATTTGACATTTAAAGTGTAATCAGTGTATAAAATAAAAGTTATAAAAAATTGTCACAAAAGAAAAAAAAAAAATTTGTAAGAAAACGTGAACTTTGTATTTTAGAAGTAGAAGTGAAAATATTTGTAAATTTTGGTTGAACTTTGCAAAATTACTTTGAACCTCGTAAAATTTTTATTAAAATTATAAAATTTTCTTTAATATTTATATTATTACTATTGTTGGAATATAAGAGTTTTTTGGTTTATTTATTGGGGGTTATGGGTACAGAATTTGTTATAGACGGCAATAGTTTAATTTTGATTATATTTAGGAAAATGTCAATCTCATGTTGGAGTCTCATGAATTATGTTTATTTTAAATAATTTTTGGACCGCAAATTGAGCCATAAACTGGTTCGAGTCCAGGTCGAGGAGGAAAATTTTTTTAATTTTTCTGCCTTTAACTCGTTACGTCATCCATCTGTTATGCAGTTGTATGAAGAAATTTCCATTAAGCTAAGGTGTGCCATAATTCTTATCAAGTACATATTTTAAATTAATAATAATTATAAATTATAACATAAGAAATCTTCAATAATTTAAAGAGTTTAGAAAATTACAAGGATATTTCGCAATTTTCGACATTGGTTTACAATTTGTTGTACTACATATAGTGAAAATTAAATTATTTCGTTTACAGGTCATTCAAAATTCATGTTTAACATATTTATAGAATACCATATGGTAACATTCGCCTTGAAATTATTCAAGAATTTCGTGAAAATTTTACTCGGAACATTCCGAATTTTTCGCAAGAACTTATTTTAAAAATAAATTTATATTTGAATGAATTTAAGTGTTTCATGTCGAAAATTTATAATTATCCTTTTTGTTAATACAGTTTATTAAAAGGTATTTAGTTAAATTTTCTGAGAGGGCTTTAAAAATTTTGATTATATGAAATTTGTTAACTCCATTAACACCAAAAAATTTGATTTTTTTTATTTAATTATTTCAGATTTCTTAAAAAAAGTATTTATTATTCAATATTAACTGAAAACATGGAAATATCAAGAATATTTTAATAAGGATTGTAATTTAAATATTGTAATAAAAATATTAGTAAAAAATTAATTGTAAATCTTAATTTGAACACAAATAATTTATTTGAATTCAGACTAAATTTCAAATTCTTGATATTCTTAACTAATATTTAAAATTAACATTTTGTAATTAATATATCAGCATTTTCTTTTGCCATGAAATAGGATTAACATTTTTATTAAAAGCGAATTCAACTCATAAAAATCACCTCAGATGCCTTCCTTTTACAACTACAAGTCTTCAATGTCTTCAAATATCAATTTAAAATTCTAAAATTTCAATAATAATTCAAAAATTTTTTTTTAAATCACTTTAAATTTTTTAATTTTTGAATTCACATTATTTTTTTTATCAAATATCCTTTATATACAAATAATACTCTGGTTATATAAAGTAGATATACAAGAAACTTATGTATTTGTGACCTAATTTAAAATGATAAAGAAATACACATTTATTATTTTGAAAGTAGGGAAACAGAATATAAAACAAACACAAGAGAAAAATAATAAAACAATAATAAAATTTAAAAAAAAAAATAAGAATAAAATAAACAAACTGTGAACCGTTAAACGCCTTAAAACTGAAGAATAAACAAAACTTCTTATCATTCATATTTAGCTATACTCTAGTAACAGTCGTAGCGAGTGCGACAAAGATGTACTGAAAATGACGAAAGCAATGTTGTTTACAAGAAAGGAACAAAACAAAAAAAAAAAAAAACAAACGAAAATTCAAAATAAAAACGCGAACGCGAACCCTTTCATTTTTCTCACAAGAAAATTAAGAAAACGAAAACAATATGAAAAGAAAATAAATAAAAAATAACAAACAAAAAAAAAAAAAAAATACTATGGTTGTCGCGTAAAATCACCACCGAGAGAATAAATAACACGAATGCAAAGGAAGGCAAAAATGCAAAGTATAGCGACAACAATAAAAAGAAATGAAAATAAAAAAAAAAAAAGATTTTTTGTAAAGTATAGATGAAAATTGACTGCGAGGTACCTACACTTATACTTACTGTTGCTATTCCATTAGGGTTGCCAATGTGTTAGATGAAAACTTGTTATTTGTGCTCATTCAATTAATTTTTTTATTTATAGCCGAAATACCGTTTGATTTTCGCAGATTGGAGATTGAAATCTTCAGTTTCTGTTATGAAAATTTGGAGTATATCGAAAATTCTAGGTGATTTTGACAATTAAAGATTACTCTCTTGATGAATAAAGATTATTAAGAATCGACAAATAAGAATTAAATATTTTTCAAATATACATAAAAATTGCATATTTTTAGGCGAAACGGATTGAATTAATGATTGATTTTATTTCACAACTGTTGAATTTCTTTGTAATTGAAAATTATAATATTGTTGGCAATCATATACCGTTATGCTCTTGAAAATACACAAAAATAATAAAAGCAAAATCTTTTTTTAAAATAAGAAGAAAGAAAAAAGGAAAAGAAACAATTTTTTTTTTTCTCGCGCGCAAAATTTTAAAGTCTGTTGCTTTTTCTTTCGCGATTTTTTTCTTTTAATTTTTTTTTTTTCTTATTCTTCTGTCTTTCATCAATACCCTCTCAGTCTTCTGCTCTAAATTTTCTTCTTTTACTATATATACTTTTTCACTCTCTTTCTATCTCATTCCTGCAATATACTCATTTCTTCGGCTGATTTTTCCTCCTTCCCTTTATTTCACTTTCTCTCCTTCGAAAAAAAAAAAATTTATTCTTATGATTTTCGTTCTCATTTTTTTTTTCTTTTTTACTGTTTTCTCTCTGTTTTTATTTTTATTTTCATTGTTTTTGTCGTCATTTGTTTTCAAAAGTCTTTTGAACTTAAAGGTTAGCGAAAGCGAAAAAAAAAAAAATTATTACAAGAATAAAAATAAGAAGAGAAATGTAAAAAAAAAATGTCCTGAATATTTTAAATACAACCATGTGCTTTTTGAATAATAAAAAGAATAACAAAAATAAAATCAGAAAAGCAAGGAAAAAAAAATGTAAAAATAGTGGAAAAAATTTTTTTTAGTCCTGTGCGTTGTTGAAAAATTCTTGTAAATTTCTTCTTGTTTTTCCTCTGTAACAATTTTGTATTTTTTTTTCTTTCTGTTCTTTATGCGACAAGGATAATATCGCGTACATTTTTTTTTCCTCTTTTTACTTATTTTTTGTTGTTGTTTTGTTTTTATTAAGGATTTTTATATTGGGCTGTTATTAGTGTAAAAAATTTTTTTTTTATGAATATCCTTAGACAATTTTTATCATAATGGGCAATGTAAACAAAAAAAAAAAAAATGTATATTTTTTTATTGTTCCAAAAGTGAAAACACAAGAAAGAAAAAAAAAAAAAAAAAAAAAATTTAAAGAAAAGTGAAATTTTTTTTTTCATTTTTTTTTTTTTTTTTTTAAAGAAAAGTCTGACACTCTTAAATTATGAAAAAGGTGAATGAAATTTATTAAAGAGGAAAAAAAAAAGTTTTAGTTAAGAGAAAGCATCCGCGTATTTTATTTGTTTTGTTCCGTTTTCTTTCTTATTTTTCTAAGACTTTAAAAATATTGTGGGGCGAAGATTTTTTTTACTTTTAAAACAATTGGAATAAAATTTAAATTGCTTTAATTTTTCATTTTTTTTTTCTTTTGTTCCTGAAATATTTGTTTTGATTAAAAATTTCATTGACATTGAATATTTTTATTATGTTCTTTAGAAGGGGGGGGCGGGGCAGGATGTATTTTATTAAGGAATGAAATTAGTGAAAAATATCGGACAATAAAATGCAGTAACGCAATGAAAATGGACACGTAGTTAATTAAGGCTTGAGTCAAAGTTATTTTGAGAATACCGCTGAAATATTGCTGTTTATAATTTAGTGCTGATTGGAATATCAACCAGAATGTGCGCATTCGTTTTGTTTCGAAAAATTAGTGCATGTGTAATAATTTTTGTAGAAGGCAACATGTCTCTTACGAATAAAATATAGAAAAATGGCTTTAAAATTTATTTGTAGCATAAAATTTATAGAAAAATAAATTCAAACCGATTGTATTCGATCCCTTCATTTATGAAATTTTAAATGTTCAAGAAAATTTTTCGACTTTCATTCACTGTGGAATGGAACAAAGCCTTAGTTGAATTTAATTATTTATCTGAAAAATTGCTTGAAAAATTAATATAATTTTGCTTATAGTGAGTGAATAGAAAACTCACTTTACAAAATATAAATTTATTGAATTTCTCGATTGCTTCTTGGAGAATTAGGATTACAGTATTTAGGGTACATATTTATAAATTTTGCTTCATAACCCGAACGTAAATTGCAAATGTCGAATTTTTTTCGTGTAAAATTGTAGTTCAAAAAACTTTTTGTTACGGATATTATTTATGAAATTTTGGAATAACTAGTTCTGCATCTTGTAATTTAAATTTTATTAGTTAAATTACAATTGTTCAGGTGCAAATTCCTTTCACTGCTCACTGCTCATTATATTTAAATAAATGTTGAGCCCAAATTATTTTATTGAAATTCTGTTGAAATTTCATTGATTTACTTGGTATCTATGTCATTTAGATTTTGTGATTTTAACAAAATTACAAAATGAGTTCTTCAATTTTAATATTACTTAATATTTCTTAAACAATTCTAAAAATATTCATTATAATTAATTTAAATAAAATTGCACATTCATAATTAAATTTCATATTTTCATTTTATTTTCAGCTTAGATGTTGAATCCATTCTTTAATCATTGTGGATTTTCTCTAATTTTGCAAAGTTTGTAAATGAGACATTATTCAGCTAGAAAACTTCAAAGAAGATCATTTTAAATATATGTATATTCACAAATTACAAATATAAATTGCATCCATCATAAAAGTGATGATGCATATTAAATGTTATAAGTGTACAAGTACATAAAATGCATCAAAGCTCCTAAGACGATATTTTAATTTTTCAAATCAAATCAAGAAATGAAAATTGCAATCATCACAACATCCACGTATGCAATCATAAATGTTTATCAGTTGCATGATGTAGCCTTCAGGAAATTTTATTTATTTTTTAAGATACAACATAAAAAAAAAAATAAAATTATTATGCAAAAATCAAAAAAAAAAAAGAAAAAAATTTTACGACCACATTCAAATCGGAAAAAATTGCATTTTTAATTTCTTTCCCAAATGTTAATATACCTTAATTTTTTTTCTTGTTATTTTTTTTTTCTTCATTATATGCATATAATAGAGTCATTACATTTGCATGTGGTAAATAATAATTTTGTGATTTAAGAAAAACGATGGTATATCCAAAAATCATATTTCAAGACAATTGAATTCAAAATTAAGCGTTTAAAATTTTTGAAAGAAAATTGTAGTTTTCCTCAAATATTTTTGTGTACAATTCCGGAATGAAAGTGGGGTATGTACTTTAATTAATTTTTAACAAAATATACAAAAAACTATGCAAAATTCGAATTCGAATTAATTTTCGAACACACTATTTAACTCGAAGTAGCAAATTAAATTTAAATTTTAAAATTTAATTTTTTTTCAAAAATTTTTAAAATTTTTATTTCGCCATAATTTCGAAATTTATTCGAATACACTAATAAAATTTTTATAGAATATTAAAAAAATTATCGAATATTTGATTTTTTAATAAAACTCAAAAATTAAGAAAAATTGACTTAGACACTTTTTGTTTTCAGCACCAAAATTTTTAAAATTACTCAGATTTTGGTTTTAATACAATTTTAAAATTGCAGCCGGAACAAAATATACATATATACATTTAAAAATGTTAACTATTATCTTTGAATTCAAGTTTAGTTATTTTCTGCATATTTAAATAAAAAAAATAATAATAAAAAACAAAAACAAAATAATAAAGCACAGGACATTCAAAAAAAAAAAATGTTCTCTTATACTAGTATACACAATATAATAATATTATATTACATGTTCTTTTAAAAAACCTGTACAAACCAACATGAGAACAAGGAATGAGAATAAGGAAAATTAAGATGAAAAGGATTCAACTTTTTGTTTTGACTATATTACAAAAAAACAAAAAAAAACGAAATAAAAATTTTTTTCCCAAAAAGGATGTCTGATGATTTTTAAAATTATAAATTAATGCATCCTTCCTGCTATACTTACTCCTTATCTCTCTTTCCCTTCTTCTTTCCCTCTCTATACTGTAATATTTTCATATAGAATTTCTATCGCTGATGCAACTTATACCTAGATTATTTTAAGATTTTTATACTTGCATTCTAAATTATTGTATTATTTTAATATTATGCATATTGCATCATAATAGAAGACCATAATAATATATAAAAAAAAAGAATTAAAAGAGAAGTCCTTCTTATTTTATTTATATAAAATGCATGCTATGCAATAATGCATATACATAAATATTATATAATGTATTAAATTCAAAAGGAATACAAAATTGAATGTGTATATGTGTATATAAAGCTAAAAAAATTAATTATATAGAAAAAGAATTTGAATTGAAATTGTAATTTGTGTATGGAATATGAAAAGGATAATAATAAATGGAAATAATAATAGGAATAAAAATTGTACAATACATAAATGAGAGATGGCGAGTTGCAATTTTTCTGATGATTGCATTTACATCTTTTTAGATTAATCTTATACTCGTATTATATGGTGCATTCTATCAAATATTTTTGTGTTTTTTTATTATAATAATGCAATATGTGCAACCGTATACAATAGAATGTTATTTACAATTCATCAAAGAGTTTTGTTTTTGAGTCCTTTTCATATTCTATTTTGATATTGTTTTTTATGATTTCATTTCTTCTTCTTTTAATCTTATATTATGTATATGAATAAATGCATCCGGGGAGAATTCTTATTAATTTCTATTTTTTTTTTTGAAATTGTTTTTCTTTGTTGTAATTTTTTTGATTTTAACAAGCATTTCATATATATATACATAAAAAAATTAAAGGACATTATAATAATATTCAAATTGCATTCATCTTTTGGAAAAAATCAAAGAAATTATAACAAAATAAATTGCTTCTATATAATATGTATGTATAAAAATATAATATTACTAAAATGCATAAACATTTACATACACAAATTTTCTAAAGAAAAACAAGGATTTTTTTACATTTATTTATTTTATATTCTTATACAGTGTACAATATTACCTTTGAAAATTATACATACTAAATTTTTACTATTATTTAAGATTTTATAATTTAATTGTGATATCCTGGAAACTTATAATTAATTAACATTAAATATAACATCATATTAGCCCCGAACATAGAATTTTTAAGGAAAAAAATGATATACAGGGTATAAAATATTGCAATAATTTGCATAAACTCAATGACAATGTATTATAAATTATTTATTCAGAATGATTTTGAATTGAAATAAAGTTGGGTCAAACCAATGGTTTGTATTGTAGCACTTTTCCCTTCAACAAGTGTAAATTCTGCTTTTAAAAACAGTCTATGTATAGCTATCACACTATTAAAATTATTTTCATTCATATACAAAACTATTTCTAGGATTGCATATATTTAGGATGACGCATATATGCAGTCTTTGAAATAAAGTAAAAATTAATATAAAAAGGGGTTAACATAATGCTCGATTTTAAGGGTTAATTGTGTGAGTTAAGAAAAATAATTATAATTTTTTATTTTCACGGAATTTATCGTTAGCTTTTTGCGTTTATAAAAATTTGGAAAAGCTTGCGGTTTCGGAAATATAAGGTGTCAAAAATTCAAATTTTACGAATTTCAAGAGATGATAACTTGAGAGGGGGTGGAGTCTTCTAACAAAATGAACTACTTATTAATATCTAAAAGCTTCTAAAATTTCAAGCTTCTACAGTCTGGGGTCTAGAAGAAAAACGAAATCAAAAATTTGGAAAAAAAGGACTTTAAATAACGGTAAATTTGAGCGGCCATTTTGTTTTTCTTAAGTTGAGCTATAGTATACCGCGCAAGGGGAAGCAAGCCACTGCCTTTCTGCGTTTGCAAAATTTCAAAAATGCTTATGGTTTCATTGCAACAAATATTTAAAAAAGGCCATTTTTAGGGTTTTGGGGGGGTATAACTTCTAGAGGGGGGGAGATAGGTAAAAATTTTGTTCTACGGAAATAAGTTTCTAGTGAAGATCTATGTACGTATTAAATTTCAGCTTTCTATCTTTAAAGGTGTAGAAGTTTTGTAAACAGACACACGGACAGACGGGCGGACGGACGGACGGACGGACGGACGGACGGACGGACGGACAGAGTGAAAATAATAAGCACTTTTTTCAAAAATTTTTTTGGAAAAGTGCTAAAAACTACTAATACAAAGAGATTTAGAAACCAATTTTGCAAAACAATTTGCATGATTTTACAATAATTATTTATAAAATATAAAAATCTAATATGGTCAGCAAATAATTGACCGCAATGTGCATTGTTTGTTTTAGTGAAAATGCATACTTCCCTACTATGGAGAAGGGTGTTCCAACCAAAAGCTCGATATCTGAAATTTGGTGCCATATTCCTTATAGTATACAATGCACGATCGGTAAAAATTTGCAGCAATATCGCATATTAAAATTTTCAAAGTGAATATTTTTTTTTTTAAAATAATTTTAATATTCTAATTTCTTGAAAATTTTTCAATTTAAAAGTATTTAGATCATCATCCTTAATTTATAATTTCCATAAAATTGAAGAAATATTCAAAGACTTCCATGAAATAGAATTTAAAGGCTTAATATTGCGAAAACTTTCAATTATATTCAATATTATATTTTTGGCCGATTCTCGTCCTTATTATTCATTAATATTTAAAAACCAATGTAGTATATTCACAGCCCAATATAGATTACCCAATATATACCATTACACATGGTCAGTTATGTGTATACAAACTGGAATATCACAAAACCAAATTAATACAAAAAAATTCTGCAAAGGAAACCCATATATCCTTGCATACATATGATAAAAAATATATGAGTTCCTTACTTATTTTACATTTAAATGAATATCTTTAAAAAAAAAAAATTCAAAATTTTTAATACATTCCTATATATAATATAAAATAAAACAGGACATAAGATACCATCATAGCCTTGATTTCATGAAATTAAAATAAATTAAAAAAAAAAAATCAAAACTAAATCAAAAAGAGTAGAATAAGGAAAAAAATAGAAATGCATAATTTTCAAAAAACCACCAAAGTATGTGCAGTAATGTGCGAAAATATATATATATATATATATTTGTTTTTTGAAATAAAAAGGATATTATTGCAAGAAAAATAAGAAAAATGTTAGAACCGTCGGCGGTAAATGGAAACCATATATTCAAATCTATACAATGAACTTAGTATTTATGAAATAAGTAATTCTAGAATGAAAAATATTCCAAAAAAATAATAAGACAATAAGCATAAGAGAGCAAAAGTCATAGAAATTCTAGCCAAAAGTATATTAAATTCATAAAAGTTTTTATATGCCCTCTACACATACACATACACATACTCACATATAATGGGGTAAATTGAATGCAATATAAAGCCAACATGTATGAATACAAAATATCAAAATTTGAACTTTTTTATTTTTCTTATTTTCTTAATGTCCTTTTTTTTGTGCTCGTTCTCTTTATGGTTAGAATACATTCATTAATCCTGACTCTATATTATATTTATACTTACATATTATCATTTTATATTTTAAAATATGAAAAAAAAGGACACCATATACCATTTATCCTATATGCACATATACCATGTGTGTAGGTACACATGGTCTTATGATAACGATCTCCTTCTTCTCTTGTGTTTTTTGTTCACAGAAACTTTTATAATTTTTTTTTATTTTTTTAATTCCTGATTGAGGTTTTGTTCTTTTTTCTCTTTTGATTTTTTCTATTTTTTTTTTTGTTGATTCGTTTGCTTTCATGTTGTGTAGGTTTTCCAGGTCCGCGCACATAAACTTTTTTAGTTTATATAGTTGTTCGGATTATAAACAAGTAAGGAAGCAAGCAACTTTGGCATTATTAACATTTTTCGTATATAAAATAAAAAAAAAATTTTTACTAAAAGTATGAATTTTGCCTGCACCTCCGCCACCCAATCATTCATTCATTTTCTTCTTAAAATGCATTTTAGAACCAGAAACACAACAACAAAAAAATATAACAGAAAGTTCATTTCGTTTTGTTTTTGTTTTTATTTTTGTAATATTTTGCTGCATATTTTAGCTTAGCGTAAAAAAGAATATTAAGGACTCTTATTGTCGGTTTTTTGAATAGTACAAAAAAAACAAAAAAGAGAAAAAAAATCAAAGAGCAAAGTAAGAGGAAAAGAAAAAACACTGTTTTGTCGTCCTGTGATTTTGTTATACAGATTTGTGTGTATCTATGTTTCGTGTTCTTTCTTCTAATAAAAGCATTGGACTGAAAAATGGTAGTAAAAATTATGATGGCGCGCGCGATATTTAATATACGACGACAACAAGAGTAAGTATACATTCGTATATATAAATTAATTCTATACAAAAAATTAAAAATATAACAGTTATATATTATAATGTTATACTTGTATATCGCAATATCTATTGCTTTAATTTGTAATGTGTAGTAGGATCGTCATTGCAATCAATGCTCTAAATATTCCATATAAATGTTTATATGTCCTTCATATGGAGAATTTTATATATAAGAAGTAGAGATGTGCAAGTAAAATGCAATATAGGAGGTAATATAGATGCTTTGCTCTTTGATATGCAAATTTTTTTTTTTTTGTTTATATGTACACAACTATTGAACATAGAATATATATAAAATTTCTGTACTCTGTAGAATACAAATTTATACACTCGTATGAATCAACATAATATTTAATTATAATATTTTGATGTAGTTGTGTTATACTCTGTGTATATCAATATAAAATTTTGAATGTATATGATCTATATGTGTGCATTATTGTTTTATATTATTACAAATGTCATGGACCAATTAATACTGAAATGATATGATTTTTGTTTCTTATATTCGAATTGGCTGGACTATGAAATAGAAATAAAATAGAAAGTTGAAAGACAGATACTAGCCTGCGTAATGTTAAACTGCCTGAGATTTTTATAAACTGGTTAAGGTTACTGGAATTTGCTTTCAATGTGTTGTCAACCGGGAAAAAAAAGAGCTAATATCCAAGGAATATCTGCCGTTTCCTTGTTAGAGATAGACAGTGAAAAGAAAATTGGATAACGATATCTTCTTCCTCGTTTTTGCAATAGCTTCTGTAGAAATGGTTGACTGAATGACCTATCCTCCTGATACGAAATGCTTGCATAGTTCTATTATCTCCCGTATGGAAAGATATAAGATCTCTTGTACAGATTTGTTTTTGACTATAATTTTCTGGTCACGCTAAAAATTGTTCTTGTTGCCTACATGCAATCGGTTTGCTTTATTTCCGCATTGCGTTGTAACAATTTACACCTGCTCAGAGGAATTCTTAAGCTCTCCTTTTCAAATAGAATCTAAAGAACCATATTTTTCATGGTGAGCTTGTCTATTTTCCAATTACTTGGGATTCGAATATGTCCCGCAAAAGAATTAACAATTACTTATCTTCCATGTAATACCTGCTATCCTTCCTACATAAAATTTTCTTAACAAATTCACAAATGCGTACCCTTGTAACAGCTCTTTTGTAGATTTGATTCTCACTTTTCTGCAAGTATAAAACTATTTAGTTATTGTAATTATTCTTTTCTTAAATATCCTAAAGTTAAGAGGAATCAAACAGACATAATGTTTTTTCTGCTTTTTCATACATTTTGTGCTGGAGCTGATGATGATGGTGATGATTTGCCATGATGCCATGAAAAAATAAAAACTTAAAAGGCAGCGGCTATTTTTGAAAAAAATATGCATTTGTACATAAGTATGTGTTTGCATATTGTATTATGGGCTATGTATAGAAGAAGATAAAAAAATTTTTCCATATCGTTTTGAAGACTCTTGAATTTCCTTTTACGTTTTGAATATTATATTTTCTATAATATTTTATTTTGTTTTTTTAGTAGAAACTGCAATGCAATAATGTTGTAATTCCTATTTTCCCCCCGGGTTTTTCATGACATTATTTATCATATGATAGCCATAATATTCAAGTAGAGTAAAGTATCAGCCACAAATAGAAAGCCAAAAACATAAAGACAAAGGATATTATTTTGGAGAGTAACCATTATAATATTGTTGTATAGCCAAAGCATTTTATGTTCAAGTACCCCCCCAACCATATGTATAATATGTATAGAGTGGATGGATGCACATAGAAAATACTAAAAGCAAAAATAAAAGCATGAAAAAAAATAAAAAATGTATGCAAATATGTGCATATGCATTAAAATTAAAGGACATGGGTTTTAGATATGGCGTCACTTGTCGTCGTCATCGTCCTTTCAAGTGGGAATACATGAGTTTATGAGTGTATATTTATATTATATGTGCATATTCATGTACTAAAATTTGTAAAATATGTGTATTTTAATACCTTATTTTTTTTTTTTTTTGCATTTGCTTTATAAATGGGGAGGCATTCTTGTGTACTATATAAAATCATATTGGTAATATTAAAAAGTTAAAAGAATATAGAGAAATGTAAAGCATTAAACACCAGGCAATCTTTCTCTCTCCCTTTATAGAGTTCTAGACTATCCAATGATTACATATGTAAATTAGTGGAAAAAAAAATGGCAATTGTTTCGCATCATAATTTATTTTTTTATTTATTTTACTATATTATGTGTCCTTTAAAATTGTATATAATAGGTGCAAACTATATGCATGTATACAATTTTTATTTGAGTGGAAATGTAAGGATATTTGCGCTATGTATGTGATTGTAATAATAATTATGAACAAATAAATATCTTTTACGTAAATATTATACGTTTAAATAATAAAATACAAATAAATAATTATAAACAATTAAAAATTTTAATAATTATTTCTTCTACACTTATATGGCAAATTCATTTGCAAAAAAAAGGATATATTGTGAACATTTATAATGGAGAGGAATTAGTTTTGTAAACGGTTGTCTTTTGTAGCTCAATTTGTATTATAATTTTTGTATAATTATTTTAAATTAAATTTTGTTGTCTGTTTGAGTGAAAATTAGTTGACATAGTAGTGTAATTGAAAGGGTTATCATTTGTGTTTTCCAAATTTCATATTATTTTTGAAAAAACAATTCATATTATTATGTATAACAGTTATAAAATAATATTTGTATTGACATACCACTTGAATACGGTTCTGTTTAGTTGAAATTTCAAAATAAATTTATTTTGATTGAACACACTAGTTAAAATTTCTTTCATTTTTTAAATAGCAAAAGAATTAAAACTTAATTTCAATAATTTGTTTAATAAAACTGTTATATGCTATATCAGTTACATATATATAATTGATATACATATATCAATTATAATATAGAATATAGTAATACTTTGCTTAAATCTACCTCGATATTCAAAAATTCCATAATAAGTTTTAAAAATTTTTAATTAACAGTTTCTCTACTGTAAATTGAAATTGACTAAAATTGAAATCTTAAGCAAAATTATAGAAAAAACTCGATTTGGATCATTTTGCTTAAAGTCGACAATTTTCGGTCCCAGAAACAATTTTAATCGAGGAGTTAATATACACTGTAGTTGTAATTCAATCCGCCTTATATAAAGTTGTTTAAATTAATATCAAAAAACTTTTATAAATCAGCAAATTTTTAATATTTTATATAAGAAATTTTGACCACAAAATAAAATAAATTTTCCTAATTTTTCTTTCTCTGTCTTTCCACGCAATATACAATTGTACATATAGAGAGAAATTATATCTACATAATAAGTATTGCAAATATAAATATGCAGTTCCAAAATTCTTTAAATATGTATGATGTCTTTATATATAAAATCATGTACTAGCAATTTATATAAAATTGTTGTGATAAATTTAGCATAATTTCTGAAAAATATGCTGAATAATTTAAATCTGTTCATGTTTGTTAGTCAACTTGTTAAAGTTGTAAATCTATAAAATTCAATTGGTGCTAAAAAGCACCAATTTTCATCGGCTTTTTTTGGTAGAACGCAGAATAAATTTTGCATTTTAAATGGCAACGAAATAATCTTCGATTAGGGATCTTATCCGAGTTAAAAAGATTTAAGACAACAGATAAATCTGCAAAAATATAAAATAAATGGTCCTTGATCACCGTACCTATTCTATTTAATCACCGCCTAAAAGTATGCAATAACACAATATTTTATTTTATTCAGATATTAATATAGATAAAAAATTGTCTTTCACAATAGAAGTATTTTTAACTATAAAAAAAAAGGAAATATGCTCTCTCTTGTAAAATTACTGACTTGATCGAAATTTATTAATATCCAGTAGTAGTTATATATTATATAAAAACGTATGTCTATTACAAACAAATATATGTATAGACAGTATGTCTATAATAAACTTTAAAATTTTCAGTATCCAAAAAATTTTCTCTCATAAAATTTATGAAAAATTTTTCATTTTATATTTTTTTTTTTCCTTTTTTCTTATTTATTTTTTTCTTTAGTTGTATACAAAAACTAAAAAGTTTTGGGCGGCAACAACATCATATCGTATATTTTATATAAAAATATAAATGTTAAATTTAATAATATATATATACACCATATGTATATACAATTACCTAATATCTAACGATATAAAATGTCCTTGCTGGACTCTATAGAATAAAAATATAAAATTCTATATTATTATATCCTTTTTGCCTTGTACAGAGAGTATGTATCACTTTTTGCTATTATAACAATTTTTGTACATCTATTTTTCTGATCCTTTTCTAAGGAATCAACTTTAGACTCATATCATTCTCTATATATAATATAGAGGAATATATCAGATATTTATCCCAAAAAAAAAAAAAATGATTTCGAAGAAAAGTATCCTTAATAAATTCGTTGTACATTATATTAAAGCTATATTTATATAAAAACCATGATATATACATGATATATATAACAAATATATTAATATATATACATACATTGTATATATATACATATTAATTTTCAAAGCCATTAAATATAAACTGTGTATATATAAAATACCTTTACTCCTATATATAAATGCATTATCCTTTTTATTTTCTTTTATTTTTTCTTTCTTCTTATTGTTCTTCTTCTTGTTCTTATGCTTATTTTTGAGACCGTCGTCATCATTTTCATCATACACACATGTATGAATAATAAGAAAAACAACATAAGAATTCTAAAGAGCAATTTGAACAAACCTGGATGATATGAAAAGAAAACCAAAAAAAAAAAAAAACAAAACACAAATAAAAACCGAAAAAGAAAAATTCAAATAGAAAAGAAGAGAAAAATAAAAGAAGAAACACAACAAAAAAAAAAAGAAATAAGAAAAGTATTGGTCCCCACATTCGGTTTTATGTGTTGGTCATAAAATGTGAATTTCGCCATTGCTTTCCTTTCTATACTCCAAAAGAATAAAAATCAGAACAAAAAAAAGCAGAAGAAAAAATAAAAACATATTTATATCCTGTCCTTTTTTTTACTCCATACATGCATATACCCATATATATACATACATTACGAGAGTATAAAATTGTACACATAAAAAAAAAAGGACTCAATAAGATATAAAAGTAAAAGGACTATGAATAAGAATCAAAATAAGAAAAAAAAAAAATAAGAGAAAACTTTTTTGTAACTATTTCCATTTTAAAACTTACCATATATGTAGTAGCCCTATATATATATATATACACATACATATGAATAAATGTAGATATTTAAAATCTAGAATTTTAAAACCATAGGACTGACACTCTACTTTATTATTTACTTATTCTACATAGATATAACACAAATATATGAGTAAATATATGTACATTAACAAATATAAATAAAATATATATAAAAAAAAATTTATATCTTAGATTTTTCAGAAAAAGGATACATGAAATATCCTTTCTATATTTATTTTAATATTTTTCTTATTTTTTTTTTTTTGCATTTTCTTAAATTAGAAACTGAATGTTCGTTATAGATAAAATCCTAAGTATGGTTTTAATAAAATAAAATAGAAAACGAAGTATGGGCATGGGTGTAGAGCATTTGTCTGCGGGAACAAGAGTAGCAAGTGGTAAGAAAACTAAAGAACAAGCAAATAAAAAAAAAATAATCAGAAAATAGAAAAAGAGAGAAAGAAAAAGAGTTTTAAAATAAAAAGAAGCATAAAATAATTTTTGTTAAGGAAAAATTATACTGTCCTTTACACATAATTTCTCCAATATACATACATACATACATACATACACACAAATATCGAAAAAATCTTCATATTTATAGTGTTGTTTTTTTGGAAAAACCTTTTAAAACAAAATGTATTCGAGGATATAATTTAAAAATTTATGCATATATTAGTATGTATGTATGTAAGTATATTGCAAGTTATACATATAATATGTAGGTGTATATTTTGTATAATGGTAACGGTTTTTAAATATTTTATGTTTTCTCTCTTATTTTTTTTTTGGAAAATGAATAGAATTTTTCGTAAAGGATAGTAAAACTAAGTATCCTTTTTTTTTTTTTTTTTCTTTTAAGATTTTTAAACTTATTTTGATTTTTTATTATTTTTGTTACTTTAATTTTTATACTCTTATAAGAGAAAAAATTAAAAAGTCAAATGAAAACATTTTGAAAAATACATTAAGAGTACAGGCATATAAGAATAAAATAATATTTATGTGTGAATGTATATGATTTAATTTTATGTATACATAATGTGAGGATACTGTATATATCCTTAATTTATTTGGGTGTTCTTATATTAATAACATACCAATATTTTACACATGGGAATTAATTCCATATAAAGGTATAGATTATTAGTGTTAGTTAGGAGGTATTTGAATTGATTACAGTACGATAATATGATTTATAAGTAAATAAATATAATTTGCACATAATATGGTCACCTTAATTATTTTGCATTTAAATATCACGTATATTAATTCAAAAAACTCTGAAATATTGAACAAAATCATTTGGTATGGCACACATTTTTAATTTTTTATTGATTATATTCGGAAAGGAGGAATTATAGATGATTCTGAGTATGTACAAACTATTGTCACGGCAATGGAGCGAATTGGATATAAATTGTCTAAATCAATAGGATGTTAGAAAATAGAAAGACATTTAACGCGAGGCGGTGGCTACTACTTAAATCCTTCAGAAGTGGCTTACTGACTCCGATAAAATTGTCACGGTTTGAGGTGGTTACTATACTGCAATTTTGTCAGGGACCTTTGTATAGTGTTAGAGGTATACCCCTAAGGGCTTTGGTCTGTAGTGAAGAGGAAAAGCCACCAGACAATTGTTATCTAGACTATATCTGCATTGCACAGCGAATCCGATGTCTCTACTTCCAGATAGGAAAAAATTAAAAATGAATAATCTTTTACAATTTACTTGATTACTCTTATCCTAAAACTAAATTGAAAAAAATCAAACCATGATTTGGTTTTTTTTTTCAAAATTTTTTCATATACAAAAATTTTTCTTATCAAATTTGAAGGATGATGGCCAACAAAATCAAATTTATTAAAGTTTTATATAATGAGAAAATTAAAAACTGGCACGTGCAACATGAAATAATTTTAATTTTTCCAATTATTTGTAAAAATACTCGTTGACTTAAAATATACAGTCATATTGTAGATATTACTAGATTAATTCAGGATTTACAATTAAAATAATCGAAATTATACACTAATACTGTTACAGTTCAAATTAGCACAATTTTTAAGACAGGTACTCCTGTTCCGTGTTAACATAATTAAATATTCCAATAATAGGTAAGAATCAACTAAAGATTTTTCATTTTTAAAATTTCATATTAGCTTTAATAAAAAATTTATCAGTCTTATGCTCGCTACATACTATTATTGATATTCTTTTTAAACAATATACACAAACATACATACAAATTATGTTAAAATGAAAACTATTTTAATTTTAAATATATACATTCATACACACCTATACATATACACGTAACATAAATACTATACATATACAAATTCAAAATCATTTCTATTGTCCTTTTGTTTACCAAAAAAAAAAAAAATTTTTATAATTCAACTCTCATTTTTAGGTCTTTAAAAATAAAAAAGCAAAAGAAAGAAAAAAAAAACAAGAAATAGAAAAAAGAAAATCCTTTTCTATATTATTTTTAATTTTTATATCCCAATTGGTTAACTGAACCAACAATAGTAGTAGCAGTAATAGCAGCACATATGAGCTGAATTTTTCCTTTTTTCTATATATGATTTATAAATTCTGCTATATTTATATATAATATGTATGTATGTATGTATATAGCTTGTATTTAATGCTATTATGATTGTATGTACGTTTAATTTACATTTAGAATATAAAAATCGCTACTATAATACCCACAACTCACTTGCAGTTATAAAAATTTTTTTAGAAAGTTTTAAAGGTCCTTTGAAATCCTTTTTTTCAGTTTATTTTTCAAAAACTAGAAAAATCACAAGAATAAAAATATAAAAATCAGAAACGGGACCTAAAAACAAAAACTATTTAAAACGTTGAAAGTTAGAATTTGTATAGGACAAAAAAAAAGAGAATAACAAGAACAAAAAAAAAAAAGAAAAGAAAACAACAATAATAATTCTTTTCTCTACGTTTTCTCTTTCTATTTTCGTTTGTATGCCCGCTTTATTATGTTTTTTTTTTTCGTTTTCAGTATAGGAAGTTGAAATCGTATTTTTTTTTTTATAAAATTTTTACCTTTCCTGGGTATATACCAATAATATAGAATTAAAAATATTTTATTATACAAAATTTCTATGAGTTCTAAGTTTGTATTGTGTGTATGTGTTTTACAGTTACAATTTTCACATACATACTATACATACACAATTATACATGTGTAACATGTATGAGGGGTGACCATGATTAACGACTTTTTCTACCGAAAAATGTTTTTTGTTCGAATTAAAAAAAATCCTTTGGAAACACACACAAAAAAAAACAAAAAGAAAATAAAATAAAAGGAAAATGAAAAACAAAAAGAAATGAGAAAAAAATAACTGTACTGTAACTGGAGCAAAATATTAGCGAGGTTAACTTTGGGTCCTGGGATACACGTCGTATAACGTTCTTTGAAAGGACTAAACAAATAATTTATGTGGTGAGTTAAAAAAATTTTTTTTTTTTTGTTTTACTTTATTTTATTTTCTATGCCGATTTTTCTTTCAATATTTTTTTTTTTTATTTTTTTCTTGTTTTTTTTTTTCTTATTTATAGTTTTTGTTTTTTGTATTATAGTCGAATCGTATATTTATGAGACGGAAAGATGAAGATAGAATTAGTTGGAATTATACTCGTATAAATACACAGAGAGAGCGAGAGTTTAAATAAGAAGAGATAGAAAGAGAGAGAGAGATAGAGAGTGAGAGAGAAAGATAGAGAGTGAGTTGAGTATATTTGTTAAAAAGTAAAAATTAGAATGAGAACATAAAAATTGTATTTTATAGCTGTTCGCAATATAAAAAAGAAAATTTTTTTACACAGAAAGAAAATTTAATGTACGATATTTTTAAAACTTTTGGTTTTAAGTTTTGTCAAAATTAAGGGGGTTCGGGAATAAGCAATTTCTGAAAATAAATGAGAATAAATTATAGTCCAAAATTTGAATTATCTTAAATTTGAATTTAAGATAATCAAGTCGCACGTAACTGCGATTTTTTAAGAAAGGAAGCAACATTCACTTGTTATTATAAAAATAAACGTCGAAATGTCATCTCGGATAATTTGGACGTGATGTTAAAATTGCATACATAGAAATTATGTAAATTCTCATAATACTGTCGATAAACCTAAAATTTAATTCTAAGAATTTGTGAAGTTTCATGGATTCCTGGAGAAAAACTGATAAATATTTCCAATTTATAAATTTTAGTGAATCTTTTTGGGATAATCTTGGTATAATTTTCAGTTCTTAAATTTCAGACAATCATTTTATTTCCTGCGTTGGTTACTTTAAGTATCTGGATGATGTTCTCAATACTTCTCAATACTATATTTCGATCGATGCGAATTTAATTCGAAATTATGTGGATAATTTTTGGGAACAGAATGAATCTCAGGTTGGATCAAAGGTGTTTTTTTAAAATTCTTCGAAATTCTCTTGAAATTTTATTCTAATCATCATTAATTATTGGTGTTTTTCCATTTATGTGGAAATAATAGTTTATAAGGTCGATTAAAAAAAGAAGATGCCAAGAATTATGTAAGCATAAATTATCGTCCAGTAGCTAAATTTTCTCCTATTCCTAAATATTTTTAGTTAGTCGTTTTTGACAAAATATATGATCGCTTTTCATATTGGAAACTAACTTATATATTTCAGCATTTTATTTTAACAATTGCCTCATTCATATCATATTGCGAATATTTATTTAAAAATTTATTATTTTAAAAACACTTTTTTTTCTGTGTATTAGAAATTTACATTTAAATTTTTGATAATTTTAACTGAACTAAAACAATATGAGCGAGTCTTAATATAAAATTGAAAAATTCTTTTACCACCCTGTATTATTAAAGTATGGCTTGCAGGTTTTTCTTAAATTATTTATATTTTTGCATGTATACCCGGACTTAGTTAAATAATTCAAGTATATATCGCATATCGGATTAAAATATTGAAAATTATTATATAAAATAGTAATTATGGAAAATTTTTTTTTTTAATAAAAGGAAATTTTCCAAAAGGATTATTAAAAAGGTATACAATATATTTATAAGATGAATTTCATGTTATAAGAAAACTAGCTGAAGATTTAATAATATCCAATATTATATAGTGGAGGCTCCAATATTAAAAAATATCCTTTAATTCAAAATTATTATTTCATAGCTCAATATTTGAATATAATTTATATTGAGGAATTTTATAATTTTCAAAAAAAAAACTATTTGTACCTCATATTATAAAGGTAAGAATATCCTTTATGTTATATAACAGTTTTCATTATATATACTATTATATAACAATACCATAACAAAAATATCCTTTCATTAATTTTCAATCAACAACTAAAAATTTTTTGTGCAAAATATGATCCTTTTTTTTTTTCTTATAATTTTAAATATTCTTAAAAAGGATATTAATACTAAAAAATTGTTTTTTTCTTCTTCTATATTTTTTCTCAATCTATGTACTTTTTGTACACATAATTTTATATATACGCATATAAAATATTGTTAACTGTACATTAAAAATATCTATAGCAATAAAATAATGATGGTAACATATTGAATGGTTACACATACTAGATAAAGTATTTTAAAGTTTAGTTTTTTTTTTAGGAAAATAGCTATAAAAAACAAAATCTTAAAAAATCTTATAAAATATATGGATAGTTAAAATATCCTTTTGATTTTTTTGTTTTATTTATTTTAAAGTTTTCCAACTTTAAAAATATTATTTATTATATTAGATTTTGTATAGGAAATTTTTATACTCGTAATATGCAAATTAGATAAGATTTAAATTTTATCCTTCTCTAGAAAATAATTTTTAGAGGAATTTTCCGATGATAAAGTAGAAACAAAACGCACATATGTGCTCTCCTCACAATATACTCGTACAAATAAGAATTTAAATTTATGTAAATATATTTAAGGATAAATTGTCCTAAACAAACTTAATTGCTAACACCTTTTTAATGCCCATCAACATATTCGATGGGTTGTCCTTGTTTTTCAAATATTTGGAAGAAAAAATAAATTCAAAATTTTTTTTTTCATTTTTTGTTTTCCTGTTTTTTGTATGTTCTTAAAAATATAGAAATTTCTTGCTCTTAATATTCTTGTTTTAAAACAGAAAGTTTTTTTATAAGACTTCTTAAAGGATAATGGAATATCGTCCTTTTGAATATATTTTCTATAATATATTTACGGGGTGATTCAAGAAGGTATACAACAACTTACACTATTGGTTTGGGGGTTAAAAATGTGTAAAACTATTGTTCCGGACTAGGTACCAAATCTCAAGGAATTTTTGAGTTACATGGATTGTAATGAATTTTCACGAAATTTCTACTTGTTCAAGTGTTTTTGCTTATAATTTTCGTTCCGTAAAAGGTAGGGGCTTCAAACAAACAATTTTCGAAAAGTCTAATGACGGGCTTGAAATCAGTGTATTAATTCATTTTGTATTTCATGAACTTTCGGAATATTAAGAATTCGAACTTTATGAAAAATGAAGTTATTCCTTTTTATTTAAATTTCTTTGATTTCTTTAATCCGATATTCGAGCACGAAATTTTTTTGAAGATTTAAAATTTTTTTTACAGAATTTTGCTCAGCTGCTTGTGCTTTAATTTGAGCCATTTAATGTCAAAAAATCTTTTATGTTAAAGAAGTGATATAGCACAAAAATCATAGAAATGGTCAAAATTTTATGGATACTTATAAAATGTAAAAAATTACAAAAAAAAATAATTAATATTTTTGATTATATTGATTTGTCTTTTATGAATCACCCTGTATATGACATATTTCACATTCATATGTTATGTGTTTATAAATAAATTTTATATAGGAAATTAAGAATAAGTTATCCTTAAATTTTTATTAATGATAATTCAATGTTGATGAGTTTAAAATTTTTTGACTACCCAATATTATGTGTATATACCAGGTATACGTACATATATATAGATATGTATAGGAAATATATAAATAATGTGTGTAATTATGTAGGTAATTATGTTCTATGTGAAATAATTCAATAAGCTAATAAAATCTGTTGGCTCTTTATTAAATTTCAGGTTTATTCTTCAAAAAAATTGTATATGATTTAATATAAAAGTAGACTAATGAAATTTCGAAATTATTTTGAATTAAAATTAGTACCCGAATTTATTGAACCAATCATAATTATTAATAAAGATAATAAGTATAAAGCAATAGTGGTGTTTCCGCAATTATTATTAAATATTAGTTAATGTTCTAGTACTCATAATTATTTAATAATTGGCTTTGAAAAATTTGTATTATTAGTAAATTAGTATCAAAAAGAGAGTAAATTAGTATCACAGTCTTAGTATCATTAATGAATGCGGAATGTACTAATGATCTTAAATGAATGACTTTAAAATTTATTAATAAATCCCTTTTGCATAGAAATAATTTAAGTATGTACATGAAAACTTCTTTTAGATCAAAACTTATTCGCAAAAAATTTATGGCAACCTTTATTTGAAAATTTTTGTGGGAACAAGATTTACAGATCAGATTAAATCTGGAATCAATTCAATTGATAGAGCCGAAAAAACTACAATTAACCTTATAGGAATTCAGTGAATATTTCAGAGAGTAATGAATGAATTTATCATTCTTACAGATTGCTATAATAAATCCAGTATTTTTTTGCAATAATATCCTTTAACATTTGAAAAATTTCATATGGCCCTTGATATTTTAAATTGAATATGAAAATTTTGTTCAAATAATTCAATTTTTTTTCTATTTATTTTTAATTAAATTTTTGTTAAAAATTGTGTAAAAATTAAAATTTCTGTAAATTTTTTAAGGATATTGCCAATCAATCCTATGTTTATTTGGTGTTCTTTTAAAATAATTTAATTTCGCTATCAATTTTAATACTATTGACCTCAGTTATTAATCAAAAACTAAAAAGTTGTTGGATCCCTTTCGATTTTTTTTTTCAAAATCTATTAAAATAATGAGTTTTAAAGGAGGAGTTTAAAATTTTTTAATCTTCTTAACCATCAAATATATTTTATTCAAGTAAATTTCATATTTTATATTTGGACTAATATTTTTCATTTGTTTTTGCTTTCTTGGGACCTTTTAATTTATCATTAAAACCAAAAATCATATATATATATATATATAGGGATTCAAATAATAGTGAAAAAAATAATGGTTTAGAAAAAAAACAAAATTTAAAAAAAATATCCCGAATCTTTAAAAAGTCTTGTTCATTTTAAGATAAATGCGATATCCTTTGGAGAAGAAGAATACTAACCTCAAATTTTTGTACATTATAATATATTAAAGATTATATAATATATATATAGATTCTTCGTATTATCCTTCAAAGATGTGTGGCATATATATAATAAATATGGAGAATAAGAAAAAAACTAAACCCAAAGTCCTCATTTTAACCACATACATTAGTTATAAAACACCAAAGAGGGATTTTTTGGTTCTAATATACAAGATGTATATTTATATAATTTTATTATAACTGTTATATATACATATATACATACGTGTATTAAAAAAGTACAGTTTTAATTCGTTTATATTCGTATATAACTAATTCATATCGCTTTTATCTCTTTCTCTCTCTCACTATACTCGTATCTCTACTAATTCTTATACTTGGCAAGTTTTTAAAGAAAATCTTGAAAAATTAAAAGAAAAATAGTTAGAAAAACAAAAAAATCAAAACAAATAAAAATAATATTAAAAAAATAAATAAAATAAATTTTTTTTTTTTTTGTGTTTTTTCTTGGCTACATAAGAAAACTTTGCTAACAAATGTTAATCCTTTTAAAAGTATAAGGAAGAAAAAGAGCAAAACTTTAATCATATATGCGGTAGTTTATATATATATATATATATATAGGTGTGTTTATACGTATGTGTATAAAATTTAAATATATACGATTTATAATAGAGGATATGCTAATGTATTTATCGCGTATGATATGTCATTTAAGGACAATTCAACATATTTATACGTGTGTCTGTAAGTATTTACACATAATATGGTATTTTATCCGTTTCAAGTGAATATTAATATTTACATATATGCATGTTTGTACGTAAAATATAAAGATGGAAAACAAAATATCCTTTTATGTCATTTAAATGCGTTTTATACTGAGGACAGAGAAACAAAGTTAAATATTACCACAGAAACTAAATCAAATTAGTTACTATAAAATTTAAGTTTTTATCTTTATGGTAATGTGCTCCTTATTTTTTTTTTTCAAAGGATATGCAATATTATATAAATTTAATGTTAATGATTATGAGTTCCACTCGTCGTAGAATTCTACCAATTACGAACTTGGCTACGATGTAGACTTTTAGGTGACCAAAAAATTCTTTTCGTAGATAATTTGAATCACCAATGGCAGCATCATTTTTCGAAATTTTAAAATCAATATCGTATTTCAACTGAATTAAAATATAAAATATGAATTCATTTCCATGCATGGTAGACTGTGTTAGAGTAATTCAAACATTGCTACTTGTGATAATTTCTTTCATATTGATTTTAAAGTGTGTTATTTTAAATACAAATTAAATTATGAATAAATGTTCTGAGCAGAATTCTAGTAATTTAAAATTGGCAATATGAAATTTGCATAGCTACCAACAAAATTCATGATATGGCTGTATGGCAGTATAGTGGTATGGTATGGTATTGTAAATTGAATATATTTTCTGGGAAGTGATTAAACTTTCCATAGGTATAATAAAAATCAAAATAATATTTATTGAAATTTATGGATAGTTGTGGTCGTATTGCTATAAACTCACTTACAATAAATTTGTTCCACTCTTTATCTATAAGCGATTTTCGGTGTTAACGAATTCGAACTGTTGCATTTATCCATACAAGAACTATAGGTTTTTTAGAAATTAAATGAAAATTAGTCATGTGCAGTATCGTTCATTTCAGTGATTCATTCTAAACGATTATAAAATTTTGTTAAATCGTTCATTTCATTCACTTCCCTTTTGTAAGGGAAATTGTAAATTTTTTAGTAATATTCTTGTGGTATGATAATTATGCCGCTACCTAAAGTATTGTATTAATTTAGTCAATATACTCACAAAAATATAAAATTAATTTGACTCTGCGTTATTAAAATAATTTAATTGTTGAATTTCTCACAGAAACCTGGAAAAATTATAGGAAATTTCAATATGAAAACAATACCAACCTCAATATGTATCGGACGATCACAGTATAAAAATATTTTAATAAAATAATTTTGAAATTATTTTCGATGCATAAATAAGAAAATCATGAAAAAAAATCTCATATGGGTCGCAATAAACTCTTATAAATAATGTAGAACGTACGCTATTATGTTACGTCCATACAACCATAATGCCTAAACTATACAAAAAACGCACACATTCATAAGTACGAGTACATAGATGGTTAAATTTCTTGTACTATCTTCAATGAAAACCAAACATTCTAAAAAAATTAAAACTTAAAATATTTATTTTTAACCAAAAGGATATTTTAGGATTTTTCTTTACCAAAATAGCAAAAATAAGAAAAATTTTTATAAAATGAAATACAGAAACAATTATTTTTTATAATACATGCATCCTGTATGTAATTTTTACATGAATGTGTATATATATATTGAATGTTATAAAAATGGTGTTGGAAAAAGGATTTTATTTAATTTTATAGAATGAATCTTGTCTATATTTTTTTTTTTTGTTTTGGAAAGAGGGCAAAATTATTATATCTCGCTATACGTATACAGAAGCATTTAATCAGCACCCCATTCATTAGCAAAAGGATTAATTAATTTATTTGGTCACCACATTTACTCTATGATAAATTGTATATAATATATATATATATATAATATATGTATGTACATTAATTGTAAGTACAATTCTTGTAAATAATGTGTATATAGTGTATATGTATATTTTATATACTATGTATATTAATTCTATAAAATGTATTCAATAATTTATAATATCCTTTTTTAAAAATATTTTAAAATATTTCAGATTAAAATTTGAATTTATAGATACTGAGTGTATTAGATATGGGACGAGTATATAATTATGTAACATCCACTTATGTATATATGGATAAGCAAGAATTTTAATATGCATGAGCAAGAATTTTAACATTGCTCATTGCATTAGCAAAAAAGAATTTATAGTAGTTCTGTATATAGTTTTGGAGGATATCCTGATCTTTAACTAGAAATATATCTTGTGTCATGAAAATTTGAGTTTAAAAATTTCGAAATATTTAGAGTTAGCTTGTTGTAGAATTGTAAATAATTGTAGAATTTTATACGCTGAGCAAGAATATATATATACATGTTCATACCGCAAATGACTCAAATCAAATGGTTACATAATATTAAAATATTTCTTGAAATTTTATGACTATACTTGAGCTCCACAATAATTATGCTAAACAGAGAGAATAAAATGAGACTTAAAAATATATTTACATTGCAATATTACAGCTTATAGCGTCCTATATTTAGCAAATTGTATAGTGATGTAAGATTATAACGCAAAAAATTTTTTATACCCTTTGTTATTAAAAAATCCTTCTTGAATTTAGAAAATCACGTTAAATTTAACAATAATTATGCCAAAAAAACAAAAAAAGATCTTATCACTTTAAATAGGTCAGTTGAGGAAGCATGCAGCTAAGCTGGAATTGCTTTTCAACATAAAGTGTCGCAGCTGTCGGGTAATAGACAAGAAGGACACTATTTTTCAGTATTTTTGAGACGCGCTCAGACTGGTCACGTGGAGCAGAGCGTGTGTGACGTGACTTGACGAGAAATAGTATATTGGCATCGGGAATATAAATAGATTGATAATGAGAACCGGCTGGCTTAGATAGGCCACTTGTAATAAGTACGCTCAATGCTCAATGCTCAACGCTCAATACTTGTGATATTTGTGTGAGTTTATTTTATTTTTCTTAAATAATTGATATTGCTTTTTCTTATACAGTGTATATTTTCAATTGAATTTTAATTTCATAAAAATCAAAATAATTACCCTCTTGTATACTTAACTTATAAACTTGTACAATAGAGGGCAATCATAAAAATGACCTCCGTTTTAAATCCTCTAAAAATTCATCATAAAGGTTTAAAAGTTCAAATCAACAAGAATTCTTCTCGTATGCATGTTAATTATTACAGAATTATAATGGTCCATCATAATAAAGATTTAACAGAATAATTTTACAGAATCAAAGGTTACAATAAATTAAATAAACAAGTGGTTTAAGTTCAGAACAAGAATATTTCTAGTTTTTTGAATTAAATCTGCTTCTATTCATCTCTTAACCTAAAAAAAAATTTGTTACCAAATTTGGACCATTTCATGAACTTTATCATAATTTCGAATAAAACTTGTTTATCCCCTAAAAAAATATTTTTATACACTCTTATATAGAGATGTTAATTCATAAATTTAAGATAAATTGAAAGAGGGATGCTATATAAAGCGTTTATTGTGTAAATATATAAGAAAGGTTAAATAATTTGAACTTTTGCGAAAAATAGGTGTTGTAGTAACTTTATTTGGTTACCATTAAATGAGAAGTTTTAATTAAAATGAGAAGGGAAAAACGGGTATAGTGAGATTTAGTTCCAATAATTATAATTTAATGTTGACATAATTGCGGTTTCTCCATGAATGGATAAACGAATGGAATTCCCTAAGAATGGATAAACCCTAAAAAACACTTACAAATTGTAAATGAGTTCTGGATCATACAAATTATTATATCTATAAATTATTTTCTTTGATTGTAGCTCGAATTTCTTACAAACCATACACCGAACACAAATTATGTAAATTTTCAATGCAATTTTATAGCGCACGTTACAAGGCGTTAAAGTAACTGCAAAAATTTTATGAGTGTTCACTGAAATTTTTGCAGTAACAAGACATTTTTTATATGCCCTCATTAATTTTAATATATAAACCGGTTATTTTGGAATCTAAATGAAAAATTCAATAAAACGAGAAATTTGTTATCAATAATTATTTCAAAGGGTAAAGGAACAAGAGCCTTACTGAAAAGAGTCAAAAAAACCATGATCTTTGAGTGTTTGAAATCAGGTGTGTTTCAGAGGGAAAATTTTTGGGGTGTATTTCTAAAATGATATTAGAATTAAGGAGAATTAATTATGTTTTCTAATTATAGCAAGAATTCTATATAAAAAATTTTAATTTATTTTAATTCAAAAATTTTCATATTATTTTCATAAAAAAAAAATGTTCTTTTAAAAATGGCATTATAATAAAATTTATTTTAATAATAAAACAGGTAAATATCTTTAAGATGAAGGTAATTAGCATGTTTTGCAATAACCCTTAAAAAAAAACAAGAAAAACGTGTAAATAAAATTAAGGAATTCCTTATTTTCCACTAAAGCATGAACAGAAAAGTGTTAAGGGTCAAATCATAAATAAAATTCAAGAAACAACAAAAGAATTGCTATGGGACAATTTTCGAAGTAAGGACATTTTTTCACGTACTTATACAATATTATTCTTTTGTTAGCACTCTATAGTGTAATTAGTTTTTTTTTTTTTTTGGCTGTTCTGTCTCCTTTATGTTTCCTTAATAAAATATTTTTCACCTTTTCAGTGTAATTTGTACTTTATTTTTTCTAATATTATTTTCTTGAATTTCTATTTAGTGAGTTCATGTATTTAAATTGTAGAATAAAAATGAAATAGAAAAAAGAATACAAAATAAAATATTTAAATTGTGTACATTTATTAAAACCTATATATTTTAAGAAAAATTTTAGTTAAGATTTTCAGTACTCACTGAATTTCTCATCAAGTTGAATGGTCACATCATTAACTGAAAGCAAAAAAATTTAATTAAAATCTTTAAATAAATAATTAAAATTAGTATGTAGTTATACATTTGAGTTAAATATGAGAGAATGAAAAATAGTCCTTTTATAGTACAATCCTTTTAATACAAGAATAAAAATTCTTTCATTTCCTCCTAAATTTAATATATTATGCAATTGTTTGTTGAATTAAATCTCTAAAGATAACGTAAAACTTAAGTTTTCTGACAATTAAAATATTTGATACCTATGACTGCAAGTCAATTTATAGAGAAAATGTATAAAGTATGAAAATACGTCTGTCTGGAACGCGATTTACATGAAAAACGGATAAAATTCGATTATATGTCTGTCTGGAACGCAATTTACATGAAAAACGGATAAAATTCGATTATATGTCTGTCTGGAACGCAAATTACATGAAAAACGGATAAAATTCGATTATACGTCTGTGTGGAACGTAATTTATATGAGAAACGGATAAAATTCGAAAATACGTCTGTCTGGAACGCAATTTATATGAACAACGGATAAAATTCGATTATACGTCTGTCTGGAACGCAATTTACATGAAAAACGGATAAAATTCGATTATACGTCTGTGTGGAACGCAATTTACATGAAAAACCGATAAAATTCGAAAATACGTCTGTCTGGAACGCAATTTATATGAACAACGGATAACATTCAAAAATACGTCTGTCTGGAACGCGATTTACATGAAAAACGGATAAAATTCGATTATATGTCTGTCTGGAACGCAATTTACATGAAAAACGGATAAAATTCGATTATATGTCTGTCTGGAACGCAAATTACATGAAAAACGGATAAAATTCGATTATACGTCTGTGTGGAACGTAATTTATATGAGAAACGGATAAAATTCGAAAATACGTCTGTCTGGAACGCAATTTATATGAACAACGGATAAAATTCGATTATACGTCTGTCTGGAACGCAATTTACATGAAAAACGGATAAAATTCGATTATACGTCTGTCTGGAACGCAATTTACATGAAAAACGGATAAAATTCGATTATACGACTGTCTGGAACGCCATTTACATGAAAAACGGATAAAATTCGATTATACGTCTGTCTGGAACCCAATTTATATGAACAACGGATAAAATTCAAAAATACGTCTGTCTGGAACGCGATTTACATGAAAAACGGATAAAATATGAATATCCGTCTGTCGGAACGCAATTTATATGGAAAACGCATAAAATTCAAAAATACGTCTGTCTGGAACGCGATTTACATAAAGAACGGATAAAATTCTAAAATACGTCTGTCTGGAACGCAATTTATATGAGAAAGGGATAAAATTCGGAAATAAGTCTATCTGGAACGTAATTTATGTGAAAAGTTGATGAATTACAAAAATTTTAAAGACTTTGATAAAATCTAAATGTGCCACTTAAAGACAAGGAAAACATATTTAAAATAATTAATAAAAAAATAAAATAAATTTTTTAAAAAAATTATGACAAAAGATGTTATTCAAATATAGTTTTTAAAATTCCGTGATCTAGATAACATAAAAATAATTCTTACAATATCTAAAATAAATTTAAACTTTTGCCCATTTTTTTTTTTTTGTAATTAAATAATTTCTATTACACATTAAAAGCCACGTATTCTTACATAATATATTTTATTATATTGCTATATACACGTGCTATATTGGCAGCCATTAAGAATAAGATAAAAAAAGGACTTTACTCAAATATACACAATACATATATTTTTTTAAACATTAAATTACACATTTACATACATATATTTACATACATGCTTTTATATATAAAATATTAAAAAAACTCACCTTCTCTCTCTCTCTCTTTCTCGCGTTCTCTTTCACTAAACGAAAATTTTGTTAACTAAAAATTTTTTTTTTTGTCCCTTCATTTTTGTTGTTTTTATTATTTTTTCTTATATTTTTATTTGCTTGCTTATATAAATTAAATAAATCGGTGATTTTTTTTTCTTCTTCTGTTGTTTTTAAAGGGAAAAAGGTCCTTTTTTTAAAAAACAACAAAACAATTTTTTTTTTTTTTTTTTTGGTTATGTCCTTCTTTTGGTCCTTTTTTTTTTAAACCAAATCAGTATATATACGTATTAAAATAAATAACAAGATACGTTACGTGAATATTATATACATACGTACATACTTGTACGTATATAAGTAATTTAAATTCCATATGACCCATAGAACTTCATTTTTCTATCCGTATAATATTATATGAGGTATGTAAGTCTATACCAATATATTACATATAGTAAATTAATGCGTACATGCGTCTAAAAGACCTATCCGAAATATAAAAACAGAAACAGAACAGGAGGAAAAAAAATAAAGTTTATCTGATTTTTGGCAAAAAAAAAAAATAAAATTTTATAATGTGTCCTAAGAACATAATATTGGCCTTAATTTAATATTCAATATGGTGTCCTTTTTTTCCCGAATTTTATAGTATATATATAGTAAATTACGTTCATACATATAAATATATTATATTCGAATATATTCCAATACAATATTATAATAATATGATAGTATAAAAGTTTAGAAATCCAACAAAAAGAAAAAAAAAATCAAGAGGCGAGAATTTAAGGAATAAAACTGGAAAAGGATCAGCATTGTATGTAAACCCTTTTCTTTTTTAATTTTTGTTTTTTCTTTGTATATTTTTGTAATTTTATGACAAAAATAAATTTTTTTTTTTACTTTTTCTTAATTTTCAAAATTTTATTTAAAAAAAAAAAAAGGACTTTTTCCTATCAAAATACTAAAAATGTAGAGAAACCAACCCATAGATCTATAGATATTAAATAATTTTTTGTTTTCTTATGGACTAATATTTTTTCATAAGAACATTAGTTTTGTAAATTTATGTTATGAATGTGTGTATAGGTTTTGAAGTGTCCTTTTTGATTTTGTTCTTGTTGGTGATTTTGGGGTCCTTAATTTTTACAAAATTTATTTATTTTGTTTTAAAATTCTATTTTTTTCTATATATGTATATGTTATAAGAGTAAATTTTTAAAATAAATAAAATTTTTGGATTAATCGAAAGGTTTATTAACTGCTCCTTTTTTTTTACTTTTATTTTTTTTTTCTTAATTTAATCTATAAATTCAAAAGTTTATCGAAGCATTGAAAATGTACAGATAGGTTGGCATATACATACATTCATAAGCAAAGATAAATAAAGAGTGATAAAAATCTTCTCTTAATTTGAAATACAAAAAGTTTGTATTGAAAAGGACAAAGTTTTTTTACTCAAAATAAGTAATCAGTAATTAGTTATTAAAATATTCTTTTTGAATTTAAAATAAAAATTATAGGCTCGTGAAGAAATAATAATTAAAAATATCGTAATAATTTTCAAATATGTTATTGCTAGAGACTAAAGTAGAAATACTATCCACAAAATTACAAAAGCTGGAATTCGAAAATTCTGCCTTTTTTCTCTCAGAATTAAATAAATAAAAGAATATTAGCGGTACACAGAAAAGAATAAAGCTTGCAACTCTTATAAATAAACTCTTACAGCTTAGAATATTTAGATTACGTGTATTATATATAAAACATTATTGATGACCTGGAGAATTAAAGGAGAGGACTAGAGATGGAAAATTTTCCGCACCAAATTCAGGATTAATTCGAGACCCATTGTCCATATGTTTAAGAGATAATCAAAAAATCGAGTTAGAATAACAGCTAGCGATGGCAATAATAAAGATTGTAATAGTAAGAATAAAAAATAAGAATAAAAAATAACAAAATACTAGAGTGCATGCTAGGAGGATATAATCATAATATGGGAGTCAACAGAATTGCCATAATTATGGGCAGAAATAGGAATATCTAATGCAAGTATAAAATTTAGTATAAAAATAATGATGGAAGAGTTATGGAAAATAACACGATATTACAACCATAATATGAGTCGAATTAAGGAAAAGGAAATAAATTAGCCAAATTCCACGTTTTGTATGCGATTCTAGTGGTCGTTTATTGAGTATCTTCTAAAAATAATATACTGTATATTCTGATCTAAGAGTAAAATTTTCCTTCACATTTTTGACAAAAGTGAAATATTAACAAACGGAAAAAAATTAGTCAGAAATTAAGCGACTCACACAAAACGGAAGGTAAGTATTATATGTGCGGGTGTTATGTTCCTTAGAGAGATGATGGGCAAAAGAAAGATCAAAGACTAGACCATATTTTCTTAAAATCTTTTAAGCACCATGGTCTATTCACAAACTATTTTAGAAAAATATTGAAGCATTTTAGATAATTACGTAAACAGCAGTACCACGAGTAGAAATACTCAATTTCCTTTGAAAATAATTGCTCATTTCCCTCTTCTTTAATAAAATTATAAAATCCAAAATAAATGTACTTCATTCAAAATATAAATTCTTATATATATTATGTATTATGTAAATTTTACCTTACGATACGAAAATATTAAAAGTATGTAATTTTTTTTTTTGTATTTGAAATTTCAATTTAAATTCGGGCGCACCCAAAATATTTACCCGCATAGAATATCCTTTGAAAATATATGGAAAACCTTATGATCTTTTATATATACATATGTATGTCAATATGAAAATTAAAATTATATTTTATAACAGAGCTGAGTAAATTTTCATAATTATTTATTCTTGAATAAAAAATACAACGAAATTTTTATTTATTCATTGGTCAGTTTTTATTTGAGCTCAGCTGGCGTTTAGAACAATTTTTTTTTTTCATAAACTTTAACCTTTTCCTTTTCTTTTTTGTGTTGTGCTTAATAAATGAAAAATTATTTTTTATACTTCTTTAGTGTTGTAAACGTTTGCCTATATTGTAGAGCATTAAAAATTCTGTAAAATTTTAAAAATAATAATTTGTAAAGTAATTCGCATTTCAATACGTGAACGCACTTGGGTACACTTAAATATACAAAATGTGGGTAACGAGTTTTCAAAAAAATAATTTCATAAAAAGAATGAAGTTCTGGACAAATAAATAAATCTATATTAAATACCTTCTTTTGAAAGAGGTAAAAGGGTTTCCTATTTCATTAATACTCACACACACACACACATCTTACATTACGAAATTTACTCGCATAACGCATTCAAATATAGAATCCAGTTTGTCATCACGTCGTTAATATAAAATTATAAAACTAGATTTTAAATGCTTAAAAAGGATATTAAAAATCCTGATGTCTAAAATTTATTATAAATTACTTGATTTTTATAATTTTAGGTATACATACGTGCGCAGGTATATAGGAAATGCATATATATACGTAAAATTTGAACGGCTATTTTTCATTAATAAAAATTTTAGAGGTTATGTAGAGAAAAAAAAATAACCTTTTCCTATATATATGTTATATTAATATTTGAAATTTTGTTATAAAAATGGTATTTGACCGACAGAAAATAGAACATTTGTTGGGTAAATAGAAGTACACAGCTTGTGGCATGTTTTATTTGCGATTAAAATAAATTATTTTTTTGTATTTATTAAAATATTGTAAATTATTATGTTATATTTAAAATCTATACAAGAAAATATTATTGAGGACATTTAATTTTAAACATAAAAAATTCGTTTTTGGAATAAATTGTTCAGATTCAGGTATACCACCGCAACTAATCGTAATCGGCGGCTACGATATGTTGTGTTGAAAGGCATTTCTAACCTCGCCGGTGTTCCAAGTAAACTGCCATCAGGAAGACAATGTCCTCCGAAATATCGCCAGGAGTCCATCCTATTTCCTAAGGTCGTATTTTTACCACATTTTTCATGCCGTCGAGCACTGGGATAAGACTTTTTGCCTGCGGTCAGTGCACGATAGATAATGTCTATATATATTCATTTTTACTGTATTGATGGGAACATAAACCCGTTCCGCTATTTCCTATCCTGGGATCCGAGACGGAATAAAGCTAATTTAAAGAGTTTCAAAGGAGCCAGGCCCTTTATCGGTTACGAGAGGGAAACTGGACACTAAAATCCTTATGAAAGCTCAATCTTGGGATACAAATATTGGATTGCGAAAATATTCAAGAATGCTAAGTGGGCGTAGAGCCTCAGGTTCCAGCACCCAGCCTCTTTAGGCTGACGACACACCATGTTAGCGAAATGTAATCCCGCCGGAAGCAAATGAAGAAGCGTATTCAAGGCATCCGCGGTCGTCCAGCTTAATGATTCGGCAGAATATATACTAACATTGGAACGATATTGTCATAATAGAATCAAGACAAAAGAGAACTCCATTTTTCCTGTTTATGTAGATGATATTTTACTGTACAGTGTTAAGTGAAAATAAATCGTACGAGATAGAGAGGTTCAACTATATTTTGGCGAATATTGTAAACCTTTCTCTTTACAATATTTGTTTTTCAAATCTAATACTTTAATAATATAAAAGACATAAAATCAGGGGAAAAAATAAAATAATCAAATTTTAATTCGGCAATCAAGAGAATTTAATATTTTCTCTCAAAAATAATAATTGTAATAAAAAATTTTAAAAATTTAAAATACTTAGGAAACGAATTTATGATTTTGACAAAAATTATTTTCACATATAACTTTTAGAAAACTAACTCATAAATTTAGCATTGCTGGTGGCACAAAAAAAAATTTAGAATGTCGCCTTTTAATATAAAAAAAAATGTCGGATAATTTTTAATAAATTTTATTTCAATTTTTATCTAATAAATATTTTAATAATTTCGGAATCTTTATTACTATTATAAAAATTCTTTAAAAATTTAAATTGTTATATGTATAACACATACAATTACAAAAATATTTTAAGTAATAATGAAAATACAACATAGGAAATCTAAATTCGTACATAACAAAGCAATAAAAATCGAAATATTATTTTTATTTTCCCATATTTTCAAATTGTCTTCAGACAATTTTATATTATTCTTAATGTAAGGATTGCTGCCTCTGTTAGTTCAGAAAACCTTATTATTATTGTTTAAATGTCGTCGGTGCAATGACGCACTCCACGCAGTCACTCTTTTAGATTTTTGAGTACGGGTCTATAGGTTTAAAATGAAGAAGTTTTCCTTGCTATCAAGCCTTTAATCGATTAATTTCTCATATTCGAACCGGCAAGATATAAATGTCGAGGTTAGTAACAGGATATGAAGTATGGAGGTTATTTAATAAATACTATACAATTTTTCGAACTTTCAATTACTTAATTGCTAATAGAAGCTATTTTATCTGCTGATGAAGCACAATTTAATATAATTTAAAAATTACAGATCAGCTACATTGAGAAATTTTTTCAAGTTTTAAGTTAATGAGGCTTGTATATTAATTAAAATTTAATTATTAAAAAATTACGAGTATTGAAGGCTATTTTTGAGAACGTTTGAATAAGAGGAGTTGAACTGTACGAATAAGAGGAGTTGAACTTTTCACGAACCGCGTATATCACTGAACAAATCAGAACCGGACCTGCACAAATATACTTTAAGTATACACCATCACATGTATACATTTAGGCCTGTTAACTTAGAACTTATATGGCTAATCTGAATCTTTGCCTCACCATCGCTAATATCAATTTAATTAAATTAAAATCCTCTATACTTAATTCACATATTCCGCACAAAGGTAAATAAATGTAGCTATATATACAAACATAATATTTATTTATTTATATAAAAAAAAAATAATATCCATTTTGAATAGAAAAATTTTCGATTGAATGCGTTTTATATAGAGGAAAAGTAAAAGGAAAACTATTTTTATTGAAAAAGGAGAAGAAAAAGAAGATGCAATAGTTTCACTATAAATAGTACCATATAGTCAATAACGTTATCCTTATATGTTACAAGTATGAGTCCACATATACACACATACACAAACACATACATAATATGTTATAATTTTATGCAATAAAATCTTTTATAATACAAAAACCATAAAATGAATGTTTTTCATACCACCCGTACATGAACTCCAATATTGTATGTCCTTTTTGTTTGGAACAACCAAAAACAAAATAACAAAATTCAAAAAAAATTTTTGCCTTTGTTTTTCAGATTTTCTAAGTGAAATACTTTCAAAATAATATAAAAAAAGTAAAAAGAAAAAATGAGGTAAAAAAAAAAATTTGTTCTTTTTAGAAATTCATAAAAATTCCTTTTTTCTTTTGTCCTTAAACTAAAACGGGCATATTATTATTATTATTTTGTATACGTTGTAATATCTATGGTTCAGACGAAAATTTTTTTTTTATATAACTGTAATATGATGAAAATAACCATTAGAGAATTCATTTTTTGTTTTTTTCATAAACAAATTCCGAATGTCTTCCACCATTTCTCTCATCATATCTTCATCTCGTGAAATGAAATGAGGATGATGAGAGAAATAGTGGAACTGTAATATTATTGTACTATTACTGTTTTTGTTTTAAGAGGTAAGGACTCTTCATAATTTATGTATACTATGTGTGCTATAAGCACAAATTTATGTAAGGAGTATATTTTCTATTACAAGAGATCTATAGTGTAGAGAAGTTGAATGAATATTATGCGTGTTTGTTATAGTTTAAAAATAAAATATTTAAATTAAAAAATGAAAATTTTTATTTTATCCCAAAAATTTTAAATAAATATTAAATTATTTTCTATATTCTGGTTACGAATGTGAAAATAAAACAAATAGTCGGAATTTTTAAAGATTTTAAAATATTTTAACAAAATATAATACTTTATGGGCTGATCAAGATATGTACATGGGACATATGCAAAGCAATTTTGTTATGTCGGAGTAAAAATTCATATGTCTCAATCGAAAAAAAAAACTCCGAAAAAATTCGGAATTTTTTCCGAAAATTTTGATATTCGGAAAAAATTCGGAATATAATCTAAAATCTATTAATTAGTTTTGAATTTTTGGGAATTGATTTATATATTCACTGTTTTTAAAATTTACTGGATATATTAATTAACGAATATCAGACACCCCAACTCAATTCAGTTTCATTTAGTTTAAGTGATAAGAACAGCTTATAAACTGAACCGATTTCGGGCACTATGTACCTATAATACTACATATTAAAAAGGATTTTTTTCGGTTTCACTTGTTTAAAAGCACAGAAATTAATTCCGAATAAGCTTACATTCAAAAGTTTATTAATGTGTTAAGTTTTGGCTGAATTTGACTGAATGTGAATGAAGTTCGATATTCAATGCCAAGATGCCAAGATGTCTTACAGTATTACTATGCTCCGCTTTCATAAGTTCTTGGAATAAAATGATTATGGGACGTGTAAACTTTTAAAACAGCGGTTTGTCCCGAGTTATACCCTCTTCTTGAATTTAAAGTTTAATTTTAATGATCTAATTATTAGATCATTAAATGTGATACTTTTAAAATAGTAGCAATATATTGATTTACTCGTTTTTGAAATGGGAAAGTCATTCTGACCCCATAAAGTCGCATTAATGTTGTAAAGGTATTCTATAATTTTGTTTTGTTAAAAGAATTTTGCAAAACTGTGAACAAATCTGTTAGTAAAGGATAATTGAAATCCACATTTAAAATAAAATATTTCTTAAAAATTTGAAGTATCCGTAACGAATGAAGTATTTTGGAGTATGCGAATCTTTAAATCAAATCTATAACACATGCCAAGTGTGTTCTTTTATTGCATTTTGAAAACAATTTTCATATTTTTGATTTCTTAAGAGTTATAAACATGAAGAACTTTAGCATTTTGTAATTAAAGATATGAGATGAGATCTGCTTATAATGTCCTTTATCCTTTTTTTTTTTGGTATTTTTTTGTAATTATTAAATTTTCTATTTTTTTTTTTTTTTTTTGGTGTTAAACATTAAAAAGTTGGGTAATATAATTTAGATTTAATTTTCTTTTTTATATATATTAAAAATATTCGTTGTTAAAATTTGTGTTATATATTTTTTATATACAGTAGAATCTAGACAATAAAGATCTACTTCTATTAATGATAATATTCTGGCAGTTAGAGCTTGCAAGAATAAATGCTATTGTTGGTCATTTCATATTCAATAACTAAATTGCTGCTTTCAAAAATCTTTATGAGAGTAAACACCCTCTGAATATTGCAAAAATAATTGAGTCCGATTTTATCGGAATGGAATCGAATTATTTCATAATAATCTATATTATTTCACATTAGAAAATTATGTGATTCAAACAAACTACATATTATTCATTCTTGATAAACCATTGGGAAGTGATTGTCATGAACTCGAGACATAATGTACCTCTAATAATGTTTTCCTCATTATTCAATTTTTATTCAGGTACACAGTAAGACCTCTTGGCTTTCCATACATCTATGATAGAGGTATATCAAAAATTTTAAATTTGATTCGGGTATAGCAATTTGAGTAGATATAGATTTACGTAATTCATTATTGAAATAATTAGAATTTTTCATATACCTAGCTTCAACTGTTATTGTGTACAGTCAAGTGCATACACAGAATTTATATTTGCTATTCATTATTTTATTTTTCGAAAAATATGCATGTATATTTGTTATTTTTTTTTTCTAAATAAATTTTTAGGATATAAGCATATATATAAAAATTCATTTAAACCACCTTCGAACCCAAAATCTTTATTGTACATTATGTACAGTTATTATCCTTTTTTTTTCCAGATTTCCAAATATTTTAATGTTTTTTTTTTATCAGTGTAAATACAAGATGATTTTCCTTACCAGACATATGAAAAAGAAGGAAGCCAAGTAAAAAATAAGAAAAAATGGAAAAAAATTCACAAGTAAAGAAGAAATGAACAAACAAACAAGAAGAAGAAAACAAAAAAAAAAGGATGATAATAATTTTCACTTTAGTTTTTAAATGCCAGTACCATACACTCATTTGGAACACATATAAAACCTCATCATCATATTATATGTGCACATAACATTGCACACATGTATGTACCTATGAATATGTGGTGTATATATAGAGAAAAAAATATTCGCTCCATAAATTTTATTTGATATTTTTATGTTATCCTTTTTTATTTTTTGCCATACATTGCTTTTTATATAATTATTATTTTATTTTTTTCTTATATCTAAATAATCAAGTTATTTTTATTTCCGTATATCTCGTGATATAAAAACTTAATAAAAATCTGAGGGAAAAAACAAAGATTCATTGGACTAAAAATTTAAGAATGGTAATTTTCTTTTTTTGTTAACTTTCCGGTACAAACACACACATTAAATGTATAGAAACAAAATTTAAATGTTAAAACAAATCAAAAAAGATTTTTTCCTTATCTAATTTTATATTTTCTAGAAATTATTTTTTCAAGTCATAATCATAATAATATAAATGTGTAGCCATTGGAAACTACTTTTAAGATTCATTTGCGATATTTCTATAGTTGGGTTTTTCTTTTTTAAAATATTTAATATTGTTGGGGTTGCAATTGGGGTGGTGGCTCTAAACAACGACAATACAACAAAAGCATATATGAGAATTATTTGAAAATTTTCTGTATTATATAGAGAAAGTAAGGTGTTCAATTGTTTGGTAACAAATAAGAAATAAAAAAAAAAAAAAAAAACAAAATATATTTCAATGAGTGAGATCTCATATCATTTATAAATTCTCTTTTCTTCATATACCGCCAAGGCTTACTATCAATACTAGTTTAAGACAAGTGTAAAAGACTTGATTTCCGGTGAAAATTATTTTTAAAGTTTAATTGATAAAAAATTCTGCTTTGTACACAGTGGGTCTCGAATCAAAGGGGCAGTGCCTTTTGTACCATTGCATAGGGTTTCATTGCATATGCACGGAGTTATACTTAAAATTTCAAAAAGTAAAAAAAAATCAGAGGAAATTGACTTATAAAGCTCTTGTAATTCTGAACTTGTTGAGCTGTGAATATGATCTACAAACAAAATTTTCTCTACTCATGAGGGCCCCCGGTAGATATTAATAAAAAAATTTTCCATATTAAAAAATAATATTATTTCTTAATTACGAGTATTTCTCAAAATTTTAAGAGTTGTAAATTTTAAAGCAGTTTCAATTTAATTTTTAAAAATTCTAAATTTTATTCAAAATAATCAAAAGATTTTATGAAAATCTAGATGTTAAATCGCATACATTTTAGAATTATCTTTTGATTTTGCGATCATGTCATTGTCAGAATCTGTTTCACAAGTTCTCTGGAATTGAATTAAACAATAAAATATTTTATTATTCATTAAAGTTCGTCTTAAAAATCATATGACCGGAGAAAATATTTCAGACTTTGTTAAAGATTTCAAATTTTATTAATGAAGCAGCTACGAACAATCGACCCCCTCATAAATGTACTGGAAAATATGTTTGTTTGAAAAAGTGAAAAATGGTTTTTGCCCGAAATTAATACTAAACCGATGATACATACAAAACTTATTGAGATATAAATAGCAAATTATATATGAAATAATGAATAGAAAAAGGACTAAAATCCGGAAAAAAAAGAAAATCAATTCACAGGGAAGACAGTCAGAAGAAAATAACTTGAAAACATGTAAAATAAGCAAAATAAAAAAAAGAGAAATTAAATAAAAATGGCAGCGCGAAAAATGATCATAAAATTCATTTTATGACCACAACTCTTTTTACTGCTTTTTTACTGCATATATACCATACATGTATGTACGTAATATAGGGATATTGATAAATTTTATGTAAATTTGTTTGTATATGCACATGTGTGCATTTTAAAAATAAAACTATAATATTTATTACAAACATACAAAAATATTTTTCAAGATTTGATTACTATGTGAGCTTCACAGATCTATATCCTTTATTATTTGGGTGGGATTTTAAGAACACAAACAAAAACAAAAACTATATTTTAGAAAGATTCGAAAGAGAACATTTCCATACCATGGATTAGGATGAGAAATGGAAAGATCTGGAGGACAATTTTGCTTGTATATGAGTAGGAAATTAGGTAGAGGAAGTATAAAAGAATTTTATTTGTACAAAAAAGATATATGAAAAATTTTTATAATACAAAAGGAAATAATAGCTATTATTAGAAAAATTTTTAAATATTAAAAAATTTTCATTTTTTATAATTTGAAATTTTTGGTAAACTACATAGCTACGTCATTTGTAATTCGGATTCTTACTAATAGTTCAAAAAATTTTAAATGAAACTTAAAATATTTGATTTTTTTTTTTCACGGCTATGAAAAGTCCAATTTATTCTAGATAAGCAAGGGAACTTAAACACCTGCACTTTTCGCATTCGCAATAACCACAGTCCTCTCAACGCATTTTATTCACAGTCGAAGGTCGTCAAATGCATTTATATGGAGTAACAGTATAAAAGTCTTGAAATGCTTTGTGCGAGAATTTTGAAAATCGGTCCTGAAGAACTATAGGTCTCAGAAAAGGCTTGAAAAATGTTAACAAAAATATAATCATCCGGTACTATTAAAAAGGTGTAATTGCCTGGTTTTACTAAAGTTTTATTCAGGGAAATATTTTGAAATTGCCTCTGCTAAGCTCCTGGCAGAGGTAGGTAATATGACGTATTGTTGAAAAAATCTTGAAAAGACCGGTACCGCAGTTTCACTTGGTATCGGACCTCGAAAAAGGTAAGAAAATTTTTAAATATAATTTTTTACAATTTTAGAATGAAAAGTGACTGCATTTTAACTACTCGAATTCCTTAATTCTTTAATATTTTTGATAAAATACCTGCGTATCACTTGTTATTTGTTTTATTAATTTGTAAATATTTGTTCACCTTGAAAATTTGCGATTAGTCAATTATTCTATTACAATAACATTTTCTTAATTATTAATAATTAAAAAAGGCTATTTGAAACCTTTTGATTAAAATATTTTTTAACTCTCACTTTTAATTTCACTTAATTTTCGCAGTTTTTCCCATATTTAGTTTCATGTATTTTGGTGAATATATGAAACTAAGGTATAATACGATTACAATAGAAAATTAAACAAGTCAAACCATAAGATATACTCCTTCAAAATGTCAATATAGGTCTTTAATTAAAATTTATTTAAAGTAAGAATTTTCTACCTCTTTAACGACATAATTTTTCTTCTGTGAAGCTATTGCAACCGTGTGTATTCGTACTAGCATTCCTTCATATATTAAACATAATTGTGAAAAACACCTTTCAACAGTGTATTGATTCTTCATTCAGCAACCCATTTCATACTATAAAGAACCCATTTCATATATCCCATTCATATATCCCTCCCACCCAGGCCAGAGAATATCCGCACGCATTGCAATATAATAATTACCGCAGGTATTAATAATTATTGAGTAACAAGAGTAGTACCCATTATTAGTATTGAATTTCATAAAAAAAAATGGAAATGTAATTGCTTCAGACAGGTAATCATTAAATTGTTACAATTGAAAATTAAGTAATTACTAGATAATTTATTGATTTTTTTTTGCACGTATTTATAATACACAAGGATTTTAATTTAGCAAGCAAGGATTAGTCTTGTTCAAGAAATATAACAGAATACTAACAAGAGCCGTCAGCAACACTAACATTTACCAACATGGAATCAGAAAATATTTTTGGAAAATTTAAAATTTTATTTAAAATAATTGGAATACAAACGATTCCAAACCATCGTCATCGTATTATATGCAATTTAATATCATTTATAATAATTTTCCCATTTTATATAACATTATCATTTGGTATATTTTTTAATTCACAATTAATAATTGAAGAGAATATTGTACAATATTTAACAAATTTATTATTATTAATTGAAGGTGGTCAACGTACCTTAACATGGATTGTTTTATATTATGATTCAAATAAATTTCAAAATATTCATTTAAAATATGAAAAATTAAAATTTATGTATAAAAATACAAAATTATATTCAGATTTAATTAAAAATACAATTAATGAATGTAATTTTATAATAAAAATTTATTTTAATGCATTCTTTTTAATATTAGTTATGAAAGAATTTATGTTTCAATTTAATTTAATTGGTGAATTATATTGGCCCATTTGGTTACCATTTAATAATACAATAACAGCAACAACACCAACTAGTACAAACAGAAAGCTGGTAATTTTCTTCATAAATATTTATTTAAGAAGTTGTACATTTTTTATTGCATCAACTGCTGTTGCTGTTGATACTGCCTTACCAATATGTTTTAATTATCTTGGAGGTAATTTAAAAATTTTACGTAATAAAATTGAATGTATTGGAATTTTAACGAATTATGATGGTAACACTGATAATAATAATAATAATAATGGTGATAAAGATATTGAAAATTTAGTGGATTCAATAAAAATTCATCAATTATTTGAAGAGTAAGAATTTCTTAAATTTTTCAAAATTAAGAAAATTAAGAATTTTTTTATCGTTTCAGGATATTCGAATTGTTAAAGAGTCTCGGCCAGAAACGTATTCTAATACAATATTGTGGTACTGTTATGACAATAACATTAGCATTAACAATAGCTAATACAATAACCGTAACATTAATTGAATCATTATTTTTTATGTATGGTTTATTATCATTATGTTTACAATTACTTTTACCATCATTTACCGTTGATTATATTACAAATGAAAGTTCGAAATTAACAAATTCAATATTTTCATGTCAATGGTTTAATAAAACTGAAAAATTTCGTAAATTAATATTATTATTTATGCAAAGATCACAATCTGAATTTCAATTAAAAGTAACATGGATTACAGTTGGATTAAGGAGTTTTGCACAAGTATTAGTAAATTTTGAGTATATTAAATGGCATGACAATAATTATTTTAATTTTTAGATAATAAATTTTACATATTCATTGTATTTGATGTTAAAAGGTTTGAAACATTGAAATATTTTGAACAAATCAATTAAAAATTCATCCAACATTTTTTTGAAAATTATGGAGGAGTGTCTAATATAAATTATTGTAGTTATTGCTGCTATTTCAGTAGATGGACACAACAATCACAATTAAGGCACTGTTTGAAAAGGCACTTAAAGTAAATGGAAAAATTATTTAAACAGAGAAAATATAAATTCACGTTTGCACACATTACAAAAACAAAATTTTAATTTGTGTTTGGCGGCCTAAGAATTACAAAAAAAAGGAAAGAAACTCCTTATATAAAAATTCAATAGCAATTTAATAAGATATTCATTAAAAATTTTAGTTTTTTTTTCAAAAATTCATTAGAAATTCTTTAAGTAGTCTCTGAAACCTTCGATCTATTCGCTGTAAGTGAATTTGTTGTAGATGTTAGAGGTCAGTTTTACGTTTTCATTTGAAAAACAGACAGAATGTTTATTTTATTTTTGACCTTTGTTGAACTGAACAGTATTTATGAAATGAGGGGTTATCTTGAGCCTGTTTCACAATTCATCTCCAGAATACACAATCTGTGAACGACTGCGTCCAGTTTCTTACACCAAATATGCGTAAGTCATTTTTGATTTGTACCCCCAAACATTTAAAAATTTCTATTCATTTGAAAGTATAATGTCCTATAGTAATATTTTTAGAACGTCTTATGGCTTTCAAGCGAGATATTTTAAAGTATAAAATCTTCAATCTTCAAATAATTTCAGACATACTCCTCTGATTTCCGGCCATAATAATAATATCATTAGCACAAGCGTAAAATAATTCTGATCTACAGAATAAGTACCTCCTTCTATAGAGCAATTTTAGCGATCTGTAGAGTACTAAATTGAAAATTGTTGTTGACAAAATATTTATCTGATTCACACCCATTCTGATATCACCCTGTCACTCATATTATCAAGCGTCATCATGATTAATCTTATTAAATTTCTAGGTATTCGAAAGCTATGCAAAATGTCAGGAATGCATTCGCGTTTGTAAACTCTCGAAGACTTGCCTAAAATCATGAAATCAATAAATCAGTTTTGGTTTTGCACAAATACGTCGGCGGGCGAATTTTTTACATCTACCCTGCTGTTTCTCTATTATATATGTAGTGTGCTTTATATAAATTCATGTCGTACAATATACTCCGTAAATGCATTCATTCTTTCTAGTTTATAGAATCATTGAGGTGTGTAAAATAGTGCATATTCTTTTAACATATTAATTTCTTCAATTAATTCTTTTATTATCATAAATATTGCATAAATTTAGGAGAAATCTGATAGTATTTAAATTTGATTTAAAGCTTAAATTATTCTAGTCAGATGATTAAGTTAATGAATATAAGTGTAGAGTAAGAGGACGATTAATATTACCCTTGTAATAGTATAGTCGAAGAAATAGGAACAGAACGCAGTTTAGAAAAAAAAATATCTATTCGATCGAATCTGTGCCTTAATAATTTTGGCTGGGGAACGAGTTACAATCGAAAGTAGTATAATTCATTTTTTAAGATTTATTTTTATAGAAAATTTCATCCTTTTATCTTAAACAATGTAGAAAATTTTATACACCGACGGACAGATGGACGTAGAATAACATAAACTAAAACGTGTTTTTCAAAATTTTAAGGAAATGTGCTAAAAAAAGTAAAAAATAAATATTCTATTCGAATAAAATGAATTTTTATAATTATTATGTTTACGCGATTAAATTAATATTTTCAAAATTATAAAAAAAAATAAAATGAGAAAATTTTTTTGCTTTTTTCTTTATTTTACGTGTGTGTACGTAAAAAAGAATTTCTAACGCACGCTGAATAAGTTCATATAAAATACTTGGGTTCCTTTTAGTGAAATATAATATTCCAAACTATTATACCGAGCTGTAGTTGGGAGTAATTTACAAATGGTTTTGCAAAATTCTGTTAAGTCAAAAAATCAACAAGCCCAAAAATGTAAGTATTAAATATTTGACAATTTACTGCCATCTACCGGAATAAATTTGCGCAATAAATCCACTCATATAGCTATACTCTTTGGCTTATTGGCAGATATTCGTCGTTATATATCTAAGATATCTAAGATATTATACATTAGGTGTATTATGCACCCCCAAATAGAACGTAAAAGTTGTAAACATCGCGTTATCTTATGTACAATAAGGACACGTTCGAATAATTCTTCTTTTTTTTTTTGTTCTTCAGTAATTTATATACAATTATTTTACATGTGTGTTCATTATCAAGAAAATGTATTGAAAAAGAACGTGAGATTTTATATTTTTATACATTAAATGTGTGACTGCCGTTTTTATACAATGAAAGTTTTAAAGAACATTAAAAGAACGACAACAGCAAAAAAAGAGTAAAAAACCCTTTGGGACTAAATTTTTTTCCCATATTCTTTTAGTCTCTGGATTGTTGTTTTAAAATGTCTCTTTCTTAATAATTACTTTTTAAATTCAGAATTCAAATTTGAAATTCTTGTATTTCCATAATAAATGTAAAAATGAATTTTATAATTATAATTTGATTTTATAAAAGATAACAAAAAGAAATTTTGAAATCTTAAAAAAGGATAACTTAATAATTTGAAATTTATGAGAAATTTTAGTTTAAATAGTATGTACACTATTGATACTGTTTCATTCTTTTGATATTATTTTACTCTTTTTCATACTCAGGAGTCATATATAAGTATTGAAGAATATATTCAAAAATACAAAGAGCATTCTCGTATGTTAGAAAAACCTGAACAGTAATTTGCAGCATCATCTAAGTGTTATTTTCGATAGCATTTAAAACAACAAATGTTCAATTTTCAAATTAATTTCGAAAACAAAATTATTGGCTAAATTTCACGTGTCCTTCTTTAAGTGTCCGACTTGTAAATATCGGCAGATTACAACTCTACCACAGTGAATTTATAATTCTGCTATATTTCGCTTCTTCTATGAATGAAAGTTTCACATTTTCCAAGAAGGTGCAACATTTGCTCAATGTTCACATAGAATATCTGAAGGCTCAACTTCCTGAGATACGCTTTAAGCCTAATTATTGGGCAACCGTTCTTAAAGAGCTCTACTATGAGAAGAAAAATGATATCGATCTTCCTTATCAATATGTCGTTGAGCTCATTTTCTTGTCGTTCAGCCAATTATTGAAGATAATTTCGATTAATTTCAATATTGTTCAATTTATTGTGTATATTGCCTATATATATAGAAAAATTAACGTTGACTCATTTGTAAAAATTTTTTATTTAGCTCGAAAACCTGATAAAATGCATTAGGCAACTAAAAGTTCGTTAATATGAAATTCTCTTGTTGAGGGACTTCTCATGAAATTCACTTGAATTGTAGCCTCCTCAACACCTCTTAAATAGTAAATAATTCCAGTAGTTTGTTAAAAATTTTCTGAAATTCGATTTGTTAAATCTTCTTCATTTACTTGTATTATACAAGACACATGAGCTTTACTCATAATTTTCTTTGCTCTTACAATAATTTTCAAAAGTACTCATACTTTTTCCGTACCTTATACTTATACCCTACTTTAACGTATATTCTACCCATGAATTTAAAGTTCTCTGAAAATTATTATTTTAATTTATTATTTTAAATTGTGACAAGTTTAATATGTACACGTTTTTAATTTTTGTTAACAAAACAATTGAATTCACAGACACAATTGCTATTCAATATTTTGTTTTTAATTTTCAGAACAAAAAAAAATATAGCAAACAACACTGACACACTCTTCTTAATTCTAATTTCTAATTTACTAATTATTAATATTAAATTCTTTATGTCTATATATATATAATTTAAATGTCTTACTAGACATCCCAGGATTTTAATAAAATCCCATTACAAAATTATTTTTACTAAACAAATAATATATCAATTGTCATCTCATAAAAAATTATATAAGATGAGAGTAAGGACAAAATTAAAAATATGAAAAGAACTTCAAAAATATTTTTGTTTTTCTATATAACCCTTCTATATTTTCTATAAAATTATTTAAAAGATTATCTCCATTTTACATTTTAACACTTCATATATGCATATTTGAACTAATCAAAAATTAAAATCTCAAGTTTTGTTTTTTTTTTTTTCAACACCATCGCGCACCATATCATTTAATATCCTACACATAGATGCACATGATATTTTCAGAAAATTTTATGATTTCTAAAAATTTCATATATATCAACATAAAATAATTATGATCTGATTTAAAGTTAATAAGAAAATATGGTTCTTGTTATTTGAACCCTTGTTTTTACACACAAAAACAAAATTGTAATTTTTGTAGTCCAACTTTTGATTTTTAAAATTTAATACTTAAATTTTGAATTCATATACACGTATATATGTGAGGTATTCCACAATATATACAAGTATATATATGTACTTCAATAATGTAATATGAATTTTATACAAAAGAATATGGTGTCCTTTTATCTTGATTAAACAATGCTCTTAAAAAGTTTGCAGGACGCCAAAGAAAATTTTAATATTTTTTATGAAATTTGTAAATGACTGAAAATCAATTTGTATATGTACTCGTATATCTTCATATATATATAGCTATATGCAATATTATATGCATATAATATTATTCGAAGAGCAATGCCATATTTAAAATATATATAAAATGGTCACTCTCATATATACAATGATTTTGATTATAGATATCGTATATGTAGATATACGATAAGAAAATTTTTCATTAATTCAAAACCGAAAAAACAGAATCCTTGTCAACCCTTTGAAAAAATTTTTCAATTCTTTGTTTTCATCTATATGTACTGTATGTGTATACCTATTAAATATGCATATATGCATATTTGGTACTTTGCGCCCTTCTCAACAGTTTTTTTTTTTTTGTCATTATTATATTGTTATGCTACTGTCATTTTTTTAATGGTGTGATAAAAATATAATGTAAATCTCTACATGTTATACAGGCGTAATGTCACATATACGTGTATATATATAAAGAGGAAAAAAGGTCTTAATAATTAACCCTTTCTCTAATTTAAAAATCATGTATATGTGTAGATGCTCTCTATATGTACATATATGTGAAATAATAATGACTTCTGAAATATTCTTTTGTAATTTAAAATTCTTTTGTTTCATATTTTATAGCTATGATGTCCGTATTTTGTTTTTGTTATAATATGTGAACTTTCAAATAATTTTATAGAGAGTAAAAAATTTGAGGAAGGGATAGATTTTTAATATAAGAGATGTAAAGATGGGAAATATTTTTAAAAATATTAATAAAATATTTATGAATTTAGTACGAAATTTTTTAAAAATTTTAATTAAATTTTTTCGTTTATAATATGATTTCTATATATTATAATCTAAGTACTTAAAATTTGTCCTATGAGAAAGAGGTTACAATTTTAGCCAGAAAAATTATAACTGAAAATTTCAAAAAATTTTAACAACCATTAATAATATTGAAAATTCACTGAAAAATTTCACTATTTTTACAGTTTAGCCTAAAAGTATGCTTAAATATTTTCGAAAATTATTATATACATAGTCTAATTTTCTTTCATATTAAGCAGCATTTCATATAAGTAGTGGGTAGTAATATGTTGAAATTTAAAACAAAATTTTTAATTTTAAAGAAAATTTGTTGTAAAGCTATGTGACTTGACCGATTTATATAATTTAACATGTCATTCCTCCTAACTATATGCAATTAATTTTTTTAATTATTATTATAAAATAATTTTTAATCCTTACCTGATATCATGTGTTTTCAAATTCATATTACTGATTTGGGGTCAAAAATGATTCAATCAGTGTCAATGCTTTACAAAAAAAAAAATTTTTTTTTCTTCTTTTTAAAAAATTCAAAATTCTTCGAAATTATAATATTAAATTTTATTTTTAGATTTTCCTCGGGAATTATTGTGAATTTCGTTAGGGAGTTTCATGTTTATTTCAGGTGCCACCCTCACTTGTACTCACTATGGGTGTTTTTGTATATTGGAAAAATTGAAAACTTCAGATATCTTGGTGTCATTATCGATAGAAAATTTAATTGGTCACAACATACTTCTAGGCTAAAATCATATTTCTTCTGTACACCAAGACAATTTCAATCAACTGAAGGAGTTGTGTTCAGTGAATGCACTTAAATAATTTTATTTCGATATTGCAATAATCTGTTATCAGAAATATTATATGGGATAAATAGATGTTGTTTTAGCATAGTAGTATTTAGATCTATAAATTTTAGATCTGGTTATAGACAGTTTTATTATTATAAGGTATTGACGATTTTGTTTAATAAGAGGCGGGCTAAGGCTTTGCAGCTTAAAAATTTGAATTCAAAAATTTATATAGTGTTATATTTTTAATTAAAAAAGTTTACATGCTTGTAATTGAGTATTGTGTTTTGTATTATTTACTTACTTACTAAGTGATACTAAAATAAGTATGCAAACATGTGTACTATACTAAATAATATACTTATAAAATGCCATAGTTATAAATATAATAGAACTTATAATTGAAACAAAATTGAACTATCCGCTTGATATGTTCCAGAATTTCAGCCCATAATGTCATATTAGCGCCCGCCCTCTTTCTGCTGCAATTATCCTTTATAGTATTGTAAGCGAATCACATGTTAGAAAAATAATATTAGATATTACGTTCGCAAATTTGTTCCTATCTACAGTTGCCATAATTAGTTCTTCTGTTGCTCTAATGCTAGTCAAATTTTTAATGTTTCAGAACTATGACATCTGTTTCATCTCTACACGTCTCCTACCTTCGATTTTGCCGTTGATTATTAATTGAAGAAATTCACAGTTCGCTCCATTGTATTACATGACCGAAATATGCCGTATTTCTTGTTTTTACAGTATTTAGAAGCTTTTTTCCAGCGCGTAACCTATTAAACAATTCGAAAATGGTTACATATGTGAATATTCATTCCATACTCCGTTCATGGAATACATAGTATTCTTCTATTGATTCACATTTCTAGAGCTTTAATTTTATTCATTTGCGCCACTTCGTCACGTCCATGCTTTCATATCGTATAACATCATGGAGCGCCTAATATACGATAAATAAACTAAAAAAAAAACACAAAAATGATTCAGAATATAACGGAACTTTTTTTTTTTCAATTCATTTTCAAGAAATTTCAATTTCACTACAAAACATTCTCACCATACACACATGGAAACACATACGCGAATTGTATTATCGCGTAAATGACTTTGTTATCCTTTGTATTTTTTTATCTTCGCATATGTGTATAAAGTTCAAATACGCGATTATACCGTTATATATATTTTTCATATTTTTTTTTTTTTGTTTTTCATAATAATTACATAAAAATAAATTGAAAAATGAATTTACATCACACTTTAAAAAATAAAAAGGACTAAACTTAAATATGAAAACAAAATTTTTCATTTCTTTATAATAAACATGTGCGTATATCCTTTTTTATAATATATTATCCTTATATAAAATTCTATATTTAAAAAATTTTATTTTAAATTTTTTTTTATTATTAAATATATTTTATAATTTCGTTTACATAGTCTCCTTATATCTATACATACATACAAAACATATATCGCGCATATCCTTTCACATTTAAGATAAAAAAAACTGAAAAGAAAAACCGAAACAATAGAACAAAAATGGCAAAACAAAAACAAAAATTATTTATTTCATTTAAAACAAATATAATTTGTACCTCAAACATACACACAATCAATATATATATACGTATAACATGCATACGAATATGAAATTATAAACTCGTATACGAATAATTTTCGTCCAAAATTTTACTAATGATCCTTAATGCGAAATCATAATATTATATTGTATAATATAAGTTAAAAAAAAAAAAAAACAAAAGCCGGAACCTCAGAAAATCCTGATAATGATGTTTTATGATTAAATTTTCATTTTTTAAATACGGGTTTGAGTTGAACTGGGCTGAGCTGATCTGAACTGAATTGAAAATTACATAATATTACATTTTCTATAATAAATGGCATCCAGATGGGGTTAAGTGTGGAGGGGGAGGATGAGTGAAGTATGAGAGAGTAAAATCAGTTGGTTGTCTGTTTTTGTGTGTGTGTGTTTTTTTTTTCTTCTGAAACATGTTTTCTAACTTTTCTAAAAAACATAATATGACATGTGTGTTCTCGTATGTGTGCTTATGAGTAATGGTTAATTTTAAATACATACATATAAGTATGTGAATAAAATTTTACATATAAATGTATGTGAAGAATTTTTAGACAATTAAAGAAAGAAAATTTCGTTGTTTTTTTTTTTTTTGTTGGTTTCTTTGTAGATTTGGTTTGTTTGTTTGTTTTTTTAATATTTTCTGTTTTATTTTCTGTTCATTTTTGCTTTGTTTTCAGAGGGATGAAATCAAAATTCACATATAACTGTTATACATATATACACAAGTGTGTACACACAATACATTTAATCAACAAAAAAATGAAAATCATAAAAATTTTAAGAAATAATTTTTTGGTGGAAAATGGATGATTTTATAATGGGTGTCCGCAACAGAACATAGAAATTTTTGTATATATAGAAAAAAAATACAATTTTTTTTTTTGTTCTATTTTCATTTTATATAATTTTTCACTTCATATACAAATTTAACCTTATATAATTGTATGTAATGTTTAGAATACATATATGAGGCGCGCTCAGTACATTAGTGGTCTATCCAACATTTTTTACAAAAATGAGTTATTATCTTGAATACAGCTGTAATTGCCTAGAAAAAATGTTCTATAATTTCAAAATATTTTAATTTACTCCTCTTTTCATTCAATTTGGACATTGGTCCGTTTTGGGCCTTTTAAGAATTTTCTTAAAAATTAAATATTTTAATCGCAATTTCCTTGAAATTTTCATTTTTTGCAAGTAGGCCACTAATGTACTGAACACGCCTCATATTATCCTTGTATCCTTGTTTTGTTTTTCACATATCACAACACTCTTAATATTTTGTTCTTATAATAAAAAAAACAGAAGCGATTGTAATTCGCATTATTATTTTTTTTTTTTGGTAAATATGCGAAATGATTTTCATTTCATATCATTAGAAACAGAATCAAAAAGGATAACAAAAACTAAAAATTAGAAAGAAATGAAAAAGTAAGGAAGATTTTTTCTTATATTCTTTGTGTTTAAATACAAGAAAAGATTGGAATCTTGCCGGGATATGTGAGAGTTTGTTTTTTTTTTTTTTTGAGATTTGAAGAAAACAAATGGAAAATCAAATGGTGTTTTACATAATATCGAGGTGTAAGATTGAGTTGCTAATAACTAACAACTAAATGATATAGTCTGAATATTTTTCAAATCAAAGAAAAATTTTTAATATTCCGAAAAATTACGAATATTGATTTTGTAAAATTCTATATTAAGAAATAATTTTAAGAATTGATCATAACAAGCGAAGCTTTAATTTTTAAAGATTCCTCTTCTTATTCTCGATTCATTGTTATAGACATGGATCCTTGCCTATCCCTTTATACCTATTACTTATCACATGAATTTGAATTTAATGTCACTGCAATTGTTTTTTATTTCATATCTCCCTACAATATACTGTGGGTATATAAATCAAGTGTGATATATGAGAATATTTTTATTATATTGAGTAATTTCAGAGAGAAAATTTCTTAAATTAAGTTGAAATTAAAACAAGAGCGATATTCTGCCACGTGATGAAATTTCAGAATTCATATATGTGATACACCTAATATTTAAATGGGACTGTCCAAGACTAAGCGAAATTATCTACTTATCCAGAATCAAGAGAATTTCACCGCCGGCATTGAAATACCCTAAATTCCTATTTTACCGTTAGCACTTTTTTATTTATTTTGACATTATCTTTTTCTATGTGTGTGTGACATTGTATGTTAAATGCTATTTAATTGATGTTGCCGTTCCGCTCTTTTTAGTAGGTTAATAACGGAAATCGTCTGGCTGTGCCGGTTACCGTTTTGATTTCTGTTTTCACAATTAATGAGTAAAATTATTAATGAACAAGAAAAATAATGCCATATCGTGTATTAAATAGGAAAATTAGGAATTTTTCAAGAAAACTTAAGTACGGGCTTAAATAATTTTTAAAGAAAATAATTAGTAAGCAAGCCAAGAATATTATTTTAAAACTTACTTAAATTTTTATCAATTATTTTGCTTAATTTTATTAATTTTTTCTAAAATTTATATTTTCGAATACATAAAACACAATTTCCTGCTGGAGACCAAAAAAAAGTTTTTTTTTATTACTTTTAAAATTTTTGATTTCCCGAGTTGTCCTATTTAATATTAGTGCATATGTATGAAAAAATTTTGATTTGGAAGAGGTTTTCTTTTGTTTTATGCACATATGTATATACATAAGAATATATGTAAATATGTATATTTACTTGTACAATATTATATTATTTTTCTTATATAGTTTTTTTTTCTCTGATATTCATCCTTAATGTTTAATCGTGCGATTATTTCTAATATATTATTATGTATAGTATGTACATATGTATGTATATTACATTATAATTTTTTTTTTTCTAATATTTCTATATAAATGACATTATAAATGTTTTTAATGTGTGTTTAATGGATTTTATATTATAAGGAAAAAAACAATAAGAAAAATGAAAATTTTTTTCAAGGAATTTTTTAAGGATCTTTTTTGTATTGTTCTTTTTTCTTATAATATTTCTTAATTTCTTTGTTATACAGATATTTTTTTTTTTTTTGTGGCTTAATATTTTTGTATAAGAAATAATTCTTCTATGGGGTATCCAAAATAAGAGTATAAAGCAAAATTTTCTTTAAAATTTTTAATATGGAAAGAGTATATCGTGATATAGAAGGTATAAAAAAGGATAATACTATTATAATTACTGTACATAATATAAAGGAGAATATTTTAGGCAAATTATTAATTATTATATTATTATATATATATATATCAATAATAATAATACACACATAATCATAATGAATAAACGAATGTTTTATATAGAATAAATATTAATGATGATAAAAAGAACGCCATAACTATAATAAAAAAAATAATAATATTTATGTATAATATGTGAATAATATACTGTATATATTGTGTAATTTTATGTACATATATATATATATATATATGTATGATTATGTAGACTTTTAAGAAATCAGGCGGCGACTGCTCTTTAACCCTTTTCTTTTCTTTCTAACTTGATATAAAGCTGGCGGTATGTAAAAATTTTTTGCTTTCAACCTTTGCTATTAAATATAGCAAATAATGCCAGAAATATTCACACACATGCATACTATATATATTATATACATAATATATATATTGTCCCACCTTATATAAAAATTTGTTTTTAATGTCAATTTTTGTTTGGCACAAAACAATTATCACGCACAAATCGTTGTATATAGGAAAGGCAAAAATGATGTCTTTGAAAAAAGTATGACAGATTTTTATAACTCTTTGCTGTTCCTTGTTGTATACCACAAACACTGTTTCCAAAATATATGTACAAAAAAAAAATTAAATAATAAATATTATGACAAGAAAAGATGTGTGAAATTTCAAAAATAAAAAAATTTTAAAATTTTGTTTTATATAGAAAAAATTAGGGAACAATGAAAATTTCTAAAAAAAAAATTTAAGGAGGAGTTTAAATTAATTTATTTTTAATTACAAAAAATATAGCGCGTGTTACAAAATTTCTATATTAAGAAGATTATAGATTGTAGATTGCAAAGAAGGGGTAACAGTGCCCCCCAAAGTAGGTGCGGGACAAAGCCCTTATATTAAGAAAGATATAAATAATTAAGAGAATCGGCTGGTATATACCAATGATTAGAGAGATCGGCTGGTATTACCAATGAGAATGGTTACTGTACACTAATTTGTTAAGTCGAACGTTTTCATCATCTGTGAATTAGTTTTAAAAAATATGCAGCTCTTAACTGACACTAAGATATTGAATGTATAAGAACAGTCAAAAAGTTTTTTCCAAAAATTTCATTATACCAGTACGAACGTATATATTCGAAGGTTAATGTAAATTTTGCCTTACCGTTTTGTAACACTAAGAGATAATGGTCTGAGATGTGTACACAAGTGTATGATTTTCGTCGAATTGTGACTCGATTTATTCATGTCGGTCCGTCTATTTGACTATCCTACCTTCCCAACGATAGCTCAAAAACTAATTGAGCCAAACTTACCAAATTCTTGCAATTGGAGTTGTTATATATATTATAAAACTAGTTGAATACAACTCTACATTAACAGAGAGCATCACGCAGAGTAGACAGTGCAAACCTCTACCCATTCAAGTTTTTAATTTAAATTTTTAATTTAAAGAAAATCAAAAATATTATTTTACTGCGTAGTAAATTTTTTTTTCAATGCTGGATAGATGGTTTTCTCCACGAACCCTCGAAATTTCAAAATTTAAATGTACGTAGCTACCTACCTTATAAATCCTTATAATTTATTATTTTTCTGCATTTGTGTTTCTTGTCGATTTTATTTGAATTTTATTATGAATTTCAAATATAAAAAAATTAAAGCCAACGATTCTCTCGTCTTTATATGAACGAAATTAGTGTTGCCTTTTTAAATTGAAAAAATATTGTATTCTAATTATTGAAATGAAATTCTTATTCTTAATAGAATCTTATAAGAATACACAGATCTTATACATTAGAATTAGATCGATCTAGAAATGTAATATGGATCATAAAATATATTTTTCACATACATGCATATTTAGTGCGACATCTATTGCCGAACATATAAATTAAATAAAAATAATCTCAAATGATCGACATCAACAAAAGCAAACAACATGTACTTGTATTGAATTTTATTTTTACAAAAAAAATTATTGCATATATTTAGGATGAAAATGTTAAAGTGATCTTGCAAAAATCTTCCAAAAATTTTGTAATTCGAAAAATTATAATTTAAACAAAAATGGCGTACGTTTAGGAGAACAAAATTAAAAAGATGGATCTGGAGAAATTTTAGAAATTCAGTAAAAAAATGTGTAAGTACACCAGAAGCACTATTTACCAACTTTTTTAGGTAATTCCTATTAATATGACTTACTTTTCGAATGGGATGTCTATAAAAATTGCAACTTTGGCAATCCTTTCCTGCTAGATGTTCAATCACTTCCTTTTAAGCTTTACAATTCTACAAAAAAAAAATCCACTCTTATAGGTAGTATTATTGATATAATTGAAAACTTGGGGTATTAATTGGCACATGCATCTTGAATATAAATCCCGTAATTATGCGCTTACCTAAAATTTCTATTAAAATAATAAATTATTAAAAATTAAAAATGATTTTACTATTGATACAGTTCTAATAATAATTACAAATTTTTATTTCCAATTTTTTTGAAAAATTTCACATTTTATCTATATTTTTTAATTCTCAATCATTATAATTTTTAATGAGAATATTCCAATCCCCATTGTACAGTTTTATTAAATTAAATATCCTTCTCGATAACAAGTCATTGCCATATTTTTTAAAAGAGAATAACTATTATAACATTTTCTGTACAGCATTAATAGCATAACATACACAATTAATGATGATAACACAATCATCATGTAGAGATTGATTAAATAAAATCTCTCCAATTCCATAAACTAACTTACATTTTTACACCATATCCATTATACCAAATAAAATATTATAGAACACCTCAATATACTCTTAATCTATTCTCATAATATGTTCCACATTTTTTTTACACATATGCTACCATAACCATATATAACAGATAATAATATTCACATATCTACTGTATTAATCTCATATGTAGTTTTCATTTTATGCTTTTCGTATTAAGTTTTTTTGAGATTTTTGGAGATTTGAGGAGAGTTTATCGAATGTATACAAATAAGAGTAAAATATAAAGAAATAAATTGAATTTTTCTCACAATATGTAGGTTTCTGAGTGAGATAAGTCCTCTTTTATACTGGATTAATGAATGATATATGGTGAGGAAAACATGAGTGAGAATATTTCTTAAAAAAAAAAAAATTATTTTGGAACGTATATGAATGTATTTGTTTCTATACATACTTTATTGACCAGTAATATGATGAAGACAAGATATCAAGAAATCTGACCATTTCAATGTATAAAATTATACGTACATATACTCATATGTAGATATTTTTGTTATCGTATTTGTGTGTGAGTAAAAAATGAGTATTTAACTACCGTTTTCTTTATCATTTATGGGGAGAGCATAATATAAAAATTAAAATTGTAAATTTGTCCAGTTTGTGTTATAACAGTATATTGTATTTAAAATATTAGCTCAGATTTTATTGAGAAAAAAATACATATACATATACGTAATAAATGACGTATGACCATGTATGGTATCATAAGAGTACTTTTAATTTTGAGTTTGATTTTCGTATAATCATATATAGTGCTGGATGTACGCCTATTTATATCGTATTGATTATAAGATAACCGTATGTAATTAATATTATGAATATACGGTGCACATATATATATACGGTCTAATTCAACTGGACTTATAGTATTGGTAAAAGTTGGCTACTTATGGGGAGTTAACATATCATTGGATTGGTCAATTATACATGCATGATTAGAAATTATTTTTTATTTTTGTTTTTTTTTTTTTGGAGAAAGGCATGTATGCATACTTTTGTATATACTTATAATTTGGATATTATAAAATTTTATTGCGCGTTTTTTTGATTTCATAATTGTATATCCTTTGGTCAGATATGTATGTGAGAGGGTATAGAAAAAAAAAAAATTTATTCTTTCATTTTATCAACACATGTGTGTGTGTACACACTGTAATATTTTGTTTGAATTTTTTTTTTTTGAATTAATGAATTGGAAATGATGCAATATGTGAAGGTATATATAGGATGTAAGTGTGTGCTACTTGTATGAGAGAGAAAATTTTTTTCATTAAAAATTAAGATAAATTGAGAGTTACGCGTTATTCAATTGTTCATGTTCAAGGTATACACTATTTTTCAAGTAGAAAATGCAAGTCCCAAAAATTAAGAGTAATGTGTATACTCTATACAATTTCAAATTTTAGCAAGAGTATGTCTAAAATTAAAACAATTATGAAAGATAAGTTATATAAATTGGAATAAAATTGAAATTTAAATTATTTTAAACAAATTTTAGCTTTAGTAGTAATATAAATGTACAATTTTACTAATACACAATAAAGGATAAGAATTTGATTAAAAAATTTCCCAGATTCGTATTTTAAACCCGTCCTTAGTTAAAATCTAATATGATTCATTATTTCTAATTTGAATATACAATGACGCCTCTATACGTTTAGTTGAACACAAATATATATAACTATAGTGATAGCTATAGTATGTAAATAATGTCTAAATTCAATGCAGTAAAAAATATCATTATTATTGGTGTTTCGAATCCAAGTAAAATCATAGAACTTTAGTGATGTTATGATCGTAACAAAAATGTTTAAAAAATATATATTTAAAGAGTCATCTAGTTTCAAATAGCGAAATCATATATTCCAGGTAATTAATGTGTACGTGTGTTTATAATCCAATTAATACAGGTAAGTTTTTTGCCCAGAAATATGCAAAATTTTTGAAAAATTTTATTAAAAAAAAAATTTTTTTTTTTGACAATATTACATAATATTCTACTACTCGTATATTCGGCAAGAATAAAGAAATTTGATTCAAATTGATTAAAAGAAAATAAAATAGTTTTGCTTTCATAACATTAACTTTTAATACTTACTAGGGTTTTCGAGTGGCCTGCCATACTGAATTTATGAAATTTTTGAATTATCACAATGTGAATTAAAAATGCCACAGTTAAAACTAAATTTGGTCTATTTTTTGATTTGCTTGAGTCCAATTCTGTTTCAATTTGAATTCTAATTTATTAATCAATAATAAATTTTTTTTTTTAACTGCTAACTGTCTTTTAACTATAACTACTTAAAGAAATTTTGCATAACAATAATAAAGTGGAATTCTTTTTCGTCATAATATACTTACTAGCATAATTATTGGTAAATTTATTAAATTTCTTGTTTTACTTGGAAGCACAATAGCTCCCTGACTAGCCATAAGAGCTAACTATAACCTGTTAATTTTGAGAGTAGAAGAGCTTCTACTTGACTCGCCATGAGAAATAACTATAAGCGGTTACTTATAAGAGTAGAAGAACTTCTACTCGAATAGCCATGAGAGCTAACTATAGGTGGATAATTTGTTTGTCGTAATATTTTCTTTATTTTATCACCATGAGATATTATGGTTATTATCCAATATAATACTGAACATAATTTTTATAGTAATCTGATTGGCCCGTTCAACTGGCATGTTTAAACTGTCGGGGAATCTTCAATATTGCTGTATTTTTGAGCATGACTACTGTTGTGCAAGTAACGTAGCATATATAATGTAGAGTTTAGGAACTCAGGCTCAATCTAGTCACATAGGTCTACATTGGTAATTAAGTTTCGAACTTCTATACTGAAAATCAATCCATCTCTGTCAATTAAATTGAAAATAAGAATTTTTTTTTTTTTTACATTTTTAAACAATTTTTTATTTTATTATTTTAAATTTTTTGTATATTTTGGTTTATTTTGTTTTTTTTTTTTTTTTTTTTAAATTTTTATTTTCTTGTGTGATTTTTTTTTTATTTTAATTTTATTTTATAATTATATATTAATTTAATAATAATTTTTAAGATTTCAAATATTTTTATTTTACATCATGTTTTTTTTTTTTTCTCTTCTTCTCTTATTTAATTATATTTTTTTTTTTTTGTTTTGTTTTTTTAATAATTTTATTAATATTAATTAATAATTATATGTATATATATGCATACACGTATATATATATATATATATATGCATATATATATATATATATATACATATATATATAATTTACTTATAACACAGACAATCAATAAAATTTGATGTTTATTTTTAAGTATTAAATTTCTTTAATGTTTTCTCTCGCGCGTTTTTCACATTTTTTTTTTTTTTGTTTTTGTTTTAATTATAAAGTCATTTTTTTATATTTTAATTTTAAAATTAAAAATCTAAATATAATGTTATATTAATCTACTATTAATTTATATATATGTATGTATGTATGTATATAATATTAAAATTAAATAATAAATTTAATTTCATTTTATAATTCTATAAATATATAGTAATATTTTTTTTATATATCGTATTATGTATATGGGTGTAATGTATGTATGTATGTATATGGGTGTAAAGTGTGTATGTGTTTATTGTTTAATTATTATAATTAATTAAAAAAATTTTTTTTTATATTATTATTTTTATGTATATTTTTAATTTTGTTTTGCCAAATTACTTCTATGTATATTAGAACAAGTATATGCATTATAATATAATTTACATTATACTGGTATACAATAATATTATATGCATGTGTGTATAGAAATATAATTCTGAAATTAATTTATTATAATTATTAGTTTTCTTATTAACTAAATTATTATTAATATTATTAATTATTTATTTTATAGTTTTCATTTTGAATACTAATTTAATTATGTACCTTCTCACCAAAATTATATTACAAAAAATAGGTATAAACAAAAAAAAAACTGTTATATTATCTATATATTAAAAATTATTTAATAAAATTTTTTTATACAGAAATTTTTTTTTAATTATAATTAATTTATTTTAAATTTTCTCGATTTTTTTTTTTTCCATTTTTTTTTTTTATTATTTTTTTTTTTCCAATAAATATGTATAACATCTTAATTTTAGATTTTATTTTTAATAATATAATTAAATTGTCTTTATATTTTTTTTTTTGTTTTTTTTTTGTTTTGTGTTTATTAAATTAAATTTTTTTTTCCTTAATTTTTAATAGTTTATTTTGTATTTTTGTTGTTCCTGTTTCTGGTTTTCTTCTTTTTGCAATATAATTTATAAATTTGTAATTTTTTGTAAAATTTTATTTATTTTTTTTTTTTAATTAATTAATTTATACATTTTATTTTATGCATTTTAATATTTTTATTTTAATTTCGTAAATTCGTTTAGTTTTGAAATTGTGATTTTTGATTCGGGGGGAATCGAGGGAGGGGGATCGGATAATTAATTAGTGAGCAATAACTTTTTTTAAAATTTTTGAATTTTTGAATTGGATCGAACTCTTTCCAGAATTTAATTAAAGATTTTAAAAATATTAGAAAACAATTATTTGTAATTGAAAAAAAAAAATAATAATTATTTTCCAAAATTATTAAGAAATTTTTTTTAACACAATCAATATTTAAATAAACAATAGAACAATATTTAATAAATAAAATATATTAATAAAATTTTTTTTTTTTAAAATTAATATAAAAATTAGGCCATTTTTTTGTTACTTGTTTTTTTGCATTTTTAATAATTTTTTAATTCAGAATTAAAATTAAGTACATATACATAATGTTATTCAAAAATGACAAAATCTATATATGAAAATATTAAATCACAATATTATAATTTTAATTTAAATTTAAATTGCTCGGCAAATTTCATACGCTACACTAGGCAATATAATAAAATATTGGGTGTTTAACGATTTTCCCTATACCAAGCTCACAAAATCAATTAAAATTTAAAATTTAAGCGAACACCTGTTTAAAAACTTATCTCTGTTACTAACTCTTATTTATGTTGCTCTAAATTTACTATATCAACCGCAATATCATTAATATATGCAACGATATAAAGCTGCAAACTATTTTGTATTTATATTCATACAAAATGTTGCTAATATTGTTTGTTTATAAACATTTGTTAAATTATTAGCAATATACTGAAATTTTTATAGGTTAGCGCAGTTAAATCATAATGAATACTATTTTAGAATTTTTAATAATATATTGAGTGTATCCATTACGTTATGCTTTTGCATTATTGAGATGACGAAAATCTCTAATATTATTAACATATTAAATAATTTGTAATTTAATATTTCCATAAATTTTTATCAGTTTCTCGTTAATTATATAAAACTAATATTTAACATTTTTATATATAATTAAATAATACATAATATATTACAAAATAATACGAATTATTCAAATAAAAAATGTTAAGTAGAAGTTTTATTATGCAAAGTAAAAAAAAAAAATATTTAATTTAATTATTGTACTTAATTTTCTTTTTTTTCTACAACATTTACTATTTTTATATTTACTTATTGTATTAAATTACAAAAAATGGCAGTTTACAAAAGACAATTTTTTATATTTTTTTTATAGCAATATAAAAATTTTGAAAAAAAAAAATAAGATTTTCAGAAGCATAGTTTAATTTTTTCTTTTCAAAATTAAAATATTGCTTAAAATAATTTAATTATTATTATTTAATTTTTTAATTACTTTAATATAAAATTCGTTTACAACACAAAATAAAAAATATTTACAGCCTATTCGTTTTTTCTCGCCTTTTTACTCACTTTTTATTCGTTTTTAAATCATATGATTTCTAATTTTAAGAATTCTAATTTGAGAATAAAATTACTCATTTCATTTCAATTCGATTTTTACATTTTTTGTTCTCAAATTATCGATTAAATGTCTCAATTTCTAAAATAAACTGAACAAATTTTGTAAACATCAAATAATTTTTCTCAATCGAAAATTATTACTATGTAAATATATGATACTCGTAGTTACTCATTCTCTTCTCAATTGCCGAATAAAATAGCGAGATAAAACGATCAAGCTCTTAATTATTAATTTCAAATACTCATAATACAAACTTAATATAAAAACTTAAATAAAATAATTGTAAAATTTTAATTTTTGAAATTTTTAAGAAAAAAAAAAAAAATAATTTAATAAACAATCAAATTTAAATATTTTTTTGTTTGTTTTGAAATAAAATAATTTTATAATAATTTAAAGAAAACATTTAATGTAATTTATTATTTAATTAATTATGTAATAAGGAAACAAATTATGTTTAAACAAAATTATGATTAAATTCAATTTTAACGAGAAAAAATTAATTTTTTTTTATTACTTGAACAAATTTTGAAAATTTTCTATCAAAACACACCTAAATTTTTTCTCAGTGTATACTTACATTTACTTGTAAAATAAAACATAACATAACAATTAAAAATAAAAAATATACATACAAATTATTTTAATAAAAATTGTGAAAATTTTTTTTTCAAAATTTTAAATTTTATTTAAATTAAATTAAAAAAAAAAATTATATTTAATTGTTAATATTTAAGATAATAATAATAATAAAAAATATTTTTTTTATTTTAAATAATTTTTATTGTGGAACATAGCTATACTTGTTTTTTTAATATATTACATTATTTAAATCTTAATTAATGAAATTATACTTAAAAAATTAATTTAAATTAATAAAATATTTCTATTTTTTTTGTAAATTCATATAAAAAGGGTTGTGCTCACACTTGTCCTATTATAGCAGTTTTCTTCTGATGGGTTCTGTTTTGTTTTGTCTGTTGTCTCTTCATTTATTTTTTTTGTATATATGTAGGTATTTAGTTCAAACTTAATATTACTTTGGTATTAAATGCCTCTCGTTATTGATTTTAATTAAATAATTTCTATTTTAAATATACACAGAAAAAAAAAAAACAAAACCTTATTATGTTAGAATATTGAATACATAATATAATTATAAAAAAAAAAAATCCCAGATTCAGAGTTTCAAGAAACAAAAATAATTTCTGTATTTTCAAATTTTATTTCTCATTTTATTTAAAAATTAAAAAAAAAAATCACAACTTTAAGTTGAAATTCTTTTATCCTTACAAATTAATTTTAATGATTAATTTTTTTTTTAGTTTACATTTTAATTCTAAATATAAAAAAAAAAATTCTCTTGCTTTATTTAATATTTTTTAACTGTACAAAAATTACTGGCTAAATTTTTCAACTAATTTTTTTTTTTTATTTACATTAATTATTATTTTATATATTATTTTAGTATATAGATTATGAAGAAAATAAAATTCAATAAAATTTTTTATTTTTCTCAGTGTACATTAATTTCTTTTTAGAGAATCATACATAATCTTACTGATTATAATCCATTACTGACCATTAAATCCTCAAAATAAGAACAAAAAAAAAAAAAAATCAAAAAATTAATTTTTGAATTCATTTTTTTGTTATGTTTATTCTACCACACTTCTTTCTTTAAAATATTCTTGACATTAAACGTGCTGAACTTGATAATTGATGTGGTCCTGGTATTAATGAAGAAAGTTGCTGTTGTTGTTGTTGTGATTGTTGTGACAATGACGGTGATGATGACGATGATGATGATATTAAATGCTGTTGTTGTTGTTGTTGATTTTGATTATTAATTGTTGAATTGGGTTGTTGCTGCTGCTGATGATGATGAGGCGGTAATAATAATGATGATTGTTGTTGCCTCGGTAATGGCGGCGGAAAACCAACCCAATTTTGATAGAGTCATGCGGTATCTTTACTTATATTTGAATCATCACCGCCATTACTATTACCTCCACCACTACCACCTAATACAGATAATGGTCCACCGGCACCAGTTATCAATGGTAATTGCGGTAAATGTGATGTTGATAATTGTTGATTATTATTATTATTTGCATTAGTTAAATTAGCTGCGGCAGCAGCTGCAGCAGCAGCAGCAGCAGCACTAGCTGCTACTTTACCTTGATTAACAACACATTTTCTCATATGTTTCTCTAATGTTGATGGTACACTAAATGGCATATCACAGAAACGACAACGGTATACATCTTTACCACTACGGCCATGTGTTTTCATATGTCGTGTTAATTTTGAACTTTGAGCACATGCATACGAACATAATTCACATTTATATGGTTTTTCACCAGTATGACTACGTCGGTGTACAGTTAAATTGGAACAATTTTTGAAAACTTTACCACAAAATTCACATGTATCGTTACGTTTTGAGCCATCTTTTTTTAATGGTGCCGATTGAGAATGCATTAATGGAGGATTATTTGGATTCGGCAGCATTGGTTTTAATTTTAAATTTTCAAATAATAAATCATTTCTATGTAATCCAGATAAATTCCACCATTCGGGAGCAGCTTCAAGTTTTATTCGTTTGGAAGTTTCAAATGGATTTTCAAATGGATTGAATAAAGGAACTTGTTGTTGTGCTGCGTGTTGTTGTGCAGCTGCTGCAGCTGCTTGTTGTGATTGATGTAACATATTTTTAGCAAATTCTTCACGTAATCTTAGTGCAGCAGGAAGACCATTAAGTTTATCATTTAATGGTGGCATTGTACTATTATTATTGTCATGATGACCCTTACTAGCCAAATGCAATTTTAAAGCATTTCCCGATTCTTGTAATGCTTGTTTATATGCTTCTGAATATTGGGCAATATTTGACAAACCGAATTTGTCCATAAGTTCTCCAACTAAAGAACCTGGATGTTGGGTTAACATTTTCTTATAATCTGATCTGGCATTAACAGTAAGATCTTCTGCTTCATATTTAACTTCATCATTATCTTCAATATCTTCTTCATCCATTTCATCTTCATCAACCTGTTCTTCATCTTCCATTTCTTCTTCAGGAGAGTCTTCTCCATCTAGTGTTTCCAATGAACCAGCATTACTAGTTCGATCTTCAGGTGTTCGATGAACCCTCATATGTTTCCTTAACTTTCCAATATGAGCACATTCAAATTCACATGATGTGCATTTGTAAATTTTATCTCCGGTATGAATTCTTCGATGTACAATCAAATTGGTTTCAAAACGGAATTTCTTTTCACAATATTCACAAGAATAAACGGCATCCTGTGAATTATTATTCTTTGATGGAGGCGTTGATGCTGAACGTGGTGTTGTTGTCAGTGTTGCATTATTGTTTTCATTGTTCACATTAGATAATAGTAAATCATTTGTTTTTTCTGGTGGTGTAAGACTTTGAGGTCTAGAATTAGTATTTGTTAAAGGAGTCGGTGGCAATTGTGATGGCGATGGACTTGCAAATGATGGTGATTGTTGTTTACGTGGGCTTGGTGAACTGGTTGGAGCGTTAACGACACCTGGACTTGTTGTACCAGCCAGCTGACGTAATCTTTGTGAATAGAAATCCATTTGGGGTTGGTCTAACACATTTAAACTATTTGGAACATTAGCCGCTACAGGATTATTAGCAGAAAGATTACTTGGTTGTGATCCTGCTGGTGTTATTGAACCTCTGCTACTATTTGAAGATGGACGTTCTTGTTTAACAGAGTTATTTTGATTATTAACAGCTGCGGCAGCTGCTGCTGCTGCCGCCGCTGCACTAAACGATTGGCTATGTGGATTTAATGAATTAGCAGCAGCAACTGCAGCCGCAGCTAAATTAAGGCCATGATGACGGAATTGCTCAGAAACTAATTGCTCCATACGAAAATGATCCGGATGTGGTCTCGAAAATAATGGAGCAACTTGTGAAGGAACTACTGGACCTTGTGCAAGTGGTGGCAAGGGCATTCTCAACAAATTAAATGGATTTGGATGCATATCTGGTGGTGGTAATAATGGATGATGACGTATACTTTGTGCAGCAGCAGCTGCTGCTAAATTTTGAGCATTTTGCATTGCATGTAGATGATGTTGTGCTGAAGATTGTTGTTGATGCTGTTGTTGTTGTTGTTGATATTGCTGTTGTGATGAATGGCTATTATTACTACTTTGACTAGTTGTACTATTATTACTATTATTGTTATTATTAATATTACTGGTATTGTTATTAATATTATTGTTACTGTTGCCAAGACGATTACTTGTATTATTATTATTATTATTACTGTTATTATTAGCATTTACTAAATTTATTTCATTTGATAGCGAAGAATTTGATGAACTTGAACTTAAATCTTTGATACCAATCAATGAATTGCTAACATTATTATGTGATGAAATCAATTTATTATTGTGACCAGATTGTTGTAATAAAGTATTAAATGAATTTGATGTTGATGTTGAAATTGAACCATTACCAACAGATAAATTTATTGAATGATTCGATGATACAGATGATATTGATGATGTTAATGCTGTTGTTGTTGTCGCTGCTGTTACTGTTGTTGTCACTGTTTGTGTTGTTGTTACTAATAATGGTTGTGATGATGATTGTGTTGCGTTCACATCAACATATATTTTAACACCATGTGAATTTTGGACGTGTTGAATGAGACGCCATGCAGAATATAAACGTGTTTTACATGTTGAGCATGTATAATTACTCGGTTCTGTAATTACAAAAAAACAAAGAGAAAGTTTTTAAATTAGCAACGTTTTTAAATTTTATCAAAAAAAAAAAAAAAGGAAAATGCATGAATAATAATTTAATAATGAATGAATGCTTGTACGCAAATAACAAAAAAAAAAAATTTTACATATTTTATAATTAATTATTTAAAATATTTTATTAAAAAGAGTAAAATCATAATAAGAGAGAGAAAAAAAATGAAAACAACAGAGCAATTCAACGAAGTGTTAATTAAAAGCGGAAGCATGAAAGGAAATTGAAATAAAAGAGACAAAATTATTTTTTAATTATAAAAGCATGTCATCACATTTTTATTGTCTATTTTATTTTTATTTTTGTCCTTTTAGTAAAAAATAATATAAAAATTTGAAAAAAACCAAAAAAACAAAAATTGTGTATAATTTTAAAAGTTTTTACAATAAAATTTTTCAATTTTTAAATTTTTGATTAACAAAGTTGAATTTTTTTTTTTGTTGTTTAAAAAATAAATATGAAAACTTTTTTTTTTGTACTAGATTGAAATCCCCAGAAAAAAATTTAAACCGTTGCAGTTCTAATTATACAAATATAAATTACTGTTACGTAGTGAAATAAGCAACAAATTTTGCATAATATCTCCGTCATACCGAGTGTAGCAAAGAATAAATATGAGAACTCTCTTGTTATCATACCGGGTGTATGATCCTATTGCATATAACACTTTCAATATTTTTCTTATTAATGTAGGAAAGTGAAATTGCTACAAAAATGTGAAAGCTAAAATTCGTCACAATCTATGCAATTACAATTAATTCGGAGTATAAACAATTTCCTGGCCGTGATATTGACTATATGTAAATGTGCAACTAAATGTTTGCTCATTTATTAGAAACAACGGAGTAAAATTCGAATTGATTTCATTCTGTACATTAGACATCTATAAGTTTTACGAAAACCTTTTAAAATTTTGGAACATAACCTATTCTATAAATTATATTATTCAAATCAGACTTGGCTATGAAATCCCTTTAGTCAAATGAACTACATTTTCCTTAGCAAAATACTCAAGGTAAATAAAATAGAATTATTTTTGTTTTTATAAAATATTACAATTGAATTATGAGAAAATGAAGAACACATTGAGAGAATAGGTTTTAGGAAAGAGAGACAAAGGGTGTAGAGTAAAAAAGTATTTTGTAATTTTATTCTCTATTGACTTCACTAATTATTATATGCCACTGTAATCGTATTTCACTGAATTTATAAACGTGTTTGTAGCCATTTTCAAAGTCTTTTTTCATAAAAATTGAATTACTCAAATATTGTGTTTAATTTTTGATTTCTGAAACGATTATCTTAATTTATTCTCCATATAGAGAAAAATATTGTATAAAATGCACTTAATTCTCAACAACTTTTGAATGTAGTTAGAATTTACTCTTCTATTGCTTATTAATAAGTGTGTATAATATTTACTATATATATACGAACATATGTATAACAGTTATTGCTAAAGAACTTAAGTTCAAAGATTTCCGAATAAATATCATTATCGTTTTTAAACTTTTGATCTATAAAATTTAACAATTAATAATTTTTTTTTTTGTATAGTTCTTTAGAAATAAGTTGTATGCCACGTTAGTTACCTATACTAATAAAACCACACCGTATATATTGAATGAACTTTGTAAAAAAAAAAAATTTCCGTATATATTGTGTAGCTACATATTCAAAGTATAAGTTGAAAAATTATAAATCAAAGCTTTAAATATTTACCACGCCTACTTATGATACTAAACCATTGACATTATAATATATATGTGAATGTATGTGCATATAAATAGCGCTAATAAAATGCTTTTTAAAGTTTTTGTTTTCCGTTTTGTCTCTTATTTAATTTTTAATTTGATTTGAAAAGTTTTCAGTTTGAATTCAGTTGTGGTTATTGCACAAACGTCAAATATAATTAGAATGTTGATCGCATTAGTTTACCACATAAATTTTGTAAGTCTAAATATGTTGATCTGTAGTTTAAATTTTGATTAAATTAAATTATTAATTTGTTTTAAAATAATTTTTTACTTAGTTCGAATAAATTGGGTAATTTTGACAGCGCAAATTGAAAAGTGTCACTATCAAAAATTAATTACTGATTTGTAGCCAAATCTGTTCGTCTTGCTTTGTAATGAATATCAAATAAAGTTCAAACTGTTACCAAATGGAATTATCGAATTCGTCATTATTATTTCAACTGAATCTCAAATAATCCGTGACTTGCATTTTGGAATATATGATAAATAGTAAGTTTTGGAAGTCACGGAATGTAAAATGAAATTTTAGTAAACAATATTGTAGTCAATGATTTATAGTGTTGCGCATGTCACTATGAAAATGGACGGTTTTCTACTTCCATGGTCCACATTCGAGTTAGAAGAAAGAGCCAAAATAAAACGTTCTAGTGTTGGGTCTCTTAACACCGACAATACAATTTAAAATCTACAAGTTTTCTACTCATTTTGATCATTTGAAATTGTTATATTTCCTTCGAATAACAAAATTCAATTATAGAAAATAATAAAAGAAGTGATTTCGGCACAATTCTATACTGACTTATTCTTATCACATTCACACATTACTAAAAAAAGGTGGACCAACTAAAAAATTTAATCTCATATTTTTCATCATTTTTTTTTTGTCTTGAAATAGAAAAAAAAAAATATTTTTTATACTAAATTGAAATTAAACTTTTGAAAATAAAGAAAATTGAAACCAACATTTTAATATGACCATCACGTTTTCAATTTAAAAAATAAAATAAAATAAAAAAAAGGAATTTAAACCCAAGAACAACAAAAATAAAATTAGGAAAGAAAAAAAAAATTAAATTTAACAGATTGTACATTATTTTTTTTTTTTTTTTTTTTGTGGTCACATATTGTAAATGTGTGGTGTCTTTGTATCAATTTTAAACTTGGAAAAAAAAAATCATAAGGAGCATCACAGGACTATTAACACCCTTGTATATACAACCGAATTCAACCGACATACAATCGACATACAATCGACATTATTATTTATGTTCCGTTTTGTTTTTTGCTCCTGATTTTCTATTAAATTTCCCGTAAATTTTTCCTTGTTTTCTTCCGTTTTTCTTTTTTGTGATTTTTTCGAAGATTTAATATTTTATATACAATATCATTAATATTACTATATAGACACAGATTCATGCATAGCGCTTACTTCAGGGTTTTTCTCTCTCTCTCTCGCTCTGTCTCTTTAAAGTATAACAAATTTGTCAAAAAGCAGAGTTTATTTTTTTTTTTTTACAGTTTAGAATTTAATGATGTTTTATTTAAACTTAAAAATTGCATGGGAAGGACGATAGATACAAAAGACAAATTTAATTTATCAGAAATAAATAAGAAAAAAAAACGAAAAAATCAAAACAACATTACGTATAACAATATAATAATTGGATCATTATCAAAATATGTGCAATTTTTTTTTAGGATAGTACCGTTCTATGGACCGAGTTAAAATTTTTTTAAAATATTTGGTTCGAATTCGTATATAATAGGGGTGTTTAAAACAATTTTTTTTTTGAATTAGATTGTATTATTTTTTGAATGTAATATCTGTTATACATAAATATTTATTTCTGTTATAAATATTTAGTAATTGATTGAAACATTTGCTTATATATTAAGATAAATTGCTATCATCCTTCAATTCCCGTTATTCAAATTTGGCACAATTGAGTTGAAATCGCGTTTATAGCTCGCAATACGAGAGATCTTATTTGTCAAAATTGTATGACAATAGAACTACTAAAGCAGCGAATTGTCAACAAAAATTCTGGTGACAAAAAGAATTTTTTATATTCTCTACTAATTATGGTTTTGGCTAGAAAAGCAGAAAAAAATTTTATGCTGTCAATTTGACAGATGTATAGATATATAGCTCATGTCAACCATGAGCAAATATCAGAAAATTTAGAACAGTTTTAAACAGATACTATAGCCGGCTGCATTTAAAATTGGAATGCTGATGTGAATAAGAATTATTTTCAATTACAAGCAATGGTATGTAGTTGTACAGTCAAAAATTTAAACAGAGTCAAAAGTGAACTGACATTTTTTTATATGTCTATAAGTTCAGCCTGTAAGTGTTAATGAATTTTTTAGAATCAGCAGTTCTGTTGATATAGTTAGCTATTTATTTGTGTTTTATTTTCTTCACATACTACATGACATCATATGCATATGTATAGATATAAACATATACAGATAATAATATTGTATGCCTCTAGAAAAAAAAAATATAAAATATAAAAATATTGTCCTATAAAATATTGTAAAGAAGGTATGGAGGATATAGCGTATTTATTTGAATATTTTGAAATTTATAGAGGATGCTATATAGAAACTATTAAAAACATTAAAATACACACATAAAATACATGTATATATATATATATATATATATATATCTGTATATATGCCAAGTATGTATTTCATATTTTAAACTATAAAAAATGAAAATTGAAAACATAAAAAAAAAAAAATTGATTTTTTTTTTCATTTTTATTTTATAAGAAAAAAACGATCATCATCATCATCATTTGCGATGCCATCTGTTACCATACCACATATTATTCAGTTTTATATAGAACAATATACATAGCAGTAATCATAACAATAATAAAAAAAAGCAATATGTATATACAATATTGGTAAATTTTTTTCGAAACTGTAATAAGTCAAAATATTAGGATTTTGAGTTTTCGAAATACACTCAGAAAAAAAATATATTCGGGAAACTAGCAATTGTGTGCCTGTTTTAAAACATCAATTTTTCCATGATTATTCGGGTTTCTCAACAATATATTATGATTCCCTACTCGATCTTAAAAAATTGAACCGCTTTTGTGAATCTCACAGCCAATTTATCACTATTTATTGCTTTAGAAAAACAATAAATAGTTATAAACTGACATGGTCCGACTCAACTGGCATATGTAACTATGAATTGTCGACAAGAAAAATATAAAAAATATAAAATTGAGCCAGAAAAATTTAACAAATTTAACAAAAATCTTGGTTATAAGGAATTTTTTTTCTCTAGGCACATTTCTACAACATTCTTAAACAAGTCAACTAGTGTATTAATTCTCACTTCTTTACTTTTAAGTTTACTGTTAATGCTAGAAAAGCAGGAATCGATGCGAAAATTGTCCAGCCAAGTTCTGTAAAAATATTCATATTTAATTCTAGAAAATAACATTTTTTTGAGTTACACCACTAATCGAACGAATAAGTGAGTGAATGTATCAGAAAATAGACACACAGTTTATTTGGAAAGTGTTTATACTATAGAGTAAAGAATATTTTATTATGATGGTCCTTCTTATTTTACATACATACATTTGCATATATATAAATACGTGTATAAAATATATTTTACATATTATTACTTTTTGTTTTTACTAAAATGTCCTTTAGTTGCTCCTCCAACAACAACGATTCCCAGATACGTGTATGAAAAGACAAAGGAAAATAGAAAGTAAAAAAAAAAAAAAATATTTTCAAAAATGACTCAAATATGTAAATCAGTTTTTAGTCCACATGAAAGTAACAAAAAAAAAAAAAAAACACAACAAAAAAACAAAGAAGACCGTTGTAAACTTTTCTAATGGTCGTAATGATGGTTTGCTACAAAGTTAATAATATTATGCATATATATACATATAGAGTGACAGAGACAGAGTGAGTAAAAGGCAATGGTGATTCTGATGGTATTCGGTAGTAGGGGGACATTAAAATAAACAAAATGAAAATTTAAAAAAAAAAATAAGAGGAAAAAAAAAAAAGAAAAATAAGTTTTGTAAATTTTTTTTAATGCGTACGTGTGTCCTTTTTAGCTTCTTATAGTTTTACTGTTTTTCTTTACTGTTTGTATCTTTATAGAAATTTTACGCATTTCCTGACATGTGCGTTGTCTTTGTACTTTTATATTATTATCATTTTTATTATCAGTTACAGAATTAGACTTCAACTTCTGCTAAAATTAAATTGATATTTCGGTTTTTCATTATTTTTCATTTAAAATCAACAGCATTGCTATATATAAATTTATTTTATTTTATGTAATGAGTTTTTGTAAATAAATATTTGGCAATCCGTCATAAGGGAACGTCCTCAGAGGAGCGTACTCTTACTTCTTTGGAATCTTGTAGTACTCGTAAATTAACTTTTGCAAGACGATCACTTACGCCTAAAACGGCGTACGTTGTGAGTGGATTCATGTAAAAGCGTCGTCGAAAAAAGGAGTGTCATCTATTACCGCATAGTTTTATAGCTTTACATCGCGGTGAAAAGATTCGTACGTCATTTTAGTTTGGTAGTCTGCGCTGAACACTTCCGGCAATTTGAAACTGATAAGCAAAATCCAAAAAATGGAAATAATGGGCATGAGAAAAAAGTGTCATTCGACCTTCTTACAGGCTGTGGGCCTGAAGGCTGCATTGAAATAATTACTTGAAGCTCTTGGATTTATTGAAATATCGAAAAAACGGATATTGTTGAATTTTAGTTATGTACTGAAAAGGTTGTCTGGGCTAATAGTTAAAAAAATTTGATTTCATATTATAAGAATGCCATTTAACTTCATAACTACACACAGTGACAGCATGTACACGAAAAGGCGTGTAGATTTAAAGTTCTAAAGGTCAAATTTTCTATTTTTATTGAATTTCTTTTTTGTATTCTAGGGGCAAAAAATAAAAAAAAAGGTAGTTAGTAAAAATTTTCATTTTGTAATTTTTGTCTTTTTTTTTTTTAATATTATATACCGTTGTATATAATTTTTGTTTTAGCATAAAAATTTTTTTCCACATATACTAAAAATCAATATGTTATATTTGTTTTTTTTCTGTTATATAAAATTCAAATGGATACACATATAGCGTTGAATAAATTGAATTGAAAAAAAATTTTATATAAATATATATAAAGGTATATATATAATATACATACGTACTTATATTTATTTTTGATATCATAAATGCTCAACTTCGAACCATATACATACAGGAATTGTATAACAGCATTTATTAAGTAAAATACGAAAAAGGAAGAATAACCATTGTTTGATTGAATGTTTTCATAAAATTTTACATACCTAAATGATAATTTCATGTATATATATCATATATATATACATGATATATATATGTACATGATATATATATGATATATACACATATATATCTGATATATATTGTTATAAAACAAAAAACAAATATAAAATGGAAGCCCAGAAAATATCCAAACACTTGCCAATGGTTGATGTTAAAATATGAAAACAAAAAATAAAAAAATAAATGAAAAATAAAAAACCGGCCATTTGTATTCAGGACATCACAGCATACAGCAATGGTATTAAGAAAACAAAAAAATAAGAAAATAAAACAAAAGAGTACAAAACGAAAAATCGCCTCACATATTAGAATCGTTATATATATAACATATACATACACATACAATTTACAATATACAAAAAAAAAAATAAATATGAAAATTAAACTTTTTGTTATACAAGTAAAATAACGGAGAAGGCCAACATATGAGAAGCTTTTTATAGAGAAATTCAATTTTATTTTTTTTTTATTTTAAATTATTTAAAAGCCGCCAGTGTTGTATTTGTGATGAAAAAAAACAAGGATTTTTCACCCGCATATACAGGATTTTTTCCTTTTAAAATGTATATATATGTACATATATATATGGAAAACTTTTACCTTGCTTGTTCAAAGAAAATTGAAAAATAAAAGTTAAAGTACAATGAGGAAAATGAAATATTTTTCAAAAATGTTTAAAAGGGTGGTCTATAATTGATATACGAAATGTTCTTGTAGTTCTTTTTTTTTTCTTTTTAAAAATTGAATGATTATGAAAGTGTCCTTTTTGATGGTCTTAAATTTTTTCCTATAAAAGTTAAATTAAGTTTTAAATTTTCCTTTCTGTTTATACTTCTATACTCCACTTTCAATTGGGAATTGTCAGCTCTCGCTCCTTGCGGCGGATTTTATAAATTGTATTGAAATGCTAGGGATACTCGTAATTGCCGGTTATTGAAAAACTACAAATTGGTTTGAATAACGAACGGAAAAAGAGCGAAACTCAATGGTTTAGCAATGGACCCAGGTGGATTATATGGCATCAATATAACTTAACTTATATCTACTAGCTCCATACATATTCTTTGTGCTCTGTATCAGAAATTACTCTCAATAACATACATTTTATTTCAACTCAACGCTAATTAAACTAAATATAAAAAAATTAAACGGAATAAATTATTTGACTAACTCTTAGCACTGCAATTTTCCAAAATTTAATCAAAATATTTTATTATATTTAAATGTTATACTTAATTAAATATTATGAATATTTTTATTTAATTTTCACAGTTTTTTTTCCACATTTTTATTATTAAGCATTCAAATTGTCAAAAAAAAAAAAATATACAAGCGATAAACTCGCGCCATATTAACGCCATAATTTATTCACCTTTTGGCTTTTTTTTTTTATTATAACAGTTTATCAAAATATTTATACGTATGTATGTATATAAAATCATTTACATTTTATTAAATTTAAAATATAAATGAAAGAAAAAAAAAATTGAATAATTTAATAATTGGCTAAATATTATTGGTTATGAAAAAAAAAGAAACTGTTATACTCGTACATATATACATAAATATACAAATAGTGTATATATGAATTTTTTCATTAATTTATACTATATGCCCATCCCACTTATATTTTGTATAATTTGTTTTTTTTTTTTTCAATCTAAATTTTGTACAGAATAGTTTTTCTAAAAAGGCGTGAATGTAAAGTCGTCGCATATAACGAGTTTTAATCTAAAAATATTTTTTTATAATAAATAAGGGTTAAACTATTAATTTTTGATTTTTCATTCTTGTTTTTCTTTTATTGAAAATTTAATGAAATTCTAGTTCATTTTTATAGTTGAAAAATCCATATATGTAGCTACTTTGTAAAATATATGACATAAGACATAAATATTTTATATGATATCATATAAATTTTGAACGATTTTGAACCAGTCCATAGAGGTACAACCTTACGATGCCAGTAAGAAATCTTAATTGGCTTACAGTTTCACTGTTTTAATTGTCTAAATTACAAAATAACAATATTCTCAAATTTCAACAATATTCTCACATTTATCTCAGGATGTTTAATGCATTTGCTTTTCTTATAACAATTGCATAGTTTCACATTTTTGCAATACACTTATATAATTCCAACTATTGAACGGTTGGAAACTGAATCCAGTTTAATTATGAGAGCGAGACAGCCGGAAAAAAATCATTGCTACTTGAGAAAATGCATTAGTCTAATTAATAATATTTGGATATTCTAATGTTCCGTTATCCGGTTCCGGCGGAACTGTATTCTTCCAGACCTTCCAAATTTTTCGAGTTCATCAGGATGGTGGGTTTTGAAAGTGTTTTTTAGGAGTTTGTCCCATACTTTGTGGAGGGACACAATAGATCTTTTATAGTGTTCGAGATGCACTGTTACCCCTTAAGTCTTAGAACGTACGCTACTTAAGCAGTCTTAAGTAAAAGAGTATTTTCGAATATGTAGATGTCTTTGACTTATCTTGTAGATGTCTTTGAAAACTGTTATAAATTTGCACCCTTTTTTGTACTTTTCATAAAAATAGGAGGCAAAGAAATGCCATTAACAAAAATTATATTTTTAATATTAAAATTTTTTCGAAAAAAAAATATTTCGATTATTAAATTTCGCATAAAATTAACGCATTCCAAAACAATTATATCATTATTAAGAATTTAAATGACATCATGTGTCACTTACTTATGTATACATGCATTATGCTTGGCATGACAATAAAATAGTTTCTTAATTTACTTATTTTTTTACTAAATAATTTTAAAAATACGCATTTTTAATTTTTTAATACAATAATTAATAACAACCCATTTTTCGAACAAAATATTTGAAAAAAAATTTTTTTTTTTTTTGGGCGAGATCATATAACAGAAATACAATGTAAAATTTAAATTAACTCCAAAGTATTATGGATAAAAAAAATTTTTCCTAATAAATTTGTAAACATAATTCACCTGTAAATTTATTTATTTTTTTATTTATTTTGATATATTATTCGAGTCTATATATGTTCACATTTTAATATTATTATAAGTGCATAAATATTGGAAGCATTGCATAATTTTGTATAGGCATTTACTGCGTTGCGTATATGTACGAGTATATGCTGGTTTTGTTCATTGCAAAATTGTCTTAAAATTTATTAACATTTATTTCAATTAATTGAAATATGAATATATGTGCATTTCATTTAATAATATATAGTGTATAATAATAATTTTATATATTTATATGTAGTATAACAGTTAGTATGATATCTGTCCATTAATTATACGTAGTACATATTATACAAGTAGGTATAATATGTTGAAAAATTGGAAGTATAATACAAAATTTTTTTTAAATTTTCACATTAGATTTTTGTATGGAAACCCACACTATTTTTAGTATATAGATATACGAGATTTGCACGGGCAAAAAAATATATTTAAATACTCATATATTATAATTTAAAACATAATCAATTATTCGCGATTGACTGTATATATAGGCATAGTCATATATGCAACCAAAACAAATTTAAATTCGACAAAATCACGTAAATTGTTCACATTATTCCATTATACACATTTGAGCAAGTTACACGTATTGATTTAGAAAACCAAAAATTGTAATGATATTTGATTTTTTTGTAAAAAAACGCGAATTATATACAATTATAGTTCGCGTGATAATAATTTTCTAGTATACATTTTATGTCTGTAATGTGAGCCCAGCTTATACATCTAGCTAAATAAAAATCTGAACCTAATATTCAGCTGAAAATCTAAACCTGATTAAATTGAAATTACCTTTATATAAGCATTTATTTTGCCCATAATATACTCTTGGTATTATATGTATCGCGTATATTTCGGATCTATATAATAATAATATAGACCTACACTAATTTTTAGGACTATAATTTAAGATTTATTTAAAAAAAAAAAAACAGATTTTAAAATAAGAATATAAGCAGTTTAAGATTAAATAAAGAGATTTAATATTTTTTTAGGAGACAATTCAAGAGGCTTATCTTAACGGAAAATCTGCGAACAAAAACTAAATGGACTTTAGAGTATAAAGAAAGAAAAAAATAAATAAAAGGTGTTAAAAAATGATAATTAATAGTCAATTATTTTATTATTTGTATTATTTATTCTGCCTACACACACTTTTTTATAACTATGTTATTTGCTCATATTAAGTATACAAGGTGTCTAAGACACTGTAGTCCCGGAGCAGAGTCATATAGAATGTGTGCAGCTCAAAAAATATAAAGGGAAATTTTCATTTTTTCGCTTTTTGAATTGCTACTCGAATTATTGGTAAGTTCTTAAAATTTTTCCTGATAACTAAAGAAATATAACAGTTTCAATAAGGTTACTGAATTCAACTCATGAAATTTCTCTTACAACGGGTGTTGACGAAAGGAAACCTCTGTTTTGAAACTATAATCGAGTCTCGGACATCCTGTATTTTATAAATTTAGTATATTATGTATGTATATACTAAATTTATTGTATACCATATTCAAATATTTATCGTGAGATTTTTCTAAACAATTTGATAGTTTACTCTTTGTTTTTTTTAACCTTCCGTTTCATAAAAATGCCCAAGTATATTATAAAGATTTTCATGATTTTTTAAAATAAAATATTGGAAAAATTTTTCATGATAATTTAAAAAAGTGCATATAAATAGTGGTCACGTAAGTGTTTATTGCATTAGACTTAGTTTAATTTTTTTGTTAATTTTAATATAATAGTGAATTAAGATGTTGATGGTAAGTCAATGATAACAATAAAATATAAGATTTGGATTTGAGTTTTGTGAAAGAAGAAGATAAAATTTTGTGTGTATATAATTTATATACATATATATATAATATAAATTATATAGACATTAGCTTAATGGAAATTATCGCATGTGAAAATGAGAAAATAAATTTATTGTTTTAATATTCAAATAATTTTTAAATTAAATGTGATTACAAAGCTGTAACAATATTACAGAAATAATTAATTAAATACAAATCATATCCGAGGGTTGTGGAGAATATCCTCTGTAGAACTTAGAAGAAACAAATTTTATAATATAGAGAATTTAAAATCTTAAAAATTTTTAATAATTTTTCTCATAATCCGGAGATAAGTGAATTGTATACAATCAATTTGTGCCTTACAGTACGAATTACCATATATGTGATGATATAAATGAGTATGCAGACTCTGATTCGAGAAAATTCGGTTGATTCTAATTAACTATTCCCAATTATAAAGGCATTATGAGTTGTAATTGAGTTATAATCCTAAATATTTGATTTTAGGAAGTAATGTGACTAACATTATAGTGTAACTGCGAATAACATTATTAATATTTCATTCTATACTATGGGGTTATTTTGAATTTTTGGAATTGTGAACTATTTGTATACTACTTATCTCCGAAATTCCAAACTCTAATAACCAATAGAAATTAATCTTAAGTAGTTCAGTTGTAAAAAAATTTCATATTTTGTATTCAAAATAAATTTATCAAGATTATTTTTAATGCGCATACACACTAACATTTATAATTATCGAAAATCATTTAAATTTGGGAAGAGAGAGAGGGAGTCCCATTCCCAAAACACCATAAAAGTTTTTATAATATTCAAAGACAATATCGTTTATCTTTCAAATTTTCATCTTTGTTCTTTTATATCACTTCTTTAATCAGAACAATTATTTTCGGTTTTTAATTTTTTCTCCCTTTCTTTCGAAGATTGCTTTCGATTTTTAGATTTTTATCGATAAAATTAAATGACCACTCCAGACTCTAGCCATGTTGTTATTGCTATATTATTTCTGTTTCTGTCTTATTATTTTCAATTTAAATAATTGTTCTGTTTCAAAAAAGTTAAAGCAAGTAGATAAAAGTTTACTAGCATCATTTTGAATAAGAGAATTTTTCTAAAGCATAACAGTTAAGAGTAGATAGAGAAAATCAAAATTTTAATATTTTAGCAAAATTTGAAGCTGTCATGGTATTCTAATGCAAATATGTTGTGTTGTATTGTGTGTGTACTTATAACTTGAAATTCATGTAAGCATATTATGGAGGCAGGAAAAGAATGAATTGAAATAATATAAAAATGGTTGCATTTAATCAGTATAGTAAGAATATTTACGTAGTTTTAAGAAAGTGAGGAATTTTTTAGAAGTTGTGAGAAATTTAATAGAGTCTGATGTATTAAAAATATTTTCATTTTAGTTCGGTATTTCAGAGTTAAATAAATTTTTTAAAAAAATTTGAGCTCATTTAATAATATTTAATATTTCAGACTCATGCAAAATGAGTAGGTAATGTATATCATACAAAATATATACAAATTTCCAACGGTATTGCCATACATCACAGTTAGTATTAATTTTAATTAATTATTATTGCATAAATTTCTGATAATGATTAAAAAATTTCAATTGAATCCCAACAAATTTTAATGAATCTTACTCGCCCTAAAGAAAAAAATTTACTAAATTAAATTATTACACAAAATTTTAGCAAGCTAGCTTAGCTATATGAAAAATTTAAAAATTTTTTGAAAACTAAAGCCTATATAAAATTAAATTTTAAATATTTTCAATTTTAATATTTTTTTTTTGTCATTAAATTCCTGTACTTTTATTCTGTATACTCGAATTTTGTGTCTGATTTGTATTCATACAATATAGAAATTCCCAAAAGTTCGTTTAAATACTTACATTACCTCAATATTTAAGGTTATGAAAAGTATCAACATATTATGGATGCAAATGTGTGCTTGTTTGTAGATGCATGCTATTCATTTTTTTTTTATAATTTCAAATTTAATACTTTGATTATGAATAAATGTTTATGGTAAAACGCATAGGTTTTGATAAAGATTATGGGTGCATATTTTCATAAAAAATGTTGAAATAACCCTACATATTTACCTCATCATATATTTATTATTGCTCTTCCCACAATACAAAAAAAAAAGAGTAAATACAAAACAAAAAAATAAAACAAAAGGAGCAGAAAAAATGTTGCATTAGCCTTAATTAATTTTCCTGGAAGCGATCCAATAACGTCGATTAAACCATATATATTTTATGTATGTACGCATGTATTGCATGTATATGTATGATTATAAGCATAAAATATATGTAAACATTCACGTAAGTTTAATCAAATGTCCACATGTTATAATTTTTACATTATAATCTTTTACAATAGCTGCAAAAAAAAAAAATAATAAAATAGTTGAAAAAATGGAAAAGCAGTTAAGGAAAAATGAGGAGAAATGAGGAAAAATGATTCAACCGAATGGAACGAAAATTATGGAAATAGCGTCATACGAAAAAAAAAAAAAAATAAAATTGCAAAGAAAAATCGAAAACTGAACAACACAAAAAAAAAAAATGTGTTGGCATTATAAAAGATAAACTTATTCACATATAACATGTAGGCATAGATAAACATTTATATATACAGTAAGTGTATATATAGTATACATAGGTGTATATTATGTAGTTATATAACGATAAAATTTTTATCAATAGAATATAGATTTCGCGAAATTATTTTTAATTAAAATTACTTTGATTCTTATGATGTAGTGCCCACTATATAATGCTGAAATTTATATATAGGACTAGGTATATATACATATATACAAAATGTATTCATGCAATATAATATGACAATATTGGAAATTTGGTTTTATTGTTTTATTAAATGCGTGTATAGGACACACATATCTGTGATAATAGGACAAAGTTGCCTAATAGTATAGAATGATTATTGTATATGTAGCTTGGTTTTGGATTAAAGTCTAAAGATTTGAATATTATTAAGAAAATGAAATTACCATAAATTTTAGAAAGTATAAATAGTAAATTAATATTATTTTCGGTTAATATGTTTGTATAACAATAATTTCCTTTTTTCACTTTAATCAACTTAATATTTAGAAATTTTAGAAATTAGATTAAATATTAATATTTTGTTATACTTATATTTGGAATATTATTTTAAATATTAAATGGCATATATTTCGATTTTGTGTAAAATGGTAAATTATAGACAGTTTTGCCTTGTTACCACAGATAAAGTTAAAGTTTATATTAGTTTATATGTGTAAATGCAGATGAATTTTCAATTATTACTATAATATTTTACTTTAACAATATTATTGAAAATTCATATACATATCTAGCTTACTAAATATAATACATAATATACTACATATATACATACATACATATATAGCATATTTACTATATTATTCGTTGTTATATGTGAAAAATAAAATTTTAATTTTATTTGAAAAATACACGCATTTTTTATACAAATTTTTTTTTGTTACAAAATAAAGTGTAAAATTTTATTAAATTAATTTTAAACCTTTAGAATTTCTGTTTGTCAGTAATAATAATTTATTGTTCGTACTTGCATATAATAATAATTTATTTTGCTTTAAATATATATGGAAATTATTGAATTTTAAAATAAAATCAAGGATATTTAAATAGGAATTTTATGGGAGCTTTGAGACTCGATCATAAATATCATATTCATAGCAATTAACTTTTCATATTACTTAAATAAAAATTGCTCATAAGCATTCATTGCGAAAATTTTGTCCTGTCCTGCCGTTTCTACTTAAATATTTTAGTAAATCAGTGTAGTAAATTCACTTCGAGGATAAGCTAAATGTTGAAAACTTAATAATTGTTTAATAAACTGAGAAACTGGTCAAAATAATCGTAAAATTTTTTTACTAAATTTTCTACATTTCTGAAGAAATTCGCTGAGATTATGGCATATATCAAATTGATTGTAAGATCAAAAGTAAAGACCCACCAATTGCCTGTAAAACAAGTTCTTGATGGTTGCTCTATGTCGCATAGTTTTGATGTTATAATCATTTATTTTTCAATAGGTTGTAACGCTAAAACGACAGTATTTGCACCCCCCTCCCCATCCCACAATTTTTTCTGTAAATTGATCAAAAATTCATTCCCAAACTTATTTGCCACCTTATGAGTAACACCCTGTATACCTAATATCAAAGTAGTTTAAAATATTCTCATTTTATAATGGAAATTGTTTCAGACCCAACATTAATTTGCCTGCTAGTTGAAAATATTTTCAAGTTTTTGAGTCAATACCTTATTATCGCAGGAAATATGCGATTAATTCACAATATACCTATATATACCTACCTATAGTACCTACAAATATTTTCTTGAACTTAATATACTTTTGGTTTTTAATGGACACATACACATTCCTGTGCTTGCTGGACCATGCATATAAAAAAAACCATAAAAACAAATCTCTTTTACATTTTTGTTTCATAAATATTTAATAGTTTTTTTTTTCTTTTTTAAGATTTATTTAAATTATCTATCTAATGCAGATTATTTTTTAACCAAAATAAAAACCAGGGATCTCCTACTGTGATACAAAAAAAAAAAACGAAAACGTTTAAAATATTCAAGAGAAATGAAATAGAAAAATTACACATATAACTACTATGTAAGAATAAAATGTGAAAGGATGTAAGAATGTTAAAAGAAGGACGAATAAAAACGAAAATAAGCATGAAAAACAAGCACAAAATTCTTGAACAAAAAAAAATCGAAAATTTTAAGAAAATTGGAAAATAAATAGCCACTGCATTGAAGTTTCTATATCCTTAAAGGCATACTGTGTGTATGTTTATCTAGCATACATGGGGATTATGTATGTGAGTGTATGTGAGATATATGAAAGATAGAGGGTGAAAAACAAAAAGAGATTAAATTTTAAAATTTGATGAAATTTTTTTTTCTTTATTAAATTTTCATCACAAAAATCATTGATTCTGTATATATGTAGTGTTCTAAGATTTGGCTCGTGATTTTTTCTTTAGCCAAAAAAAAAAGAAATTTTTGAAAGGTTAATTTTTCATTTTTGAACTCTAAAATTGTGTAGTAGCAATAAAAAAACACAAATATTTACCCATATAAAATTTAGAATTTTAAGAAAATATTGTATGGGATTGCCATTGATTTGAGTCAGTGTACAGTATGCTTCAATTTTTCAAAGCATTTAGATTTGTCTTAACAATAAAAAGAGCTGATATTTGTGATTCCTTAAAAATATGTTAAGAAATGATATTTATTAATAGCAGTTACTATATGTGTAGCAAGTTATTTTAGGTGCTAATTTAACATTTTTTGAAAAATTTATTCATAAGCTTTCGTGAATGACGTTCTGCTCTGCTTTTTTTTTTTTGTAAATTAAAATTTAATTAATATTAAATTAATTTTGTTTTTTTTTTTGCAATTTATATAGTGAATTTCTCTATATACATTTACAAATATATTAAAATTTTAACAGAAAATAAAATTCAAAAATGGCTTTCGACTATTCATTTATAGTAGAAATATCGTGGTGTTGCACGCAATATAGGTAAGTTAACCACATAAATACCATATATTTTTCAAAATCTACTCTTTGACTGAGACAGAATCTGTATATATTCTGTATATATATGTAGGACACGATAGCAAGATTTCTAAAACAAAAAATTACTCTTATTTCTAGACTAGAGTTTCGACATGATTCAATACCGGAAACCTACACCACTGTACGACTTAATAGTTTTTAATGTTACTCGAAAATTTTAAAAAATTATGATGCATGGCATGCGAGACACATAAATGTTAGTTTGTTCAAATCCGTAATCTAATATAACGCAGCTTGAATTCGAAAAAAAAAAAATTATTTTCCTTTTTCCTCTTCGAAATGTTCAAAAAATTTTATTCAAATTTATTTATTAACTTTCTATAAAAACAAATACTTTAAATAAAAATTAAAAAAAAAAAATTAATTTACATTTTTTTTTTTTTGTAGAAAATTCATCCTCTATTTAGAATTCATAAAAGTATAAAACAGAAAAAAAAAATTTTGTTTAAATTACGAATAAAATTTAAGCCGAACTGAACCAATAAATAACAATAAAAATTCAATGATCTCTCATTATAATTTTAAAATGTTCCTTAAAAAAACAACAAAAATTGACAAAAAAATTTAAGGATGTTAAAATTGTAAATAAAAAAAAAAAAATTGAATTTTTGTGTCTTTAATCAGTCACCTTATGCCAAGCATACGAAATATTTCGGTTTTACATAAATGCGCTCTCTAGTTTCTAGTACAATTTATTTGTAGGATAAAAAAAAAGGAAGCGTGTTATAATTATGAATTGAAATTTTTTTTTGTTTTTTGAATGGTTGGTTGCTGGTTGCTCTGCTCTTGTTATACAATTATTACTCTAATATATTTATAGATAACAACAACCCTTTCACCTAAGGACACACAAAACTATACATGTAAATTAAAAATAAAGTTTGAATAAAACAAAAAAGGAAGAAATCAAAAACAACAGAACAAGAGAAAAAAAAATTCATTTTCATATTTTTAAAAAAAAAAAACATTTTTTTTTTAAGATTTCTCTTAGAATATCCTTTTTTGTTTTTTGTTGTTGTTTTTTTGTTTGTTTCAAATTGTATGCATATTTTTTTGAAAGCGCGCAGTTTATTAAAAGATAAATGCGTTCAGATCCCTTGGTTTAGATAAAAAAATTTTTTTTTTTTTGTTTTTTCCAGTGTTTTTTTTGTTCTTGATATCCTGATATCATTATAAATAAGAATATAGCATGTAGATTGAATACAAAAGGACCAGGATATAATCATATGATGACGATAATGATTAAGATGATGATGATGAGTGATGCTGGTTGAAAATTTAAGGGTTAAGAATAATAATAATAATAAAAATTTTTTTATTTCTGGTTTTATAGTTTTTAAAAGGTTTTCGTTTAATTTTCGTTTGAAATGAGCAAAAAAAAAATATATGGAAGGATGGGAATTGTATAATCTTTATAAGAGAAGAGAAACAAAATTTTGTTGTTCCTCTTACTATTGTTTTTGTTACTGATAAGAGCACGAGTTAAAAATCGCGTTTGGCAGAAGCCAATTTTAGTTTTTGGTTTATTTCTTTTTTTTTTTTGAAACGAAACCATTTATAATTGTTTTTATTGTTTAATTTTTGACATGTTTTCCATTCTTAAATTTTAAACTAATTTTATTTTTTATTTAGAAAAGAAAAAATTTATTGTGTCTTTTTTTTTGTGTTTGCTCATGATTTCGAAATTTTATACTCAATTTTTTTGATAATAACTTCCTTATAAATTTAATATTTTTGGTATCGGATTTTTTATGTTATACAAAAGAGAGAAATAGAAAAAAAAAAGAATTGTGTTCAGCTCATGTTTGGCTAATGTTGAGCTCATGTTTAGCTCATGCTCAGCTCATGTTTTTTGAGTAGCAGATGGTTTAAATTTTTAAAATTACAATTTGGGTTTAATAATAAATTCAAGTTGATAATAAAATTTACCTCAATATTTTAACACTTTCATTTTTCATTAAAAAACCAAAAAAAAAAAAAAAATTAAGGACGAATTACAAAAATATAAGTAATTTATTAATTCCGGATGTTTCAATTGATTTGTTTGACTCATGAACAATAATTTTATTTAAGAAATTTTAAAACAAATAAAATATCCTTTTTAATAAAAAAAAAATTTAGGAGTAGCTATCTACTAAAGTGTTTATAAGTCAAGTAATTTGTGTTTTTTAAAAAAAGAAAAATAAAATTTTTTCAGAAAATATAAAAATAAAGATAACCACTCCTTTTGAATGAAAGAAACAGAGCAATATCACATAGTCGGCCCTTTAGGAAGGAGTGGAAAGAGAGGAACACGAAATTGCAATAATAAGAACAAGAATTAGAAGTAGAAGCAAAAGAAGAAGTAGAAATCCGAAAGTTTACTAACTATTTTGTATAACTCTATAAATGTATTTTATTTAAATACACACATATACATATATAAAATGAATAATGAAAAAAAAGGACATTTTTCTCCATCATCAAGCATTTGTTAACTTCATTTTCAATGATTAAGTACAACAATTGAACCAAAAAAAAAAAATAGAAGAATAGAAGAAAAGTTGAAAGTTACTTAAAAAAGAGGTTAAAAAAGGGGCTAAACTACAAGAAAAAGATGAAAAAATCATTGGACCTTAAAATTTATGCCAGAACTTTTTTATTCCATACCAAAAAAAATACTTTCCTTTTTTTTCATTTTTCTTTTCTTAAACTTATAAAGGAGCAGTTATGATGGCGAGTATTTCTGGCTGCAAAATTTTCTATTCAAACATTACTCATACAACACATACAAACACACATACATACATATTCTTATCATATTTTTTTTTTCAATCGTATATATACCTCAAGAGTCCAGTCTATTAAGGAAATTTGTTGGTTGATCCTTTTGATAATGATGATGATTTTCTTAAATAAATTTTAGACACCCAAAAAAAAAAAATTATTTTTTAATATTCACCCAAATTTTGTTTACCTTTCATAAGATTGTGTGTTTGTTTGTATGGCATGTAGATAGTGCGTGTTTGCGTGGGTTCTGCTTGCATTTGTGTTTTATTTGTTGAATATCCTTCCGATAATAATATAATAGGATAATAGGTTAAAATGAAAGGGTTAAGTTTTTATTTTCAAAACGATTTTTTTTTTTGCTGCCTTTAAAAGTGGAAGGAGTTGCTTTTATTGAATATTTTGATAATAGAATATGTGTGTTTGTGTGTAGTTTATACAAATAATATTTGACCACAAAAAAAATTTCAAAAATTTAAAAATTTTTTTTTTTTAAATAACTTACTAATAAAAATTGATCTACAGTATAAGATTTTTATTGATATAATAGTGTATATGTGCTGCTGGGGTATGTGATACCCCAGCAGCACATATATTGCGATAAATAATAAAATTTTCTATGGTGATTTAAATTGGATGTAAATAGTGATTGAACTTCAAAATTTGTGCTAGCAATTGCTTATATGTTGTATAAAACAATTGAATACATAACAAAATTGTGAAAAATTTGGTTCATCCCATTTGGCTTATGAGACCTTCGTTTCGATTTATTAAGGTAAGAAAATTTATAATATCTTATTAAATTGCGGAAAAACTTCAATTTTAATAAAATTTAATAGTATCTATTGAAGATTTGCTATACATATCAAATTTAATAATTGTATTTTTCTCAATTTTATAAGTGATTTAAAATTAAAATCACATAATTTGGTAATTAATTATTAAATTAGGAGGATAAGAGATTAAAAAATTAAGCTTATATTGTCAAAATATTAATGACAAAGGTAATAATTATATTTAGTAGCTTATAATCCTATAATAATCCCATAAATCCGTAAATTGTTGACTTAGATACCATTAATTTACACATTACTCAATTTGGGCACACTTATACTTATATAGAAATCTTAAGTGCCTTATTATCGAGTGGTGAATTATAGTCTTCTTAAATATTTTGTATTTTTCTGTTAATATTTTCCCTAGTATTTATGTAAGGAATTTAAAGAACAACTTAGTTGCAAGAGGAAAAAAAAATATTAATAAATTTTTATAGATGCCCTATCATGCCTAGTTATACGAATAGAAATGCCCAGTTATTGAAAAGATTTTAAAGCTTAATATGTTTTCTTATATATAGGTTGATCTTAATGTCCTTATTTTGAGTTAAATAATATCATTGAGTCTCTTTTTTTTTATTAAGAATTGACCCTTTTTTCTCCATCTATAATTTTATTCAAAAGATAATCCTATAAAAATTAAAATTTTTTTTTTTTTGTATCATAGTTAGTTTGCCCTTTAAAAGGCCATTTTTATTTTCTTCAAAATTGTTTTGGGCATGAACATTAAAAGGGCAGACCATTTTCTAATCCAAAAAAAAAAAAATTTTTTTTTTAAAGTTTTTGTTTTCTTACTTGAATTCGGGTGATTTTCAATCAAATCCTTTTGAACTATAAAATATAAATCGGAATTCAAAAGTCTTAGTAAAATTTTATATTTTTCTTTTAGAAATACTTTTTGGATCTCTATAAGCAGTGGACATACTATTTGATACCGTGAATATCAATATAAAATTTAAGGACTCTTAATTTAAAAATGCGGGAGAATTTGATTATGGGAGATTTTTTTTTCTTTTTAAATCTAAAATATTGAAGAATAAATTGTTTTATCCTTTTTTTCTCTATATAATATATTAAAGGCTCTTATATAAGTGGTTAAATTGATTACTTTAAGGGATCATTCAAATATATATGTAAAAAGAAGAAATAAAACTTTAAATATGTTCAAATTTAAAATAGGATAATATAGATGATATAAATTTAAGGATCTTATTTAAAATATCCTTAATTTTAAGATTACTTGTAGAAGAGAAAAGATTTTCAAAAAAAAATTATTATTTAAATATTGCATAGAAAATTTACAAAAACAAAAATATTCAATATTCTTATATGACATAGCCAAACCGCATGAATATCCTTTAAGGATATATTTTATATTATTATTTTTTTTATTTTTGTATGGCAATATTCCAAAGAAAATTTTCATTTCATTTTTGTGTTTGTTTTTCTTAATATAAGTATATCTGTATGTATAACAATAACGGAATATGCATTTATTTTTAACGGAATATATAAAAAAAGGACATACAATAAAGTGGTTTTTTTTGCTTTTTGTTGTATTCTATATGAACAAGAACATAACGGAAGGATAATAACAATTAAATTAAATTTTTGGAAATTTCTAACACTTAAATATAAATTTTTTTTTTTTTTTTTTTTTTATGTAGAAAAATCTTTTTCAATTCAAAAGAAAATAAGTTTGAATAAGAAAAATTGGAAAAACGTCTCAGAGACAATTTTTTTTTTTTTGTAAAATTTTTAAATGATTTTTCTCTTCTTATTGTTTGTTATAGCGGAAACGGAAGTTCAAGTAAGTAAATTTTTATAACCAATATATACGCAATATAAAGAGAAAATTGTAAGAAAAAATCAAAAAAAATTTATTCATTCAATCTCTAGATTTTATAATGTTTTCATTTCAAATACAAGTTGTAACATTTTATTTTTAGTGTTAATTTTAAGATTTGACACAAAATTTTTGAAAGTTGAACGGAATTTCGGATTTATTGACTTGTTTGAAGGTAACTGTAATATTATTTCCAACTAGAGTATAATTGCAAATAAGAGAGTAAAACCAAATGATGAGAGAAATTTTGCTAGTGTTTTTTATATGTGAATAGTTTTGCTCGCTATAATTTAATTTGTAAATACAAATGGCGGCTATTATCGTCAATGGAAACACTTATACTTATATAGAAATCTTAAGTGCCTCATTATCGAGTAGTGAATTATAGTCATCTTAAGTGTTTTGTATTTTTCTATTAATATTTTGCCTAGTATTTATGTATTGAATTTATAGAACAACTTAGTTGCAAAAGGAAAAAGAAAAAATTAAATTGCTGCTAAAGAGTTAAAAAGGAAAAATATTAATTATGTTTTACTTTCATGAGTATATGACAAGGGATCTCACACCTGTCAAGGCCAGCATTAATTTTGATGGCAAGGTAGTAAAGGTGGTACTGGCATCGGCATACTTTTGGGGAAGACGGGTCATTTGGCCCTTCCTCCGGGAGTAAAAAAGGCTGGGAGGGCACTGAAATAAAAAGAACTGGCCCCTCATCATTGGATGTGATGCAAATGCACATCACGAGACTTGGGGTAGCAGTTTTAAAATTTTAAATAGAATAAATCTTTTTCCTAATAATTTTTTACATTTCAGTTGTCTATTCTTCTATAAAAACTTGAAATTTTTTTAAAAACATTTTCATTTTTTTAAAAAAATAGCATTTCTTCATATTTTCAAGCCAATATGAAACACTCATTTTATATGGGCACTCACTTATTATACCCCATACTTTCCCGGTTATTAGTTTTATGATAAATTTGTTACTTTTTGAATGAAAATCTTGTGGTTATCCTTTATTTTGTGTTTTTTATTTTTCGAAAATTTCAGAAAGAAAGCATGTTATACTAAAATTTTATTATACAACTTCCTTTTTCTCTCCAAAAGAAAAAAATACACAGAAAACGAAGTAAAAATTGAAATGGCGTTTACAATTTGTTGACATTGTAATTTTTTATTTTTTCGTTTCATATTGTAAATTTTAAGAATTTTCCATTCTTTTGAATAAAATAAAAAATTGAATACAAATTTGGATATAAAAATAAAAAAAATTCTCTCAACTCTTTCTATAATATAAAACAAAAATGGCATATATCTATTTCAGAAGTACAATTAATGTGTTAAACAAGGATATTTTCTAATTAAATTAAAATTTTTACCTAAACCTTAATTGTATATCGTATTCTGTGAACAGCTTGTGTGTAAAAATAAAAAAAATAAGAAATTAAAACAACCAAAATTTTACAGGACATCATCCTTAAAAATGACATCAAATTATATTATATAAAATTATCCTAATTTTGAAAAAAAAGAGAAAAGGATTTTACATAAACAAAAAACATAATCTCATTTTTATGTTCGAATGCATCTATTTTTGTAATGTCCTTTTTAACCTTTGACGTGGAAATTACAAAAAAAAAAAACAAAAAAATTTAACATGCTGTTTTTTGTACTTTTTTTTTTTGATTTTACCCCACTTTCTTCACGCTACTTTCCAATTTCTCTCCCATCACGTCCCTGCCCCAACCACCATCAAGTTGTCACACATTTTAATTTTCTATTTTCATCAAAACATCAAAAATCACTGTCAAAATGAAAGGATTAGAAAACATTAACCAAAAACAAAAAAAAAAACAAGAACAAAAAAAGCAAATAAGAAAAAACAAATTAACGGTTAACAGCACAATTTAATCAGTGATCAGCGTGTTTTTGAAACAAACAAAAGAACTAGAAAAAATTGTCCAGAAAAACCATCAAGACCGCACAGGATAATTCAAAATATAGGGAAAAAAAACAAGCACGAAAAAAAAATTAAACAAAAATCCAAAAATAAAAAAAAAAAAGGGTTTTATCTTTGTTTTCACTTTGTTTTTGTTGTTTTCTCTCTCTTTTATTTCAACTGAGTTGAGTTTTTTTTATATTTTCATTTTTATTTTATTTTTTTTGCATATTTTGAGGGGGTGATGATAATCATATCAATTCTATCACTTATTATGCTATCTACCTATATGCAAAATCATCGTCATCATCATCATCATCATCAATATCATCATCATTATTACTAAACATTATTGTCATCGAAAATGATTTAACTCTTCTTAAAAATACAAAAAAATAAAAAAATAAAAAAATAACAAAAAAAAAAGGATATCAGTGTTTTATAAATTCGTGTACAAAATAAAAATGAAAAAAAAAAGCAAAAATTGTTTGAGAGGATGAGGTAAATGTAAACAAACGGTAAAAAAAAATTATATAACTGTAAAACAAGAATGAAACAAAGATAATACCAACAATAACAACAAAAACAAAATTGAAATGAATTAAATTGTTAGTTAGAAAAGAACACAAAATAAACACAGAAAAAAAGAGAAAGAGAAAAAAAAAATCCAAAAATCTGTTCATTGTCTAATTGAAGGTCAGTCATGCAAAGGTAATGAACGGTTGATGTCACATTTTTCTATTGTTCACCCCGAAAATAACAAAAAAACCAACAAAAAACAAAAATAAATAGCCAACAAGAACAACAACAATAATAGCAATAATAACAATATTAACAACGATAAACATTAAAAAAAAAAAAATTTAGATATGTAAGAAGATATTAAACGTCCAAATGCTATGAGCATACTCATATATACACATATATATATTATATATATATAAATGAATATATTTGAAATAAAAATAAGGAGGAATAAAATAAGAAAAAAATTATTCAGGATAATAGCGCATATACCCATTTAGTATACCAATGATAATACCAACCGTATATCAATGTATAATTATTGTATATATATATGATATTATGTGTATGAATATGTGTATATATGAGATATAGACTAACATATTCGATAAATGCTCTTGGATAATAATTATTATTATTTTTTTTTTTTTAAAGAGTTAATAATCTTAGGAGTTATCTCCACGGGTGAAAAAATCGTACAAATTTTGCGTTTTGTTTTAAAATGAATAATATACTTATATATATATATATAATGTACTATGTATGTAAGAATAAAACAGTATGATATTTTTGAGAAAAATTCAGTACATTACCAAATTAATAATGGTTAAATAATCAATTATAATTATTATGTTTTTTTTCTTGTAAATAAAAAAAAATAATTTCATAAACTTCAAATATTTTTATATTCTATAATTTACGTTATAGTATAATACGATATAATATAATAGAGAGAGAGAGAGAGAGAGAGAGAAAGTTAACGAGTAATTGCCAACTACACAATAATTAAAATTTTCATTCATGAATTTTCACTCTTAGAATTCATGAGTAATTGCGAAAATTATTATTTTTATTTTTTTTATACTTGCAAGCAAAAATAACACTTTCCAATGAAATAGTATCGTAGACAATACTAATTAGTTGCAGGTGGATAGAAGAATCATTTATTGGATTTTAAAATTTATGGTAATTCAAAAACAAAGACAATGATGACAGTAAATTTGAGAATATTAATTTGCATTTTAAAAATTGAGAGTAAAAATTATTTTGAATGATAGTAGAAAGCTATTCTTCCAATGAAAGGAAAAGTATGGTTCAAAAGTAATCTCATATTTTTATTAAAAAATTTTAAGATTTTTCCATTGAATTTGCAAAAGTGGTTCGGGAAGAGTTGCAATTTTTCTAATATAAAATTATAAATTTTTTGGTCTTAAATTATTTGCATATGACAATGGTTATTCGGAAATTTTTTATTTTAATTCGAAATTTTACACTCACTTAAATTAAAATTAAATTTTTTCGTCTTAAAAATTTGAATAATTCTTTTTATAAATTTGAAATCAAAATGTGCGCATATTTTCTTGAATTTTTATTTTTTTACGAAAAATAAATTGAAATGTGTTAAAAAAAAGAGGTCCTTGAACAATTCTATAATCCTTCAGTGTGTATTTTATATATATATATATATATATATACATAAGTATAGTGATAATGGTCCATTCAAATAAAATTGTTTTCTCCTTAAAACGTATATATCGTGTTCCTTTGTTTTTTTTTTTTTCGTTTTTTTTTTGTAAATAAAAAAACAAAAATGAAAAAAAAATACGAAATTTTAATTTTGAAAATGTTTCAATCATAATGGATATGGCAATGGCCATTAAATATCATTTATTGTAATCCTTATATATCACATATATACATATATGTACATCTATATATACCAGAGTACAATATATATATATAATATATATATATATATGTGGAATTTTAAATATGACGTAAAAAATCTGAACTATTTAAGATTATAAAAAAAAATATCATTCCTATATAAATTCATTTCTAAATTAAATGTAGGGGAATATTGTATACAAAATGCTCTTTATATATATAACGATAAAATATATACCTATACATATATATATATGTATAGGTATAATGTTCATTTATAATAATGTATTTTTTTTTATAAGACTACACATAATATTCAATTGTTGTGACTTCTTGAATGGACTTCCTTATTGTATATATATATATATATATATATATATATCGTACATTTTTGACCCTGGATACTCTCATTCATTTTATTATTATTATTATTTTTTCTTGAATAATTGTTTGCTGAAATAAAATTTTTTATATGAAAAGTATTCATAAAAATAAAAATTAAAACAAAAAAAAATAAAAAGGAAAGGGAAGATTGTGATTATCCTTTACAGTAAGTAACAAAAAATTTTATAAGAGAAAAAAAAACAAACACATTTTCTACGTAATAAAAAAAAAATATACGAAAAAATCTCTAAAAACAAGGGAAAAAAAAATATGTTCTTATTTCTTGTTAACATCAATTTTTATGTACATACAATTTTTAAGCTACATACCCACACACATATATATGGTATATCACTAGAATATCCTGTCCAGGACATTCCGTTTTTTTTTTTACTTTTTTATTCATATTTCTTATTTTTTTCTCTGTTTTTATTTTTAAATGAATTTAAATATTTTATACGAAAATTTGTGTGTATGTATAGTATAATATGTATGTAATAAGCACAATATATATATATATATATAGAATTATTATGAAGAATTTTATGGCTTATATATTTCCTGAAAATGACGAAAAAAATATTTAAAGTGTAAATATTAAAGCGTCATATCTTGTTGTCATTGCTAAACTTGTAAAACGTAGAGGGGCGATAATACGAATAAATAGAATTGTGCTTATATATATATACGTATATACATGATATATATAAGATATATATATGATATATATATATTAATATATGATATATGATAATGGAATGTTAAAATCTAAGACAGAAAAATTTTATACAAAATAAAAATAAATTTTTTGTTTTAAAATAATCCCAAGATTTCCATAATTCGGTGATATTGAGAAAAATAACGTTGCCAATGCCAATTGAATTTCGACAGAATTTAAATTATTGATCTCATGAAAAAAAAAATGATTTGTTAAAAATGTTGAATTGAGTTCTGGCACAATTTAAATTATTTAATTTTTGACAGAATGGTGCTATAAAGGAGTGGACAATACTGCAAGAAATGAGATTTATTCATCATAAGCGGTGAACTCTAACAATTCCTGCAAAATATCCTTGAATTCATTAGTTGTAAATCTTAAAATTAAAACCAACTGCAATAGAAAACTTATTGCAGTTAGAAGTTATAATATCATAGATCTACATATGTAAGTCAAACTGCAATGTTACCCTATATGTACATAAAGACGAATGTAGTCAACTTAAATCATTTTTTGTAAATTACACAATTTTAAAATTCCAATTGATTGAAATGGCATACATATAATTTATATTAGACTAAAAAAAAAAGTGGGGTTTCAAGAGAGAAAAGAGATATAAGAGAGGGTGAAAAAACAAAACAAAAACCTGTTAAAATTCTCCCATCCTCCTATCTAATTTCCTTTATATTCTCATTCTCTCTATTTCTCTATTCCCCCCCCCCCCCTCTTCACTTAATATGCTATAGGTATAAAATAATAATGTTAATGAATACGTACTTGTTGTTTACAGTATTAAAGTCTTAGTGAAAATTTTATATAATATGAAAAATACCTTAAAGGTAAAATAAAAAATCAAAAATAAGAAAACAAAATAGAGAGGAAAAAAAATTTAATATTTTGCATTTTCTCCATTATTTTGCTTATTTTTTTTATACCCGTACGAACGTATGTTCGAAGGGTATACTAAATTTGCCTTACCGTTTGTAACGCTAAGAAATAACGGTGTTAGATATAGACTCAAGTGTATGTTTTTGATCAGCGTCAAATTCTGAGTTGATTTAGCTTTGTCTGTCCGTCCATCCGTCCGTCCGTCCGTCCGTCCGTCCGTCCGTCCGTCCGTCCGAACGATAACTCAAAAACTAATTGAGCTAAGTTCACCAAATTTTTACAAATGATTTATTGTAGTAAGTGCCAGAACCCTATTTAAATTGGACGTGATCGGGGTATCGGTTCGGGTAGCTGCCATACAACTTCAAAATTTATTTGGCTATATCTCAGAAACTATAAAAGTTGCGGTATTGAAATTTCACACAAACGAATATATTAGTAGGGCCAATGTGTCTCATAAAAGTCGTTGAAATTACTTGGCTCCTTCTGGTACCTGCCATACAACTTCAAAAGTTATTTGACTATATTTCATAAACTATTAAAGCTATGGTATTGAAATTTCACACAAACGAATATATTAGTAGGGCCAATGTGTCTGATAAAAGTCGTTGAAATTACTTGGCTCCTTCTGGTACCTGCCATACAACTTCAAAAGTTATTTGACTATATTTCAGAAACTATTAAAGCTATGGTATTGAAATTTCACACAAACGAATATATTAGTAGGGCCAATGTGTCTCACAAAAGTCGTTGAAATTACTTGGCTCCTTCTGGTACCTGCCATACAACTTCAAAAGTTATTTGGCTATATCTCAGAAACTATGAAAGCTGTGATATTGAGATTTCACACAAGTGAATATATTAGTAGGGCCGTTGTGCTTGATAAAATTCGCTAAAATTTCTTGGCTCTTTCTGGTAGCTGCCATACAACTTCAATAGTAGTTTGGCACAACCAGTATTTTGAAAAACACATAGTACTGAAATTTTGCATAAATTAATATGGTAATACGGCAACTTAAAGTCATAGTCTGCCCCATAGCTAGTTATGGCACATTAGCTATTCGCACATAGGATAACAAATTCGTACGGGTATCACAGAGTTGACAAGGTCAACTCTACTTTTTTTCTCGTTTTCTTCTATTTTCCTTGTTTTCTATCTTATTTTTTTTTATTTAGTTCGTTACCATACGTGCATTTCATATAATATCTTAAAATTTGAGAATATGACATAGATGACACACATGGCACATATAATTATGAATTCAAGAGAAAAAATAAATTTGTTTCCCTATAGAATTTGAATATCGTCAACACTACTAGATGCAGGAAGAGGAGGAGAAGAATGGTTAGTTTTTAATTTTATGCAAAACTAAAACAAAAAAATAAAAAAAAATGAAGAAGATTAGGTACCTCTCATGAATTAAAATTAATTCTTGTCCATTTTCAATATTAAAGTATGTACACATGCTTATATCAATGCTTATATGAGGAGAACCTCACTTCATGTGTAAATATTTTTTGTTTTGTAGCATGACATGAAAATAATGAATTTTTTTTAAGAATGACCATATTTATGAATGCTCCTAGAACATTTATTTACATAAATTTCACGAAATTTTTTATTTTTAGAAATGATAATAGAATATTCAAAATCAAAATGCTATAGAGAAAATGTTGCTGCTGTTAATATAGCTTTTAAAAATTCAGAAATTTTTGCAAATGAATTTAATTTTAATATGGGAATTAAAGCAAATCTGAATAAAATATTTAAACTATGAATTTAAAGTGCGTAATATGGGTAATTATCTGAGTCTACTCACTGTTGTCTTCTTCGAATTAAAACAAGAAATGCGGTTTATCAGGATCAAAGATCATTCATCATACCAAACATACAAACAATATTAAATATATTAATGTTATGTTCCTAATGCAAAAAGCCGATTAAATAAAACGATAAACTGGTATACTTTTAGACTATTTAAAACCTTTCCTCTATATCTATATTTTACAATTAACTGCATTAGCATAATTAAATCTTACCTATTTTTCTATAATATATGATCAAAGATTAAAAAAATTAATTTACATTAATATACTTTTAACAAAATGTTAACAATTGACCATAATTATTAACCCCTTTCTTCCATTTCCAATTATTAAACTTAAACCAAAAAAAAAAAAAAAATTTAAAATTAAAATCTTTGACCTATATTCCTCAAATTATAACTAGCATGCATATTCAATTAAAATTCCGGTTTTAAATTTCTGATTTTTAACCTACAGATTACATTTTGTTGACACACGAATAATGTTTTAAAATCGCGTGTACTTCTGAATGGGTATAAGAAATTCAAAAAAAAAAAATTACATATAATTTTAAAATTTATTTTTTTTTTTTTCAATTTCATTTACAATAAATTTCAATTAACTATATATTAGAAAATTGAACAACTGACCATCACAAATTTGACCCTCTTTTTTACATTTTAACAATTTTTTATATTAACCTTTACTAAATAAGGGTTAAAAGGTAAAAAAAATTCATTGAAATCACATAAATATTATGCAAACAAATGAACAATATTTAGAAAAGAAACCCCTTCATTTTAATGCTGATTATAAAACTGATTGACCGTTTAAGTGTTTTACCTCGTAAAATGTCAAATAAAAATCAAAACGGTAAAAACGAAACAATGTAAATTTTTTTCGTTTTTGCTCTTCGCTTTGGTTTTTTTTTGTATTTTGAATGTCCACTCTCCTCTGATTTTTATATTTAAATTTCAAGTTTTCAAATTAAAAATAATTATTAGGTGCGTCCTTAAAAAAAAAAAAAAAAGCACAAGAATAACACGAGACAAGTTACCGGCTTTACATTTTTACCTATTTTTTTTTTTGTTGAAATCTACATATAACATAAAAGTCAAACGATGTCCAGAGGGATTTCAATATACTTTTTGATATAAAATTCTCTTTGACCACTCTCTTTGTATGTGTGTATGTGTGTATGTGAATTTTCATAACTTAAATATTATTATAACATTTAAGTATAATATAACCGGTATATGATATAAACTCTCCATTGAAAAAAAAACATGAAAAGGAACCGAAATGTAAATATGGAAAGAGCACGCTTTTGAGTTAAAGATCACACAAAATTTCAAAAAAAAAAAACAAATCTGACTTCCTTTTATGCTACTTCTATTTCTTTTATAAAATTATTGTACCTTTACATATACAAGTACACTATAATAGCACTAAAAACATGCCATCATCATTAAACATGCTATTTAATAATGATAATGATGATAACAGCTTTGATGATAACAATATAATGATGATGACGATGATTGAATGTTGATTATAAAATTGTTTATAAAACTTTGGACATTGTCCACTTTTTTTTTTTTTGTTTTCTTTTCAATTCTATTCATTTATTTTCTTGCCTTACTCCTCTCTCTCTCTCTCTTTTTTCTCTACTTTGCTTTTACTATCGCTTCTCTTACTTTGAAGTTGTTTTATCTTTATTTTTTTTTTGCTAGTTTTGAAATTATTAAAGGCATGAATTAAAAATTCACTTTGTGAATCCTTTGAAGCATAAAAGATAAAAAAGAAACCGACACGGCACGAGTCTAACACAAAAAAAAACATGAAAATGAAACAATAATGAGTTTATGTGTACAGTACACAAAAAGAGAAAAAAAAGAGGAAATACTCGTATATATATATATATATATATATATATATAAATAAAAAGGATAAATAAGAAGAATAACAGAGAATGCATATAGGTATATAAGTAGTAAAAAGCTTTTGAACTTGTAGGAGATTTTTTAATAATATGGAAGAGAAGAGCAAAGAGATATAATATGATATGAGATAACATTAAGGAATAAAAAAGAGAAGGAGAGCATCTCCTTCATCTACATATTATTATATATAGAAAGCTCTCGGTATTTTTTGTAACATAAAAATGTCCTTGGAAATATTCTCATATTTTTCAAAAAAAAAAAAAAATGTAGTTAAAATATATATTAAAATTACAAAGAAACAAAAACAAAAAAGTGTTATCAAAGGGAGTCTCTTTTTGAGAATAAAATTTATAAAAAAAAAAAACAAAAAAAAAATTTTATTTGAAATTTGACCTGTCGTTGATTTTTTGATTTTTAAATTGGAATATGGCATCATAAATAAACTATTCGTATAAAAATATTTTTGTAATTAATAAAAATCGGAGAGGAGAAAGAAGAAGAGGGCAAGAGAGGAAACTAGAGAGAGAAAATTAATTTTTTGTGAAGCAATTGATCGCTTTTGATTGATCGATAAGTGAGGTTCCTATTCTAGATTTTGTACATCAATTTGTGTCTAAGGATTCGATCAAAATTGATAGTTGTTTAATGAAAAAATAGAACGCGGTTCTGTTTGTCTTGACCATGTTTAATGGTACTTTCATATGGTATACGTTTCATATCCTCTTTCCGAAATAAATTGTTTCTCTTTCTCTCGCTTTCAATTCTATAATTAATTCATTTTCTAAACTCTAAGTAATATATCATTTCCACGCAAAAAAGATGCCGGAACAAAGGCTATAAAAAAGAGTCCAGAAAATATTTAGAAATTACTTTAGAAGAAACTATAAAAATTTCGTGTCATATTTTTAAATTTTTATGTGAGAAATTAATATTTATTTAAATCCACCGATTTCTACCGAAAATTTCACCAAAAAGAGAGAAAACTTTTAATACAATAAATGTAATTAAAACAAAAATTCACGTGAAAATTAAGTGAAATCAATAACTGTCTCATATATGGAATAAATTATTCAAAATTATTATCAAACCCAATAGTAGAATGTACACGTATAACACTAATTTTGCCTCATGTTATGCTAAAGATTTCTGTATTAGTCCAAATTTTTCTATTAAATTACACTAGCACAGTTTATCATATTAAAAATTTTAATTTTAAATATTTCAAAAATTTCATTATTGCAAAAGAGAGGGGACATTCAACATTCAAAAAAACAAAAAAAGTTCATCAAACTTCAAAAGAATTCTTAAAAATTATTCAGAAAAACAATGACATTTTTTTTGCTTCTCTTTCATATATTACATAATATACTTGTCCTGTTAAAGGCGATTAAAGGGGCCATAGGTAAAATTAAAAATTTTTTAATACAAAATTCAAACCATCAACTGAAATAATTACGTGAATGAAACATAAACGTTATACAATGCTCATGAATTATACCGTTGTACGTATGTATGTGTATACAATTTTTAAGTATATTAAATTTCAATTTTATTGTCAAGGATATGCGGTAAATGATGATTTTCTCTCTTAAAAAATATTTGCATATAAAGAAGAGAAAAGCGTAAACAAATAAAAAATGCATCATATTTGCAATGATGAAATTTACGTTAAAAATTTTACAAAAATAATAAAAAAATAAAATTAAAAACATCAAAAACATTTTTTTGTCCGAGTTTACCGCACAGGACTTACAAAATCGGGGTACAAACTACTTGCATACTAGCTACATACAAAAAAACTATAACCTTAACTTAAGTACAAAATAAATTTTTTACATACATACACACATACAGTCATCTACTGGCATGTAAGCACATTTAGTTGCTTTTTTCTTGTGCTGTTTTTTTGCCTGTAAACTTTTTTCTGCAAGCAAATCCTTTATTTTTTTGAAATATTTTTTGAATGCGAATTAAAATTGTAAGGTTCAATGCTTTTTTTTACGGTTGTATGCAAAATTTTAGTGAAAAATAAATATTGTTTTTTTTTTGGGTTTTTTTTTTTTTAGCCAAAAGAGCAAAAAAACAAAAGGGCAGGAATGTTTTTGTCACAACACTAACAGGAATACATAATAATTAGTAAAAAATATCATATTATTATTCTCATTCTCATACTGTGAAGCGTTCGCAGATGTCCGAAGCAATTTAACAGTAAAATATGATATAACGAAATTAAATAATAATTATTTAATAATATTATAAAAATTTGCTGACATGACAGTAAAGCATAATAATTATTAAGAAATTAGAATGCAGTTCTCGGTTTTTTTTTATTGAGTTCATCTTAGTTCATAATGCAAAAGAACTCATTTGAACTGAATTTTTCATTGAGTTTTCATTAAGGTACCGCAAAATTTAATTAAAATTATAGTAATAATGAAATGGTAGTAATAATTTATAAAAAAAAATTAAATAATTATTATAATAATTAAAAACTTACCACTATGCATTGTATTTGATTCAGCATCAACAACTTCAATTTTTGGTCTTTTTAATAATGGTTCATCTATTATATCATTATTATCTTTATGTTTATTATTACTAATATTATTATTATTATTATTACTATCATTATTATGATAATTATTATTACAACTATTATTATCATTATTATTATTATTATTGGACGTTAAATTTTGTATACTTTCATGTTCATTATCAGCAAGATCAATACATTCTTGTTTAATTTTTCTATTATTAAGATTTTTATCATAATTATTATTATTACTATTATCATCATTATTATTATTATCATTACCATTGTTATTATTATTATTATTATCATTATTACTGTTATGATTATCAATTTTACTATTTGGTTTAGATTTATTTATATTATTATTATTATTTTCACTATTTAATTTACTATCATCACTTTTATTATTTAAATTATTATTATTATGATTTTTATTTGATATTAAAGAATCATTATTTTGTCTTGTTATTATACTTTGATCATTAATATCTAAATTATCATTACGATCAATATTTATTTGTGTATTACTACAATCATTATCATTATTATCAGAATGTGGTGATTGTGGTGGTGAATTTGGTGTTACAGTATCATTTTGTGATAATTTCGTTAATGATAATGTATTTTTATTTGATTTAGATTTTCTAGATTCGGTTGATGTTATTGATATTTGATCATTTGTTGTTGTATCCTTTTGTGTTGTTGTATTATCATTTTCTATATATATATATAGATGCAAATATATTAATTAGTAAATTTAATTAATTATATATATATATATATATATATATATTTTTATTAAAACTTACCATCAACTAAACGTTTTGGTGTACTTGATGCCCCATCTGCTAATAATTCAACTGGACTAGGTGGTGGTGTATGTACACGGGATCCAGATGATTTACGACCAGTTATTGGTGCTGATATTGATGGTCTTCTATTAACTAAACTAAGAGGACGGCCATCATCACCATCCCTATCATTTGTTGGAGCTTTAAAGAAATAATAAAAAAATTTGAAAATAATATTGGATTTTCAAATATTTTTCAAATGATTTTCAGACTGAATGTGTATGTATAATTGTAAAAATTACCTTGTGAATAACATTGTCCATAATTTTCTTTATTACATTGTAATACTTTATGTTGTATAAATCTAACAATATCCGATAATGCGAATGCTTTTTGACAGGAACCACATGTTAATATATCCTGTGATGCAGCGTCCGGTTCAGCTGTATCGGAGTCCGCTATTAAAATAGAAAATTTAAAATAATAAATAAAATATTATTATTTTAATTAAGAAATAAATAATATTATAAATTTTTAGTAACTCCATATGAGTGCGAAAACATGTAACTACATTACTCACTTAATACCAAATATTTGCTTACTAAAAGTAGTAAGTAATCAAATTTTGTAAAAATTTTTTTGGAATAATTTAAGAATTTTCTGTTTACTCTTAAAATTCAACTTAATTCCAATAGAAATAGTTTAAATTTTGAGTTTATACTATCAGAGAATTTATGTTAGAATATAATTCAACAGAATTCTCAAGAACATATAATGTAAGTGTAGGGATATACACCCATGTGTATATAATTATATATTGTGTATTAGAAAGTACACCTTACTATTTCGAACTCTCCTATATAGTATAGTTTTAGGAGTTTGTTTTGTTTTCTTATACCCCATCCATCCAATTCTGTCTAAATACCGAATAGGACATTACAAATGTGTAAACATGAAATAAATCAATATATATCAATAGTATATACCAAAATTACATAGGTACAAAATATTATATGGAAAATGTCTTAAAGTTTTTTTCGTATTTTTAATGGTTTTACTCCTGAGACTCCTTTATTATTATTATCCTTAAGAAAAGAGAAAAGTTTTTTGTTTTCTAATTTTTTTTCTTCTTGTTTTGTTTGTATTTTATTTTTCATTTACTTTTTCTTTTACTTGTAATGTACATATATACATGTGTACATTGATAAAAATTCTCATATTAAATAGATTGGAAAAAATGGTATTTTTTTTGTTGTTGTCTTTTTTTGTATTTTTTTACAAAATACCGTTTTTTTTTCTTTTTCTTCTTAAAAACAACAAATTAAATGTTGTTTATATGGTCCAGGTTATTTTCTTTTTACTATCCACCATTATTTTTACTTTTACGTACATTTATAGCAATATTTATGTATACCTATAGTAATATGGAGTGATGGTGAGCATTCAATTTAAAATATATACCTAAATATATATATATATATATATATATATGTATATATATATGTACACTTAAATATACAAGTATATATACAATATAAAAAATAAAATCAATGAATGATTGGTTTGTTGGTTCCAAAGTTCTATTGAAAATAGAAAACTTTTCTATTAACCTAAGTATATACATACGTATAACAGTTATACATTTAATATATTTGTATAAAAACTATACAACTTTAGAAAGAAATTAATTCAATAGTTTTCATGTTATATATATAACATATTATACCTATATATTGTATAACAAAATAGGAATAGTTTGAAAAAAAATTAATGTCCTATTGCTTTACTTGTATTTGTAAGAGATAATAAAAATTCAATACAATTTATATCGTATATATCACATATATATAATATGTATATATAGATAATAACAATTTTAGCATATAAATTGAAATAAATTTTGTGAATTGTATTCAAAACAAAAAGAAATATTAAAAAACAGGGTGTTTTTTTTTTATTTAAGTATAATAGAGCAGTCCGTTCAAAAATAAAAATTTTTTCAACATATATTAGTAACTACATACATAGTTACAAATGTATGTTAAAGTTATCGGAATTGCAGATATTGTTGATATTAGTAAATTTTATAACAGAACCAGTACCATTTCATGAATTAATTACACTTATAGTATATATATCAGACGATTTTTATGTTTATATCATACGGTTGTTATATATATATCAGACGTTATATATATGAATGTATATTTTTGAAAATCGTATGGACTATTTACGATTACGATCTTGTAATTGTACAATATTTATTTATGTATATAATAAATATGAATATAAAATTAATACTCGATTGACGATTTATACAAATAAATACAAAAGTATATATATACACAAAATAAATTCATATATATGTATACATATTACGTGTGATACATGTATTATACATATGTAGCTTCTGGGCAAATAAAAATTTATAAAATAAAATAAATTGGAAAATTTCTGCTGACATTTGAGATTTTTTTTTTTTAATTTAGCTTTTCCTTTTTCTTAAATTTTATTTTGTTTATTTTTGAAGTTTTCTTGTACATTTTCTTTTTAAATTGCTGTAATTATAAGTTTTTCTTTCTCTCTCTCTTGTTTATTATACTCATATACATAATATACATATGTATATATAAATTTTTACTATAATTTTCCCTAAAAAATTTCAATTTTGTTCGGGTTAAAATTAACAATATTATCCTACTTAATACTATACGAGTATAATAAAGAATATATATAAATATACATAAAATATGTGGTATATTTATTGAATACATATATATATACGAGTATATATATACGTAATTAATGTACATATATATATTATTATTTAATCTTTATATATTTATATTTATATATATATATATATTTATATATATATATATATATATATATATATACATATTTATATAATATATATATATATATATATATATATATATACATATTTATATAATATATATATATATATATATATATATATATATATATATATATATATATTTATATATATATATTATTGAATATTATATATATATATATATATATATATATATATATATATTATTTATTGAATATTTATATATATATATATATATATATATATAAATATTCAATAAATATGTATATAATATTGAGAAAAAAATCCTAAAATTACTTTCTCTATTAATACTTTATGAACTACACATAATATATAACTTTATACTAGTACCAAAATATTAAGTGGATATACAATTTAGGTATATACAAAAAGAAAAATGAGAATAGAGAGAAAAAATCCAAAACAATTTCATAAATTATTGACCAATAAATTTCATAGTAATTTTCTCATCCTTTTCTCTATATTTTATCGATACTTTATATTCATTATATATTGAGTATATATATATATACTCAATATATAATGAATTAATAAACCAATATACGATATTGTATATAATATATAAGATAAAGAATTCATTTACAATATAATAAAAATGAAATTGAAGAAAATAATTTATTTTATTGCACAAAATATTGGTGGATATTTAATTTTGAGAATGACTAATAGCGATATATAAAAAAATACAAAGGATATTAAAGAAAAATTTAATCTTCACATATTCATACGAAAAAGTAATTATAATTTTAATCCTTGTATACAAATATTTTAATTATTTCATATTTATTTAAATATAAAAAATTAATTTCTTTTTTCTAATATTTCGTATTATTTGATGTTGTCGTCACAAATTTTAGAGGACATTAATTTTATTACACACATATACAAGTTTATATAGTTATAAATATAACATTACTATTATATTGCATTATTTTAATGTTTTGACAGTAATTTTAATTGGGAAAATGTTAAAATATATGAAATAAAATAAAATTTCATAAATAAACTCTTAAATAATAAAATACCAAATTTTTTTTTTGTTATTATTTAGAAACAATATTGACTTTTCGGTAAAGTTCAAAGGATTCAATCTTTTTGTAAAAAAATTAATTTAAGTGGAATGAATATGGGATAGGGAACAAATTTTAGGGAATAATTAATATTTTTATTAACAATTTTTCGTCTATACTTGCAATTTACTAAATATATGTAAATATGCGGTAGGATCTTACATTTTATTTTTATGAAATTATGAAACAAAAGACCTCTTTATTATTTAAAAAATTTTTTTAACACAAAAAATAACCAACTGCTCCACTTCAATTATTATAATATGAACGTTTATAGCAGGGCATTTCTTTACATTTTCTTTTTTGCATAAAAATCTAAAACAAAATTATTTTACGCGGAAACTATATGAAAATTATGATTACATACCTTTGTACATAAACTTTACAATTTTTGCAACATTTTATTCTCGAAAATAAAGTTCTGTTGCTTGTTCTTTAATTGCATTCAACTTAGGAATACAATGGCAATTATAGTAAGGATATAGGTAAACGCAAACACATTATATAAAATTAAAGGACTAAAAAAAGCATGAAAAAATTTAAATTTATCGGTGAAATTTTCTTTGAAGTTTTTTATTAAAGGACTTTTTTAAGGACTCTAAAAGTGTACACTCATAATTCATTAGTGAATTATTTTATATTTTATATAAGATTTTTCGAAACGGTATTCATATTAGGCATGAAAAGTAAAAAAATTGCAAGTTTGTTACAATTAAAATGTGGTCAATAATGAACTATAATGAACTTAAATTGAATAGAAATTTTATATAATTTAGATATGCAATATATATAGCATGTTGAAAGAGCAAATCGAATATGTTGTATAGAGAAAAAAACAGGTCAATAACATTATTTTGTTAAAACAATTGAATTCTGAATTTAAAATTTTATATAATTAATTAAAATATAAAAAAGTAAATACAACTTTTTAATAATTTTAAAATTGGTAATAAATAATTTACACCATAATTAACCACAAAACATGATAATCCTTTTATAAAAGCATAGTAAAAAAATTTATAAATTTTACCAAAAGAAAAATTCTGATTTTTATCAATTCCATTCAATGGAAAATGCAACAATATTTGTGGTACCAAGCGAATGCAATTATAATTTTTAAATATTTCCCTTACTTTTATACAACCTTTTAAATTTATTAGCAACTCATTAATTAAAAATTATTAAAATTATTAAGTTTACTATTTAATATTTTGGAGCAATACCATGACTATTACAGAATAAATTTCGGAAAATATAAAAAATATTAAAAATTTTTTAATAATAAGCGAGTAGAGAATATCTGGATGAAATTATATATAGAGCCATAATATTATGTTTTCGTATTCCAAGTTAAAATTAGCAGTTTATGTGAAATAGTTTCTTATAATTACTTGTAAATTTATTATCAGAAATTATTAAGTAATTACGTTTGTATTGCGATTACGAATATTTTAAATTAAAATTTCCTTCAATAAAATTTTAAAAAATTTTTTAAAAAAGTCACCCTTAAAACAAACCCTCAAAAGGCTAAAATTTTTGTAAAATTTTCAGAATATCCTGCCAAATATCCTTTTTTATTCAAATTTAAAATATTATATACATATATCAAAAAAATAATTCTTAAAATTTAAGCGGTCTATATATTAGGACCAAGTATATTGTTTATTTCAGCATTAGAAATTTTTTTTTTAGAAAAATATTTGGCATTTTTATTTATACCCCATCGATTTTGCAGAGTGCATTTAGATTTATAGATAGATAGTGCATTTAGATTTATTCATAGATTCGAGTGCATTTAGATTTAGTAGAAATTACGGATATTGATCAAAATTGCAATTCTATAATTTAGTAACCAAAAGAAAAAGGGAAAGACGGGTTACATAATATGAAAGGGCATCTTCCAAAACCCACGAAAGTGTTGTCGACAATCCAGAAATTCCAAAATGGCGTATGGGTCACATCAAGCATTGGACCGAGGAAATAAATTCCTTTCCTTATTTAATTTTGTTTTTTATTTCACTAAAATTCATATTAAATATTATTTGTATAACAAGGACAAAAATAATATCCTTATTATATTCACATATCATACAAAACAAAAAATAAAATAATAAGTAATAATTTATTTTCTATATAATAAAAAAATATTACATAATTTTTATTAACTATAAAATGAAACTAAACATATTGTTAAAACTAATGTTATACATAATAATAAAAAAAATTACAATATTATCCGTAAAATGTTATCCTTAAATATAAATAGCAAATAATAAAAAAAAAGTCAGTTATGTCCAAAAATTTAACAATAAACAATTGAAATAAATTTCAATTTTTCTCCTCATATGTAATATTTTTTATTTATATAGTCATTATACGTATATAGCCCAACTAACTGTACATTAGATCCTTATTAGATCAACAATTGTAATAAAAAATCTATTTTTTTTTCTGCTTATATTATTCTTAACACACTAGAAATTATTCTTGTATGTCTCTTTAGCTGAAATTCCAAAAATATATACTTTTATTTTTTTTTAAAGAAAAATAATTCTCCCACCCCAACAATCAAGGAATAATATAGAAAATAAAAAAATATTAAAAAAACTATAGAAATTTTTTTTTTAAACAGTTGTTCACCCCATAATCAGACCCTGAGTCTTGCAAATTTTTATTTAAGAAATTTTTTTTTTATATTTTATTTCAACATCCTTATTATCCCTGCTAGCTTTTTAATAAACACGAGAAAAGAAGAAAAAAATATGGTCTATTTTTTTACCACAAACTATAATGCCTAATCTTTTTTTATGAGGAGAATATGACCGCAACATTATCACAGTTTATCAAATCAAATATAAAGAAAACAAAAGAAAAAAAAATTAACAATAATTTTTACAAAAACAAAAAAAATTTTTTTACTTCTCTTTTACACATATTTTATATGAGAAAACAAGGATATTAGCCGAAATGTCAATGAAAATTGTAGTCTACATACAATCTGCTTATAAACTCAAATATACTAGAGTATATTATAAAAAGCAAAAAACGAGGGTAGGAAAATTGTTAGGAAAATTGAAAATTAAAATAAAAAAAAAAAATCTGATGTGGTCAGCACATAACCGACCGCATTGTGTATTGTCTAGTTAAATGAAAGTGTTACAGAATATTATAAAAATGTCTGTTGAATACTTCTTTCCAATTTTTAGGACATTAGTAAGCTTATAGTTAACATACTTAGAAAAATGTAAATTTGGCTCTTAGTAGAGTTTCGCTTTGTGCTACCCGAATTCCCTGGAATGCTCGCCAGTTAGTTTCGGTAACAACCAGAACTCAAATATCAAATTTCAAGAAATTCCATCAATTTGTTCTGTGGATATGGTGAAAAATGTGAAATCGGCCCGCAAATCAGTTCTCGAGCCCTGATCTTTCCAAAAAAGTTACATGTTCATTGTTTTAATACGGGGAATTCATATATTAAATTTCAATGAAATCGGTTGATTATTTCTCTTTATATACACAAAAGTGTATGTTTGGCCCGTAGTAAACGTCTAGTTGCCGATGCCTGATCTTTCCAAAAAATTTACATGTTCATTGTTTTAATACGGGGAATTCATATATTAAATTTCAATGAAATCGGTTGATTATTTCTCTTTATATACACAAAAATGTATATTTGGCCCGTAGTAAACGCCCAGTTGCTGATGCCTGATTTCTTCCAAAAGTTAGGAATTTTTGCGTATGATCGAGCAAAGCTTATGTATGAAATTTCAAGTAAATCGGTTGAATACTTTCTTCAAAATGGTGAAAAATGTAAAATCGGCCCGCAAATCCGTGTTCGAGCCCTGATCTTTCCAAAAAATTTATATGTTCATTGTTTTAATACGAGGAGTTCATATATTAAATTTCAATGAAATCGGTTGATTATTTCTATTTATATACACAAAAATGTGGTATTTGGCCCGTAGTAAACGCCCTGTTGCTGATGCCTGATTTCTTCCAAAAGTTAGGAATTTTTGCATATGATCGAGCAAAGCTTATATATGAAATTTCAAGTAAATCGGTTGAATACTTTCTTCAAAATGGTGAAAAATGTAAAATCGGCCCGCAAATCCGTTTTCGAGCCCTGATCTTTCCAAAAAATTTATATGTTCATTGTTTTAATACGAGGAGTTCATATATTAAATTTCAATGAAATCGGTTGATTATTTCTCTTTATATACACAAAAATGTATATTTGGCCCGTAGTAAACGTCTAGTTGCCAATGCCTGATATCTTCCAAAACATACGAATTTTTGCGGACGGTCGAGCTGAGCTTATATATAAAATTTCAAGTAAATCGGTTGAATATTTTCTTCAAAATGTTCAAAAATGTAAAACAGGCCCGCTAAAAAGTGCAGTTCCCGAGGCCTGATATATACCAAAAGTTGATCGATCCGTGCCATGGTGGAAACAAACTTACATATAAAATTTCATCAAAATCGGTTCAGTCGAACTTGAGATACACGCGTGCACACACAGACCGACAGACGGACAGACCGACAGACCGACAGACCGACAGACCGACAGACCGACAGACCGACAGACCGACAGGTTGCTAAAATAGTTTATTTACACTTCCCTACTATGGAGAAGTACGTTCCCACCGAAAACTCGATATGCAAAATTTGTTGCCATCACATAACCTACCTATTGTTTACACAATACGGTCGGTAAAAAATCTATCAAAAATTAGAGTTCGAAAAATAAAACTAACTGTTATGACAAAATATTGCACATTATAGAATTTAAATATAAAAAATCAAAAAAATTATTTTATTATCCTTTTTTGAAATTTTTTTAAATTATCCTTTTTTTTCTTCTAATATTAACTTTTCAAATAATGGCCCGAAGGTGAGAATCAATTAAGAATTGATAACAGAATGGTTTAAATTGATTTTAAGAAAATGAGGTCCTTGTTCTGTTTAATTTTGTTTAATTTGGGAGCAAAATTCTCTGTAATGCTCTATGGTTGCATTACGTGTAGCTTTACCTATACGATTTACTTAAATTTTTATTATTATTTTATTATAATGTAAAAAATAAATTGGAGATCTTATAGTTAAATCTGCAATCCGAAGAAAGATTTATTGAAATCTAATTATTTGCATTACAATAATTACATTTCAGAATCAGAATGGATTAATGAATTGTAACTCGTTCAGAATGGACTAAACATTAATTAAAAGATTCAACACTATATAGATGCACTTATAATTTTCCTAAATATATTCCTGATATACTTAAACAAATTTCAGAATCCTAATAAATTGAAAAATCTTTAATAAGACCAAATTAAAATATTTTTTACTGTATATGAATTTTAATTTAAGTAATTAACAGTAGAAATTTCTGTAAAAATTGACTTATTTAACTTGAAAATTAGCATTTTTGCGTTGCTGCAATTTCGTTTTAGATAACAATCAAACTATGATAAGAGAAACTTTCAGTTACAGCATTCTTTCTCTATATCAATCGTGCTAATCCATATATCACACTTATTAATACCATCGAAATAGCAAACAATATTGAATAAAGGTCCTATTTGTTTTTTCTATTTTCTCAATTTTTTTATTATGCCAATTTTCCAGGAATTATTTCTGTTTTTTTTTTTTGGTTTTTTATTCATATGAAACTTTTCCGTTTGTAATTTTCTTGTATATTTTTTTTTATTTTATTTTATTTTATGTGTGTATCTATCGTCCTCTATGGAATAACATTTCTGATTAAATTATAATGGTCGTATGAATTTTTTATTAATTTATGTAATTGGTAAGATAACCAAAGGACATATTATTATTATTATAGATTGTATATATATATGACTTATATTTATATTTTATTGATGAAATTGACACCATATCATAAAATAATATTATAGTCAGTCAGTAGTATCATCATCATTATCATCATCATCATTATCATCAACAGTAATCAATAATCATTTGAAATTTATTTATGTTGTGAGTGTATAAATTGGTGAAACAAAAAATTTCAAGTCAATATTTTAATAATAAAAAAGTAACACAATAAATGGTAAATATGTACATATATATATATACACATCTATATATATATATATGTATATATGCATATATTCTGATAAATTAAATAAACAATAAAATTTCGTGTGCTATACATACATCCATATATATCTATATAATATTTACGCATCTTTAAATATTATGTGTATTCTGGTCCTTTAAAAATTACTAGTTTGACTTTTGGAACTTAAGAAGAACACATAAATACTACATAATATATATAACACGTACAATAAATATGTATATATATGTACCTCATAAATAATATTATTAAATTTTATATAAAAAAAAAGTTTTTGATATGGTATAAATATAAGGGTGATCAAGGATCACCCCCACATTCAATAAATTGGTCGGTCATATCATGTGGTCCTTTCTGTTTTTCTTTCTTCTTCTTCTTAACAATGAAATTTTTTTTTTTGGTTTTCATTAGGTTTGTGTATGGCGTTATGATGCGGTGACTATGTGGTTACGCTTTATTTTTATTGTGGTAATTTTATTATTTATTATCCCTCAACTACATATATCAGAAATGTATATATATGGATAATAATAAACAGGATATAATAATAAATAAGTCTCAATTTAATATTTAGTTAAAATACATATATATATATATATATATTTACTTGTGTGAAAATAGATGGATTTATTAAATAATTGAATAGTGTTAAATTAAACAGGATATTTGAATTTATTTATACATAATATGCTAGTACATTTATAACGAGGATATTTAGAAAATTGAAGGTTAAATTTTATATGAACTGAGAAAAATTTTACTTTACAATGTTGCATTATACAAATATAGTATCTATATTAATATTTATTGTAGTAAATATGCAAGCATGTTAATAAGTAAATTTGGGTATGCATACGCATTATAATAATAGCTTTAAGAAATTAGGTATAACATTTTATTGTAAAAATTAAGGCATATTGCAAATTTGCAAGTATTAATTTAGTAGGAAATAAAAAATATATATGTATATAAAATTAATTTAATTATTTATTTGAAAAGGATATTTTTGCATTTTATAATATACACATGCAAAATTTGTAATCATAAGTACAGATGTTACAGAAATATTAAATACGAGATAATTTTGTTTAAGGTACAAAAAATAATGGTATAACAGTAGTGTCGTTGACCATAATAGTTTTGAAAAAAAATGCCATTATTCTTAAGAGAGAGACCACGAAAATGCACTCGATGCACTTAAATAGCCTTTAAGTAATTGCCAAATTAAATTGTATTTCCTATATATCTAGTACATTGGCTCTAATATTTAGTAGTACATCTACTGTCATCACAATAAATTATTTTAATTTTCAATAAAGAACCAATTCCATATAGTATAAATGTATGTATATATGATATATATACTATATATATTATATAAGTATATATACTGTATAGTATATGTATATGTAGCATATAAATATAATATATATATATATATAATTGACGAGCTTGAATAAAAATGTGTGCAATAATATTTTGATCCTTAATAAAATTATATATGTATATATATATATATATATATATGTAAAATATATATATATATATGTAAAATATATGTATATATATATATGTATATATTTGTAAATATATATATATATATATATATATATATATATATGTAATTTATATATGTATATATAGATATATACCCACATATCTATATATGTATATATATAGTATATATATGGTGTATATATATATATTGAGAATAAATTAACGTCCACTTTAATCTTATTTTATTAGTACAATTATGTCCTTTTTCTAATCCTTTTGCATATTGAATAAAGAAGAAAACGTAATGGTTCGTTAATAAAATTTAGTTAATGTAGTTATAAGAAAAACAAAATAATATGTAAAAGATAAAAATATAAAAAAATCTAAAATCTGATATGAAAAATCTGAAAAGGGTTTTCTTATTCTTAATGTATAACAGGACACACACGACAATTCAATATTATTAGAATGATATTAAATTTAATATTTTTTTTGAAAATATGAAAGTGTCAATCGGATTATTGAATTATGAAAAAAAAAAAAACAAAACAAACAAATCAGTAGAGAAAAATCATATAGAAATCACATTATCATCATTACGTGTTTTTTTTTATATTCTTTATTTTTTCAATAAAATATAAAGGATATTTAATAATATATACTTCTATATACGTGTAGTGTATAATATGCCAGGCAACAAATCAATATATAAATTGTCAACTTAAATCAAAAAAAAAAAAATATTCGATGTACATTTTTTCTCCATATTACTTTACTTACTATTGTATAAGAGGGATAGGGTTAAATTATAGTAAAAAAAGGACACCATTATAAACACGTTTATCAATACTATAATAAAATAATAAAGATAAATATAAGTGAGTAAGTAAAATAAGTAAATACTCGTATAAGCATTGTCTATGAGTAGAAAAAGTATAAGAGTGGGAAGGGTAAAATATAACAATTCAATAACATTGACACCCATGTGATGACATTTTTAACGTTTCAATAAATCTCAAAATTTTTGACACAATGTAAAAGACACACAAGATTTGTTTTTTTTTTCAATATTCATTGTTTGTACATATTATAAGGATGAATAGTTGATGATGTGCAGGTGTTATATATGATTTCGAAAAAAAAAACCTAACTCATAGACATGTGTGACCAGATATATTGGCTATTGTTAACAAAAGCCGCATAAGTCAAAAAAATTGGATTTCTAAGTTGATTTCAATAACTTGAATGGGGCATTTACAAATTATTTTCTGGCAAAATTTAGAAATTTTGCATGCAAAATTAACAGAGCAATAGGCTTGTAATATTGCGATTTTTTCATATATAACAGTTCGCTTTTGAAAGGGTGTTATTAGGAGCTATCTTGAATGTAAAATATTGTAAATGGTTGCTGCTGCAATTTGTGGTAAACAATTTTTTTGATATGACAGCGTTGGTCATGTTAGTAAAAATAATTGTCGTAATTTTGTAAAATTAAAAGTGTTATAAAATGATTTATTAGTATACATTTTCAAAAATTTCAAACAGGAATGATTATAAGAGCTTATATTCTGATTTTAATTAAAATATTGATGAAAATATTATAAATATCATTTATTTAAATGAGTAAAATAATTACTCGCATAATACTTTTCTTTAATTTAACAGTAAGAATGATTACTAACACTTTTGAAGCTATAGAGTATTCCTGATTTTCAATATAAAAACATTAACAACAATTGAGGACTTATGTTTTAATTAACTATGAGACTTCAAACGATTGCAGTTAAGTCGTCGGCCTTTTCAATGTGCAATAAATTTTTCTATAATACAGAATACAAGATTATTGAATATTACTAAACATTTTGATATTAAATATAAATGAATAGAAAATTTATGAATTTCCTTCTTACATACAAAATTTAATTCCAATAACAAACACAAACTTATTACTCAAAAGGCCTATATTTTGTCAAACAATTTTTTGGTATACTGTAGAATTGTAATAGTAAAGGATTTAAGGACATCATTATGTCAATATTTAGGATATGTTAACTTTAATTGTTCATATTTTGCGCAAAATTTATAGAGCCAGTTAACTAAAATACAAGAAAAAAAAAGGACATCTCTCATATAATAGCTAAAAGATATTTTATTAAAAGATAAAATAAGAAAAATAACAAATAAATAACAAAAAAAAATTTTTTTTTTTTTTTGAAATATCTTTTGTCCTTTTATTTTTATTTATCTATATATAGTTAAATAATATTAGTTGTTGTTATTGTAAGTGTTGTTTTTCCTGGTGATTGCGTCATCTGTTATTGAAAGTGAAAAAATACAAAATAGCCTAAAGGGTTTATTTTTATTATTTATAAGAAAATTTTCTATATGTATACAGGAATAGAAAAACTATCTATATATATAAAAAATTTGAGGTTATAATAAATTTAAATATTGACGATAAAAATTAATGAAAATGATAAAAATTTTGGTATTAGTAATGTGGAAAGATTAAATGAAATCCCACTAAATTCCGAGAATATTGCTTTGTAATTTACAATCGACATTTAAAATTAGCAATTTCAATAATAGCTCTCAAATACTCTATCAATAAGATTGCCATAAGAACTTTCAGTAAATGCAATTCTTAATACTACAAGAGGTCCGGGAGTAAATTCTAAAATTATTTTTCAAATTTATTTAAAAAATTAGCCTGAAATTCTTTAAAAATCTTGAACTATACGATTTTCTCAAGTCTTTAAAAGTAGATCGTGATTTTTAAGTAAAAATTCTTGAAAATTCAAAAATTTAAAAAAAAATCTTTTTATTTTATCTTTCAATCAATAAAATATCCTTTAAACTACTGAAGGTATGTACAGAAGTACAAATTTTTAACAAAATTATTGAAAACAATATGTTAACGCCCAGAACAGGCAATCAAAAGTAAAATCCAAAAGAAAAAAACAAAATCGAACAGAAAATAATAAAAAAAATTTTAAAGTCCTGTTTTTTCATTTCAAAATAAATTTTATTAGTAAAATATCGAAAGTATATTTTATTGTATATGCATGTATAGATTGGCATATGGTCTTTGGTTCTTTAAATTTAACAAACATACAACAACAAACAATAAAAACTCTTGACAAGAATAAAATGAAAAGAAAGGCACCCCAAAATTCAAAAAATTTTTTTTTGCTGGTTCAAAGTCCTTTTTGCTTTCAATTTGTGGTCAATCGGAAATTTTTGTTTCTACAACTGTACAGCAAACTCAATATTCATACCTTATATATGAATATGTAGTTTATAACCACATACACACACACACATATACGAACAACTATAATATACCTCACATATTACTTTACGATATTTGTGTATTTTATTCTTCAAAGCCTTCTCTTGTAATAATTTTACTTGTAATGTAAAGGAATTTTTTTTTTTGTATTTTTTTCTCTTTTTGTAAGATTCGACATACATGCGCAAGTATTTAGGTCAAACCCCATTAAAATTACATGTATGTGTAATATGACCAATATTGCTATTTGGGTTTAGCCAATGGTCAATTGTTTAAAATTTTTTTTTTCAATTTTCTATAAATATAAGAAGTATCCTTTATTTATTTGCTAATACATCGTGTCCTTTTTGTAAAAGTATGGGTAAAAATGATTTGTTTTTTGTATTCTGCATGTTGGTTGTTCTATAGTTTATGTATAGACGACAACAATATTTTACAATTCATTGGGCAGAAAAGAAACAAAAACACGTTTTTCTAGTTTTAAAATAAATAAATTATTTTTGAAAAAAAAATTTTAAAATATTTTCGAAAATATAATTTTAAAGTATATTGGTAATCATTCAACTGTGAATGAAAGAGGAAATAATCTATAAAATGAAGTCGAAAATTTTAAAAGTATTGGTAGTAAAAATTCAATATTTTCGATATAGAAGTTATTTAACTATATTGATGGCTAATATAGAAAATTTAGAGTATGCACACATGTACGTTTTTTGTAAGGAACAAAATGGTGAATTTTAAGTGAAGGATTTAGGTGGTTTGGAATGAAAAAAAGTTCAGTAACTCTTCATTCAAAAATTGTAAAAAGGAAAATGCGAAAAGAGCCCTTAACATGCGCTTAAATTTAAATGTTATTAATTTATGAAAGTACTCAGATGATAGCAGACATATTGACAGAAAATTCCGATACGAGATTAGGCTACGATATTAATTAACCTCATTATATGTTGATCTTATTTTTTATACATATACCTTTATATTTGCAATAAATTAGAAATATTGCAATTTATCTGAAAATTGACAATTAATATCGTATTTTAGACTAATAAAATTTGAAATTCTCATAGACACTAACTATCACAATAATACTTTTCAACAGCTGCTGTATGTGACACAATAATATTGTACACATTAAAAGGATTGAACATGAAAACACGCATCGAATGCAAATACATTTTCGATTTCTTTTGAATGACCTCTTTCGGAAGAAAGAATAATAAAATCATTTGACATATGTCAAAAATGATTTGCCCTAGTATAATATCGTAAATGATGTAATATTTGTGTATCCAACAATATTTTTCAGTAGCAACAAGCTGATGAAATAACTTTGGGAAATTTCATACGAAAAATACAAAAAAAAAAAAATTTATAAAAATGGCGATATTATTATCAATCGGCTTTTTTTTTTTAAATTTGTTATTAGTTTACCTCTTAAATTCAATAAAATAAAAACAATTAAAATTAATTTTCAAAATAAGTACAAATTATTTACTTGAATATTGTTCAAAAACAAAATTTTTAATATTTAATAGATAACAAAAAATGTCCGTCAATATTTGAAAAGTTATTGTTATACATATAACAATATAACACATTCTCTCATATATATATATATATATGCGTAAAGTACATACACACATCTGCTGTTTATAACAAAAAAAAAACTTTTAAACAAATATTAAAAATTTTCCAATTTTATTCTTATAAGTAAACATAAAAACCCTGTTATACACGTACATATATGTTGGGGAATGTGAAGTTGGGTAACTAGTAAAATGAGACCAAATATTAATTTTGTACATTGTTCTATTTTTTTTTTTTTTCAATAAGAAAAACACAAATAAAAATTAAAAGTAATGAAGAGAACAATACTCTAATTTTTTTTTTATCTAGTATAGCAACAACTTAAGTATATATAGCTGTAAAAAAATAAGGTGATTAATACTATATATAAGATAACTGTTATATTTTAGTGTATTATAATTACTTACGTGTCCAAAATAACCTTCATATACATGATTATATTGCGTATATTAAATAAATATTGTGTAGTATTTTTGTTTTATACTTAAACAACGAAAAAACAATAAAAATGATTGTTGAAATAAAAATTTAAATGTTATCAATTGTATACGTTAACGGGGGCGAAGAAGGGCCTGTTTTTGAAAAAATAAATTATTTCAATGTAAAATGAAAAAAATTTATACCTAATCAATAAAAATTTTTTTAAAAAAAAATTTTAACCTCTTGCTTATAGTCCCATAGAACTGTCAATAATATTATACAACAAGAGAGAGGGAAAGAGAGAGAGACAGAGAATACATAACAACTTTGACCTGGCAAAATTCTTTTATATTTCTAAAATTACATATTAAACGTTTCTTTTCAGAATTTTCAATACTACAATCAGTATAACAATTTTCAAATGTTCAATTAATTGAATACTATAGGAATTTGCATACTTCAAGGCGCTATTTAAATTATATAATTTTTTTTTTGCAATATGCACTTTGAAAATGAAAGTTCATTTTTTGCTTAACAAAATTTGGCCGTTGGTCCATTTGCTTTTGAATTTATTTATTAACCGACCATATTGCCTAATATAATATTGTGAGATATTGCTCTCATACCAAATTTGATAATGATTTTTTAAATCAAATTTTAATTTTTAACTACAATTTTTCCGTGGTTCAAGAAATGTATAATAAAATTATTGAAATTAAATAAAATTATTTTTCAATAAGATATGCTTCGAATGGCCTATCTGTTATACTCTTAAATTTCAGTTACAAATGAATAAATTCTTACAATATGGCAACTATATAATATGGTTAATAAATTAACCTTAAAGTTCAACAATATTTTTGTCATAATTAAATAAAAAACATAATTTTATTCAATTTAATAATTTATAAAAAAAAAATTAATAAAATTTTAATAAAAATTATACCATAAAGTCAAGAAACAAAACATAGTTTAATAAAAATATTTAAAATAAATTTTAGCATGTTTACGAAATATTATGGACAAAACAGATTATTTAATTAATTTTTTGTTTAAATTTCATCACATATGTGTACCTCTGCCATCTCACCTTTATAATTAATCTTTAATTGAGGGCAGAGGAAAAATATTATTTGAATTTACTTTCTGGTGATGGTTGAGTTGTTTGTGTTTTTATGTTTTTCTAAGAACAGACCTCAGATCAGATCTCACATATCTTAAAAATTAACTAGATAAACCATTTGAATCTCAAATAATTGATTTGTTTAATTAAATTCATAATTTTTTAAATTTTTATTTTCTGGTTTCGAAATACTCAATAATTTTATAGAACTGTGCTTTCTTTGTTTTTTGCCTTTATTGGTAAAAACATTTATGGTTTTTATAGGGCCGAATTTGTTTTTTCAAAAAAAAAATTAATTTTTTAATAATATGAGCTTTTTTTTTTGTTTTATTAAAAAAAAACTTAAATAAATAAAATTTTTCGGTAAATTTTGTCGCTTTAATTAAAAAAGCCAAACAGAACAGAAAACCAACACTTTTATTAATTTATTTTGTACTCTCATTCATGTTGTATATTGGATAATTAGATGGATTAAATGAATATTTTAAAAATAAGAAAAAAAAAAAAGATTTTGTCATTAAAAATTTTACATTATTGTTCTCTGTTTTTCGGAATTTGTGAATTATTAATTAGCCAATTTGTCATCAACATTTTTGTTTTTTTTTTTGTTTTTAATTAATTATTATTAAAATTTGCTGTTTTTCTTTTTTCTAAAAATTCAATTAGGAACAATTGTTTTAATAATATTTTGTTTATTTAATAATTTTATATAGAAAGTAATTAGTGACGCACATGCGTCAATAACGGTTCTATTTTGACAAATATTTTATAAAATGGTGAATTATATAGAAATTGATTAACTGTTAAAAATGATGTTCAAAACAATTTATAAAGAATGCAGTATTGTAATAAATTCGGAAAAAGTTCGGAATAAATTCGGAATGAATTCGGAATAAATTCGGAATGAATTAGGAATAAATTCGGAATAAATTCAGAATAATTAAAATACATACATAACTAGATCTCTACCCCTAAAAATTATATATTACATATGAGTTTGACTCAAAATGCATTTTTTAATAAATATTTTAAAAATTATTCAAACTTTAATAATATCTCAGTACCACTGAAACATGTCCCATCACAGTTCATATACAGCGCATGTCATAAAGAGCATTTATCAATTTAACAAATTTAAGAAAAGAGTTACAATAAATATAAAATACGTAAAATATGTATATTACAGTCGGATCCCCATAACACGAATCAAAATTTTACAAAAAAAAATTAATCCGATTTAAAGAGAATTCGCTGTATGGGATATAGCAATAAGAAGAAAAATTTATAATGCAAAATGTATTATATATTGTATGGAATTCAAATCTTAGTTAACATTAAATATAAAAAAAATAAATTAATAAACATGTTATACTTAATTGTTAGCACGTATACCCAACATACTATATATGTATATAATTGTATATATTATAAAATATTAAAGAATTATCTTAAGGATTTCTTAATAGTTCGCAATTAATTACTCAATATTATACCAACTATTTACTCTTCCACATAATATTTATGGGAACTTTAAATTTAATATCCTTTATATATAAATGAACTAAAAAAATATGTAATTTTTACTGCATACTATATACACACCCACATACACTCTTCCAATTAGATAAACAATTCATTTATTTTCTTGCCTTTGATCAAATCTATTGTTTTTTCTTTGTTTTTTGTTATAAATTTATTCTATATACGTATAAATAGCAATTATTTTAATTTTTTTTTCTCCTCTATAAAAATTTTCGCGTTAGTTATATCACAGAGAAAAAAAATACCAAAATATACCATTTTGTAATTTACTATATTGCAGTAAGTAGGGTGATAAGAGCAAAAAGTATAGATTTTTATTCTTCAATTTAGAAAACAATAAAATTTGTGAAACAATAAATAGAACGAGTGGGGTGGGGGACTGAAATATAAGGAGTAAAGAAGTAAGAATCTTCTCTCCCTCTCCAAAAAACCAAAAACCAAAAAAAAAATTGATTATACACTCTTTAACTACATTTTCTAAATAAATATCTGAGATTTATTAGCTAGAGAAATTATTATATTGTTTCTTAAATACTTTATTAGTTCCTTTGCTTTTTACTCTTTCTTATATTCTATTTGTTTTTATGTATGTATATTTATATGTAGTATATAGCTACTTCCATATTAATATTATCATTTTTATGCATAAATTTTTATTTATCTTATATACATATACATTTACGCTGAAGATACAAAATGTGGTTTAGATTTAAAAGGAAATATATTTAGCATTATATACGTATATAATAGATAAATGTAAGTATATAAATAGCAATTTGTAAATACAATGTTATGTAAGTTTGTATTTATATTATAATTTTGTATAATAAAATATTAAATAGTATATATATAAATAATTCAGTGGTATTAAGCCATATACCTATAGTGCCAGTAGTTTAAATAATTTTAGTAATACGGTATTGTATAACAGTTACTGTTATACGATACAGTTATACTGTAACTGTTATACGCTATCATATAACTGTTATACGATATCATATTAAGTACTGATGTGTCATACGTGTATTACAGTTATAACAGTAATTGTAAACTGTTATACAATGATATATTAGATCCTGAGAGAATCGTTTTCTAATTCGATTGCATTAAATTCAATTACTTTTCATCCTGACTCATTCTCAAATTGTAACAGTTACGTCGACAAGTATTCTGGCAAATTTAAAGGGATAAAAAATTTCGGTAAAATCATTTATACGACTGCAGAAATGACGAGTTAAAACTCAAATATTAAAAACTTTTTCTCCACGAATTGAACTCGGAACAGTGATATACCACTTTCTAGATGGACGTTCTACCAACTGATATAATTGTATAACTGATATTTGCTGTACTGTATAAATTCAAAATAAGAATGTTTTCCACCACTGCAATGGTGTTTTATTGTTAATGGCCACACAGAGAAAAAAAAAATTAGAATGAAAATAAGACAAAAAAATATGTTTTTTTTTTTTTGGTTTTATCATAAATATATTCGAATTTTCCACACTTCTTCCCACTTATAAAAAGTATTTATTTTGGTATTGTGTTTTTGTTTTTTCTGAGAAAATTTTTTTTTTGTGTACGATGATGTCCTTACAAATAAATAAATTTTCTCAAGGATTTTTTCTGGTTTTTATAGGCAAAAGAATTTGCACATGAAATTTTGTTGCTTTTATCGCTTTTTACTCTTTTTTTTTCTTACTATATTTCTTTTTCATTCTATTTTATTTTTCGGGAAATAAGAAAATCCGTATAATCAGCTTGTAAAAACTTATAGAAAAAACAAAAAGGAAAATAAGAAAAAAATTATGAAAATAAATTTTATGCGCTTAATTTTTCTTTTAGTGGTAAAAATTTTTTTCTTAGTTTATTTCAATTATTTTTTTCTTTATACATTTTATATAACAGTTTGTAAATATGTTAGAATGTAGAAAAATCAATTCAAAATCTTATATTTAACTAGTTTGTGTCTTATAATTGCAAAAAATAAAAATTATTTTGAGTATAGTAAAATTTTGGAATGAGAATTATTATAGAATAAGAAATTAATATAAATTGATATTGAGACTGAAATTAATGTCGGCAGAATATTATTAGAGCCAATATATAGTTTTGTATATTTAATGAGGGACCCAATAGAGATTACAATAAAACTATATTTGGTTTTTTTAATTTATAACATCAAAAATTTATATATAACAATATAATAATTCTAAATATATATAAGTAAATAGCAATTTTGATTTGATTATCAAAATATAAGTAGTAATATTGGTAGGAGAATGAAGTCATTAGTATGTAGATAGATTTTAATGCCAAAATGTCAATTAATTTGTAAATTTTGGAACGAAAGAAATTTTAAATTTTTGGTGGATTGGAAATATTTACTCACATTTCATAAGGCTAAATGTGAAAGGGGCTTATGTGAGAAATTTGCTAGGAAATTTTAACAACTAATTTATTTTTAGTTAATTTTTCAATATGCTTTTTGAATTTTTAAAAATTTTAAATAAAAATGAAATCTTTAATATGAAAAATTTGTTAATTGTAATGAACTCCTAGCTAAATCCTTAAAGGAGCAAAGTGATTTCTGAGTAAATTTTAAAAAAATTTCGGATATTCCAAAAGTAAAATTAATAGTATTGCCTTTTGGAATTCTCATATTGCAAGATTATTAATTTATGCAATGTACGATAATTACAAATCCCGACTGTACACGCGAATTACAAAAAAATATATTTAATTTAAGTAATTATATAAAAACAAATGACGTACATTTATGTACCCCATATATATTTAAGGATATTTATATAAATAAAAATAAAACGCGTCAACTATACTTATGCATTTTAATGACATAAATAAACATTGACATCAGTAAATTTTCCGTATAAATCAAAAATATACTTATAAATCTAAAAATATAAAGCATTCAATATAAGAATTCAATATAACAATAATATTTATTTTTAATTTTGTCTCACTTTTATTGTTAAATTTACAATGAAAATTTAATTATAAATAACCTTAATATTATTTTTAAATTGTAAAATTATTCCTAAACATACACATGCATTTAAAGTTTTAGTATAGGTAACACCTGATTAAATATTTGACCTTTCTGTTAGTAAACTTTACCCGTCGATTCATATATGTAAAATAATGGTGACAATAACCGCGCATATATACACTGATAATATACGACAATAAAATATAATCGACAAAACAAATTATCGAAATTTTTTTTAAATCTGACCGCATATATTTTTAATATTTAAGTGATAATTAAATTTGCATACACGTATATACATATATATTGTGTTTATAGATATTCTTATAATATATACCAGCATAATATTAATTATTCACGTAACTACCTTGATTAAAAGTAAAACCAAGTGCGCGCGATATTATGCATGTTTACTTCGAAATTTAAGAAAATTAAAAAAAAAAAAAAAACAGGTCATTTAATTTAAATGAAAAAAAAAAATTGAGAACGAAATTTACGCAGAAAGAAAAACAAGAAGAGAAAAACAAAGCGTATAATTATAGTTAAGGAGGAGGCGTAGGTAAGAAGGTGGAAGGGGGGTTAAAATTTTTAACTGAAAAAAAAATTCTTAAGCCAAAAACTTCTTTTGTTGTTGTTCTAAAATTTTATTTGTTTCTTTTATTATTATAATTATTTTTACCTTGTGGACACACACACAATATTTTAATGAATCATGATAAAAAAAAACCCAAATTTTTTTTTAAAAAACGTAGAAAACCAACAAAAAAAAAATTTTTTTAAAGGCTCAAATCCGTCGCATGGCATTAGCAGTAGTTGTTATAAATGATGGTATAATTTTTGGGGTGGCGGTGATGGTGGTGGCAATATTATGATGACAGTTATATAGTATTTTAATAAAATTTTTTTTTTTTATTTATTAAAAATGTCTCACTCACTCTATGACTCTAGCCTAGCCTAGCATTGACACTATTTTTTCGTAAAATTTTTTTAATGAATTTTTTGTTCTGTTTCTGTTTTTTGCCTACATTCTAATTGTATACGTGGTATACACAATTATATTTAAGGTGTTTAATATAGTGGCCATGAGGGTGGGTTATGAATTAACTGTTTTGTATAGATAAAAAAACAAAAAACAAAAAAAAAAGTGCTATCATTATCTACGCTCTATTTTTTTAATGCTGTTTTTTTATTGTTATACAAAAAGTATAGAAAGCTATCAGTTTTTGTTGTTCAGGTTTTGGTTTTTTTTTTTTAAGTTTTGACTAATGATAGTAAAGTAATAAAAAGTAACTATTATACAAATATACTAAAATAGTGTTATATGTATGGCGGCTTTTTGTATGGTAATATATGGAATTTTTTTTTTGAATATTTTGTAATTTTTTACGGTGCTACTTTTTATTTTTTGTTCCTCTCTCTTTTTAACGTTTCATTATTATATTTTTCATGTTTCTGTTTAAAAATGGAAAAAACAAAACAGAGGACGTTCTTCTTTTTTTGTAATTTTTTCCTTGTATTTTTTAATTATTTTATTACGTCCTTATTTCCGATATGAGTACACAATATGTAGTTAAAAATTCAATCATTATTATCATGGTTTATTGTGATATATATACTTATACAGTATAACAGTATAACATCAATGATGATAATATTTTTACCCTGAATTGAAATTATTTGGTTTTTATTAATTTTTTTTTTTATTATTTTCAATATTTTTTTTGAACACCTTTGGGTTTTTTTTTTCTGTCCATTGTTTGGAGAAAAAAAAGAAAAATATAACAGAATGTACATATAGGGAAAATTTAATTTCAAAATTAAAAAATAAAAAAAAAATGTATTGGAAAAAAATATGTGTTTTTTTTGATATTAAACAAAAAAAAATTATTTTCAAAATATTTTCTTGTTTAAAAAGTAAATACAAGTGTTATACGTTCATATTAGAATTAAAGCCCCAAAAATTATTGTGGTACCTATACATACAATGCATATGAGGTTTTTAATACTATACCCGGACATGACCAAAATTTAGTTATTCTTAGATTATGATGTAAACCTAATGTTTTGTATTTTGGAATTGTTTTGAGACTAAGGTTACCAAATTAATTATTTGAAATGGGAAATTTTTTTTTTATAATTTTTCCGAGGTGGATTTTTTTTTCATTTTATTTATCAATAAAACTGATTATAGTATATTTTTTTTTGTAATTCTCATCCCCATTAGCACTATACCCAGGCACTAGACAATTGCAGTTTAACACCTATCTGAAGCCGAGAGGCCTCCATTTGAGTCACAAAACCCCTTCCTAAGCATCTCATTCGTAAGCGAGCCATTGCCTCGCATTCACACATTAAGTGCTGCACTGTTTCGTCGTAATCCAGAGAGAGACGGCAGACCTCGTCATGTGCCTTGTCTACCCTCTTCAGATAGACCATTGAGTGGCAGTGTCCAGTGAGCAGACCCATCAATACCCTTAAATCTTGCCGACCAAATGCGACCAGTTTCTGTCTGACCGGGACCAAAGGAATATGAATATACCTACATACTGCTTAAGAACCCTTATACAACTTATTCTATAATACAAAAATGATCTTCAATATCATTTGGTAACTCTATATTAATAAAAAAATACCATAAGTTTTAATGAAATTATCATACAAAATATTTTTTTTTATTTAAGTATATACAATTAAAAAAAAAAAGGGGGAATAATGACAAATATAACAGTATATTTTTTATACATATTAGACAGTTGGAGGCTAATTTTAATCTTAAAAATAAAAAAGAAAATTAAAAAAAAAAAAAAAACAACGTGCGGGACAGATGTGTATGCTAACATATCTACATTTCACACATACCCATACTATACATGTATATACGTGTATATATGTACCTTTAAAACTATTATTATATATATTTTATTATTAAATTAAAGTTGGAGATCTATTTGGTTATTTTATAATATTTCAATTTTATTTATTATGTCTTTTATATAAATATATAGCAGAGTATATCAGATACAATGAAAGTAGACCATTATTTATTATACGAGTAATGCGCGGTATAATACTTAAGTATGTATAAACTATGATAAGATAAAATAATTACCGTACATACATATAAGTATTACACAATGTATTTATGTACATAATATACATGCTAATTAAATATAGATATATATATACAATTATGCCTATAATATGCAAATATTTATACTATCTATGTGTATATTATGTTTATCGTATATATTACAATATTATTTAGAGTGTATCATCATCCATATGTACACGCATCATCGTACATATTTATATATATATCCTCCTACATGGTGGTAGATAACAAAAATAATAAAGCTATTTCAACTGCCCTATAAAATTGTTGTCATTTTTAATTTTTTTTTTTTTTTTTTTTTTGGGGAAAGAATGCTCTTTTTTACTAATGCCGATCTATAGTTTTATATATCTTTTGCGAATATTTTAAATAATAGTAACTATAGCTAGTATAGTGATTCTAAATAAAACAGTAACGAATAGGAAAAGGGTTTGTAATGGTATTGCTCTTCCAGAGGGCACATAGTTTTATTCACGCTTTTTTTTTTTTTGAAAAAATGTAAAAAAATGAGATACAACGTTTCTTCTCTCACAAATTTATCACAGAATTTACAAACCTATGTTTGTGTCTATGTACGTGCACTATAATATGTAGATGTTGAAAAATAACAACAACAAGAAGAAAATTTAATTTTTTAGTACAAAAGTTGTAAATAAAAAAAAACAAAAATCGTGAAAATATTCAGTTTTTTTTTTTAACTTTTACTTTTATTTTTTATTTGTCTCGTGGCCTCAAAAATAATTTACAAAAAAGAAAAAAAATTAAAATAAAAATTTTAATTTTTTTTTTACAGTGTTTTTTTTTTGTTTTTTTTTTTTTACGGAATTTTGAGGTTTTTTGTATTAATTATTAAAATTGATATTTTTTAACTGACAATTTAAATTACAATTTTTCATACCATAAATATTTGGTTTTAAATGTACATACATACATACATAATATTCATTGTTTATAGGGATATGTGTGTTTGTGTGTCGGTTCGTGAACAGACAATAATTAATGCTAATTTCTTTATATTTTTTTTTAGTTTTTTTTATTGTTTTTTGCAAATTATATTTGTTTACTGATAAAATTTCTTCCTTTTTTCTTGTCTTTTTTTCTTGTTTTTTTTTTTTATTATAGTGATGAATTTTGGAATTAATCTCAATACTAAATTATTACTAAAATTGTATAATGAAGTAAAAATTTGAATTGTTTTTTTTTTCATATTATGAATTTTTTAAACAAAAGTTCGGAAAAAAGGATTAAAACTACAATATCATACTAATAATTTAGATTTAGAGGCATTGATTAAAATATTTAAAAATTTTTTAGTAAAAGTTTTCATTTAGACAATTTTCATTTCAATAAAACAACTTGATTGATAGTAGCTATTGTCTCCATTATTATCTTTTTTCTGCATATTGTCTCGAAACGTGTGTACTAACGAATGTAACTGATTATGTGACCTGCTTTTATAAATCCATTCATATATAGAATAATTTTGGATTTTAATAAAAAAATTTAGAATATTGTGTGCTTAATTCCTGTAAAAATAGACTAAAATTCTGGCTAATCATCGGAAGTTTTTTTTTTAAATTGTTATACAGTATAACAGATAATAGTATGTCTTATATTTAACAGTTTTCGACTAGATCCGATCCGAATTCGATTTAGTATAATGCTTTTTTTTTTGCAATTTAGTCTCAAATTTTGAAAAAATTTATTATTTAAAATTTTTGTGAAAATTGTTTAAGAGTTGTTTATACTGCTGACACACATAAAATATGGCTATTTTGTAATATCAATATAACACTCTTAATGTTACAATATTAAACATCAGTAACAGGCACGTACATGATAAGAATTCAAATTTTGATTGTTGTTAGAAGTTTTTTATACAAAAATTTTAAAAATTAAATTGTCAAAATTTCGACTATTTTCGGCATTAAATACAACAATTAATTCAATATAGGAAACTGCAATTTGAAAAAATTGTTAATAACATTATTAGTTACTATAGAATGCTCTGATAGACAAAATTGCTATTGTGAATTACAATATTGGACTATGAAACATAGTAATGATATTGAGTTTAAAATACATTTAATGTTATGATATAGATGACACACATTTAATATTGAGCTAATGTAGAGAATTATAATAATATCGATGTAATATCGGTCGGTCAATAGAAAATTAAATAAAATATTATGAATAAATCGAATTAGACGCCTGTTTCAAATTTATTTACAAATTATTTATATTGGAAATTAGAATAAATTTAGAACAGATTTAAGAGCATACATTCCCATTTTTCCTGAATCTAAGATGCACAAATCTATTGTAAATTCGAATTATAAATCAGCTAACATCTTATACGACAGCTATTCTAACATCTTATAAGTTAGTGAATAAATGACGCAAGATAATTTTTCTTTACATGTAAAACAACACGCAAACGTTATCTGTACGTCCAACAAAATTATTGTAATAAGTTAAAACTGAAACAAAATAAGAAATTTTTATCTTAATTCTGGGTGACGGATCATTATTCAAACAAAATTACAATGTTAATTTAGATTATAAAATTAAAACAAATAAGACTTTATTTTTTTAAATATTTTCAAGTCTTATTCATTCTTATTTTTAATAAAACTAAAATGGTACTCTCAAGAATATAGTTTTAGTGTGGCATAGTTCCAAAAATACAAGTTTCATTGTTTAAGTTTTACAAAAAAAAATTTTTTTTTTTTGTTTAATTTTAAGTCATCGCCAGTACTGTTGCTTTAATAACAAATTTTAAATTTTTCCTATTAAAATTGTAAAATTCCGTATGTGTATAACAGTGTATAACAGTATAATATGTACAACGTCTACGTTTTTAATTTTCTCACTATACATTAAGTATGTATGTAAGTATGTTGAAAAAATGTAAATATAATCTTATCAAAATCAAAATAGATCAAATATCTTTTACTTATTTACATGATTTTTGTTATACAAAAAGATAAAAAAACGAAGAACTTTAGTTTTGTTTTCTTATTTCTGAATCATTTTAATAATTTCGTTTTCGCTGTTATTTCGAAAAAAATCTTATATACTTGGCAATATACGTGAAAAATAATCTTCTCCTCTATTTGCTTAAACAACACAGTCTACATACGATAAAAAAAATTTTTTTTCTTTTGGCTGATTTTATTTTTGGAACAGTGACTTACATAAAGAAAAGGTAAGTGAAAATTGTAGGTATTTTTTTTATATTAAATAAACAAACGAACAGGTACAAGGTATTATTCATTTTTTAAAGCCGAAAAAGAACAAAAAAAAAATTTCCTATTTTGTTTTTTTCTTATGAAAATTTTGACATTTTTTGACAATTACTACAACTTTATTATCTCTTGTTATTATTAAAAACAATCAAAAGAAAAGTACTTATACGATTGTGAATAACGTTAAATTACAAGAAAAAAAAAGCACAACTATAATTTTTATCTTTTATTTTTATTTTTTGAAACTGAGATGTCCAGACAGACATTTTATAATTACGTGATTACGATATGTTTATTGTACGTGCTTAAAGAAAGAGATGGCTCCGCTGCACCTTAAATTTTGAAAAAAAAAAAAATATTTTTTTAAAACTTGGTTTAATTTAAGAAATGATGGGGCTGTTGGTTTTGTTTGACTTAAAATATAATATTGGATTTGAAACGTTTTAAGAAGATGCGCAAATTATAACAGTTTTGTAGATCTTAGAATAATAAATTTCTGCCTGGTATTTGCGACGGCTATTGTTCCTTAGTAAGAAATAAGGGAAATTTAATGTTTAATTAAATATTTGGTGTTTAGTTGCCAAGTAACACAAAAATTTTACTGACCCGATATGTCTCTTGTTCTTGTTTACTTCAGTTTTAAAATAAACGTACTGCTCTCTTCCGATTTTAACGAGGTTGCGACGCTGGTTTAATTATGGTGTTCTGTCGTAACAAATAATCGTTTAGTGTGATAAAATGAAGTTTTGGGTGTTTTTTTGAATCAGTATAATAGTTGAACGTTTGACATAAAATTTCGGCAATTATTCTTATCAATGGGAAATAACTCTTTATAACAATAATAATGAAAAAATTGATTTTGATTCCAGGCATACTCTTAATATTTGTACTATTAGTTCTAAATTACAATACAGTTCGAAATGAGACAACGATTTTTGGAAAAAATCACCAAAATTTTTTTCTTGTCTTTATTTTTTCCGCTCTCTTCAATTCCCTTAGAAAATTTGATTTCATCAACCATAACAAGGCCGGTAAATCAATCTGAACTTATTAAGAGAAAGAAAATTTAAAAACGGCTCATCGGAAAATTAACTTACTCCTTACCTCTTACATTTCATGACAAGAAGAGGAAGAAGACGTCTTACATCGTCTATAACAATTAACAACAAGTTAAAATTTTTGTTGGAACTATTAGTAGAACAATTTGTTCACTATACCCTCGTCGCTAAATTAACTACACACATTCAAATTCTCATATAATCCCATCTTTATATTTTTGTTTAATTTTTATATCTTCGGATGTTTTGTACTATAAAAAATGTAAACCCCATATTTCACTTTCGGTGTACTAATTTAATGGTTTGTTCTTTTTCTGATCTTTACTTTGGTGGATCCAAAAACAAAAATCTTATACAGAAAAAAAAAAAGCAAACATCCGTCCAACAGAATTTTTTTTTTTCTTTTCCGATTTTGTCATTATCATTTTGTACATGCAAACACAACATGAATAAGGAGCAATATAATGAAGAGCAAGAAATAAAGGTGTTGAAAATGAAAAGTTTTCAAAATTAAAATTAAAACACTTAATGTTACAACTTATGTGAATGTTACAAGGGAGAGAAAAAGAAAGCAGAACATAAAATTTGTTATCCGTAAGATCGTGTCAAAAATTTTTGATTACTTTATTCTTCCTTTTTATGTATTAAAGAAAAAAATGTGTCCTATTTGGTTTCTTTCTGTTGTACCGTCTCTATTTCAGTGGTATATTCCTTTAAAAATGATCTTTTTTTCAATTCTGATTCATTCTTGAATCTCAGATCTTTTCAGGTCTGATTTCTCAATTTATTCATTTCAATTTTCATTTATTTACATGAACGACTGAGGACTTTTTAGGAGGACTGATTCGAAGGACTTTTGGACACGTAAATTGAATAACTAATAATGGGAGGACAAAACAAAAGACAACATTTTAAAACTCAAGGTGACAAGAACGGATATAAGAAAAGAACATACAGAAAAAAATATCCGTTTGCTTGTACATTGTGTTCCACGTGTTTAATGCGCTAGCTCGCAATGAATTCAGTTGCATAATGTTTTCATTCCATTTCTTAGAACAATATTAACAATTATAAAGTTATACTAATCCTAAATTCAGATAAAGGAGAGAATGATTGCTTATATTTCTTTGCTTTCCGTTTTCATAAAGGCTAGCCACATAAATTGAGAAAAAAATTATGAAAAAAGAAAAAGTCATTTAAAAGGAAGACAGGAAGAAATTTCTTTTCATTTTATTCTTCTTTACTTATTTGTTTCCCCCGTTTATTTTAAGTTGTCGGCGGCAAAATTTAAATACGCGACTTAATTTCTTAAACATGCAATTAAAACATATAAAGAAAACTACTTATTTATATGTAGTCGTTTCTTCTTTTCTTTGTACCATAAATCTGTTTTTCTATAAAAAAAATCTATAAATGGCGAGTATTTTAGATTTCTTATGGGCTTTCAACACAAAAAATTTTACCCATACTTTTACATATTGATATCAAAATGCGCATATAAATGAATATTACATATTTATACGTACATAAATTCATTAACAAAATATAAGGAATTAAGGATACTTTTTATAGATTTAGGGATTAGAATATTATAAGATTTATATTGAAATAAATAGCACGGACAATTTGGTCAGGGGGTTTCAAATTACGTTTCATATTATTTTCATATATAAAAAATAATGAAATTATATTTTGAGATTTTCTAATTTTTTTTTTTCACACTTTATGCGTTCTTAGAATAAATAATAATGTACACATGTTTATGATTTCCGGTATTATGGTACTCGTATATAGTTTGGTATTTATATTTTGGTGGATACTTATTTGAATTAGTTGTATGTGTGCATGTAATAATAATTTTTTGGAATATCCTGTTTCAAATTATAATAATTTTGTATTTATTAAAGGAAAATATTAAAACATTCAAAAGATATCAATTTATTATTATTGGAAAATAGAAGCAGAATTAATTATTATGAAAAAAATATAGATAGAGAGAAATTTTAGTAGGTGAATGCTTAGGCATTGTACTATTCAATAATATTTTTATATTGAAATGAAAATTATATTTAGAAAAATGCAAGAACTTATACTAAATTTCTAAATTTTTTTCCTTTCTAACTTTTTATATTTCACAAATGATTTAATAGAACTTGAATGCCGAATTATATTTTGAAGTTGAACTTAATCAGAAATATTATAGTTACTTCCAATAATTTAAATCAATTCCTATAAATTTTTGAATTACTCCTGGACAGCTATAATTCAGTGATAATTTGCTTACTCATGCATATTCTTAAATGTATTTATTTAGACTTATATAAATGAGTAATTCAATTATGTAACACAGTGTACAAGTAGCCCTTTTTTAAGGTTACATAATGCTCTATTCATTTCATTGAATAGAGAATTTGATACAAACATTTTGGAGCTTAATCTGTGTACGTATGCAACAATTCAATAGTTTTTATGATGAATCTTTTTTAATTTTTTCAGTAATATTTAATTAATAAGCAAAAAAAATAGAAATAGTTATTAAAAACTTACGACTAAATGATCTAAATCCAGCATCCTCACTTGTTGATAACATTTTAATATTTTGATATTTTTGATAAATTCTATTAAAATGATAAATTTTATAATTTCTCCAAAAATCACACATTTATAAAATTTTATTTATATTTATTGATTAATAAAAATCCTTGTTTACTTGATTTGAAAATTAAAGAAATTAAAATTTTAAAATTATGTATATATAAAATTTTTTTTCCGAAAAACAAAGTTCTTATATATTTAAAAAAAATTGTTTAGTTTTCTTTTATAATTCTTAAATTTTTTTCTGTGTCAGCTAAGAATTTTTAAAATTATTTTTTTAAATCGTTTCATCTTTTAATTTTCAATATTACAAATTTTGTAATTCGCAAAAAATATTCTTGTTATTCATTCATTAATGTGTACAAAATTATTGGGATTTGGAAATTTTGAAAAAAAATTCATAAATTTTTTATAGGAAAATTTTTATTTTATTGAAATCACTTTATTTAATCAAGGATAATCTAGGATAATTTAGGTTAGTTTTTTTGTTATATTAAAAATTTTCAATGTCAATATTGAAATTTTATTATAATTTTAATAAAGCATGAATTCATTTGACTTATACATTATGGCACTCAATATTCTAATAATAATTTTTTAATAATCCTTTTCAAATTGTTATACAAAATTTTAATAGTGTATTTGAAATTTTAATAATATTCACATTTAATATAAAATTTTTAGAGGAATATTTTATATTTAGAATAGTTCTCTGCTAATTATAAGAATTAAGTTTTTTATAAGTAGTCAAGTAGAATTCATAGAAATCTTAAGTTAATAATAATTATTTTTATATTAAAATCAAAAATATTCCAAATTAAATATTATTTTTTACTCAAAAACAAATTCCAAATTATTTTTCAATTCAAATTTTCAATATAGTATTCGTAATTTTTCACATATTTTAAACTCTAATATTATTTTCTGTGATTTTAAATTTTTTCCAAATTCACAATATTTAAAAATTATTTAATAAATAAGAAACTTATATATAATTAATTTATTAAATCCAAACTTATTAATAGTAAATAAAAAATTCTGGACAAAATTTGCAAATAAAACGAGAAAAATTTTGAAAGACCGTCTTTAATATTTTCCGATTTAATTCTTTCTTATTATTTAATTGCGTTTATATACACACAAGTACCTATATAGGTACATTAATATTATTTATAAAGTTCAAATTAATTCTATATATATATATATATATAAATATTTTTATTTATATATATAATACTCTTATGTCTTTATCATTTCACATCTGATTAATGAATGAGATGCCCACATGTTCAAATATAAGACGAAGGGATCATCTTTTTTAATACAAAAAAAAAACAAATCAGAAAAAAAACATGAAAAGAAAAAATTCCTTTTTCTCCAAAAATCAGAAAAAGCAAAAAAATAAAAATCATCGATATTCACATATGTATACATACATACATTTATAAAATATGCACGCACATCTACACATATTATAACAGTATATTATTCACCATATTATTCAAAGATACTAGAGTATAACAGTTGTTTTTTTTTTTTTCTTTTTCTTACTCTTCACATTTTTACAATCCTTTTATCTCTTTCTTTAAACTTTTATATACTTTTTGAAACAACGGTAAAAAATTTTCTCATTATTTTGTTTTTTAATTCTCTTTTTTAATATTTTCCTTTGAAAATCAAAATATTAATAAAAAAAACCAAAAAAAAAAAAAAAAAATCTAATGCAAATTACAAAAATTTACAATTGAACTGACGTTATTAAACAAAACCAAAAAAAAAATTAATTCCGAAAAGGATAATTATGCGATGACGGTGAATTTAGAATAAATAAAAAAAAAAAATTTTTTTTTTTAACACAAAAATCAAGGTATGTTTTTTTTTTTGTTTCTTCTTTTTACCTTTAACAACTTTGAGAGTTCAAATTTAATTTCAAATAAAAAAAAAAATGCACAATATAAACACACACAAGAAGAATGCACAAAATCAAAAAAAAAAGAATTATGTTTAAGGTATTGTCAAAAAAAAATTATGAGAGAGAGAGAGAGTGATTTTCGATGGTCACCCCTCAACAATCCGTAATGGACTAAAATTGTCTAATCTCAAAACGAATCATTGTACCTTTCTCAGGCTAAAAACAAAAAAACAAAAAACAAACAATTCCAAACTGTTTTTTTCTCATTTTATTTTTCTTTTTTTGTTTTTTCTTCTGATTTCTGTTAGTATTTTTTTTGCTGCTGTCGCTTTCACTGTTCTTGTTGCTGTTGTTGTTATTGCTTTATATTCCGTTTTTTTTTTTTTGCCTTTCCTTATATATTTTTTTTTTTGTGTTGTGTTTTCTTGTCTCCTTCCCTTTTTTATGTTATGCTTATGAGTTCTTTTTTAACTACTCTCAGTCTCAACAAACTAACTCTACTCAAACTTTATTTTATTATTAGTGTGATTATTTGTGTTTTTTTTTTTTTTTTGAAATTTTCATTTTCTTTTTCAAATTTTTCTCTCTTAGTTTCTTGGTTTTTCATATTTTTTCAATTTAATTTCTGTTTTTTCTTTTTTAGTTTTATTTCTTCAGAATTGTGTTAGTATTTCATACTATAACAGAATTTACATTATTTTATGAAAGGGAATAGAGATTTTATATAAAATATAATGTTATTGGCACTGTTATGTTAGTGCTATGTAAGTTTTTATAACAGTAACAGAGAAGAGTATACTATTATGTGTTTTTATGAGTAAATTTTAGAATTTTTGTTTTTTTTTCTTAAAAAATTTTTTTTTTGAAATGAGGAGGGTATATTGTGATAATGTTGATAATTTTATATACTATAATAGTGATAGTAATGATGAAGAGGATGGTGATGATGATGTTGATTATTTTATACTAGTTCTATTCTGTTTATATTATGTAGAAAATAACTAAAATATAGATAGTTTTAATTTATAGTTTTGTTATTTTTAATTTTGTAGAATAAAATGTGTAGAGTTAGAGAGTTTTTAAACTTATGTAATACAAAATGTTTATGGTTGTATTGAGATATAATAATAATCTATGCAATAGGTGGTAACTGTTGGTTCTATTATAATAGCAAAAAATATAAGATGAGTCCGAGAAATATTAATTGAGAAGAAGATTAGAAAAAAAATAATTAATTTTCTTTAAAACTAAAATTTGATTGTTAGAGACTTGAAATTTTCCTTAATATTAGTAGAATAATTATTTAATTATAATTGTAGTATTAAGTGAAATCTATTAGATAGGAGATGTAAAAATTAAATTGCATGTAATTAGTTAAATAGCAATAATTTTAAAAAAAATTTTAGAAATTCGTGTTAAATTAACCAGTCATAGTCTTTACTTTTAGAATATATCTAAGGGTATTCTGTTTTACCAAAGCTCACAGCAATTATACGACTGTTAATTGCTTAAAATTTAGAATTCTTTCGGAGACTCGCAATTTTGTTCTCAATATTAATATGAAGCATAACCTTATTTTGGAATTTTTTTTTTTTACCATGCTTTCATCCCGATATTGGACAGACTTTGGTTATCTAATTGTATACAAGGACATTCACGTTCTATTGTGATAGATTTTAAAAAATAATTATAAATAGATGAAGAGGGATTTCAAGTTAAAAGAACGTTAAAATATGAAGTTTTTCTCAAAATGTAAATGTACAAAATTTATGCAATATAATTGTGCTTATTATAATTAATTATAATTAATTAGAAAAAGGACATTACAAGTATAATCTAATTTTCATAATGTGGTCATATTTATACCTACATGTATAAAAGATTTATTTTTAAAGAACACAATATTTTTTAAAATTGAAATGACTAACATGAAATTTAAGATATGAGACAGAATGTAGACTGTAATAAGTACTTACAATTTCTTTAACAGGAAAAGATGGAAAACAAAAATCAAACAATATTTGCTTTATTTGCCAGGATTTCAAGAGAATATTCTTAACATTGTAGAGAATAATAAGAGAAAAATTTTTGGTTGTAGTTGTAAAATATTAGAAATTTTGGAAAGAAAAGTGAACAGAAAATATTTTCGAAATTTTTTTTTGTTCTAATCTTATATTTTTTAGAAATTTCCATAAATAAGACACTGTAAATATGAAGATTCTTCTGCATTATACCGTTAAAATTCTTAAATGCATTAAGATATTCTATGAATTACAAATATTGAAATTTTTCATAATGTGAGTACTAGTCAACGCTGAAAAATGGGAGGGAAAAAAATTTTTCTTTTAGTACAATATTTAAAATGGTTTTGTTGAGAAACAAAAATACTAAATAAATCTAAGTTGAGAGAATTTATGCTTTATGAGTTTTGTCCTTTTATTTTCTTAAAGAAAATGTTTAATTTTTTTTTTATAAAGGATTTGATTTTTATTATAAACAGTTAACAGATTGTAAAATTTTCCATAGAATTTAGAAATTTTCCTATTTATATTATGTTTATTATTTAATGTGGGAAGAGAAAAGTAATGCAAAATGAGGAAAATTTTTATATTTTTTATGAATTTTATATTGTTAGAGTAAATTATATACGTAAATATCTATAATAAATTATGGGAATATTCTCATATAGACCATTTTATAATATGTTGTCGTTTTTTTTTTATTAACGGGTGATTTTTTTGCTCTTTCATTTACCATATACTTATTTTTCGCTTCTTGTATGAGACTTGTAAACGTGAAATTGATTCTACTTAAATATTATATTTTGCAATATAGAGAGACTGCCGCCCGAACAGTACTTCTAAATTATATTAAATATTTTAATTAAATTCTTGTTTTTAATTAAATTCAGTACTTCTAAATTATTTATTAAGTATTTAAATTAACTATTCGAATTTTTTGCGATACTGGCGCCCGAACACTACTATTTTATTTTTTGGAGGTACTGGCGCCCGAACACCTCTTTGAAGTCATAATCAAGTTGAAATTAGATAACTATATTGAATGCATTATTAAAGATTCCGTTCGGAATTAATTTCACATTTTAAATTTCACAATTAGTCGCCCATTTTGTTGAATGTAATTGCTTTAGGAATTCCTTTCTTCTAATGTAGGTGCGAAATATTTTTGTTTTAATTGATCATTTGGCAAGAATATTGCAGTTTTGGAAAACAATATATGAAATACGTGAGAATTCTTAATAATTTGGAAATTGAATTATTCGAGGCGTAAATAAGTAGAAATTCTGTCGTGATTAAGATTTACATGAAATTATATTTGGAAAATAAATGAAAATGATTGCTTTTCCAAATCAAATAAAAATTATGTGCAAAATTTCAAATTTTTTTCTTCAATGCTCAAAAACTGAATTCTTAAGAAAGTCTCCCATTCATTATGGGAAAATTCAATTTAAGCAAAAATTTCAAAAATATAAACTTATAGTGTGTGTTTAGTTTAAATAACTGTTGAATAATAATGATGCGTTTAATTAAATTACATTAAGAGTGTGTAAATTTAAATGTGATTCACTTTTGCATTTTGTTATACAATAGAAGGTATGGAAACGTTTTTACCTAGCATTTTAATTTTTTTTTCTTTTATATTTATTTTTATACACACAATGAAAAGATTTTTTAATAGGTACTTCTTTTCTAAATTTTCTTAGATTCTACTAGCAAATTCAAATGTTTGTAACAAATTTTAATAAAACATGTGAAGAGTTAATCTTAAGAAAGTTGAAAGTGCATTAATATAATGCAATTTTTTTTGTATTTCTTTTCCTTTCTTTTTTGAGAACTACTCATATTAAAATAAAAGTGTAAATGATAATTTGCTTTCTTTCTTTTCTTGTGATAATTTCTTGTTTCTATATTTGAACAATTATTACATAATTTGTTTTTGTATTTGTTAATGTGAAAAGAAGTATAAAAGTTAATATGGAAGTAATGAAAAGAACAACGCACATATACTAAATTTAAATATTATTTTAAATAGAACAGAAAAAAGGATAATATTACACATAATATTAGCTGACTATATGCCAAGTTGAATGTTTTTGTGTAGAAAAGTTTTGTTTTAGCATAATTTTGAATTTTTTAATTTTCTCCGCATCAAAAGAGATTTTGAAAATGAGCAATGGAATCAGCGTTCCCACTTGGATACAATTGTATCCATTTGGATACATTTTTGCTTTAAATTTGAGCTTGGATACAAAGATACTCAAATCTGCTAAAATGCCGAAATTGGCTACATTTTAAAATTTTACTGAAATATGGATACATTTTTTTTCAAACACTAAATAAATATAACAAGACAGTTAAAATGCTGCTAATATTAAATCGCGAAGTTGCTTTATCATCAATAAATGTTATTTGCTGGCTATTCTAAGCAGGTTTCCGAATTTTTTACAAGAAAGTAAAAAAGATACTTTATTAACTGCCTCTTCCTGTATTCAAATTTAGAAAATTCATACAAGAACGTACGAAAAATATTTTAGTGTTAGCTAGATGTAATAGAAAATGCATTGGATGTACATATTTTTTAAAATTTGTCCGTTTTCATGGTCAATCGTCTTTACCGCATAGTTCAACAACTACAGAAGGCATATATACATATTTTTTTTCTGACCTTAACTTTCACATTTAAAATATAATAGAAGTTGTATGTGATTTCTTAAAGAATTTAGTATAAATAACAAAACTCATATTGTGGAATAAAGCAAATTAATATTAATTATGGGTTAATTTGTACAAAATAAGACGACTTATTATAATAATGCTATTTTACGAGGTTGGATACATTTTGGATACATTTTTTTCTCGAAATTGGATACATTTTGTTTTTTCCGAGTGGGAACACTGAATGGAATTTCAAAACAAAAATTGCTTTAATACAAAATTAAAAATAGTTTAATATTAAATTTTAATTCGATAGGGGTTATAATGGGTCATTGTCTTATTGGCGAACACGGTAGAAGGATGAGCCACCCTGCAAAAAATCTCCGCATGAGCTGCTGTGACGAGGAGGAGGAGGAAACGGTAGCGCATTTTCTTTTCTCACGTCCGGCTTCCACAGGGTAAAGGTTTTTGAACATCTTCAGCTAGTTCTCGTGATGGCGGGGAATTTTGTAAATCCGGCGGTGTTACAACGGGTCTTACTGGCCTATATGTATTATACAGTAGCCGCGTCGTACCCAACTATGTGTACCCAACATAACCTTGATATTAAAAATGATTTTGTAATTTTGTTAAAAAAAAATTTTTGTTCATCCAGGTATTTAAGATTTGAGGGTTTCATTCGTTTAATTGATTTGAGGTAACGGAATATACTATCAAAATTCATTGTATTTAATTTGCTTTTTACAATGCCAATTACATATGAATTTTGCTTTGAGTCATTTCAGTTATATAGTCGTAAATTTTCGATCTCAAAAACGACTTAAAACGATATTGTATTCTTTACGAATTTAAACGATTTCGAAATGATCTTGTAACGAATTGGCACGAATATTTCCGTTATTATCATAAATCTCGTGAAAGTTTCAAAATTTTTCAAAAAAATTATGACTATTACAAACACTTCTGCCAAGATTTCAAGAAAAACAATAAAACAAACCGAAACATAAAATAGTTCAAAAAAAAAAATTTACAGTTATATTCTTTTTGAACTTACCGTAAATTTTTTATTATAAATATAGAATATTCTGAATTATTATTGTTGCAAGTAGTTATTGTTGCTTTTAAGAAACTATTATAAAAAAAAAAATCAAATTGAATATTTTAAAATGAATGATAGAGTGAGATGGAAATTTAAAAAAAAATATGGTAATAAAAACAATATTATCGCTATTCTCTCTTTCTCTCTCTCTCTCTCTCTCTCTCTCTCTCGTTTATATACACTACGCTAATATTTTCTTTTATTAAATTTTTTTGTTTTGTAGACCTAAAACATAGTTATATAAGTAGTTGCATATTTCAGTATAACAGTAGTGTAAAATAAATTTATAGTTGTTTTTTTTTTTTTAGATTTTTTAAGGGTCGCAGTTTTTTTTTTCTTAATTTAATTTTTGTTTTTTAATAATAATCACCGTGGCGTGTTTTTTTTTTTTTTATTTATTTTTTTTAAAGAAAACTGCGTATGTACAGCTATTGTAATTTTTTATGTTATTCTTATTCTTTTACTTTTTTTTACATTTTATATCAAGAAATAAAATATTAGAACGAGATTGAAGAAGAAGAAGAACAAAAAAATCTACGGGTACAAGGATAATAAACAAGGGAAGAATTCAAGTTTTTTATGGTTATTTTGTATTTTTTTTTGTTCCTTTCCTCAAGAAATCTCTAAAATTTAATATGATACAAGAAGTTTTTTTTATGATATTTTTCTTTTCTTTTTAAATATCCTGTTTTTTTTTTTGACGTTTTTTAGCCTAGGATGTCGTAATTTCAGGATGCAACAGTATAATATAGTAATATCCTCTATATATATACATATATATCACATATACAAGCACATATATACAATTTATAAAATAATGTGATGTTATGGTATAAATTTGATATTTTTCATGTTCTGTTCTGTTTTTTTAATTTTTTAATTCGGAATATCATTGACTAGTAAGAGATTTTTTGATATCTTGAAAAAAAATTTAGGATTTTTATTTCATAGGATATGATTAAATAGTTATACATGCATATCACATACAATACCCACAAACACACACATTTGTATATAGAATATACCAAAATTGTATTTGTATTTGTAAAATTTCAATTCTATTATAATTCAGATTTTACGTTTTTTACTGACATCCTTATACCTATTGTTTATACAAAGAAATTGTAAAAGAACAAAAAATATTCAGGGTCCAGAAAATCCTTTCCTTAGGGGTAAAAAATTGTTTTTTATTCTATTTTCTTATTTTTTTAATTTGAAAAAAAAAAAAAAGAATTGTGACTGATGGTTTTTTTATTTTATTTATATAATAATTGTATGTTATTTCAGGTATATTTTTTATGCTACCTGGATTATTTTTTTTTTCTATTTTTATGGGGAATGAAAATGTACAGTGGTTTTTTCGGGTCCCTCATACAAAATATACCAAAATATAAGAAAAAAAAAATATGTTTAATTCATCACGCATGCATCCTTCCTGTGATATTATCAAAATTTATATATATGATATATATATGCATATAAATATGTACATATATATTCGAATCTATGTGTATATCAATAGTAAGTATATATGTATGTTGTTCATATTAATGCGAATGTGATTTATATAATATATACAATGATTTTTAATCCTTTACTTTGATTGTATTAGAGCATCTGGAAATTTAGTCATATGCTATTATTTTTCATAATATATGTATGTATATATTTTGTATGTGTGCAATAAAATGCTTAAATATAAAAGTCGAAACTTATGCAATATATAACAAAATTATGGAAAATATTAATTTTAAATTTATAGAAGAACAATTTTGAATTTCAAATTCAAAATTTTTTCCATCTTAAACTCGGCCTTTTTCTAAATTGGTTGAATAGTGGCCAGCGTCATATTTTCTTTTCAGAGCTCTATCAGAGCTCATTCTAAATAAGTGTCCCGCCCAGCGTAGTCTTTGGGCTTTTATATACCCAACAATGTTTTCATTTCCAATTAATTCCATCAGTTCGTGGTTCGTTCTAATTTTGTATTCGTCATTTTCATTTCTTTTCGGCTCAAATATTTTTAAAAATATTTGCAAATTACTCTGTCACAATTATAGCATTTGAATATTTTCCGTAAAAGTTGCCAAATTAAAGATAATATCACAATAATATAGTTCACATTATGGGGAATATTATTAAATTTATTGAATTTTTACTAAACATATATCCCATTTTATGTTTGCAATTAATAAGACCTACAAATTAATCAGAATAAAATTTAAAATTTCTACCGATGCCTAAAATTATGCAATTTAGTATTGTTATTAATATTGTGTTATATTTTTCAAAGATGACATTTTCACCTGGAAAGATATAGAGCTTTACAGATCTAAAGCATTAAAACAAATAAAATTTTCCAAATATTAATTATAGTTTTATAGTATATTAAAAAATATTAATTATAGAATCGAACAGAGTTAGCACGTACACATAACGCCTTTAGTTATGCAAATTTTCAAAATAAATTCTGTATAATTTTGATCTTATTAACGGAACACTTTATATGTACTAATTTGTTTATTGTTTATGTTTACTGTTTATTGTGCTGAGAACATTTTTAATAATTGAAGAATTTCACTTTTGAACGACATAACATCATATAAGGAAAAAATTTAACTTTTCCATAAATATTAAAGAGCCACAGTCAATATTAATATTAAATTATGAAGAAAAATATAATTAAATTCCCAAATTCTTAGCCAAGGATCTTCGTACATAATAGCGCGAAAAAATAATTTTCAAAACTAATATATTCAATTATAATTACTATAATAATATATTAAAATTAGAGAAAAAAAAAAGATAAATGCAAAGGAAATAATGCCGACCCATGATTTAATTTTTTTCTTCAATTTTTTCTCGTTTACTGTGAACAGAAAATTACCTAAGAGAGCCTTAGAAAATCTCGATTTTCATCAAAATTCTTTTTTTTATTATTTTTTTTTTTTTGTTTCAAATGGCATTCAGATTTATTCTGAATATCATAGGTATAAAGGCAATCGAGCCACTTTTTAAGGAAATTCTGAATTTTTTTTTTCCATTTTTTGTGTTTGCTATATTTTAAACCCTCGGTTTTTTATGTGTACGACGAAAATTTTTAAATAGTAAAAAAATAAAAAAATGCAAGAAGATTCATTGAAATCCCTTAAGAAAATAAATTTTGTGTTCATTATAGATTTTGAATTTTTTTCTATTTTTTTGCTTTTTTATTTATTCTTTTGTACCGGTTGATATTCTTATTTTATTAAGAAATTCTTCTTATCCCCTGAAAATGCATTTCTTAAATAAAAAACTAAAAGAAGAAAACAGTCTATCTCCTATTAATATTAGATTATGTACCTATACACCTAAATCAATAAAGACAGGCATAATGTAGTAAAGAGAGATAGTTGATAAAGTAACGGTATTTTTTATGCAAATATTTTTTCTTTGCATTTGTTTTTTATTTGCTTTTTTCTCTCATTTCTCTTTTTTTTTATTACATTTATAGTTTTTTATTCGAGACGAAATAAAGAGGAAAAAATGACAGAGAGAAAAGAGAATGAGTAAGAGGAAGAGAGGCAAAGAGTGAGGGAATGATAGGAAAAAAAAAAACAAGAACATAAAAATATGACAATGTAGAATATTTTGGTTGCATATCCTGTCTTAAGGATAATAGAATTTTCGTTTAATTTTAATTTTTTTTTTTTTTTGATTTTTTGATATTTTTGTTTTATGACCCTAATTTTTTTTTATTTTGGTTCTTTTATTAAATGAATAATTTTTTTTTATTATTAAAATTATAATTTTTTTTTTATAATAGAATATTTATTTTTTAACAGTTATACATAGGTGTATAGGTAAATATTAAAAAAAAAATATTTAGTTTCATACGCAACTGGTAAATTATTAAAATAATAGGAAAGAAAAAAAAAATAAGGGAGACAGAATTTGATTTTTTTTTTTAGGGGTAGAAATTTCCCAGGATATCATTGGCACTATGTTATCATACATACATACATTATGTTAAACATAATATTCAATAAAGAATCTACTATTAAGAAAATTCAATTTCGGAGTGACGGAATTTAAGTTCTAACCCTAACGGTTAAAATCTACGGTAAAAAAAAACCAACAACAAATATAATGTGCAATTGTGTTTGTGAAAAAAAAATAACAATTTTAATATGCAGTTAATAAAACAAAAATTCATAAATAAGATGCTAAAATGTTAAAGGTTAAAGTATTAGTGTTACCGAGCGTTATCGATTAATTGAAACAATAATTAAGCAGATTTGTAATCTGAATTCCCCCCAACGTTTGTGAATTTCAAATTATTTGCTACTAAGACCTAAAATATTTGATTACGCTCCCAATATAGAAGTGTACAGTGTCATGTTGCCTCAACATTCGTTCAAAACTTATGTGATCATTTCAGATATTTTGCTATCATAACTGCTAACGCTTCCATTGGCCCGATTTTATTAAATCAATATTTGGAATAATACCCTGAAATCAGAATTATATAATAATACTGCATTAATGCAGAATTCAGTTTACAAATGCCAATTGTATAGTATTATTACAATTCTGACGTCAGGACACAAATATCATTAGAAATAAAAAAATTAACAAGAATCAAAAGATTGGATTTAATTACAACATCGTCATAGATGATTGTAACCCATAAATTTAAAATCGAAATTATGGCCATTAGATCTGAGGTAATAAAAATCTAGAATTTTCTAGAAATTACGAAAATATTACGTTTAACATTGTCTTTATTTTCTAAACTGATGGTAACCCTAATATTTTTTTGCAATTACAATTTCAGTTAAAAAAACCAAAAATTCTTTTTTTCATCTGAATCTTTTAACTAACCGTTGATTTAGAATAATTTATAAATGGAATAATTTATATTTTTTGATCGTATTTTAACTAAAACTTGTACTTATAGAAAAAAAAATATTTTTTTTTTTTGTTTTCCACTAAAATTTTAAGGATTTTTAATGAGCAAACTGTATAAAAAGGAAACATTGAACCAGAAAAAAAATTAGGTTTTTTTGAGTGTTCAACTGATATTAAGTTTTTCTACGCACATTTTTTTGGACTAGAAAAGAAGGTTTCAACAGAGCAAGTTTTTTTTTTTTTTGAATGTCCACAAAAAAATTTAAGAAATTTTTTCATCCCGAGTTGCTCATAACCAATGAACTTCGAGGTTTCACTCTTTTTCAAGATAAAAATTTGGTTTAAAAGTGTTTGGATGCTTTTTTATTGTTTGTAATTTTTTTGTCCTGCACTTTTATCCTTTAGAAAAGAAAGACAAAAAAAACTAGAAATTTTTGTAAAAAAATTAATTGAAAAATTTACGATTAACTTGTGTTGTTCTTTTCATATAAATTTCATAATAATTAAGTAATTTTTTTCCTTTCTAGCTTCGTGATTGTTTGGATATCGCTGCCAAAAAAAAAAAATTGTAAAGATCTTCAGTTAATTTTGAATACGAATCTCGTTTAACGGAAAATTTAGTGCAGAGAGGAAAAAACTCTTCGCAATTACCTTTAAATTTATCGAAATCTATTTGGTAAGAAAAATTTTTTTTTTTCGAATATTTTAAAGTAAGTAAAAAAAAAATTTGAAATTTTAAATATAAAATTAAATGTTGCTGAAAATTCAGAGAGAATTTTGTGAGTCAAAAATAAATCTTTCTAAATCATATGGCAATATTAGTAGATAAGAGATAGTAGCTGAATTTTGGGCTTCTTCATAGAAATTATAGTGATAATAATTAAATAGCTCAGTAGCAAAGAGGCCATAATCCTTACTTCCAAAATTTTTGCCAGAATATGTAGGTTGGGCCACTTTTAAACTGAAATAAATTAAATTTTACGAATATATTCGAATTTTTTATCGATAAAATTAAATTTGGGACCAAATTTTATATAGCAAAAAAACAAAAATTTTGAAAGTGAGGAGGCCACTTTTTTTTTTTACCACGGGGACCAAGGCCCTAAGGCCCTCCTCACGTCGACGCATAGGATCTTTTGTGATTCCCATCCCCACCTACATTAGCGCTATACCTACGTCCCTGACAAACCGCAGTATGGCAGCCACATCAAACTGCGAGATCCTCCCCGGAGTCGCAAGGCTCCCCCCCCTCTCCCGAAGCATCTCAGTCGCAACCGCCTCGCACTCATACAGTAAGTGCTTCATGGTTTCGTCCTCCTTCAGGCATAAGCGACAGACCTCATCCGCCACCCTGCCCATTCTTTTCAAGTGGACCCTCGAGAGGTCATGTCCAGTGAGAACCCCCAATAATGTCCTCAAATTTGGACGTCTGAGCATGGTTAGACTCCGTCCCGCCAGTCATACGGAAGGCACGAATTTCTTAGAGTGCGACAGGCCTATGCAGCCATTCCAGTGTTCAACTCTGGCCCGCTTCTCCCATTCACTGAGGGCACGCAAGACCGTTGTCTTGGGCACCAATGGCTCCGGCCCAATGAAAGGAGCGTCTGCTCCCTCCCTGGCAAGACTATCAGCTCTCTCATTCCCGTCGCCTCCGTAGTTTCCTGGCACCCACATCAAGGTTAATTTGTTGTGCCTAGCCAGGACGCCGAGGGTGTCAATGCATTCTTTCAGCATTAGGAGAATTTGCTTCTGAGCCCTTCAATTATAGTTGCAATTGATTAAATTGATTCTGTACAGGGAGCAGCTAACCACAATATTAAATTAGTGTTACATCTGTATTCTACGATTTTAAGATGGCTATTATAGGGTAAACGATAAGTACACGATATAGAAATCTAATTTTTTAATTAATTAAGAAATTTTGTAATTAGTCTTATCTATTCTAAGTTATAGACAAAATAAGTGGTAATTCTGCAGAAATATTGTTAACTTACCAATCAGAAGTGGTATATTTAAAGTACACGAAAATTTTTTATAATTGAAGACATCCTTACCTGGAAAAGAAAGCAAAAATAAAAAAATTATTAAAAAAATTAAAAAAAATTATGAATTTTTTAAAAATAATATTGATTTAGTTCCCTGTGTGTCCAAATTTTGGCACAATATCGTTCACATAATATTGATAAAACTTTTAAAATCAAATTCAGTAGTTGAAGAGAGAAAATTAAATGAAAATCTAGATGCATATGGCATTTATTTGAACGTTCCTTATATGTATAGGGCCCATTTGCCCGCGTTCGTTTAATAAAATATATGAAATTATACAAGTGTCTAATAAACCAAATTTTTATTTTCTATTATATAGTATTATGCATTAATTCAATTGATCTTTTCAAAACTAAAATCAGAAGAAATAAAAATTAAATCAATCATATTTTTAATACAATACAATAAAAATGTGTGACATCATTCAAGTGAATGTCCAGTTGAATATGAAATTTTATTAAGTATAGGTATATAGAATACAATAGTCAGTCATCACATATTACACAAATCCATATAATATATGAGGACAACAGATCAGTCAAACAATAACCTCAAAATTTAATAAATTTCATTCTTAGAAAAAAGGAGACCTTTTGTAGTCGGTCCAAAAATTGATATGTATCTATGTATATGTATATTTAGTTACTGTTTATTAATATTTTGTTATATGTAAACATATGAACTCACATAAATATATTCCAAACCATTCATAATAAAAATTACACCCGGTTATGATGAGCTGTCAAAAATTTTTATTCAAAATTTTTAGATTTTTATTGTATTAAATATCTTGATGATGATTCAAATTTTGGTCACACTAAATATGTTCCATTTTATGTCAACTTTTGTCCTATTCATCTCATTTCAAAAAGAAAGAAACATAACAAAAAAAGAAGAAATCATTCATTTTTCGTATTTTTTATTGTTACTCATTTTTGCTGTTGGATCTTGTCCCAAGATTTATTTCAAATTTATTGTTGTTTTCTGGACATTACTCTGCAATATTATTCCAAATAAAGTTGAACAGATTATGTATTTTATTTTTGATATTCCATCACGTAAAATTTCGTCAACATAAAATTGAAAATGATCTCATATACAGAATCATTGATATATTTATAACAATAATAATATTATTCTCTTTCATTATTAGCTATACAATTACTTAAATTTTGTTATTACTGTTAATATTTCAAAAATGACCGATATGATAATGATTGTCATTGATTTCGAAGATACTTGAGTGCATGTGATGCAAAATTTCAATAATAACGAATTGCAGAGTTCTTCAGAAAAGTTGGATAATACCGAAGTTATGAGAAATGACAGTCAAGGAGTTGGAGAGGAGGAATTGGAAAGCCAGAGTGGAGAAATTACAAATTCGATCTCCCGACTTCTACTCTTTTGAGTGAAAGAATAAAATTTTAAAGAATTGGAAGGTAGAGGTCAGATTCAGATGCAAGGAGTCGGCAGTAGGAGTCAAATTGAGAGAGCCAAATCTAAAAAATCGGAGTCAAAGAGTCGGAATAAAGGAGATTGAGTCAATGAGTCGGAGTCGAGGAGTCGGAATCGGAGTCAAAGAGTCGGAATCAAGGAGATTGAATCGGAGTCGAGGAGTCGGAATCGGAGTCAGAGTCTAAGAGTCAGAGTCAAGGTGATTAGGTCGACGAGTTGGAGTCGAATTGTTGAGTCGAGGAATCGAAGTCGAAGAGTAGGACTCAAGAAATTTAAGCCGATTAGTGAATATTACGTTCAAATCAGGTCGATTAGTCGAAACTACTGCAAATCGGTGAAGAGAATGTCGCTATAATCAGATTTTAAATTTAAAACGCAGTACACAAGTAACCATGGTGGAAGTAACAGTAATTAAATTTTTGCAGCAGGAATTTCAAAGCATCTTCGTATCTAATTTAAGTTTGATTTCACGTGATGTTGGTTGAAAATTTGAAAAAAATACAACTTCCATTTTTAATCTTGGAATTTTTTAAATGGTAATAGTAATAATTTTTTTTTTCGAAAAATTAAGTAACCGTGTACTACTAAAAATTTTAATGTTTACAGCATAACAGCACAGTTGTAAATTTCAAATTTTTTCACTTTACTTTCAATATTTTTAATCTTCTCTCTTCTTTTGGTAATCTTTAGACTTTTATTAATTTATTTTTTGTATTTTATTCGATACTTTTTCTACGTGATTTGCATTTATAATAGAATTTTTGGATTTCTTAGTTTTAAAGAAATACTCGAAAAAAATTTTTATATTTTTGGACTAAAATTCATTTTTTATTTTAGTAGACAAACAAAAAATATTTAAAAAAAAATTAATTTTAAAAAAAAAATTTTTTTTTTTGAAAATTTTTTCATTCACAATCTGATCACATGAATGTTTTAATGAGTTTTTTTTTTTTTGACACCAAAAAAAAATTGAATTTTTAAAAGTCCAGAATTTGGTCACCGAGTAGTTTGATTTCATAAAATTCACGTACAGCAATAGTTTGTTTAAAATAATAAATAAAAAAAAAATTTTCGTGGTCGATCGGTCTAATGTAAAATTGTATACTGGTATAGTATAGGATGAGTGAGAAAAAGAAAAATTTGAAGATGATTAAATGAGTAAAAGAGAGATGAAAATTGAAAATTATTGGTCGTTTATAAGATTGAATCTATTATGATGCGATCGTGATGATGTAAAAAGGAATTTTGTATGCATTTTAAGCAGAGTTTTTTTGTTGTATTTTTCATTTATACTCAGTTGTAGATGACATGGAATGCAAAATAACAGAAAAACACAGAAATAAATAAAAAAAACAAGGCAATAAAAGAGAAAGGAAGTGATTCAGGAGGGTGCGCTATTGTTTCACTATATAAGAAATTTTTCTTAAATTTTAATACATAGTTTCTGTTTTTCCTAAATTTTTTATTTTTTATTTTTGGTATGGTCAAAAATAAAAATTATACAATATTTATGTGCTTAAGGTGTGCCTGTTTTAGGTGTTTTCTCATTTTTCTGTGTTGTTTTTTTTTTTTTTGCAATAATAATGGAACATGTTTGAATACTATTTTCATGATTTTAATAATTTCGTGTTATTTTTATTTTAAAATTTCATTTTTTTTTCTTTTTTAATAAACACGTAATATTTAAATTATTAAAATAAAAATAAAGAGAAGAAAAACAAAATTGGTAAACAATAAATGAAGGCTATATACTTTTATCATTTTTCGTCTGTCCCGTATAGGGTTAAAGTTAAAATAAATATTTTTTTAAGTACGAAAATCGTTCATGTATACACGAGGTTCATAGAAATACCAGTAAATATTATTTTAAAATTTATTATTAAGGATTAAGAGAATTTTGAATTTCCCAGCAAGTTTCCAAATACGTGATGGAAAATATTTATATACCTACATGTATTAAACATATAGCGTGCATCCAAGATTGAGGTTAAATAATTTGTATATTGCATACAAATTTTCTTAAATTAATTTTAATTTTAAAAGAATAAAATTTTGAGAACAAAATTTCGTTTAACCACAATTATTTTTTCCCTTTCTTTACGAATTTGACTCAATTATCGCTCTGCAATTTCTGTTTCTCTTAATTTATTTACAAAAATCGGAATGTCATATGAATTGTTTTTTAATGTTGTTATTGAACACTATACCTTGCACAATATTCTTGAACGGAAGCATTACAAAATTTTATTTTAATATTAAATTTTAATTATTATTTTTCATGTTAAAAATCAATAAAACTATTTTAGCCTACCTACACCAAACAAATTTATTTTGGAGGCATAAATTTATGACATCTTTCACAATTTCAATTACACAATAAGAAATCTGCGCAAAAGAAAAAACTTCCCAATTATGTTCTCAAACTCTAAACAAACCTTAAAGTTTATGATTCATAATTTTTCAAAATATTGTTCAACAGCTCCAAAATGTCACAAAATTCAACCCATATTTTTTTTTTCATTTTTTATATTAATAAGTCAATAATGTTAAGAAGAAGAAGAAGAATAAGAAAAAGAAGAAAAGACAAACTAACCTTCAAATCTAATAATCAGAATTTCCTACCATTACAACACTTACTGTCCTAATAATAAACATTGAGTAAATATACAATGTTATTATGCATATTAAGTGTGGGTCAGTCATACATTTTTTTTTTTGTTATTATTATTTCTGTTTTTTGCAAGCTTTTTTTTTTCTTTTTTTTTTTTTACTATAAAAGATTTCTAAAGGTAAGGCATAAGTCATTAATCACAAACTTTTTTGTTTGTCTTTTGAATATAGTGTAAAGAAAAAAAAATTAAAATTATTTTAAAGCTTCAATTGGGGGCAATTTAATAAAATTTAATTGGATTTGAAATGAATTGGTCTGTGTTTTCCGTCTGTAATTTACAATTTGAGCATTTCGTGAGGGTAATGGTTTATTTAAGTAATATGGTAATGCAGTGAGGAAAATATCGTGGACTACATCATTGAGATGAAGATCTTTACACGAATATCGCAAAAATTTTAATATTCATATGCATCCTAAAAAAATTCCAGCACAAACTGGGCAATGTATAATGCATCCAACTTAAAGATTCGGTTTGTACTTTAATACCGTACCGGGGAGTTGAAGTTAAGGACTTCAGAAATACTGAACTTAAATTAGTTTCCTAGAGAATTATTTTCAAAGTTAAAAAAACATTTTTTTCAAATTACAAACATAGTAATTCGTGGGCAGTAGAAATAGAGTTAGAAATTGATATCACCAATTTGATATAATGCATATGTAGCAGCTCAATGTAAACAAATACTAGTAATCTTGTTTATTACAGTATAAAGCAATGTAGAGAATATTTCATCGGCAATTTCTTCATACCATTGTAGCTCAATTGGTAGAGCGTCCAGCTATAAAGCGGTAGGTCACTGGTTCAAGTCCAGTTCGAGGAGAAAAATTTTTTAATTAATTTTTCTGCCTTTAACTCGTTCCTTTGATTACGTCATCCATCTGTTCTACAGTTGCATGAAGAAATTTCCATTAAGTTAAAATTGTATATGGAGAAATTAATTTGGCAGATTAATTTCCTCTTCCGTTAAATCTGATATTTTCGAACATTTCGATAAAAAATTTTTGAATCTTATTTATTATTTGATACTCGCAATCCAATTTTTATGACAGCTCATGCCACTTAATGTCTTATATAAGTGAGAGTGAGAAAAGAGAGTGCACCAGCAGGGTCTCTCTCGTATGATTTCTCATATGTATGATTCTTATATGTCTCGTATGATTTCTCATATGTCTCTCTCGTATGATTCGCGTTGTCTCTCGTATGATTCGCGCTGTCTCTCGTATGAATCGCGCTGTCTCTCGTATTATTTCGGATTTCAAATAAACTCTTGCACAAAATAAAATTAATTAATATTTTTTTTGAAATTGCCCCTTACATTTAAAATACTATAACGTATACAAATCATGTGCTTAACAAATCTTTTTTTTTTCTGTGTGTTAAATAGAGGTGTTCTTTTATGACTTTAATTTACAAAAAAAAAACCAATTTTTTTTTTTGCATAATAATAATAATTTTTTTCTTAGTAAATTTTTAAACGCGTAGGTGATTACAGCGAAGAAAAAAAATGAAAAAAAAAAATTAAATAGGAGAGAAAAAACGAATAAGCAATATGCAAAGCTTTTATGACCGCTGGAAAAAGTAACAATCACAGTTAAAAAAATACTAAAAAAATATTAAAATTATTTTCAAGTAAGGTCATTCGTGATATTTTTTTTTTTTACAGTATAAATGGTACAATAAAATGAGAATATTCATTTGTGAATAGTTTTAAATGCACATATACACAAACTATTTAAAAAAAAATTATTAATTTTTTTTTTAAGTTGAAACACACAATATAAAAGAATCTTATGACAGACCTGAAATTTTATTTTTAAAAAACTTTATAAAAAAGAATCACAATAAATCATTTTATGGTGGGCTTTTAAAGTTGAGGTAATTAGTACCCATTTTACGTAATGATTTACTTTATGATTTTTATTTTAATTTAGTTTTTTAAAAGGTATACATAATGGATCTAGTATATGATATACACAAACGAAGCAATCTGTTATTATAACAGGTAGAACAAAATAAACTCTGTAGGTTCCTCATAAAATTCTACCACATTATCATGTTCACAGCACTAATAATACAAATATTGTATAAACGACTCATAGACTCTACACTACATGGTATCTTACACTTTATTTTTTGCTATACAATATCTATGTATGCATTTATTAATTTAAGGATAACAATATTATTGTATATTATCCTTATCTGTTAAAATAATAATAATAGCCGAAAAAATAAAAAATCAAATAGGAGGTATATTTACCCGAATAATAATAATAAAATAATAAAAAATCGGATTTTTAGCATTTAAAACAAAAGGATCAAAATATCCTTAAAAAAAATAAGGTCATTATTATAAAAATAATAATAATAAAAGAAAGCAAAAATATAGACAAAAAAAAATGTAGGCGTTATGTTTTGGACATCAATTATGAAATTTCAAAACATTTCAAAAAAATATTAAAATTATTTTTTAAATTTCCTTTATCCTTCTTTAGTATGTCCTTTGAATGTTTTTAGTTTTACAATCAGTTATTTTGAGGTAATTTTCTATTCTTGAACAAGTAATAAGTAGTTTAGATGGACTCGGTGAAGATGAAAGTGATTTTATTAGCGGTCGGATTATTTTATGATGCAATCATTTTTTTTTTTTTTGCAATCGCCCTACAATATTGGATTTACCAGAAAAAAAAAATATATATATTATTTTTTAACAGAAATTTTTTCTAAAATTGGTCGGTTTTAAAATAATAAAATTTAGATTTTTATTAGGCTTGTATATTTATTTCTAATATCTAGTTTTTTTTTTAAAGATAAATTTATAATTTTTTAGTAAATTTACCAAGAAATGGTATAATAAAATTAATAAAAAATGGACAGAATATGGTAAGATTATTATTTTTTTTTCATTTTTTTTTCTAGAGAAATGTGGAAATTAAGTGTATAAAAGTATTTTGTATAATAGCATAGAAAATGGTCTTCCATTTTTAAATCTGATTTAGTAAATATTGTTTCAATGATTCCGGGAGCATAAGTGTACGGGCTGATTTCTACATATAATTAAAACACTGTATTGGTTCTATCTGTTTTATGGGAAAATAGGTCTCCACATAACACTAATTTTAATATAAAATTATTAGTACTGCATAATATTAACCCTTCTGTCTATAACCAAAAAATATACGTTCCGTCAATAACCAGTATATCAGATAATACAATAAATTTTATATTCAAATTGCACAAATATTTTTGTTGTGAAAAAACACAACACAAATATTTGCACAAATATTTTGTTTGCTAAAAATTTTTGTGAATTACAATATGAAATTTTTGACCGATTGGACTTATAAATAAAGAGTTAATATATGAGAGTTAATATATAAGACTCATAATGATAAGTTACATTACAAATCCCCGGTATACGGTTATAGACAGAAGGGTTAATTAAAAAAGTGAGGTGGTAGTTTTCATATCTTATCTGGTGGTTAAGGTATGTTGAGGTCAAGAATTACTTATAATGTCTATATGTATACATGCATATAGTTTTGTATGTTAGATTTTGAATTGTGTTGCAGAATAATGTAATAGTAATGCGAAAATTCCAAACAAAATTGTTAAATGTGCTTCGTCACAAAAAGGTTTTGAAAACTGTATAAAAAATTTTATTTATAAAAGCCTTTTAGCATGATCGTTGCCTAAAATTACGTTTAGAAGCACAATATAATGTAATGATTTTAATATAATGCTCATAGACCATACTGCTAGTAAATACCGCAAATGAACAACTTAAATGCTGCTGTAATAATGAATAATTATGTAGTAAGGAATGCTACTAGTAATACCAGTAGCATTTTTGGAAACGTTATTTTCTTTGCGTTTCGAATTTGGACGCACAACTATGAAATTATACTATATTTTGACATGATTTTGACATACAGGAATCTCTTAAGATGATTCGACATCGCCTTCACCTTGCCTCAAATATTTTCATGAAAAATTTTGAGATTTTTTGGTTTGGTTAAAAAAGACACTAATTTTTAAAATATTCTCATAATTGTTTTAATTTTTTTTATTCTCCTATGTTATCCATATGCAAATATATATAATTATAAAATTACTAATAAAATAAATATTTAGTGATCACTATATATGATAATAACATCTGTTATACACACAATATGTACACATATATGAAAAAATACTTGCATTACTTAAATAGTATATTTACTAGTAAATTATGTATAACATATTATAATAAAATAAAAAAACTATTCCCAAAAGTCCAATAATTTTTAGTTGAAAGCATGTTAAATTTTAAATAGTATAAGAAAATAAATGAATAAGAAATTTGTTGAAATTTAAAAAAATGAAAAAAAAAATATTTAAATATCATTAAGTTAAAATTGCAAAAAAAAAATATTCCAAACAATTGCAATTCATTTGAAATGCAACATGAAATGAGCATAAAAATATAGTTGAAACCCATGTATATACATATATAAAAAGAATAAGATTTAAAAAGAAGAGAAAAAACTCGATTATTTTAATCCCACACAACCTTATACCCAAAATGCATGTTAAACGCGGCTCTTATTAATACACAGAAATTGTTGTAAATATAATTTTCATCATCATCTTCATTTTTTTGCGCTTTACAGCAAACAAATTGTAAACTATGAAAATTTTATATAGGAGTGAATACTGCAATTTTTTGGTCACACCAACCTGATATAAACACTAATACGTGTACAAGTTTTTTTTTTCTCTACAGCTAATATCAATAAAAAAATGTATGCATTCACTGTAATTAATTGCACATATTCTATGTATAAACACAAAATATCATAAGATGACACAAAATATTGGTCTCATATTTGTGAAATGCCGAACCCATTTCAAATACAAAAAATTTTGTGAACTATTCAAATTTTTATAAAAATTTAATTCCATTTACATTTTTCGAAATAAAAGACCGTATTCCGGCTCAAATACATAATGTTACGGATAATAATAAAAGATAGTAACCGGCAAAAAATTTGTCATTATCCAAAAATAACAAAGAAAAAAAATTAAATTCAAATTGCCACAATCTCGGCCGCCTATCAAAATATCGAATCACTTGCGGGATAATACAATTATAAAATAGTTTAAAGGAATCGGCTGCAGTACACCTTAAACTGGTGTATTCGAAAATTACGAGTATTTTTATATAGAATAGAGAATTGTGTTTTACAGCATATCCCAAAAATATGCAAAATTTAAATTCGTACGATATTTTTATATAGTTTCATCGAATTTTCGAAAATTTCGAAAATCCCAAACTTATTACTTATACAATGTGCATAATATCCAAATATAATCTGGCATGCCACAATATTTATACAATTAATAAAAAAAAAAAAACAGAAAAATAAATACTGCCTGGTGCACTAAATTTCGATAACCATCTAGTTCTCACGAACTTTTTTTTCTCTTCTTATACTATATTATAGTATAATACTGTTCATCACATTTCTTATTTTGGATTTTAAGTTTGTTTTTGTTTTTTTAGTATGCACCGATTTAGTATGAAAAAAAAGAAGAAGATCACAGAATATAATGAAATGTGGGGTAGGCAACAAGAGCAACAACAGCAGCATCATATCATTCAGGGACATAAACAGAAATAAATATAACAACAGCAGGAGTAACAAAAATTTTAACATTTTATAATGAAAAAACAAAAAAAAAAACTAAGTAGAAATTTATTTCGATTTACTATTTTACTTTTAAAACAGTAAAACATTGAAGAGAAAACATAAAGCTTTATAGCTTTTAATATTACCACAATAAAATAAGAAACAAAATTTTAGAGAATACGAGAGTAAATAAAAGTTCAAATTGATGTACTATAGAGCAGGTAATAAAAAAAAATCTCAATGTACTTTATTGTTGAAAGAAAAAAAGAGAAAATAAAACAATAAAAATTGAAAATTTGCAAAACAATAGCAAACAGATTTGAAGAAGCGCAATGACAACAAATAAAATATGGTTAAATATAAAAAAAAAAACAAAAATTGGACATACTTGCTTATGTTATACTAGCATATTAGAACTGATTCAAGGAAATTATTGCATTGCCAGTATGGTATTCCGTTCAACATCGTTAATAATGTTGAGGTTCAGCGTTTTCAGAAAGAGCATAACGAAAACGTTGTCCGAATCAAAATCCGAAACGCAAATGAAACGCCACTTTCAAAAATTAGTCACAAATATCGATTACGAGAGGCAGCTTCAACAGAGAGAAGAAGAGAGAGAAAGAGAGCGGCTTGCAGTTATATGTATAGTTGAATGTGAGTACATAATATGAGCATAATACAAGTTTTGGACGAATACGTAAGATTCGGCGGCGGTAATCAAATGTGAATGTTAAAACGAATACATTACGTTTGTATTTCGTTTTCTTGAAAGATTTTTCATATATTGTTGGAAGTTCTTCACTAAAATTTCATATTTTGTACAATATAGAAAATAAATATCTAAATTTTGATTTTATACTCACTGTAGAAATTTGTACGACTAGGTATTTGGTTTCACCCAACAAAAATACTGGAATTAAATATATTAAACTACAATGAGCTGTTGCGTTCAATAAGAGCCTTATACTTAACTAGCACAACTATACACAAATTTTCTAAATTGATCATGCATGTATGTATAATTTTTGTAATCTTATACAGAAAGCAATGAATTACTGTACTTTATACTTACTATTTTTAAATAGTATGCTTTTATATAATGAACCGTCATAATCTTTAAGTAAAATCTACTCTCAAAAACCTCTAACAGGAAGGCATAGCCAATCTAAACTTGTTCAGTAAGTGAATAAAAATTAAAGATATTTTATGGTAGACTCTTATTTTCTAAAACAATTTTTAAATTTATTTATTTAAAGTTTTTAATATTCACCTTAATGAATTCAGAATGCAACGTACTGTAAGCAGTAGACCATTTAAAAAAAAAATTATTTTTACTACACTTTTATTTTACTAGATAATCTAAGCTTTGATTAAGATTTAACATAATTGATCATCAGTTTTAATATTAATTTTTTTTTCCTTCATTCAATTTCATATGCTCTAAATGAACTCTTTATATACTAACTAAATATGAAATCTAAGTACTTAATCAAGATTTTGTTTTACTATATAGTTAAGAAAAAACAGGGAAGATAATCTTTGGTGTCTCTTCTTTTCCAATATATCTCATTATTTTACAAATTTATAGGTGTATTGTATAGTTCGAATAAGTTTAAATTTGTTTCTAATTAGATTAACCAAATTAAGTAAAGTTAAACTCAAATTAAGTAAAATTAAACTGTGATATTGATCTTCTTTTTTTGTTAGATTCTTCTTTTAATTTTTGCATGTCGCTCTAGCCTCTCTAAAATATATTAAATGTTATAGTAACTTGCCATTACATTCGATACAGTGTGTTGATAATTTTAAAAGTATTATAAAAATATTATGTTGAAAGCATGTAATCTTATGTGACCGCAATATTCTTGTCTTATAAGTTACTTGAGAAGCTGTTAATGTATAATGGAATTTTATATGGGTATATGCATAATGTGATGAAAAGAAGAGTGCAAATATGAATGAAAAAGAAAGAAAATTAAGATTTTATATTATTTTTAAGGTGAATAAATTTTTCTTTCCGGAGAGAGATAGAATCGAATTGCGAAAGTCGGAAATCTTCTTCTTTTGCTGCATATCCACTACTGGATGTTAGCGTATATCAACGAATTCTGGCAATGACTATAAAATATTGTTCACGGTTAGATGTTGTATGGACTAATTGACTAATAGATTTTATGTTAGTTCAATTTCTGATATTTCGTAACCACGACATTTGTTTCCGCCCTACACCTATTTTTTCTTCTATTATGTCCTGAACAATTAAGTGCAACAGTTCGTATTAGCGTCCTCTTATAATATGACCAAAATAAGCAGCTTTGTGTTTTTTAATTGACACAAGTAGGTCTCGTTGTTTGTTTGAAAATTCCGACTTTTCGAAAAGTTTAAAATTTTTATTTTGTTTTAAAATTGTTATTTTGTTTAGTTCGTTTTTTTTACTTCGTTGTATTTGAGTCGAACTCATACAATTGAGAACGGCACATGGCTACATATGACAAATATTCTCAAAATTCATGTTATAAATAGTGTACAGATGAAGAAACCGACGGGATACGACTTACAATTTTTAATTTAACTTTAATCGATCTCATTTGGTTTTAAGATTTTAAGGGCTTACTTTTCTCGTACATTAAGCGTAATTTTTACACTAATTATTTAAATTTTAAAATTTAAAATAATTTGAAAGGGCATTAGACTACCGTGAATTGTTTAAATTTTCTCTCGTTTCATTTTAAATTTACACTCTCTTTCAGTTTCATTGTAAAAATGTGAACTACCTAAAATTTTTCACAAAGAATAGAAAAATAATTCACTCTTATATGGGATCGAAACCAAAAGGGTTGTAGAGGATACTTTTATAAAATAATGGGTATTAATAAAAAAAAAATTATTTCCAATCAATTGAATAGCCCATATCTGCCAATCAATCCATAGATCCCGATTCTAATATTCGTATTGTTGTTTTTAATTTTTGACCTACTTTTTTTTTATATGTATATATAAAATCGAAATCACGATTGTAATTAAATTCAGGTAAGAATATTATGATTTTTATCCTTGTCTTCCAAATCATTCAGATAGAACAACATTTATTATTGATAGCTGTATGGATTTTGAAAATTCATCTTTGCAAAAGGACGATATTCATCAATATGAAAAAATGATAAGCAATTTTTTTATTTTAAAAATATTCACTTTAAATTTTGTTTGAATGTGCGTATATATTTCTACCTTATCATTCAACTATAATATATTCTAAGTCATAGATTTTTGTTTAAATTAACACCTGCATTAATTTCCCACGGAATTAAATGCAATATATTGAGAAATATGGTACATGGGACTATGATATATAATATAGTGGTATAATTTTTATTATTATTGCAAATTTTCTATTTATATAAGGATATTGAAAGGATATTTTTATGCACTAAATTTTTTCGTGTCATTTCACATCAAGTTAAGGAAAAAATATTAAAAAATTCTTGCTTTCTTTCTTTTTCTTTCAAAAAGGATCATAGAAATATTATTTAGAGTAACGGTGAAAACGAAGTAGAAATAAAAGAATAAATGTATCAATAATAATGGTTATTTTATAAAGGATTTAGGATTATCCTTTATTGTTATAAAAGATATCACAGGATCTGATTAACTTTTAAATTACAGTTTATTTTAAATATAGCCATAATATGTGCAACAGGAATAAATGAAATATACCGTAAAATAATATATGATTGAATTTAGAAAAGGTCTTCAGAAAATATAGGCTATGAATGTATTAAGATTTACTTCTTATATGGCAATGGAATCGTATAAGAAGTGAATGTAATCTTAAATAACAGATAAGAATTTGTTTTTCAGATTTTAGTATAACAGATTAGAATGAGTGTTGTCAACTAGTTGTTAAATTCAGTTTTAAAATTTTGAAACCCGACCAATATGTCTCTCTTGAGTTGGTTTTTATCTGATCTTCAGTTTAATCTTAAATTAACCTTTATCCAGTCTTCATTTTAACCGACTTCATTAAAGCGCATTAACTATTTATATAACTTGTGCATAGAGTGATTTAGTATTCGTATTTTTCAAAATTGTGAATCATAAGCTCTCCTATCGGATGTTACAGCGTTTGCGAGAGATGTATGGATTATTCATTCGAAGGTTTTTATTTAGAGCAGTATAATAATCATACAGACGGGTACACCGGAATTGAAGCAAAATGCATTTACGCTGAAAAATGAAATCGTTATAAAAACTATGAGATAATTTTAAGTGAATCGCCCATTAAGAGCGTATGAGCTGATTAAGATAGTAAGTAAGTACGAATTTGAAACAGGAATCAAAACAGAAATTGGAGGAATCTGTATAGGAAAAAGTACGTCGTTAATATTAATGAGTTAACCTCTGTCGACAATCCTGTAAGCACTGCAGATATTTCAGACTACACGTTCATCGTCACTACTGCTAATTCCTCCAAGGAACCTGTCACTGAATCTTCTATTAAAATTTCTTCTGGATGTTCTGCCTTGTACATTTCTAAATTCCCAGTTGCCAATTGCCTTCAGTTAAAGATCTATTTTTTTTTTTTTAAATTAATTAATAAATTTTTTTATTTCTAAAAAAGGGTACACTTAACAGATATCGCGGCAAAGATTAAAACTAAAAATTTAAAATCATAAAAATTTTTTATTTAATACAAAAGAGGGTCATTTATCATAGGGAACACAAAAAAAAATTTTAATATTTCAATTTTTTTTTATATTTAAATTTTACAATACTCAAGAATTTCAACAGTTTTCATTCATAATAATTTATTTTAAAATAATAAAATCTCTTAAAATCATTACTTTTATAATTTTTTAAGAAAAATAAGTACGGACGACAAACTACAGTCCATCATTGTTGTACCCACTATTAATTTTTGTTTTCGAAAAAATTTTCTCATCTTTCTTCGAATAACGTTTTTTTTTTTAGTTAATAGCTAAGGTAATTCATAATTTTTGTGTCCAAATAACGGATCACTTGGTTGAAAAATAACAACAGGGTCTATATAAGAGTAAGAGTGAGTTTTGATTTAATGATTTACATGCTTGTACAAAATGTGAACGTTTGAAGTGGAATTTAAAAAAGCTGCTCCCTAAAAAAGTAAAGAAATGTAAAAAAAAATTTATAAAAAAAAAAACCGTACCATTTATGGACCATCACGATCTTTAATATTTTCTGTTTCTTGTTTTACTTATTTCCTTACCTATATACATTTTTATTTTGTTTTTTTTTCCAGATCTTCTTTAAAGGGTATAAATAAGAAATAAATTGCGCGATGGACGCGATTATGACCGAATATGAATCAGTGGTACGTGCGTTATTTTGATTTTTTTCTTATTTTTTGTATATTTTTATTGTTTTACCTTTTTGATCTATACCATAGGGCTCCAAGAGAATATAATATAAGAATTACTTCAAGTGTGTATAACAGTGTTTGGTTTTTTAAAGCAAAACTATAGTGCTAAAATATTTATATAAAAGGTATACAAACATGAGCTGTTTAGGCACGATTTAAAGTTTTTTGTTTTTCTCTTTATAGTAGTTTTTGGTATAGTGTCTTTTCGGAGTGTAATTCTTGTCAACATTTTAATAATTTTTTATTCTTTTTATTTTTTTTTCATATACATATACTTCAATATAACAAATTGAATCTTGTCTTCTAGATTATATCAATGTGTAAATACAAGTATAACAGTGTAAAAAACTACATGCAATTTCTGTGCCTTTAATATAAAAGCAATAATATAATATTTTAGATAGGAGTAGGTACTTTTATTAATAGTGAGTGTATAAAAAAGCGTAAACACTTTAAAAGAGTGTAAAACAGAGAAAATTTATGTTAAATTAAGAATGAAAATAAAATAAGGAAAATAAAAGAAAAAAATATTCAACAAAAACAAAAAAATAACAATGAAAAAAGAGAGAAAAATAATAATAAGAAAAAAAGTACGGTAAAAACGAAACGGAACGAAGAATACAAAAAAAGAACAGAAAATTCCGTCGGTTTTTTTTTTATTTATGCTTTTCTTAACAAACCTACAATTCATTCATAAAAAATACGTGAGGACCGTTTTCTTTTTGTTTCTTATTTTTTTTCCAACTCTTTACTATAAGCGTACATTCTTTTTTTTTTTCTACTAGCTTGATTTTTGTGTAGTCCCTTAATAATTAGAGGGGCATACAAGAAAAAAAAATATAAATTTGTTATGTTGCATTTGTTATGGTGTTGCCTTGTTTTAAAAATAGTGGCCTAATATTCAGTTATTTAATGCAGTAGATTATAAATTACAAATAGCTTTAAAGCTCATGCTTTTATTTATTGCATATTTTAAAATTTTCGCAAGACTATGCCTACGTTAGTCCTCTGATAATCGTACGAGTGAATAATTTTCGGAGTCATTCCAAAAATGAATTAATTAATCATGCAATTGAAGTGAACTAGATGCATATTTCAACTAGTTTCTTTTGAATATAACCTATTTGCCGTTAAACCCCTTTTTTACAAAACTGAAACTGGAACTGTTTATCGAAAATATCATAATTCCTATAGTTACCGAAACTACAGGCGTTCTTATTTTTCAAAATGTAAAATTAACAGTAGATTTACTACAAATTTAGCAGATCCACATCACTTGATTGCATCAAAGTATAAAAATTCACTTGAAAACTATAAAAATACAAAAGCAGGTTGATTTCACAGAATAAAACAGAGAAAAAACATACCGATAATTAGTTATTATATTGTGACCAGAAAAAAATTTGAATGTGTGCCTTGTAATTCAGGTACGAAAAACGTGGTTTAATTGAATTAAAGAGTTTTGTAAGAAAAATTATGACAAAACGTTTTTAGGACAGTTGAACCTTAAAGAAATTTTTATAATTTTTAATTTATAAATCGTCATAAATAATATTGTGTAGTTGTATGATTATAATTTTTAAGTAAAAAATATCAGAAGTTCTGCTTTTACGTGCGTAAGCGGTAGCGTACTACAAAATTCAATGAAAATATTAAGAAGGTTAAATATTGGTTTTGTTTTGATTTTATAACACAATAGTAGTAATTTAGAATGTCTATCTACTGCTTCAGTAATTTTCCATTAATAAATCGAACAAAAATCAGGATTTCAAGAACGTCTGCAGTTCATTTTCCGAATTTTGCCTTAGGACTAAAGCTGGTTTTCGAAGACATCTTGATTTCGAAAAAATTAATAAGGACGATTTTTTAAAATTCTTTAATTCTCTTATGAGAACGTACGAATCAAAGAATTTTCTACAGGTGTTTGTTTTGGTTTTAATTCAAGACAAATTTTTTTTCCTAAGATCAATGTGCATCTTATATAAAAAACCATATTCAGATGCATTTTATTCAACAATTTAAACTGAATCCTTAATCCGAAGAAAGAAACCTGTCTTAATTCATTCTTCACCTATTCATATTAAATCCATTAGAAAAAAACACACATTTTTATCCTCAATTTACAATTAAATGTTTCAAAACATTGGAAAGAAGAATAAAATAAGAAGAAATTTTAAAAGAAGGATCAAATTCCCATGCATGTAAAACAACAATTATTTTAATCCTTAATAAGATTTTGTTTTTTCTTTTTTTTCCAAAAATAGATTTTCTCATCCATTACAATCCTATATATACATGCATTTAATAAAGAATGCCCAGCGACCAAAAAGAAACAAGAACAAATTATAAAAAAAAAATGAAAATAAAAAACAAATTTTAGTAGCACATCAACAGGACAATAGAATGGACAATAGGATTTTTTTCGGTCTGTTTACGGTTTGGGTCAGCAGGCAATAATTTTTTTTTTTAAATAAAAACATCAAGTTCTCGTTTTTGTGAAAAAAATGTATGCTTGCACTACTGTGCATCATTTTTAGACATGCTGTATGAAATTTTCATTTTTTTTTGTGAATTTCATTATGCGTAGAACTATTTATCTTGGCTATTTAACATCGTCATCTAAATAAGCATGAAAAGATGTTAGAATTTTTTTTTATGTTAAAATTTTTTTTGTTACCTTATACCTTAGGGAATACCTAGAATTTTAAAAAGAAGAACAGGTATACAAGAATATACAATTTACACGACAATAATAAATAGAAAATAGGGCACTGTCCTTCAATATTTTAATAAAAAAAAAAATTTATATTCATTTTGAAATTCAAAACTGAAATTAAGAAATTATTGAAATTACAATGAAATTGTTTTTATAATGCCATGAATGTAAGTGGATATCATTATATGGTAGTGATATAGTTGTATAGAAGGTTTTTGATCGTAAAAATTTGTATAAATTTAAAGGAAGATAAAATATCGGGCAGGACATGGGGCTGCTCCGCGTCTATCATGTGGTGGATGTATATCATTGTAGTGGTGTCGTTTCTTTCATATAGAGCAGTAGCATGGGCGAGAAGAGTTGGAAAGAAATGGGTACCAGGTCATGTGGGCGCGGAGCGCTGAAGAAATCTTCAGGGGTGCAGCAAGCCAAGGTACTTTTGGGAAACTGTGATCAGAAAAGCATTTTAAAAAAATTATAGGAATGGATAAAAATTAGGTGAGAATTCTTACCGGGGTTATGTCGGGTCATTATAGACTTAATTTCAATTTCGAATTTTTTATTATTTAATTATTATTTTAGTAAAATTTATTGAACGTACATAAATTAATTCCGAAGTTGTGGGCAAAAATTAAAACTAACTCTTGAATGCAATTTCCTTGCAACACAATTAAATCGAATTATCTGGTTAAGTCAACGAGATAATATTAATTTGTTATCTTAATTAAAATAGTGTTAGGGAAACTATAAATATTAATGAAATGTGTACATACAATTGAATTCTATTTTTCTGAATTACAATAGAATTAAAAACTTATTAACAGTATGTTTATGATCAAATATTAAAATATTATAGCTTCTACATGGCTTGAATATTATAAATTATGTTATAAGTAACGTCATAACTGTAAAATTTCATTGCATATTCATTGGATAAAATACTTATAAGAAAAACAATTTTAATTTATTCAATTCGCTAGGGAATCTAATAAAACAAAAAAAAAATTAAATGAAATTGTGGCAAAAGTATAACATTAGAATTCCAAATAATGTGAAATTTAATTTTTAGCTCTTCTTTTCCTCTTAAATATTTATATGTATATATAGGTACGTGCAGTTTTTTAATTGTTCTACGAGAAAAAATAACTAAATAAATAAAGTATAATAAAAATTATGGATTTTTATTATCATAAATTTTATTTTAACAAATTAAGATTTCTTTTTTTTTGTTTCTCTGTAGAAAACGACCTTTTCGCTGCTCTATTTTAATATACTGGAGGCAAAATTTTCACCTGTTCAATGAAAAATTTCCTTTCCTAATAGTACCTATATAACTTGCATTTAAACAATAATATATACAAAGTATAGCCATTTACTATTATGTACTCAAACATTTTCAATTATTTAAAAAGTAAAAAGAGAGAGAGAGAGAGGGAGAAAAAAAATGTATAGCAATAACAAACAAAAACTAAATCACCGTTAGTAATTACTTTCCCAAGGTTAATTGATGGCCTGTGAAATTTTTTTTTTCGATTATAAATTTTTTCCTCACTCTCTCTCTCTCTCTCTCTATGATATATATATCTCCACATTTTCATTTTAAATAAAATAATCGGAAAAAAAAATCTTGTATAAACAAACAATTGAAAAAATAAAAAGAAGAAAGAGAAAATTAAAATAAATAAGGAGAAAAAAAGGAAAGAATTCAATCGTCGACGTTGGCTACTTCCCCCGAATTAATTGTAAAAGGTGAACGGTAGTTTCTATTTTACTCCCATTCCATTGGAGGAAGTCATAGTTTTAATTATTGTGTTTATAATGTTCTCAAAATATCTGAAAATATTTTTTTTTAGTACGAAAAAGCGGTGTAATTGTGCGCAGTGGGTAATTATTCGCACTAGTATATCTTCACTAATTAATCATCTTATACTCTGACTTATGTACAAAAACAAACTAAATACTTAATAAATATATGCCTGTCAAAAGAGGTAAACGAAAGAAACTGCACCATGTATCCTTTTTATTAAACAATATTTTTTTCCACTTTCTCTCAAAACGGTGTTAGTATGTACGGTATTTCTATGTATAATTGGTCATACTTAGTTTTTCTTTTTCATTTAGTGTGTTTTTTGAATCTTAAATCTGTGCTGCTTTTTTGAAGTGAAAATCAATTATTTTAAAAAAATTTATTGAATATTTTTGTGGCAAGTAAGAAAAAGGTAATTGTACTATATGCGCATAATTACCCAGGAAAATTGTGCGCTGCGCATAATTACCCTAATTTAAATTAAAATGTTTGTCAAATGTTCTGAACGTGAATTATTAAAGATTTCCTATTAAAATTATTTTTAACTTTTAATTTTACGCACAATTACCCAATGGTGTGCTCAAAATTACCCACAGCCCATTAGTACCTACATATATGAAATTAAAATCATCGAAATTGTAGAACCAAATATCGGGTGTGTAGCTTAAGGATTAAAGTTCAAATATTTATTGTTGGTACCTACATATTCTAAAATTTTTAATAAAGATCGAAAGCAAATATTTCACAATTTCAATACGAATTAAAGCTTAAAGTTGCTCTTTAGTTTTTATCTAAAATTTTAAAACATTCTATACATATTTGCTTGCAATTTTCACATTATATGAGTGAAAAAATTTGCACTTTTCAAAAAATTAACTAAAATTTTCAAGGTTAAAAGAAAAAGAAACCGTTTATTATGCAATTAGAATAAATGATTTTTAATTAACCAAAATCGAAAAAAAAAATATTTCACATTGTTTGCATGTTATTTAATTTAAAAATTTCTTGTAAATTTTAAAAACTGATAATAAACACACTGTAAAAAAAGAGTGTTAATTAAAAATGATAAAATTTACCTAATAAATATAAAATAACTGCGCCCAATTATATGTTTTATGTTCAACTTGTATACACCACACCGAATACTAGAATTCAGAAGCATTTATTATATAGACCTTTTATTGATCTTATATAAAAAATTGTGTTCGTGTTTATAGCCTTGAATTTTTTTTTGATTCTAATAGGAAATTCCTAACAATTCAATGTATATTTAAAGATATACAAATATTGAATGTAAAAATATTGGTTAAAAAGTTCATGTACGAATAGGTCTGAATAATTTTAATATGTAAAAATCAAATTAAATTATTGTAAGCTAGATATATAATCATTTAATTCGAATTATATTAAAATTAATTTTAAAGAAATTGTAAATAAAATAACAAAACAAAAATATTCTCATTGTTCGAATATTTTAGAGATTAATGAGTAAATTGCATACTTACCGGCGCTGCGGGCATATTTTCGTTTTAATGTTACCGAATATTTTATTATAAACAAGTTTGTTTTACTAACAAACAATATTATTATTAATTTGGAAAATTTTAGAAATTATAGAGGGTGTTGCCATAAAATTTATAATATGAACATATCCTATAAAGTTAATGTATTAATGTGAAATTTAAAAAAAATTAAACAATAATTTAATAATAATGAATGTTATGGAAAATTTTCCGAAATTAAGTAATAAAATTATAACTGAAATATATACGTATGTATCTTGGTATGTTGATAGTGCATATAGGTAGTATTACTATCCCACATTTTGATTTTTAAATTAAAAGAAAATACATAATTCCTCTCTTCATATTATAAAAAATTTCACAGGTTTAAAATATTGAAAAACAAAAAAATTTCCGAGAAAAACGGGTAAAAGAACAATCATTCATTTTCACCTATATATTAAACTATAACACACCTTTTTATAAAATAATATATAAATTGCATGACCAAGATTCATTCAAAAAGATGTGCTAAAATTGTTAAAATATAGTAAATATAAAAAATAAAAAAAAAAAATAGTTAAAAAATTTAAAATATAAAAAAGATTTTTATTTTTAAATTACGAGTGAAAAGACCTCCGGTTCACACAATCATTGCAATCATCAGAATCATCATTATCATCATCATCACCACAGTAAGCAGCAACCCATCTTTATCAAATCAGACAACTATTGTATATACAATTGCAATAATAAATGCAATAGACAATGGGCAATATACAAAAGTACACATAATAATTTTTTTTTTTTGTTTTACACTAGCAGCATTAAAAATATAAGTTCATAGAAATCCGAATAATGACAAATGCAATTGTAAAAATTAAATGTACAAACACACATGCACATATATATACATATATATATATAGTTATTCATCTCAAGTTAAAGTTGATCGTGGTCCAAAACTCTAATTCACGCGAAAATTAGTTCGTTAAATTTTTGCTATTTTTTTATTTTTTTTTTTTTGATTTTCCTTCCAATTCTTCAATTATATTTTTCTTGGATGCCTTTTAGGTGTTGTTATTTTTACAAAATTCCCTTATTTTTTATAGCTTTCTATTAATATAAGTTGCTATATTAAAGTACAAAAGCATAAAAATTTAAAGCTTTTCTGTACACTTTAAAAAAAACAAAGGTAGTAAGTTCGGATAAAAAAACTGCTGTTCTGCTTTTCGATTTTTCGTCTTGATGGAAATTTCGACAAGAATGATTCACTTAATAGTACCGTAATTAACACCCCTATGTAGCCTAATAACAAAATTCCAAGTTGAATATAAGTTGCAGAAGATCCTTCAAAAGAATTTTGAAATTTAACTGAAAATGTTCGATGTTTTTTCAGAAGTAACGAGGTATTTTTACAACAATAAGTTTAGAAAATTCTAATATGAATTTCTTTCAGGGTACCGCCTCTAATACTCGTCTCATTTTAACCTTCCAAAGTGAAATATTGAACAAATTAGTCGAATTGGTATTAATTATTACACCTCTCTTCCGACTTCTTCGTAAGTGTTTTACACACAAGATTACAAAATTAACACTGAGTAAGAGAGCATAAAGCAGTATGAAGGTATAGAGATATGAAATTGTGAGAAAGATATATTTTTTTTCTTTAATCCTCTTGGGAGTATTAAGCAATTTGGCTTCAGTCAAGAACCAGTTTTTAGAGAGAGAAATATAAGGCAGTTACCATACTATTAGTATATCGCCTTTTACAACGGAAAAGCGGAAGGTGTAAAATTTACTAAAACCTCATCGATTCCAAGTTAAGGTAAGTTTTTACGAATTTACAATATATATTTTTCGCAGTGTATCTTAAATATTAATATATTTAATGCATTGTACCGTTAAATATTAATATAGAAATACAAATATAATAATAAAAGTAGCATCAAAAAGGTAACAAATAAAGATTGTTGAAAAGTTCAATTTGATTAGAGGAGAAAAAAATAAAAAATAATGAAAAAAAACATGGTAGAATGAAAAGTTAAAAATCTATGTGATTTAACATTTTACAAAATAATAATAAAAAAAAACAGTAAAGTTATACTGTTAAATACATACATATACGAGTATACTAACATGTATAATGCTAGTCTCTTATTAAGCAAACAAAAAATATAGCAGTTATAGAGCAGCTTTAACATTATGCGCCACCTATATGAAATGAAAATAATTTGCCCTATAATAATTAATGTAACTTATATATTATAGAATAATAATCGAAGGACAAGTCTAGACAATAATGAGAATCTTCTCATAAAAATATTTAATATGTTCATATATATGTATGTAGCAGAATATAAAACAGAAAAATTGAGATCATCCGTGACAGTGTGATTCTGTGTCTGTTGTTATTATACTATTCTTACACACTGTTTTAATGTTATACCATAAATAAATGGGGTCTTCTACATTTTACACCTTGATCTTTATAACTTTAACTTGCTTTTTCTTTTGTTTTTATAATCATTGCAACTTAACGCTAACTTAAACACGGTTTTCTTGCAAAATCTGTATAAATGTTAACAATATAATGCAAGTTTATGAACTCATTTGTTTTTTTTTTTTTTTTTTGACTTTTTACAGTTTTATACTATTTTTATTATCATAGAAATGGGAAATAATTTTAATCGTGAAGAAATAAATTTCCACGAAAAAAATGGGTGAATTGAAGATGGCACCACTGTACTACAAGTCAGTAAAACTATACAATGATAAAATTGAAATTTGTTATGACATTTTTGATAGCAGTTTTTTTTTTCAAATATACACCGTCGTATAGGAATGGGAGAGGTATAGGAGAGTTTTACTGATATTTTTTGAAAATGATATTAAAACAAAAAATAAGTTGTAAATTTGATAATAGGTGGACATTTGAAAATTGAGAATAACAGGAAATATTCAAAAATATCAAAAAAAATAGTGATTGAAACTTATTAAAAGTTGATATGTTGGACCAAAAAGGTGTTACAAATTTCAGTACATACATCTATTAAAATATAATAGATTGTCTTTCAATAAATTGCCTCATAAAAATTAATTCTTAAACATCACGTTTTTAACCTAAATAAATTTCTGCACAAAATTTTATGACGTGCAAAATATTATTTTTTAAAATTAAATTAAGGAATATTTAAAAAAAAATAAGGGAATTGGATTTATTTTAAAGGAGACGGTGTTCTCTATCGAACGATGATTTAAAAATGAAGTTTAAAAATGAAAAAGTATTCATTGGGCTTTTTGTCTAATTTGATTCAGATATTACATTATTTATAAAATTAAGTATTCCATAGTGTTAATTTCATTTTTAGTATGCGACCGTCGCTTACATCTGCATGTGGCGCTGTATATAGTGAATTGATACATTTTTGTCTTAATATATGACGGATTTTTAATTTTTAATAAGAAAATACATAATTAAAAAGGCATGATTTTAAATAACTTCAAACTATTTAACTCAACTCCGAATTATTAGGTTATTCCAAAATTATTCCTGCCCTTATTTTATGAAAAATATAACTATATTTAAATTTAAAAAATTAATTATATGATTCCGAATAAATTAAAATTAATTCCGAATTTTTAAAATTAATTCCGAATTAATAAAAACCTCCGAATTAATTTAATTATATGTAAATATTTAAACTTATTAATTAATTCAATTATTCCGAATAAATTAAATTAACTCCGAATAAATTAAATTGATTCCGAATTGTTAATTAATTAAATTAACTTCGAACTGATTAAATCAACGCCGAATAATTGTTTATATTTCTAATTTATTCATAAATTCCGAAATAACCTTAAAATCTTTGTTAAAAATTTTTTTATTCATTTACATAATTTAAAATATTGTTTTCTTTTTCTTATTATTTTTCTAAATCAACTTCCGCAAAACAATTGTTAGTTAGGAAAAGAAATGCACGATTTCTATTCTTAAGATTTGAATTAGAAAAATTATATTTTTATTTTAGATTTTTCTTATTACTTTAATTCATACTTCAGTTTTCCATTAATGAAATAGATGCATTTTAAAGTGAATAAGAAAAAAAAATATACTAGACATAAGTAAAAAAGTGGCAAAAAAAATTTATTTTAATTACCACTAAGGTAAGAAGTGGGGTAAATTAAATGAAAAAAGGCAAAAAAAAAAAAAACACATTTTAATCGCATAATAGAAAATGCAGAAAAACTGTTATAATATTTGTGTAACATAAAATGTATGCATAATGTACTGAAATTGTGTTTTAAATATGGTGAGAAACAATAAAATTAAAAGAAAAATGTTAAGGGAAAATGAATAAATTTTCATTTTTCCTACTTTGTTTTTTGTTTCCATTTTACTTAAGTTTAACAATACGCTGTCCAGTTAAGTATCCCAGACGATTTAGCAATTAAGTTTTTGTTTTGTGTGTTTTTTTTTCATACTTGAATATAAATTTCTAATTGTATTCAGTTGCTAAGTACAAGCAAAAGATTATACAGAAAATTCTTCTCTTCCGTGAGAATTATATTTTGAAAAACACAGTGTATACATTTAACTGTTAATAAGTGCATTGTCTGTTAATTTTGGTAAGTATATATAGCTGTTACTACATATTATAAATACCTTAATAAATTTATGTTTTTGCAAATATTAAGAATAATTAAAATATATATTAAGTAATTAAAAAATTGAGTAAATGAAGAGAAAATTTTTAATAAAAATAGTGTTTAAGGGAATAGTCCCCAATAAAATTTATATGGGGTAGCTAGAGTTCAAAATTAAAATACACATTTTAATGGAACTTCAAATAACGGATCATAACAGCCAATATAGAGGAAACGAAGCAAAACCGAGTTATCACCGCGTGTGCTGTCTAACTCTCGAAATTAAAGTTGCAAATGCTACCCAGTATCAGCTCTGGATTCTATAACATTGTGGATTGGCCTTAGATTAAGTTAAATGAAATCGAACTGTAAAGAATGAAGTCAAACCTTGCATCGACAAGTTGGGTGAATTTATGTAGCTCGATTTTGATTGAAAATAATAAGCATTCATTCTGCTTTCGTGATTTCCACTGCGTATGCATTTATTCGAGAATGACACTACTTCAGTTACAATTACTTTAAAGCGCAGTAAAATATTTTATATTGCCCCTGCTTATGGGTTTAATCCGGTATTACCAGGATTAATAGAATTTATATCTATTCAGAATAAAAGCTCTTGGGATGAGATTTCTTGACAAGTTTTTGTTATTATTTCAATTTAATTGAATTATTATAAGTGTCTGGAATTGATTATTCTAATTATCAATTTCAAAGCCACAAATTTTTCTTTTAAATTAAAAATTGGTTTAGAAATTAAACAATTTCAGCTGAAAAATTCAAATATGGAAAAGTACGGTATATATATATCTTTTTATTCTTGGTGCTATTTTTGGTACTGGTGGTAAAATTTATAAAAATTAATAACAAATTAAAAATTTAAAAAAAATTTTAAAATTTTTATAATCATACATAGTTGATTACAAGCAAAGTTATATTGTTGTGTACACTGAAAAAAATTATGGTAATAATAATAACAAAAAAAAAATATCAAAAAAATTAAGTGTTGTTTTGTTACATTTTGTTGCTACACTTTATAAATTGAAAGCGTTAAGCTTTAAAAATTTCACGCTCTAGGGAGTCTATTGTACAATATTGCAAAAAAAAAACGTACATAGGTACTTTATATTGTTATACTTGTTTGTTAATATGTTTATGTACCTACATAATACTGTAAATGAGCGAACATTATAATAATAAAGCACCTATATGATTTATTACAGAATCAAGATTACTAAACTATATATACGATTTTTTTTCATTCATGTTTACACAAATAACTTGAACACCATTGGTAAATCAAACCAAATACAAAAAAAAAAAACACAAAAATCATATTGTTATTTTTTTTTTAATTTTCTTCTATATTCGTATACATAAGTATACATACATATATGTATATAAGAGTGAATGTAAAGGGTATTCATTAATTTTTTGACGCCATTTTTGAAATATTTTTATATTAAAATACCAACAAATGAAATATTTTTATTGTTATAAACATACATAAATATTTTATATACAAATGATAATTTAATATTGGAATCATATTTAACAATAAACAAAAAAATGAAGTTTTGACAGAAATACCAAAAACAAATTACTAAACATTTTGAATTAAAAAAAAAACGAGATATGTACAAGCTATTATTTTTGGTAACTTGTCATTGACATATTCCTATTCTCCTAAAAAAAAAATAAATAAAATAAAAGATGACGTAGTAAAAACAAAACAAATAAAAGCATTGCCATTGTTATAAAAATTTTGTGACAAACTTTATAATAATTTATAACAAATGAAATGTATGATAATGAAATATTTTGAAAACAACAATTGTAGAAAATAAATAAAAATTATTAAAAATAGTTTCGATTTTTAGTTTTGTTAAAAAATTATCGAAAACTTGTATGTGAACACTACATAAACAATATTGATTCAAATATGATTATGTATGCCATCTATGAATTTATGGCATAACTAGTTTCATTGTTATTTTGAGAATTAAACATTATTTGAAATATTTTATTTCAAATTTGTTCGACATAAATAGGTGATTAATTCGATTCTAATATTCATAATACGGAAAATATTTCAACAAAATTATATAAGATCATTGGAAAAATTTTGTTAAATATACTAACATCTGTGAACAATTTTCTTATATAAATATGTGTATAAATAAGTATTTCTTGTAAGTATGATAACAATACTTCGATTGTAGCTAAATATTATGTAAGATAATTCCAGTTTAAAAAATTATTAAAACAAATGTTTATAAAAATTAAAAAATGCAATTGAAATGATCTCATATTCTGTACATATTCAACTACATTATGCAATTTCTGCTTTGTTAACACTTGAACTTACAAATTTATATAATTTTAAGCTATTTTTATATTATTTTACTCTTGATTTAAATTAATCACTATTTTACGGTGGTTTTGTTAAGTATTTGTAATAAAAAGTTCAGCAAACTACATTAGATATTTTAAAAAAAAATTAATGTGTTGCTTACAACTTCTTTAGAAAATGTTAGTCTTTCCTTATGTAGATAAAAAACAGGTTCTCTTTATAGGATCTATTCATTAATGTTGGGAGTAGACAGAGGTACTTCAGTATCCTAAATATACTGATCACTCTACAACATTTTAAAGTATATAATAGATAATTTTGCTTCAATTATAATTCTTTGTTGTACTGCAATTGGCTAATATTATAATATTAGGAATTTTGAATTTCAATATTATTTTTGTTGAAAATTTCTTTGGACGAGTGTATAGTTTAACGTGATTGTTTGATATTTAAGACGAATTAACAATGTTTATTGCCTTTTCCAAATGAGAGTCACTACGAGCAATTACTGCAGTTTATAGTTGTTTTTTCTTTTATTTCTTCAAGTACTTCAACTCAATTTTATTGATTTGGCGCAATTTGCTCGTACAAACATTGAACATTGAATACAGAGAACATTGAATTTTTAATTCTGTTCTATAATATATTTTAATACTGCATACAAATTGGCCTTCATATAATAATGTATAGTCCGGAATATGGATACCTATTATACAATATTATTAAAACTGAAGCTAAATACAGCAATTACTTAAAATTTTTACTACATATATGAGTGTGTATCCCAACAACAGTCAAAGTGAATCAATATATATATATGAAATATAAATCGCCATAGAGCAAATCCAATTTAAGATTTCCAAAATATTATATTTTAAATACCAATCAAAAAAAAATTGATGAGATTAATTGAATTTTTTTTATTATAATTGTTTTAAGATTTGAAATTGAGAAAAAAAAATTAATTAAATTCTTATACTCGTACAGTTAGTACGTTGTCCGCCATACAGAAAGAAGTAAAAAAAAAAACAATAGTAACAAAACTACTATATTGTATTTTTTTGACTCTTTAACTGGCTTGGCTGGTTAATTTAAGTATCAAAATCACACTCACACATTTACACTCACATTTGTGTAATAACACACAATATAAACTCGATAAAAAATTTGATATAAAAAAAAAATTTGAAAAAAAAAAAACAAATAAAGAAGAGGAAAGTAGCGGCACACAAAAAAAAATCTCACCTCTGATTGGAAGTTCAGGTTTTTTTTTTCTCAATTAAAAAAAAAAAATTGTTATTTTTTTCTTGTTTTTTTTTTTTATTACCAAAAAAAGAAACCAGATCAAAGATTGATAAGTCATCGCTCGCGTAACATTAGCATAATGGACAGGTTTTGTTTTTTTGTGCTTTTTTGGTTTTAGATTTGAATTTTTTGATTTTATGTGCGCTTTTTCTCATGTGCTTCTTTTTATAAGGTTCGTTTTGTTTTCTTTATCTTTTTTTTTTTTGGGATTAGGAGGGGTTTTTTTCTTGGTAAAATGAAAATAATAAAAAAAAAAGCAAAATAAAAACTTGATACCCTAAAAACGTATAAGAGTTGTTTTTTTTTTATTGTTTTTTTTGGTTCCTCATTTTGAATTCCAAAAGAAGAGAAAAAAAAAATTTATTAATTTTTTTTTTAATTTTCAAAGTTTTTATTTTTGATCGCATTTGCTTTTATTTTTTTTTGTTGGGGAATTGAAGAGGTGAAAAGAAAAAAATGGTGGACACCAACTATACAAAAAAAATTGTGCTGCTTTTATTTTAACATTTATGCATACTTATATAGTGAGTGTGCTGTCATAATTTAAGAATTTCAATTAAATTTAAATATTACCTATATGAAAATTTATTATGGAATTTTTTTTTTATTGTTTTTATATAGAAAGTAGGTTGGGCTCCTCAATTTTTGTATGTGTTTTGTTGTTTGAACTCGAAATTTAAGAATTCGAAATTTAGAAAAAAAAAAATATTTTGAAAAAATTTCTGAATTTCAAAAATGGCTCAAGAGAACTAAGATTTGGATTAAACATAAAGGCTGGTTTTAAATTGAAACTCCGAAATTTTTAAAATTTTAAGAATAAACCTACTTCTAGTTCGTTACATTCAGTAACAGAATGGAAAGAATTTAATAAAAAAATTTGATTGAAAAATTATATATGTATTACCCTCCGTCTCTCTTTATGTCTATTTTCGATGTTAAAAAAAATAAAATTTTTTTTTTTATTTAAGGTGTATGAAAAGAAAACTCTCTTTTATTCGGAATAAAATACTTTTTATTTTTGCTCATATATTTCGGATAAACAGGACTTTAGATCAGAAGTAAACTTCATTTTGGATACGGCTGTGAAGCACAGTTATTCTGTTGAATGTATTAACAAACTCATCAAGATGAAAAAACGGAAAATTGTGCAGGAGAATATGAGCACATTGTTTAAACAGAATAAAATATTGAAAGGACAAAGAACAACATGGGCATCTTTGACTTATGATCATCACTGTATAAACTTGATAAATAAACAACTAAAGAAACATAATATTCGGACATCGGAAATCAATAGTAAATATAACTTATAAACTTTTTAAATTCGGCTAAGGATAAATTGAAGAAATATGAAAGATACGGTATGTACAAAATCAATTGCAATAATTGCGATAAATTTTACATAGTATACAAACGGCCCGTTACACCAAGACTTAAGGAACATTTAAGTGAAGTAAAGCATTCAAGGAGAGAGGGATTTAACAGTAATTTCGATTCAATGGTTACAAATTACATTTATGAAATGGATCACATAATTGGGGAAGATAACTTAAAGGTATTAAGATAGGTAAAAGAAAAGCACAGGATTGAAGTTCATGAAAACATGCAGATGTGCAAATCACACAAGAACTGCCTACTGAACACGGACGAAGGTAACGCGGTTACTTGGCTCTTTAAATTAATTATTTGACCAGTTTTAAAGTTTAAAACAAGTACAATTTTAGTTTGTAATTAACAATAAATAGTAAAGAAAAAAAAATAAATTTTAGATTAAGTCAAATTTTTTGTCTGAGATATCAAGCAAAAAATTCTGCATTAATCTTCATATTTTACTAGAAAATCAAATTTTTTGAGTTGTAATAATTTTGAATAGGAACGATATAATTATAGTACTGTCATATCAATCACATAAAGGTATACTTGCATACTTTTAATGATAATATATAATATGTAAATAATTCATGGTTACTTTTATAGATTTTAAAATTGTGATTACAATTCATATAAGTTATTCTATAGATGAGTTCATTGTGCATTCGTGGTGATTGTAGTGTTGGAACAATTGAATATTGACAAAGAAGGAAATGAAATTTTTGAATATTAAAAAATATTGGACAATTATTTTTTTTTTTTTGCTTTTCTTGTTCCAAAAATTATCCATACCATTTTCATTAAAATCGTATCGTATTACAATTACAAAGAATCACAGAATCTTTAATGTAACACACATATAATAAAAGCACCTATGTACTTTGATTTGTACTCAAATGGAAAAAATATAGGTACACAAAGGTACATACATAAATTTATAACGTGTATAAATGATTAAAATGAACCATTATTGAAAATTAGTATTAAAAAAAAATCGAGATGAATTTAAGAAAAATAATAATAATAATAATAACAAGAAAAGCATAGGGCAATAGAAAAAAAAATTTTAAAAATTAAATGAAAGCCTCACCCAATTTGCATATAAATCATCATCATCATCATATAAGATCGATATGAGACATAAGATAATAATTATATGGCGACAAAATATACAATAATAATATAGATTTAGTTCTTTATTTTGTATATGCTGTGGAGATCTTTTGAGTCATTCAGTCCCATACATATACCCACATATTAGGTGTATAAGTAACAATACTCGTATTAAGGAAACAGAAAAAAAAAACAAAATTCGTCATTATTATTAAACATTTTAATGTTTGAAATGGAAAAAAATCTTGATAAATTATTTGAAACCAGAGACTTATTAAACTCTAACTGATAATTTCAGCTCATAATCTCAGTGAACATAGAGTACATATAGAGAATAAAGATTTTATGACTTAAAAATTTGAACAAAAAACATGAAAAAAAGATTAAAATTTTGAGAGCATATTAATTTAAAAATTTTTTTAAAATGAGATTATTTTCTTGTAACACACGGATTAATATTAATTTTTTTAAAAAAAATATTTAGATTTTAGATTAAGTGAAAATAGCCTCGAGTAATATTAATTATACTCATGTACATACAGTAAATTGGCAGAACATTCTATTTTGTTCTATAATTAGCATGGCATTTATAATCTGAATTTACAATTGATCTGTTCTCCAAGAGTAATGAACGTTTTCATTATAACATCTTAAATATAAAATTTTATCAGCATAGGTAAACAAACTGATAATTGCATAAAACACGGCGCAATATAAAAATTCCTACTTACAAACATATAACAAAAACTCAAGATTTCAAATGACGAGACAGCTGAACAATATCGTTGACAGCTCAAATACCAAAATGAGTATTTTACGAATATGTTCCATTAAAAATTTAGAAATAATAAAATAATTTGCGCCTCTAGTTTAACTATTCGAAATGTGATTAACAAGAATGTTTTTTTAATTTGTTTAAGAGTCCAAGAGAAAAACAGATGCATTGATTTAAAATACCAAAGAAGAAGATGTCAATGAATAATATCAGTTACTTTGTTGCTCAATAAATGCTATATATAGACTTTATAGCAATGCTTATAATAGATCTGGTTTGAGTGACATTGTGATATCTTATACTTCAAATTCATAAATGAAAACCATTTTTAGATTAAATTTCTAAAGTAATATTTTTAATAAATTGTGGTCTAAAATTATAATTTATATTTTTTATTATAATATTCATAGGAATGAAGAGTTAATGTAAAAGAATATAAATTATTATGATGACCAACTCTTTAATTTTTTTTTATAACTTTATGAATTTTTTTCTATAAATTTTAATACAAACACCAAAGTAATTGAATTTTATTATTTAAAACCGCACTTAACTTATTATTATTTAATGACATTCTATTAACTGATATATACAAATAGATATTTCCGATGAAGATATAGATAGCCTACATAAATACCGCACTATATATAGAAATATAAGAATTCAAAGAAAATGTTTTAGTGAAAAAAAATTATTGTGAGTGGTAGATCTTAATTAATTTGAACTATGAATAATTGTAGATTATAAAAACAATATTCTGCAACAGTTATTATACCCGTCACTTTAGTGTTAGGCATACGCTACAAAAGCTCTTCGAACTGACACCATCCTGACGAATTCGGGCAATTTTTGGTAACAATTAACTTTTTCGTCGTCAAGACTTCTGTCATTTACGCTTGAATAGTCAATGAAAAATTATTGTATGAGGAGTAGTCACAATCCGCATTGTACCAAGCAATTTTCCTCAGAAACTTCTTGGAAAATGTACCGCTTTTCTTAATTCAAAGCAATTTTCACTTAAAAAATTAGAAACATTTGGGATCTGACATGAAAATTGCCACATTTACCCTTGTACATGGAAAATTTCCCGCGAACAAAAATTTGAACAACTATTAGAATTTTCTACATTTTACCATTATCATAGATTTTAATGATCAACCAGTTACAACCATACCAAAAATTTTATGAAAACTTTCGAAATCAAAATTTTGTACATTTTTATCTTTTTCTATTAAAACTATCGTTAATTTGGTAAGATGAGAAAAAGAAAATTAATTTAATTAAGAAAATAATAACAAAACATTAGCAAGAGTCACTTAATCCGGATTTTCACAATCATATTATTGCATTGCTGTTGAAAAGTCTTCCAAGTTTTATGAGCACGGCATTTTATATTATATGCATATGTTTCCATGTATGTAATTATGAAGGTATACAGTGCTAGTTGCAAACCAAATAAGATCATGTACAAAACATATTATTTATGTGGTTTTCTCATTCTTTAATTCAAACTAAAAACTTAAAAAAAAATATCAATGGATAATATATAAAAAAAAACCAAAAAAAAAGTAACAGAAAAAAAATATTAGAAATAAAAGAAAAATTAAAAAAAAAATCTCGACCGTGAGAAATTTCCCTGGCCACACTCCGATGCTATTTTTTTTTTTAATTTTCTATTTTTTTTTTTTTCAACATTTTCAATCCTATAAAACCTTAAAAAGCAATAATATAAAAAACATATTTGAATACATACATACACACATATATGCCAATATAGATCACATGCATATTAGTGTTTTACCATTTAAAAAACATTAGATAAAAAAAAAAGAAAAAAAAACGAGTAAAAATCTTCGTTTTTATATTTTTTACAAGCTCTTTATTATATATATACATGTTAGTTTTATAATATTATTATAGATGTCGCAATAGTATTTAAACCATCATGTACTTATTTTTATTTATACAAAATGTGCACACACACACATAAATATAACACATATATTGCACTAACTGAATAATATTCTGTTGAATGAACGCGAAAATATTGGGTATGTGGGTACACTTATACTCTTGATTTAATAAGAAGTCGAAAAAATGATCCGGTTTATAAGTGCATTCGATGATTCGATATGAGTGCATTTAATTTACTGCAAGTGACTTTTTCACTAAGTAGGCCGCCAGAATATACTCTTAACAAAAAGTTGTCTCATGTTGACACCCAACTATTAAACAATACGGAAATGTCATTTGTTGATCATATTTAACATATACCATTTCAATGAATAAAAAATTACCCGTTGTAAGACAAGAATGACCAAACAAAAAAACAAAATTTTTATACTTAAAAATTTGAATGCTCTTGTCGGGCGGCAATTGTCTGATTATTGATATAAAAGTCTTGATATTAATTTTCTAGTCACAATTGGATGTCAGCCGTTGTACACATTGATGTTCTATTCGCAAATAATTTTTATATGTATGTGACACCAAATTAGTAAGATAAATTAAGAGAGGGCGTGTTCGAAGCGCTTCAAAGTACATACATAATATTTAATTTAAACCCAAGTGCTTAATCAAGGGTTAAATTTAAAAAGAAAACGTTCTAAAAAGAACTCGTATTATATTGGGGATAGGTGTACGTATACCAGTTTAATACTACAATTTTACCTACACTACTATGCTTTAGAGGTATTTATTTATGGTATCTACTTTTATATTTGTACATTAGAGCTGGGTACAAAATCTGCTTATAACCAAAGGAAAAGGAAAAATAATCAACAACAATAACAAGAAGAAAAAAAAAACTATTTTGCATCTTCTCGTTTTTTTTTTTCAATTTTTATTCAAATAGATTTTAAAAATAGAAATTAGATAGTGGTGTTTTTTTTTTGTTTTTTTTTACCATCTTACATATTTTATTATATTGGATGTGCACATATTTTCATTGAGAAAATGAAATAATAAAATAATAACAAAAAAACAAAGAAAATCCAACAAAAAAAAAAATTCGACCAACTTATTGGAATTGTTATATTGGTTTTCGCCTTGGTTTAAAAAAAAGAGACCAAAACTGTTATATACGAGTATATCATGGTTAATTTTTTTCTCAAAACGAAATATTATGATGAATTTGAATGGAAAACTAAAAAACAAAATAAAAACAACAATAAATATGGATTAAAGAAACTCATAACAATATTATGTTACATGATCCTTCATTCATACACCAAACATACAAATATACATAATTATACCCATAGAGATATTCAAATATAAACCTATATCCATTATATACCCATATATATATATACGTTATTCCTATATAATGTATGTGCTTTTAAATAATAGAACGAAATTAAAAATAGTGCACACGAAAAATAAATTGAATAAATTGTGAATCTACAACAAAAAGTGTTATACACACTGTCGTATATATCATGCACTCGTTATTCAATTTGTATTCAAATTGTTTTTGTACACATATGAAAGAAATAGTCCCAAAAGACTTGTACGTATAAGTAATTGTATAACCAAAAAATAATTACAAAAAAAAAAACAATAAAAACACGAATAAAATTTAGATGGTTTTAGATGGTTTATTTTAATTTGTATCATGCATGAAAGATTAAGAGCCTAAAATATTCCAATAACAAAAAAAACAAAGCCAATTCAAATAATAATTTTTAAAACGTATAACAAGAAGAAAACCATAAATGATTAAAAATTCAAAGTATAAACAAGATTTAAACAATTATAGTTGAACTAACAACGATAATTGTTAATTTTGATGGATAAGATAGATATGATCGTTATTTAGTTAATATTGGGGATGCCAGGCGCTTTTATTAAAAAGAATGTTATTCTGCTTTTGGAATTATTATTGGCTTGTAGACGTAAGTTATTCCGATCATTTGATGAATTCATACAAATTTATATTAAATAAGCATATCAATTGAATAAGGCTGTTAATTTGGAATATAAAGACTGAGGTCGGAATTTTAAAAAAATTTTGCGAAGAGAAAATTTAATGACTCGCAAATATTTTTACTGTAAGTTTTTATATTTTCAGCAATGAATTTTTTATAATTTTAATTTAACACTCTTACTGCCAGGTCAGCAATAAAGGCCTGGCAATATAATGAAATCAAAGAAAACTGGTTCCCGGTACCGCGACCAAAAAATTCCTATCTCGTACACCTTAAGGAGGCTTGAGTGATATGACAGCGAGAGTGTTAGCAATCTATGAAACGTTGTGATGTTTCCATAAATTAATTATAAGGTTTCAAGGAATTTTTCTTGTAAGTTTTTGCTCAAATATTGAAAAGAAGATCAAAATTCCTATAAAAACAACTATAATGTTCCTTTCAGTGGATTCTTCTTAAAGATTTTGAAGTGTAAACCATGAAAAAGTATAAAAATTAGTGAAATAATAATTATTTGTTTTCGGAAATTGAAATTTCAAATGTGCTTTCTTAAATCATATGATGACGATTCCAATTGCTAACAAGTTGTCTTGTTACTAACATATTATTTAATTCGTTATTACCTTCACAACTAACAAGCAAACTGATTTTCAAATATGATTACGCGAATATTCTTATAAAAATTATCATAATTTAATTAAAATGTCCTCATACATAGACCGCATGTGATCTTTATTTTTAAACTTAATGTAATTTTTATTTTAAAACAAATTTAACCTTTTTATAATTCTATGGAGGTATAAGTATGTGTGATTCCTTGAAATAGGCAACCCTGAAAATGGTGTTTAAACATAATTTTTTTATTACATCATAACTTTTTAATATGATTTCGTTCGTTTAAAAACCCACAACAATATCATTGATCAGACAGTGTACTTATACATATGTATGCATGTTTATGTGTAGCATGCATTAAAGGACAAAATCAAACAAACAGTGTATAATGCGCATTTATGCATGCATTATAGTAAGTTAATATTGTATTTTGATTTGAATGGATTAAGAGGTGATATGGCAGTGATGATGAAATGATGATGTAAAAATGTGATTGTAAATTTTCAAAAAGAAAATTGCTGTTTTAAAATCTTCAAAGTTTAATGAAAAAATTAAAATAAATTCAAATTATTTCAAGAATAAAATATTAAAATAATTTTAAAGAGATCATTAAATGTCATTATTATCATAATTGACAAATTATATTTATGTATGTGTGAATGAATGACAAAAATTAATGTGTTACGATTTTTTTTTTTTTTGCTTTATACAACATGTGTGTGGTGCAAAGATCATTAAGTGCTGTGAAAAATTTGTTTTATAATTTTTTTTTCGAAAAACGGATCCTACATGGCTCTGCTCAATAATGACTCTGTTGAGCTAGTTTTCCTATGTTGTCTTCGAGAAGGGTAGCATTTGGGATGATTTGAATATTGTTAGACCCTTTGACTACAAAATTGCAATAATATTGGCCTTTGAATATAATTCAGCCTACATGTTGTTATTGCTGAATTTGTACAGTAGTCAGCCAATATTATTGTAATTTCGAAGTTACAGGGTTAAGTGGAGGAAAAATATTAGTTTTAAGAAGGGCGAATAAATGGAATATTTATGTGAATACGAAAATTTCTACTATAGAAAATAGAATATTAAGTCTGACATAATTTTCATACGAAGTATTCAACGACAGTTAATTGTTGCCCTTATATATGTGATCTATATATTCTTGAAATACACACATTTTCAAATACATGTATACAATCATTATTAGATCATAGTTAAGTAATATATAGAAAATAAAGAAACTTCATTCAACCATAATGTTATGAATTTTTCATCTAAAACATTTAATTTTGCATTTCATTCACCTTTTGCTGCTTTTCCATTTTCATTCTTTTTTTTTTTTTATTGTTCTCTTATGATTTACAATATGAATTGATTTCTTTGACAAACTGAGCTATCATTTAAATATTAAGAAAAAAAAAAATAAAATTCAAATCAGTAAATTTTGTTATTTGATACCTTATTGAACAAAACTACTACATTTTTTTTTTTGTTATTTGATAAATTTGTAATTACATTTTATAATGTTCAAAACAGCAGCAGCAGCAAGTATATACTAAAAATACTTGTAGGTAAACACAGAGCAGACGCAATATTAAATATTTGCTGTTCTTTTTTATATTTCATTGATATTAAATGACATGTCGTTCGACTTGCTTGTTGGCTGGCAGCTCATTTTTCAGGTATTTAACCACAGAAGTGAAAAAAATAAAAAATATATGCTATATGCACAAAAACCGCATTAATATAATTTATTGTAAAGAAAAAAAAGTTATTGAGAAACCTTTAATAATTAATAATATTTTTCTAGATTTGCAATCTCTATAAATATACATAACTAAATATTTGCAATTTTTTTTATGATTTATAAGAATAATTAGAGAAAAAGAATCTTAGTTTAACGACAGTCTATGTAAACAGAGATATGATGTGCTTAGTATAAGGTAAGACACTTCTAATATCTAATATTATCTGCACTTTTATATGGAATAGAATCGTGGACGTTGATAATGATGACTTTAAATTTAAACAAATTAGAAGCGCTTGAGATGTAATGCACTCGAAAAATTTTTTAAATTTACTACACAATCACAAATCTCGCAATCCTGAAAGGCTGAGTTTATACAGAGAGACAAATGTTTGCAATAATAAAATATAGAAAAATGAGTAACTTTGGCCATACAATGAGAGGTCATAAATACGAGCGAATCCAATTAAATATTGAAGGAAAAATCGAACGTAAGAGAAATATTGATAAGAAACAAATGCCATCTTCCAGAAATATTCGAAAGTGGACAAGTATAAAAACGGAGAAAGAGAATTAGTCCTGTTACCAAAAAAAGTATGCCAAAATTATTCCAAGTCTACAATAATAAAGTGTAAAAAATGTGATGATTTAATATTCACTAGTAGATGAACAGCACAAGGCACTGAGGTATGTGGTGTAGATTTAAAAATTTATATATAAAAAATAATTAAATTTACTAAAAGAGAAATTAAAAATTTTGGTTCTAAATGTAGTTCTTAAGAATCGAATTTTAAATCTTTAAAAATTCGAATAAGCATAATTTTGCAATGCTAACATTAAAAAACTGTATTTTAAATAGACTTCTTTTATACGATTAGAAACCTTTGAATACCTAAAAATCATATATCACTTTTATATTTTAAAATTATAATGTCAGTATTCTTAATCACGACATACTGTGATTTAGAATTTGTATAATTAATTAATTAAAAAAAAAAAATAAAATATGGAGAGGTGTAAAACCCATTCATTTTAATTAATTAATTATTAAATTTTATTGACTTAAACCATTATAATATATTAGCGCCTTAATATGACGGCATTCATGCAATTAAATTGCATCAATTTGAAAAATTGTTGATGAGCCAGAGTTATTGCTCTTGCAGAACTACTGAGCATATTACTTAAAATACACTCGCATATATATACTAATATATTCATTCTATTGCTCAATTATATATGTATAGTTATTTAATATTGATAAATGATTTCTGACATCTAATTGACATATTCGTGATGTTTTCTTTTAATATTTTTAACCTACCTGTATATAAAATTAAAAATTATATTTTATTTACACAAGCTGCTGACGCATGTCCGCACATTATCTAATTGAATAATAACACTGTTGCTGATATTTAACACAAAGATGATAAATATTATGCATAAAGTGGGTGGGTGATAATTTAAAATCGTATATATGTAGCAAGCAATTCTTATAGCTTGTTAAATAATAATTTTTGATTGGTACGTTATTAAGTAAATAGATACCCATGCGTTTGTACGTAATAAATTTCTGCATCGAGTCGATATCCGTCGATAGTTTGTTGTATAATATTTTTGTTAACATTTTGTCAAGTATATTAAATGCACAGGTATGAAGGTAAGTATACAACTATTGATGGAACATTATATGAATTTATGATTCATATATGTAATTAAATATCTAGGTGTTGTTTGTTTACGACTATCCAAGAAGCTCGTTCAGTAAAAATCTTTAATCAAAATTATATGAAAATAAATTGAAAATATTGTGCGTGTATTCCAAAACATCGTTTATATCCAATTTGTTGAATTAAAATTAAAAATCAAAATTTTTTTATAAAATTTGGAAAAACTGGCCGCAGCTCTCATTATAACAACGCCGTCTCCGGTAGTATTGATTGTCACATAAAATGTCTACTCCACGACGTTCCATTGGTGATTGTGACATAAAATATCTACTCCACGATATTGCATTGGTGATTGTCACATAAAATATCTAGTTCACGAAATTCCATTTCTATATAACTAATTGATTCTACATTTTAATTGATTCTATTAAAGATTTTCTACAATAAAAAAAAAATTAAATTTCATTTTATTTTCACATAAATTTCCAATTCAAATGTTTCTTTTGTTCGAAACCGAAAACATAAATGAAATGAATGTCTTCAATTAATACTTGAATTATGTTGAGAACAACTTCATCAAATAGTTTTAAAATGTAGCCATCATTCCTTCAAACTGTTGTTAAAACATTTATAACAACTTGTTTACAACTTTTACTCAAATATTTTAAAATATAATAACAAAAATAATAAACAAATTAAAAGTTTTCTTTCATGGTTTGCAAAATTTATTTTCTTTTACCATCAAAAGTCTTATTTCGACTTCAACTTTCGACTAAGTATCCAACTATATACGAAAAAAAAAATAATAACAAAGCATGAAATTACTTTTTAATCAATTACCTTCACTTTTCAAAATATTTGAAATTTTTTTTTTCTTTTAAAATAAATGAAAACAATAATAAGAACCTAATTTCAATACATAAGAATATTGGTACGCAAAATAAAGACATTAAAATATAATTCAGTCATAGCATGCTGTACTCTTTCACTTGAAGTTACTTAACATAAGCAACAATTAACCTTGCAACTTTATTTTATTTTTTTTGAATTAAAGAAAATAAAAAAATTGAGAATGAAAAAAGACAATGTTTTGAAAAATTCTTAAATTTTTCCATCAACAGAAACCTCCCAGCAACAATAAGGAAAACGCACGACACAGCCACGACACAATGAAGACGACATTTGGAGTCTTCAATTTAGAATAAAAGTAAGTAATAATAAAAACGAAGGGAAAACGACGGCTACTAGTCGTACAACTAAAATGTCAATGTTGACAATACAGTTTTTTTCAATTTTATTTTATTTATGTTTGTTGTTCTTGTTTTTATTTTTAAAATCAAATTTTTTAATAAATAAAAGAACAATTATGGCTTTGATCAACTAAGATAGAAAGAGACAATACTATACTATGTAAAGTTAAAAAAAAATTATTCTTTTCGTTTTTTTTCTTCAAGTTCTTATGCGATTATTTTAACATAATCTTGTTGACCGTAAGATAATTATGTTGCTATGTTTACGCTTATGTACGTATATAATGCTTATGTAAGCAGTCATTTAACATTTTAATATTTTAATGCGGCGGTGTCACTTAAACATCTGTCTACTCAATATAATCAAATAATTAACTGATTTGCTGTCAATTTTACATTTTATTATTTTGACATTCATTTAAATTTCTATTATACATACGTTTATGTATGTATGTACGAATATAAATATTGTATTGAATTTTTTATACTTTCATCGATTGAGTCTCGAATAGTGATGAATATTTACATATGTACGTATGTCTATAAAATATTTCAACAATTATTTTTCGTTTTATTTTAAATTTATTTTATTTTTATCAAATTAGGAAAGCGTACATATATATACAAGGAGAAATGTAATTAATTGAAGATTCATTGAAATATTTTTATTTTGTAAAAATTCTAATAACTTTTGTGTTACATTTTATTAGATACACATGTATGCATACTTATCGTCGTATGTAAACGCAAGTAAAAGGAATATTGGTAGAAGAAAGAATTGACAGAAGAAAGCAAATAACCGAAGGTTACCTCTACTAATTGTCTTACAGTATTAGGAAGGAAATTGTGAAAATTAGCATAAGCAATGAAATAATTACTAGATCATATTGCAACATTCTAAATTCATTCGGCGTATTCATTTATAGTGTTAACATTTTATAGGGGCTCCACGCAATAAAATATTTGTTGTGTTTCTTTCTACCTTAGATTTTCAATATTGATTAGCATCATGAATTGTTAGTAGCATATTTCGTGTATTATGATCAACTATGAGAAATGGATTAAATATCAGAATGAACTTCCTCCGATATCTATCTATTCAATGTATTATTTTTAGCTTTTCTGTTACCATGAAAAAACCATCAGACTCTTTCATCTTGTGAATCAAAGCACTACATTCGAACAAGAGTTGCATTCTAAAATGGAATTAACAAGATGTATCAAGGATCTTCAGATCAATCATCTACATCATTCAAGACATTGAACTCAAAGTAAATAAATCATAAAATATAAACTTAATTTTTTGGACTTACTTTCTTTTACGTTTTCTATAGTTAACGTATTATTACTCAAGCTTAAACTTAATTTGTAGGAATAACTTTTGGGGCATAAAATTGGAATGCAAAATTACGAGTAATACGCTCAAAGTATCGTAATTAATTACGAACTCAATTTAAAATCGGTTAATACAAAAAGATTTAAAAGCCATAATGTATTACGAACTTATGAACATATTGACGTGTCCAAAAAAAAAAAATCTCAATTAAAATTTTTGATTATCCAAAAAAAAAAAAATTGCAACAATTGCGGCAATCGATCATTCAAATTTACTATTCTTTTTTAATTGAAATTTTTTTTTAGACTTATTCTTTTTTTTTTCGATTTTGCTCCTTGTTATCTAAATCAGTTTCTTGCTAATATTTGAATCGATTTTAAATTGAATGAACTATTTTGCAATATATTGTATATATAATAGTTTTAATATGTTTTTTTTTTTTTATGTACATATATCCATTATTGGAATACTGGATAATTTAAATGACGGCAAAATTGTTTTACATCATACATGAATATCGGACATTGCAATATGCAAAAAAAAAAAAAAAACAACACCAGATAGCAACAATGAGAGAAAAAACAAAATAGAAGTATCTATACAACACAACAGCATAATGTTGCAAAAGAGTTCAAATCAATTTCAATTGACTTTAACATTTACATGAAAGAAAAAATCCAAGAAAAAATGCTGATTGAGAATAACTACAACAATTTTATTGGATTGTTATTACTATAGATTATCGAAAACATTACAAATATTTTATGTACGTACATTTACTTATATAATAATAATGTAGGTGCTGCATAAACGTGTGTATGTATGTATAAGAACATCTGCATTGCACTCAATGCGCAACAGAGTTATGTAATCGCGCTTAATAAAGGTAAAAATGAAAATAATTGCAATATAACAAAAAAAAAAACACTAATTCTCAATGAAAAAACAGATCTCAAAGCCAACACTATATAGGTACATAAAAAAAAAAAAAACAGTTGATATTGCAGAACAAGTGCGCGGTGATCCCACATTTAATTTTTCGCATTTTATGCATTCTCTCGTTTTCTTTCGGCTTTTTAATGTTGGACAATCGGAAAATTGTTAATTTTTCGCAAAATATCATCTACGTTAAATAGTAAAAATTTTTTTTTGATTTATTATAACTTATCTATACCACTCCAAACTCACTTCTTAAAAACTATAACAACTTAAGAAGTCACATAAGATTACAGCTCAACCAGCTCAATTTTGAAACTTATTAATGGAAGTCATATCAAGATTGCTGGAACTTCAGCTAGCAGGATTTGCTAGTACCCTGAAAAGTGACATTTTAAAAATAAAGTGCACAACACTCAAGGAATGCAAAATACTGATAAACTAGCAAATAAAATTCAATTTCCTAGAAAAACACTTACCGGGAAAGTTACGTCCATATCTTTAAATAATTTTTTTATCTTGTTTTTATATTGTAAATTTATTTTTACCTTATTTTGACTTTTGAAATTAACATCGCGATCGATGCTCTGTATCCAGCACATATACATTGAAAAGCAAATAAGGAAAAACAAAAACATGGGAAAAATTGATTCGGTTAACTCAAAGTTTGCACAATTGCTTTGATCTTAATTCAATTCACCGGGTAAATACGCTTTTTTGTAATTAACAAAGGGTAACACATGGTAGAGGCTGTAGTTGTATTTAAACCTGCCTTTAAGTATTTGAAATATTAGTGAAGCCTTCAGTTGCCTCGTAATAATTCTGGAATTATTTATGTAGGGTGCAAGAGTATAACTTTCTTAACAGTTGCATGCCGGCTGGATAACACCAGAAGTTGACACATTCTACATTTTTATGTATTTTAAAGCGGAGTTATATTAACCACTGGCAGATATTACGGAAAAATTAATAAATCGAAAATTTTCTCGAATATCCATGTGAACCAGGGGATCGACGTCCATTTTTCTACTGCATAATCAAAATAATGAACGGTGAAACAATTTCATATTTCCGTTCGGAAAACAAAATTTCTGAATACCATATAACAAGGAATACTAAAAAGAAAAAAAATAAATAGATCATCGGTAAAATAAATGAGTTCAAGATAATAATATTCACTTGAACACAATTGCTTCAGGAGATTGTGTTATATATAATATATTATGTCCATATGCGTATATATATTGCTTAAATCGAATTTTGTGTGGAAAAGAAAAGCAATATTAAAAAAATAAGTTGCTTTAATGCGATTTCGGTTACTGAAATTGCTATTGGCGTTTGAAAAGAAGTTAAGAATAGTTAGTTAATAGAGTTAAATAGATTATGAAAATGCTATTTAACACCCTTTGATAAAATGCATTAATTTCAAGCATATGCCGGCAATATAGTTCAACCTACTGTAGCGAAGACTAGTGAATCATTGGACTTCTTCTAGTCGAATATAGAAGCGGCACATTTTTCAAAAAATTACTGTTTAATATTAAAGTGCTGTGGGAAATATTGAGGGTTTCGGATGAGTCCGGCAAATAATATTCTTCTTAATACGATTGACTTCACTTTCACATATTTGTGTGTCTATTTCCTCTTCTGCCCTCTTTGAACTATTGTGAATTTTAATAATTTATTTCTAAATACTTAGTAAAGAGCAAACAAATTGTTATAGTTATTCATTACAAAATTTAATGGATAACTTTATTAAATCAATAGATTTTCTATATAATTGACATGGAAATTTCTGATAAAATTAACAATATAATTTTCGTATGTGCGACACATTTTACATTTAAGAACATCTGCATTTAAATCTAATGAAATAATGACATTCGCCGAAACCAGTTGCATTTTTCGCATTTTTATTAACAATTTAATTCTGTCAATAATCAAGATTGTAAGCAAATTAAAATATTCTAATGATAATGTCAAATGAGAAAAAAACAGGAATTTTAGGAAAACAGAAAAAAAAATTCGGTTTTAATGGCGTCAAATATGTACGTTTGTTACGTTGAAAGAATTATTGTGATTAAAAATAATGTTAATGGTAAATTTTCGATCTTACTGCTCTGATACATGCCGGATCTTAGAATGAAGTCTGCTCAAACTGTAAGCAAACTTACATGTTATATATTTAAAAAGAAAGCTGTACATAATCTTGTAAGTTAGTTTATTTATAAGAAATTGAAATTACATTCTGAAAATTTTAACTCACTCAAATAAGTCATATAATAAACGATCCTCGAGAATTTTAAAACCACTTACCTGAAAGAGAAAAAAAACGAAATATATTAGATTTATATATTAATGGTGTATAATAAAATACTAACTAACTACTAGAAGATACTTATTAACTACTATTTGGGGTAAGGGCCAAATACTTCGAAACATGACGATGTACCCAAGTATTTTTCAGGCGGAAATACATGCTATAGAGAGCGCCCAATTTAACTTGGACAGAGATTACTGCGAGTGTGATATAGCAATAATATCCAACATTCAGGCTACCATAAGTGCGAAATGGTGTGGGATCGTCTCGGCAAGCTTGACCGGTTAGGTCAGAACAATCGAGTCACGCTATCCTGGGTGCCAGGGCACCTTGAGTTAGGAGGTAACTAGGATTCAGATATGTTATCGAAACGAGGGGCCAATTCCTGTTTTGTTGGGCAGCCTTTTGCGGGATTGCTATGAAGAACACGTCCTGGGTTCGACAAACAAAGAGGCTTTTGGACAATTATAACCTTGAGCGTTTTATGAATGAAATTTTTCAAATATGCATGAAATTTAAGGTACCTGATATTTTAAATACATTTTCCTTGTTATATTAAATTTTCGAACAATTTATACAAAAAAAAATCAATTTTGAAAGTATTTCGCATACATATATAATAATTGGTCTATTCATACAAAAATATCAAAATCAAATATATAGAATTTTAAATTTTATAGGAATGTGATTTCTTCATTTTAATAGCATCCTCTTAAAATCATAAAGTTTTTTTCTATATAGTAGCTACCATCTTCCAAAATTCATTTACGTTCAATTTTCATTTTTCTCCTTAATAAAGTTTCTTTGGCCATTTACGTTAAGATATTGTTTCACCAATGTCTATGTATATATGTTAGAATATACACCATATACATTTAAAAATTCATATTCTAGACATACTTTTGATTGTATATTTTGTATGGTTGGTCTCCGTATTCAAAAAATTATACTAGATTTCAATTATTATAAAGATATATAGAAGTGTAACGAGATTATTTCTAGTTTTTTATTTTTAAGATTTGCCTTAAAGGTTATACAAAAGAAAATTTCTTAAATTTTCTCTGTTCTTGTAGGTATACAGTTGAAAATAATTTTGGCAATTCAAGTAAAACTATATTTGTTTCTCATTAATATTCATTGAAGAAAAAACAAGATATAGGAAACCTTAAAATTTATTTTCACTTATCTTTAAAGCAATTATAAACAAAGGAAAATAATATATTATCCTTGAAGTCCACTTCTTACAAAATAAATATGCTTTAATTTTCCGATATAGGAATAAGTTTAAGAATGAATTCTAAAATTCATCTGTGGACTTATGCTACATGCATTCATACTTAGATAATATAATGCTATTATAAGTGCAGTTATAATTGTGGTGATTGTTAACAAAAGTTAAAAACGTCCTGGTGATTAAGATGTATAAGTAAAATTGCAGCTTACGGTTATGGTTATACGTGCGTATAGAGAGTGTAAGAAAATTTTCAATGCGAATTCAAATTTATACAGGAGGGTACACAAAAATTATAGTGTGGGCAAAGGACGGTACCAATATTTTTATACAAGGAATATGATGCGGCTAAAATCCGTTACCTGTGAACATTTTCGGATTCTATTGAAGCTCATAGGCTTTTCGGATTCCAAATAAAATTCTTTCATTAGAATATTTGGCGCATACCTTTTTTAAAGGACATTAAGACCATGAATAATACGTTCTCCGGTATATGAAAAATATTTCATAAAGTACGCTGACAGAGAAGAGAAAAAGAGAAAAAAATTGTTGAGTAAAGCAGTAAGAAAAAGTTTTTGTTTTTCGGACAGAGAAACGATGAAGAACGAAAAAGTTTTTCACTTTTTTAATTTTTTTTTTTATATTTTTTTTGATTATTATTTTTTATTTTATCTATTTTTACTTTTTAACAATTGAGGTGTAGAGAAAATTTTAACCGTTTTCAATTATTTCTATAAATAAAAAAAAACAAAAAATAAAGTCTTTAATAGATCTATGAAAATTTTATAGGATTTTATAATAAGGGAATAGAATACTGAAATGGGGAAAATTTAAAGGAATGGAAAGGATTCAAAAATTTTCTTTAATTAATTTTTAGAGTGTTCGATATTATTTTATCAGGTTGTTATATGAGATTTTTCCGATAAATAAGAAAATTTTGAAAATAATTTTTTTTTCAGTGTATTTTGTAAAAGTAGCGATGATTGATGTAATACGAAGCCAAGAGAAAAAAATGAAGATTAAGTTCGAATCCATAAGTTTATTTTTAAATATATTTTTAATGCCAATTTAAATCGCTTCAAAAAGTTGCATGTATTTAAAGAGCGATTTCAAATAATATAGGGTAACATTACGAATATATGCACTTATATATGAATCGGAAAATAGATTTTAATTTACATATAGGGTAATCTATATGGTAATCCTTCCCATGAAGTAATCTATGGGAAAAATATAAGGCAGTTTATATTTATTTTATTTATTTTATTTCAATAATTTCTCAAAAGAGCTTTAAGCTCGAATAGAGTATATAATTCAGAAATTTACAAATGTTATTAGTAAAAATTAGCCTAAAGTGATAATATAATAATATCGTAGGATAAACCATTCAACATTCGAAAAAAGAATATAAAAAAGATAACATAACTACATTATAAGTAGTAAACAAAGATTAAAATTAATGTAATAAAAAATTAACAATTAAATTAAAAACTTAAAAATAAGGATTCAAATTGTAAAAAGTAAAAATTAAAATTTGAAAAACTAAACAGAATTCAAAAAAAATCAAATATTTAAATATTTAGAAAAAAAAAACAAAAGATTAATTGATTTTAAAGATATTTATTTAGATATGGCAAGGAATAAGGTAATTCATGGGTAAATCTGTGGGTAAAATATGGGTAATCTGTATAGATAATCAATGACATAGCCAACAGAATCATTTTGAGGGAAAATATGAAGGAAGGATATGTTTCAATATATTTAGAATAAAATTTAAGGTAATCTACAAGCTAATTTTTGAGAAAAATGTACTCGAAATATTTATAGGTTAATTTTTTTTTGGAATATTTCAAGCTAATCAATGGACATTTATATATGATATTACATCATGTTTGAGATTTTAGCTATTACACAAATATTTCTTGTTCTTTTATTATTCGCGATTTATTTTCTTTAAAATTAAATATTAAATAACGCCTTTAAAAATGAAATAGTTGCAAATGATAAATAAATCTCAAATCAAAGAAAGCCGACTCACGATAATACTATAAATGAAATTACAATTCATAGGTTATTTTCTAAGTGTCATTAAACATGAAAATTACATTAGATATGACGCAAGTAATGGTCGATATTAATTATTTTACATTTGGATTTTTCTAAATAAACAATTAATTAAATATTCCAAAAAACAAATTACTCATTAAATACCTATAATAACGATTTTCATTCAACATTTTATTGTTCATTACAAATGTTTTGTTCAAACTTCAATGATAAATTTATTCAAATGATGATTAAAATGATTCACTGCTCAAATTGTAATTATTTTACAATTTTTTTTTTCTTTATATTTTATATTTTGTAGACAATTAGATCACTTATTAAGTCATAATGTTGACATAGTTATTTATTTTAACTTGGCTTACATACATGCACATTTATTTACCTTAACATACATATAAACTATTATTGCAATGTATAGGGTGATTTTTTGAACGTTGGTCATTTGTTTCTTTAAATCACTTCAATTTTATTTAAATTGTATAGCCATTTGTGATAAATACTTGCATTTATTCTTGAAAAGCGAGTCTTATTTCGATATTGTTATTGAAAGCATAAACTAAGTTATACAATTGGTTTGTGTCTACAATAATGTTTTAAGTATGCTTATAATGAATTTAACAAAAGAAATCGTCTTAGGTAGTACACTCGGATGGCCGAATTTTAAACTATTTTTTATATACATATTCGCCGGATTACAATTATTTGATACAATTTATATCAAATAATTGATTTAAACCAAATATTTTACGTACCTGAGATTATGACCAGAAATGATTTAAGAAAATTATAGGGATGGCAAGAGTCAGATGAGAATCCTCACCGGCATTTTGACGTGTCACTGTCGAATTAGGGGACACCTCAGTAGGCTGGGCTTGGAAAATGTGGATATTTGCAGATTCTGTGGGAAGGATGGAGAGACCTTGGTGCACCTTCCAGGGGAGTGTAATGCTTTTGATCATAGGTTGAAAGAGGTGCTGGGGGGGCTTTGCTCTAACGGCGGCGGAGTTACGGTCCGATTTAAGTGCAAAAGACTTGTCCAAAACTTTAATTAACTTCTAATTGAATGCTAAATAATATAGGATTATGATAAATTGAATAATAATCAATGATTTGGGAGTGTTCCTTAGAATATATTTTACTTGGCGACTGTAATACGAATTACTCGTGTCGAAATTTAAAAACACGAAAATTTAAATTTGTAATAATAACAAAAACACCCGCTACAATTGTAATATGTTAATACGAAATCAAAAAATCTTTATAAACTATTAAGAAATTTTATAATACACATATAAATTTTTTTCTTATTTTAATAATAAATTATAAATTGTGCAAATATTATTTTTTTTATTTTATTATTATTCATTTTAGTTTATTAAACCTGTGAAATTCATGACAAAAGATTTAGTTTTTTTTTTGTTTTGCATTTTTCATTTTTATTACCATCTGGAGGCAACACAATAAACTAAATGCACAATTTTAGTACATATACACCTATACTAGAAATATTATGTGTTGTTTTTATATGATGCATGTCATACATGTAGGTATGGTATACAATATGAGGTATCATAATCTGACAAATTGCAAAAAAAAAAAATATATCAAAAAATTTGAAATAATTTTAATAGTGGTTGTTTATAATAGTTAGAAAAACCAGTAAACTGTTATAAATAAGACTTATATATGTATAGGTGTACAATATGCATTATTGGCACATTATTTATGTGAATATCAATAAATATATAATAAAAATATATAAAAGCTTTAAGTTTCACAAGAGGAAGCTTTAAACCGCACCTTAAGTAATTGTACATATAGACGAATCATTTGTAATGCAAATTAGATTTACAAAAAAAGAAAAAATTACATGACAATATAGGGGAGAAAAAAAAAATTGACATATTAGGTACATATACATATGCACACGATTCTTGCATATTTTTAATATTTCAATGTGTATGTATGCCAGTAAATTGATATGAACGCGGGAAATATTATCTCATAAAAAAATTTTTGATTATTCTAAGTATAAAATGTTAGAAGTATCGGTATAGATACCTTATTAGAATTATTGTGTCTCTTTTTTTTATACGTGTACTTAATTAGAATAAAATGAAAGTTAAACTTTGAACTCAGTTATGAGATCAGTATTTTAATATCAGCATGTGTGTATGTATATATATATATATGTATACATTTATTTAAGGTTAATTGACATCATTAAACACTGTAAAATATTATTAGATATGAAGTTCACGTGTAAAGTTTTGAGGGAAGAATTGGCTGCATGCTTGTAGAAATGTTTAAAATTATTTATTACTATTAAAACAATTACTATTAATTTGGTCTAATTTTGATAATTTTTCATTTGATAACGGAAATATTTGATTGCCATTTTAAATATTTTCGTACAGTAATTATGAATTACACAGAGAAAAAAAGTATGTTAACATTACAACAATTTAATATAAGGGACGAGTGTATAGAAAGGGTTAATATTGTGAATAAAAATATAAATGAGTCTCTTAAAGTACGTCTCCATCAATTTTTTTTTAAATTTAAATTAGAAGAAGAAGATTTAAATTATTTCAAGATCAGTTCTTAATACTCGTACTCGTATTTTATAATTAATAAATTATTATCTCAAAATTATGTGACATAGTTAAAAATTAAAACAAACAAAAAAAAAATTTTATAAAAAAATTCAAAAATTAAATGAAGGCCATTCTAATAGATTAATAATTTATTTATTCAAGATGTCATGTAGAGAATATCAATACCAAAATAAATAAAAAACACGTCATTTTATGCTCATGTTTTACTTTAATTATAACGGTAAGAAAATAATGTTGTTACATAACAGCTATAATGTAAAAAATGTCCTTCAAAATATTTAAAACATAATTATGTCTAATTGTGTAGGTTATAAAAGCATAATTACGAATTTAACTTTGTTATGTTAAAAAACAAAAAATAAAAATTGTAATAATTATCTTCAGATTACTAGAAAGAGATCTACAATAATTGCAATTGTACTTACTGTAGATGACTACATAAAATGATCAATATTGTTGTAAAACTATTCATTTATGTTCATTTGAAGAAGTTGCAATAAAATATTTAAGACGTACTATAAATATTATGTAAATTAATTAGAGAAAATTGTAAATTTTTTAAATAGAAAATCAATTTGACCCATTAAAATAGCCGTTCAGGAAATTCACTAGCATGTTGTAATTATGTTTAAAATTGATTGCTTGTCTTGAAACAATTGGTGGTTGTGCACATGTATAGCAAACACAAGACAATATTTCCATGTGGGTTTTTTTATTATAAAATAGAAAATTGATTATCTCACCTGCAAGAGATTTCACTTATTTTTTTTTTTAAATATTATTTTCTCATTTTAGAATAAATCGGAAAATTTGGAATTTTTGATGGAACATTACCATTCAATTTAATGAAATCCAAAAGCTAACAGTGCAAGGGTTTAGAATCACATGTCACAATAATATTTGGTAGGAAATTGAGATCTATTATTTTAAGAACCTATGGTCCTGGTGGTGTTTTCATACTCATGTTTAGTGTGTTGGTAGACAATAATATTCTGTGATAAATAAATAGTTACAAAATTCAATTTGTAAGAGCATTTGATGAGTATTGATTCATATTGTCATAATATAAAAATTAATTCAATTGTAAGAGCTAATTAACGAACACTGCAATAATTGTAACATGAACCATGAATGTCAGGTGGATAGCATGATTAAATCACCATCCCCAGTTTTTTATAAGAATTAAATACGAAATTATAATTGTAAGATATTTTTAAAACCTTTACTCTAAATATTGTTTTCATTTAATATTTTTCTCTATCACCTTATGCACGTACAACCTCCGATTATTGAATTTTTTGATTCCAATTAATTTAAGTGAAATAATAATTTTTCTTTATTTAATTGTATTGAAATTCTTTAACTATTATTTGCTATCATCGTCAAATTTAGCCTTAATGCCGTCAATAATGATAAACGTAGATATTATGAAACGTGTAGTACCTATAGAAGGAGTATAGGTACTCTAGGATGATAACAATAGCTGAAATTGGACAATAAATTAAAAAAAAAGAAAAATTTAAAATAATTATTGAATCAAAAAAAAGCAGAAGAAGACGATAAATTTTTATGATGGAAAAAAACAATTCATCAATTTTTTTTTTTTTTTTTGAAAATTGTGGGCTAAACTTGGTTTATTGTAAAAATTATTAAGGTATCAGAACGTTTATAAGAAATACAATAATAATAACAACAACAACAATAACAATAAACATTAACATGATTTTTTGAATACCTATATAATGCACCTCTCTATATGCTCGGTGTGAATTAATAAGAACGCATGTTGGCGCGATTCTATGTACATTGAATCGCGGTACTATTTTTTTTTTTTTTTTTATTTAAAAAAGATTAACCTTAAAAATGTCTAATTAAAATAAATGAAAAAATTCAGAAATTCAGAATTTTAGGAGTGGAAATTATGAGGTGAAGAGTTTTTTTTTGTTATTTTTACAATTTAGTTAAAAAATCAGAGAGCGGAAGGGGCTTTAACCTTAAAGATCTTTTAATATTATTTACATATTATTATACTAGGTATATGTATGTAGGTATTTGTTGTGACAAGACAATATAAGATTGTAAATGATCTTGATTAACTATGGTTGTGATGCTTTTCAATGATTTCATTTAAATCTTAAGATATAGACTCAAACAAATTAATAATTGATGATGTGATGATGAGACTTAATTTAATTTTTTAATTTTTTTGAATATTTTATTGTCTGTTCCAACCAATTTATTGATGTAGGTGGATATGTTATTGTTAAAAATGATATTTTTCATTGGAGTTGTTATTATTTTCTTGTATATATAGATTTATAAAGTTCTATAACTTTAATAAAATGTTATTTATGGGAGAGTTCATTATTTTCAGCAATTATATACAAAGTATTCAAATAAATTTGAATTTTTTTAAGAAATTAAATTAAAAATTGTTAAAAATGTTTTAATCAAATATTTTTATAATTTATTATAAGATTAATATTTATTAAATATAGTAGAAAAATAATTATGTTATTTGAATATTGTGGCAGATTAATTATTTTAATTCAATTAATATTATTGTAGTTAATTCAACTGGTATTTAACTAGGAGCTAGGTGGAATTAATAATAACCAATCAATAATAATGTTAAAATAAATTAAAGTATAAACTATGTGTGAGCAATACTATAGGATTTAATAATTATTATATTGCATTGCGATATGATAATTAATAAAATTATTTATTTCGCAGCCAAATCTGTAATCGTATATAGTAAAATACCTTTAATTAATTCAAAAATTAAAATTGTAAGAATGATAAAAGTGTGGGTAAAATTGTGGGTAATTACGCGAAAGTGAGGGTAATTCATATATCAAGAAAGGATAAAAGCTAATACGGAAAGACATTAAAGAAACATTTATTTATACTGAAGAAAAAATTGTGTTTAATTAAAATACTGGTTCTTAAATTGAAACAATAAAGGAAAAGAAATGACTGTAGATCAATGTGTATCCAAAGCTAGATGTCAATATCTATTAGTTTAGCAAAAACATGCAAAAATCACACTAATTCGGAAAAAAGAAAAATCTAATTTTATTTTTATTAAAAATTTCGCATGCATTACATTTCCAATGGAAAATGTTCCAATTTCATTTTGGAATTTCCTTTTCAGTTTCAGAATTCAGAAATTTTCCATAACGCAAATACGCATAAAAATTAATATAATAGGAATTATTTTCCCGAAGTGTTGTTGCGTTCACTTTTATAGAAAAAATCTTTGGTATTTGCAAATATTTTCAGTCGCAAATATTGAAAGCTCTTCAAGGGAACATAGATTCCCCACATAGCTTTGGCCAATCGTAATTTTACTATTTTAGAAACGTATTCTTGAATCTTATAAAGTCCAAATAAATCTCTAGTATACATAATAATTATATAGAATTTAAATATAATTGCTTTCATTTTCCATTATTTTTTGTTTTCTTTCTCTTTCTCTTTTATATTTTTTATACTGACCATAGATCTTCGCTATCAACTATACTTAATCTAAAAGTCACTTAAAACAATAAAATAACAATATAATAACTAAATACAATAACATGAATAATAACAGTATTAATATTGTGCAACTTTCAACTTTGTTTTTTTTTTTTTTTTGGAAAAGAATACATAGTTTATCAGTAAGAAGAGTAAAGATAATTTGCGGTCAAAAAAAGATCTGATTTTAATCTATATATACTATATAGGTTGTTGTCTTATATTATTATTTTGCATTTTTCGATATAATATCTTACATATTATAGATTTAGAAAATTACAATAAAATTTAATATAAAAATATAAAAGAAAATTATAAAGAGTCAACTAGAAAACAATTGATTGGAAACAAGTTAAAATAAAAGTTAAAACCAAAAAAAAAAAAAAAGAGTAGGTACTTAAAATTGTACAATGAAATTTTATTTCTCATTGTGAAAAGAGAACACAGAGAAAAAATATATTTTTAATATGTAGAACAATTTTATGGAATTTGGGCTTTAATTGTTTGCCTTGGTATTAGGAAAATTTGAGCTCTATCTGTGGCTCAAATTAATTTGATTGTAATATCGAAAATAAAAAGCAATCTACCGCAGTGTAAAACAAGCCGCCGATGGTTACAGGATATAAGTCATATATAACCTCGTTTTTTCAACAGGCTGTAGGCCTCCCATCAACCCTCATAAAATTTTTTGCTAGAAATTGACCATAGAATTATCTCTGAAATTATTTCCCACATTGTGGGTAACATCCTTTATATTTTTATTCTTACTATTATGTTTTATTTTTATTCTCAATATTCAATGCCGTCCATCCCAACTCCCTTCCCCTTCCACCCCACCTTCCCACCATCCCATCACGACAATCCTGTCTCGAATTAAGTTCAAAACAAAAATTCTAAAATTTTTGATATTGAAATCGGAATTCAAACCGTCGGAATTCCTTTTTTTTTCCTTCCACTATCTACAATTATTCTCTCTACAAGTACAAAGGTTCATAATAGAATATAATCTTTAAAATTTTCTGAAGTCTATATGGTATATACTTAATAGAGTATATATGGGGTCCAATCATTTTCTATCGTCATCGTTATCATCACTATCAAAAAAAAAAATATTATAATCATCATCCGTTTTGGTAGCAATAGGTTACTTTATTATTTGTTTTATAAGAAAAAAAAATTAAACTAAAAGCCTCAACAATTACAGTAACAAAACTGTATTATTGTATTCTTCAACATTTTCTAGTTTGTCGTTTAAAAAAAAACATTTTAGCTTGCATCTTATATTTTTTTTTCGCTATTTTGCCGTCGGTAAAACCAAGTCACCAAAAAAAATCCAAATGAATAATAAAGAAAATCCAATGGTTTTTTTTTGTTATTTCTGAACGAAAGGTTAATACTAGAGTACAAGAAAAAAAGATAGAGAAATATTTTAGTTTTGCTTCTAGCATTAAAAAAATAATAAAAAAAAAGAATAAGCATTAAACAATAAAAAGGTAATTCGCGTAGCTCGCGAATTGAGAATTATATGCTTACCCTCCTAGTATCTGAAGCAACTGTTACGAGAATACAATGAATTTGAAATATAAGAGTTGAAAATAATGGGTAAAGAGGTAAAAGAGTAGAAGAGAATCCTGTGAATTTTTTCCTTTTTTTTGTCTTCTTCTTCTCTTTTCAACAAAACTACTTAAACAATATCAAAAAGTTGATCATTGAATATAAAAATGAGATCATTATCAATATGAAGATCAAAGGACCACTTAGTTTTTATTCTTTGGCTTTTTTTTTGCCATTTTATACAAAATATAATTTTTTTTTTTATTTGTACAACATTTTATAAACTTGACAATATTAGTGAATAAATTTTACAAATAAAAATATTTAAACAAAAAAAAAAGAGGAACCAAACCATAAGGTAAAAAAAAAAAAGCTACCAAATCCATAGAGCAAATTGATTTTACATATTCTTCTCATTTTTTGCTCTTTTTATGTATATAATAATAATGTAGGTACATATGTACAATTATTTGTTTAAAAAAACATAATTTTTTTTTTGTATTCAACACAATGTTTGACAATAAATAAAATAAAAATAGAAAATAAATAGGCAAATCAGCGTAATTATGTTAGAAGTCACTTAGAAAGGGGCAGCGGGTAAAAAGCGAAGTACCGGGTAGGCGTCTTTAGTTACGGAGGCAATAATTTATTCCAAAAACTTAGTTCAAAAAATTAGAGGTAGTTTTGCGCACATTTTTACCAGTAAGTATTTGCTAATCAAATTAAACCCATTAATTTCCACTGTACTCAATATTGGCACATATTTTAGAGTATCAGGATATTGGATGTGTGTCAAAAAAATTGGCTGACGTAACTATAACGATTGGCTGACGAAAATTGTATGTACTCATATACTGCTAAAGTGAAAACTTTTTGTCTTGGAAAAGAATGGGTTAATTCTATTGGAAACGGTGAGCTAATTTAAGGGGCTGTTTCATTCTAATAATAATTATACAAAATTTAGTATCTAGAATTTATAATGATTCAAAATTAATTGAACGAAAAATGATATACTTATATTTATATTATAATTCAATTCAATTTCCGAAAATTGCCGATTGAAATCCGATTTTATGTTGCTATTCAATTGATTATATATAATAAAATTATTGAATTCGTTTAATATTCAAATTGTGATAATACAATTTAATTCAGCTCAGGATTCTTAATTGCTGAATTGCGTATTATTAAAAAAATACTTGAATTCGGAACGAAACTGGCTGATTCAGCAGTGAAATATTATGTTGCTGAATAAGAAAAGTTATGGTTATATAAAAATTTAAAATTCAAAATTAATTTATATTACAGGAATATTGTTGCAGACCCTTGATTCTTTAACAATTATTTTAAAACTAATTTCATAATTTCTAAAAAGCAGAACCCTAACTACCTATACATTCTATTTGGCTTCAACTAAATTTTTTATTCTTAATATTATTTTTACTTTTCTAATTAATCTTACTAAAAAAATTAAAAGCTAGATGAAATGAGAAAAAAAAAACTTAAAATAGAATGAGAATAAAAAAATTAATTTAAATATTTTCTCATCATTTCGTCTTCAGTTTTCTCCAATTACCATTCTACAACCATACACATATACACACTTACATACATAATTTCACCTAAACATACGTACATATAAATTTTTAATTCAATTTTATAATTGTACATAATAAAAAATACTCACCAAAATTTACTCACTAGTCACAAATATTTTTTTTAAGTACACATAAAATTTTATGTTAGTCTCTCATTTTTAACTATTCAATTGCATCTTCCCTCACAAATTTGAAAGATGCATATTAAGAATATTATATGGGTGAGTATTCGTACTTGTATGTTTAAATATTAAATACCTATAGGTACTTAATTTACGTACATACTTGTGTATTTTAATAATGTACATAATAATGGATTGTAATTTTATGTAGAAATACGCTGTTATAACAGTAGCACATTATCAGATAAATCGGACAGTCTAATGGCATATCAATATTATTAGATTTTTTTTTTTGTATTTCTTATTATTATAATGTAAAACATCAATGAAATTCTAGTATGTGTTCTTGAACAGATATATACATGGTTATATCAAAATACACATGTGGTGGGTATACATAATATGAAAAAAAAAAGTTATTGTTTTCTAAGTTATGGCTATCTTGATTTTAATAATATTGATATTATAGTCATTGAACCTTATAAGTTTAACATTATTTTAAGTTCTTTAGAACATCTTTGTTTTATCATTTCTTATATTATATACTCGTTCAAATTATATTTTTTATAAGGTATATTATTAATTTACCATTCCATTTTCAATGCCAAATAATAGAAATTTGAGATAGTGTTATAGTGATTATTTTTTTTTTCATTCCTGGTAGAGATTTTGGCGGTGCTCAAAGCGGTGCAATTCGCCACAATTAGTCTGGTGGGGAGGTGCGATTTGGCTTTCTTTGCGTAAAGTAGGGCAGCAATCGGGGCTTCGTATTTTACTCTGTTAAGTCAGCTCTAATAGGTCGATACAGGGTGGCATTTACGACCTTGTGCTACATATTTTGTGATATGTACAAGGTATGTTGGGTCGCGTTCATAGCGGGTGCAGTGAAATGAAATAGCAGATTGTCTTGTAAGAGCTAGATCATGCAGGGGTGGTGACCTAATGAATGAGTTGTCGCGTCTGACGCTGAAGGAGTTTCTTGGCATCAAAAATAGGAAGACTATAAAGAAGGGTGAAATCTTACGGGTGATAGCTTACACGTCCAGTGTTTGACCTAGTAGGGCAAGAAGAAGTGACCTAGTAGGGACAAAGGTGTTGTTGGGCTATAGTAAGGCTGATTTCAGCATACTGGTGGGAATGCTGATGGGTCTTTGTCTCTTAGGGAATAGAGGCTTTGACTTGTTACGTGACGGATGTTTGCTGTGGATGTCAAGTATTGCAAAGGTAAAGTATGCAAAACACGTTCTTTGTGTCTGTCCGTCTCTGATCTGGAAGAGTTTAATTTTTGTAACATTAAAACTGGTCTCTAAGAATTGTATTGCTGGATACTATATAGGTGTTTTATACCAGTTATTGAGGGAAATTTAGGGTAATTTTCTCATTTATCATATACAAATTCTGAAAAACACTCCTACGGATATCACATAGTTGTCGTGTTCAACTCTCAATCTTAGATCATTTTCGATTTCTTATTTTTAATTTTGTTGTTCTTATGTATTTATTTTCCATTCAAAGAGGATGCAATTTAAGATTGAATGCATTAAGGGGCGAAAAAAAAACATAAAATAAAATATTCTTACATACTACGAGTAAGTACTCATTTTTATTATAATTTTCTACAATAATCTCATAGAATTTCATACATTGTTTTTATATTTATATTTTAAAGAATTGTGTTTTTTTTTAAATAAGGTAAACTAATATGACATTCTAATGACATGAATTACGAAAAATGAACTTAAAGTACATTAAAATTTCCTTTTTTGTGAAGTTTTTATTATGTACATAGGCTTTGTATGCAATAACATTATGTATGTAGTATGCAAAACTATATTGATTTAATTACTTTAAATTATTATTTAATAAACTATAACTGTTTCATCTTCTTCTTCCAAAAAAAGTAAAATTTTGTGTGAGAACTAGGATTGTTGTGTAGAATTCAAAGTTATTTGCATTCAAAAAATAATAATTATGAGAAAATTTTGATATTGTACGAATAAAGAATGAAATTTGAAGATCAACTAGATTAAATTATCAAATAGTATGAGAAAATTAAAAAAGGATATAAATTGGAACCCTTTATAAAAGGAAGAATTTAGTTTTAGTACCAAATAATAGTATGTTTTATGTAACTCGGGGAAAATTGTTTCAATAGATCGAGAATTAAAGAAAATTAGTGGTTAGCCCAAAGTGTTAAAGTGATTTTTTTTAATTAAAATATTATCCTCTTTATGATTACAATTTATTTGTTTTGAGAATTCGTTTGTAAGAGCTCGGAAGACTTAATTTTTTATTTTTAATATTGCGAAAAATTTGGCATGATAAATCTCTTCATTTAACTGCGCCTACTCATAGGCAGTACCAAAGACCAATATTGAAATGGCGATAAATTTTAAATTAATGTTAAAAAGTAGCAAAATCATAGGAGTTTGTTTGATAACTAATATAAGCCGCTTCTTTTCTATTCAAATTAAGTGGCACTATTAAGTGTACTATCTTTCAAAGCGTCTACGCTTCAACAAACCTTGGCTTCAAATTCCGATCACGTCGTGATAATTTACTCAATATCAACAATATTGGTTTGAATTATTTTAAAATAAAATTTTATATATTTATACGTCCTACAATAAAAGAGCGCTAAAAGAATTGCAGATGTGTTTTTTAAGTATGTAATCAAAAATAAGCAAAAAACAAAACAATTTTAAGTTACGCACTCTCTGTTTAAGGGTACTCTTTGTATATAAAAATCTAAATTCTAATGAATAAAAAAAAAAAATTACTAAACCCAATCCTTACTTCCTTTTCATATAAAATGTGTATGCACGCATATATACTTACAATTTCTTAAAAGAAAATTTGAAGAAATTTTTATGTACACGCACAATTACATTTTTATAGCTTAAGGTAATTTTTAAGGTATTAACATACAACAGAACTTAAGCACGATTAAATTCCACACTGGGATCTTATATTTTGTTTTTCATATCCTTTTTAAGGAATAAAAATTAAAAAATAGAATCCGCAATTGCGAAATTTGCAATAGACTTAAAACCAAAAAAAAAAATAACACCAAAATTTTTTAATACAAATTACAATGGACAATATTTTTTTTAGGATATCAGGGTTCCCCCAGACAAAAGGTGTTTTATGATGGTGTTTTACATATTGCGTGCGTGTGTGTGCGTTTCTAATTCTAGTTTTGAATATATGCAGAAATATTTTTTTGGCGCGTGCTATTTTTTATGAAAATCTTTTATTCTTTGCTTTATTTTTTAACAAATAATTTTGGTTTCAAGAGAATATTATAGGCTGCACTGAACTTGGGAGTATAAAATTTAAAAATTTATTGAAAATTTTTATAAAATTTTTCTGCAAATTGCAAATTAATACGAAGCCAAAAATTTCACTTAATTTTCATATAAATGATAATTGAGACAGGGATTCCATGCCTTTAAATTGGAAACCCAAAATGCCATATATAATTCAAGGCTAAAAATAATAGCTAGTTTGAGCCGGAATTTAAATTAAACAACCACAAGTTGCAGTTTTTTTTGAACGCCATTCCACCGGATTACGATTTCTGTTAAAATTGCATTATTCTTCTCCCTCTAAAATATTCTTAACTCTTCGAATTATTCAACTAAAATAAAACTATTAATAATAATAATTAACAATACAATTAAAAATTTATTCATCATTTTACAAGGACCATAAAATTTTTGTTGACCAACTGCTCTTTTGTTTTTTTCTCTCTCTTTTTAATAATTAAAACCACCAATTAACACCATTTATTTATAAAATGACAAATTTCAGAATTTTCTTCCTAACAAATTTTTTTTTTTTTCGTACAATAAATAAATGTCCTTCCGGTTCAGTTTTTTTTTTTTTTTAAATAGCGGACAAATCTCATAAAACAAAGACGAATGAAAAAAAAATCCACATGAATATTTTAATTTCGTTTGCTTTTCTCTATTTTTCGCGATTTTCCTGTTTCCTTTCACTTTTTTTTTTCCTCTTAATTTTTTTTTATTTTTTTTTTGTTATAAGGGTTTATAACAACTTATAAAGGACATTATTAAATTAAAAGAGAAGCTGGAGAAAAGAAAAAGGATCAAAAGAATGCGCTCTTAATCAATTTGTAGAAAAGGAAAAAAAAAATTACTGGCAGAAAAATTCTGTATAGAAAAAAAAAAAATCTTGGATAAAAAAAAAAAACCCAACAACATAAAGGATTGAAAAAAAAATTCGTTTAATCACTCATTACTTGAGCAATTAAAATAATCTTTTCATTATCAGTTTAATCTGTTTTTCACGCGAAATGATTTCATGATTTCGCGGTTTCTATTTTCTTTGTTCTTCATTTTTTTTTTTGAGTGTTAAAAACTGTCTCGTTTTTTTTTTATTTGTTTTAAATTTTTCTCTTCAGGATTTGTTTGCAATAATTTTCTTCTTCTTTCTTCGAATAATAGACTTTTTCGGAGTGTATTAAAGTTTGTCCAACTGTTTGGTTGTGAACTCTGCTATTAATAATTATATTTCAAGAATATAGTAAACTTTTTCTGAGTATATTAAAATTAGCCTAACATTTTCGTTTCAATTGCTGAGTTAGTGCTTCCTTGCTTGTGTATTAAAAAATATTTTTAAGTTGGAATATCGTTGAATTTGGCTCAATGTGTCGAAAGCTTAGCAAATATTACTTTTGTTTTGGTATCTAGTAAATAGCAATCAATATAGCCTGAGCACTGTTATTGAGAGCATTGTACTGTCATAAGTGTGCGACTGTTTTACATTTTAAGTGTTGCTGTTCCATTTTGCAGTTATTACTGCCGTCCAACTAACAGATTACCTTATTAAAAGACATTAGCACAATAATAATTTGCTGTTGAAACAAACAGAATTGTTTAAGCAAAATTGCAGCTCATTTAACGCTAGCAATTTTAACAAATAAAAATAACAATTTTTTTTTTTCGAACAATTTTTTTAAAAGTCTCATAACGTTTTGTAGGGCGAAATAAAAAAATAGAAAATTATTTGTTTTCTTGTTTTTTTTTTCCGCTTTCTGTTTTTTTAACTTCCTTTAACAAAAAAAAAAAAACTAGGAAGAAAATTTTTTTTTCTTCAATCTTTTTTTTTTTTGTTTTGAAAACTTCGCTTTTAGTTGGCTAAACTTTTCACTTTCTCTCTTTCTCTATAATAATGTACGCTACTTGCATTTTAGAATATTTTTTTAGTAAAGAAACCACACTAACAACATTGACAACAATACCCGTGTATAATAGAGCAAAAATAACAAGAATAAAAAAAGTTGCTAAGAAACAGAGTGTGTTGTACAACAATAATTATTATTAACAGTATGTATGGGTGTATAAATATATGAGCTACTGTATGTATATGTGTTTGTATATGTTTTAGAGACTCTATGCTTTTATACCGAGAATTCAATGTGCGTATGTGTTGTGGGTGAGGAAAATAGTGCAAGAAAGAAATTGAAATCTTCAAGAAAAATAACTAAACTAAAAATAGCGAGAAGAGTGTTATTTTTTCGCGCGATTTTGATTATTTTAGTGATTATAAAGGATGATTTCAAAACTAGTATTTAAAAAAACAAAAAAAAAAATACGGTAAGAGTGAAATGTGGGGTAATTTAAGGGGTTAAATGTGTAGAAGCAACGAAAAAAAAAATTGTTATTACAGAAGAAGTGATTTTTTGCATATAAAAAAAAATACACTTAGAATGAGCGGTTTGAAAAAAAAAAAAATAAATAAAATAGAAAGTTGAAGAATAAACTGTTGAACAAAGCGATCTGTGAAATTAACTTAAAAGTTGAAAAAAGGAGTTTTCAGCAATATTTGATTATGGTTTTGAAATACAAAATTTGAAAAGAAAAAAAAAAAACTTTTGTAGTAAATTAAGAGGAAAATTACTGTCGCAATATCAAAACTATAGGATCGCCATTTAAATTTTCTTTGAGAATTTCCAAAATCCTTAAATCACCAAAGTTGTGACTCTCCTTTTAGGTTACGTAATTTTCAATCTCAAAGAGTTCTAAAATTTAACGATTCAACGTTCTTAAAGAATTGGGGAAGACCAAAGACAAAAGTGTGGGGTTTCGGAAAATTTTTTGAAGACCAATTGAATTTTTCTTTATAGTGATTTCAATCATTTTGTATAAGAGAAATCAAGAAATTTAGTATAAGAGAGGTGCAAATTTTGCTATTTCGACTTTGAAAAATGAAAGAGGAAATGCTACCGAATTCCGATTTTCGTTTGTTCATCGTTTGTTAATCAGGGATACTAAGAATTTTTGACAATTACTAAGGATTTCTTAGAATTCAATAATTCGAAATAAATGTATAAGAGGTTGAGAAAATTTGAATATTAATTGAAAATTTAGCAAGTATTTCGTGGTTTTAAGATCAAATCGCTGGGTTTATTACCCGAATTATTAATAATTTGAATTTTTTTCATAACAATCTACATTGCTACAATCATAAAATCTTGGTTGAATATCCAAGGCATATCCAAAGCTTGGCATATCTTGGAATTGTCCAAATTTCGAATTTTTATTGAAATGGTAAAAGTACCAAACTGAACTTAATTCATTATTACTTACAGTAACCACACATTTAAGAAATTTTATTTAAATAAATCTAGTTTTAGAAGATTTTTAATTTACCCTAGTGAGACTTGACTGTATTTTTAAAAATTAACACACCATTTTAATTATTAACGGTAAATTTATCATTCAAAAACTATTTGCTATGCATCATAAATTTTAGAATACTTGAATTTTTTTTTCTACTATTTTAGAAAAAAAAATGAAAATTTTATTTAATTTTCATTTCTTTTTTCTTTTTTGTTTCTAATGTTTTGTCGCGATTTTTTTTAATTTTCTCTTTATAGAATTGTAGAAAAGAATAATAAAGTTGTTAAATAGTGAGAAAAAAAATTTAATAACTAAAATTACTCGAGATAATTTAGTGTGAAAATCATAACAAAAACAAAAGAGAAAAAAAAAATCATCTTACGACTTTAAAAATTCTTTAAATACTTCAAATCCTTATGGCAATGAAGGTAAGAATTAAAAATTGTAAGTATATAAAATATTATTTTTTATTTCATATTTTTTAAAGTTTGTACCATTGTAGGGTTTATAATAGAATTTTAGTTTTTCATTATAAACCGAAGGGTGCATTCCTTCTATACACTCTAAGAGTTGCTGCAGAATATTGGTTAGAAAGTGAAAGTTTTGCAATATTAAACCATTTATATTTGGAAAATTGTTTGAACGTTACAGAATATTTTTGATAGGAGTTGGTAATTGAGAAAATAAACAAGAATTTAGTTGAAACCTTTACTTTTAACTCTTATGTGAATACTGTAACTAGAAACAAAATTATGAATACTGTAATGTAATTGCACTGTACTATTATTTTAGCTTTCATATGAAAACCTCGCTTTATAACAGTGCAACAAGATATATTTTATGTGTTTACCTAAAATTTTTTATTTTTTTTACAAATAATTTCATAATTATAATATTTTTCCTTATTTAAAAAAAAAATTGCATACATTCAGGCGGAAATTTTTAATTTCAATTAATTTTAATTAAAATTAATACAACTAAATTTATTAATGTCAAAGCTCAGAAAAATTTTGATTTGTTCGAAAAAATATCGCTCTTTTCCATATTAATATTGCCATTTTTACTATAATTCTCATATATTAAGAAGCCAAAAATGGCGTTTTCTTACGATATATTTAATGTTGTTCCACGGCTGATGATTCAAAAACCTGATATTGTTTAGGAGTTTTTAAGATTAACTCTTCATTTTTAATTTATTATGAAAATTTCAATAGTATAAAGAGCCTATTATTTTCCAAAAATAAATTTAGGAATTCTTTATAAATTCAATTTATTTATTAATTCTATTTCGACTCTTTAAATTAAATATGGACTTATTTGGCACAAACTTTCAATATCTTATTCAAAATAGAAATTCCTGCAAACAAATGGCAAATATACTAAAAATATAACAATAAGGATGACGTTTTTCTTCAACCAGCCATACATTATAACAATAAATTGTAGGTAATGATTAAAAATTTAATAAAAAATTGACTGACATTTGAATAACAATTATATAATTTAAAATTTTCTTTTATAATTTCATAATGATTGCTAAATAAACGAAACACATGCCAAAAATAATAACAATTAAGTACTTACTATAACATGTCAATCTAGTATCCTCCTCAAATCACATCAAATTATATCAATTTTTTTATAATTCGCTTGAGCGCTTCCGCATACCAATGATATATTCCGAGAAGATGATCAATTATATAATTATATACAAATAACGGTAATTGTTTTATAAATGGGAGGTTTTTTTTTTTTATGAAGACTATGTATATCTAAAATTACCTCTTTTTATAAAAGACTTAAACAATTGTAAAAGTGAAAATGATGATAAAAAATAAGGGCTCCTCCTAATGAAGTGAGACAAAATAAGGTTATACTATATATAAAAATATAAAATTTTTAGTGAATAGCACGAGCTATGCCATTCAGTTTTTTAATAAAGCTTGTATTTTAGTAAAATTTGAGGAAGGAACGCACAAACTGTTATTTTCAATTCAAAAATAAATGAATTTTCAAAAAAAAATGGGAGAATTTTTTACCAACTCGTTTTTCATTGTTGTTTTCCATCCTATATTTGTGGCATTTTTGACAAATAAATCAATTGAAAGCCACATATAAAATTTTTATTTCTAAAATTAATAAACCTTTATATTTACTTGCAATTTCAAAAATACAAAAAAAATTTTTAAAATTACCCACTCATATTTTAAAGCACAAAGGAAAATGATATACAAGGAGATCATTGAAATTAAAATTGAAAAAAAAAAAAAATGTCATACATTAATACTCTCTCTCTCTCTCTCTCTCTCTGATTTTTAAGGATCCATACGTGGTATGCCTCATAATCCTTTTTGTTTTTTTTCTATTTTTAATTCCAAAAAATTAATGTACATACAAAGAACCCAATTTTGAAACTCCTCCATTCATATGAGAGAGCATTCATGTTTTTTTTTTTTTTTCAATAATAAATGAAAAGAATTGAGAAAAACAAAATAAAAAATTTCAATTTTTGTGACATTTTAACAAAAAACAAAAAAAATTAAAATAATAAGGATAATAATAAGGATAACAGTAGTCAGAAATGAAAAAAACATTTTTTTTTTTAGTAAACAGACATCTTATTTTTTTTTTTGTTTTTCTATTATTCTCTATTATTTGTCATTATCAGCAGGACATTTTTAATTATATAAGATTCACTTTTAGTTTTTTTTGTTATTTTTCTTGTTGTTGTTTTTTTTTCTCATTATTATTGTCATTAAATGAATGTTTAAGTATTTAGGATTTTTTTTTTTTTGGTTTGTATTATACAACTATATTTACCATATTATTTAAGTACTTAGATTTTACAGTAAGGTCCTTAGTATAAATTAAGAAAATCAAAAAAAAAAGCAAATAATAAATGAATTTTTATTGTATGTGAATGCAAAAAAACAAAACACACACACAGTAGGTGATCATATGTCAAAATTAGTGATCTTTTATTCAAGTATATTTTAAGGATATTTTAATATACATATGTATGTATGTATATATAATATAAAAAATTTACTATAATTTCAGTTATTTTTCAGCTTTTATAAAAATTTCAAAATATTTTAAAGAGTTTTGTTCAATTTTGATTTTTTGTTTTAAATGCTATGAGATGAAGAAAAAGAGAATAAAACTGGGAACGCACATATTATTGTAGTATAGTAACTTTATAAGGATAATAATAAAAAAAAAAGAAAATATATTAATTTTTAGATTGTAAATTGTACTCATTTTCATTAAATTTAAAAAACAAAAAAAACAAAAAATTGGAAGATATTGTGTCCGTCCGTCCAATTATTTATTCATTAATCAATTATTGCGGTTATAAAATTTTTACATGCGGAATTTTTTATCGCCTCCTAATAGTATGCAATTATACGACATATAAAAATGTTCAAAAAAAAATTTGGATAAAAAATTTGGATTTGAAATTCAAAGAAAAACACAGACTTGAGACTGGTGGTTGGGACCTTCACTGGACAATGTCTGACCTTGGTTCATCTTAAAAGGATATCCAAGGTGGAAAGGGAGTTATGTCGTCTATGCTTGGAAGTGGACGAGATGGCGGAACATTTACTATGCGAGTATGAAGCTGTAGTTTGAATGGCCAAAGAGGAGAGGAAGCTGTGTCGTCTGTGTTTAGAAGAAGACGAGATGGCGGAGAATTTGTGTGAGACAGTGGCTTGGGTAAGGTTCAAGTACTTCGGGCTGGGCTTTTTGACCTCGTTGGAGGTCTCACGACTACAGATTGACGTAATAATGAAATTCTTCAGTGGCTTAGGAATAGTGCTCATGTAATTAAATCGCGAATCATAAAAGATCCTATGGGTCGAAGTGAGAAGGGACCGTCTTCTTGGAAAAGGAAATATTTAAAGGAAATGTGCTTTAAAAATTTTACAAATCATTGGTTTAATCAAAATTTCTGTTTTTTTTTTTTGCAGTTTTACTTTATACTTTTCTGCTTTCATTCCTTTAATTGTTTGTGGCAAATTGTGTACGTGCGTGTGTATGTGCATATGAAACTGAAGTCAAGTTAAAACAAAAGGATAATTTTTATTTTGTTTTAATTTTTTTTTACGATTTTTATTGTTTTTTATTGTAAATTTCTGGTTTTTATTTTGATTTTTTCCGATTTTATTGTTTTAGTATGAAATCAGTTTAGTTTTTTAATATAAATCAGAAAAATTATTCATTATATTAAAATTTTTTGTGAATAAACTAAAAATGTCATGAGTTTCTGATGGGTTAATTACATTTACTGGATAATAAGAATTTTTCATGTATCTATGTTAGTAGGCTATAATGACATTTATATTACACTAATTATATAGGTATTATGCAGTGAATTGTTAAGATAAATTGCATTTAATTTAAAAATGTTCATTAAGAATATTGCATACTTTCAGGCGGAAAGTGAAAATTATGTAAATTTTGATTACATTTAATACTAGTTTAAGTAAATATCGATAATAATGTAATTTTTTTGAGTTTAAATTGGTTTACGAAATAGTTACCATATACTCGTAATCGCAGTTGTTAAGAAAAATATTGTTCTCTATACTTAAATTATAATTAAATTCGAAGTTAGTCAAATAAATGTGAAAATTACTTCCGAATTATTTTTAAAACAAAATTCGTTTGGCTATTGTTTAACAAAAATAACCGTTACACGTCAATGCAAATAACTGAAATCTTTCAAAAATATTCAATATATACATAGGTACACGTATGATGTAGCAATAATAAATAAAACTACTTAATTATTATGACACAAGGGCGTTTAATATTTTTACAGGAAAAGTCTTAAAATTTGCAACCCCTATGCAACGCCTTTTCATATATAATGAAATATTCATTGTTATAATTCATCTAAATTAAAAAGGTATAAGTATAAGGTTATAAATTTTTTTAATAATTCAAACCCGGGAAAAAAATGAGAAACCAAATAAAATGCATTGGATTGCGTAAAATAAATTTTGTATAAAGGTTGCCAATATTCATTAACAATTTTACAATCACGTATTACGATATGAGTTAGGTTGTAACGAGGTTAGGTAATTAAGTTAGGTTGATGAGTTAGGCGAGTTACGATATGAGAATTAAATTACGATATGAGTTAGGTTTTACGAACAAATTACTTCGTTTCATATTTCAATTAATATCGTAAATGTTGTACCGTATATAGAATGATGTCAGTTCAAATTCCCTATTGCCTTTAATTTCCAATGCCTAGAAATCGAATTTTAGTTTAATTGTCAATAATTTTTCATTGACTACAATTTAAAGTACTCAAATTTAATATCAGAAAATAAAATAAATTCAATTCAATTTATAAATTAAACATGCGAAATACTTACTAATGATTGGCAACTTGTTTTATAACACATTCAAATAAATAATTTCATTAAGGGTAATTAAATTTTTTTTTTTTTCATAATTTAAAACAAAAAGAATTGATTTGCAAATTAACATTCAAATCCTCAGAATTATTCTGAATTCTGTGAAAGAAAAGGACTCAAATTTAAAAAAAAAAAAATTCTAAAAACAAAAAAACGACTTGATTTAAAACAATTGCAAATAAATTTTTAAATTTTGAATGCAAATATTATTTTGATTTCAATATAAACGCTCCTAATACCAAACTGTAACAACTCCAAAACAATTCAATTTCGGAGAAACTACAAAAAAAAAATATTGCTTTTAATTAAGTACTGTTAATGGAATGTAAAATGAAAACCAAAAAAAAAATTTTTATTATAAAATGGATGAATTTTCAAGCCTAGTTAAGAAATTTTCCATGAAATCGATAAATAAATGTTTGAAGATTTTAATGGGGTTAGTGCCTCAAAAATCACATTTTTTGGAGTTAATACATTTTTGCTTTGCAGGATTACTATAGAGGTAGCAATTTGAACATACTATATAGCGGTAAACTAAATCATAAATGTCCATTTAATTCGTATATCGTAAAAATAAAGAGAAATACAATAATAACGCCAGAGAATTTTTTCTGGTCCTTTTAAAACTGTAAATTACAAAAGAAAAAAAAAAACTACAATAATAAAAAAAGAAAACGGTTTTTTATAAATCCTTTAAAAAATCAAAAAAAACAAAATTTTTTTAATTCTGTTTCATGTTCGTTTACCGCATTTTGCCTTCCATATTGTTCAAATGTGTGTGGTGTAAAAGCGCGCGGTCAAAAACATAAACAATAGCCTTTGACGCTTTTCAAGAAAATGTCAAGTTAAAATAATGAAAGGAATATAATGTCAAAATCTTGTATGTTTATAATTTTTTTTTTTTCCTGATAAATAAATTAAATATACAAAGCTTATATTGTTATAATAAAAAAAAAAAAAAATTGTTTTAAAATAAAATTAAAAAGGAAGTCAAAAAATGAAAGAAAAATTTTATTTTTAATTTTCAAAGGATTCTTGCGATAATTGTGTCAAAAACTTCATCTCCAATCACATACGAACACACACATGAACCCTATTAAGTAAAGTATAGTTTTTGAATAGGTATGTATGTATGTGTGCCTTATATCGCTTATATCTACTGCAACTGGCTCTTATTGTAAGTGATTTTTTTTTTTTTTTTTGATAATTTCTCAAAACTATTTTGAAAATATTAAAAAAAAAAAAAATACGACGATAATAAATCCTTTGACGTAACATGTACATATTGTGAATAAAAAAAAAACAATAATAATAACAAAAAATAATCAAAAAAAGGACAAAACCAAAACCAAAGAAAAATTCTTCTTCTTCTTGCACTTAAACAAGAATTATTCTTTATAGGAGCCATCACATATGTGAACGTATAAATAATAATAATAGTAAAAGTTTACAGGCCAGTAAAAGAGTAGATGACTGACATAAGAGTAATTGTTGAGAGAAAAGAGGGAGAGCAAAAACAACAACAACAAAAAAAAATTGCATAGAAATTTTTTTTTATTTGTTTTCCTTTTCTTATTTTTCTTTTTAGTTTTCTCTTATTCAGACGTTATTATCCTTTTTTTTACAAATTATATTTAAAAAAATCACAAAAAAAAAATGAAGATTTTTTTGTTGTTGTTGTTTTGCTTGCCTTCTTTGACATTATTATTGTTATATGGCATATTTCATGTGTGATGTAGTGTGTGTTTGTGTGTATTTTAATGTAGACCTCATGTATTGTGTGTTGTCCTGCTAACTTTTCTTATTTTTTATTATGATGTTTGTTTTTTTTTAACTAAAATTCCATTGTCCTTTCATATTATAAACATAGAGCAAACTGTTTTGTTGCTTTTATTTTTTGTACTTTGAAAATGTCCTAAACAAAGCTGGGGAAAAAAAAAAACGTTTCATATACATGTGACTTTAAATTTTTTTTGTCTGAAATGCACACACACACACACACACATTCTTTCTCGTCTGTATTTTTTAATAATGTATGTAGACTTAGAGGTACATGTGATTTGTATACCAACTTACATAACATGATCTGTACAAAATCATAAAGATTTTTTTTTTTTGTTTTTTATAAATATTCGCGGTTCTTTTTTTTATTTTAATTCACCAATATCATGCTGTACACACAAAATATGATTAATATACCGCATCACATACTTATAAGACATTTAAAAATATCCTCTTTGAAAATAGAATCCTTTTTCTTTAGTTTTTGCATTTATTTTAAATTTGATATTTTCTGCAAATGATTTGATTTTTTTTTTGTGTTTGCTTCTATGTAATAAAATATCACAGTTGGTTGCATATTATTTATAAAAAAGAAAATTAATTTACATGTATATGAAATGTCCTGAATAAAAATTTTTTATTTAAATTGGGTATAAATATATATGAATGTTGACTTTAAAACAATTTCATCAGAGTTAGTCGCCAATAGAGACCATTACGAAAAATACAATGAAGTCGAAATTTTTTTATTTAAAGAATCAGTTAGAATGGAATCTAAGAAGAAATAAATTACACACATATGTGATATGAAAAAAAAATCATAATATTGTAATTAAAGTCAGAAACAGAGAGGACAATTAAGGGAAAGAGAAAGAAAGAGAGAGAGGAAGATAGAAAATAAATAGTTAGATACCATTAAGAGAGTTGAATTAAGGGTGTACAGAAATTTTTATTTATAATTTCTGTTCTTGAATTCCACATACAAGAATTTGAAATTACAATTATTATTTTAGAATTATCTTGATGACATGAGAATAATACATGTACTTAGTTGAAATTAAATGAACATATTAAAGAATTAAAAAATATTGCTATACAAAATAAGATGTACAATATGTCAAAAATATTTTTTATACTCGCAGATAGGTGGTAAATTTATAATGTCATAAAGAACAATTTTCATATTCCATTTTGAAAATAGTAGCAAATTGCATGGAATGAGAGAAAAACTATCGGCATATCAAATAATATCTTAAAGAAATAAGACCAATTTAGGTTAGATTAGGTAAGGTTAACGCGGCTCTCTGAAGGGTACTCTTAAGCCACCTAGGACCGTTGTTATACCGCTAGATCTCTCCATTTTCGTCCCTCATTCGAATCAATTCAGGTTATGAATAATGTTGAGTTATTGATCAATTCAATAACTCAACATTATTCATAATCGTCTTCAATCGTACAGTAATCTGAATATATTATGTTATAAAATTATCATTCTAATCTAAATTGCTAAAAGGAGAGATCTACGTGTATGAAAGCAGAAATGCTGTTAATTATAGAATTTAGTTATAAGAACTACTTAAAATGAGTAAATTAAATTGTTTAATTTTATTAATGCAAAATAAATCTAATTTAGTCTTAAGTCTAATTTTAAATCTAATGTTAATAGTTAAAATGCAAATCAAAATTATTCGAATTAAAATAAATATTCTTAAATTAATAAAGAATGTAATTAATAAACTGGCGCCCAACATGGGGCCCAACTACAATTAAGTTTAATAATTAAAATTCTAGCAATTTATTAATTTTTCTATTTAAAACCAAATATTAATTATTACAATAATTACAGTTAATATAGAAGAAAACAAAAAATATTTTAACCCAATTTTAACCCCTTATCTTCCGATCTGTATAATATGTTCCCGCACAGAAATTGTCAAATGAATATCCCATAATCTTGTATTCTGAATTATAATTTTTTTCTATAAAGTAATTTCTTTGTGTTCCAATTAACCTTCAAAATATTGGCATGCTGTTCAAAATATTAAAACATTAGGAAAATTTGGGTTAATAATTATAATCTATATATATTCCAGGTAAAATCAAATAACTATCTATATGTTATTATATTTTCAAAATTATTCTTTGTACTCGAACATGTGTGTATAAGTATACACAAAGCGCGAATATTAATTTCGGTATTGATATACAAAATTATACATTTCGGGGAGCCTTTTAAATCTATTCTATTGATAAACTAAAAATAAAAAAAAAAAAAATTCTATTTATATATACAAATATAGAACAGTTTTAACCTGTTCGAAACACAAAATTTTTTTTTTGTTCATTTGTTAGCTATTTTTTATCACAAAAATATCATTATCTCTCACCACATAGATATTAGAAGAGGACAACAAATGTTTGTATAATAACAGCAACAATAATAATAAGAATACCATCACAATAATAATAATTATAACAGTAACAATTAGGTATATACTAAATGTATATTCGGGAGGAGGGGGGGGGGGGTGAATTTTTCATTACTAATATGCATAAATGTGTGCCGAGCCGAGCCGAGCCGTTCTGTACCGTGGTGTACTCATACAGAATGGAATTTTAATTTTCTTCTAAATAAGTTTTATTGTTTTTTTTTTTCTATTTGTTTTTGTGTTTTTTTAACAATACAAGTTAATTTTAATTTTGTTTTTGTTAATTTTTTATTATTTTATTGTCAAATAAAGAAGAGCTTGTTTGTGTTCTTTAAATTATTTTTTTTTTTTTGGGGAAAGAATTAAATACAATTTCAAAAATTATAGCCAAATATTTGATTTATGATAGAGAAGTTGAGTGAGCGAGTCACAAACCCTTACAAAACAAAAAAATAATAATAAAAAGTAATGAGAATAACAAAAACAGGCACAATCTACAAACATTCTTAATAATAATAAAAAAAAATTTTTTTTTTATATTGCCTAATTGAGAGCATGTTTAATAATAGTGATAAGGTTTGGAATAATTTTTTTTTTTATTATTATTTTTTAATTTGACATTTATTGGTGTCTCATAGCTCTTGTGTATTTTACCGTTTTCTTTTTTTTTTATTTTATTTCCTTTTTTTCTCCAAAATATTAATTTAGTTTTGCTTGATTTCTTGTTCTATTTTTTTTTTTGGCTATTAAAAAATGTTTAAGGCTACCTTTATCAGGTGCCGCCTATTCTAGTGAAATGACTTTGATTTCTAGCCGTGATTTTGAAAAAAAAAAAAAAAAAACCAAAATTTTTAACTTGCCGCTTTCCAATATCTTTTTAAATTTTTTTTTTTTTTTATAACAATTTGTACTTGTATAGTGAGAATATTTTATCTTATAATAGGGAAAATATTGACAAAACAACAAAAAATTTAGAATAGAGATAAGTGAGTGTTATATTGGTGGAGATAAAGTGCGGAACATTATTGGTGTCCAAAAAGAACATGAAATTAAATTAAAAAAAAAAAAATTTAAAAATATTTTTGTATATGAGGTGAGAATTATGAAACGAAATCAAGACAAATCTAAAATTTTCCAAAAAACAAAAAAAAAAAAAAAAAAAAAAAAAACAAATTGAATGATATAGTGGCGAATAATGGTTTTGGTATTCAATAATTATAAAAATAAGAAAAATTTTATAATTAAAAAAAAAATTAGAAAAATTTGTAAAAATTTAATGAAAAATTATTAAGTATAATGAAAAATCGGGGGAAAAACATGCGAGAGAATAGGTGTCTACGGGTTTCTGTGTCTTAAAAGAGATTATGATCACAAAATTAACAATGATAATTAGAAATTTATTAATTGTGGTATGTATACCATTGCTTATTTCTGAGAAAATCAACAAATCTTTTACAATAAATTTTTAATTATCATTATTGAATATTGTTGTGATTCTATACATACGAGTATGAGGTCTTTGTAAATATTATTTCCTAAAATTATTTTTGATATTATGATGAATTTTTGATTTGCGACTGATATAATATGCATGACAGGGCTATTGTATTAGAATTCAGTTTTTATAAAAAAGAAAATTTTTGTTTTTCGTTTAAATGCGCTCTGACTAAAAAAAGGAATAAAAATTTACTCACAAGTAATAATTGATTGGGAATTTACCATTTGTGAGAGACTCAAAGTTTGTCAATAATTTGAATATTTTATAAAAATTGAATAAAATTCAATAATTTGAATTGAATGGGGAAAATTTTAAATTCTGCTCTATTTCTTTTTCAAATCGATTTTCCAAAAATGAACCCTTTATTAAATAAGAATACCTTAAGTTTTTCAAAAAATTTAAAATAACATGCTTATTTCTATTAAGTATGAATATTTTAAATTAACATTTATTAAATCTATATAAGTGCTTGTAAATTTTAACAGAAAATGTAGAAATTATTTGCTACTAATACCAGAGTTCGATATTTTACTTATATAAAGTTATGAAATAAAATTGTTACCTTGCTATAAACTGTTATATTCAATTTATTTGTTATTGTAAAATTTTTAATTAATTTAATTACAGATTCAAAGTATTTAATTGAAAATTCTTACATATTTAGTGTTATACATTAATAATACAAATAATATTAACAAAGGATTTGTGGTTTTAAATTTTAACACTCTTTCCAGCAATTACTTTCATTTATATAGGGTTGTTATTGCAAATAATCTAATATTTAAGCAAAAAAATTTCCAATTGGAAAATTTCTCCTTTGTTATTCTTTATGAATTTTTTAAATTTAAAGTAAGTATGTACAAGATGTATTATTTGTTTTAGTTTAAAACGATTTACTCTCTATCTTAAATCCTTTTCCCTATTAATATAAAAAGGAAAAAGAGAGAGAGAGAGTGAATTAGTTTGATTGAGGGAGAACGATTTGTTTAAAGCAAAAACGTTACACTTTCCTATTTGTAATTCTAGAACGCAATTAATTTTAAATGAAATTTTAAATATAATTTAAATTTTTTTATTATACATCAGAAATTATAGAATTACTGGAGTCAGAGAATCAGAATCCTTAATTTTTTACTAAAGGTTTCATATGGTTTCTAATTAATTCACGTGAATTGTCATAACATTCGCAAATCCTGCAAATATCATGAGTACGTAGCTACTATATTTGAAACAATTAAATTAAAAATTTGTGGCAAAAATCAAATTTTTTTCAAAATATTTTACATACACTTAAATTATAATTATAAATTTTCTCTATAAATATAAATAAAACATAAAAAATAACAAAATTAAAAAAAAAAATATTATTGATTAAACATTTTCTATTTTCACCCTTATTATCCCATTCACCTGTATTTATTTTTAGTCACTACTTCACTTTCACATACAATATGTAGATATACATGTAAAATTATTCCTTAAACCAAATATTTTTGTTTAATATCCTTATAAAAGTAAACTATATAGAATTTATTTGCTTTCTTTAATAAAGTGGTCATATTTAAACAAAATTCTAAAGTAGTGAATTACCTAAATTTGTTAACCATATGAAAGCGTGTATAAATGCTCATAATAACTTGGTAATAACAATAATAATAATAATAATAACAAATAAGAAAGAAAAAAATAATCACCTGTTTATAATATTTTTCGAATATCCTTAAATAAATAGTAGTGTGTGTGTGTATGTGTATGGATAAACAGTTTTAAAATAGTGCATTTATGAATTTTCATGTTATATACATGCATTCATATATTATTAGAGTATAGATTAGAGTATAAAAATAAAGGTAACCATATCAATTGTGTTTAGGACGAGTAAATGCAATTTTTTGTTTTTTTTTTTTTGTTCTTATTATTTAAACATTTAAATAAGGATTTTTATTCTTTTGGCCTTTAAATGCTCTCATCACAAAAAAAAAAATTTAATTTTTATTTTTTTTTTGGTTATTTTCTTGTTAATTGTTTGGATTTTATCGACCAAACTATAATAATTGTGCTGTGGTCATTTTAAGGATATAAAATATATAGGATATAGGTAGATGTATGAGGGTTATATTGTACAAATTATACAAATAGATTTATTAGGAGCATGTGTATTATATATAAAATTTTTGTAAAACTTTTTAAAAAATATTGTGTAAAATAATGCAAAATTGTATATGGAAAACTTGCGATTTTAATAAATTTTCAATTTTAATTCATTGAAAATTTTGTGAGTGTTCAATTTGCTATATTAAATACTATACTAGATTATGATATATGCTGTTTACAATATTGTTGTCATACAGGTGAATATTTTTAATATTAATTGTATTCTCGTGTGGTAATTTATATATGTAATTAGCAACCGTATAGTTTTCTTGATTGTTCATAGATGAAAAATTATAGATTATAGGTGATAGGAAAGCTATCTGTTATAAAAATTTTTAATAAAATACCAAAAATTTTATGTTAAGAAGATAGTAGAATTCTATATATAATAAGAATATAGTAAAGATTCTACAAAATTTTATGTTTATTAAATTATCAATTAAATTTAAACTTCGCTCGCGGGAGGAGCATATAGCATTGATGCATGATATCGCAGATAACCATGAAGCAGTTTCTTGCGTCTATCAAGTATGATGTACGAAATCGGAAAAAAGAACAACGCAAATAAGAGAACAGATTCTTATATATAAACAACAATAATAGGGATAAAATTGCCTACTTTTAGGAGCTTTCATTGAAAACCTTTACTGTTATAGCCAGAATTTTTATAAATTTTTTTTTCCATAAATAAATTTAAATAATTCAATTTTTTTTTTAAATTTTTAGAAAATTACCTTGTGCTATACGAACAGCTGGCATTTTTACTCTCATTTTTTCTAAAACTGGAATTTTTGGTTAAAATTAAATATTTAATTTTGGCTTTCTTCACTTGTTTTGTGTTTTTTTTTTTTTCGGTTTATAGTTTTGATTTCAATTATTTTTTTAATATTTGTTTAAATTTTTTACACCACAGTCTATAAAAATTCACTAACAAGTTTCAGATTTTCTTTTTGTATAAGTTTTAATTTAAAAATTTTTTCACCCATTAAGAATTTTATTGATTTTAATAATTTCATTTGTATTTTTAAAAAAATTTATTATTAATAATTTTATTTTAAATTTAATCATTTTTTAAATATTTTGTATTATTTGGGATTTTGAATTTAATAATCATTTGTTTTTTAATCTTTTCAATTTAAATTTAAAATGTAATACAAGGTTTCTTGTTCTTTAGTGGGACTTGAAATGTGAAACTTTGTTCTTTTTTAATAATTAAAAAATAAATTAATTTAAATTTAATTTAATTTTTTATTTTTGTATAATTCTGCACTATTTTTTTAATACGACCTTTTGTTTTTAATTTGTTTTTTAATTTAAATAATTATATATTTTTTAATATATGCAATAAATAGGAACATTTAGTTAATTAAGAATTTATTATTAATTTTTATTAAATTTTCTGAATGAATCAGATATAAATTTGTTTATTTTATTTAATTATATTAATTGAAAATTTCAGAAATTTTAATTTAATTTTGTTTTAATAAAAATATAATTTCATATATAGTTTATAAAATATCCATTTGATTTTTTGAAATATTGAATTTAAGTATTCAGTAATTGCGGTTGACAAATTTCTGTAATTATTTTAAACATTTATTTATTTTAATGATATGCATATACATATATATATATATATATATATATATATATACAAATTTACTGTCCGTATTTAATTAAATTAAATTATTAATTTTGGATTGATTTGGGATTAAATTTAGTCCTCTATTAAAGTATTCTTATATTAGAAAAAATGTGATTAAAAATTTGTACTCGAAAATTTTATCTAAATTGGATAGTAAATATTTGATTAATAGCAAGAGGAATTGTATTATTAGAAATAAAACATACTGGTGTTGAAAAACTCAGAAGCATACTAAAAATGGCAAAAGAGACATAATTTTTTTTGTCATCAAAAAAAGAACAATTAGCAGTGAATTTCAACTAACATTTATTTATTCACTTAATAGAAAGTTCGCATAGGCAATGATAAGTCACAGTTTCAAGCCTAATTTCAAACTTAACTTGTCCTTTTACCCACATTACCCCCCAACTTGATATTTTACCCACATTACCCACATTATACCTAATAGGGATATTTCTGCAATATATTAATGATTTCAAAATATGAATGAAATACCGTAGAAATATCGTAGTTTTTTTTTGTTTAAAAATTAATTCTCTGTTTTCTAAAATTGTCCCCGAACTAAAATTGAGTTCTCCTTATTTGTAACTTAAAGAGGTTTATGTTAGGCTTTTGATTTAAATTCAAAATAATTCAAAATTTATAGTTCTTAAGAGGTTTTAATATGTTAATACTTCTATATTAAATTTATCATAATATATGTATGTATATACATTATGAATAATAATTGCAATTTAATAAATTTAAATATTTTTAAAAAAAAAAAATTTTATTCAAAATATTTTGAAAAAAATCACGCGATTTATTTATCTATGTGTTATTAATTCCTAAATAGTAATAATAAATGACGCAAAATTTTCCAATATGATTTTTTTTAAATCCAATTGGAAAATTATGTTATTTACGAAATTATATCAATATGATCACATACATACAACAGTGTTATTATAGGAAATAACCTAGAATAATATGAAATTCATATTTTGTAATTTGATATTATTATAAAAATTGATAATTTAAAATTCGAATTTAAAGTTGTTTTTCTATATTGCCAATTAATAATAATTATTAATAAAAATTTAATTCGGTTACTGATTTAATGGGCTCTTGAATTTTAATAATTACTATAAGTACATACAAAGTATTTTAAATGCATTTTATATTTCTGTATTAAATCGCATTGTTTATAAGCTTAGTAGCTCATTTTTGAAAATATGCATTGAATAGATAAGAGGAATCATATTATAATTAATTAATAATTCATAATAATTTTAATCAAATGATTATTCTATTTAAAATATTCAGATTCAATTGTAAAGTACCAATATAACAATTTATTAAATGTCCATTGTGTGAAAAAAATAGAAGAGTAATTTTAATCCGACTTTTAATAGCTTTTTTAAGTCTAGTTACTTATTATATCTCGTATAGAACGTTATTATGTCCCATATTTTAAAAGAAGGTTTTATATATTACAAGAGACTTGTATATGGGAATTCGCATACCTTTGTGATTAATATAGCTAATATCTTTGCCTAAATACAAGTTGAATTTGCAATAATATGATAATAAAGTAATATATGTATTATATTATATGTAAGTAATATATATATATATATATATATATAGAATTTACAGGTGGACAATATATAGCAAATTATAATGTTTATCGTTTTAAAAAATTTCATCTATTTCTATTTCTTGTTTTACTTCTTGTAATAACGATAAATTATTCTATTTAATTTTAATATTAGTTCCATTAGTACTTAATAAGAAATTTAAATAAATTAATATTGTCATAAAGAGCTATTTCTAAAATAAAATCCAAAATTATAATTAAATTATTGAAATTTTTTGTTCACACAATTTATAAGTTGATAACACTGACAATTAGTGGTTTATATATATATTAAGAATTTAAATACAATTAAACATAATTTAAATGTAATTATATAAAGTTATTCTGAGGTTGTTTTTTATTTATTTTGTTGAAATTTATATGATTATTCATAAATTAGTATTATATAATTAAAAATAATTAATTCCCATTATTTTTCTTATAAAACAAAAATATCAGAAATTAAATAATTTAAGTTAAAGGAATTCTATTAACACTCAAAATATAGTATGTATTTAATATTTATTTTTATTTATTATTCATATTTTTAATTAATAATTTAGTTATTTTAAATAATCTCTCATCAATGGAAACAAAAAAAAACAAAAATTCATAAATTTCAAAAAAAATTTTTACTAACATTTCTTTCTTTTCTTCTTATTTCTTCACTATATTGTGAATTATTAATTTTCCACGTTGTTATCCTTTTATTATCCTTCAATATTATTTTTTTTTAAATTTTAAATCATAATTATTTTGTTTATTTTCATATTTTTTTAATATTATTAATTATTTATCATTACTTAATAAATTTTTTAATTTTTAAAACATACAATATTAATAGTATTGTTGTATTTATATAAGTGTGTGTTTGTGTATCCAATTCAAAATATAAATATTTCTCGCTCTTTTTGCTTTTGTTTTCTAATAAGTTAACAAAATTTCATCAGTATAAATAATATTCATATTTATTTTTCTTTTCGAAGGTAAGTACCTATATGTAAATTTTCATTCTTATTTCATTATCAAGAAAAAAAGAAAACAAAATGAAAAAAACAAAAATATTCTTATTCAAATTTTCAAGAATATACGAAAAAAAAATCATCATAAGAACGACGTATAAAGAAAATAAAGAAACAAATAATTTTCCCCTTTTAAATTTTTTTTTTTTTTTACAACTACTTTTTTATCATATCATGTATTTTTTTTTTTTTTAAATTTGTAAAAAAAAAATATTATTCTTTATTTTTCTAATTTTTCTTTTTTCTTTCTAAAATATTTTCTTTCTTATTATATTTTTCTTATTTTCTTTGTTTACAACACACCACGTCTTAACAACGCGACAGTCCGTTTGCATCTAACAATAATAAATACGCGTTCTATCTGAATTACCTACATGACAAAAAAAGAAAACAAGAAAAACGAAAACAAAAACTACAACAAAATAATAAAAATATAATAAGACAGAAAAACAAAAAAAAAAAAAACAATTTCAACCAAAAGGAAAAATAATAATAATAAAAATAGAAAAAAAAAACCATCATACATTAAACGGCATTGAACGACGAAAACATACTTACATATATGTTGTATGTATGAATGTTTTTTACAAGTCACAAACTATATGTGTGACCACATATTATACATACATACACACATATCATATTATTTGTAAATATGTATACCATATATGGTTTAACTATTAAAATAGAAACAGGAGCGCCAAATAACAAAAACACAAAAAAAAAAAAGAGAGAGAAAAATAATTTTTTTTGGGTTCTTTTATTTTATATATTTCTTATTTTTCTTATTTTGTTTCTTATAACGCGAAATAACCGTTCGATTTTCATCATTATCATATAATATGTTATCACGTATATCATACAATGTAGGTACACATATCATTTACATACACATATATGTACATACACATATTATTTTTTTTTCGTTTGCTATTTTTTATTCTTTTACTAACTATAATTTTTCATATACATATGTATGTACCTATTTATATACATACGATTTATTTATACATACAATTTATGTATTTTTCATACATACATTATGTATGGGATGAAAAAAATCTCAGATTCAAAACACCAACGACACAACATACAACAGTAAAAATAACAATACACAAGATAATAATAACAATAATAATGAGAGAAGAAAAATTATAACTATATAACAATAATAATAACAACAACAATCATTCAGCAACAATGGAAATGTTTTTGTTTTTTTTTTTTTTGTTTTTCTTTTTTTTCTTATCTTATTCCACAATAAAATTTATTATTCAATGAGAGAAAAATCTCCTACACACATATGTGTACATTCATTCATACATATCACATAATATTATTTACGTTCATACTGTATGTTAATTTATAATCATACATAATACATGTTTACATACATACATGTGTGTTGAGCGTCTTTCCAAAAATGTACATATGTGCATACAATTAAATAAAATCTCCACATATGATTTACTTACTTTAAACTGAAAAAAAAAAAAAAAAAATTATAATAAACAAAACCAAAAATTATATATTCTATGTATGAATGTATGTTTTTAAATCACACACATACAATCAAACATAATGTGTTCATACATATAATAATAAAATGTACTATAAGGTAGATATAGTATTAGGAGAAAAAAAAAAACATTGAACCGTATATTATTAGTTGTTAGTCTCTATTTAAATGAAAAAGTAAAAAATAAAACAAAAAAAAAAAACAGTTACATTATCACATATGTTCATACTAATATACGTACCAACAACAAAAACAATCATACATAAACAGTATACGCTCTAAAACCAAAACTAAAATACTAAAAAAAAAAAAATGCCGTTATTTACTTAAAGAAAATTTTCTAGTCCATATGATATGAATGTATGTAAATATGTATGTACATATGTATGTACGTATGTATGTCATGAATAACATATACAATGTATTAGAAAATAAAATATTATAAGAAAAATATAATCGTATAAGAAAAACGAAAACACCATATATCCAAATACAATATTTCGCCGATTTCTCAAATAACCCACCTAAATACAAAACAAAATATATATAAACACACACACACATTTTACCTAACATACAATTTATTTTTTTCAATAAAGCAACAACAACATTACATAATAAACATAAAAAATAACATGAAATAAGGTCCACATATGAGAATAAAAAACAAAAAATACAAAACCAAAAAAAAAAAAAAACAAGACGAAAATCAAAATGAGAATAACATGAAAATTCTCTCATTACTCTTCATATATTTTAAAAACTCGCTATAGCTTTGTGATTTCGCTATAGACTGTTTACAATATTAATATAAGAATATCAAAATCAAAAACAGAAGAAAAAAAAACAAAAACAAAAACAAAAAAACGTGGGGAATCCTTTTTGTTTTTTTAATTTTTATTTTTATCTTTTTTTCTTTTTCTATCTTTTTCTTCTTAACTATAATTTTCCTATTCCGATTTGCAAATTCTTTTTAATTCCGATTTTCCACTTATTCAAATGAGAAAATTAAACAACAACTGTAAAATTTATACTTATTATTTTGTTTTTGTTTTTCTCTTTTAAAAATTTTAACTCTTTTTCTTTTTATTAAAATATATGTGTGTACGTATGTTACGTATCATACAATCATACAAAATTTATATTACAATCGTATGTTTGCATGAATATAATAAATGTACCGTTTAAATTTACAGTCCAATTTGAGTACTTACTAAAATCATAATAAACGATTGAGAAAAAGAAAAAAACGAAAACAAAAATAAAACCAAAATTCTCTCACTCAATTTTTATTTATTTTTTTCTCTTTTTCTCAATTTCTCTCCTTAATGCTTATGTTTTGTTTTTTTTTTTTCCTGTTAAAAATTCTCAATAAGAATTTCATGAGAATTTGAGATGAATGTTATTATTTTGTTATTATTGTTATAGAAGTAAAAATAACACAGAAAATGATAATAATTTTGATAACAGAAAGAAAAATAATAATAACAATAAATGAAATTTTTCGAACTACTGTCATGCAAGCAGATTAGAAAAAGTTTCTTGTATGAAAAATTCATTGAGAATTTTATTTACATTATTTTTTATTCTCACTAACACACTCGCACAAATTTTTATTAAAATAAACTCGTCGAAATATTTTACAAAATAATGTAAACAAAAACAAAAAAAATTTAAATGAGAAATGAGAGAATTTTAAAATCTTGTTTATTTCAGAAAAGGATGTATGTGTATGTGCATGATATGAGAAAAAATTGAAAAGGTTTAATGGTAAAGGGTTAAAATATTTTGGGAATATTTAAAAAGGATATTTTTTTATATTTGAATTACTTTTGATTTACCAATTTTATTTTTAATGAAAACTATTAGAAATTAGAATGGAAAATTTTTGAAATTTATTTATACATAAATGTATGTATGCAATGGATTTGAGTATGTGATTACTAAATTGCGGGGGAGTTAGGCACTTTCTGATGTTTGATAGTTGTTCACATTCTTGTTTTTATAATGAATATTGAAAATTTTAACTTGATTCACTTAAAATATTTAACAAAATTTAATATGAATTTTACGTATACTGTTGCAGGTGTAGTGAAAAAGGATATTAGATTTGGCCCTATAGATTATGAAAAGTATATTATATTTTTTTATTCGGAAACTAGTGCAATAAAGTGTATGTATTTTCAACTATATAGCATGGCTCAATTGTAAATTGTAAATGGTGAGCTCTTGTAGGTTCATTAAATACGTAAATCAATTCAAATTGATTTCAATTTTGAATAATTAATTAATTGAATTATAAGCTGATTAGGACTTTAAGAAGCTTTTTGCTTTCAATTAAAATTTCCAAACTTTTGTTCAATAAATTTATGTGGGAAGTTGCCGGAACCCATGCAAAATTGCTGAAATTGTTTTAATTTAAATTTTCTTAAAATTTTAAATTGCGTACAATTGTGGAGTCCTTATGATTCTTACAGATTGTTTGCTTTTATTTAAGAGAGCCTTTTCTATACTCGTATAACAATTTAATTACGAAAACAGTTATATAAAATAAATATTTACAATTAAATAAAAATTTAAGAATTTTAAATATTTTTTAATATTTTCTTTTTTTTTTTTGTAAAATTTTTAACAAGTGTCCAAACTAAACCAATATTTTACATGACCCTTGCATCCTTTTCTGTTGTGACAAAATTTTTTATATAAAAAAAATTTTTTTCTATATGCAAATTTTTCCTTAGAGAAAATTTCACTTGTTTTATATTTTAAAGAGAAATTATAAATTATTTTAAAATCTCTTTTTTATTTTTTTTTTAAAAATTAGTTTATTGCCTTTATTTACTCATTATTCTGTTACCGTTAAAAGTTCACAATGCATTTAAGAAAAAATGAGTGAAAATTTTTTAAAATATTAAAATTTCACTTATTTTTTAAAAAATAATGTAAACCAACTTAATTCTCTTATATTCAATATTACAATCAACAATGTACAATAGGAAAATTCTCTTAAAAAAAGGGAAATTTTGCAAATATTACACCTGCATTAGTTGATATTGTTGGTAATTTTATATGAATATTGACCGTCATACGTACTAGTTTTTACTGTGGTGACACAAAGTGGTAAACAATGTACCATATTATAAAAATTTTATTATTAAGCATTATTGACAAAGTCTCCAACGTAGGTGGATTAAAAATTTACTTGAGAATATTGATGAAAATAAAAAAAAAATAACGAAATATAAAATTTTTGAGTATAAAATAAAGAGAGAATTTTTTTTTTTGAGAATTAAGATTTGAGAAATGAGTAAAGAAGATAAAAATAATTTATTATTTTCTTTACTGTTATTATGAGTGTAACAATATTTTATATGCACCTTAAAAATTGTGATTTTAGATTTTTGTAGAAAAAAAAAAAATTAAAATTGCTGTGCTTGTGTGCGTTTGTGTTTTTCTTGTATGTTTTTTTTTGTTTTAAACTATATTTTCTTGGATTTTTTTTGTTATATTATTGTGTTTCTTTTGTTTTCTTATTATTATTTTGCATTGTGGGTTGGGTTGTGCTATTTGAGAAAAACCCCCCGTTTTCTTGTTAAAGATAGTTTAAAATTTTAATATGTTTTCAAAGAGAATGGGGAATTTTAGTTTTGTTTCTTTTTTTTCTACACATACTCGTATTCATTTAATAAAGCTTATGTATTGTTTATGTATTTATTTCTATATTGCATGTTGTGTTGAAATGTTTGTATTTATTTTCATATGTTGAGTGTTTATAAATACTTATACATATATTTTTATTATGTGATGCGAATTTAATATGAGTGGCTTGTCAATTGAACTTGTTTTCATATTATTCTTTATTGTTTGATATTGTTGTTGCTGTTGTTTTGATTGTTAATTTATATTGTATGATAAGAGTTATTTCGTATTTGTTTTTTCTTCTTCTATTTTCTTTTAGGAGGTTTAAAAATTACAAGCCCACTCTAAATATATAGAGAAATTTGATTTGAATCTATATAAAAATAATAAAAAAATTTGAAATTCCCAAAAAAAAATTTTTTATAATTTTTTATAATTAAAAAAATTTTTTGTTAGTTTACGAGTATTATAGGTGAATGAAGAACCCAAATTGGACTTTAACTTGGAAGTATTTAATTATATGGAAAACAAACAAAATTTTTTATATATATATTTTTGACAAACAAATTAAGTACGAAATGATTATAAATAATAAAATCAGCGGAAGAATTTTAAATACCATAAATATTTATTAACTAATTTTTTTTTTAATTTGCAGATAAGTTATTTAGAAAGGGGTGTTGGCGCTTTAAAGGTTACCACCTAGTACTAGACTAGTGGGCTCATCGGTATCACTGCACAACGATAAATCTATTGGAGTCCCTTGAAAAAGTTTAGTGAGATCACCCAAAGGTACCTCCGAGAGTTTTTCTAATCCGTGGAGCTGATATCTTCCAAAAAAGGGTGTCCTCCTTTGCATCAGTATAGAGCACTCGAAGGACACGGGACGTACATCTTCCAGCCCACTGATATCATGGCATTCCCGGCAAATATGCGGTGAGGAAACGGCCTCCTAACCATCTTTCCAATAAACAGTGTCCCGTCAAAATGCCAACCGCAATATTTATGTTCCCTCTTCTCAATGCCCTCCGCCACTCTAGTTTACGCACCGTTCCTGTTCGGCCACAGGGCTCAATTATCGTTACACAAGTCCGTCTTACCAAAGCAAGTTCGCTGTTCTTCTAGTTTCCTGATCTATAGTGTTCTTCAACTTCCCCAAAGGACAGAAGCCTCGACCATTCCATTGCCGCAGTAGCGGCCATTGCCCCCAGCATGACCTGGCCAGCTAGTCAACTCTTTAGACCCTTCGACATTATTGTGTTCCGGAACCTAGATGTCTTAGAATCATCAGTTTAAATAGATACGTCCATGGCCCAACGTTGTTATTATTACAGTGAATTATATATTGCAATTATTTAGTATGAATTTTTTATATTTAAGTCAGATATATTTGAATTGATACGACTAGTAGCAACACGTTATTCAAAGGAATTAAAATTTTCATTTAATGACATAACTTTAATACGCAAGAAACTAAACTTAAAGTAGTTACGCCAATATGCTTAGAGTTCTATCTCTAGAGGCTTATTATACAACTTCATATCAATCGCAATATTCTCAAAAAAAATTTTTTTTACCCTCTCTAATCTTACGTTTTTTTGATGTTATGTCCTTCAGAAATAAATTTAAATTGAAAAAGAAATTGAATAGGATTGGTTAGGGTCCTTTTGTTTTAAAGCTAAATATGAAAAATTATGATAGAAATTTTTAGAGTAGATGAAAACTTTTATATTTTTTATGAGCTTTTTCTCATAAAATATGATTGCACCTTTTATATGATGTGCGGTATGAGAAATTTTATGATGTAGGTATGTGTAAAATTTTAATCAGTTTGAATTTCTTAAGGGACCATTATATAAGTTTTTTATACTCTGTATAAGCTTATGTCAATATATATATAGGTATATGTATGTAAAATATGTAACATGTAAAAGCATCCTTGATTATGTAAATAAATGCGTAAATTTGCTATTTGAATGAAAAGAAATGGGGGGGAGGAGGGGTTGAGAGAGCGTTATCATTTTCTTTATGATTTTTTTTTTCAGTTGCTTTTTTTTTCAATTTTTTCAACAAAAAATGTTTGTTTTTTTTGTGCAGGAGTTGAATTAATTAATTGTAGAGGTCAAAGATAAGCTGTTTTTTATAATATTAACGTAAGTTTTTTTTGCAGAACCTATAGAAATTTCGGTAGAATAACAAGTTCTTATTAAAATATAATCTGCTTAAAATTTATATTTAAGGACATTTGAATCAACTTTTTAATTTGCCCGAGATATGGGACTTATAAGAATGTTGTGGAACGCTATTAAATATTTTGTTTCGAAGCCTAAGAAATGATCAATTTCGGAGGATGAAGTAACGGAGTATGATGTTATCTTAATTATATCGTGAGTTAAGGTGCAACTAAAAATCTGTTTCCTCGTATATAGTAAAGGTATATTGGAAAAAATCTTAAAGCTCGACTATTTGTGTTGACTCGTATTTTCCTAATGGGAGTGATAAAAACGATCCGATATTATAAAAACAGTTTCGCAGTTTTATGACAATTGAGTGAAATAAAAGAAAAGTATATAATTTCAATAATAATTGAAATTTATAAATAATTAAATTTATTCTAACATTAGTGATTAAAATTAAAATCATTTAAAAAGCTAAAACCCACACATTACAAAAACAAAAAAGCCCATTTAACGCCTTTTTTTCTTGTATTTTTTTTTTTGCCTAACACTTTTATTATATACACACGCACATATGCACATACACATATCTTCAACTTCTTCTATACATTTTTTAAAAACCAATCAACCAAAGTAGCCTATCGTAATTCAACAATCTGTTTAATATACATATAAATATTTTATTCATTAAAGTGTAGAGATATCAGGTGAGATCGTTAGTCACTAAGTCGAATAAGGCAAAGAGATAATAAAATGTTTAAACAAAATGTAAACGAGCGAATGAAAGTATAACAACAAAATTAAGAAATAAAAGAGAGAAAAATGTAAAATTAATTGATTTATTGGTTTTAGTATTAAGTTTAGGGTAAATTAACACTTAATAACGTGCGATAACGAACTTAAAATTTATTAAAGTGTGTATTCTCGATTATTATTTAACATCAATAAAAATACTCTAAGAGACAATAAGAACAATGTCTTTATCAGAGAGTGTGATAAGTGCCACGAAACAAAATTCAAAAGGGCGAATTAGACCTGTCTCGATCTATACAAATTTCTCGCAGCTATTCCCAATTTAAGCAAAACATTAATTATAACTTAGTTTGCAAAGGCCAATAAGAAAACTAACCAATAATCTATTCCTTTTCGTATTGGATTTCAAAAGCCTGATTGTACTCCTTTTCCTTTCCACGTGGAACCTCTTCATTTCCATGAATGCACGATAGTAAGACTTAATTTTTTCTAAATAGTTTCACTACCGTTTATGGGCACTCCTACCGTTGAGTGATTTTAAACAAGCATCATGCCAAAATCGCCACCTAAATATTTGAGAGCATGTTAATAGTTTTCAATATTTTCACGTATACATAGCCATGCGAAAAGGCTCTTAATGTACTGGAAAATCTAATGTGCGGCCCGCTTCTAGCTTCAAATTAATCAGTGTATCATCCGACTTCCATCCGCTCTGTTTTTTTCTCTTGCCAATTCATTTTACAAGGAATGACAGGAGTGTAAGTACACACATTAAAATTTTAATCAAGGTATCGTTCAGGGTGTTGTAAAGATGTACAGAAATGAGAATATGTGTTTAATAAAAAAAACCTTATATAACTGATTTGCATATACAAAGTTTATAGTAAAAAGTACAGAGCTGCAGAGTCAGAATTGGATTCAGAGTTGAGAGTCGTCTTTAAAATATGGAATTAAAGTGGAAGTTGAAGGCGAAGAATGAGAAACGGAATCCATTACTGGGACTTGTGAAATCATGTAAGCAATATTTCTAAAATTATCTATATTATGACATACATATATTTGCTAAGGCTAATTGGGTTCAGCTTCACGTTTCGGGTACGTTCGTCAATTTTTTTTTTTCGTACGAACAATATTATAACCGTAAAATATATTCAACATTTAGGTAACTACAATAATCGCTCATCATACTATGAATGCTCGCATTTATCACTGATAATAGCCCTCATATTCGGTTATATACACGTATAACAGTATATATTAATTTTAATCAAAATTCTTCTGATCGCTCTTATTTGTTTTTCTTTTCTCTCTCTCTCTCTGTTTTCAGAATTTCTACAGTTATTTGTTTATTAACTCTATTATGACGATTATTATGTGTTTAAATGTACAAAATTTTTTATTTAGTTTAAAAATATTTTTATTAAGATTTCAGTTCAGAATATTAAAGCTCATAAATATGAAATAAAAAATGTCTTAAGAGAATTGAGTTTTGTATGGTGAATGCGTTCGGATAACGAATATTATTAGGTACGTTTAACAATATTTTAATAAACATACTTTATTGCTTATATTATTTCTTTTACCTCTAGTCTACACTTCAGTGTTCTAAGGCAGTATGCAGAGTACAGGCGCAGTATACTTTTATGACTAAAGTACATTTCTGATGCGTTTTTTTTCTTCTGTATTTGTTTTCTTCATTCTTGTTGTAAAAATTAACAAAATATATAAAGAGAAAAGAACAATGAATTGGAATTGAACACCTACGGATTTTTTAATTTCGTTTTATTTTTACGTATTCTTATATTTTCATGTACACATTGTGTGTATATGTATAGACCAGGTGAATTTTGCTTTAAAATAAAATTTCAATTATGTAATAGTCGTATACTGATTGTATATTATACAATGTTATTGTGCATTTGTGATCCTATGTTCATATATTTTTGTGAAACCTTGTTGAAATTCGAGTACTTGTGCATTTCATTCATTTTAAAAAATTTTATGTACGTAATTCGGATGCAATTTAAGGTAATTTATTTTTATATTGGATTTTGGTAGGTATATGCCTACAATATACTTACGAGTATATACTCTCTTTTACGAGTATAATAATTTTGTTATACCCAATAGTTTAAAAACTACATGTACCATGTACAATATTATTACAGTGTAATAACATTGTTATTAAGGCTAATAATGAAAATAGAAAAATCTCAATAAAGAATTATTTTTCTTTTTTAGTTTTCTGAGCAAGAACAATAATAATAACAAAATAGTAGTAATAGTAATAATAATAAATAAGGATTTTAATCTAAAATCGTTCTATATAAAGAACACTAAGAACTAGGTTTGTTTTCGTATAAAAGGAATAGAAACAAAACAAAAATTGGGTAATATTTTGTAAGTAATGATTATGAACTCAAGAAGAGTAGGACAAAAATTTATTTTAAGAAAAGATAAAATTAAAAGAAATTTAAGATAAATGAAGACAAAAAAAAAAATTATTGTATATTTAAAGAAAAGGACACTTGAAATTAAACAATGCGCATTCGTTAAAAAAATATTTCTTTAAAAATAAGTAAAAAAATATGACAATAGGCGATTTTTTGAAGGCGTTATAAGACTTATGTATAATAGACATGAAAAAAATTAAAAAATGATTAAAATTTGTCGTTTATATTCGAAAATTAAATATGAAAAATCTTCATATATAATTTAGTTTTGTTGTTTTAATTTACAATAAGAATTTTCACTGTATAGAAACGTTTCGTACAACCCTAGTATGAGTTTATTAAAAGAAAATCAAAAAAGAATTTATGAATTCTTCCATTCAGGAAATTTTCATTCAGTAATATTGAACTGTCTTTATTTACCAATGCTTTTAGGCATGGAATTGGAACCACAACTTAGTACTTGACTTTTAGGCAATATTACAACACCACAGTTAACAAGGGCAATTCCGTTTTGAATTTCGTCAAGCGCTATTTTTTGAATAAGGAATTTAATGGTCGTTATGTCATAAAAACCTTGCTTTTGTTGTCTTGGCACGGCCATATCTTGAGTATGCTAGTCAGGTTTGGTGTCCGTCACCATATTAATTGATAAAGGAGGCAGTTCAAAAAAAATTTTTAATATACGTTCTTGGGAACTATCGGTTCCAAACTTCTATTATTATCCCATCATAGATTCCCGGTTGAGTGGCTTCAGTTGTTTTAGTATTAATAAAATTTTTAATATCCCTTGCCATCTCACGAATTATGGCAAAAATGTGACCATTTGTGGAATGTTACTTGCTCTTAACAATTACACAGCACTACTGCGCTTTGATCTTAGCCATAAGGTAGGCGAAGCTCACCCTGAATTTGTTGGGAATGGATAGAAAACGGTTCATGCTATTGTGAGTTTCTTCACGGTATCTCCTACATTGCAGTATCGCCGTGGACATCCTTTGCGACTACCCGGTACTGGCTGTCTGGCGTCGTAATTGCTTTAGATAGAATTTCCTAAGCTTTCGGGAAGTACTGTCCAATTCCCTTAGGGATATCTCCGGCTTTATACTTGGAAATGGTATATTATAGGTGCGATTGTGGGAAGGCTACAATAAATCGCAAATGGCTGTGGTGGCCAGGGGGTCTCCTGCCCCATTCGGTTCCCTTAAAATCTACAAATATCATAGCAATATTTTATTTATTTATTTAAATGTAGGGGAGTTTAAATGTTGATATTATGTTGGCGGAATAAAATTTATTTTTTTCTTATTCATAGATCAATAATAATGAATATGCCTACATGATCGAATTAAAATTTTTTTTTTGAAAACTTATCAGTATAAAATAATCGAAATTTTTTTTAAATAAGTATGTAAATATTAATCGATCAACAAAACAAGACTAAGAGCATATGTGTATGTATATACGACAACAAAATTAAATTTATCCAATTATGTATGTAGAGTAAAATAAAGCAAATATACATGATAATTGATAGCAACCACTGATGAATACAATCGAAGAGAATCAATAAAAAATTCATAAGAAAAAAAGTAAAAGCGACAATATTGAAATACAAAAAGTGTGGCACGTGACCCCATCTGATTTCATATTTTTTAAATTATATGTGATCTTTTTTATTGTGTGTTTTTGTTTTATTTACTTAACGACCAGCTGGATACCAAAATAAAAACAAAATTAAACAAAATTTTTACCACCTTTTACATAAGATTTTTCCCTCTTAATTTTTTTTTTAATTTTAAAAGTTTCATTCGAGTCCATTTAATTCAATTACAATGAAGTATAATGTGAGCTGATACCAATCGTACTGATAAGAAATTGATAAAAAATTTTTTTATTCGATCTTTGTATTTCAAATTTAAAACTTCATTTTTTGGTAATTTTAATGCTCTAATACCATTTTATAAAATTAGAATAGGAAATAAAAGTATCCTGCAACGTTATTTAATAATACCGCCATCTATTTCCAATAAATTAGACTGTTAATGTGATTCAATTTTTCTTTATGGTAATTAATTATGTTCTAGATATGTAAGATTTTTTGACCCACATAATATTAAATACATGGTATATATTTTATTATTGAAAAACGATTCAAAATATGAGTGATTCTGGCATTAAGCAATATAGATTTGTGAAAGAAATTTTATTAAACTAAGATTTCCGAATGCTGCACATTTTTTCATGGATAAAACCTAAATTCATCACTAGTATGAGTGTAAAATCATGAATTTTTAATAATTTATTCTGAAATCAGAGGTGTGACGTATATTCAATACACATTGATCGGAAATATAGGTCTTCTGGAGCAATGAATCATACTGGTAATGTGTGCCAAAATACATGACGTTTAAGCTTTGTTGGAGAAAACAAATTGATCAAATTAATAAGCGTTGTTTTCTATAATGTAGTAGTGTTAAATTCCATGCATTTTTTCCTAACTTCAGGATTTTCGGAGGTTTTGATGTCTTATTATGTGATATTCGGTTTGTACAGGGAATTGACTCATTGCCATTTTTACCTGAGATGAAATCTGTGACAGAAATTCCGAAATGTGAGCAGCTCAAAATTCACATAATTATAGAAATCACGGCTACCATTGGATAAATTTACGATATTAGATCACATATCATTTTTGAAGTTTGAACATAATCCCTATGAAATACTATGAATCTTACTCTAAATTTTAATATATTTTAAATAATAAAATAAAATTATCAGTATGAGTAAAATATTTAAAATTATTATTGGATTATTTTAATTGTTTTTCCACCAGGAGGCAAAATATTGTGAAATTTCATTGAAAAACGCATTATTGTTATACAAGAACAGTTTATAGTGCAATTTTCTTAAATTATAACTGAAATTTTTAATATAAAATAAATAAGTGCATTAATGCTTCGAAAAATATTATAAAACACGGGCACAAAAATTGCTTTCAATTAAGAATAAGTAAAAAAAAAAATTAAAAATTTCACACATAAAATTTAAAATTTCAATTATTGACACCTTTAACAAAAACTCGGTTCTGTTCTAATAATTCAATGTAGGTACTTAAATTTAATTGGCTTAAAGATCAGAAAAGAAAAACTCTTATAAGGTTATGGCAATACAAGGTACAAATAAGCTGGAAAATATAAAAAAGTGATTTGTGATTTTTTCTCTAATGTTTTAATGCTACCGTAATATTTTTCTGTTTTTTGCTTTTAAACTTTTCTAACTTTTTTACTAAATGTTACATTTGACCTATTAATTTAATTCTAAGCAAAACATTTTTATATTTTCCTATTGGCTTTCACTAAATAAAATATTAAAAAGTTTTTCCTATTATTTGCTATTTGCAGAATAAAACTAGCTCTTCCCACAGAATATTTGTATTTTTTTTTATGATATTGCCGACAGGTATTCAAAAAGAGAGAACTTTATAAAATGGTACGATTATTAATTCCGAATATCCCGCTAATGTGGAAGTTATTACAGACATAAACTACTTAAAAATGTCCGATCAAATATAACTTTGAGATGCCGAACATTTTGCTTTTCCAAAAAGAAAACGATAGTACGAGGATAAACCGAAATGATCAGAGCTGAAGCAGAATGCATATAGTTCCAAAACCCTGATCTGGGGTTATTTATATCAATCAGCATCTAAAACTGTTTCGATAATTAAATACACACCATACTGTATTCTACTATACCGTAAAAATAAATGTGCTGCATCTTTATATACAGGAAAATCTACATAGAAAACACATTAAGAAAACAATCACCATTTTCGCAGACAATGTCAGCCAGCAATCCGAGCTCCAGACTTGAACAAAATCAGAAAAAATTTAGTGTTAGTAGGAAGTATCAAGTCATTTTACCTTAGGTTGTTACGCATATTTTCATATACGGTAGTTGGAAAACGTTTGGCTTCAGTGAATGCGGGACAAAGTTTGGCTTTGTTGGGATGGAACTGTTCTGTGTGGAACGATCAAAATGCGATAAAGAAATTCTCCCGAAGTAACAAATTGCTCGTTTGCAACAGGTACTATGTTAAGTCGTTGAAAAACAGGGAGGCAGAGCAGTTCATTCCGGATCTATATCTTAGGAGAGGACCACAGAGATCCTGGGTTCAAAAAGAAAACAACCGCAAATTATGATCGACCTCTTTAAGAGTCACTGCGATTTGAACATTCATATCCATAAATTATAGTAGCTATCGACGGAAAAGTATGTTGATTTTCCTATGAACAAAACGAAACGGTTAAGGTCGAATTTCTTTAAGTTTGGGATAGAGTGAGCGATATCCATCCAACTTAATAAAGTTCAAACAACTACATAAAGGTGATAAGATCATATTTATTTAATCATTAAATTTCCATAATTTTTCATGGTAAATCCAAACTCTTTTGCATTAAAACTTGTTCGTCTTGCAACCGAACAATATGAAAAAAATAAAAAAAAACAATACGAAATCGCTTAACCGCGATTACAATTATTTTTCCGTAATCTTCTCGTACATATAGTCACTTTAATATTTTAAAGCTCAATTTAATATAATTTTCAAATTTTCTTCTTATGTTTTGCTTGCCTTCTGCAATATCTATCTCTTTCTTTTCAGCATAAATACTCGTATATTTCGTATATACATTTATTATAAATTTTTTTTTAAGTTGGCTATATGAAAAATAATTTGAATGCCCCGCTTTTCTTATGTGTTTTTGTTCTGTGTTTTTATATTAAAAGAGAAAATTGAGCTCGTGCCATCATCATAATAATACACGGAGCACCTAATATGAAGGCATCAGGTTAAAATCATAAAATTATATATAGTTTTTTTCTACCAATGTCAATGTCTATCTCTTTTTTTTTTGGACCTCAATATATTATTATCATTATTACTTTTGTTTATATACAAAAAGTTTATATGTGCATATTATGTGTGTATTTTCCTTATGGAAATTTTTTTTGATGATGACGTAAAATTTGATATAAGGGTACAATACTTATCAACATTACTTGGCTTAATATTCATTGAGTAGAATAAAAATTCATTTATATAAGAGTTATGATTGTGAGGTACACCTATAGTACAAAAAAAAGTAGAATTGAATTAAAAAGAAAATGCCTGTAGCGGAAACGATTTTCTTCCAATCTTCCAAACCAAAAAAAAAATATATATATTTTATTGACTTCTGATATGAAGTTGAATGTTAAATGGGAAATTTTCATAAAAAAAAATATTAAATGAAAAATTCAAAAATATTAAAATGATAATGATTGAATGAGTGCCTTCTATGAAAATACACGAGTATATATTTGTATAACTTCATAAATTTGAGCCGTGTGCCTTACAGTGTACACCATATATGCATGTGTTTATGTACAAGATCATGCAATTGAGCATGCGGGCTCTTATAATATTTTTGTTTTGTGTGTGCAATTTGAAAAAAATAAAAATTGTCTTGCTTCGCTAAATAAAGATTATTAAGAAAATAAGTTAAGCGATGTGTAAGAAACTATAAAACTCTATAATAATTTATTAAAAATGTGCGGTACACTTGCGAAAATATAAGTGCATAATATATGATCACATAAACTCTTATATAATATTTTTTGATAGCTTACGGTATAAGACACTTTTAAAGGTAAAAATTTAGAATCAAAATAATTTAATATAAGTAGCAAGACCATATAGTTAAGTATTTCTTTATCTAGCTATATAAATAAGAAAATATTCAAAAAACAAAAACCCTTTAAGGATCATAATTTTCTTTCCACATATTATACGATTTTTGTGTATATAATATAGAAATTTTCTATAAGAGTTCTATATAATACAGCTTAAATTTTTGCTTTAGCAAGACAGTAGCTGAATTATTAAGCTAGAGAATGCTAGTAGGTATAATTAAGAAAAATTCTTTTATATCTTTTAATTTTAAATTGGAAAGTGTGTGTCCAATGTTTCCGGGCTTTTTTTTTTTTTGTTTTTTTTTTTTCAATTATAAATTAATAATAGTATAATTTTTCTAACTGTTAAAAAATATTATCCGTATACATGTTATATAATTATAATAGAGTGAGTGAGGTAAGCAATCAATCATAGTTTGAATCTATTATTTTGTAATTTTAACCTTTATATATTTATATTCATTGTTTAAGTCACGATTTATAAGAATCATATAATTTAAGGTTCTTTTAAAGGAAATTTTTTTATAAACTCATTTTATTTTCTTTTAATCGTTTCAGGCCTCTATTTTAGAGTTCTTGGTCTTGATTTGGTTAAGAGCTATCAAACATAATTTATTTGAAAAATATTTATACGAATTTTTTAAATTAATTGTGAGAAAATGGCTAAGAAGCGGAGTATACCCACTTTAGTCAACAAAACCACAGAATGGGTAGGCTTTAGACATGAAATTATTAGAAATAATAAATTCTTAATTCAGTATTAATGGTGAACTGCAGACTAGATATTTATTAGATTCTGAAGTGGATAGTTTTATTAAATTGATACATAAAGCCGCCTGGAAAAAAATAAGATTGTCTGTATCAAGTAATCATACTAAGGATATAACTGATTAATTAGTACAAAAAAGAAGAGCTAAATGTAAATGGCAAGAGTCGCATCAGCCAGTCGATAAAATGATTGTGAATAAACTTTCTCAAACACTCAAAAGAACAATAAAAAATTTTAAATCAGTATCTTACAAGAATTATATAAAGGGGTTATTGGTAACTAAGGAAACGAATTATTCGTGGTGGAAAGCAACGAAGAGTACTTAAAAAACCGATAAAGCGAATTCCACCACTGAAAAATGCAGATGGATCATGGACAAAAAGCAACATGGATAAGGCTGAACTATTTACTGATCACTTGGAAGGAATTTTTCAAACAAATGAACTGAATTCTAATGTGTTGGTAGAAGGTTTTGATATGGATGAAAGTACTATGGCTTTATTTAATGAAAAAGAAATTTTGCAAGCGATCAAGTTGCTTCAACCGAATGATCTTTGATCTCATTACTGCTGAGATATTAAGAGAATTGCCGAAAAAGGCTATGACATTCTTGAAAAAAAATTGATAAATGCCAGCTTGGAAAGTAGCCTTATTTGTCAATTTTTTTCTTGGAAAGTACTTATTAAATGGTTACAAGAGGAAAACTTACCTGACTTTTTCACTCGCACCGTACAAGAATGAAATGAAAAAGAGTCGTATATAACTGATTCCATATATGATATTCGACGAAATTGAGAAAATTTCTTGAGTTTACACAAAGGTTATTGTTGAAATGTCGAAACTTGTTTATATGATAGAGATGGATAATGAAGCTCTTCTGATTTTAAAATAAATATTGTTGATTAAATACTCGTTGATTTATCCTGGGTTCCAGGAATGTACATATTTAAATAACTCTCTTTTTTCCTTATTAATCATTCTGTTTTAAATTCATGATATTGAGGGCTTTTGAGATGGAATCCAATACTGTTACTTCTTACCTCCTATTCGACAATATTTAATTTTTTCTATGAATGTTTAAAACTCAAGCGCAAGTCTCCATTACAAATTCATATTAATCCTAGTTACTTCATATTTTTATATTGATTCTAATTGCGACTGTTCTCATTTTGAAATTATAATTGTATATAAATTGCATTACTAAAATGAAAATCCATCTTTTAATTAACAAAATATCTTTAAATTGACAAGCAATTTTGTTATTCCAAATTATGAATTTTTCAGTTTTAAAATTGGAGGCAACACTATTAATTTCTTATTATAATAGAGTACAAAAATCATTTCTTTAGCTATTACTTATACCGATTACTTGTTGACTTAAAAGAATCTTACATCGATTTCTATATTAGATCGATTACTTACATCGATTTACTATGTAGCGTTCAAAGAATACCGCCAATTTTATACCAATTAAATTATATAGGAGGTATTTTGTTTTTGATTTTAACTTCAATTATTAAATAATTATTTTCGATAATAATTACTAATTATTTCATAAATATACATAATAATTAATATCAAAGTGTAAATGACAATTTACCGCTACAGAAAGGTGTTCAAACAAGCAAATTGAATCTGAAATTGCATATTTTATGAAAAGGCATTTTCAATTCATGACCAGTCTTACCCCACCATCTGAGTGCATAAGAACGTAAAATTTTAATCCGAAATCGTAATAATGGAATATTGTAATTTTTTTGTTTTTTGAAATAATTGTGAAATTATTGTAAAATATTTTTTTTTTTTTTGAAAGTTGAAGTTAAGATGTCGGCGAATATCAAAAATAAATAAAAATTTATAAAGTGATAAAAAAGTTTTTTTAGAGAATTGAGTTTGTTTTACATACCGAAAATTAGTTTATTATTACCTTTTGATTAGTTCAACCTTTTGTACAAAAAAAAAATAGTGTATGCGTTGATTTTTTTTTTTTTTGGTAATTTACATGAAGAAAACGACTTCCAATATTTTTTTGCAACAAAAAAAAATTAAAAGTGAACTAAAAATCATAATGAATTTTAAGTGAAAAAGCGGTAAAGTACAAAGGAATAAAAAAGGATTTATGCAAATTTTACTTGCAGTTTACGTAACATATTGGTGTTTTAAGATGACGGTGTGGTAACAATAAAACGCTATGTTTTTGAAGTTTTCCATTTCTTTTATTCTTGTGTTTTGTTTTTTTTATGAAATTTAATTGTTACCTAGTTGTATTGCTTGGTAACAATTACAAAAATTGAAATTGTTTTTTTTTTTTTTTTAGATTTTGCCGACAAATTATTCTTCCAAAGAGTAAGTATATGTGAAAATAATTTAAAATTATTGTATTTAAAATAAAAAAATATTATTTTGCGTAAATTGTTGAGAAAAACTTAAAATTATTTATTAATGACCAAATTAAGTTGCAATTACTTGAATTTCACTTACATAAATGTGTAGTTAAACTGAAGCAAAAAAGTTTGAGCCAGCAATAAAATTTTTCCCATACTTGGCTTACACTCACAAATTTAAAATTTTATCGCAAATTCGATTTGTGATTATTGAAAAAAGATATTGGAAAAGGAACTCCTTCTCTCCAAAACCTGATATGGTTTATTATAGTCCTGTCATTTCACACTTATACTATCTTGCTCCCAAAAATATACACGGAGATATTCATGAGGAAGTTGGACGTGAGCTGCCCAACATCGAAAAAGTTTCTCCCAAATTATCTGCGCCTTCTGATGGCCAGAACAGAGCAGTCACACAGAAAATGTGCGGCTGTCTCCTCATCGTCCCGACAGAATCAGAAAAAGGGGCTCCGATTTGCCCAGATTGTACAGGTGTTATTTCACCCGACAATATTTGGTGAAGAAGCCAGTAATTGTATGAACCACATTTTGATACATCCCCAGCATCTCTGAAGAGAACTTCTTTTAGCAAGCTAAAATGAAAAGCTTGGCATGATGACATCGCCATGTAGCCTCCCAGTTAGTATTTGATTCCACTTCAAGCAAAACGCCTAATGGATGCCCATAATGACAGATATTGACAGAATGGGACAGGCCAAGCGAACTGGATCTAAAATCCGCTAAGATCAACGGTAAGGTTGGATGTTGGTGAAATGGCATGTGTGTTTCCCTTACTTTTGGGAAACACATATGCCATTAATATTGGGAACGATTTAAGAGAAAAAGTACTGATTTCCAACTACACAACTTTATTGCAACCATACCTGAGCAGTATTTAAGGGTGTATTATATTTTTATATTTTACAATATTTTTACGTATATCCTTGTAATAAAAATTAATTATAAATTAACAATAATTAATAGCATATAATGTATTATAATATAAAATCACGATAATCTTATCGACATACCCAATTGTATGTACATAATATTTAAAAAGTTTAAAAGGCTAAGTATAATAATAAAAGATTTCTTAAGATAATCAAAATTAAGATCAATAGAGAGAAAATATCAAAATCAATTTGAAGAAAACTTTTTGAAATTATTAAAAATTTGTTCATTATTCGTTTCTTCTATAATGATCTGGATGCGATGAGAAAAAAAAAATTATATCAAAAAATTAAATATTGTCTATATAGAAGAGGGTTATCAACTAAAATTCATCTAAAACTTGCGATATATTTAAATAGAAACAATAATAAATAACAAAGTTAAATAACCACACCATTTTTTTTGTCTCCTCCATCCTATAAATATGTATACCTATATGAATATCATACCCATACCCTTATATCCATATTTACATACTATTATAACATATAGTGTAAAATGAATATTGCATAAGGTATACAAGAATAACAACACCACCCATCCTCTAACCATTAATTTTTCAAGAAGAATATTGAAGCTTGCAATTTGGAATATGATTATCAAAATCTATACAATTAAATATCACCATAGTATTTATGTAATAAACAAATTTGCGAATTTTATCATATTCGATCTAATTATTAAGATGCATTACAAATTTTCCTAAAAAAATTTTTTATTTTAAAATTGTATGTACGAGCACAATTTACTTGTACCCATATACATAATATATGCGCATTGTCATCGTATATTCTCATCATTGTTGTATAAATACTGTCATCATAATAATATAATATGCATTTTATATTTATAGAAAAATATATTATTGTCATAACAATCAATGTATAACATGAAAATCATCATCACCTATTATCATAATAATTGTTGTCAGATCAGATAATTGAGATTTTAGGAATTTCAATAAGATTTTTTTTGTTTTTTTTTTCTGTTCGATTGGGAACTCTATGCCTTCTATATATTGTGAAAAATTTTAATGCAAATTAGTGTTTAAAGTATTATAATAGAGAGAGAGAGAGCACACCTTTCTGCAGCCATATTCCAGTCAAATAAAAAAAATTTTCATATAAGTATACGACGGTTCATATTGGTCTTTTATTTTGTTTTTAAGAATAAATCAATATAGTTATTTTTTTATAGAAATTGTAAATACACATTTCGATATACCCACAAAATAAATTATACCCACTTTATAATATAGGTATGTAGGCACATTTAAAGCCATTAATGATTTGATAATAAACTTATTTGATTAGGAATTATAGTCGGATATGTTGATTATAGCCCGATATGTAGTAGATAATGGGTTTTCTTCGAAAATTTTAAGCGACTTGCGAATATCTCATTTTAAGTGAAAACATCCAATGTAAATCTTGTTTGAACCACATTTCAAAATTTAAAACAGCTGGTTACTTTTATTGCAGAATTAAAGTGGAAATATTTTGATAGCTCTTTCTGTAGAACTATACTTATAATACAGATATATTACACTATATTCAGTGCAATTATTGAATGCTATATGTAAAAACTTCAATATTATTTACATACATACAAAATTTTATTGTTAAAATTTTACAATTAATCCTTAATTATTCGGGTCACTGAAGATTTAGGGGGCACAACAACAGGCTAGGCGTAGAAAGTGAGAATACATGCAGGCTCAAGAGAGGAGAGTGCGTTGCTCTCGTTCACGCGAGCGGAAATAATAAAGGACTTTACTCTAATGACGGCAAGGTTGGGGTCCTCTGAGCCCCACAAATTGCTCAAATACACGAGGGCGGTAAATACCGAGCGGATACTGTGCGGCCGCTCGAGGGGATGGTGGGAGGACAATAGATATTTTCCGTGGTCGCGGTGCACTGTTACCCGGGTTTACAATCTGCAATCCACAATTTAATTACTTCCATGTATATTCTCGAATTCTTAACATACAAACATCTGAATTAATTCAATATACCAATTAATATCTCGAGGCAACTATTCTATAGTTAAATTATGTATATAATGATAACTGGATGTACCAAAAACCATATTGCAGCGTTTTGAAAGCAAGAAGAAGATGACATTTTGTTTTTGTGATTTTTATTGCAATTTTTCGCTGTACTATTGTCGTTGTTATGATTATTTTATTTTGATTTTGTTTTGGTGTTGTCGAATGGCAAAAGAAAAATTTATAGATATAATATTTTTTGATGGCACCTTCTTATAACCCCTACAGGTTAAAAAAGAAGGTAAAACACGACACATTTTTTTTTCTCAATTTCTGTTTTTTTTTTTATTTTATTACTTTCTGTTTGTTTTTCACTCGGATTTTCATGGAGATTTGTAATAAAAACATTGTTGAAAATTTAGAAAAAATTTGTTTTTAAAATATGAAAAACAATAAAATTTTTTTAATTATGGAATATTTACGGTAGTCTTTTTGTATATTTTGTAGAATTTAAACTTGACTACAACCTTAGTTAATTATAAAATTGTAGTAAATAATTGAAAGTAAGATTGAAAGTAATTGGTGAACTACTTCACTATTTGTTAAATTGTTTTATACATTGGCATGAAACTTATGTATAGTGGTAGTAGTACTAAGAGTAGTAGTAAGAGTGGGGTTCACCCACGCGAACCCCAGGAACTAAGCCAAGAAGCAGGCCCATCGACAACGCTCAAATTAACATTTCACAACTTCTATCTAATACAATCCCAAAAATCAACTAGCTGAATCAATCAACTTCCTTAGCAAATCTCAAAAGACAGCCGCAAGGCTCCCCCGATGGGTTCCCTAGGCCATTATAAGAAAAAAGCCCCAGGATACGCTTTCTTTTGTACATCAGAGACGAACAGTATATAAACTTATCTATAATAAAGAGTTAACAAAAATTTTTGAAATATTTTTTCGTAACAACAAAATTAAAAATATTGAAAATTTTACACTACCCACCGTTAGGCGCCAGTAATACATACTGTAAAAATTTGATATATCCATTTCAATATTATATATGTAGATATTATAGAAGTCAAATTCGGAAGCTGCGTCAAATTAATAAAATTTAAGGCTCCCCTCAAATCTTTATATTGAGTTATTTCTACCATTAACTTAATTTATGTGAAAGATACTGCTGAGCCATTAATTATATTTTTACAAAAGAACAAGGTTAGTTGGTTGACGTGGCAGGTGCAGCAGATTCACTGCACCACAATTAGTACAGATGTGCCATTTCGCTACCACCACGAATAAGGTACTATTAAAATTAAAAATTTCAACCTTGATTTAAAAATTTTTGGAAAATAACCTCAATAATTGCTAGTTATGTAAAAAATTCTTTATAATAATTATTTTTTATTTTCCATCTTTCGCATAAATAATATTATGAAACTCACTTCATTTTTTCTATATATATATAATCACGCTTCTCAAAGTCCATTATTGGAATTTTAAATTACTATTCATTTTTAAATATCTATTAAAAATTTTCTGACAATAACTTGACCTGCATTCTATGCGATCATCACACCAAGAGACCAACAACCAAAACATAAAAATAGAAGAGAAGAAGCAATAAAAACTTCAACAATTTTTAACTTCATGTCACTCAAAATTTGCAGTTTGAGTTTTGTTTCTAAATGCTATACGAGAATAAATAGAAAAAATATAGTAAAAAAATAATATGGAAACCTTCAAAAATTGAAAATGTAAAGGTAAAATTCCAATTGTATGCAGATACACCAAAATATCCGAATAAGAAAAATGAAGAAGAATATTTTATTCAAAGCATTCACATAATTTAACATCGCGTTAAAAAGATTTTTTTTTTTTTTTTTGAATTTGGTACTCTTAAACAGGCACTCAAAATTAAATAACAACAAATCTAAAGTTATTTTTTTTTTAGTTCGCGTTAAAATCGCTAACATTTTATATACCTGACTTTATTTAACTGTATTCTTTGTACAATTATTATTATTATTATTATTATATCCTAACTTGTTTGTTTGCTAACTGCATCCTCGATCGTGATAAATTCATCGGTGACTTAGGTCAATTCAAGTGGATCTATAGGCACGATCACCATTTACTTTTGAAATTCAAAATTTTCTCTATATTTTGCTTTTTTTGTTTTTGTTTATCTCTCTCTCTCTGTCTCGCTGTTTCTATCTCCCTCTCTTGATCTCTCTGTTTATAGTTTTTCGTTGAAAATTTGTCTACTTGTAAATGTGAGTAAATTTTCATATTTATTTTATTTTGGAGAACTTCAAATTCGCGCAAACTAAAGAGCATTTTACTGTTCTTGTTTGTTTTTTTTTTTTTTTTTTTTAATATGGTTAAACATTTTTACCCAGTTATTACTGTTGTTTTGGTTTTTTGTTTGGAATTTGTCTAATACTGAAAAATTATTTTATTCACAATGTTGTAACCTTTGTTTTTTTTTTCATTATAAAAGAAAATAAGCATAATGAAAAATATTGGCAAATAAATATTAAAAGGTTTTCAAAAAGTGAGGTTCACATTAAGGTAAGGTAAGGCTTTCCATGTCAGTTTTGTTTTTCTTGTTGTTGTTGTTTTTAAAATTAAAATTACCTGTTCATTGGTTTTTTAAAAGTATTCTTCAATTTTTTATTAAAATTGTAATGAAATGCTCTTTGGTTTTGAATTTTTGTTATGGTTAAGGCGTCACTTTTAGATTTCTGAGTAGATTATGAAGATAATATTATAAATTCTTATTATCGTTGACATGCTCTCATTTCTAAAATATGTTTTTTCAAAAGGATTGTCCAACATACATAGATTAAGAGAGAGTATAGATGTGTCAAGATAATGAGCAATTTTCTAATTAATTGTCAGATAATTTTCAAAATTTATTTCTATTTATATGTATATGACAAAGAATTCGCTCTCAATAAATGAACTATTTAATTTGATTCCATTCTTGACTTATTGTAGCCTCCCCGCCCCCCCCTCCCCACCAAGAAGTCCCAACCACAAAGCCGGAGATATCCCTAAGACAATTGCGGCGCCGAACAGCCAGTGCCGGACAGTCGCAGAGAATGTGCACGGCGGTCTCATCACCGCCCCCACAAAATCTGCACAGGGGGAGCCCGACTTCCCCAGCCTATGCAGGTCGTACTTCACGGGGTGAAGAAATTCGCTTAGTGCGAACCTGGCTCCTGTTTATCCCCAGCAACTTTGCGGTGAATCCACTGGAGTGCGCCGAAAGAAACACCTTCGCATGACGGCACCATTTCGTGTCCCGCCAGTGAAAACCGCATTCCGCCGCGAACAGGCGGGCAAGCCTGGCCCCTACGGTGGAAGGAGGCAGACCGCAGAAAGGCAGCGGCTGCACAAAGTCAGCCTCAGATCCCCTCCGCACCAGCCCATCGGCAATCTGGCCTCGTGACTCTGTTCTTTGATACCAATTCCACAAGTGCAGCAAGGCATCTCCAGACCAGCTTGGATGTAACCTGAGCTGAATGAAGCGCCAACAGTTCAGCCCTGCTGTCTGATTTCAGTTGTAGATTTGATAGATTTAATGAAAATTCAAAATATTTGGGCGAGTTTTTAAACACTTGAAGTTTCATTTACCCTCGCACTCCAGGGCCAGATTTTTCAGATGATCCTTGATGTCTTATTAGGAGATCTATAAGTATTCTCAATTAATATTTATTCGCTTTAATTTATTATTCTGGGCAAGCTGCAACCCAAGGTGTTGCATAATTGTGATCTTACACTTCCAACCCCTTTCCTGAGTTCCTTCCAAATCCCTTGCGGTCCAATTACATTAAAGGCCTCCAGTTCCAAATGATGAGGGTTTATTCTTGTTCCCGGTAGCATATCGTCATTTTGCTCATCGTCATATGCTCATTACCTCCTTTTTCAATGCTTTCCCATTGATTCCCAATTTGAATCGTAAAATTTCTAGCCGGTTTAAATTTAGGTCAACCCTTGTATTTTTTATATTTTATTTTTTGCACATAAATCCATTCCAAATCCTATATAATAACTAAAAATTTCTTATTAATAGCACGGAATATTGTTGTTAATAAAAGCACGCTATAAAAAATATTGGAACTATACAATAGAAACCAATCTTTGCCTCTTGTAAAAAATTTTTGCATAGCAAGCCAAGACGCAAAATGTATTTAAACCACACTAAAAAAGATTCAATTCAGAAACTCTTTATAAAAAAAAACTATTTTTTTTCTTAATTTAATTTGCGGTTTTTCTTGAAGCGCGTTAAAAATCTCTTTTGAATTTAAAAGTGACCTCAGGAGACAAAACATTAATTTTTTGACCGCGTCAAAAAGCAGCTTCTGTTAATTCAATTAAAATTTTGAAAAGATTAAAAAAAAAAAATTATTTTTTTACGACTATCACAGCTATCATAGTTTTTCCATTTAAAAAATAACACCATATAAGAGATATGAAGCTTTCAGTGTGCATAAGTTTAAAAAGAAAGGAAATAATAATGATAGCAGCAACAACAATTTTTATTAACAATCCACTCCCTATCATTTTTAGGTTTTGACATTTACAAATATGGTTCAACCCGAACTAAATGTCAAAATCAAAATATCATTTAATATAAAAGTAATGTTTTCATACAAGTAACGATTATTTGTGTGTATGTAGTGTGAATGTACATTCAAACAAATAAAGAATCGTAAATAACAATGGTTTCAACTCTAAGATATGCTTTTAAACTAAACCAACTAAGAGGAGCTTGTCGAGTTGAATTTTTTTATCTATTTACAAATCTATCGCCTTGTAGACATAGACACTCTGACCTGGACGATTTAACAGAACGAGAAACTAATCATTAAGAAAATTAAGAAGAGAATTGAAGACGACTCGCATGTACGCTGACGAATTAACAAAATTAAAGACAACGTGGATTGTTAAAGCAGAATTCTGGAGGTAGAAGAAAATTGGTTAAAAGAAGTCGGTCCGAAGTTTACACCGAAAGTTTACGAAATACCATAAACGACAACAAATACAATGGCATTATCAACGTATACTCGATATCATTTGGTAACTTCAATCAATTTTCATTTAATTTGGTAAAAAAAAAATTATATTCATTATAATAAAGTTGCTCTTCATTAAAATTGATTCAACAAAAAAGAAAAAAACAGCCGCTTGAAAACCACAATTCAATAATTTTAATTTGAGAAAAATTCCTTTTACAGGAAGGAGCTTGAGTGTATATGCATTACACCATTTCAATTTGCAATTTTTTTTTTAAAGAGTATTTATTGTAATTATTGTCAATCATATAATAAGTACCCTGTAATATTTGAATTCCCATTTAGAATGTTACGGTGTTACTTCAATTACATTACAAGTTTGCCGTGTCAAGTTGAGTAAATAAAATTATTAGGATCAATCACAGCACTGTTGGAAATTCTGACCAATAAATTATGGCAAACATAATACAAGAATTTCATAATATTAATGTGAATTTCACATACAATCTGCAATTTCGAAAACCTGGGTTATGATGGGATTTTGCATATAATTGAAACAAGAAAATGATTCCTAATAAATAATTGTTTTCTATATATGGTCTCTAGTACAGATTTTTAAAATTCCTTTAAAGGATTAGAGTTTTCGGAACAAATCTATGAATTTCCTCAACATTAAATTTATATAAAGTGAGCATATACTACACAGTTCATACTTTTACATAAAAATGTTATTGAAAGCGTGATTTTATGAGATTACAGCTGCATATTAAATGAATCAATTTCCACCATAAACAATTGGACAAAGTTCAGCGAAATTTTTATATTTTCTTTTGATATTCCATAAATGTTTACTAATAGATTGGTTTTGTTTTTTATTATAGCTAAGATCTTAGCTTGAATCATTCATAATTATCAGTTATTACTATTTAAAGTTGAGTTCAATATTGTTTTGCTTTGTTGCTTTTTCAGGATTATTTGAAGAGCTATACTACTGACTTTGTTTAAATATTGTTTTTGCATTCCATTTTTATTTTTGCGGTTTAAACTTTCAAATTTCATTTAAAATTACCATTTTTTTTTCTAGAAATCTTGGTGTTTAATTTTGTTCCATGTTAGATTTTTATTGCGAATGCCCAATAATTGAATATCATGCCTTAATTGTCTGTGATTGTTTTAGAAAAGAAAATGGTGCGAGCTACTTTTAGCTCTTTTCAAATACACGAATATTTATTAAATGTTTGGACTTAGACTTTGTAATAATTATTTAAATTCGATGAATGGGTCTGAAATTGGTTGGAAATACATATTAAAATTTGGAATAATTCTGCATGTGAATTATAACGATCATTTCAGTAGAAGCAGCCGGCAATTTCTTCATACCTCTCTAGCTAATGGTACAGCGTCCGCGTAGAAAGCGGTAGGGTTCAAGTCCAGTTGTAGGAGAAAAATTTTTTAATTTTTCTACCTTTAACTCGTTCCTTTGATTACGTAATCCATCACTTCTGCTGTTGTATGAAGAAATTTCAATTGAGTTGATAGTAAGAGGCACACAATACTTATTGATTAAAGAACTACACGTTGTATTAGTAATTCAGTATACAAAGAACTAGCTTGTTTATGAAGAGTTTTAAAATTTCCAATGCAAGACAAGGTCAGATTTTTAAGCAAAATTCATTTACAGACAGTACCACCGTACGTATAAATTGTATTCTGAATCAATTTCATAAATAATTAAGAGAAACACAAGGATTATAGTGGAAATGTCAAAACCCTCTTCAAAAATCTTTAGCTAAATTCAAATAAAAATGAAGTTTTACTAAAATATTTGTCATACCTGCATATTTTTTTAAAATTAAAAGAAAAAACACAATTATTTTCTGCCCATAAACTTAAAAACATCAAATAATTTCAAAAGAAAATATACCTTAATTTTCCAATTTTCCAGTTTTCAAAAAAGAAAATTTTGTGAAAATGTGAAACGCAAAAAATTTCACAAAGAATATACAAAAGAAATTCTTATTGAAACAAAAAGAAAAATTAAAAAATTTCTTCCCGGAAATTTCTGCCTCAAATATTCTAAAGGCCGACGGATAAGCAACGTGCATAATATTTTATCCTTTTATATAAGCATGTATGGATGTGAGATGTGGGTTAAAGAAAATGGACTTTCTGCTGGCATAAATTAATTCATAAAAACTACCTATTAAAAATAATTTTTTCATATATTCATTTTTGAAAAAAAAATTTTAAGTAAGCAAGGGTGATTTTTAAGAAAAGAATAAAGACTCTTTGTATATCTACAATAAATATGTTTCTATACACACATACACACTTGTAATGTGACAGAGAGAATATTAAGAATAACGACATTTCTTTTTCTTAAATAAATTTTTCCTTTTTTGTACAACTTTTTAAAGATTGTTTTTGTCAAAGGTAAGATAAAATAATCTGTTGGTATAAAATTGATATGAAAATATGATACTCGCCCTCATTATTTTTGGTATACAAGACCTGATTAAATTTTATTCAAAAATTCGTCCTCATTTTTTTATATATATATGTATGTAGCTATGTATATTATTTTGGATGAATGACAATGACGTGTTTAATTATTTTTAAAATTGTATAAAATTTTTTAAAAATATTAAAAATTTCGAAATTTTTCAATAATTTTTAAAATTTTGCTTACATTTTTGTTAATATTTTAATAGAAATGTCAGAATTTTAATCTTTTAAGTATATTTGATAAAACTGGTGACAAATTATGCTAGAATCTGCTAGGAGTAATTCGGAGTTATTTATTACAAAATGCACATTCAAATCCGCTATGTTATAATTGCATGAATAATATAAGGTAGGAACTATAACTGTAAAAAAAAATCCCATTACCAAGAGAGTGATGGCAACTTTTTGTTCACAATTTTAGTGCAAAATTTTATCTCTTTTCAAATATTTTAAATAAAGAATCGGTTTCCTTTTTCATTCTCCTGATAAAAATCAACGAATCTAAATAAAGAATATCCTATTATGATGAAATGACTTGCGAATTCTTTGTAAAAATTTAAGCAAGAAAAAAAAAATAATGTTATGGTCCGGTAGTTTTTGAAAATTGGATTAATTCTGTTATATTACTTGCATATTATAAAGATTAAAGGACATTTTACCAAAATAAAAATTTTCAAATCAAAGGAAATAGAAAAATTGTAAATTAAAATTGCGTATCGAACCAAAATTGTTTGTGTTCACATACATAATCTATACATGTATGCAGGCAATCAGTGATCAGTAATATAAGATCATCAAGTAAAAGGATATTATTTAAGGATCGCTTTTATTTAGAAAACATTTTTCGCTTTAATGTGATGAAGATTGAGTAGAAATGCATAATACGTGTAAAAACTGAAGGTAATTTTGTGTTAAGAAAATTTGTAGCTTTAATTCAATGCGTACTGTAGATAGACAGAGGATATGTAAGAAGAATTTGTAATGAAATCCTTAATTTGTTATACTGTTTGAACGTAATTAAATAAAAATTATATCGTATTGCACATCACACCTTTTGTATACTAAAAAAAAAAAATAATTTCTTTTACTGATTACAGCAAGCAAAACAAAGGTGTTTAAGAATAAGAGATTGATTTAACAATTGTGGAGGCTATTATGATCCTTGTTATTCAAAAAAAAAATTATCAGATTAGTAAAATTTATTTTCGGATTAAAAACACTTTAGTTTTAGTTTCAATTTACAAAATTATAGAATTTGAAAAACGTTAAGAATTTCGTCTTTTTTAAGTTATTGATGGTTCCCATAATATAGATCATGAGAATCATTACTAAATATGAACAGGAATCTTTCTTTGATTAAATTAAACTAAAAATAGTGTCTTGTTTTACTATGTTGAATAATTTAATAGAATTTTAGCTCCTATACTTCATGCTTAAATTTTATATTGCAACTCAAATTTTGTTCCATCTCTCGGAATATTCTCGATTTAATATCAAGTAGAATTATCACGGTAGAATTATTTAAAGCTAGATGAAAGAGAAGATAAACAATATTATGATAAAGCAACGAGGCGGTCGTATTAAATTTTTTATATATTTCAAGTCGAAATTCGCTCTTATTAGTTATGTAGCTGGACTGTTCTTAATACTCAGTCTGTTCTTGACTACTAGGTCTGTTCTCTTATAATTTTACCTTAATTAATTTATGTATTGACATTTTATTCCTTTTTTTTCGTAAAAAAACTCTATATATTCTTCAAAAGTTTATCTTACAAATAATTTCAATTTAATTTAAACTAAGGCAGTATTAATTTAATTTTAAGAAATTTCATTTCAGAAAATTTTTACTCTTCTCCAAATCCTGATTGATCAACATGAAATAATCTTTTTATTGTTTTTGATATAGCCTCATCTGGCAATCTAATAAGAATATATACAATTAGTTCAATTAATAGATTTAATTATTAAATTTATCCTTACATATTAAGCATCATAAAGAATTTATATATTGATGGCAATACAATTAATCTTTCATTTTTAAGAATTGCTTTAATAGCAGTTTTTGCTGCTCTTTCCGATGTCCATGGATGCATGTATAAATAACTTCTGAAAATTAAAAAAAAATAAAGTTGGGTCAAACCAATGGTTTGTATTGTAGCACTTTTCCCTTCAACAAGTGAAAATTCTGCTTTTAAATACGGTCTATTTATATCTATCACACTATTAAAATTATTTTCATTCATATACAAAATTATTTCTAGGATTGCATATATTTAGGATGAACGATTTATGCAGTTTTTGAAATAAGGCAAAAATTAATATAAAGAGGGGTTAACATAATGCTCGATTTTAAGGGTTAATTGTGTGAGTCAAGAAAAATAATTATACTTTTTTAATGTCATGGAATTTACCGTTAACTTTTTCTGTTTATAGAAATTTGAAAAAGATTGCGGTTTCGGAAATATAAGGTGTCAAAAATTCAAATTTTACAAATTTCAAGAGGCGATAACTTAAGAGGGGGTGGAGATAGAAAAAAATTTTCTTCTAACGAAATAAACTATTTGTTAATGTCTAAGAGCCCCTAAAATTTCAAGCTTCTACAGGCTGGGGTCTAGAAGAAAAACGACATCAAAAATTTGAAAAAAAAGGACTTTAGATAACGGTAAATTTGAACGGCCATTTTGTTTTTCTAAAGTTTAAATGTAGTATACCGCGCTAGGGAAAGCAAGCCGCTGCCTTTCTGCGTTTGGAAAATTTCAATATACAAATAGTTAAAAAAGGCCATTTTTAGGGTTTTGCGGGGGTATATCTTCTAGAGGGGGGGAGATAGATTAAATTTTTGTTCTACGGAAGTAAGTTTCTAGTAAAGATCTATGTACATATAAAATTTCAGCTTTCTATCTTCAAGGGTGTAGAATTTTTGTAAACAAAAAAGTGTCCACGGACGGACAGACGGACAGAGTGAAACTAATAAGCACTTTTTTCAAAAAATTTTTTGGAAAAGTGCTAAAAAATTAAAATATTATTCAAGTATTGGTAAATTTAACCATGAGTTAGACTAAGTCAAACATAATTCCAATGGCATTCTTACTTTGTTCCTTTAATTGTTCTGATAACATAATCACTTGACAGCACTAGTGTCGGACATATTAAACTTGTTTTAATAATATCACTATGTCCTTTCATTAGTAATTCAATATACAATGAATCCATAAATCCTTTTAAACCTTGTTTTGATGAAACATAATCTAATATATAAGCGCAGGATGATAACCCTAAAAATAAAAAAAAATTATTAAAAAATAAAGATTTTTTTATAATTTTATCAATTTAATTTACCTCCTAATGAACAAGTAGCAATAATATGTCCACGTTTCCGTTCTATCATTCCAGGAAGAAATATTTTTGTTGCCTATAAGACGTTAAATTTGAGTAATTGTGGAACAATCAAAATTAGCTTATTTATTTACCCAAATACTAGCTTTTAAATTAACATCAATTAATTTTGAAATTTCAATTGGTGTCCTCTTAGGATTTAAGGTTTGTACAGTTTGAATTATACCAGCATTATTTATTAAAATATCAACATGTCCAATATCTCGTTCAATATCAGTTTTAAGTTTTTCAACATTTTCATAAATTGAAATGTCAGCCTTCAATTTAAATTAATTGGAATGTAAGTTTGTTTGTTTAACAAGAAGCTTAATTTCTTACCTTATAAAATTTAACTTTAATTTCATATGAATTTCTAATGAATCCTTCTAATTCTTTTCCATTTTTTTCATCAATATCAACTAAAGCCAAATGACATTTTTGTTTTGCAAATTCTTCACTTAGAGCACGACCAAATCCATTGGATGATCCAGTGATCTGGAAAAAATTAAAAGTATTAAAATAAAATCTTTGATTACAACTTGGACACAACAGCTGTCTAAGTCAAACAAGTTTGTTTTTAATTTTTTTATAAATTTGAATTCTTGTAAGGTCAATCCTCAGTTTATCAAACCCAAAATTTGAAAGATTTTATAAAATTAACAACAATTCATGATCCCTGCACTATTCCTGCGCGACAGTAAACTCTTTTAAATCAAACAACATTCCTTAAAGCATAACTTCGTCAATATCAATTCATTTTTGATCTTTAATCCAAAAACACTTTCGTTCACTCGATAGTAATAATGTCGTGGTTCAGATAAATCAAATTCATTCTCAAATATTTCTGAAACTTCACCCTCATTTTGAGTACTTTAGAGCTGCCGTAGTTCCAGCAAAATGAAAACTCAAAATAATTGAATATTATGAATGCTTCGATTCGCGTATAATTTTATTTTTGAAACATCTAGCTTAAGGTACATTCAGTATATTATATGTACTATGTAAAATGCAAATGAATGAATAACAATTATAATATGATTATAAGAAACTTGATAAAATGTAGACCAATAATAAAAATTAAACAAGAAAAAGCCTTTCAGTCGGTATAAACCAACTAAATAATACCTTGCACTTTGAAAATCTGAGTTTAAAAATTTGTTTTTAAATTTTTTAGAAATAACTTTGTGTGCTAAATAGCAATTACTTGAACCTGTCAAACCACTTAATAGAAACTTTACAGAGAGTATATGTCTGACATTTCATGTGGACACGGCCGAGTTTCATGAATCCTAGCCTTAATATTTTTCCAAATATTTTTAAATAACTTTCGGAGTTGTATAAGTGCTACCCAAACCAGTGCAGCCGTTCCATTAAAATTTTAAATATATATGTAGAATATAATTGGACACACCTTTACAAAATTTGATATTAATACCTCTATTAGTTTTTGAAATATTTAAAAAAGACTCTTTGAGTTTATCTTAGGGTAGCTACCCGAACCCGTTGTCCGAATTGGTCCAATTACAATAGCAGCCGTCATTGGCACAGAAGAAAAAGCTTGTGAAATTTTGTGGTCGATTGCATTATTCGTTTTTGAGTTATCGTGCGGTCGGACAGACGGACATGTCTACTTAGAATTTTACGCTGCGCCAGAATATATATATATATATGTTCATACTGGGGACGACTCCTTCAAGTGGTTACAAACTCCATACCAAAGTGAATAATATCCCCCTTCATGAAGTGCAGGGTATATTCATCAATTGACCACCTTGAATGCTTCATATTGATTGAAATCAAAATAAAACACAACAAAGTTATAATTTATTGATCGTAAACCTTGACATACTGACCAATTTTCAATACAGTTTCAATTTTTCTTTTAATTATTTTAATAAAACCTGTTCAAGTGAACAACATTTTGTTTTTACACTAAGTGCATTTTTGTTTACATAAATTACTGCCATAAAATGACTGACTAATAAAGCTTTCTGTTAAGAAAAACAATTTTACGCGCGAAATTTTTCAAAAGCTTTTTTTTTTAATTCAAATTTAAAAATTGTTGTTTTGCAGTCGTCCATTAAAAATTACCGGAAATCTTTCAATAAATATTTTGAAATGTAGCAATGTTATGGCAATTATTATGTTATTATTAGTTAAAGACACCGTTATAATTTCAATTCAAAAATATTTGCTACTGTCACAAGTTCTCATGGTTTCATGGTATTAGTTTCAAGGTTGAATGTTATTATGCTGTTATCTTGCATATGAAATTTATGATAGAATTGATAAATTTGAGTCGGAATACCGAAACTGCTAATAACGGTCTTGAAGTAACTGAAGTGCTGCAATAAAATGAGAGAAATGATGTATTCTCACCAGGTTCTTAGCCAGAATATTACAGGTTCGATTGTATTTGATATTTGAATATTAACAATCAAATGAGCTTTGATTTGAAAAAGTTAAGTCCGGATTCAAATTGTTGAACGATAACTAGTAAAGACAGATCGATTGATGTAAAGAGACTGGGGAGGCTGGTATGCAATTTTCTAAAAGTCGTGATCCTTTTGTCATTTACCTCACATCAGAAGAAGTACTACACCCAGAGACGGTACATGTTTAGCAACTGTCCGCAATATCGAGTTCTAAATCTATGATAATTGTTTCGTATAACAAGTTTTCTTCGTATAGTAAATTAACTAACATCTGTAAACTATCCTCTCTACATTGATCATAACTGTTTAATACAACTCCCACTAGAAGTAATTATTAGTGAAAAATTGGAATTACTTGCCATTACAACTTGTCCACGTACATCCTTTTCAGGTATCGTTATCCACATACCGTAAAATAATTGTTTTAATAAAAATAATATTATTTCAATAAATAATTTTATATTTAAAATAAATAAACGAAAATAAACGATCCATTCACTTTCCGTTTCAAATTCAATATTATTCCGATTTTTATTATCCATTTTTGTATAGTCCAACTCGAAGTGTGTATTCCTACTGAATTTATTATTTATTAAGAATTATTCTTATATTAATTTTAAAAAAAAGCGAGAAAAAAAGTAGAGTTGACCTTGTCAACTCTGTGTTACCCGTACGAATTTGTTATCCTATGTGCGAATAACTAATGTGCCATAACTAACTATGGGGCAGACTATGACTAAAAGTTGCCGTATTACCATACGGCATTTTGCATTAATTTATGCAAAATTTCAGTACTATGTGTTTTTCAAAATACTGGTTGTGCCAAACTACTATTGAAGTTGTATGGCAGCTACCAGAAAGAGCCAAGAAATTTTAGCGAATTTTATCAAGCACATCGGCCCTAATATATTCACTTGTGTGAAATCTCAATATCACAGCTTTTATAGTTTCTGAGATACAGCCAAATAACTTTTGAAGTTGTATGGCAGGTACCAGAAGGAGCCAAGTAATTTCAACGACTTTTATGAGACACATTGGCCCTACTAATATATTCGTTTGTGTGAAATTTCAATACCATAGCTTTAATAGTTTCTGAAATATAGTCAAATAAATTTTGAAGTTGTATGGCAGCTACCCGAACCGGTACCCCGATCACGTCCAATTTAAATAGGGTTCTGGCACTTACTCCAATAAATCATTTGTGAAAATTTGGTGAACTTAGCTCAATTAGTTTTTGAGCTATCGTTCGGACGGACGGACAAAGCTAAATCAACTCAAAATTTGACGCTGATCAAAAACATACACTTGAGTCTATATCTAACACCGTTATTTCTTAGCGTTACAAACGGTAAGGCAAATTTAGTATACCCTTCGAAAATACGTTCGTACGGGTATAAATAATGGGTTTTATAGTTTAAGCTTTTTTTTGCAAGCCTACTTGCTATAAAACAAGTAAACAAAATATTTTCCATTTACACGTACACCGCACCGGATTAAAGTAATAAACAAGTTTTACTTTAAGTTTTTTTCATTCAATAACAAGAGTATATTTGAATTTTCTCTATTTAATAATATAGTATTTAATTAAATCAATGTTAACTAAATCAACTAAAATATAATAATTATATTAGAGTGGAAGCCATGCAATGCGAAGTCACACCGATTGTTTAAAAAAAGCGTTTCGGTACGCGGATTGTGGGAATTTATCCTAACATCTTTGGATATACACGCTATTGAAAATTGTGTCTAACATAACCGGTACAGTTATTGAGAGTATAATATAGCTATAAAATAGAATATACTATTGACAGTTCTTTATAAGAATTCTTATGAGAGTTTTTTCTTGGATGGTACTGTGTCAATAGACTCAACCTATTGAGGTCAAGATATGTAGGTAACTACGTTCTAGGTGGCAGGGAACCCCACCTAAAAGGGAACCGAGAAGCTGATATGATTTTCAAATCAAAGACAAATTTCGGCTTGGTAGGACTAGAACCCTTCCGACGAATTAATCCAAACAGAACTCGTGAAGAACCAAGAAATGAAGTGAAAAAGAAATTATTAGAATTATGGAGAATGTGTCGAGGGATCCGGCGAGCAAAGACGATTTTCGGAATTACAATCGGAATCGCATTAAAAATATCATAAGAAGGTCAAGAAATTATGTTGGAATATTCAAAGGTTTTAAGACATGGTCTTGAGGACCAAAAAACAGGCTCTGCAAATTTCACGTACCTCTCGGAGGAATATGTACTATTTACTATTAAAGAAGGGTTTGTCCCGATGTACCCTTCCTGGTGAACATATGGTTTCGGGATACTGCACTGAAAAGTAGAAAAGTGGATCTCTAGAGCATGCTGTAGGCAAGACGCTAAGCACTAATATGAAAAACGACAGTGGTCCACACGTTTAATTCCTAGTTGTTACACTCTTAAACAAGATTACAAGTTATTAATGTGGCCCACACTTTTAATTCGCAGTTGTTATACTCTTAAACAAGTTTGCAAGTTCAATAGGATTTTGAATTACAATAACAGTATCAAAAGGACAACTATACATGAAAATTAACAGAATATCAAATATTTTCTAAATAAAAAAAAACAATAAATTGCGAATCAATTGAGGATGCGACCCGCTAAAAATTATATACGATTTAAAAAAAAAAGGATATTTAATTTCAATTTTTTTTCTATGCGACAAAATTCAATTTCATTGATTGCTTATAGTTTTTTTTCAATCTATTGTTAAAGTATTTTAAGCCGGAAAAAAGTATAAAGAAATTTCCTGACTGCCCTGCAAACATTACAATGCAAGAATTTTTTTTTTTGTTGCTTATTGCAATTTTTTACTCTTAGATTTTTCCATATTTAATAAGAAGTCCTTTAAGGTACCTTTGAGATATTTTTGATGGCTATTTTCGATATTATACAGAAGTAGAAGCTATAAAATTATGATAAATAACTTCAGATAATTTTAAATCAGGGCATATAAGCGGATTTTTGTAAAAAACATGAATGATCCTACACAATCATAGAAAAGAAAGGATTGCCTTCACATTTCAAAAAAAAGAGCTCATCAAAGAAATATCAGGTCACAAAAACCGAAATTTCCCTAGAGAGTAACGAGTTTTCCAGGGAAATCAGATTCCAAAAAGTAAATTTCGACTCAGAACTAAATTTAAATTTTTATTATGTTGACTATAGGATGTTTGAAGTAAGTTTTCAAAATTTTCTGCAACTTTGCAAAAGTACAAAATATATTTTGTGGTAAAATATGTGCTGACTAGATCGGATTTTTTTTTATTATCGCAAAATTCTTAAAATTGCACTGCGATTCTAGTGGTAACAAAATATGTTTGATTAACAAATACATTTTCAGAGCAATTCGGTAGGTGATATGAAGTGTGCCTTCTATTGGGTCTTTTAGAGCAAATCGGCAATTGATGTTCCTTCCATTGTGTCGTTTACAGCAATTCGGTAGGTGATGTGCAATGTGCCTTCCATTGCGTCGTTTAGAGTAATTCAGTAGTTGCTTTGTGCCATGTGCCTTCACTTTATATTTTTTATATTTTTTTTGTACATTCGGAAGCCCTAATTGTACAAAATGCAAATACAAAGAATATATTGACTAATTTTTGTCCATTTTGTTTTTCAATACAATATTATTTTCTGATTTAGAAAATATTTTAAGTAAAGAATCGGCTTCCTTTTTCATTCTCCAGATAAAAATCAACGAATCCAAATAAAGAATATCCTATTATGATGAAATGACTTGCGAATTCTTTGTAAAAACTTAAGCAAGAAAAAAATAATGTTATGGTCCGGTAGTTTTTCAAAATTGGATTAATTTTGTTTTACTACTTGCATATTATAAAGATTAAAGGACATTTTACCAAAATAAAAATTTTCAAATCAAAGGAAATAGAAAACTTGTAAATTAAAATTGCGTATCGAACCAAAATTTTTTGTGCTCACATACATAATCTATACATGTATGTAGGCAATCAGTGATCAGTAATATAAGATCATCAAGTAAAAGGATATTATTTAAGGATCGCTTTTATTTAGAAAACATTTTTCACTTTAATGTGATGAAGATTGAGTAGAAATGCATAATACGTGTAAAAACTGAAGGTAATTTTGTGTTAAGAAACTTTGTAGCTTTCATTTAATGCGTACTGTAGACAGACAGAGGATATGTAAGATGAATTTTTAACGAAATCCTTAAAGTGTTATACTGTTTGAATATAATAAAACAAAAATTATATCGTATTGCACATCACACCTTTCGTATACTAACAAAGATCTCTTTTTATACCCTGCACTTCGTGAAGGGTATATTAACTTTGGTATGGAGTTTGTAACTACTTGAAGGAGCCATCTGCGGTATGGACATATATATATATTCTTGCTCAGCGTAAAATTCTGCGTTGATTTAGACATGTCCGTCCGTCCGTCCGTCCGTCCGATCGCACGATAACTCAAAAACGAATAATGCAATCGACATCAAACTTTCACAAGTTGCTTCTTTTGTGCCAAGGACGAACCCTATTGTTATTGGACCAATTCGGACAACGGGTTCGGGTAGCTGCCATACAACTCAAAGAGTTTATTTTAATTATTTCAAAAACTAATAAAGGTACAAATATAAAATTTTGTATACATGTGTCCAATTATATTCTACATATGTTATAAAAATTATAATGGGGTAGCTGCACCGGTTCGGGTGGCTGCCATACAACTCCAAAAGCAAATTTTTTATATTCGGCAAAATAATAAAGTCAGATTCATGAAACTTGGCAGTCGTGTGTCCAATTATAGGTCAAAGATATTTCTGAAGTTTTGGTGGAATTGCTTGACAGGTTCGAGTGGCTCCCATACAAGTCTAAAAGCTTATTTTAAATATTTGGAAAAATAATAAAGTCAGATTCATGAAACTTAGCAGTTGTGTGTCCAATTATAGGTCAAAGATATTTCTGAAGTTTTGGTGGAATTGCTCGACAGGTTCGAGTGGCTCCCATATAAGTCCAAAAGCTTATTTTAAATATTTGGAAAAATAAAAAAGTTAGATTCATGAAACTTGGCAGTTGTGTGTCCAATTATAGATCAGATATACCTGCGAAGTTTTAGTGGAGTTGCTTGACAGGTTCGGGTGGCTCCCATACAAGTCCAAAAGCTTATTTTAAATATTTGGAAAAGTAATAAAGTTAGATTCATGAAACTTGGCAGTTGTGTGTCCAATTATAGATCAGATATATTAGCGAACTTTTAGAGGAATTGCTTCGCAGGTTCGGGTACCTGCCATACAACTCCAAAAGCTAATTTTAAATATTTGGAAAAATAATAAAGACAGATTCATGAAACTTGGCAGTTGTGTGTCCAATTATAGGTCAAAGATATTTCTGAAGTTTTGGTGGAATTGCTTGACAGGTTCGAGTGGCTCCCATACAAGTCCAAAAGCTTATCTTAAATATTTGGAAAAGTAATAAAGTTAGATTCATGAAACTTGGCAGTTGTGTGTCCAATTATAGATCAGATATATTAGCGAAGTTTTAGTGGAATTTCTTGGCAGGTTCGGGTACCTGCCATACAACTCCAAAAGCTAATTTTAAATATTTGGAAAAATATTAAAGTCAGATTCATGAAACTTCTCAGTCGGATGTCCAATTATAGGTCAGACATATCCGTGAAGTTTCTATAGAATGACTTCACAGGTTTGAGTAATTGCTATACAACAATGAAAGGTGCAGGGTATAATTCAATCGGTTCATACCGACTGAAACGTTTTTACTTGTTTTTTACTACAATAAGCAAAATAAAGGTGTTGATGGAAAAAGATTGATTTAAAAATATTTTTTTTTAATTTTTCAGATATTCGCAGGTTATTTCGATCTTTGATCAAGTTATCAATGTTCAAATGAAGCATGTTTTAATTTTCAATGCAATGTCAAAACAAAAATCAACGGATTAGGAAAAATTTTTTTTTGGAATTAAAAACATTTTCGTTCCAGTTTTAATTTCCAAAATTTTAAAATTAAAATTTAAAAGTCATTAAAAATGTTCAACTTCGTAGGTGGTTCATGATTTTCATTATAGAACTTGTATCAAAATATCAACAGACTTGAAAATTGGATTTTGGCTAAGCTGTAGCAAAAATATTTTTGGAGATATTTGAAAAAATCCATTTGAAAACTGTAAACGCGGTTTCTGACTAAACTAGAATTGATAGAGCGACTCTTAGTGTTGTTTTGTGATCACTAGGAACTCACAGATTCCGCTAATATATGATAATAAGCTCTAGCAAAAAATTTTTGGAGATATTTGAAAAAATCCATTTCAAAATTTTAAATGCGTTTTCTGGCTAAACTAGAAGAGATAGAGCGATTCTAAGTATTTTTTGTGATAACTTGGGACTCACTGATTTCGTCAATATATGATAATAAGCTGTAGCAAAGATATTTTAGGAGATGTTTGCCTTAAGCACGTTTTCTGACTAAACCAGAGGAGATAGAGCGATTCTAAGTGTTTTTTCTGATTACTAGGAACTCATAAATTCCACCAATATTTGATATCAACGCTTTAAAGTTTAATAGTTTAACTACTTACCGTTTAAACTCCATATTTCTTCTATTAAATTCAATCGTTGATGCAATCATTGCGTTATTATAAGTTCCTGGTTCTGCTATTTGACAAATTTCCAAAAGTTTCGCAAAAAAAATTTTAAATATTTTAATTCATTTAATCCCCTAGTATATTGCAATTTTTATCTTACTTAATCTATAGTTTTTGTTTTTTATAAAAAAAAATTTATATATTTTTTTAAATTTATCTAAAATAATTAATTAACCTAAGTAATTTCAATTTAATTTAAATTAATTTTAACTAAGCAAGTAATCTTGATTTAGAGAAATTTCATTTTAAAAAAAAATTGCTTTACTCTTCAAATCCAGATGGATCAACGTTCAGTAATCTTTTAAGCGTTTTTGTTTTAGCATCATCCGGTATTCTATTAAAAATTAAGAAAATATAAATTTATTTCAAATAATATTTTTAATTAGGATTTTTATTCTTACAAATTAAATATCATCGATAATTTATATACTGATGGCAACACAATTAATCTTTCATTCTTGAGAACTGCTTTAATAGCAGTTTTTGCTGCTCTTTCTGGGCTCCATGGGTATATGTTATGATAAACTCTTGAAATTTTAAAATAAAAAATATTATTTGAATACGGTTTTAAATTTCATTTTAATCTTAGATGCAAATTTGATTTATTTTAAATTGTAGAACTAAAATAGGAGGAAATACAATAAGATTATTTAATACTAGCTATCTCGTTCCGCGTTACTGTGACCTGTGAGAAGGTACAGCAAGTGCTTCTTTTTATTTGCTCTAGTGCTTTTCTATTTACAATATTTTTTGTTTTTCCGTGTCTGGTGCGTACATACGAATATATCAGAAAGTGTTCTGTGAGTTGGAGAGAACAACAGATTTTTCAAATCTAACCCACACACTTAAAACGAGTGTCGAACTAAATCAGAGCATAAAACAATATTTAACATGTTTTCTTTTGAATTATTTTCCAAAACTGATTAAGGTGTCTGATATTTAAAAATTCCAGGAACAAAATTGCAGATCTTGCGGAAAACTTCTCAATATGCAAGTGCAAACGGCATAAGTAATCGGCTTGGATTAATGAACGTTTTCACATGTGACAGGCATGAAAATAATAATGAAATAATTAAAAAATTTGCATGACCCACTTGCACATCCAATATGCATGCCCAAAATGCATGACCAACAAATATGACTAACTTGTCTAACCCCCACGGCGTTTTGTAAGCAACTTCTCAATACCATAACAAAATATAAAAGAAATAGAGAGTGCCTCTCTACACCTCTCAACTGCATATAAATTTAAATTTTCTGAAATTTGTTTATAATTTCTGTTGTATAAAGCAATCCGATTAAAAGTTGCTTAAAGATCTGTGACATGAACTAGATTTGATTGAATGTATAACCGATTATATTCTTACTTTGTTCCTTTAATAGTTTTAATAACAGAATCACTTGTCAGTACCAGCGTGGGACATATCATACTTGTTTTAATAATATCACTATATCCTTTCACTAGCAATTCAAAATACAATGAATCCATGAATCCCTTTAAGCCTTGCTTTGAAGCAGAATAATCTAATAAAAAAGCGGAAGACAGTAAACCTACAAATAAATAAAATTATTACAAAAATAAAGATTTTCTATAACTTCATCATTATTACTTACTTGTTAATGAGCAAGTAGCAATAATATGTCCTCGTTTCCGTTCTATCATTCCAGGAAGAAATATTTTTACTGCCTATAAGACGTTTTAAATCATTTTAAATTCGAGTATTTGTTGAGCAATCAAAGTTTTCTAATTTATTTACCCAAATACTAGCTTTTAAATTAACATCAATTAATTTTGAAATTTCATTTGGTGTCCTTTTAGGATTTAATGTTTGTACACTTTGCATTATTCCAGCATTATTTATTAAAATATCTATATGTCCAATATCTCTCTCAATATCAGATTTAAGTTTCTCAACATTTTCATAAATTGAAATGTCAGCCTTCAATTTAAATTAATTGGAATGTAAGTTTGTTTGTTTAACAAGAAGCTTAATTTCTTACCTTATAAAATTTAACTTTTATCTTATATGAATTTCTAATGAATTCTTCTAATTCTTTTCCATTTTTTTCATCCATATCCACTAAAGCCAAATGACATTGTCTTTTTGCAAATTCTATACTTAAAGCTCGACCTAATCCATTAGATGAACCAGTTATCTACAAAATAATAAAAAATTTTAAAATCAATATAATAAAATAATAATTTGGAATCAATCCGCCAATCAAATACGATTGCTTTAATTTTATTATCCACAACTTTCGATATCTTACAATGCTAGAGTCATTGTGCGAAAGCGAGAGCGAAAATATTGAATGTATTATGTGCAAAAAAACCATACACTCGGTATGATACCACAAGAACTCAACATAATTTATCGAAAGAAGTAAATATGAAAATTCGCTTGTTATTCAACACCTTATAATGTGTTGATTATAGCATTATTTTTCTCAATATAGTACATTAATTATAATAATTAAGTTACTCTTAATAAGGTTACCAAAGAATAAGGACACAAAAAAAATAATCGTTTCTTATATTGTTGCTGCTAGCCAAGGGTATCTTCATGGTTACTATGGGAGGATGTGGAGAAATGAAGAACACTCTGACAGATCTTGAAAACTGTAGGTCGTTGACATATAACAAAATTTTAACCTCATCAACGTTTTTGCAGTAAAAAAAAAAAATTATTGGTAATTGATCACTCCAAGATATTTATGAGAAAGGTTTCAGAGTTTAATAATTAACCTTATCTTCGTCTTTAGGGGTAAAAATTAACACCAGTTTCATTTAAATCCAAATGAAACCATCTCGGTCCGATTCTCGTCAGATTCTGGACCGACTAATGACACTTATTAAAAGTTTTTTTTAACTTAAAGCCAATTAATTTAATTCTAATATGGAAAAGCTAAATGTATAATAATTTAAATTATCTAAATTCAAAATTTAATTCACAATCTGAGTCAACACTTTCTTTTCATTGATAACGACAATTTCACATAGATTATATCCTGATCATATCACATTCTTTCTTTTAATAGCTTCTATTCTATAGAATAAAAATATTGAAAACACTTGCCATTGCAACTTGGCCCCGTATATCCTTTTCGGGTATAGTTATCCACATACCGTAAAATAATTGTTTTATTAAATATAAGAATATTTCAATAGATAATTTTATATTATAAATAAATAAACGAAAATAAACGATCCATTCACTTCCCGTTTCAAATTCAATATTATTCCGATTTTTATTATCCATTTTTGTATAGTCCAATTCAAAGTGCGTATCCTAACTGATCCCCTTATTAATTAAGATATATTCTTATATTAAATTTTTAAACATTGAATAGAAGAGCTTTTTACCGACCGCATTGCATACAATAAGGGAGGCTATGTGATGGCAACAAATTTTGCATATCGAGTTTTCGGTGGGAACGCACTTCTCCATAGTAGGACAGTGTAAATAAACTATTTTTAGACAGGTGTCTGTCTGTCTGTCTGACTGTTTATGTACGCGTGTATCTCCAGCTCGGCTGAACCGATTTTAATGCAATTTTATATGTGAGTTTGTTTTGACTATGTCACGGATTGACGAAACTTTTGGGATATATCAGACCTCGGGTACCGGAAGTTTTTGTCGCCCAATTTTACATTTTTGTGTATATAAAGAGCGATAATCAACCAATTTCCTTGAAATTTAATATTCCAATTTTGAATGTTAAAACAAAGAATTTGTAAATTTTTTTGGAATTATCAGGGCCCGGAAAACAAATTGGGGGCTAATTTTGCTATTTTTAACATATCTACGGAACGGATTTATGGAATTTCTTGAAATTAGATATTTGAGCTCTAGTTATTACCGAAACTAACTGGCGAGCATTTCAGGGAATTCGGGTAACACAAAGCGAAACTCTACTAAGTGCAAAGTTTACATTTTTCTAGGTATTTTAACTAAAACTTTACTAACGTTCTAAAAATTTTGAAAGAAGTGTTGAAAAGGCATTTTTATAATTTCTGTAACACTTGCATTTAACTAGGCAATACACATTGCGGTCGGTTATGTGCTGATCACATCAGATTTTTTTATATTTTATAAAAAATTATAGAATAATAAAATTAAAATAATTTTCCATTTACAGCTTAACAACACTCAATAAAATTAATAAAAGATTATGTAAAATAGATTTGTATTTACATAAACAAGCTTTATTAAAACAAAGATTGTTGTAATTAGTAATTAAAACTTATAATATTATTTCATTTTGCAATTTAATTAAAACTGTTACTTTACGTTATTAATAGAATAATATAATGCATAACATTAACATGTTGCAAATATTCTATAGATTGTATAATTATTATTCTATTAAGAATAGAAAAAAAAATTATAATCATTCCAATAATTATTTGCAATAATTATTTAATCAACAGGTTTTAAAAACGTGTCATACGCGTTTTACATATGTTAGTCAATGGTGTTGCCAAAGTAGAAAAATAAAATAGGCTAAAAGCCGATCAAACCTTAATACCTTAACACATTGCCAACCGCACGAATTTCAACTGAATTAAGCTATCCACCGCGCATTTTTGACATGCGACAACTAATAAAGTTCTCAAATATAAACAAAAATTACGCATTTGTAAACCGATCGGGAGATTTCCCCGACCGGTCGTATACTAACATATTTTATAACGGGGGAAATCTCCCCGATCGGTTGTGTACTGACATTTTTCAAAACGGGGAGACTTCCACGCTCGGTCGGCAATGTGTTAAGTCATCATTAATTTTGAAAATAAATAGCCGACTGGTTTATAGAACTCCCAAAATTCTGTTAAGTACAATGACCGCTCTTAAAAATTGACGCTTTTAAGATCTTGAATGAAATGTGTACAGTAAGCGAGAGGAGAGATGGGAAAAAATTTTATTCTTAATAAATAATTTTCTCAGAAATGCCTTTTATGAAATTTCTGTCCTCTATATCGAACATGCGTAAACAGACGCTAAGGTGAACCGATGAACAGGCAGAGCGATGGGCGGTAAAAAATGAAATTTAAAATATTTTTTTTTTTAGGAAAACTATCCAACGCAATACAGAATTAAGTGTGATCATTTCAAAATCTTAAATACCTGAGAGTAGTCGTATTTATGTCAAGAATTTTCATATTTATGAAAATTAATCAAATGCTAAAATGTGATAATAAAATAAAGAGAAGGAGCAAGTTTAAACTTTTACAATATTACATAATAAAACCTATAATATATTATGGAACATTAGATGACATGCGTCTAAGTATTACTGGTACTATAATATATTAAACACTATGGATATATGTAGACTTTCGAATAATAATTGAAATTTTGAGTGGGTGCGATAAACGTTTCGCCTCCCTGTCATTAAAATTTTCAAATAAACGGAATATAATCTTTGGAGAGAACGACAAAACAAAAACAAAACAAAATTAAATGAATAAAAAGGAAGAAAAATCATTGAAATTATAGATTTCAGTTTCATCTTTAATATTATACAAACATGGGTAATAATTGCTTCATATACTTTGTTATTAAAAATGCGAATAAATGCATCTTATCGTAATACCAAACCTTTAGTACCCACATAAGTAAATATAGTGATACACATATATTTTGCGTATATATAAAGTAGTGTAGTTGTATAAAAATTTTAAAATAATAAATTTACAAAAAATACTAAAACACTCATGATTGCATATTATTAAAATGTAGGGTGACCATAGAGATTGGGACTAAAAAAAACCTATATAGTCTACTCCGAACAACTAGATGTGAAAATCTCTTTTCGCCTTCCAAATCACTGCGGCGTCTTTCACGCGGAGGTGGTCACAATAAGTGAGGTTTTGAAATGGCTGGCGGGTAATGTGATATTACGCAGGTGTGCCAGTATTTTCACGGACAGTCAGGCAACAATAAGGGTGTTAGAAGCGAAGATATTTTCTTCTAGAACAGCTTGGGATTTTAAGTCATTTTTATGCGAAAGGGTGCAATCATTCAAAATTAACCTGATTTAAGTTTCAGGTCATAGCGGAATACATAAAAACTGCAGGGCGGATGGGTTCGCAAGGCTTAGCACAATCCTTGGTTGAAAAGTATGACCTAGAGATGCTTCTGAGCATGTATAAGCTGTCGTTGTTTTCGAGTTCAATGCGGCAACAGAGCAAACTAACAGCAAATGGGAAAACGCAATGAAATACGGAAAAATCAGAAGAATCAGCATTAGCATTGTGCACGAATCAGCATCTCTAATTTCAACAGAACTGGTCACTTTGTTTATTACAATTTTATTAATATTTTAAATTTATTCAATTATTTTTCATCACTGATTTGTGTTTCTTTCTTACTGTTATTACTTTTGTTTTTTTCCTTTTTTTTTAATTCTTGTGCACTTTAGATCATTCTTTTTCGTTTCATCGTTTTCCTTTCATATACTTCTTTTTAATATTTCAACTTTTAAACCCTTCTATGTGTATTCTTGTAGTTATGTTATCATCTTCTTTGTTATTCCTTGATCGCGTTCACAGCGATTGGAATACATTGTGGTCGTCATTCTCGATTTCAATGACCATTGTATGTAAGAAAACATATACGATATATAATTATATATAAATATGTATGCATTATGATTGTAATGTTCAAAAGACAATAAAAAGAGCAAGAAAAAAAGGAAAATAAATCCAATGTTAAACACAGGTTGAGATTGTTCTTACCTGTTTTTCTGTTTCTTGTGTCTTCTTAACTTTTGTTCTTCAATTCTTGTGCCAGCCAGCCAGTTTGTTCAATTTTATCATTCTTATTGTTTCTTTATTTTCAATTTTGATTTTATTTAAGTCTATATTGTAACGCTCTTAATAATAAGTGATGTTCTTATAATCAAAAGTTTATGTCAAAAAGTATAAAAAGTGATGGAAGAAGAGTAAAAGATGAGAAGAGAATTTTAACGCGTGCGATCGTAAACTAGTATTTTGTTTATTAAAAAAAAAAAAGGAGAAACACTGAGTAAAAGAAAATGAGACGAAGAAAACTTTTTCATTCATAGATAGTGCCAATTTCTTGAATGAAATGAAATCGTACAGGAATTGTATATGAAGTAAGAAAAAAAAAAACGTACTGAGTAAAGCTGATCAAAATTTTTAAATCAGTTTTTTATTCGAATTCGTATATTTTTTTTATGAAAGATGAGAATTTGATGGTGGGTTTACGCATTTTTAAATACACAGAGTGAGCACCAAAAATTAAGCCTAAGAAAGGAAACAAAATAATCAGTCGTATTGCAGTCAGCATAACAATGCTATTGTAAAACTGGGAGAGGAAAAATCAAAGTTTTGATTTTCTTATTTTTTTTTTTTTTTTTTGTAATTTTGTATTTCAATGAAGATGTACGACAAAAATTGGGCAAGCCTTTTTTTCTTTTTCTCCAAGAAGACTGCGTGTTATTCTTCTCTCTTTTCTTGTGATTTTTTTTTTACATTTTTATATTTACTGGAACAGATTTGTCAAGGGACAATAGGTGTGGTAAGATTGGTTTGAATTTAATAAGATTCGTAAATTTTTTTTCTTCTTTTCTTTCTGATTTTTATATTGCTTTTTGTCATTATTATTACAACATTTTCATAATTATCATTCAAGTTGCCAAGAGTGAGACAGAAAATCATATGCGCATTTCGAAATTCAAAAACAAAAAAAAACCATAATTCATGGTTTCAGGCACTGACTATCAAATGGATCAAAAACTGAGGGGACAAAAGCAGAATTAATAAAAATGCATGAAATTTATGAAAGATTCAAGAATAAATTTTTAAACGATGAAATTATGTTAAACCTTTTTTTTTTATGTAAATCCGAATAAAGACCAATATTTTATTCGAATGTAATTTTTGTTTTTTTTTAATAGTGTAAGCAATTGGACAAATCATTTCCGTTTAAATGAATTAAATCAAAAAATCTTATGGGAATTCCAAATCAACGGTAATAAAGATTTTAAGATTGTCCTTTTTTTTTTACTGTTGTTTTTACTCTACTTTTCATATGAAAATGATTTACTGGACATTATTAAAGAGGAAAAATGATTATGATTATTGAGATTGCGATAAATCGTGATTTGGGTGTAATTGATTTTAAATTTGATTTGATTTTGATTAATTTTAAAATTTGAATTCAATTTTTCATAGGAAGCATGTAATAAATTTGTGAATGGAATTGGAAGAGATTTGGATATTATAGACGTAAAATATATTAAGGATAGGCACTATGGCTTCACATAGTAGTGTCATTATTGTTCCCAAAGAATCTGCACAAGAGGTCTATTAATTATCAGATTGTACACATCGTATTCTATTTAATTGTGTCCACCGAGGATATTCACAATTACACGAACCCTGTTTCTATCAATATCTAATAATTCTAAACTTAATTTCCTAGTGTATGATGAAAAGCAAACCTTTAAATGAAGACACTTTTCCTCGACACGTTCAGATTCATCCCATCACCACCCCATTGTCAACCTCTTTGCCCTCATATCCGGGTACCTAAATAAGAGTAACTCTGTTTGATGATGCCAATTCCACCAGTACGATAAATTATCTTTACACTAATTTTTGATGTAACAAAATTCGATTGCAGTGCCCGGAAAGCCGTAAAAACATAAATAGATAGGAGTACACTCTCTTTCGAAATAATTCTTCAGGTAGATCTATGAACGTAATATATATGCATATCTTATTCCTGGAACATTATGTAGTATAAGTTTAGCCTGTGAAGGAATCATTTTGTTTCGGATATGGTGAATTGAGTATTATAATGAATTATTGTCACATTTTTTCTGATATGATGTCCATAGTAGTAAAGCAAATAGTACTCACATCATGTCCTTCTGCCAAGGATTAGAATTAATTTGTATTGCTCACAAAAGACATGGAAAAAGGAAGTCTTACAATCCTGAATATTTTTTTTTTCCTTTCATTCTACCAGTCTTTAAATAAGTAAATTAGTAATTAACCATAAACATACGTTGAATCAAAAATTAATTTTTTGATATTTTTTCGAAAGAGAATCGTCATTTATCACTATTAATAACTTCAATTAAAAAAAAAAAAAACGAGAATAATGCGTTCAATATTTTTACAAAATTTTATTGTAATTTCTTATTTTTTTCATATTTTTCTACAATTGACTCATAAGTCAAATAGGAACAAGAACCAAAAATTATGATGATGATGAACATAAACTATTATACAAATCAGATGGATGACAGTGTAATATCCAATTTATCAAAGCAAAAATAATAACAATAAAAAACAGAAAAAGAAAAAAATAAATGAAGTTTTTGTCAAAATTTGACGCACCTATTATATGTGCCCAATTATGAATCTCAATGTTTAAAATTACAACAAAACAATAAAAAAAAAAGACAGTTAATAATTTCCAGTGTTCCTGGCCTTCTAGTCTTTAAAAATAACAATAAAATAAATAATATTAGTTAAATAAGGTTTCCTATATAAATGTAGGTACTTATTGTAATTTATCTAGATATTTTATAAGTAAGAGTCCCAAAGAGTTTAGTTTAATTTATAAGATCTGCTTTAAAGATGAGATAAATTGTTAAAGATATTTTGTTTCTGGGCTGTTTTCTTTTCTTTCGTTCCTTTCTACTTGTTTTGTTACTTGAAATTTTTTTTCTCTTTTTATTGTAGGTAAAAAAAAAAAAAAAAAAAAAAACTATCTAAATCAAGGTGTGTTACTTGGCATAGATATTTAATTTTTTCTCTTTTTTACTTTTTAATTTTTTACAATTCATCAAAAATTATATTATATCGCACCAGAACCGACCGACCCGTACCGACAACCGATTTATGAGAGATGCGATGATGAATATTTTTTCTGTGTGTTTTGTTTTTCTTATTCTTCTTGTTTTTTAATTTTATATTGTAGTTTACATTTATTATTATTACAATATTATTTTGTAGGTATATGAATCTCAGTGTCAGTTCAGAATAGGCGGACAATGTTAATTCATTATTATTGTGAACCAAAAAAAAAGCAAAAAAAAATTAAAAAAGAAATTTTTTTTTTTTTATTCGTAAAATCGATGGTCTCCTCTCGATTATTTTGTATCAATTGATCTCAATTTTCTTTTTATTTTTTTCTGTGTAAATTTTTTGAATTTTGAATTATTAAGAAATAAAAAAAGAAAAAAGAAAACAATAACAGAAGAAATTTGATTGAAGAGATCTTTTGGGCCCAAGAACTGCTCAATATTAAAAACAAAAAAAAAAAAATGTAATTTAAGATTAACATTAAATTGTGTGGGCAACAAAAGTACAAAATGAAAAACAAAATAGAGGACGCGCAAAGAATTACAAAAGAACAAAAAAATTCAAATGAAAGAAAACTTTAAAAATGTGCTGAACCTACACTCAAAAAAAAAAAAAATTGAAATTATTTTTTATTTTTTTATTAATTTCTCCTTTTTTTTTTTAATTTTAATTTTTTGTGATCTTCATTTTATTGTTTTAAATCTATTTCTGTCTTCATTCTTTGTTAATCTTAAATTAAACTTGAAAACTACATTTTCCATACAAATATTTAAATTTAATTGATTTTCTCATTTAAAATGATACGAGAATAATAAAAAATTCTTGGAGTTGTTTTGGACATCGGGATGAATTGATTAGGATATAGATACAATTAAACCTCAATTGCATATTATGTTAGCAAAATTTCTTTGTTAAACAGAGAATGTTCTAAAGAGCGTAACGCCCGGCAACGATAACAATTTCATCAGCATAAACCTTTGCATCAATATTTCACCCATGTGACCCATTCAGAAGAACATCAATAATCAGAGACCGCATTAAATGAGACAGTGAATAGCGAATACCATTTTAATCACATGCATTCAAATATGGTGTTCTGTTCCATGTTAACCCCAGCTGTCCTCGCGATTAGCATATTGGATATTTACAGCGCGATAGTATAGTCGACGTTCATGCTTGCTACAAATATATTCATCCACCTTATGTGGAGTGCTGTAAAAAGCTCCTTCTATTTAGGAGCATCTGTATAGGAACATCCCTTTCATATAGGTACTCCTAAATAGCGGGATCTTATTTAGAAATACCTGTATAAGAACATCCCTCTTATTGGATGCAGTCGGTAAAATGCGGTCTTCTTTTGGTTTTCAGGCTGGTATGATAGCTGCTTTATACTAAATGACCGTTGTTATGATATGATTATCGACTACTTTTCCTATTATTTACAGTAAGAACAATGTGAAACTCAAAAACAAATTTTATCACCTATAAAACTTTCTGTATATACTACTCGTAATTTTGAGTAAAATGAGTATTGGAGCACGAAAAACGGATCGTCTGAATGCAAATGCCTCAAAAAAAAAAAGCAATTTCTTTTTACTGTTTCACAAATAATTGTAAACAAAATTTAATTAGTAATAATTAATTACATGAACATAAACATGAACGACAAATTGCAATTAAGTAAGACTAATTGTAATAATTTGGTATCCAAATATTATTCAAATTATATAACAATCTTCGTAATTATTATGGAATTGTAACCACATACTTGAGAATAATCTAAATTCTGATGAAAGATATTTGTGAAACGGTACTTGAACTATTTACTCAACATTTAGACCTAAAAAATTTAATTACAAAAAAACAAAAATACTTAAAACCGTTCGGGCTAAAACTTAAAACCTTACTACAAGTACATGAAATTTTTGTTATTATTTTTTTTGGAAAATAATAAAATGTCCAACAAACTTCCATTAACAAGCTATTTCTACTTGAATCAACATACAAGCTACCAGCCACTTGAAATTATTTTAAAAATTTATTTTAATGCAATTTAATTGATTTAATTATTTTTTTTTTTTTCATATTTACAATAGATTAATACTGGCTCCAAGAAAGTGAAAGCAATTCATTTTAAATTGGACTTGTAAATTTCAATATTCTCTCTCAATTGTATATACAGAGTGTTCTCTACCGTCACGCATTGACGTATACAAATCTGTATCTGTTCGTTTGCAAGAAAAACAAAAAAAATTGACAATCTAAAACAGAATTGAAGGTGCCAATGGTTTCAAAACTGAAATTGTCATGAAGTTTGTTCGATACCTGTTGAATAGTGTATAGTATCACTGTTGCAGCAAATGATAAAAAGTACCGTTATGTCTAACACGGCCTGCAAGTATACAGCCTGCTTTTAATAAAGCCAAATTTTTTTATTAACTTTTTGAGCCCCCTACCCCCTTTACTGGTAATATTTGGTGGCCTTTTATGGAAAATTGTTTTTCCTTGCAAATAAAAATCTATACGTTGGCATATTTAAATGGAACATTATTAGGGCCACCCTGTATATGGAAATAATTTAAGAGGAAATGTAACATTCTTAGCTCCATAATTTTAAGATTTTAAATAAAATTACTTTTAGTATCAAAATTAACAGCCTATGAGTATTATAGGTCAATATTAATGTAATAAGATTGATCCTATTTAATTTATTAAAAAAGCTTATTAAAAAAAATAATTAGAAATGATAATTAATGTGATCAATCATAATAATATATATATATTATATGTAATAATTAAACATAGCATGACAACATGTAAAACTTGTATATTTGTAGTATAATTGTAAAACAAGTTCTTGTAAAACTTATAAAATCATGGCCATTATCATATCAATTCGAATAATCAATTCACGTGTATATTAAATTACGTAAAGAACGTGCTGCTACAATACATTTACGAAATTACGTAAGGTATTTACGTAATTCAATTACAATACTTGAATACAGGCCATATAAGGTTCAAATAATTTAAGAAGGCCTATTTTATAAGAGCTTATTTTAAAACGAAATTAATTTGATTATAACGCATTAAATTGTCTTATTTTGTGAAAGTCTAGAAATATATTGGATATATTTTATATTTTTTAATGATTTTCTCTTTACGAGGCCTTATTACCCCCAGTTACCCTATATTTTGCTATTAATTATATTTCTCATTATTTAAAATAATTAATTATTCATTAATATAAATGAAGTATAAATAATGTGGTTATAAATATTTTAAAAATATGTTTATTTTTTAATATAATTACGATCACATTGAATAAATTAATTAGAATTTACTTAAAGACACGATCAATTACAATGGAATGTTATTGCATTAAAAGGTTTTTAAAATAAATGAACTGTAAATATTATAATTGAATATATTATGTAAATTAAGTTTAATTTTATTATGCGGTCTAAAACTAATTAAAAGCTTTTTATGAATTTCATTGTTACCAGCTGGACCTTACTATTGAATTCAATTACAATTAACATTTACTAAGTAACTATGTTATTGAAAAAGCTCTGATATGGTCAGTATATAACCACTCGCAACGCGTATTGTTAAGTTCAGCGAAAATTTTACATAAAATTATGAAAATTCTTTTTAAATGCTTAGGTACATTAGTAAGCCATTAGTTAGCATGCCTAGAAAAAAGTGAATTTGGCTCTTAGTAAAGTTTCGCTTTATGGCATACGAATTTTCTGAAAAATTCATCAGTTATTTCCGGTACTAAATTGAATCCAAATATTATTAAATTTTATCAAATTCTGTTAATTGGTTCCAAAATGTCAGATTTTGTAAATTTCACCAAATTTGGCCAATTGGTAAAAAAAAATAAAATCCTGGGACCGATTTCGGTTTCTGAGCTCTCATATTTTTTAAGAATTTACAAATAATCAGTTTTTTGCGTGTACACCCTAAATTTACATATTAGATTTCAAAGAAATTGCTTGTAGTAAACGTCCTAGTACTGACACATAATTTCTTTCAAAACTTAGGTGGAAATTTCAAGTTAGTTTATTGAGTAAAACCGGCTCGCAAAAATTTCCATTCCCCGGGGTCAGACATATCTAAAGAGCTGATCAATCCGAGCCATAGCCATATATAAAAATACATCCAAATCGATTCAATAGAATTTAAAATACATGCACGTATACACAGATCGACTGAATTCGAGAATTTCGCTTGGGGCAAATTACGCAGATTGTTATATTGTTCGACGTGCAAACGTATACTTAAATTTCAAAATATCTTGCGGCACAATAACAAAAATTCTAGTACCATATTATAGGACAAATATAATATTAAGGAATGAAAAATAATCGGCTGTCATATTATATTGCTATTTAAATTTGTTATTAAATATAAGCAGAAAAGAAGAAACAAAAATTATTTAAGAAATTAAAGTCTTGTTTTTAAATTGAAGAAAAAACTTCTTATTTCCTCATAAATTCCTTGTAAACATTTTTTGTTTTTATACACGTACGAACGTATGTTCGAAGGGTATACTAAATTTGCCTTACCGTTTGTAACGCTGAGAAATAACGGTATTAGATATAGACTCAAGTGTATGTTTTTGATCAGCGTCGAATTCTGAGTTTATTCAGCTTTGTCTGTCCGTCCGTCCCAACGATAACTTAAAAACTAATTGACCTAAGTTCACCAAATTTTCACAAATGATTTATTGTAGTAAGTGCCAGAACCCTATTTAAATTGGACATGATCGGGGTACCGGTTCGGGTAGCTCCCATACAACTTCAAAATTTGTTTGTCTATATCTCAGAAACTATAAAAGCTGTGGTATTGAAATTTCGCACAAACGAATATATTACTTGGCTCCTTCTGGTACCTGCCATACAACTTCAAAAGTTATTTGACTACATATATCACAGAAACTATAAAAGCTATGGTATTCAAATTTCACACAAACGGATATATTAGAAGGGGCCAATGTGTCTGATAAAAGTCGTTGGAATTACTTGGCTCCTTTTGGTACCTGCCATACAACTTCAAAAGTTATTTGGCTGTATCTCAGAAACTATAAAAGCTGTAATATTGATATTTTACACAAGCAAATATATTAGTAGGGCCGATGTGCTTGATAAAATTCGTTAAAATTTCTTGGCTCTTTCGGGTAGCTGCCGTACAACTTCAATAGTAGTTTGGCACACACAATATTTTGAAAAACACAGTAGTGAAATTTTGCATAAATTAATATGGTAATACGGCAACTTTTAGTCATAGTCTGCCCCATAGTTAGTTATGGCACATTAGTTATTCGCACATAGGATAACAAATTCGTACAGGTATCACAGAGTTGACAAGGTCAACTCTATTTTTCTCGTTTCAATTGCATTGTAAGCTTTATTAAATCATTGAAATGAATTATTGCTGCCCACCTCTTAATATAGAAGACCATCAGATAAATTTATTTTTAAATATAATTTTGATTATATGTGAATACATTCATCTCTCTCTATATTTATAACTTTCTTTTGCGAATCTAGTATTTCATCTATAAAATATTTTTTAAATTGAATACATAATATGGTCGGTCTATTAACTAATATAGATGATAATAATAAAACGATCCTATTAAGCAACAATAATGGTAATATAAATGTCATGTATTTAGAGAAAATAATAATGATCATTTAAAGTAGACGAGCGACGGACAAACCTAAAAAGAAAAAGAAACCAAACACATATTTTTCTTTTTTATAGTTTTTCCTTTCAGTTTTTTTCCTTGAAGATGGTACTATGGATGTGATGATCATTTTAAGATCATTAGAGTACTTTATTTTCAAAAGTTGTTTATGCTGTTTTTTGTTTTTTGGTTCTTTAACTATTATGATGCATTTAGAGTCCGACGGTCCATGTCATGTATATGTGGGCGCTAATATCACCAATTCTAATATTTTTTTCTTCTTTTTTAAGTAACTTATATCCCATTTATGTATGGTACTTCAAAGGAAGAAAATTAAGAAAGTAATCAGTTATTATCAGTGATGTTGATCATTGAAAGAATAAGAGGAAAATAACAAAATGAAAATAAGCGCAAAAAAAATGATTATCGTCCTCATCAATAATATTTCTTCATTAGGTAAGTACATAAGAACATTTTTTATAATATTTTCTCCCGGTTAAAGAAATTGGGTACGGTCATTATGATATATGTGAATTCATAAGTTATGAAATAGTTAGAGGACTAAAGAATTTGTTATATCCAGATAGAATTTTATAGGACATTTTATTATTATTCCTCATGTCTTAATTGCAATCATATAGAAATGGTGTAAAAACTCATTTTATAATAGCGAACGCAATATGTGTCCATCAAGGAGAAGTTAGAATTCGGAAGTTGATAGTTAAAGAGCAGAATTTTGCATTTCAGAATTGGAATTCGCGTTTCACTATCCTACACTCTACAGTTAAGGTATTTATTAGAAAAAGAGCTTTTTCTAAAAAATTTAAATTTTATTTCAATATTTGGTATAACGCTTTTCGAGTTCGAAAAAGAAGCAGTTCAGCAAAAAATTAAATAATTTTCGAATTTTAACATTATTGTAAAAATAATTAATCTAATATGGGTACTTAAGTCAAGGATCCAGCTTCATTCGACAGATCGAAGTAAAAAAAACTCAAAACTATAGTTAGACATGATTTGATAGCAATTAGTGACGGTCAATTTTCAAGTAAAAATGTGATCATCTAATTGGATGAAGTGCGAAGTCTAAAAAGTCAGCAAAGTACTTTACTAATCTAAAGTGTTATCATACTGATCCTTATATTAAAAGGAGTAATTGTGGGTAATTCTGCACAACATAGTCTAGTAATCGTTACATAATCTAATTCCTATTCATCTTATCTATTCCTATTCGTTCTAATCTGTTGAAATATTTCGACGTTCTTAAATGAAAAAAAAATTTGTATTGCTCTTAAAATTTCAACTTGGATTACAAAATATTGTAATAATTTTAAATTCGAAATTAAAAAATAATTATAAAATTAAATTTTCAATTAAAAGTCCATTAAAAACTAATTGATTTTTAAAGTGAAGAGCCACACCAAATATTTTCATAATTTCAGCAACTTTTAGAGTTCAGAATATTCAAAAAAATATTTAATGAAAATTATATCATTAGTCATTATTAATGTGCATGGGTACGCACCAATTATTCAATATTAAATGTTTTATAATGGCATTCAAAATTTTTTCTTTTCCAAATTTGGACATATTAAAACTTGGGTCACCAAACCCATATTTTTGCTTTTTTACCTTTTCTTTGATTATTTCATTTACAATTTTAATTTTTTTTTACAATGATTCTTCTTCAAATTACAAAACAATTTAATTAAAATATTATTATGTGAAAATAATAAAAAAAAAAATACAATAAGAAATTAATACTCGTAATTTTATAAAAAAAAAAAAAAAAAAATCAGAATCTTTTTTTTTTTTTCGAAAACATTGTAATTTACGTTAAGAGCGATAATTCGTTTATTTTTGGTTTGTGTCACGAATGGACGTGGGACTTGGCTATGGTATTTTGTATATAAATGTATGTATATATATGTAGGTAATGTACGACACGGAGTATTCAAGGTATTATTACATACAATTAAATTAGTTTGTTCTTTTATGCAAAAGTGTATGGGGGTTTTACCATCGATAATTATTGTTGTTGTTTCTCTCAAAAAAAAAACAAAAAGAAATAAAAATCACAGGTAATTTAATTTATTCAATAATTCATGAGTGGCAAAATAAAAAAAAAATTCAAGAAAAAAATTATAATCAAAAACCAAAAGGCAGAGGAAAAAAAAAATTGTAGTTAAAGGAACCAAAACAAAACCAAAAAAAAAAAAACACTTTTTTTCTCTGTGATTTTTGTTTTTTTGCTTTTTTTTTGGTTATGATTGGATTGTGTGATTGTTTAAAGGCGAGTGCCAATAAATATGCGTTTTTGAGTTACACCTATAATTTTAGTTTTTTTTTTTTTTTTTGGTGTTTGGATTTACACAATAAGTTAAGATTAAAATTGTTTTTTTTTTCTCTTGTTTTTTTTTTCTCTCTGTGTAATATTTTAATATGAATAATCTAAAATATATGCAGAGAAAAAAAAAACCCATAAAAATTGTTAAAAAATTTCAAAAAAATAAAAGTTAATCCAGTCAACTTGAAAAAATTTTATCTAATTTTGACCAGTTGCATACTTATAGGGGTAAAATTTTAAAATCATGCAAAAAATCATTAAAAATTTAAAGTTTAGAAGATTTAAACTGTATAAAAATTGTTTGTTCTACAATATTTACAGAATGCTGAAATTGTAATTGCTCAAAATTTTGCCGCTGTAAGTATGCTTTAACAAAATGATATTCGGTCGCCGTGCCACTGTTTTTAACGTTTTTGATGAGAACTATATGTAGCACCATTTACTTATTAGATTTATATCTACGTCCCTTAAAAAATTAAAAAAATTCTTCAAGGTTAAATAAAGGTTGAACGTTGGAAAAAGTATTTTTCAATAATTTAGATGTTCAAATTATGACAAAATTATGGTCAAATATATTTTATCGACTAATCACCATTCTTATCCTAGTTTATCGACTAATACTCTTCTTTGATAAACTGTTCTCACCTTGTTCTAGCTATTATTCAGGTAAAAGCTTCTTTTTAGCTACAATTATTATCCGTATTTTTTATTTATTTGTAATTTTCCGTTGAATATTGGGATAATCAGAGATCGCGCCGTCACATACTACTGCAATTTCAGTTCAATCGCACGAAATTGTATTATGAACGATAACCAAGATTACTAATACAGAAAAATTTGAAAACTTTATGGGTAACAATTCAATTTGAAAAATTCATTTTTTATTTTTTTTTTTGTCTTTTCTGGGCTTCATTTCGATGACAACAACGAAAACAAAAAAAAAATTTTAAAAATCATCCACGCACTTTTTCGAAATTACAAAAAATTTTTTTTTTTTTGTTTTGATTTCTTGTACACTTATTAGGTTTCTTGCTTTGCTTATTTTTTTTTGATTTCATGTAAATTATGCTAATGAAATGGGACCGTAATTGCATTAAAATATGCAATTGGGATCGGTTAAACGATAACAGACACGAAAATAATAATAAAAAAATAACGAACGCAAATAAAATAATTTTATGCTATGGACTGTAATTTTACAAAAAAAAAAAAAAAATAGTATTTCGAAAGGCAATAATTACGAATTATAATGGATAAATCTTTATGAAAAATGCTCTATAGCCGAGGATTAAGAAGGTTTCTTAAAGAAATTATAGAAATTCTGAGAAGAAATTTAAAACACAATGAAGACTAATTTTAATTGTAAACCATGCAGTCCCCATAAATTCTATATAATTTGCTAAATATTTTATTTGAAAATCTTTTAAATACTCAATTTAATGAACACTTCTTAAATAAATTTAGTTGCAGAGACAGAACGAAAGGAAACAGAAATCAGTAGCTGAAATAATAATCGACCATATCCCTTGAAAGTCAAACAACTCAAACAAGCACTCTCAAATATAAGATAGCGACCCCAACTACATCAGTTGAACTCATTCTATAAAAAATATAAATGGAATATCCAGTTATAAATTAACATAGTGTGTCCAAATTATTAAACGCCATAACGAAATAAAGCAGTTAACTTGGAAAATTAACTTGTAGCTAAAAAATTTAAAGACTTCTTATATATAGTGTTAAAAAGATTCGCTCTATTTACAGATAAGAAAAAAAATAACTTCTTAATTTTTTTTTTGTAGTTTTAATTTTAGCCGCTAGTATTGAAAAATTCCATTGCAAATTAAATTCATCATTATTAGAATAGCACATGACAATTATTATAACATCATTTATATAAAAAAAAAAACTTGTTAAAACATGGAGTGTCATGTGGGTAATTTGTTCGAAATACAAAATTTCAAAAGATAGCAAAATATAACCTTATTTAAATAATCAATAGTGGTTGCTAGCGTTATATGCCTAGAAAATGGATGTTGTCAGTCCAAAAAAATTTGATATACTTTAAATGTTTGATTCTTTCCCTTGCGTCCTTAGACAAAAATACTCCTTTCTTTGTAATATGCGTGTATTTCTTTCTACAAAGAATACTCTTTCGTGTATTTCTTTCTACAAAATGTCACGTTCTGACTGTTGGGTAGACTGTCAGGTTCGGTGACAAAATAAGATATTTTATACCGCTTTCTTGGCGAAATCCTTTTCGTTTTCAACACAATTTGTGAGTGTTGTGTCCGTATTCTTGGATATATTCCCGCATTAGGGAAATGAGTACATTTCTAGGAATTTTAGATTAATTATTCCACGGATGTTGCGATGTCCTGAGTCTATCTATGAACACTAATGATCATTTGGGCTTTCTATTAAAAAGTTTATTTGAAAATTGAATATTAGTGATCCACAATATAAAGATAATTATAATTTACACAAAAACCAACCCAAGCAGTTTCCCGATGAATCAGAAAATGTTGAGCAGAATAATTACTTTTTTCCAAATCCTCTCTTACTACCCATACAGTTATCGTTCGCAATATAATTCACTTTAAATTGTAAAATCAATTTCGAAAATATAATTTATGACTAAAGGTAAATTTAATCAGCAGCTTTCTTTCTATATCTACAACAAAAACTTGTATCTTATATCTTAATAGATATAAAATGTATCAGAAAAAAAGAAGTAAAAATTTTTTTATCCCGATTTTATCAAGAATGACCCTGGGTCATTTCATTTCTATATTGTATAGCGGTATATTAAATAACTATTTTTTAAGAGATTATGGAAAGACTTACTTGAATTACTTCAATTACTTATAAATGTACTCACGGGTTACACATAATATATATATATATATATATATATATGTATAGCTTACAACTATTAATAAGGATAGTGAAGTTTACAATATAGATTTCAAAATAATTATATTAGTTATGGTTAAAAATCAAAATAAGTAGCTGCGCCCATCATTATTATCACTATCATCATTATCAACAATGATTAACAATTTCATCAATGTTTTTTTCCATCATGACCATAATGATTCAGATCGTTGTATCTATATACGTATTTATTAGTGAAAGAGTTCATAATCATGTTGTACTATGAGTTTATCGTTTGTCGATTGGTTCCATATCATTATATAGATGGCTAACTTTATTATTTTACAAGAAATGAAGTTTACCATCTATACATTTCTATTATAATAATAAAAATGGGATGATTAAAATGAATAAAGTTGTCTAGGATCTTTTTGAATGATAAAACTACACAGCACTTACATAGTATAACGCTATATTTTGAAAACTGAAGGACCTATTAAAACATTTTCTTATTCTTACTGCTATACAACTTCTTTCACTTTTCTAAGATTAATTTTTTGATTTAATCAGGCGCTTATAGAATATTCTACTGTTGTGCTTCATGATAAAGAACTAAGTGTTGAACTATTCTTGGTATAAATAATAATAACTTAAGGGTTATTCTACTATTGAAGTGAATCTTGAATATCAGTACTTTGTGCACTGTTTTTTTTTAGGTTTATCTCTATGTAAAAATTAATATTGCTTTAGTGATTAGAAATTAGAAATTTTTTCTCGTAATTTCTCGTATAATTTCTTGTAACTACTTAATAACTACTGTAAGATTGGCGATGTTTAATAATTAAATTAAGATTTAACATGATTTTTGAATGGAATTCAAATTCAATCATTGGTTAAAAACATTACCCATATTAATAGAGAAATAAATGGAGATAAAGGGATTGATATTCCCGCCAAGTGGCAGCAGAATTATTGCGGGACCGGAACCTTCCAGTATATATATCAGACATATATCACAATTGGTTCATGAAGACACTTCACGAGAATCAGTTAGCAGTTTTCCACTAAAATTTCTAGAATGTCTTAAAATTACTGTCTAGATTTAAAATTTCTGAATTCTTACCTCATTTAGACTCCATTCAGGATAATGGATTGCATAGGCGTTACCTCCTAAGGTTTAATTGAAAAAGTGTATATAGGCGTTACCTCCTAGGGTTTAATTGAAAAAGTGTATATAGTAGTTGGTGGATGGTCTTCTAACTAAACCCTGCCGATCTAACTATCATATGCACAAATTGATTACTTATTAAAAAGAAACAGTTCTGCGTATTCTTTATGGATGCTCCGGGTAGCGGCTTTTTGCATTTCTATGATTTCGTAATCGAAGTTTCAAACCTATCTAGGATCTAGCTATTCAAAAGATCAATATGGAATTAGAGATATTCTCGTTCGATAGCTCGCCAAATTTTTTTAGCAGTTCACTCGAAATTTGCAAATTTTCATTTTAAATAAATTTTTTTTAACAAATTTTACGTGATTTTATTAAATTTTTTACGATTTAATAAATCAATGAACTTATATATTTTATTGTATATAGCATGTGTTATTTTAAGATGACCCTAAGGCCATCACATATATTATGTCATAAATATGTGCAAATGATATACGAAAATTTTCAAACAAAAGAAGAAAAATTGCAATATATTAGAGGCCACCAACAACAACAATGGTAAAAAATCACATAACAATTTTTTGTTTCATTTCAAACACATTAGTTATAATATTATTTTGACATTAAAAATTGTTGAAAAACTCAAAAATTGATCTTATAGGTTATGTACATTCATACATAGAATAAAACTGCCACCGTACCCATTAAATCATTCATCATTTTATGCATTATGTTGCAATTTTATGGCATTTTTCAAGAAAAAAAAAAACAGAACTGTAAAATTATGTCAACCGTAAAACATTTATGTTCTTCGGATTTCTATCTCTTTCTATATACTCTGCTATCTTTTTCTATTACCATATTCATATAAGAATAATTTTTGCTTCCTTTTCTATACTATTTTTATTTCTATTGTTTAGAAAATGACTTGGCATTTTCTTGTATATTAGAAAAATTCAATGATCAACAAAAAAAAAATACTTGCAATCACAACCATAACTAAATTTTTTTGTTTTGGGACAATTTTTAAAAATAAAATTTTCAATTCAAATATTACAATTTTTTGAATTAAATGATTTTCTTTTGATTTAACAAGAATGGACAAACTTCATATACACTACTAAACTTGGACTCTCTGCACTAATGGACTCTATACACTAAAAAAACAATGTTACCAAGAGTATTCCTAATGAGGAATGATTGCATTTAGAAGAAAACAATATTAACAATGACCAAAAGAATTTTTGCTGGAATAAAGCAAAATCAATTTTCATTTAAAATCATTAATTAAAAATAACGGGAATAATGAAAATATTGTGTTTCTTTTTTTTTTCTACTTTAAATTTCAAAAAATTAAATGTAATGTTCAATTCATTTAGTAACAATAACAGTATTCCATTGTACACTGTGGAATAATCGGCGGCGACACAGTGGCTGTAATTCGAAATAAAAATAACAATAATGGCAACCATTAAATGTCAATCAAAAAATTTGAATCGATTACGTCCAGTTTATTTTTCACTTAGTTCAATTTTTTCTTAGTTATTTTTGTTTATTAAAAAAGACTCTGGCTATTTTTATAACAATGTAGTGGGGACAATATTATGGGAACAATAATTTCTTTCAGCCTCATTAAAAATTCGTTCATCTGAATAAAAAACAATATTTGTAACTATAATTGTCAATTAAGAAATTTTTATTAATTGTTTTATGTGCGTGCGTAAGCTTTAAGAAAAATGTCATGATTGTCTTAATGTTTTCATAACACAATGCTATTAAAATTTATGGCTAATTAAATTAAGAAATGCACTGTTTTTTAAGTGAATTTGTGATTTGTGTATAGTGTTGGTTTTCTCAACTATTTCATTACACTTTTGAAAATATCCCCAAAAATCTTTAATCTCTTCTAGTTTAGCCAGAAAACGTGTTTTGAAAATTATTTTACATAATGGTGTCCATAATGTTCTTTATTCATTAACAAAGACATTTAAACTAAAACATTAAATTAAATGCATTTAAAGCTCATTAAATTTTCAAAAAGTGTTGTAGACGGTCTTGTGTATACTGAAATACATGGTCGCCCACTCATAAATTATAAATAATGAGGATCATGTTTAAGCAATTTGCTGGAATACTTAAGTGGGATTTTTCATAAAATTGAAGTTGAATCATAAATATTAACAGATAAAGTTCTAAAATAGAAGATTATATAAATTAATAAATTAATTATTTCTAAAAGGAGCATTAACTTATTAAAAAATTGTGTAAGATAAATTGATTAATTGTGTGAAATTGCGTGGAATTCCAAAAAATTTTTCGCATTTTACGTGTGTACTTTCATTTTTTCTTTAATAAATTCATCAATGAAAACATTATTGAAAATAATTATAAGAGTTACATGATTTTTAATAAACACCTTAAGAATTTAAAATTTCAAAATAATATTTCTAAATTATTGGAGGTACAAGACGACAGTATCAATTGCATCAATGACGACTGTGTTCAACTGAACAAACAATTCAATGAATTTAAAACAAACAAACAATAATTTTTTTTTTTAAATTCCTCTTAAATATTTTCCAGTAAAACAAGAATAAAAAATTTTGAAAAATCTAATCAAATCTCCATCCAAGATTACAATCACCTTATTATCATGATATCACCAAGTCACACGCAATTATTATTAAATTTTTTATAATTAAAATTATCCATCCACATCCACTTAAAAAACTAATCAGAAAATTATCCAATTTATTAAGAAGAAGAAGAAGGGAAGACTTCAGAAAATCAAACAAACTATAACAAGTTCTTTGACAATTGATCGATAAGGTTGAGTGTATACATAAAAAGCTTTGCAAAAATGAATAATAAATTGAAGAGAATTGGAAAAAATGAAATTGAATACACCCGCTTTCAGCACCTTAAAAAACGGCAAGACATCATTAATTTTTTTTTTTATTTTTTTTTTTTCAAATAAATATTTTTAGTATTGTGCAATCCTTATTTTTGATGTAAATACCTAAGAATTCCATTAAAATTATTTGTTTTTTTTCTTCCTCTAATTTTTATTATAGATTTTTAATATAGAAATAACATTTTTCTAGCCTAGGTATGAACCATCAACAATAATAGCGTCATCATCCAAAACATTATATTATGTAGTCACTATATAATCATCATAAGCAAGAATACTTTAAATTGAATAGATAAAACAATTAAAGATTTCTACAATATTTAAAATGCATTTTTGTGGGTTTACAATAATAAGGTATATGTATGTATGTATAGGACGAGAAATCAAATTTTAAATATATGTGGAAATGTAGTTATTCACAATGGCATTACTCCGGTATTGGTTAATTATGGACATATTAAGATATTGACGTTGAAGACAAGAAATTTCGAAGTTTATTCATTGTGTTAGACTGCAAGTAATCAAAAATCATGCTCAAAAAAACTGGAATATTGTTTAAGGAATAAAATGCTCAAATTCAAGTACTGTTATTGCTCATTTCAGTAATAATTTTCCCGTTATTTGTGCTAGATGTCAAACTCTGTCAAAGACACTTTAATATAACAGTTTCATATTCTAGACGACCGTCATAAAACACTAATATAATAAAAGTATATTAGAATCGTGTACTATTATTTAACGAAGCACGACACACAGCAGACCAACTTAAATAGTTTTTAACGAAATCAAAAAATTCTTGTTTAGCGACCACACATACGCGATTATTAACCCAATACAAAATATGAAAAGAGTATGTTAAATAGCCTGTAATATCCAATATTCCACATAAATTCCATATAGTAAATTCGACTGTTAAAATGAAATTCTGTAAGTTTAATTATTTTAATGAAATTAACCTTTTTCAGGTCAAAGAACAAAAAACATAATAAATTTTAGAAACAGATTAAATTTTTTTGTTCCCAAAGCATTTGGTCAGGTTATTGAGTCTATATTTATCAAAGAAAGACTTAAACTCATAATCATTATCTATAGTAAAGGCTTAAACTCATAAATATGCATCAGGATCCGAAAGGGTTAAATCAATTTATTTGTATAGCCTATACAAAACGAAATCAAAAATTTATTATGCCTCAATGTTTTTAATTTCTTGTTAAAACTTAAAACAATAATACAAGAAATTTTAAAAAATGAAACAAAATTAAAGAAAAGCCAGACAATATTGCAATAACAACAACAACGACCATTTGAAAAATAAAAAAAATATTTTAAAAAACAGATCTGCAATTGTTAAAATAAATTTTTTTTTTTCAAAAAAAAAAAAAAAAAATAGTGATAATTTGTTTTTTTTTTGTATAAGAGAGGTGATGATATTGATATTGATGATGCACACCCGTCTACATTGCTTCATTACTATTTTGTTACTACTTTAATAAAAATATTTTTTTTTTATCTAAAAATATTAAAACAAATAAAGACATATTATAGGAGTAACCTCATATATCTTATTAATTCTATTGGGCTTGGAATGAATTTTCAATTGATTTCATTTATCTTGTTCACATATACATAGCTATTTCTTTTTTATAAAATAATAGGCTATCAATAAATAAACTTAACAGAACCCTATCTGGTTAATAAAATTTGTAAGGGGTATACTCCTAATCAAAACCCTCTCATAAGGGTTCTAAACCTTTAAAATAAACCCTCTTCAAGGGGCTTTTGATAAGGAGTATTCAAAATATGTGTGAAAGGATTAAAGAATATTTAACAGGTTAATGCCTAACGATATTTTCAACTGGATAGTAACATCATAATTTCTGTTTAAAAGCTAATTTTCTATACCGGATGTCTTTTTTGCTCAATAGTATTCTCAAAACAGAGTAATAGAATTGGTCTATTGGAGTAACGAAGCCTTAAAATTAGTGTTTTAGAAAATCGTCCAATTTTTACATGTTTGCTTATAAGTCAACAATTATGGCAACGATATATGCCATAACTTGGTTAACAAGCCAACTTGGTTAATTTATTTGAAAACTCTTGCAGTTTCTCTTCTAGCCGAGCTTTGCCTATTACATTTTTGTTTCTGGAATTTTAAAGTGTAAACTAAAAATTTTAAAAGCATTTCTACAATAAGCTTTCCGTTAGCAATCGTTTACCCATAATATTTATTACACACGGCTATTGAAAGCTGGTGTTTTCGGAAACGCTGTATAAATACCAGTGTGTCCGAAAGTGAGATTATGTGTGACCACTCTTGTCACACTGAAACAATAAAATGTGAATAAAATAAATTGGAAAGACAAATAAATAAAGAGTAAAAGAAAAAAATAAACTTACCATAATTATTAATATTTCACGGTGTGGTGGTAACCGGTGAGTGACCCTTGGTTTTCTTTAAAAAATTTTCTTTTAATTTCAATCCTGTAAAAAATATATAAAGTATTTAAATTGTTTTATAAATTTTAAACTATAAAAATCATTGCAATTTTCTCTTCTTCTTATTATTTTTTTCCCCATTAAAAATTTATAATGGATCACTGAACGATTATTATTATGTGCCGCTTACTTAATTTTGTCTTTTACTACTTAAAATAATTGTAGGTACAATACAATAATAAGAAAATATTTTCGAAACATTGTATGATTGTCCGATAAAATTTTTAAGAGTAACTAATATACATCCGCACATTTACATAATATCTGCTAGAACTAGACACTGGTATTTTTAAAACATGCTATATGCATGTAACAAATCTAATATGTAGTATGTTTTCATTCATAAAATGTCACTGTATGCCATAAACGTAAGCTTATTATTATTATAATTCAAAATGTGTGCATTTAAGGCTTGGCATTCTTTAAATTATATTTATACATTCAGTGACTTTTAACTTGAAAAAGACAAAATTAATATAAATACTACATACATTATGTGTATCATAATAAGGTCTATTTGCGTACATGAAAATAAATTTTCATGACTATATTATATATTAATTGTGATGATCATCGGGTAATGTCCAGTCACTTGAAAATTATGCTTGTTGTAATATTGTCATTTTCTGTTTTATAATTCAGAAATTATATTTTGTTAAAGTAGAACAAGCATATAGGCAAGACAATTTAAAATAATTATAATAATTTTTTGCTTGACGATTTCTTTAATATTTTAAGTTTAAGAAATGGGTACAACAAAGTGGTTTTGAGAAAGAACATATAATATTAAAAACAAATATTAATGATATATAATAAAAAAAATTATTACTGTAAAGTGTCGGTCTTTCACCTTTTTTTATGTAATAATTGAAAATTATTTATGAAAGAGACTTAAAGTTTTGAATAAATTGATTTTGTCATGTTACAATATTATCAAAATTATAAATGACCTGGTAGACTGTAATTGTTTTGCACAAATATATCTTCAAAACTTGCAATATAAGAAAAGCAAACAAAAGGGTAACACACAATGAAATTAGAAGAGAAAATTCAACAATCAGAATGCAACTTGCACTCGTATTCGTATGGCAGATGATAGCCACAATTCAAGGAAAATTTCTATAGCGATATCACCATCTTCAAGGATACAATCATTACTGTTCGAGGTACTGGATTTCTGAAAAGTAGAGCTTAGGAATGCCACTGAGTATATCTTTAAGCGAAATAACAGGAGATCTGAAATCTCTCCGCCTGCTAGATACTGAAGTAGTGATAACGGCCTTAACACAGTATTAACTATTGGTGAGCATAGTACGATGATTGGATTCCCTGCATACGATCTCTACAAAAACTGCGCCGAAGCGAATGAAACCTGGTTATCCATTTATTTTGCTCATGTCCAACTTCTGTAAAGATGTGGAAAAAGTTCTTGGGTCGTCTTCCTTTCACATTAGGATAAAAGTATGACCATTCGACGGTATCACAACGGGCCCCAATATAATAAATTTCGCGTGTTTGCCGATAATATCGCTACTCTTATTGATTTAAATATGGAAAAATTCTAGAATAATGTACGTATATCGTATATTGTGACTTGAAATTTTTGCAAATCATTCTATCTAATAAAAATATTTCTTTAACAATATTCTTTAATTACAATTATTTCTTAAATAACACTAAAATCAAATAAAATATAAAATGCGCTTATTTGGATTATTTATGACCTAAAAACAAAAAAAAATCTAGGATAGGTTTTTTCATAATTTTTTAATAAAAGGGTTTTCCAAATATTATGATCATAATTTATGTTTAATTCTAAATTCTTGTTTTTAATTATTTATATACATATACAATGTACAACATAAAAATATTTTAACATCTAAAACAAACTACTGTTAAAAATACAACATAAATTTATAAAATAAACACTTTTGTTCAGATGAACAATATTTTTCGTACATAATTATAATAGTATGTGTTAGCATGTATATAGGTATGATTTTAAAGAGTATTCCAATCTAATGTTATATATCTTATGAAGGAATAAAAATAATCCGTAACTAAATACGAAATCTAAATGGACGAGGTAAGTAGTAAGTAAAACTGCAGCATTGCTCATATGATATGCCGAAATGCAATAATTAAATTAATTTTTCAAATTTCAATTCTTAGAACCAATTTTTCTTTAACAACCCCTTACCGCACATTTTGACGCATTCATTTAAATTTATCAAAACATATGGTCCGGTCCGACTTTACATAAAGTTTCCGAATAAATTTTGGGACGACTTTGACTCTCCCAATAATATTCCATATGCTAATTGAGCCAAACAGAAGCCAGTGCCGGAGAATTATAAACATTATATTAATTTCAGTCAAATTTGTAGAGTTCATCATCTAATAATAATTGATAGCACCAAACTAAATTTTTTCACTAAACCAAGAACAATATTGCTTGGTTCAACTTAAAGTACACTGTAAAATAATTACGTTCAACTACTGGAAAATTTCATATTAATAAGATTTGAACTCTTAAAATCTTTTCCATTTTGTCAATTACTGAATTATTTGATTAGCTAAAATATGTTTTTCAATTTTTATTTTAATAAGAGATTATTTTTATATTGCCAGGTGTTATTTTTCATTCATGATTTGCGTGATATCTGACATATAGTTAAAACTTTGAAAGAATACAAAATAGTGTAATCGTTATCATTTAATTGGAACATCTTTTACATAAACACTGGATGTTTTTTTATAATTTACTCATCACTTTTTTATTTTTTCCATTTTTCATTGATTTCCGCCCACATAAATTTAGAAATACAATGTGAAAATATTAAATTGAGAGCTTTTTAATTAAAGTTTTTAAATTTTCCCATGAAAGGTAAACAGCTGGATTCTGAAATTATAGAAACAAATTTTTTTTTTTCAAAATGATTAATTATTTTAAAAAAAATTATAAATTTTAAAAATATAAATTTTTGGAATTGAAAATGTTTTAACAAATTGTAGGAGAAAATACGAGTACTGTTACTTCATATCAAATTAATTTATAAAGTGCTAGGGTGTGAATATCGAACTAAGTGGCTAAATTGGGATTTGATTTGGAAGTTGTCATTTATAATACAGTATTGGAACATATGCTACTTATACTGCCTTCTTTCTTATTATGTCGTAAGTCGAAAAATTCATTTGACAGGAGGGCAACCTAAAAGATTAAGGTGTCGCTGCTAGCTTATGTTTGGAACAAATTTGCAATTATACACAAATAAAAAGAAGAAAGCTGTGTTAGAGCGCAGTATGTTTAAGTAAATTTCAAAAAAAAAAAAACAGAATGAGCTTCTTGAATGAGAAAATGTTGTACGATATCGCCTTCACTACATGTAAAACAAGTATCATAATGAACGAATCGAACTATTCAAATTTATCTGGAGATAATGCCGATATTTTTTCAAATTTATCGACTTTATACTAAGTTGGTCATGCACTACATACGAGAAATTCAGGATTCAATACTAGAAAGTTTGCTACTAGAAATTCAAAACATAAAAAGTGTTGCAAGAAAGCGTTCAACAGATTAGTATTTTCTTGAACGTTATTATAAACAGTTTTCTTGATTAGCGATGGTTTTTAATGAAATTATTCCAAAAAGAAGAATCTCTGTAACAAGATTAAGAAAATATTATCATTTTTAAAATTTTACATAATTTTAATCCTTAATATGACTGGGTTATTAGCTCCTCCTTTTTTTTTAATCAATTATTCGAAAAATGTGCCTTAACTTGACCATTAGAATTGATTATGCTTTGATATCATACAATCGGGATGACAGAAAATTATCTAATGTCCCTAATATTTGTATCTAGTAACATTTTCTTGTTATCAACAAAATCATTTTTATTTTAATGTGCTTGTTTTTTTTTGACAAGATATTACACAGATGAACAAAGTATTGGTCCACTATTGGTATGACAGTAATTTTACATAATACTAAATGTATGTATACGAACATGTCTTTTTATACATTTGTGCATATTTTATTGGCACGACTTTTATATTCTTTATTTTCTTCTTTCTCCCGTTTTTTTTTTTCTTTTAGACATGACGGTTAATGATCTTTACATTAACATAACATATTTGTGGTAATTCAATTCAATCCTTAAAAAATTTACTTATAATTTTTGTTTCTGAACTTTATAGACGAACGACACATGTTTATTTGTTGTCTTCTATATCTAAGATATTGTATACTGTATATTGTGTATAAATTATTTAGACGTATTACGTAAAACATGAAAATTGACAGTAGAAAAGGAAAATAATTGACACAGTAATTAATAAGAACTCGTAATTTTTATTCATTCTTCTTCAATATTCATATATATGGAACGAAAATATTTGGTATGGCAGACATGTTTGAAACAAAATGAATGTGAATGAATATATAGGGTAAATAGTACTTAAAATGTTCAAAGAACGACGATTTCTAATCAGATAAACTCTCTTGACCTAAAACAATTAAATTTCATCCGAAAATTTTTAATATAATGTGAAGAACCTTTAAATAACAACAATATTTATCCGACATACAAATTCATAATACCAATATAAAACAATAAAATGACAAAATCAAAGAGTAAATTTAAATATCAAAATGTAATTTCAAATGTCTTACATTTCGATTGAATTTTTATTCTAATCTTAAATTCTAAAATAGAAAATTAACAACATAATCCATTAACTTTTAAGATATTCAATGTTTTAAATTTAAATTATTCCCATGGTATGCAAAATATAAATTAATGGTATCTATAATATTGCTTGACCAAAACATAAATTTAAAAAAATTTCCTTAAAAGGACAAGAAAACATGTTGAATTGCATTCAATAAAATAAGTACTTTAATGTGAAAATAGTACTGATTTTAATAGTTCCAAGTTGCTAAGGAAGAATTTATTTTAAAATAAAAAAATTCATGATAAGAAAAATTATTAGGCCATTTGAAAAATCTTTAAGAGCTAAACAAAGTATCTTCTCGTTGATTAGAAGCAGGCGATTGTTAAAGAGATTGATGAAATTATGTAAAAATTTTCATAGTTTTCTTGTCAACTTTAAAAGAAGAGCGCAGTTTAAGAAGGCAAGCATTAAAAAAGTCGCTTTTTGTAAGTTTGTTTGCTTTCAACTCCCAACAGTTTAAAACAAGACCTGACTCAACTGATATGAGGCTATACTAAATATTATGAAGCATTTACGAATCACTACGATTTTAGCATGTTGCCAGCAAGAGGTTTGCACTCTTATGTTTTGAATATTACTGACACTTTGGAGTGTGCCCTGAATATGTGATGTCTTTGAAAAGAATCTTATTTGTACGCGGTCATATTAAATTTTAATCACTCTCATATTTCGAAATTTTTTTTTGGATTTTTCATTTCTGTATATTGTACTTAATCCTTTAATTTAACAGTACTCAACCAATTTATAAAAAAAACTCAATTCTCATGCAGCACAAAAACTATATTTGAATGGCCTTTAAAAAAAAAAACATACATAATAAAAATGGAAAATCCAAAACGACCATAATAAAAAATTGAAAAACAAAAAAAATCAATTCTAGAATTTTCAAACGAAAATTGTTAAAATGTGAACTATTAGCCCAAAAAAAAAAGAACTCTTTACTTTTTGTGATTTTTTAGATTTTCCTTCTTTTTTTTCTGTATTCAGTAGTTGTATGTATGTTACTAGTTTGTTTTCTATAAATGGTTACCAAAATTTAGTTAGTAGACATGAAAAACTTTATAATATAGGATAGTAAATTGTAAATTGAGTGACATATTATCATATAGTTAAGACTTAAATTTGATGTGACAAAGATTTCGTTTCAAATGCTTTTCATTCCTCTTATGTTTTTACACACAGATACTCGTGTGTAGATACATATTTTATTTTTGTTTTAATTTTAAAGAAAATGACGAGATGATTTTTTGTTTTTTAAGTTTTTTAGGTGCTTGAAATCGTCAATGCACCTATTATATGATTACACGAAAATCATGTTTTTGTAATAAATTTTTAAGGGAACTTTAATTCGAGTTCCCTTCACTTCTATATTTTATGGTAAATGTAATTATATTCTGGAAATACCAGAGAATTACCGTATTTAAGAGAAATTAAAATGAAATAATTATTACAATGCTTAATTATGATTTTGTGTGACGTGTATTTGCAATTTTAGTTATTGAGCAAGAAACAACTGATTTAGGTAGAATAAGGTATTTGATTAAAATTAAGTAATTTTTTCGTATATTTAAGTCATTATTGAGTTCATCGTCCATGTAATATCGTATTTATGTTTAATTTACTAAAGTAGAAAAGTATTCACATTCATTTCAATCGAATAAAATTAATTATAGTATACACTTAACGCGACTTTTTTGGGTGGTTTACAGGAGTGAAATTTTAAACTTTATTTCATCATGCCTTTTCTATAAAATCAAATTGGAACAAATAGAAAAGAATATTGCTCGAAGAAGGCTACAATATAAGATTTAAAGCTGCTAACCAGTTTTTGGATTTAATATTTAGGAGAGCCGGCTAACAGTACCATATCTAAGGAATAAAATTATTGTCCAAAGACAATAAAATTAAAACGTAAATTATATATTAATTTCCTTAACAAATTCAAATAGTAATGAGAGAACAACATTAGTGATTGTACGGGGAAGGATAACAAATTATTTTATTATTCAATATGTATCAGAAAATTTAGGGTAAATGAACAAATTATTGGCATATTTTTAAAACAAGTTAAGCATATCAGAGAAGTTTTCTCCAACAATATTGCTTTAAAACGCTGACCATAGCTTAAATCAGCAGAGTAAATTGAAGTCTGAATTTTCTACCAACAATGTTCTTACCAAATAATATTTTCATTTAAATTATTATTGTAGTATGGAATAACGGTCAAAGTGAGGAAATTGAGGTCCTACATTTATTAAATCAATTCAGAGCAATTTTTTAATTAAAATTAATTTTGAAAGCATTTAATTTTAATTTTATATATGATTTATGATCTTAGTGTTTCGTTAATACTAAGATACAATTAAAAAAAAAATTTAAACTACTTCCTACAACTGCTCCATCATATTATATGGAACGCGTGAAAACTAAAGCCGTCTCGTCCCCTCTTTATTTCACATTCAAACTTCTGAAGGATATTTAAATTTTTCAATTTTCAATCAAAAAATTTAAAATATTAACTACTTATATGTTATTTTAAATACTATGATGATTACTGAAAAGACCAAAGTAAATTTTAATAGAAAACAAAAAAACAAAAAAAAAATAAGATAAAAAAAAAAGACACATATTCGTGCCGGTATGTCATGAACATTTAGTCTTAGACTATGTTTTCTTATTGTTTTCCTTATTTTCTATTTTTTTTTTCTGAAATTTTGTTCCCAATTTTGAAATTAAATGAAAGGAAGCAAACCAAAAAGCTAATAAACAAAAAAAAAAAATTAAAAAAAATGCCAGTTTTAAAATTGTCGTGGACCATAAATGATGGGAGACGAAAAATTAAATGTTTTCTTTTGATTTTTCATTGTTCTTGTTTTTGAAATTTTTATTGTTATCGGGATACAAAAAATATATTTTTTAATTTTTTATTCACGAAACGTATAGAAACTTTTCATCACAAACAAACACAACAAAATGAAAACGCTTTAAATTTTCCTGAAAGCACACTGAGAAATCACTGATTAACTATCATATAGTCTATTTTGAGCTCACTGTCATCAGTTTGAAAACAAAGTGTGCATCAAAAACAAAAAAATTAAATGAAAAATAAAATGGCAGCGACAACTCATCTTTTAAATTAAATTCTCTAGTTCTGTATATCTACGAAAATGTTTTGGTTATTTTTTATTTTTACAACAGTTTTGTCTGTCGAAACCTTTATAGGTTAAAAGGAAAAAAAAAAACAAACAAGAAGCCTTTTTGATATTTATTATGCTCAGAAACTAAAAATCATTGCAGATAATCTTGTGATGCTCATTATGTGAAAAAAAAATCTTGATGGAATAAAACACACAGAAATCAAAAAAAAAAAAAAGAAACCAAAATTAAAATTAAGATAAAAATTAAAAAAAAAAAGTAAGTAACTTTCAAATTGAAAGTTAGTCATTTTCTATAACTGTTAAGAAGTGGAAATAAAATCGTATAAAAATCACATATGTTGTGACATACACACATGAATCTTCTATACGCTTCATATGTTTTTCCAAAGAACGTGATATTTTTACTTGGATTTAAGCATAAATTTCAATTCAACAGCTTCTTGGTAAATAACACTTAAAATTTTAGTTTGCAAGAGTTTCATAAAATATCGGAAGTAGTTTTTTTTTTAACTGCTATCAAAATTATAAATTTCGATACATGTTAATTTTTCACACCTTTACAAAACAAAAGTATTATTGATTGCTTTATTATTGCATTAAGGATTCCAAACAAATACTCGGAAATGTTCCTGAAAGAATTTGGTGTGAGTTTCTTAATACTGAAAAAGCTCTTATTAAAATATTTGTGTCTCGCCTGGCGAAATATTCACTCAAAATGTGTAATGCAATGAAAGACCCCTCACCGCTTCGACAGAATCTAGGCAAAAAGGAGTCAGATTTACACAATTTGTTATTAGCGACAATGTACAGTAAAGAAGTTATTATAAAAGCATGAGCTCGATTTCGATCCATTTCCAGCACCTCTGGCGAAATATTACTTGGGAATTGTGTAAGAAACAACTTCATATAATGACATTCCTCTGTAGCCGCTTGTCTCAGGATAACAATACAAAAGGTTTCGATCTAATATGACTATAATTTAGTCTGTTACAAACCAAATTGCTTTTTAAGAATTTTATATTTGCATATGAATGTTAACGGAATTCAATTGAGCAGAAACTGGAATGCAATAACTCGCAAATAGACGAAATTGGTCCGATACCATGCAGAAAAGCTCATCATATTCCTATAAACTTGATTTATGTTTTTTGTTAAAAATTTCAAAAATTCTCTCATAAAACTTTTTCTTGAATCCCAGTTTTCTTAAAACAAGAATATGGATAGTTCCCTTTCAAAAATTAATTATACAAAAGTGCATATTTAGAAACTCTTTATGAATTATAAGTTCTTGCATAATTAAATCATAAACTTCGCCACGAACATATCAATACGCGTTTTGTTTATATGCTCTTCTAGTTATTCAAAATTTATCGTTTATCATTATTACGGAATTTGTTAACCTGTATATATATTTGTAATATCTGTTGTATTCGTGTATCTTAAAATCAAAATTAAAATTATAAAAGAAAATAAGAAAATGACTCGTTATGGTCTTATTGTCCTCAAGTCAATATTAAGTGTTTATGTAGGTAACTATACAGAAACTTCAAAGAAGATGAGCAAACTATAAAATGTAATAATAAAAACTATTAAATCAAAACATTCAACGGTACAACATAAACTCATAATAAAAAAATAATGTAACGCTTCAAATAATAAACGGACCTCAAATTGTTATAATAAAAATCTTTCCCATTGTAATTTTGTGTAATATGTAGATATTGTGTAGAACACATGTGTATAATACATAAGGTTGTACATGATATTCTTTCAATTGGAAAATTTTGTTAGAAAGTTGACAATAACAGGCATTTTTTCTTTTAACACATTTAATTTCTTAGTACAATTATGGCTTTCTCATATTAATGTGGTACGTATCTAATGGTTAGAGTTCTGGTGATAAAAAAATTGAATGCAGAAAGTTTATTTATTTTAAAGGTCTAATTAAAGAAAAAGTTAATATGTATAAAAAATTCATGACAATTCCGAAAATTTTATACAGTTTAAATCGGTGGTAATAAGGCAAAATTGTCTAAATTGACTAAATACGAAATAGTATACAATATTTGAAATACCCAAGTGGAGCTTGCAATGGATCGAAATCATGGTATATTGGCTATACACTGCAGTGGTGAGGCCGATCCTGATATACGGTGTTCTAGTGTGATTGCCAGCGCTCTGTACAGCTGTGAAATTAAGATTGATAAGCAAAATTCAAAGAATGGCAATGGTCTGCATTAGAGGGGTAGCTCTCATTCGCGAGGAATTTTGGGACCTCGACTTTGCCTAAGCATGGTTGAGAGAGGGAGCTGTAAAGGGCGGATCCATCCATTTTTAAAATTAAACTCGATGGCAGGGTAGGTGGGGGGAATTTACTCTGAGCAATTGGATGTTGAGCTCTCCTTTCGTATACAGTATCATTGCAGTTTCATTCAGGCCGAGGTGGTCACGATAGCGGAGGCTCTGCGTTGTCTTGGCTGCAATGTGGTATCGACCGGTCGCGTTAATATGTTCACTGACAGTCAGGCCACGATAATAGGATTGGGTTCTGAGATTTTCACATCTAGAACGGGCCTGGACTGCAGATCGCGATGGCGCGGCAGTTCGAAATAAACTTAATTGGAGTCCCCGGACACAATGGGATGCTGGGGAACAGTAAAGCTGCGGATTTAGCAGATGTAAGCGTTAAGGGTTTGAGCCGATTTTTGGGGAGCTCCGGCCTAACCTAACCTAATCTGAATCACCCAAAATCGACCTTGTCTTGTTCAAATTTACTAATTCCAATTTAAACAATTTTGTCGGATTACCACAGAAATAAATTTCTTTTTCTAATGTATTTGAATTGTTATGACTTTTAAAGTCATTATGCTATGATGTGATTTATGATTTGTGTAAAAAAACGGTTTACACGCTTTAAAGCTTCTTCAGGAAGTCACAAAATGTAAGAAAAAAGAAAAATCATGCAATTATCATCGACGAACTATTAAAAAAGAGTAATAAAAATGAAGCAGAAAAATAAAATTAAAACAAACTGAGGAAAAATTAATATAAAAATTTTAATGTAGCCCCGTTTCATATATGTACACCTCACTACTAAAAATAATGTTGGACCAATTTTTTGTAGTGTTAATTTTGCAATTATAAAAAGATTTATGAAGGTTAATTTAATATAGTCAAAATAAAGAGAGGGGAAACGAAATTTTGGTGACGAAAATTTTTAAAATGAAATTTTAAGAATTAAAAGTGGACTAGATTGAGAGAGAAGATAAAAAGTAGAAGGTGACTATAATTATTGGGGCGTACTAATTGTGAATTAAATTTACTTTTAGTTAAATTTAAAAATTTTGGTAAATTTAATTAAACTAATTTCTTAAATTTGGAGTGAATAGATTAAAATTAGGTTATGTGCAATTTTTGTTATTTCAGTGGTTACATGGAACCATAATAGGCTTGAATAATAACACAAGATCTTAATTTTTCCCAAACTCTATAATTAAATTAATATTGTCCTGTAGTCTTATTCGAATTAATAAAGTATTACATGCATTGGAACCATACCCTGCCTTATATACCCTGTCGTCTTATATTCCCTGTAACTGTAAAAAACTTATTTAATTCGCCGTAATTGCGGGCGGAAGCCCTACAGTATTAGGATCTATGGAACATGGTGCTTCTAATCAGATTTACCGCCTTATACACACTGATTTACGTTGAATTATCACAATAAATCTTAATGACTGCATTGATCTAGTCTGCAAAATGATTGATTGCCTCTAAATAATCTATTTATCTGATTAATAAAATTTTTGGTAATAAGTGCTTGTTATTGTTTTAACCTAATTATCTGCGATCGGGCGGAATTATTTTATTTCTTTTTAAAGGATTAACGTTGATCACAAGTAATATCGCCACCTTAATCTATTCTTCATTAAATATCGAACCATATTTGTTCTACTTTATTCTTAATTCAGCAAAAAATCAATAGCATACACAATATGTTTAATATTTTATTTCAAATTCGCCCTCCAAAATTATTCCAAAAAAAATATCAACTACATTACAGCGCAGGTGTACGCGTCAATTCAATTCAAAAATATTAGTTTACGAATTTTAAGAAATAAAAATTCTAAAAACGTAATTAAACTCAAAGATTTAGAGCGTTTTCGATTTTAATTTCAATAGAAATTTTTTTATTAATTCGCAATTTACAATGATCTCCACGAAAGAATACCAAAAAAAAAAAAAATTAAAGAATCTTCGACCCAAAAATATCCTCTAAAATTTGACAAAAAATAGATTTTATACAACAATAGTTGAAAATAATTTAAGAAGAAGCGAATATTTTGTAAATTTAATCAAATTGTACCGTTATGATTTGTCCTTTTTTCCTTTGTTGTTTGTTTTTACATAAAAAGGAATCTAAATTAAAGTGAATATCCTGTGTCAGAACAAAAGATGATCAAAATTTTTGTTTTTGGTTTTGTTATTTTATTTTTTCTTTTGGGCATCAGATTGGTCCATTTTTTAGTAAATAAGCGTATAGCAGGTACAATATGAATAACAGTAATTGTTGAATATTCATCATCACTATGTAGATTTAAAAGAAAACACTCATTGTCTTGATAAAAGTGATGATCACCATCATCATCATCATCATCATCACTACCATCATATCATTCAACTTCGTTGCGGTCTTTTATAATGAGTTGTAGTAGTACACTTATTAAATGATCAGGTATCCTTGTCAAATATCCTGCCATGTGTGTACATACGTGTAAATGGATCACGAATACAAAATCAAAAGAAAATAACAAAAAATAAGTAAATATTATTTTTTTTTTTCGAAATTCACGCTCTTTTGTTTAACATAAAAATGTGAAATAGAAAAAAAAAACTTCAATAACGCAGCAGTCCTTGTAATTTAATATCTTAACAATCTTGTCGAACGAATAGCGGGTCTTAAAGGAATTTCAATTTCTAAAACATTTTCGTTCGCTAAAAAAAAAAATATCACGTTATAAAAATTTAAGACCTAGCGGTTCTTTCAATTTTTTTTTATTTTTCGAATTTCTTATGTAATATCCATATTGATCCACAAAGGATGTACAAATTTTTTTTTCTGTATTTAACCATGGACAGAACAAAAAATTAAGAATGAAGATTTTTTTTTTCTCTACTTTAAGAATCCTGGGAAAATATTTCCAAGACCATATAATATGTAGGTACGAGTAAATTTGAAAGTTTAGCAAGAAAGAATAAAAAATTACTGTGTGTAAGGACGAAAGGAATGAAAACAAAAAATCGAAATTACGGTAAAATTTTTAGGTAACTATTTTGCGCAGTCGTACGCGCACCATATCTACTTACCTATATGTTGTTCATTATAATAGATTTTCATCTGGATTTTAAGTAAAATATTAAAATGTAAAGTTTAACGTCCGGGTACAATTTTTTCTGAGATAACAATGAAATTACCAACTTGTATATATTTGTAACAACTAGTGTCGATTAAAATTGTACTGGAAATAGTTAAAAATAAACTGGAATCTGATTAGAAATAATGTGGTACCCAAGGTGTAGAGAATTTCATTTGCAATTTTTGTAGTTCAATATCATTCTAATTTCAAGTGTATAGCTCATAATACAGTTTGTGTTATCTAAACTGAAGCTTGGAATTGTTTTAATTATATTGGGATACTGAATTAGGCGTGACCTGAAAGATAATAGGGTACTCGTGGCCTAAATTATTGTATTCTATCTGAATATATTTTAGAGTTTATGGCATAATATATAATGTCCTTCAAGTAGATGTGTTCTAGGGAACATATTTACAGCTTTATTACGTAAATTTTAAATAAAAATCTAAATACTGTTCGTATAATAAATGTAAACTATTGCGAAGCTTCACATTTCTCCCAACTATTCTTTTAAATATTTACATAAAAATTTAATAATAAAAATAATTTTCAATACTGACAAAGCAATTATGTACCATGAAATCCTTTCAAACTTTATTTTCAATTTAAAATTCAATCATAGTCAGTCAGTCCAAACAATATGCAATTTTACCCCTAAAAATTTTTTTGTTTTCTTATATTCATTGTCCTTTTATCTTTCAAATACATGCACAATATTCGTATTCATTCTTCATTTTTATCTATTTTATTTATTTATTTTATTATTTTTCTGCATATTTTTTAAATTTGTCTATATATCCTTAAATAAATCTATAAAATCATGATCATTTGAGATCATTTTATAAAAAGAAGAAAAGATTTAGAGGCAATAACAAAAGGACGATAATTTTATTTTTTATGTATTCGAGCGTATATTATGAGGACACAAAACAAATGAATGAATATAAATGTTTTTTTTTTATGCGCACATTTCGCGTATCCTTACAAGAAAAAGAGAAAATATATTTGAATTAAAAAAAAAAAAGGGTCCAGTATGAGCATCTGGTTTTTTTTTGTTATCTATCCTGTCAGAAGAATATTCTAGGTCTAATCTATGAAAAAAATCTCACTGCCCTCTTATTTTTTTACAATAATTTCACATAAGAATTGCTCACCAATAGAAAGAAGGAAAAAAAATAGAATATCCTAGATCCTTTTTTTAAATATTATTTTTTGTTTTTTTTTTTTTTTAATTTCTTAAGAATCTTTTGAGTACACGAGGTATTTTCGCACAAGGATATTTTTTTATTAAATTTTCTTGTTTGTTAATATTGTAAATTGAGGGGGTCAAATTAAAAGGTCCTGGGAGAATTTTTTAATTCATTTTTTAAACATTGTTAAAAAAATTTTTTATTTGTGTTTTTATTTTTTTTTTTTTTGTAATATTAGGGGACATCGTTTTTTTTCTTAAGGACAATATTCAAAGCTATCGAATTAAAAATTTTTTTTTTTTAAAATTATATGTGACGGTATTTTTCTTACGGATAGGAAAAATAAGGACATGGAAACTAAAAAAAAAATTGCACATCTTTTTTTAATAATGACCAAAAAAAATTCAATTACAAGATCCCTTAGGGAAAGGATTTTTTTTTTACATAATTTTAATTTTTGACTATGGATTTGGTCCTGTTTGAATGAGAGGAAAATGATCGTGAGAAAAAAAATTTGTCGGACACAAAAAGACCCGAACGTATTTTTTTTTTTCATTTTTTTTATTTAAATTTTCTAAATTGCAAATTGAAACAAATTTTTGGGATGAATCACTTCAGCTTGTTTAATGACATTTAATTTTTAAAAGAGAATTATGTGTGGAAACTTTCCAAAATTCACATTTCTCCAAAATTGTAGATAAAAATCGCCAGTCGTAGGCTTTTGAAAATAACTGTTATATAATTTACTTAAATTATTTTTTTTTTAATTCGTAGATTAGCGACCCGACAGTCAGATTGACTTATAATAACCTCCTACTGACTTCCTTATTATACCTTCTCGAGAGTCCATAAAATATGAGGTGACATCTCATTCTCCGAGCAGCAGAATATAAACAAAGTGATATAAAATAAATGTGTTCATTCATTGGGCTATGCCTGGTCACAAAATTCGGTATTGGGTAGATCCATTTCCTACACATACTTAGTAACTCTGAAGAAATTTTCTTTTAGTATAGACGTAAGAACTACTTGGCCTTTCATCATCCTGCTTATGTTTAATCAGTGTTTATTGCACTGCAAACCCTGCCAATTTCTTATAAAAATTAACATAGTTGTGAACATCAATCAATTGTGCAAATTCATAAAATCAATTGAAATCATGTTCAACTCTTCTCTAATATAAATTCTTTTCTTAAAGTTAAGATCAATTTCTGCTTATTTTCCAATCGGTAGCATTAGATATAACAATGCACATGAAGAAATCTTCATTATTTTAACGTATACCGCACCAAAACCATAGCAGCTATAAATTTTTTTTAAAATTCAATCAAATATCATCTGGCTGTGACTAGACTATAGACTAACAACTTGATTTTATTAACTTCTTAATTTTAAATCGTAATTGTTTATCTCACCTTTACAACAAACATGGTATTTTAGTTCAATTTTTAATACACCAAAGTTTTTCAAACATAATTGCTTAGAGCTGCAAAAAAATAACTTTTACTTAATAATTTTTTCCGCTTTTTATTATTTTCACTCGTATAGTTGTCTAAAACACCTACACTAATTTTTTTTTTAATCATTTTTATTATTTTTCTCTTTAAATTAAATGAAAAACCAACAATATGAGGAAAATGGAAAACAAATATTAAGTTCTTTTTTGTTTTCCTTAATTTTTTTCTTGAAATTAAATTCGCGATGATCGCGATTGAAGCGTTGAATTTTTCTTTTATATTTGCAAATAAAAAATCCCATCTTCTCTTAATCCAGCGTTTAACTTAGAGTGAGTTAAAAAAGCAAATAAAAGTCATATGATAATAATTGACAAACCTCAGTGTGCCTTCTGGTTTTAAATTTTAATAATAATAATAAAGAGAGGCTAAAAACAAGTCATGGTAAAACAATCAATATCGCCCTCTGAACTCCCAAGATATTCATAATATATGTTTTTTTTTAATAAATTTTCAAAACAAAAAAAAATTGGGCAATCTGATTTTGGTTTCAGGTGTGTATTCCAATTCCTTAGCCATAACTTACATGACTGGGTTATTTGATATTTCCAAACTTCATTAACCCCTTAATCCTTGAATAGCCCTTGAATATTGAAAATGATATGACTGTAATTATATAAAAATTACAAGTATTTAAGCTGTACGTTAGTGAAAGTTAATTGTCGTACAGATCGCCCGAAATTGCAAAAAGTCTACACATTGCTATAGCGAAAAATAGCATACACATTGTTATGATACGCGATATGAGGTATTTTCGGTCAAGTAAAAAGAAAATTATGAGCACATTCAACTAAATACGATTAAAATTTTCAACCCATTTTATTAACCAATTGAAATTATATGACGAACTAAGCCAAATTGACGTTAACTTGACATATGGTAAAAAGAATTTATCTGCTCACATACAATGCTCACATGCAATCAGAAACAAATTTTTCTAATATCTACAAATTAATTTCTAAAATAGTCATATTTTGTGAGAAAATAATATAACACTGCTAGCGGGCATACAACTTTCATGCTTAGAATCAAAACTTTAACCCTATCGTTCTGCTTGTGAATAACAAGGCAAATTAGTCACTTTAGCTAAAAATGTGTTCAGTATTCTTCTATATTCGATCCTTTCCTCTAATCAATTTTTCGAATGATAACATTGTAAATTGGTTTGTCTCCTCGTATATTTTTGCTTACTGCAATAAATTTCTACTTCAAAAGAAATCAAAGAAAACTACATTCACCCAGTTTTTATTGTAATAGAAGTTGTAAGTAACATTACTTTTAATACAATTCATATTATAGTAAAACTTGTGACATACTGCATGGCGGCTCACTATAATTGCTTAAATATGTTTAATTTTCCGACTCTTTTTTTTTATTTTTCTTTTAAATTTTCTTGTTTTTTTTTTGTATTTTCTCAACCGTTAAAGTCTTTTGTCAAAAATGAGTAATAACGCGTGAATATTAGAGTAGGTGGTAATACTTATCTTATGTTTATAAGTTCTTTAACCATTTTTTATTTATAGAGAACGCTTTAATCATTATTATTTTGTCTTTTATATTATATTTTTTTTTCACTCACCGTATTTCACAAAATAATGAAGGTATTGTTTTCATATCAAATTGTGAGTAATTTCAATTTAGACCATAAATTTTATGTACGGAGTTCGTTCAGTCTTAATCAACTCTTGTGTTAATAAAGAAAAATATTGGCGAATTTCCAAAAAAGTTGAACGGAGTTCGGCTTATTCAGTAAATTTTTATTCTACTAAAATTTCTATTCAACACCGAGCTATTTTGTTTGTGAGATGGAACAACTTTTGATGGAACTGTTATTTAGAATTAGTTAAAAAATCGGAGACTTCAGAATTTGTTAAATTTTCCAATGGGCTTATTGTAGCAGACTGCTTATTTTGATTGCAAATATTACGATTTGATTATATGCTGTTCACACACTATATAATTCACTGCTTCGGAATTAATACTATAAGTATATTAAAGCTGTAAAATTCGGATAGTTCAATTGAACAACATACGAGTACATACAAACAAAAAAAATTTCTGCAAAACATTTTAAATAGGGAAAATATGCAAGCTTATGTATGCAAGTGATCAGAATATACTCACTTCTATACAATATTATAAGATAATTATGAGGTAAGCAGTATAGTAACGCCAGTACCAGCACTAGATTTTCTTCTACATAATGCATACTTACATATACTCGAAATAAAACTTGATTTAGTTAAACATCAAAATTGTTATTACTGTTGTTGTTCTTGTGTTGTTATTACTGTTGTTGCTTCTATATTATAATAAAATTTTTGTGCTTTTCTACTTTTTCTTTTTAATTACATTTCCGGTTTCTGTATGCAATTTCTGTTGGATTACAAGGTAATATATTAAAAAAAATATACGAAAAAAAAATATTAAGGCAGCATGCATACACGTTATATGAAGAAATTGAGCTTTACTGCTTTTCAGCTTTTTTATACCCGTACGAACGAATTTTTGAAGGGTGTACTAAATTTACGTTACCGTTTGTAAGGCTATGAAATAATGGTCTTAGATATAGACTCAAGTGTATGTTTTTGATCAGCGTCGAATTCTCAGTCGATTTAGCTTTGTCTGTCCGTCTCAGCGATAATTCAAAAACTAATTAAGCGAAATTCACCAAATTTTTACAAAATGATTTATTGTAGTAAGTGCCAGAACCCTATTTAAATTTGATATGAACGGGGTACTGGTTTGGATAGCAGCCATAAAACTCTTTCTAGTAGCTGCCATACAACTTCAATAGTATTTTGGCCATATCTTAGAAAATATTGAAAACAAAGTACTGAAATTTTGTATAAATTAATAAGGTAACTCAATGTCTGTCCCATAGTCAGCTATGACATGTTTACTCGCACATAGGATAACAAATTCGTATGGGTACCGCAGAGTTGACACAGTCAATTCTATTTTTTCTGGTTTTTTTTTCTATATTTCGTTTATATTTTGTAAGCATTTAAATCTTCTGATGCATGTTCCGTATTGCTGAGATATTGTAACATTTAAAATGTTATGAATTTTTAAAGATCGTGTTTGTTTTTTAATTTTGTAATTATATTTGTTAAATAAATTTTTTTTTATATAAGAAGAAATGAAATTTTAAATTTTAAATGAAATTTATTATTATTATTATTAATAGCAATATTTGAAATAAATCGAATTTGGATTATAAGAGCCGGGAATTAATAACACTCAATTGCCTAAGAAACTAAATATTGAATTAACAATTTGTATGTGAAAATTATTTGCAATTTTGGGATAAGAAAAGAAGGAATTTGAATGGATTTCAGAACTATTATCAGAGCTGTGATCCGAGCTGCAATATGATGTAAACTGTAATGGAATGCAAAACCTGGCACTAAACGACAGAACCACATATATTATTTAAAAATTTAATAATAAATTAAGGAAATTATGCCGTGGCAGCCAATTCGTTTTAAAATGCATATTCCAGTATAGGCTTAATATATTGTGAGCTAGATAAGTGTTTAGTAATCACACAAACCACCGTTATTCTCTAATTTAACTCATTACAAAATTATAAATAATGACTACGTTACTAAAGACTTGATTTAATTTTAAATGAATTATTTAATAAAAATATTTATTCGGCATGACTATTTGTTGAATTCAATTAGAGCTTTTAATCAATAAGAACCTTAACTCAATACAACTCAACTCTAGCATATAAAACTCACAATAATAAAAAAAAATATAAAATGTAGGTACATTAAATCTGCTTCTTTATTAAAATGTTTGAAATCATTTCCGCAGTAGTTTTCCAGAATATAGTTTTAAATGTGTTTTAAGTAATAGGTGAACTGGGCGAACTGCAGACTAATATTCTTAATTTATAAAATTTTAATCTAAAGGTTTACATTCTAACAACAAGTAAAATTGACTCAATTGAACTACCGAGTAGAAATAAACTATAATTACTTTCAAGTATGCTTTTAAACTACATTATAGATTAGAACAGGTTTCGTTTTTAACACAATAACAATAAAATGTTTCAAATTTTTAAATATCAATTCAGAATACTGTATTGAAAAAATAATAATTAAAATTCTAAATTTAACTATAACTTGTAATTATTTCCGTATGTGTAGCTATTGTACATACATTTTTTATTAAATATTTTGAATTGATCGAGAAACCGGTTTATTGTACAAGTCAGTTATTTAACTTATAATTTTCATTACAAATTCCTTCCAATTAAAATGAATTAAAGAATTTAAATTGCCTTCATTCAATATCGAATAAAATTTTTCTTCCGAATAAAGGCAGAATGACAAGACTATTATTCTACTCAATCTATTATCAAATAACATAAGACCGTAATGTTAAACTGATTAAAAACTAAGAGATTTAGAATCCGTGGCTCTAATTGTAGTTGAAATCTGATTTTCAGAGTCCAAATATGATGAAATATATATAATGTACATATAAATTCATTAAATGAACCCGAACAAATGAATCTGAAATTATGATCATCTAGCATTCCGTCGACAATCTTTGAATTCTACAATTTTTGTCCGAGAAATTAACTCTATTATAGGTGCAACATTCGGTTTTAATTATAAATTTCGCAAAAAAAAAATTCATAAAATTTTTTCACTGAACCTTTTGTAATGAAATATATTTATAAATTGTTTGAGGTCTGGTATGAAATAGGCGTATCAGACGTGATCACCCTTCTATAATGTCGATATAGGTCGTTTTGAGCCTTCGCCTAAAATCTATCCTTCATGTTGCTATCGCATATTTTGCCTATTGTCAAGCGATAATAGGCAATAATATTTAATTGGCTTGGTCTTCTTATTAAGTAAGATAATAGGATTAAAGTAGGATTTTCTTGTTTGACTTGAGATCGATATGTTCTCAGAGGATATTTACCGCTTATTAACATTGTTTCATCAACTTGTTGCGGATAATAAAATTTCTCCGGCTTTACTGGAACACTTATTATACAGTAACATGCCAGATCTATTAAGATTGCTTTTTAATAATAAACGATATCAACTACATTAACGTTATTGAATACAAACAATATTGAACAACCTCCCCTCACTTCCTTTTTTAACAACAACGACGGTTTAAACTATAGTATGTGGTAGCCACATTTTCTTAAAACAATGTCGCGTTATTTTTACTATACTAAATGCTAAAATATCATTAATTTTCTCTTTCTCCCAATTTCCTATATAAAATTTCAATTCAGACTTAAATCAACTTTACAAAATGGTTCAGTAATAAATCTACTAATCATTTCCTACTATAAAAATAAATTAAAAAGTAAACAACATGTCCTTTTGTTTTATTTATGAACCACATACAAAACTCGGATATAATCGACTTATCAAAATACTATAATTAATCTTTTGTAAGAACAATTCGGCAACATATGCTTCTGCTAGAATTTTTTTAACAAAACAATGAAATCAAGGAATAAAATTTATTTTATGAATGACTCCTACAAAATCAAAAACTCTGTAATTCTTTCCGTTTTCTTCTTATAACATTTATTATTATTATGGGCCCATTCAAGGAACAAATTTCTTATATCCGGTTCCAAAAAAGAAGAATTCCGTAACAATATTAAATTATAAAAAAGGTCAGTTTTTTTTTTTTTTGTAAAAATCAAAACAAAAATGTCCTGCCCGTTTTGACCTACTGAAAAGGCAAAAAAAAAAAAATTTAGTTTTTATAAAACCACAAGAACACAACAAGTGTATTTATTTTGATTTATAAGTAAACATCAGAACCATAAAGAAAAACAGGATATTTTACAAATTTAACGAAGGCATCCCTTTGACTACTACTACAACGAATGCAACAGTATAACAACTTCAGAATTTAGAAAATTAAAACAACAACAATAGGGATAATACAAAATTTTCATTTTACGGTCAAATCCGAATATTGTGTTCATTTCATTTTACCGTTATCAAAAGGTCTGGTATACAAATATTCATTAAACTAGATTTCACGCTACAAATTCTTCTCGGTGTATTATGATCTTCAAGAAAATTTTTTTATTTCAGAACTCCATTGCATTATCAAGGAAAAAGGATATATGCGTCTCTTTAAGGATCTTAATTTTGAAGAATAAGAAATTCAAAAAAAAAATTTTTTTATCTAATGATGAAAAAGGCATTTTTACTTTGTTGTAAAACACCGCAGGAAGCTATTAATGTTGAAAATACAAAAAAAAAAATTATTACGGGCTCTCAATGACTTTGCTTTTCAAGAAGGTGTGTGATTTTTAATAATTTGCGGTCATTCTTTGGGTACAAGTAGTAGGATTTTTACAAAATAAAAACTAAAAGGTAATTTATAAATGTTTGTAAATAATTTTGAACTAAATATTACAAAAACATAAGGACAACTAAAATTTTTCAGATATAAAATAATTGTTCATCAAAATTTATTTGTACTTAGTAAAATTTTGTGCAGTTAAGATCTTCTTGTTAACAGCCGTAGAGTACCTTTCGCGTTTAATAATTCCCTTTGGTATTCTTTAAATTCATTCTAAATTCGAATCCTAAAAACAATTTAATTTATATTCTATTCGAATTTTGGATAGTGTACCTTATAATTGAAGGAATAATTAAACTCAATTAGTACAGATCGTTTTTTGTGGGTTCTTGAAGTAAATTCTTTCTTTAATATTAGTTTATGTAAACATATACTGGAGAAATTTTTCCATCTTGAATTTATTCTATCGGATTTAATTTAAAAAAGACTGACGAGAAAGAATCTCGAGAAAGTGATCCATTATAAAATATTTTTCAAAACACATTCACTTTACAAGTTTTGAACGTATTTAATTAATGAGTCTGTTCTAAAAGCACACTAAAAAAAAAAACAAGTTTAACAACAATTATTGTTTCCATGAAACCTGCAGTATGTATATAAGAAATCAATATTGAAAATCAATTAGTAATGATAAACAATTACTAAAACAATTACTAAAACAATTACTTAGTGTAATAATAATACAAAGCAAACTTTAAAAATATTATTGCTTAAACATACAGTGAACTTGAACTTATGCAGTAGTGTGTCGTCGAAAAAAAATTATGAAAACTAAAACGTCTATAAAGGAACTTAGATTATATATATCACATGTGTCACCAAACACGTTAGACAATGCTGCCTGATCAACTATCACCTATAATTAGTATGAATTTCATATTATTGTCTTTTGTACGAGTGACTGACATAAATTCTAAGTAGAATATGTGCTTCAGTTATTATGATTCAGAAAAGTTTACTCTTCCGATTGAATGAACCATTAAGTTAGATTTAGGCTAAGTAAACACTGTCCCATGGAGAGAATATTTAGAGCACTGAACGCCATTGTGATACCGCCAAATCTTCTTCTTTACTCCTGTCATTCGAACAAACTTGGATTTTTCCAAAAACCAGTCAAGGTTTCAAGTAGATTTTCATTCGGTACGTTTGTAGTCCGCCTCTTCTTCGTCACAGCATGCACCACAAAGATCATTTGCGTGACGAATGATTTCGGGAAAGTTCGTCAATACGTCAATGTCACGATATTGTCCGACGAAAATCTTACTTTCGTAACAATTTCTTTGCAGCATTAAATGTTGTTCCATTTTCCTGTCTAAGGTTAGTTTGCTGTATTGCTGTGTTATGCAACAACAGCTTGTTGATACTTAAATGAGGCCAATTCCTTATTTTGCAAGTTAATGCAACGTACAGTTTCTCGGCAGCCAACTGTTTCTGGGAACATTTATGTGTCAAACCACATCGTTGTCGGTTTATCTCAATTTTGAGATTACATTTCTATACGGCAGTCATATAATTGGTTGAATTTTTTATATATAGAGTGAAATTTCAATTTTTTTTCCCAATAAATTTTAATTCAATTTAATAATGAAATCATTTACGCCATCATTTATAATGTCTAAGTTTTTTTTTTATGAATATCATAAATTTAAATTTTTATTATGCATGCATATATTAATGACACATTAAATAATGTTCTTAACTGGCCGACTGTACCAAAAAAAAAATCCTGGGTCATAAATTATAAATTTAAAAAAAAAACACAATGATCAAACACACAAATCTACATATGAACCACTATGAATGAAAATTTCTATGTTGTGAAAAAATAAGAGATGAAAATTACCTTATACACACCCTTTTTTGCATAATTCAATATTCCGCATATTAATAACTCTCTCTTATTCTTGCATTTGTTATTATTATGATTTTTCTTTTACAAAAAAGGATACTCTAAATAAATCCTTTATTTAAAGATTCTATATTTTTTAATTTGTATAAAACTCAAAAATGTTGTGTATATGATTCGACCCCTGGACCTTCATTTTTATATGTGAATTTTTTTTTTTTTTTGGTTTTTGAGCCCATCATCTACCATCATTATACGAGAACATCTCGATTTAAATTTTTAATTTTTGTTGTTTTTTTTTTTAATTCTCTATCTCTTTCTCACTCTTGTATTGCAACCAAAATAATATTCTGACTATACAAATAGCACAGTGACAGTGCGAGTATGCGATTACTATTCCATACTATAAAAATTCTCTACCCCTTTTTTTATGCAATTTAAATGGTTCTTATATAAATGAGTGAGAAAGACAACGTGTCTTTTTTCTGTTTGTGTGTACCCATTAATTTTAAAATGCAATAATAAAATTCATATACACATACATAGGTACATAATGTATATGAAAATTTTGTGACCCATGTCAGGATTATATTCAATATTTTAAAAAGTGGCATTAAAAAAAAAAACAAAAATGAATTTAAAACTATTAAAAAGGACTATACGAGTATATTGTCCTATTTTAAATGAATGAATAAAAAAAAATTTTGTTCTATGAATAATAGATAAAAAATTTATTTAAAAAAAAAAAATCCTGGGAGTCATTTTTTTCCATTCATATTTTAAAATTGCGTTAATTTTTTTTTTATTTTAGGATAGGGGTAAACAAAAAATGTGTGTAATCCGTGATCATGATGGTAATCTAATACATTTGCGTATACCTTTAAAAAGGACATTAAATCATAAAAAAAAATTTGAAATAAAAATGTTGTTCTTGCTGCTGCAAGGAGTGTTCATGAATTGAAATTTTGAGGACGTAAATTGAAATAAAAGCCCAATTCAATTCTAGTTTGTTTACGTGATTTAGTTGGTTAGTCTTCGAACGAATAAGAATTTGATTGGAAGTATGCTACAATTTTCAATACGGCAAAATTCAGTGTTATCACTATTTTTACTTTGCTGTTTATGTGTAATATTTGCCTTAGGAAATTTAAGAAATAAGGTAAAATTAAAATATATTTCGAGTACGAGTATAAAGTGCCAAAATTATTTTTGTGAAATAAATTTTTGTATAATTGTAATTTCAGTTTTTTTGTAATTTTAATATTTAAGATATTTAAAGATTTTTAGCAAATTTCAACTCACATCGATGCACAAATAATAAAATATTTGTTAAAATTTTTACATGAACGAAAATTCAATTTCATAATTACATTGAAATTATTTATGAAAATTTTCAATTGAATTAGAAATTATGAGATATTTTTCATACATCACATACATGGATACATAAATTATATAAATATATTTACATTTCTTTTCTATTATTTAAAATTTTATTTTAAAATACCAAAAAGAATTAAAAAGGACATCAAATAAATTATGCATTATTATAATATAAAACATTTCATATTTACAATACAGGAGTAAATTCTCTTATATTGTATACCATGGATTAAAAATATGATCCAAGTCGGATATTTACCGATTACACATCCGTATTTGAGTTTTTATTTTTTTTTTATTTTATGACTACATGTTTATCAATAAGTATTGTCTTATCCCTTTTTTCTTCATTTTTGATATATCATATTTTTGTATAGGAAATGCGTGTAGACAACGAATTTATCATTTATACTGTAGATGTTCTTATATATGCAAGAGCAGATATAAGTTGCATGATAGGAATTCTGCGGCCCATACTACAGCAAATATGCTAGAGTGAAAAAAACGCAGAATCCTGAAAATTAGGCATAATTTTCACGATCCCGAGTAAGAGGAACCTTAGAGAGTGTGCAAATGAGAGAGGTATAACTATCTTCAACACAGCCGAAAATGTCCTGGCACTCATATTCTTATCCATAATATAAATGAAAATAGAAGAAACTATAAAAAAAAACAAGCCGGATTAACGAAACAAAAGGGAAGCATAGATCTGTCGAACACTCTGAGATTAATTGTGGAACACCCGATTGAATGGAAATCCACACTGTAAATAACATTCGTCGACTTTGAAAGAGCGTTCGGCACAGTTAAACGCGAAGTCATATGGAGAGCACTGAATAATAGAGGAATACTACAAAAACAAACGAACCTGATGCAAGCATTATGCGGTGCCAAAGTTAAATTTCTCCATAATGGTAAAATAAGTGAAATACTATGCACCCGCGACTGAGGTAAAACAGGGGTGTCTCCTCTCGAACAATTCAATTGTTCCGACAATATAATATCATCAAATGGGTCAAAGAAGACACATAAAGTAGGTTGAATCTGGCTAAGGTGGCATTTGGCAGCTTATGGGTCTTCTAGAAATCTTCACACTTATCCAGAAATACAAAATTAAGAATATTCAACACCTGTATAAAATCATTCTTGTGGTATGGCTCCGAAACATGACTGGCAGGAAATGAATACACAAATAAGATACAGGGTTTTCACAAAGATAAATTTGCCGAGTACTCTGGTCCAGACGATTAACTAATATAGACCTCTGGGCTTTAACACACCAAGAGCCTATTGCAAGCGTAATAAGAAAAAGAAATATGGATGGACCACACACTGCGATGGCCTACCGAAACAGTTTCAAGGCAATTATTGTATGAATAAGGTACAACATGATACGATCAGAAGTAAAAAGAATGGCTATCAGAGTTCTTTGGAGAAGCTTTGTAGAAGTCTTATAGACCAAAGAGGAATAAAACAAAAACTGTATAAAGCAACGTAAAGAACTGTTTCCATCCGTCCAGAGAACGTTAAGTTTCGACTACAATTTGTGTAAAACAAAGATATTCGCCTTATCTCGCTTCTTTACCCACGTTATCAATCTATTCTGCAATTGTGTGATAAAATTTTATCTTTGTTTTTATAGTGATTACTTCCAAATAAAGCCCGTACTACCCAAATTTTACCAATATCACACTATCATTAAAATAAAACGTTTTCATTTCTTTCCAAAAAAAAATTACCAATTGCTATAAAATAATTTTTTTTTTTATAATTTGGAAACTATTTTCAATTTACGGTTCACACTTTTTGTATTACGAAAAATCACTTGTTCCTTTTTACTTTTCTCTCTCTCTCTTTCTCTCGTTGTTTTATTACTAAAAAAGTGAAACGTTATTTTTATAATTTTCTTTCAAAAATCATGTGTTTTTCCCATAAATTATTTTTACGCGGAATTAAAAAAAAAAAAAAATTTATATTCTCTAATCGCTATTTTAAATTTTTTTTTTTTTTTTTGCTTTTTTGAATCGATTGAAAATTTCTCATAATGTCCACTTATTCAATCGTTTAATTCAATTCATTTTTCTCTATTTTATTTAGTCAGAGACCTAGTATTTCGTAAAATCCTTGTAAAGCCTCTTGTACTTACTTAAATTCAATATTAAATAAGGAAAGCAAGTATAAAATAGGAAAACAAAAAATTAAAATTACCGCTAGGTTATAATAATAATGATTTTGCAATGATCATAATACTTGTGTATTGAAACTCATCATGACTTCTTTTACCTAGTTTAGTAGTTGCTGGTGCGCTTTGTTCTTTCATTTAACTTTATTCCTTATATACATACAGTCTCTTATAGTTTTAATTTTCTTATATATCTTTGGTTGTTCTGTTTTTGCAATAAACTTGACTATAAACTGAAATGAATCTTATCTTAATCTTATCTTAAGGTGAATTAGATTTTGTATGGATACCGTATCGGTTATTTCATTAAACTTTAAATCCAAGAAATAATAAATATAGTATAAGTGAAGAAATAGTATTATAATTTTTCTTATAATGTAAAATTGTTGTTTTTGAACAATTTTCTCAAATTGTAAGTGAGTTTTGTATATAATATTAAAAAAAAAAAATTCAATCTCTCTTCACATCATGGATGGAACACATACGTGCCTTGTTACAATTGCACGAAAATCTTTTATTGCTGGTTTTTTTCTTGTTTTAAATATTTATAATAATATAAGAAGACGCGAGAGTATTTATGTATATCGTTGGTTCGAGACAACAAAACTGTAAAGTGTAACCAAATCAGACCAAGAACAGCAACAGAAAATCACTTTTCGATATTTTTATAAATGTTTTTCAAAACTGTGCGGGTAACTAAATTAAAATTTTTTTTCTTTAAGAAATTGTTTTTGTTTTATTTTAACAAAAATATGCCGCCGCACAGCGATCCACCGCAGAAATCTATTACACTAAAACGAGAAAAACAAAACCTAGTTTTTGAAGTGATTCGTAAATTTTAATATCCAAATTAATTGATAAATTCTTGTCTTGTTTTTTGTTTTTTTCTGAATTTTTTGCTCTCAATTATTTTCTATTTATTAGAATCAATCATTGAACTTGTGTAACAGAATGTAGTAAGAGACATTTTTTCAAATTTCACTCAAAATTAGAGAAAAACTTCTTGGCGCCCGTGCAGGTAATGAATTCTGTGTGTCTAAAACTCTTCATTGCTTTTTAAATTCTTATTAGTTTTTTAGTAAATTTATATTTTCATTTTGTTTTTTTGGGAAATGTGAGTATTGGGGTCTTGGCGCCCGTGCAGGTGTCAACAAGTTCTTAGGTGTTTATAACAATATTCATGTAAATCTTATGGAACTGTCGTCAAATAACATACCAGTAAAACTTGTGATGAAAAATAACATACCAGTAACCTTGACGTTTAGTACACTCTGCCATTCTAGTATTCATATTAGTATTTCATTCAAATGTATGAGTGTAAACAAGTCACTATTATTCATACCTTTTTAAAATTTCATACCTCTTGTGTATTTACAGTATTGTACACATAAAATCTCAACAATTATGCTTTATTTTATTATAAATTTTTGTTTTGTCTTTCAAACTTAGTAACTTGCTTCTATCTATTTAGAAAAATTGATATATCTTGAACCCATAGGCATTTTTGAGTTTTCTTTATACCAAAATCAAAAACTTGAAATTAAATTCCTTAAATATTAATAAAAACTTGATTTCAAAGTTAGTAAGTATACTCGTAAATAACTATTTACGCTATAAAAATAACACGAAAATTATAAAAACTACGTTGGATTCACATCAATTATTGATCTATTAAAATTGGTTGTATATGCGGGTGCTAAGGTGCTACATAAATCAATAATGGATCAATAATGTACATATAACTAAAAAATAATAATTTAGTATAGCAACTAAATATAAAATATAGGTACTATTACTTGAATTCATTTTGATGGTTTTGAAAATTGGGTCTGCAGTATAAGAAACAGAGAGATTTAAATAATTTGTTCGAAAAACATTTTTCCTATATTTTATTTTAGGCAGACACCTGTATAGCATTGTAGTAATTCAATAAGATTATTGGATTTGTCAACATGATGCTTTCAAAGATAATAATTTAATTATAATAGCTGCATTTGCAGCTGGATAAGGTTGATCAACTTGTACGGGACTATCTACCATGCCCTGGTGTAGGAGCTGAGTAATGTCAAAGAGTCTCGTGATGCGTCCCCAGATGAGGCCTGAAACCAAAAGATAATCAAACCCTTCCCCGCACCTATCCCTCCACTGTATCCTATCACCCCTGATTCCCGCTGGGCCAGATTAAAGTGTTAGGCGACCCGTGCCGATAATCAGCTTGGCTCGGGGCCCTGACAAATATCCAAACGGAGCACCCGGATACCTGGCGCCCTCCGGATTATTTAGCCTTGTCTAAGTACGGCGGATCTCTGCCTAGATCGAAATCCTTTCTCCGCAACTCGTGGGATCAGAATGAAGAGCAGAAATCAAAAAAACGTAGTTGAGTTCTGCATTCATAAAAAGTCAGAAGAAAATTTGGCCAAGCCAGTTTCTGCAAACCGTGCTGAGACGTCGCTGAGGGCGAGTTCAGTACAAAAACCGCAGGCGATTACCAAGAATGCTAAAAGCACTGGTGCAAACCCCATAGAGCGTAAGGAGTCCCTACCGGGACCGAGCTACCGCACAGAAAGTCAGGCCTAGTGTCGATAGTAGCTCGATGGCTACAGTAGCACAAACTGGCCAGAACAAGAAAAGAATGTTGTCAGCAACGATAACGCCCTCACAAAGGGCCTATAGGGAACGGCGTTGTGCATTAGGAACCTGGAAATGATCGATCGGATTCCCGAAAAAGACAGGTTTGAACAAGAAAGGTCCACATACAACTGGACCAAGAGTATTGTGGACAAGCGATTAAGCGAGAGAGGATCCACAGAGGAACCACCTCGGGAGGCTAAAAAGCCAAGGCCACTTGTGGCGAATAACGTGGTTGTCTTGGTTTTATTGGGTCAAATTTCCTACAGAGAGAGTCCTAGTAACCTAATTTCGATTGAGCTTATTTGTACTCTGATTTTTGTACGTATATAAGTGAGAAGCTGCTTGTGTCCGAACTATACGGTAAGATTCATTTTGTTTAATTTATTCTTAATTTATGTGACGCTTTCTATTAACTCGCCTTGCAGATTCTATTTTTGATTGCCATTTTCTATTGATTATTGTTTGATTAAAATCAAAGCGTGTTTTTCCTATCAAATCAATTTCGGAAAATTGAACATTATACTCATTTTTGCAGTAATATTTTTATAACACGTAATAATAAATGTCCAAAAACGAATAATTTAATTTTATTATACTATTTTAGTTCTGTTTTTTGATTTTTGGTTGCTTTAAGGAAAATTACAGGTGGAAAATAAAAATTTTTCACACAGATATTAAATTTTCGTAAATTTTCTCTATTTGGGGCTTCTTTTTGATTTCGTCTATTTGAAAGAGGAAATAGAAATATTTTTTTCAAATTTTAATAATTTTGTAAGATAGGCTGCATATTTTGAGTGATTTATTATAATTTTTTCAATAATTTTAAGTGATTTTCAATTTATACGGTTTTTGATGAATTTCATTGATAACGTGTATTAGATGTAGGTAAAATGTGTAATGTAATTATTTTAGAGGGCATCCATTCAACTTTATCAATTCTTTGTTATCGGTATTTCTTTTAGTGAAATCATAATTTAGAGGAATTACGCAAAAATTTAAGAGATTTTCTAGATTTCCTTGAATTTCTATAATTTTACACAATTTTTAAATTTACTTTTACTTTTTAAATTTTGTAATACTCTTGTAAGCTTCACTAGTTTTATTAACTCAACTTTCTATATTTTGTAAGGCATTGTTAATAATTTGACGATTTCCGGTATTATTTCCAAATCCTATTAATGATATTTTAAATTCTTTCATAATTTTTCTATTAACTCGCTGTAAATACAAAGCAAAACATTCGGAATAATAGATATTAGATATATATATATATATATATATATATATAGAAGAAGATTTTGTAATGTGAAAACGTGCAAATAATCACTTTTCCTCAATGAAGAATCCTTTTCAGTTTACAAACATAGAAATGGAAAATGCATATACACATATACACTTATTATATAGGTACAGTAGAAGATAAAAAATTGAGGGATAAGTTTGTCTTTTTTTCATTCTTCAATTCATCTACCACGACTAGTTTTTTTGTGCTGTTTTATTGTTCTCTTTGCTTGTTGTTTTGCTTATTGTTACTTTTTAATTGAAATGGAAAAGAACTTAGCAATCAGCCAGCCAACGGTGCAAAACTCCCGTATTTTGAAATTCTGCAATTTTCTCTATTTTTTTTTTGCTTAATCCATCCATCCACATGCTATCTGTAAGGCATGATGATTTCAAAATGATATCAATATATAAGTAGTACCTACATATATGATTATCATGATGAAAGAAAAAAGAAAACAAAAACTTAGACGACAAAAAAAAAAATAGGAAGAAGAAAAAAAAATAACATTATTTTCACGATCTTGTCAATTAAATCACTACCGATTTTGCTTCCTTTTCGTCTACAAAAACAAAATGTATACAGTTTCCATTTTCCTCTCTCTCTCTCTCTCTTCGGCACCCTCAGCATTTCTTAATATAAAAATTCGTAACGATTTTCAATTTCTTTCCATTTTTTGCTTCTTTTTCTTCTTTCTCTTTTTCCATCATCAAAATCAGTTAAAATTACTTTAAAAGTTGCCATCAAAAAGCAGATTTTAAATTTGATGATAAAACCAAAAGTAAAAGACAATAGCAACAACAACTTCAACTCAAAACAATTATAACGATCACATAATATTATGGTTTTTTCTTTTGTGTTTTTTTTTTTTGATTATGATAGTGCGATATGATCGTGCGCCATGCTTCACAACATTTTATATAGATTTTGAGTATTTTTGAGTAAAAGAACAACCCAAGAGTTAAACCAAAACTAATTTCATAGATTCCTATGTAGTTGCATGATAAGACCAGAGCAACAAAATAAAAATACAACAACATTTATTCACATATTTTTGGCCTTTATCGCAAATCATAAGTTATTGTCGCTACATAACCAACATTAGATATGGATTAAAGAGAAATGAAAAGCAGTGTTGAAGAGGAAAGAAATTATTTTTTTTTTGTTTTTAAATTTTCTGTGATTCCACGCTATATACCTAGATTATATGTTTGTAGGTACGTTCGATCATAAATAAAGTAGAGTCATAGAGCCTTATAGCTACATATATATTTTTCGTCACAGGGTCGATCAAATTATTGTCGCCAGTATAACTGTTATTGTCATTCTTTTATTATACAGTTTATTTTATCTTAATACCTAACAATATAATAATGTTATGTATAAAAGAATTTAAACGCAATATTTACAATACGTTCACATCACAAAAATTATTACTTATCTATATATTTTTATTATCATAGTATAATAATCATTTTTTTAAAGAAGCCACGACACATTACTATGATTTTAAGTATATAGATGTTATAAAATATCAAGACAATAACTGTGAAGGTGATGATGGTATATATAAAGAGGCTAGTGGCCTTTACAAGAAAAAACAACATTATAAGTTTTGGTTGCTTGGTAGAATGCGCGCAAATTATAGCTAAAATTAAAGAAAAGAATAAGAAAATTAGAAGATTTTCAATAGTAAAACAACACTAAAATTGCAATGGAAGCGGATTTATTAAAGTTTGATGCACTTAAAAAACTCTTTTCATAATTATCAGCACGTACTTTAAAACATATTTTTTTTTCTGTGTGTATTTTTGTGTATAATTTTTAGCAAGTTTGTGTCAATGTTCTTTTAATATTAATTAATTATTCATGGAAACTTGTACTAGAATCTTATAATTTTGATACTAGACATCTGAAAATCGATATAATAATCTTGTTATAAATAGTAATAGTAAAATTTAAAAATCGTTCATAATATATACTTAGTAGTACGAGAACATCTCCTACCGCGTCATCGACTAGTGATAGCCAACAATAATTGCTGCAATAACAAGCGCGTCAATATTGTCTTATTAAAATGCAAAATTCTCGGAATATCCCACCAAAAACATTTTTTGCCCAGACTAGAGCCTCGAAATTTTTAATTACACACCTTAACTCGGCGAGATTGCACATTGATTATTAGAGCATTAACGCACCACAACCTAAAAGATCTATTGTGTACTAAACCTTAGTGCTCTTTATCTTGCCTAGAGCAACTTCTTGATAAATGTTTGTGATGAATTAAAAAAGTTTTTTTCGTGACAATATTTCTTCCAGGCAGTCCCTTTTCCTGTGGATCATAGAACAGGCTACTTTTTTTATCACATACTAGTCTTCATGAGGTATTCTTGAAAGTAAAACAAAAATCATGTTGATAATCGAATCATTATAATATGCAATTGCAAAGTTTGCCTTTTCCCAAAGGCACTTAATACAAAAGCTTAGATTGTTAATGATTTTACAATCTTAAAACCCATTTTATTACAGTCCAATACTCTTTTTCTATTTTCAGTATTATTTATTTTCATAGTATAGAAAATTTGTCAACAAATTCAATGTTCAATACAGAAATAAACTGTTTAAAATGCAAAATAACAATTAAAGTTCAACATATCAGGAAACTAGGCATGTTTTGCGATTAGATTTTTATAATATAATTTAAAGGTCATGTATAAAGGAAAGAAAAGTTAAACCTGGAAAGGAAATCTTGTAAGAAAGTGCAATAAGGAAATGGACATTATTGGTATTGTCATCAATATAACTGCTAAGCAAGTAAGTATATAATATAACAATCATTGTTGTCATGATGATGGTCTCTTTATATTCTTTCAAATAGATAGGGGTCATCTCGATATTCTTGTTAACCATTAAAATAAAACTAAACACAAAAAAAAAATCCGAAACAATAAAATTTTTTCAGAATTTTTTTTTTAATTTTTAAACGAATTTGACTTATTATGGCTGCAATAGCAAAAAACAACTAAAAGTAATTTTTTAAGTTCATTTCGAACTATCTATTTTGTATATTATTTAAAGTACTTACCAATAGAATAATAAAACATGTTACTGGAACCAAACCGATTAATTTTTTGTTCTTCTTTCCTCAATAATCATGATAATTTAGTTTTTTTTTTTGGATTAGCTATATTACCGTCTCTCACAATTTTGTTCTTATTTATATTTATGTAGGTTCTTCGATATTATAAGAAAAATAGAAATAAAACCAAATCCAGAATGTAAACAAGGAACATGGACTTCATGATGATAGGAAAAATTCTAATTCCAAGAAAATTGTATTAAATAGAAATTTTTCTTCTATTTTAAAGGTTATGTTTGTTGTTATTCGTTCTTATTTTATTTTTGATTTTTCAAAAATGTTTTATTGAGTTTAACCCTTAATATATTGTTTTCAAATTGAAAATTAAATGCACACAAACTGCTCATTTCATACTTACTATACTACTACCTATTATTATTATTATTGTACTTTTACATATATATTATATAGGTAAGGTACTATTATTCTAACAATAGAATTTTTTACGATTAACGATTACTTTTAACTATTTAAAATTACACAGGTCAATTCGCGTATATTTAAGAATTAGGTAAAAAAAATAAAACTTTTTTATTATTTATTTTAAATCGGAAAGAAAATTGGTTTTAAGTCTAGTAGAAAATATTTAAAATAGAAAACAAACAAATAAAATTGACGGGGAAATCTTAATCGTGGTCAAAAATTTTGGAAATCGAAAATTTTAAACAAGATAATACGCGATAACAATCCTTTACTTTTGCAATTTTAAAAAACCGAAAAAATACTCTTGCAATTGCAAAGAAACGAAAGTCATTTACAATCAAGACATTTACTACCGAGACATTTACTGTCAAGACATTTAGTGTCGAGACATTTACTGTCAAGACATTTAGTGTCGAGACATTTACTGTACAGACATTTACTCTCCTGACATTTACTGTCAGAGTATTTACTATTAAGATATTTACTATCAAAATATTTAATGTTATGACATTTCATGTAGAAAGATTTACTGTAAAGACTTTTACTATCAAAACATTTACTGCCAAAGCATTTGCTTTCAACAGATTTATTGTAAGAGCATTTTACTATCATGACATTTACTGTCAAAACATTTAATATTAAGAAATTTATTTTCAAAACTGAATTCATTTCAGCAGTCTTATTATTCTAATTTATTAAAGTTCAGTTACACATTACAATGTGTTTTAATTAGATTACAATATGGTCATATTTTATAGGGATCGTTTTAAGTTCAAATCTATAATTTGTAATATTATCGCAATTAAAAATTTACGAGTACTTAAAATGAATTTTTTAATTGTACAAACTACTAGCTGAGGTTTTTATTTAAAAAAAAAAATTATTTATTCCAGTGTCCACGTTTATAGCTTTGATTTATCATATTAAAAATTTTCGATTTTTTCTTACTAAAAAATTTAAGTACATGCCTTTTTACTATGTATTATATAACAAATATTGTATATAGAATAAAAATGTATAGAAGTTTCTAAGATTCCAAATATTTCTGTGATCACTCTTATCTCACGGTGTTCAATATAAAAGTTGCACGAATTGACATTGTCTCCTCTCTTTTTTTCTGTTTCGCTTTCGTACCCTCGAAATAGGGTAAAATTTTATTTATATTTTACAACTGATCTAATACTCGTTTATTTTACTCAGTTCAGCAAATTCTATATATTTTTAAAAATTTCTTATTGTCATTAGTCTAACCAAACATTATTAGCTTGAAAACGCTTTATTTAACTATTTATTTTTTATTTAACCGTTTTCTTTTGTTTTTATTTAAAATTATTTTTCTGAATCGATTAATATACCCAATATAATACTTATACATATAGGATACAGATGAAAAACAGAAAAGATTGCACCAATATTCAATGTTATTCTGCATTTGTTGTAAAATAAATATTAAAATTTTAGTTGCTTCTGCCTTATGATGACATCGAGAGCGGGATTCCATGTTGGCTTTTTAAATTTTTTTTGTTTCTTTATGTTCTTCTGTATAATTTTGTTAATGTAGATTTTTATTAGCTCTAATTTTAATAATATTATCATGAATCGCTATGCGTGTCGCTTATATTTGATTAAAAAGATTGAAAAATGAAATTATATCTACCGGGGACGCGTAATTAACTAATTGCGTCAGTCTGGAATGCAATATTATTAAAACCGACTGCAAATCACATAAATGACTGCCTGTAACACCCCATAGGTTAAAAAAAAACCTGAACCTGAACACCTGAATTCAGCGAATGCACCAAATTATATCACAGCTTAGAAACAATTATTATATAAACAAAATCATAACAGTAATAAACTTATTTTTACTTTAAAATTTTTAAACTATAATTATAACCCAGCATTTGAACTTGTTTAAATAATTACACACACTCACCTAACAAAATGTTGCATTAACGTTACATGCTTGTATGAACATAAATATTGTAGCAGGCATCCACTCTTGTACTCTATGGATTTTTATTTATTTTTCCGAGTTTGATAGATGATCTCTATTTGTATGTATACTATAAAGAGGAAAATAGTTGTTTTACTTTATTGTAATTAACTTAAATCTTAAAAATGTATCTATTTTCATTTTGATTAAAATTACTTCCCATGTAGAATAGACGAGTTTTAATTTTTTTTCTTTTCCATAATTTATTTAAAAACTTGCTTCATATTTTTGCAATTATATAGATATTGTAAACAAAATTAGTGTTTTTTCTGCCCTTCCCCCGCCCTCCTCCTCTCCAACCACCAGAAAAAACAATTTCTTAAGCAATAAATTATAAAATTAAGAAAATAAACTCGTGATTATGACATTAAAATATTTAATAATATTTTTAAATAATATAAAAATATAGGAAAAGTAAGCACAAAATATTTATGATTTAAAATAAGAAATTAAAACTAAAAACAAAGTAGAAACAAGGAAAACAAAGAAAAACCGGTCAAAAATTCTTCCAATAACTATGAGTAAAATTTTTCAAGCAAGTTGATTTCAAATACCTTCTAGTATTGAAATAGCAACTATTTGTAGTACATTGAAATTTACTACAAAACGAAGATGTTATTGTGTAAACCTGGTCATATACGTACTCTAATTCAGAATTATTTGAACAAGTTTTTAAATTTTTATATTGCAGCCAATAATGCAATGAGGACATGCCTACCTTAAAATCACAATAATCAAAAATCTCAATAGTTCATCATTATAATGATTTTAATTAGTTTTTCTGTAAATCAATAACATTTTAATTCAATTATTTCGTTCGTAACAGATCAAGAGAACAGATCCTGTTAGAACACTACCACAGAACGTACATCAGCTTTGTAAATTTTATTTTTAAGGCAATAACTGCAACATTTAATAAAACCATTGGATTATGTATATATATATATATGTATTACCAGTACAATTTTAACAACATCGATTGGGCAATTTTATTGATTAATGACCTATAATTAGAAATGTTTACTTCATAATAATATTCTGTTTATAATAATTCTTCTTCATTACTTAAATGTATTACCTTAATAAAGATGCAAAAAAGGAAATTAACAAGTAAAATATAAAATATAACATCATAATAATAAGAAACAAGGGAAAAAACACACAAGTTATGGTAAAATTATTTAATTTCCGAATATTATGAAGAGTAAGATTCAATGTTATTTGATCAAATAAAACAGAAAATAGACTTGTTTTAGTATACGATTTTGATTTTTTCTCTTTTTTTGCTTATTTTCTCTTGAAATGTTAAAGATTTTAGATAATTTGAATTTAGATTTTTGGAAATGATTTCAAGAAAATAATTTTGAAGTCCAGCTACATCCATAACGAAATGTTATTTTGGAATTAGAATTTCTGACGAAACAATATTTCGAATTTCATTGTAAGCTTTTGTAAGCAGTACTTTGACGATATTGAACAAAAGCTTTCCAAAACCACAAAAAAAACTCGTTGGCTGTTTCAGGTTTTTACTCTTATAACTTAATTCTAACGTCAAATAACTTCAAATTTAAGCTGGCGCCCGAACATTGCCCTAGAACTATGTATATTAAACAAATATAATTAAAATAATTTTGTCACATATATTTTGAATTTGTTAATTCGCCGCTATAATGTCCCCATATAATTTTCTTTAGGGGTATGTTAAATCATCTTTATATTAACCAACAACCGCTAACTTAAGCTTCAAATCTTAATAATAAGCATTTGATTGATTACGTATTGCATAAATTGTACGAGAAAGTAACCTGCAATTGCAACCTGCTACTTCTACCAAACTACTCGAATCATAGTCGTGGACGGCATTTAATTGATATTTTGCTCAGAAAACTTTTGACAGTGAATAATTTTATCGATCAAATGCTTCAAAAATCTCTTTCATTATTTTTATTAAGGTCTTCATGGTCAGTGTATTTAAGAATGTATTCAAAACTATTAAATATAATTTCCATATAACTTATTATTATATAAATTTGCATAATTGGAATTGATTTATCTAGCATCTACTATCATAGTCCACTATATGCAATTTACAACAACAACAATAATAAACAAAAAAAAAGAAAATAGAATCATGTTCAATTTAATCGGGAAAAATGTTTTAATTTCCAGTAAATGTTAACCATCATCATAGCTTTAAATGAATATTGTCGGCATTTTAATAGAAATAATAAAAAAAAAAAACAAGATATGTCTGTAAAGCACATCGTTATAAAATATAGCCCATAATCAAAACGATCATGTTTTGGATATCAAAATGAATGCACATGGACACTACTTAATGATTTTTTTTTTTTGTAAGAATATATGATTACATAATTGATTTTTATACCCGTACGAACGTATGTTCGAAGGGTATACTAAATTTTTATACCCGTACGAACGTATGTTCGAAGGGTATACTAAATTTGCCTTACCGTTTGTAACGCTAAGAAATAACGGTGTTAGATATAGACTCAAGTATATGTTTTTGATCAGCGTCAAATTCTGAGTTGATTTAGCTTTGTCTGTCCGTCCGTCCGTCCGTCCGTCCGTCCGTCCGTCCGAACGATAACTCAAAAACTAATTGAGCTAAGTTCACCAAATTTTCACAAATGATCAATTGTAGTAAGTGCCAGAACCCTATTTAAATTGGACATGATCGGGGTACCGGTTCGGGTAGCTGCCATACAACTTCAAAATTTATTTGGCTATATCTCAGAAACTATAAAAGCTATGGTATTGAAATTTCACACAAACGAATATATTAGTAGGGCCAATATGCCCCATAAAAGTCGTTGAAATTACTTGGCTCCTTCTGGTACCTGCCATACAACTTCAAAAGTTATTTGGCTATATCTCAGAAACTATAAAAGCTGTGATATTGAGATTTCACACAAGTGAATATATTAGTAGGGCCGATGTGTCTGGTAAAAGTCGTTGAAATTATTTGGCTCCTTCTGGTACCTGCCATACAACTTCAAAAGTTATTTGACTATATCTCAGAAACTATAAAAGCTGTGATATTGAGATTTCACACAAGTGAGTATATTAACAGGGCCGATGTGCTTGATAAAATGCGCTAAAATTTCTTGGCTCTTTCTGGTAGCTGCCATACAACATCAATAGTAGTTTGGCACAACCAGTATTTTGAATAACACATAATACTGAAATTTTGCATAAATTAATATGGTAATACGGCAACTTAAAGTCATAGTCTGCTCCATAGTTAGTTATGGCACATTAGTTATTCGCACATAGGATAACAAATTCGTACGGGTATCACAGAGTTGACAAGGTCAACTCTATTTTTTTTCTCGTTTAATAATGCATCTTTTCGCAATTCCTTTTTGCAAAATGTAAAGTTATTAAATAAGAAATTATTTATGGAATATTTTGCATTTTGTATAAAAGGTATTTGGAAATTTCAAAAAAAAAAAAAACATGACAATTTTTGTGAATGTTAAACATGTTCGTATTTTTCGAAATAATTTTCAATCAAAATTTAATTTAAATAATGTTTTTATTAAATTGTAATGGAAAGGAGGGCTGCCACAGTACGAACATTTCAGTTCTATAATATTTTTGCTGACTACGTGTTGTATGCAAAATATCAAAATTATGAAAACCAGGAATCTAAAATGAAATGGATGAAATTTGTTTTGATATTGATGATGGTTTCCCTGGATGATTATTTTTGTAGCCGATTGTCTATTGCTTAACTTTATCTGCAGTATACCGAGAATTCTAAAATTTGACTGACTGAATTTTTTCTCACCACAATCCTCTCCATTAATCTTTTCCCATTTATACGAGGTTGACCTGTTCGCGAATGATTGTAGTCCCTGTTCCAAATAAACATCTGCTGATATTACGGAAAAATATTGAATAAGATAGTCTTAAAATTTAGGTTCGGAACAATTACAACGTCGGTTAACTAGTAACGGGCAATTGAAAAGGATGTGTTAATGGTAAATTCATTACTTATATCATAACAAATGCTCATATTTCTGACGTCCAATTGACCTGTAATCCCATCTTGTATAAAAACTCCAAGAAATTATATTTATATTGTTTTCAAAATTACGAATTAAAATTTAAAGGACAAATTCCATATGCTTAAATTTCAATTATTAATTTTTAAATTTTAATGGCTACAGTCTAGATCTAATTCATTTATTCCAAAAAAATTACACTTATATGCATACAAAACATTACATTAAACTGCATTCAATCACGTACAATTATTTCTTCTCTCATACTGGACACTATATAATAGTTAATTATAATCATTTCTTTACAATATTGTAATGATCATTTAAAGATCATTAAAATTAAATTTAAATTGAAAAATAAAAAACAAACGAAAATTAAACAATTTCAATTATAACCATAAACTAACATTTAAATAGTTTCCTTACATAGAAACAAAATAGATCTAAGTGCCTATATACACATACGTACAAAATGTAAAAGAATTACTATAATGCGATTTTAGTTTTTCTTTGCACTTATTCAGTTTTGAACCGTAAATTTTGTTAGAAAGAAGAGCATTTATTCTCATTATTTTAGTGATATTTCAATAAAATTGTCGTGAGTATTATTCTTTTTTGCTCTCATACTTATACAAAGAGATGTTTGTATACATAATAATAGGAGGTATAATATTATTCATTATAACAGAAATTTCTGTAAACATAATATTTTTTTATTATGTTGCCAGTATGTCTCCTTTAATAAAATCTATTAAATGAGACAAAAACTTGATGAACATTAAGTGGGTATACAGCCGTTTCTAATCAATAATCACCTAAACCACATAGTGTTTTTGGTGATATTTTTTCTTTTTAGCACTTTTCCAAAAATTTTTTGAAAAAAAGTGCTTATTAGTTTCACTCTGTCCGTCCGTCCGTCTGTCCGTCCGTCCGTCCGTCCGTCCGTCCGTCCGTCCGTCTGTCCGTGTGTCTGTTTACAAAACTTCTACACCCTTGAAGATAGAAAGCTGAAATTTTATATGTACATAGATCTTTACTAGAAACTTATTTCTGTAGAACAAAATTTTTACCTATCTCCTCCCCTCTAGAAGTTATACCCCCCCAAAACCCTAAAAATGGCCTTTTTTAACTATTTGTTGCAATGAAACCATAAGCATTTTTGAAATTTTGCAAACGCAGAAAAGCTGCGGCTTGCTTCCCCTAGCGCGGCATACTATATTTGAACTTTAGAAAAACAAAATGGCCGTTCAAATTTACCGTTATCTAAAGTCCCTTTTTTGCAAATTTTTGATGTCGTTTTTTTTCCAAACTACAGCCTGTAGAAGCTTGAAATTTTAGGAGCTTTTAGACATTATCAAATAGTTCATTTCGCTAGAAGAAAATTTTTTTCCATCTCCACCCCCTCTCAAGTTATCGCCTCTTGAAATTTGTAAAATTTGAATTTTTGACACCTTATATTTCCGAAACCGCAAGCTTTTTCAAACTTCTATTAACGCAAAAAGTTAACGGTAAATTCCATGAAATTAAAAAATATAATTATTTTTCTTAACTCGCAAAATTAAACCTTAAAATCGAGCATTATGTTAACCCCACTTTATATTAATTTTTGCTTTATTTCAAAGACTGCATAAATCATTCATCCTAAATATATGCAACCCTAGAAATAGTTTTGTATATGAATGAAAATAATTTTAATAGTGTGATAGGTACATAGACTACATAGACTGTATTTAAAAGCAAAATTTTCATTTGTTGAAGGGAAAAGTGCTACAATACAAACCATTGGTTTGACCCAACTTTATTTTTTTTAAATGTGAAAATTGCAATAATATTTCGTGGGCTCTTATTTTTATATACATAGTTAAATCTTTAAATTTTAGCTTAACTTCCTCGCATATTATTAAATTCTATTCATTTCAAATACCATTACCCAAATACAGTCAACAAATTATCACATCTTACAGTAAAAATTCATAGCAGACTAAACTTAAGTGAACTGAAATTTTCTCATGTCAAATACCATTAAAGAATGATACAAAAATTTAAAATAAAAAACTTTAAATAAATTTTGAAAGTAAAAATACAAAAAAAAAAAAAATCAAAAAATAATGATAAAATAAAAAAAAAAATTCAAATTGTTTCTTCACAAATTTGGTCGTAATTCGTGCCTATAATGAATTGCCTGATGACAGGCAAACAACAAACTATATAAAACATTTAAATGAGAAAACTTATATTGAGGAAAACACATTAGTGCTATTTCAAATGAAAATCAAATGTATGTGTACATCTGCAACAGAAAAGGAAAAATTTATTATGTGATCGCTGATGAGCTGAAGGTATTTAAGATTTTCAAGTAAATTTATAGAAGATCATGAAATTTGTGATGATTTTCTATGGAAAATTATACAATAGTGAGAGTATGCTTCCTTCTTAGGATAGCCGGGCTGCGATCGTAGCGCTGAACTCGTTTTTAGTATCCTTCGCGGCAGTATGGTTCTGTCTTGAGAAGCTCAATGAGTTGGGCAGATGCAACTGGGTCACACTGTGTTGGGTGCCGGGCCATGTAGGCGTGGAAGGAAATGAGGCCGCTGATGCGCTTGCAAGGAAGAGGGCAAACACACGTCTTCTTGGGCCGGAGCCCTTCGGCGGAATCGGACCACATACTATTCGTTGGGAATTAAGGAAGGAATCAGATAGAAGGCGGTCACAGCGCTGGAGAAGTCTTCCGGGGCTGCGGCAAGCCAAGGAGCTCCTGCGAGATTATGACCAGAAGTGTTTTAAGAAAATTATAAGGATGGGAAAGAACCAGATGAGAGCCTTCACCGGCATTTTGACGGGTCACTGCAGGCTTAGTGGACACCTCAGTCAGCTGGGCCTGGAAAATGGGGATACTTGCAGATTCTGTGGGGAGTATGAAGAGACCTCAGTGCACCTTCTGGGAGAAGGTGCTCAGGGGCTTTGCTCTAACGCCGGCGGAGTTACGGTCTTCCGGTCGTCACAAGTTGCTTGAGTTCATAAGGAGGGTGGGTCTCGAGCGTGTGTTGTTGGGCATGCCCCACACTCAGATGGGGGCGTACAATAGATCCTTATACTTGGTCGCGGTGCACTGTTGCCCCTGTTGTACACATCTACAATGCTTTCTTCTTATACACAAATTTCATATTCGAATACATTACGTCGAATGACATTAACTCATTTATTGAGTTCGTATTATCTTTACCATTGTCATCAAGATTTTCTTCTGCATCTATTATCATAAATGATTCATTGTGCCCTGACGTACAAAATGAGCAAATCCATCGTGTCATACCATTTTTAGTTTCTTCGAATTTTGATTCTTGTGTATCAACACACTTGATATGGTAGGAAACCACTGCAATTCACAAAACGAAACTTTCCTGCAAATTTTTTTTACATTTAGTGCATTATTGGATTATTTTGCATCAAATAAGAATTATAGCAATCACTACCATAGAAGATACCAACGTTTATTTTTTATTAAAATTTTTGAAAATTAATATTTTCACTAATTAAACCCCCAGATTAATTTAAAGTCAATTAGTCGGTATTAGAAGATAGTCCTCTATCTTAAATAAATGATGTAAACATAATGTTTTCCTATGACCTTGTTCCTCCTATGAGTTTTTTACTTGAAAAGATAACAGAATTTTTAATGTTAATCAAATTTTAACATTGTTAATGGTAAAAATGGCAATGCTAACATTTAAACTACCCACTCCTGATCATCTTACACTAGATTTTTCATTGGAAATTTTATTCTCGAATACATTGGATGCCGACATTCCTGTAAAACAACAAAAAAAAAATATTACATAATAATATTAAATCATTAAAATGTCAAAGACAAAATGTAAGCGGCAGAAAATCAAATAAAAAAAAATGTTATATTTTATGAATAATAAAAAAAAAATATTCACATGAGGTCAGTATTTTGTCATGACACATTCAATCTCTCTTCAAAATAAAAAAAAAATGCATAAATAATAATAGTAGTGACTATAGTGTTGATCCCTTAAAATAATTTTAAACAAAATATTCATATATCGTTTTCACCTTTTACCGTTTCTTTTAATACTATTGCGTTTTTGCCCTTTTGATGTTGCAAATTATATAAGAGTAGAATAAAAAAAAAATTTAAAGTATATTTTTCCTTATTCTTGAGTTGTTTTGTGCTACCTTGGAAAAGCAATTGGTCGGTAATCATAACAATAAAATGGGGAAAAATGAAAATATTTTTGTTCTTCTGATATTCCTAATATTGCTTCTTCTTATTTCACTTCATCATTTTACTGTATAACATTACAAATCATCATAATCATGAAAAGAACCAGCAGCAATAGCAAATTAAATTCTTTATAGCTACTTTAGAATTACCTTTAAAAAATATATTTGTATGTACGCGATGATCTTAAAGAAAATATTATTGCAAAAAACTCAGTAATTGAACCAACTATTTTTTAAAATTTTCATACAAAAACATATTGAAATTGCACATGAGCCTCTATGTACATCTATTTCATTATATATAGAGACTGCCAGTCATATACCATTATATTATTTTGTCTTAAATTATTATCTTCAAGGTGCAATAAATTTACCAGCAGCATTACAACACGAGTACATTTAATAAAATAATAAAAAAGATTAAAAAAAAAATAAAATCTTTACTCTTCTTAACATATAAAATTATAATTATATTAAATTGTACAATAAGCCTTTGAATATTATTTTCTATACATATAGTATAGGCAAGTATATTGGATGACCCTGGACGTTTTCGTCGTCCATTTATAGGTTGAAACACTTAAAGTTAGTTTCAAAAAAAAAAAAAAAATAATTTTATAATTTTTAAACAAAAAAAAAAATAATTTTTTTCTCTGAATTATAAGAAGAATATGAAAAAATTCATTTTTAAAGTTATATAATGAGCGGGCTGACGGGCTGGCCAGATGTGGGTCGGCATTGGACGGCTCCAGGGCCGAGCGAGTTCTTGTCCCTATAAACACCATCAAAACTGATATATACCGCTTCCAAGTGGCATGTGCGGACCGCAGGTGGAGGGGCCTGAGCACATGTGCAACGGCTAGGAAGACGTGGCCGAAATACGACCATAAGAAATCAATGAGCCTCCTGGCGATGCCTCGACCGGACATAGCTAAGTTAGTGGCTGTGTACACGGGGCATTGGCCTGTGGGGGATCATGCAGCTAGGCTGGGAATTCCCTTTAATACGTCATGCCGCAGTTGTCGGGAGATAGACAAAAAAAAGACGCTTTTTCACTATCTCTGCGAGTGTCCGGCTCTTCAAAGGGCCAGGTTGTTGTCATTTGGGGAAACGGACATAATGGAACTGGGGAACATTTCTAATAAAAGTATCGGGGACGTAAATAAGTTCCTTAAAAGAACGGGGTGGCTCTGATCGCTGGCCCTGGACCAACGTACTTTGACAACCGGGTTTCACGAGGCGGTGGTAGCAAAACGGCACGTCAGTGCTAATTGGGGTGTTGGCCAGTCGGGTCGCACCGGCCACTCTAACCAACCAACCAACCAACCATATAATGAAAATACTAAATATCGTCATGACACTTACATAGAAGTAAGTAATAAGTATAATATTGGCATTATATAATATGAACAATCAAACAGCGTTCATTCTTAATCGGCAATAATGTAACTAATAATTTTAAAAAATTTTTACATTTTCATTCTTAACTTTTATATTGATTGTATTGTAGCACAGAACTGTCCAACCAAAATTTGCTGTCGGATACGATATTGCTGATTTCAACATGAAATTACGAAATCTATAGCCATAATGAAAAACTTCAGGATTTATTCTGAAAATAATAAAATTAATATAAAATTCAGATTAAACTTTCAATCTAGCAATTCCTCGTAGCGTATATTCACTTTGCAACAATGGAGGCCTTACGACCTTCTCGGGAAGAATGCGATTTGACGGCCTTACATTTCTCAATGTCCTGTTTTCTCACAACGTAATCGCGTCTTCTTCTCAGCTATTTTAAAATTTATTGTACTTTCTTGATAAGAACTGGGAGTTTCTGTCACTTCATAGTCGTTTCCCAAATAAATTGACCTGGAACAGCCAAAAAATCCACTCATAAATGTTGTAGCTGTATGACCAATATGACCTGCACTGGATGTCGTGAATATAGTAAATCAAGTTTCTGAAGATTATTGCCGACTGCCCAAACATTACTACGCGTTTGTACGAACCGAAGTTTTTATCTCCTCTTTGGAAGAAATTAATTTCCGTTCTTCTGCCCTTATATTTAGTAGAGGAATTTGGAAGTGCAAACAAATTTTAAGTGTTTTGAAGCTCTGAAAAAATCTAATGAAAACAAAACATTAAAAAGTTTTATTATATGAAAAACGTGACTATGATGGACTTATGACTGGACTAAAATCAAGTTATATAATTTTGTGTTTTTTTTTTTTTTTGAAAATATCAAAACTCAATCTTAACAACAATAATATTTCTAAATTATAAGTGGGTACATAACCCTCTAGATGTATAGTTTTATAAGAAATCTAATGATTATTTCGTTCTATGTTATAGAAGAAAAACATCTTTTTAATTGGTTCCTCGGAAGATGTGCCAACATAAACTAATAATATTCCATATTTTATCTTTATAATTTAGCATTAGAAATTTTCTATAGAAAATTTGCAAATATTGGAAAATAAAGTTGGAGCTTGTTTTTTTATTGCAATGCATTAAGGCAAAATTACCTTAAAATTACCCTAAGATTATGAGTGGTCAAGAGATAATTGTTTAAAAATATTTGCAATTTAATTCAGAAAATATTCAATATTTTTAATTGTGAATCATTAAAGTCATTTGGTATATAAAAATTTTTGAAAGTTCACTTAAATATTTAATTTTGAACTTTTTAAAAGGTCAAATATAATTTGTAGTTAAAATATTGCACTTCAAAAATAAGAATTGCAAAATCGATATTGAAGGTTGAGTTTTAAAATTTAATGCAATTATAAAACTCAAACCGAAAGTGATTGCAATCGTTCACATCGTAAATGATTATTCGACGTCTGCAAATCAATGACAATTTTATAATAAATCACTTTATAAGAAGGGTTTGGCAATAACTGGTTTTATTACTCAATTTGAATTTGAATAGGAAATTGTAATTGGTTCTTACTTAAAATATAAGCACTGGCAGCAATTTAAATCTGACCAGAAACTTGTAATTGGCTCTTACTTATATACCGTTACCCCATTAAATGAAGATTGCCAACCATTGTTGTGCACCTATACACTATGTAATATGCAACTATTCTTCACAAATTGAGATAAATCTAATTTTTCTTTTGTTTGCACCTGTAATTAATATGTCACATTTTCAGATTATAAATTCGAAAAACAAATAAGGTTACCTACTGTATTTAAATATTTTTACTCCCACAATATAAAGACAAAATAATAAGAAATAATAATGACATTTCAGTAATTCTTATAGAAGAAGATTTATGGCCGCAAATAATAATAAAATGAACAATTATTATTGAATTAATATTCGCATTAACTGCAGTATTTTTATAATGCGAAATAAATTTCAATCCTTCTTTTAAAGCTTCTCGAAAAGAAAACTCAATTACTAAAAATTTTAAATACAAATTTTCTCTTTAGTAATAATATTTACTCTTTTAAGTTATAAATTATCACTAGGTAAATGGTAAAGATCAATTTATGACTATTTTGGGATAATAATTTAAATTTTACGAAATATTTTTTTTTTTTTATTAAATTTTCACTCTATAAAATAAACGTAATCATTAACGAAAAAAACAAAAAAACAAAATTTTTTGTGTATTTTCTACTGACAATCTACTGCTTTTTTGCCCCATGTTACATTTTAGTTTTTTTTAAATAATACGCGATTTACAGGTTTTCGTTCACAATATTCTCGAATTAAGGATCAGGTTTTTTAATATATTACTCCATTTCGGAGATAGCTATAAAATTTTCTTCTATATTTAATATTTTTTCTTGCTAACACGAGATTTTGTTGTATCGAACATATTTTCTAATAATTTATCACAAAATTTTTGGTCATACATACTTTTTTGTTTCTTGTACTTAGAAATTAATTAGCTCATTTTATAGTTTCCAGAGCTAAATTGCACCATGTACTAATATAACACATACTACTTTCGAAATCAGTTCTAGTTCGTTCCCATATTGCCTGCCCTTTGTTAATATATACATAGTTATCAAATTTGTCGGAAAAAAATGAGTATGGCACAATTTTACACTAGTCCTTGTATTATTTTTTAATGTTTTAACACAGATTCTAATTCTTATCCAATATTTTGATGATCGAATAGAAAACAACACTTTTTGAACTTTAGAAAAATTCTATATCACCCGATTTTTCGTATATCAACCCAAATTTTAAAATTTTTTTCTCGAAAACTATATGTTTTAGGATATAGAACAAATTAGTACTGCAACGTATGCTATATACCAGCAGTATTACACCATTGCAACCATTTCATTTATTACTCTCATTATTACTACTATGTATTAATCTCTCATTATGTGTGTGTGTGTGTATTAAATTATCGAATAAATATAAAGTAAATAAAAGAATCGATTTAAAATAAAATAGTTAAAATCGATTAAGTAAAACTTTTTATTCTTATTATTATTTTTTTTTTCTTGTGATTATTTCTTTAAGGAAACAAAATAATTGAAATAGGGCGCCTATACAAATGACAATCAAATTAGAGCTATTAGACCTAATCAGTTTCACAATGTTGTTTTTTTTTTTAACAAAAAAAAAAAATATGGCAAAGAAAAATTGTATCGAATTATATGAATAGTGAAACAATAATCGCGAATTTAATATACAAACGATTTGGTGTCTAAAAAAAAAAAAAAAACAAGTAAAAACGTTTCAGTCGGTATAAACCGATTGAATTATACCCTGCACCTTTCGTTGTTGTATAGCAATTACTCAAACCTGTGAAACCATTCTATAGAAACTTTACGGATATGTTTGACCTATAACAGACACACAACTGCCAAGTTTCATGAATCTGACTTTATTATTTTTCCAAATATTTAAAATTAGCTTTTGGAGTTGTATGGCAGGTACCCCAACCTGTCAAGCAATTCCACTAAAACTTCAGAAATATATCTGACCTATAATTGGACACATGACTGTCAAGTTTCATGAATCTGACTTTATTATTTTGCCGAATATAAAAAATTTGCGTTTGGAGTTGTATGGCAGCCACCCGAACCGGTGCAGCTATCTCATTAAAATTTTTAGAGCATATGTAGAATATAATTGGACACATGTATACAAAATTTTATATTTGTACCTTTATTAGTTTTTGAAATATTTAAAATAAACTATTTGAGTTGTATGGCAGCTACCCGAACCTGTCAAGCAATTTCACTAAAACTTCGCAAATATATCTGATCTATAATTGGACACACAACTGCTAAGTTTCATGAATCTAACTTTTTTATTTTTCCAAATATTTAAAATAAGCTTTTGGACTTGTATGGGAGCTTCTCGAACCTACCAAGCAATTCCACCAAAACTTCAGAAATATCTTTGACCTATAATTGGACACACGATTGCCAAGTTTTATGAATCTGACTTTATTATTTTTCCAAATATTTAAAATAAGCTTTTGGGCTTGTATGGGAGCCACTCGAACCTGTCAAGGGATTCCACCAAAACTTCAGAAATATCTTTGACCTATAATTGGACACACAACTGCCAAGTTTCATGAATCTGACTTGATTATTCTTCCAAATATTTAAAATTAGCTTCTGGAATTGTATGGCAGGTACCCGAACCTGTAGAGCAATTCCACTAAAACTTCAGAAATATATCTGACCTATAATTGGACACATGACTGCCAAGTTTCATGAATCTGACTTTATTATTTTGCCGAATATAAAAAATTTGCTTTTGGAGTTGTATGGCAGGTACCCCAACCTGTCAAGCAATTCCACTAAAACTTCAGAAATATATCTGACCTATAATTGGACACATGACTGCCAAGTTTCATGAATCTGACTTTATTATTTTGCCGAATATAAGAAATTTGCTTTTGGAGTTGTATGGCAGCCACCCGAACCGGTGCAGCTATATTATTAAAATTTTTAGAGCATATGTAGAATATAATTGGACACATGTATACAAAATTTTATATTTGTACCTTTATTAGTTTTTGAAATATTTAAAATAAACTCTTTGAGTTGTATGGCAGCTACCCGAACCCGTTGTCCGAATTAGTCCAATAACAATAGGGTTTGTCCTTGGCACAAAAGAAACAACTTGTGAAAGTTTGGTGTCGATTGCATTATTCGTTTTTGAGTTATCGTGCGATCGGACGGACGGACGGACGGACGGACGGACGGACGGACGGACGGACAGACGGACATGTCTAAATCGACGCAGAATTTTACGCTGAGCAAGAATATATATATATGTCCATACCGCAGATGACTCCTTCAAGTAGTTACAAACTCCATACCAAAGTTAATATACCCTTCACGAAGTGCAGGGTATAATAAAACAAAAACATTTTTACCTATAATTGGAGTTCATATCTCTTGTAATTTTTAACTTACTAGTTTTGTGTTTTTATGCCTCTTTTACTATGAAACAGCGGGAGGAGCGGAGCAAACAACATAAAATTGATTGTAAATTATATTGAAAACACCTAACTTCGTTACACATTTTTGTTTTTTGTTTTTTGTTTTTTAACAAAATAATAAGAATGAATTTTAAATAAGAGCCGCTATAATTCTGTGATTACAAGGAAGAACTGCTTTGAAAGTAAACCCACAATAAATTGAGTGTAGTAACACAATATTATATTCTTAATATGTAATTCGAGTTCGAATACCTTATTGTTCTCTCTATCCATAATTCTGCCCTGAAGTCGCTTAATATACATCAGTTATGGCTCCAAAGTGTATGCAAGCAATTATTTTCAATAATTAAAATTTTAAATTTCATTTGGTTTGGGACAGAATTTTACAAGTATTACTTTAGTAAATTTCTCATGAAGACCATCGAAATTTTTATGGTACTTATTTCACATTACACACCACCATATACATATATAATTGCATTAAGAAGAGATACATATTATATAGAAAATTGCAAAGGAACATCTTCCTTGCTCTTAATCTTCATTTATCTCCTTATGTACAGACTTATATGTACATTCGAGTACAGTGTTAGTTTATATTTAGAAGTCCAAAATAATTCCCATAATAAAAGTTTCGCATACGTGACATAGAATAAGAAATTGAATTAACAAAAAATTTAAGAATATTAAAACGATTTTCTATTGATATTGCCTTCATTTATTTTTTGTATTTAATAATATGATCACGATCATATCACTTAAGAAGAAAAATTACGTCCAAAATGATTAAATATATAATTTAATATATTGTTAGAGATTGTTTACAATGTGCGGCGATTTCTGCACCTTTTATATATAAATGATCTTTTTTACATATAATGAACTTTGCTTAATAATAATTTCTTTTAATATAAATTTTAAATGCCTAATTGATTTTCACATTTTAACCGTTTCGACCCGGCTGGTACACATATGTAAGAGTCTAAGATCCCTAAAAGTTAAAAATGGTATTGTATTTGATTATTTGTCATACCATTTCGTTTAAACATAATTAGGGAAATCAAATTTTAACGCGACTGTTTTCAAAGCAGGCAGTTTATTTTATATGAGGGTAATATCCCCATATTAGAATAGATGTGAAACATCTGCTAATTACACTATTCGAAAGCCGAGTCCGAAGGGTTAAGCTAAGCAATTGTTAGTGACACATTGTATTTCGATGTAAACTGAATCGAATTCATGTATTTCGAATATGCTTAAATTGATATTGTTAATTTGTACAAAAGGTTCCAGAACAAGCCGAGCTGTTTTACTAAACAATTTAGTATAATTGCGATTTCTAGAAGATACACCAGTTTTTTTCCACCGAAAAAATTATTCCGCAAGTATTCAAAACATAACAGATCTTGTTATCTACTGCTTGTATTGCAGATACGTTGTAAAATTAACGGTTTTTGTCCAAAAATTTGTTCAATTCTTGTAGTTTTTAAGTAAAAAATCTAATGGAATTTCAAATTTTAATACTTTACACTTTTAAAAGGCTTTTCAAAGACTTAATCCTATTCAAATTCTTCACTATAATTGCACGAAATGAAAAGTAAAAATTGGAACAACAATAGCTCACAAGAAGTGTAGCAACAATGTGAATTTAATACCCTGTACTTTACCCCAATTTTCAGAATTATGTAGAAATAAACGGATCCCCTAAATCGCTGATAAAAAAGTGAATTTTTAATAAATACTAGGAGGACATATTTTCCAAACACATAGGTTCCATCTTCTCGAACAAATTAAGATTATTTAGTGACAAATAAGAATTTAATTTTTAATTCCAGATAATCCAAGTAAAGCGCTTCAAGTATTACAATTTCCAGGCCTAATTGCAACAACTACTCATTCAACTATGTATTACAAATATCACAATATTGGAATTCTCCAGTTTTGAAGTAAGTAGTCAATTCCACCGGCTGTAATTTTGTTACAAACTATTCAAGTACATGTAGGAATACGCGGCTATTATGTTTTGCTCAATTTTCACATAGACTTTATAACTTTTGCAAATTTGTTAAAAGAGCAGCAAAAAAAGCACTTCTTTATGCATAATCCGAGACCATGGTACAATAAAAATACACAAATATTTTTTTCATGTTAGAAAAACAAAAAAAGAGAACCACGGACACAAAAAAATTACCAAATTGAAATAGTAGTAACGCGAATATTTTAACCAAAATGTTGACGACTTATTCTATTTAAGGCATTTCAGTTGTTTTTATCGTTTTATATTGTTTTCCTTGTTATTTTTCATACTATGTTGGTACACGATTAATTTTATAACACCAAACAGTAGCACAGTTAATTTTCTAACTTTAAGCAATTTACAACTAAATAGCATAAGCATAAGAAAAAACACTATTGAATTAGAAACAAGAGGAACCTGAGGCTTTCTATTTTTAAATTCTATAATGTTAATCTTCAATAATAGTGGTCTTTAAAATTCAAGATTTAACTAAGTATACTAAGGTCTTTTTTTCCAGAATTATAAATCTAAAACTCTATTTTTGGTTTTTTTTTTTTAATTTTGACCATCTAACCGTGTTGCCACTTCTATAGACAAAATAGTTTTTGAAATTGAATAAAAAATTAAGAAAATCTAAGGACAAACAAAAAACAGTCACACAAATTTTAATCGTGCTAAAATATTGTGCATAAAGCAAAGTAAAATGCATTTTAAAAATTGAAAACGAAAAAAAAAATTCTTTATCTCTACTACACTTTTTTTGTTGCTTTCTTGATTTCTTTATTATTCTGCATATTTGGAGCAATGTCAAATAAATGTTAGGTATGTACAATTTTTCCTATATACTCGTATTATAATAAAACAATGATGTACAAACTTTAAAAATAGTCGCCAGTACAGTTATTCGAAAATTATCTAGAAAAAATTAAAGCAACAATTTTGTGTGATCACTTCTCACTAATAGACCGCTCGATCACCATGAAACGATGAGAAGTTGTTTAGAACTGTAAGGCGATGGTTTTAAAAAACATGCCGGTTCGATTCAGTAATACGGTAAATACATGCCGGTAAGATACAGTGAATTTTTCGAGCGTTTTCTTGCCCTTATACTTAAATTTTAAGCCCATACTTAAATTGGAAGTCGTCAAATGTGATAACACAGCGATGTTGATGGAATCATCTCACCGACAAGACTTACAATATTTTTTTTCGGAGAGAATTTTCGAAATTAACCCATAAGAGGCAACAGACTCCGAAAAACGATTCCGAAAATATTTATTAGGAGGCCACTTGTGATCAGGAGACCATAAGGTCTCCGAAAAGCTTAAACATTAAATAATGATGTGGGGTACCAATATGGAGATAATAAATCAAACAACGTAAATTTACTCGGTTTCCGAAATTTTTTCCGAATTTTCTTGCCTTAAATTTCGGTTTAATCTAATAAAATTCGAAAAAAAGTTTGAAAATCTTTTATAATTTTTGTATTTTTTACTCTTTTTATTTTCAACATCTCTGGAGTCAATTGTTGGGTTATAGAAAAAAACATGAATACAGAAGGTGTTTATGGAAAACAAATGCTGCCTCTGAATAATTGCATTTTGGGACAAAGAGTTGTTGTTAGTGTTGTTCGATTTGATTCTTGTTTCTACTTCTTGTTTTTTTTTTCTTCTTGTGGTTTTCCTGTAAAACATTATGTATATGAATGTGTGATAAATAAATGTACATTTAATTTGCATGAAAAATATTTTTTGTACATTTAAACATTGGTATGTACGATAAACACCACAATATAAAGGTGATTATGACCATTTCGAAAACAAAATTATTTTTGTTACGAATATAGAATCAAGTTATGCATACACACAAACCTACAATATGAGAATTAATGCATATATGAGGATGCAATTTGTATTTCGTAAATATTGTGAAGAAAAAAAAAATTCATGAGGTGGATATGAGAAATTTTTGAATATTTGAGGGTGTTTATTTGTAGATATGCATAATTTAATTATATGTGAAGAAGATGTATATGAGGATAGAAAGAGAGACTACTCTAACCAATTGAATTTAATGTGGTTACGAATTGAAAATGATTATCAGGACTTTCTACTCGTATAAGCAATGGCAATCTCACCTAATACCAAAATAATCCCATCTAGTGCAATAATTAGGACGTCTATTTCCGACTTAAATAGCTAATTTTTTTTTGTATTCTCCAAATTTCTTTCATTAATATTTAATAATGAACAAAAGTGCACCGCTGTATAAACAAAATCTCCATGATACCATCATATTTATAATAGTACTAAACTAATATTACAATAAATCATCAATAATCTGAAGGATATAATATAGACCACCTTCGATTATACTGAACGATAGATTTTAAGAAAACAAAAATTCTCTTCATGGCCACTCTTAACATTTTTTGAATCCTTAATTTAAATGCACAAAATTTTTAATAAAAAAAATCAACGTTTATGTTTTCTCTCTCTCAAAAATAAAAGGTATTTTTCATGAAACATGTAAAACATGAGTCCACAAGGATTATTTTAATAAATTCTTCTTAAGTTCTTGTTATACTTTTTTTTTTTGCACACCATATACACAATATTTGGAACCGCAAATTAAATTTTTCAATAAAAATCATAAAAATAACCTTATACCTAAGATGAAAACAAATTTTTTTTCTCATATTATTGCAAATTCAGACAAAAGGTCTACCATTGAATATTCACATCTAATTTTCTATTTAAAAGTCTGTTTCTGACTCTTTCTATCATTCCGTATACAGACACAAATACAAATGAATTCGGACATATTCAATGAAGGATGCAACAATTATGAAAAAAAAATTAAATACAAAAAACTTAAGGGTATATATGCCTAAATGAGCAACCACACACAAGGATATTACAAGGATGTTTTGGTTAAATCTTATTTTATGTATAGTTTTATTTTATTTAATATTTTTTTGCTCTCTTTGTTATTGCTTTGGTCCGTTTAAATCGTCTTATTGTATTCACACACAATTTCATTTACGAAATAGAATCCTTAAGGATTAAAATTAACATGCATCAAAGAATTATTACATGGATTCGTTTTTTATATTAATTTTGTTGATTTTAGTTTCCTTTAATGCTGCATTTTTTTTTTTTGCAAGTTAATCCAGTCAATCAAATTGTTAGACATGATTTTTGACCATAGGATATAAAACTATGCAAAAAAAAAAAACAAAATAAAAAAAATATGTTTAATTTATTTTAAGGATTATGTAACAGAGAATTTTAACATTTTTTTTACTTATTGTGTTATTTTTTTTAAAGAAAATTGAAATTGGCATCAATACCTACAATAAATCCTAGAAATTTTGAAACACACATAAAGACATAAGCAGAATTCAGTTGTTTTTTAAGAAATTCCAGTCATTTGTACATAATAAGAGAAAGCAAGTTTTTTATAGCATTGTGGATCGATTCTCACAATTGGATCTCCTCATTAAATTTTATGCAATATGAGATTGCTTGCCATATTTATTCTAAATCAGGCGATATTATGGTTTTTTATGAGTATATTTTGGTATCCACAATGGATTTTGCCGGAACGAAACTTCTTCAGACGCAAACAACAACACAGTGCGGGAACAATATAAAGAAATTTGCAAAGAAGTTAAAAAAGCAACTAAAAATGCAACTAAAAAGATGGTACTTTAATAATATAGCCAGACAAGTATAGGCGGCAACAAAACAACACAACATTAAATAATTATGTAAGAAAATAAGGTTACTTAAAGTCGGCGGAGTTGAGGTCTTCCAAGCCTCACAAGTTACTTGTGTTCATTAGGAGGATGGGCATGCCGTGCAACACAAACTCGATTTATTGCGCACCCGCCAAGAGGTGCACTGTTGCCCCCACTATACAAATCTGCAAATCTACAAGATTATTTTTATAAAACAATATGGGGTGCTAGACAAGGATTTTCATTTTATCAGTCCTGTTCAACAACTAAGAAAAACAAACTAAGGAATGGAATTAACTGAAGGACCTAATTAAGCATACTGATTGATCTGGAAAGCTACAGATATTGTATGCCGACACATATAGGTCTACACATAAAGACTATGCCAAATACACGGTCAGCCTATGTAAGTCCAATTCTGTTTCCAAAATATGCTTACTAAAAGAAGTGCTACCTAAAATGATCGAATAAAATTTTATTTTATTATACCATTTTTGAAATTACTTCCGGCAAATAAAACTTACCTTGCCTATACCATACTTTTATTTATAATCATCTAAATTTAATTTCTTAAATTCCACGTCTGGTCACATCATCGCGAACCTCTAATATTAAATGATCACGAAAATGTTGTTTCTTCCTTATTATTTCTATTTTTTTTTTTGATTTTCGTTTTTAACGTCATGATATAGAAATATTGTCATCATTCAAAGTTCAATTTTTATATTTTCCTATATAATATAATCTCGTATTCCTTAGAATCACAAGAAACAAACCAAATCATTGATATCTTATTTTTTATTGAAAATGTTAAAGTGAACATCACAGTTTGTTACTAAAACCAAAATTAAACCACTAACTATATAGAGACTGCAATTCTATAAAGCTAAAACTTGATTCTAATCATTATGAGAAAAAGTGTCCACGAAATTTTCCCTTCAATAAAAGATTTTTAATAAACATTTCAAAAATGTTGAAAGAACAACAATGATAATGTGATGAAGAACAATAGTAGAACCGAAGCAGCAACAGCAGCCAAAATAATATCGTATACCAATAGAACTATATATAGAGAAACCCTTTTCATTCCCTTTGCAAATCAAAGTTTGCACTTACATTTGAATCAAACAAATGTGAATCAAACGAAATAAATAATGTGATTAGAAGAGTAGGTGCATTAAGAAAATCCAAAAAAAACTACAAGAAAAGGGACGAACATAGTAAAAGCAACAAAGTATAAAGAAAAAGAAATTTACGTTCTTTAAAATCTCATATAAAAATTAAATGAACTTTAATGCTTTCCTCCTCTAGATAGACGAAGAAAGTAAAAAATAAAAAAAAAATACCACGTCCTTCTTCGTTAACGTTTTCTGATTAGAAAAGATGTCATTGCCGTGACCAAATTTTATGATGGTTACTACAACTTGAAAAAAAAAATAATTTTTTTTTTCTTACAATTATTTCCTAAATTCAGTATCCATCTATATTGCATCATATACACACAATCATATATACCTATTTATGTAGGTGAACATTCTTAGGAAAGGAATAATGATGATAACAATAAGGAATTGTCAGGGATTTAACCAAAAACGAGAAAAAAAATAGAGTTGACCTTGTCAACTCTGTGATACCCGTACGAATTTGTTATCCTATGTGCGAATAACTAATGTGCCATAACTAACTATGGGGCAGACTATGACTTTAAGTTGCCGTATTACCATATTAATTTATGCAAAATTTCAGTACTATGTGTTATTCAAAATACTGGTTGTGCCAAACTACTATTGATGTTGTATGGCAGCTACCAGAAAGAGCCAAGAAATTTTAGCGAATTTTATCAAGCACATCGGCCCTACTAATATACTCACTTGTGTGACATCTCAATATCACAGCTTTTATAGTTTCTGAGATATAGTCAAATAACTTTTGAAGTTGTATGGCAGGTACCAGAAGGAGCCAAGTAATTTCAACGACTTTTGTGAGACACATTGGCCCTACTAATATATTCGTGTGTGTGAAATTTCAATACCATAGCTTTAATAGTTTCTGAAATATAGTCACATAACTTTTGAAGTTGTATGGCAGGTACCAGAAGGAGCCAAATAATTTCAACGACTTTTACCAGACACATTGGCCCTACTAATATATTCACTTGTGTGAAATCTCAATGTCACAGCTTTTATAGTTTCTGAGATATAGCCAAATAACTTTTGTAGTTGTATAGCAGGTACCAGAAGGGGCCAAGTAATTTCAACGACTTTTATGGGACATATTGGCCCTACTAATATATTCGTTTGTGTGAAATTTCAATACCATAACTTTTATAGTTTCTGAGATATAGCCAAATAAATTTTGAAGTTGTATGGCAGCTACCCGAACCGGTACCCCGATCATGTCCAATTTAAATAGGGTTCTGGCACTTACTACAATAAATCATTTGTGAAAATTTGGTGAACTTAGCTCAATTAGTTTTTGAGTTATCGTTCGGACGGACGGACGGACAGACAAAGCTAAATCAACTCAGAATTTGACGCTGATCAAAAACATACACTTGAGTCTATATCTAACACCGTTATTTCTTAGCGTTACAAACGGTAAGGCAAATTTAGTATACCCTTCGAACATACGTTCGTACGGATATAAAAAAGCTATAAAGAAAAACAAAACTATTCTTATGTGACAAAAATCTATTTCCTCTTTAGTTTTACAATGCTCAATAGTAATGAGCATTGAGTACATGTTGAGCAAATAGACAAAATAAAAAAATTCATTAAGAATATTTGAAATTTCTCAAATATTAAATTGAGTTATCGGGTATAGTAATCGATAGATGCTCTGCATTTAATTTCTGAATTGAAAATGTAGTCCTGCAGAGCTGTAAAATACGCTTTTTAGAGTACTATTGTATTCTTTTGTCTTATATAACTTTGAGGTGTTAATGCAGATCACCATCAGATCTCGAGTTAAAATAAAATCTCGTGTGCTAGTTTCCTAAGACTTGCGTCATTGCGTCAGTTCATCAAAACAAATTTCTTCATCTTATGGAAGAACCCGTCTTCGTGTTCAATAGCCTCTTTTAAAATGTCATCTAATTTAATTGCGCACGTCACCCCAATCGAGATTATCTTCACTCTTTCTAAAGCCATTCCAACGTGAATATTTTAGCTATTTGCTTATTTTACTTAAAAAAAAATCTCACATTATTTTCAAAGAATTTATGCTTTTTTTTGTACATCCTATACTTCTCTGCTACACTAGATTACAAAAAAAAAAAAAATTTGCACTTTTTCACAATAAAAATAAAATACAGGCAATGGAAAAAAAACCATAGAAGTCCAAAAAAAAAATTTATAATTTAACTTTAAATATTAAATTCGAAATCAAATGAAGAATTACATATAAAATCTACTTATTCTACACTATGACACTCTGTTAAAATATTTATGGTGAAACACTAACTTTGATATCTTTTGGCTATGAGGAAACTATGATAAATAGGCAAAACGGTGGCTCTACTACCAGTACCAGTATAGAGAAGAGAGAATTTCGTGCAACTGTCGACATTTTATATGTACTAAAGAAATACAATTTTCCGATCTTACTGCATACGATAAAAGAGGTATTGTTTTCACATAAAATTTTTTTTTCAAGAAAATTTCCGTTAGTTTGCTGTTTGAGGGCTCCTGTATCTCACATTCGGCTAAAAATCGGCTTGCTATCAGGATGTGATGATTTGATAAACTTTTCGGACATGCTAAATCTCTCAGGAGCAGAACCTCTACCGGGACCAAATTAGAGTTTTCGAATAGTATTATCTAGAAGATAGCTAATTTAAAACAAGCTTGTAAAATACAATTTTATATTCAAATTCGGAAGTATAAACACAAAAAATAGATGACGTGCCCAACAATTTCGGATTCTTGTATAAAGTTTAACAAAATTGTATAAAATATCAATGTACGTGGACAATTCCATTACCTTATTTTCCTCCATCTATATTGTGTCATCCGCGGTTTAAAAATGAAGAATAGTACAATTTTTTCTATATATTTTAGGAAAGGTGCAAAGTGGTGCAAAGAGGTGCAAAGTGGTGCAAAGAGGTGCAAATACGTGCAAAGAGAGCTCTCAATATTCAATATAAAATAACATATGTGACCAATGTGAAAAAAAATAAATTTTGAAATAATGTCTGATATACTATTAAAAACCACTGCAAAAAAACTAAATACCAAAGTTTAACCGCTATTACATAATTTTTATAAACAATTGTGTTTTATACATAGAACTTGTGTATATAATATACTTGCAATAATACACAAGAACATACAATGCTTTCATAATAATACACAAGAACATACAAAAATTAATACCATTTGAAAGCTTTACAAAAGCGTACATGAATAATAGTTCGGCCTATGCGCCTATCTTCCATATTTCGACTTAAAAGTCGATTCCAGGGTAATAAATTGCAAGTCTTTCCGAATTTGTCATTAACTTCTTGTCATTGAAAACTAATTTGTCATTAACTTCATTAATTCTTGAGAAATCTAGTGTTGATTTTTCGATATCCAACAACATACACTGCAATAGTCCATATTTTCCTTTGTTTTATTTTAAATTTTGAAGTCGGTTTTTTCGAAATCAAAGATATGGAGCATGGACTAATTTTATAAAAAGTTGACATTAAGTACATGCAATCTTTTCATGCATTTATAAGAATTTATTTTATATTTTTTGTGTTTTTGGTGTTTTGTAGTATGTAGCATGTATATAGTGTTAATTCTTGGTCTTAACTATAATATAGAACAGAAATACTATTGTATAACAGAAAAACAAAACTGTATATTGAAGCAATAATGTAAGCCACATATTACTCTGAAACTTGACAAAGAAATAAGTTTATATTTTTTTGTTTTTGGTAACTGTATGGAAAAAGGACAATGTGATTTAAGAGTCAAAATACTCAAATCCAATAATTCGAATAATTCGATTGTGAAATGGTCACAAAAGTTGACTTTTTAAATTGAGAATCAAATTTTATGAATTTTTTTTTTTAATTTTTTTTTTAAATGGTCACGATTTTGATTGTTTCTAGTTTGATTTCCTTTAAAATTGTAAAGACAAAAAAAAAACTAGAGAAGTCTCCAATAATTTTTAATTTTCTTTTTTTGTTTTTTTTTAATATCGTCTTTAGAAACAAATAAAAGAAAAATAGAAAAATTGTTTAGCAACAATAAAAAAAAAAAGAGACGAAAAATAAAATTTGAAAATCGAATTTCGAAAAACGAGAAAAAAGAGAGAGCAATTTTGATCACTGAATTTTTTGCATGTGATTTTTTCTTCATATTTTGTCACCCGAAATGTATGAGATTTAGTAATTTAACTACATTTATGACATCTACTTATATAGTATTAAAGGTGCATTGAGTGGTATCACTAATTCCATATACCTTTTACAGTATAACAGAAAATGTAGCTAAAAATTATTAAATTGTTCATGGTATATAAAGTAAACAGAGAGAGAACAGTAAGGAAATCATGTTATGCAGAAAGACAACTGTAAACATTATTTGTCACCAACCTGTTCACAGACCTCAAACACAAATTTTCACCAATCTGTTCTCCACCTAACGATATTGTATTATGGTCTATACAAAATGCAATTTTTTTAACAACTTATTGTATCAAAAAGTTTTATCATTTAAATTCTGCAAAACCACTGCTACTAAGTGAACCACATTCAATTAGTGTTCATTTAATTTTAGGTACCCTTACGTTTCGGTTTTTTGAAACCTTTTACATAATGATTATTCTCTAATTATTAAAAGTTGAGGTGCAAAAATCTGAAATTCTATCAATTCACATACATAAGCATGATTCATTTCTTTAAAACACTAGCCTTTCCTTTCTCCATAACCTCCATAACTCACTTATGAGCTGCGATCTCTTGAAATTAGAACTATCTTAATTTTCGTCAATTCGCATTTTTTTGACACTATAAACTTTACCAAATACCTCCCAAGCTCCTAAAAATATGCTTCTAAGAAGGAATTATTTTAGTCCAAACTTTAATAGTGATTATTAAATTAATTATTATTGATCTTATAACTCACAGGAAGTGGATTTTGATAAAAGGAAACGAAAAACTTAAACATTGTACTTCAAACCTCCTATTTATTTTCTACAATATTTAGAAAAAAATTTTCTAAACATAATATTGAGAAGGAACCAGGACTGTTATAATATAAAAAAGAGAAAAAAATATAACAAATTAGATTTGCTCAAAGTTTAATCACATTTCACACTCATGAATACTATGCACATACCTACATACATCCACAAATATTGACTTTAGCTTATTAAAGTTTCAAAATTTGCTCGTTTTTGAAATTTCGTATAGTGTTTCAAAATATTTTTTTTTTGATTTTTTAATTTTTTTCTTTTTTTCGATTTCTAATATCTAAAGTAAAATTTTATTACTTTTATTTTATTGAGCTATCTATATAATATAATACCATTCGTATTATGTAGGTGGATGGTAGTCATGTTTCGAATATTAAAAATAAAAAAAAAAAGAGAGAACAAAAAAAAAGCTGAAAAAAAAACTTTTTATTTTTGCTACCTCTTTTGCTATTTTGTGCTCATATGATAAAAATTTTCTCCCCCGCTCTCTCGGCTGGTAAAATATAGCAAAGAAATACTTTTTGAAAGCATGTAGAGACTTTTACAATATTATTGTAGGGTAATCCGGTGGCAGATGGAATTTTTTTGTTTCTTTTATATTTTTTGATAAATTTGTTTTGTTTTTCTTTTTCTCTCTCTCTCTCTCTCTCTCGCTCTCTCTTGCTTTACTTTCGAAAGGAATCTTGCCTTTGGATTTTATTGGAAAATTAACTACAAGTTTGTTTTATTTCGTTATATTTTCTGATCATAGGTGGTGGTATCTTTGATTTCCTTATGATCATAAATATTAATTTTGTCAGATTTAAACCAGATAAACATGAGGTACAAAAAAAAAAATCTGAAATTAAAACTGAAATAGTTTTAAAAAATCAAAAAAAAGAAAAAGGAAATCAAATTTATAAGCAAAAGTTTCTTGATCAAAATCTAAAAAAAAAAAATTATTGCAAATGTGTTGAAACAGTTTGTAAATCTTTTGTTCTGTTTTTAGTTTCTTAATTTTTTCTGTGTGTATTTTGTTTTTGTTATTTTGATTAATCTCACTTTTAATTTTATTTGTCATAATTGGACATTTTTTCTTTTTGATTTTATTATCGAATTTTATTTTCGATTTTTATATGATCCTGCTTTTGTTTTAATTTTTTTTTTTGTTTTGTTGAAAATTGAATAAAATGAACAGATGTTTAATCGACACTACTTTTTTTTTTGTTATACAAAATAAAATATTGGCTGCATATTGGCTGCTTCATCTATATAAACTGCAATTAGTCAAAAATTATGTTTTTCATTCTTATATTGCATTCAAGAGAAAATTTAAGTATTTTTATTTTTTGTTAGTTATAAATTTTATAGCTTATTTTATTAATCTGAAATCACGAATAGTTTCAAAATCGAATCGAATTATTTTCTTATATAATCATACGTGATAAGAGTAAAAGAAAATTATTATATTTATTAAACATAATTTAATTTATTTTTTTATTAAATTTTTGAAAGAGTATAGCAAAATTGATGTTTAGAATGCTTCGAGATCAATAAATTACTCCGTTTTTTACACACGAGAATGCTACAATAGTTCGAGTTATGGAGAGAAAAAGGTTATGGCAATGTCCAAGAGAACTCATATAGCTTCGAGTTGTGAAGGCTCCACTGTACTTAAAAAAATTTCTCCATATTACACATTGCAGGGTGGAACTACCTTCACCATACTTTTGAGTCTTAACCTTATCAAGTAATTACTTTAGTCTCGGGTAAATTGATATTTCCCACCTATAATAAGTACTGTAATTAAAAGATGATCTCGGAAGATTAAAGAAGTAGATGAAAATGTTAAGGTTTTCTTCTGTTGACACCACAAAAGCAGTATTAATTTTATTTACGAGAAATATAAAGATAGCAAAGTTTTTTTTTCCAGAGACGACGGGTATTGAACTGCTGTATAATGGAAATATGGAGGCCCGCAAATGTATTGTTTGTAAACAACATGTCTATACAGGGACGAGAAGGAAACGAAAGCGAACATATTTAATGTAGATATGCATGATAAGGAGCGGATTACAGCATATTATATAAAGTGTTGGCCAGGCACAATTTCTCATATTGTATGAGCAAAAAATTATGAGTCAAGAGCATGGTTGTCTATTTGACGAGGTGCGGATAATATTCTTCATATCCTTAAATTGACTTTAAATTCAAATTAAAACGGATAATCATAATTTTTCTAAAACATTGTTTTCAATAATTGTACAAGAGTTTACTTTAGGCCTAAACGTTATTCTGTCTAGTCTATAAAATATTTGCCATAACATGAAAAATACTTTACCAATATAATTTTAATTTTCTATCATTCAAAATCATAAATGCATAATATACCACGCCTTTACAATAAAGTGTAAAAACAATGATCCCACATAATTTCTTTGTTTAATTTATGCAATTTACTGTCATCAATAAAATCAAAACCTTTTCCTCTTATATTTTTTTGTTTATTTTTGTTTTTCTTATATAATTAAAAAAAAAATATTCTAAAACTAAGTCAATCGATCATAGATCAATCAATTCAAATTGTATAATTTTCATGGATTTCATCAACTTGTAAATACAAATATACTAAGCATACATATGTACAAATGTATACATGATTTGAACGAAAATAATTTAAACAATTGAAACAAAAAAGAAAAAATTCTCGAAACGCGTTACAATAAAACACAATCAGAATTTTCTAAAACCTATCGGTACCATCATTATTTTATTTGAAGCACATTTAAAAACGAAAAATTCCCAACTCTACTAGGAATATTTTTTTTGTATATTACTTTGTAAAGGATAATAAAATTTTATGTTTTCTCTTTGATTTTTATGTAAAATCGTGTATAGGTCGCAAAAACAAAAATAATAACAAAAAAAAAAAAAAATGAGAAGAAAATATTCAAGTTAAAGGGGGTTAAAAATGTTAAACGCAATTAAAAAATAAGTCAAGCCCTTAAACTTCATTTGAACAACAAAAAAGGTTTAAAAATCAAAAACAAAAGAATCAAAATTCATTATTGATTAAGAGAATATTCGACGACTTTAACACTATTATAGATCAAGCTTGCATCAATGTTGTATAATTTCAATAGAATATTAATTATTGCATTTCATTACTGCTGTATTTTATGAATTGGAACTATATGCAAAAATAAATTGTGAGAAAAATTTAGATGAGAGTACACGTAAAACATTACGGTGTGGTTATGAATGAGAGAAATGCATGTAAGCGTACCAAAAATAATTAACAATTATATGATAATAGGAAAAGAGAGAAAATGAGGCAGAGAGGAAGAAAGTATAAAACTTACTTCATTGTTATTCAATTACTTCGTTTTATTTCATTTCATTCGGTGGTAATAAAAGAGTATAACAAACAGAACGAAGACCAACCGATTAATCGATTAGTAATCGTTCGTTTCGTTTTCGTTTCGTAATATTATAAATAAAAAAATTTGGCCCAAGGGTATACGATATTATGTAGTATATAAGTAAATATTATATAGAATGTAGGCTTTATTATATGCGGTGATGGTGATAACTGGTATAACAATTTTTATTTTATATTTACGACTGACGATTGACTTTATCGATTGTAATTTTTTTTGTTTTTTATTATTTGCCATTTTAATTTTTATTTGCCATGATATGTTAATGTCGTGTGCCAGGACAATTATTTGTTTTTTCTTCCTTTTCATTATTTAAATTTTGTTTTTGAATTATTTCTATTTTTGTGTTATTTTCCTTTTTGGAATTTTGGTGTAGGTTTCTAGCATAGCATTTCAATGAAAATAATTGCCCTTTTTTTTAAAAATTTAATTTTAATAAATAAAAATAAATAAAGTTTTTTTGTACATTATAATGAAAATGTATAACAGTAAAAAATTTTTGAATTGAATAATTAATATTGTTTTCTGGATCTGATTAAATCATCTAAATCTCATCTTAAATCTAACCTTAATTAAGTTAAATTTATTTTCCAATTAGCAGAGCAATACTAGAATTCACAATTCCTCTTCAATAATTCTTAAATCATCAAATATAACTAAAGCACAAAATTGCTTTATTTCCAAGTTGATTGCGACAGTAATTAGAATTTGAAAATTTATATTTTACAGAAGACATTCCAAATCGTATATCATATCGCAGTTTCCAAATACCATTTTCGTATATTGATCAAAAATTACGAAATTTCAAATATTTTTACAATTATTTTTTCTCACCATTCCAATAAAATTTTAATAATAGAATAAACGTATTTGATTATTCACACTATGCTATACAATTTATTCTACTTTTTAACATAAAAAAAATTAGGTACTCAAATTCAATTTGCGCTTAACGTTATCGTTGATTTTAATCTAATTGTTAGCAATAATTCTTAATATTTGACCTAAGCTTTTAAACTGTGACATTCATATATCGCGCAATAATACCAATATACATACACTTATGCACATACCAAATGTATAAAATCACCAAATATGACAATGGTTCAATTTCAATAAAAAAACGTTGACGGGTGTCAACTCTGTGATACCCGTACGAATGAATGATTTTAAGTTTCGTATATTTATTGCTATGTTTCGTATATTTATTGCTATGTTATTTCACACATATAGTACTTTAATACATAAATGGCAGTTACCACATACATTCATGTTATCTCAAAAAAATTTTACTTAAACCTTATGGTACCTAAATAATGATAACACTTAACAGCTTTACCGAAAATAATGGCCATTTTGGCAAAAAATTGCAAAATTTCCGTACCGTAGCTTTAACAATTTCTATGTTATGGCCAAGTAACTTTTGAAGTTGTACGACAGCTACCACAATGAGTTAAAAAATTCCAACGATTGATTATAACGATAACTTTTGAGATATAGCCAGCTACCCGAACCACTGTCCCGACCATATCCATTTTAAATAGGATTCTACAAATTTGGTAAGCTTAGCTCAATTAGTTTTTGAGTTATCGTTGGAACAGACGGACAGACATGGTTAAGTCGACTCAGAATTTGACTGATCAAAAACATACACTTGAGCCTATATCCCCGACCACTATTCTGGAGCGTTACAAACCGTAAGGCAAATTTCGCATACACTTGGAACATACGGGTAAAAAAAATTTTCATATTGAGCAAAAAAAAGACAAGAGGAACCTAAATAATCATAGCACAAGAAGAAAAAGAAAAAATTTTTCAAGAAAATAAGGAGAGACAACATTTTTCGCGGTATCAGAACTCGATGCCTATGTACGATCATAATGATTGATACACAAACACATTGCTTTTGTTATATAAAAAATAAAATTTTTTACACATTAATCTTAAGCAACTTATCACACCAAGTTGTTGCATATATTTTTTTTTTTTTGCATACGATTATTATTATTAAAAAGATATTAATCAAAATCAAGAAAAAAGTGAAAAAACAAATAAATAAAACGCGTTTTTCAGTAGCCTTTAAGTCAATTGCAATAAGAAACCCCCCACTGTCATCTCATATACTGGTATATATATGTACCTATATTTTTGCCATAAGTGATCATTTAAAGAAAAACAACAAAAGTTTTAATTTTAATATTTTGGTTTATAACCTAAAGGGAAAATCTTTTTATCTGCTTTTTTGTTAGTTTGGTTGTGTGCTTCAATATTAAGGTGCATAATAATATTCACAATAATCTATTGAGTTACATGTTCTATATATATTAGTTGGTCACATAATATGTTGTGTAATATGAGCATAGATTAGTGAAGGCAATATTATTTGAAAGGCAAGAATTGATTGTTCATTTTTAGATTAAATGGCATAATTCATTCAGCAATAAGTCATAATCGCTTGTATCTAAAATAAAGGGCAGGAATTAAGCTGATAAACTTTCTCCCGAATTATATTTAATTTTGACAGAGTTGTGTTGTAATTTAATGTTTTTATGAAGGTACATCAACGGGACAGAGCCAAAAACAATTAAAAGGAAACAAAACATGTACCATCCTGGAATGTAAGGCACTCATAATTTGCTACGAGAGTAATAGTGTAGAGGCGTTGTTACAGTTCCTGCCTTTTGTAGATTATAGCTATATATTATTGATAAAAGCATCAAAATATTTTAAATGAATAATAACTTCCGCCTATTTAACAATTCTAACTTATCCTGATATTACTTTTTTCTCTCTTAATATCGAACACTGATCTGTGGGAGCTCGCAGGTGAAGAGCTTGCATTGCTACAGACAAGAAGAAGGAAATGGCGCTGGCTCGGGAATACGCTAAGAACATCACAGGTTGCGATAACGCATCAAGCATTGGAGTTGAATCCATAAGGAAAACGTAAAGTCGGAAGGTCACAAAAGTCTTGGCGTCGAACAATAGACAAAGAAATCATCGAAAGCGTCAAGACCTGAGCACAAATAAAATATCTGGCATATATTAAAATTGGAAGTGAAATAACTAGAGAAAACTCCCAAAAATCTTTAAAATACTCGCTCACGATATTGCGCCAAATATTATAGAATCCACTGTATACCCTTAAGATTTTGCTCAACATAAATCTTTAAAACAAAAACTAAATATCTTGTACCCAAAAAATTTTAATAAAATAAGGAAACGAAAATAATTTAGAACATTATTGTACCTTTATAGTAAATCTTTAAGAATCTTAGAAATAATATAGTAGAAACGGAAGAAAAATACATAATAAATTGTTGTTGTTGATCTAGAATTATTATAACAATTACAGCTATTCTATATATACTAAAATTAATTTTCACAACCTAAATTTTTTATTGTTTCATGTAGTTGTTTTTTTTTTTTTATTTTCTACTACATAGTACATGACTTGCTCGCTATATTATGAACATTATTATACAATGTACAATATTATAGTAACAAACTCAAATATTTAAAAAGGAAAACAAAATATAAGCATTTACCGTGTTAAAAAATTGTTGGTCTTTTTTTTTTTTTTGAAATTAATGTTATCTGTATTATGCGCGAAATTCGTCGCGACTTCACCTGAAGCGCGATAACAAAATAATAAAAATGAATAGCAAAAGCGAATAAGAACAAAACAAAAAGAAAAAGAAATGATAATAGAAAAAAAAACAAACTTAAAAACTATGCGCACGTACTCTTAAAGGCATTTTCGTGACTTCCATGGGAAGAATTTTTGCTAGTTTTTTTGCTGCTTTTGGTTTGCTGTACTGTGCACATTAAAATTTTTGAATTTTTCCTTATTTTTTCTGAAATCTTCAAAAAACAAAAATGTTCACTCTCTTAGTACCGTTCCCAATCCCAATTATATAAGAGGCTCTGCATTTTTTTCATATTTTCTTGCATTTATTTTTGCAGTTAAAACAGGTCCTCTCTCTCTCTTTTTCTCTCTCTGTAATGAAATTAAAAAAAAAAAACAAATGCACAAAATTTGTTTTTGTTTTTCTATGATTATTTTTTTTTTTTATTTTGTTCGCACGTTAGTTAGTTTCGGTATTTTTCTGGGCGCATTCGCGAAATCTTTGGTGCTCATCTTCAAAAAAAAAAACAAGAGAAAAAATTATTATTTTTTTTTCCCAATTTCAATTTTATAAGTTGCAGGTTTATTTTCTTAATATTTTTTTTTTAATATCAAGGCATTTTTTTATTGTAATGTTAATAATAGCAATGGGGAGCATAACATAAAAAGTGACCGAAACCACTTGACGTGCCTTTTGCTTTTTAATATTTGCTTAAGGTATGACTTGGTCGTGCCAAAAAAAAAGAAACAATAAAAACATAAAAATAATAATAGAAACAGTAGAAGAGTAAAAACGACAAAATAAAATTTCGCGATAAAAAGAAAAAATTAAAACTGATTTTTGTCTAAGGTGGCAAATTTTTCCTTTTTTTTTTAAAGTATTTGGTGTAAAAGAAATAAAAAAAAAAATAAAAAAAAAAAATTTTTTTTAATTCATTGTAATAGTCAAATCTTTTACTAATTTTATTTATTTTAGGAGTTTCGGTACAAAATATCAAAGTAAATTTGATCGAATTTTAATTGACCAATATTAATATCAGACCATTAATTAAATGAAGGCTATAATAGTAAAATATATACCATAAGGAACATAGTAAGTTCATAGCCCGATTTCTCACATAATCCATCGAACAATAATAAACATCAAAGAGTTCCATCGAACTCCAGTTTTTCTAATTTTGCTCAAATAAAACGTTAAAACTTAGAACTCGATTACATTTCTTAAAAATAACTGAACCAAAGCAACGAGGGAGCAACTATAATTTCAATTGTAAATTGATCATCAACTGTTAAATCAGCTTTTACCTTACGCGTTTATTATAGGAATAAAAGTTTTAAAAATAAATATACCCTCATGTAGCAGCAGATATTGTCGCAATATTCCAAGTCCTAAAATATTCTTTAAAATCAGTTGAATAACTGTATAAATTGAGCATAAAAATCCATAATGAAATGAAACAAATATTTTGTAATACGATTTTGGAAATAGATTTGGTATTGAGAAAAAATAAAAGGCTGCCGTTTTAGGCGAATCGAGCTACAAGTTATTTTAAATCATTTGGATACTAGTTGTCGACTATAAGAAGTGTGGCAAACGGAGTTCAAAAAAATTTTTGTTCGGTTTATATATTTTATGAGACGAGCTCTAATAGGAGCCACGTTATCATTGCTAGGGATTCGAATTTTGCATATCACTATTTTAATTTTTTTTTTCTCATTTTTTGTGTTTTTTATACATAGCTCAATAAAAAGATGATTGAGTTTTGAAATGGCTCAATATCGGGATAGCGGAGGAATATTGCAGAATTTTTAACAGCTATCCTTGTATAAAAATTTAAATACAAAAACTTCTTATTTCCGATATTCTTAAACCATTATAACTTTCCCTTAACTTGTTTGTTAAAAGGATATAATATGGGCCAATGTAATAATTTTAGTAACAAGTTCTCAATTGGTTCAATGTAAAATATTTCATATTCTGCTGTAGTTTCTAAAAATATTTCGAACTTATAGAATTCGATTAAATTCATTTTATTAAAATTGTACCGTTACCGTAAAGTTCATGTTAAACATTAAAAACCTAATAATATGAAGATGCTTAATGAAAGCCAAAAAAAGTGCAAAATTCAAAATAAAAATCGCTTTCAAGGAGGTGATGGAATTCAAAAATTTTATTTTTTAATTTACAACAAAACAAAATCTCAAATAAGAAAAAATGGGGTGAGTAAAAGACTAACTGACGTTGTTAAAAATTTGTGACTTTTTGTATTGTTGGTGTCAGCAATGATGATAAAAGTGATATTGATGACGTGATGTTGAAAAAAATTCATTTTTCAATTTAAGCTCATACAATTTATACACTCTTAGGTATTTTTTATAGCTAATAAACTAGTGGCAGAATAATTTTTTTTTAAATTGATGTTGAAAAATAGTTTTTAAAAAATCGCACGGATAGTTTTAAAATTTGCATTGAAAAATTATAATAATTATATAATAAATTATGTAATATTGTTATTATATTTAAACAATCACGTAATATGATAGATAAAGGAAATTTTATATGAACTTTTAACGGTTTGTTAACTAAAAAAGCTGTACTAATAATCATACACAAGAAAAGAGTTTTCTTATTTGATTATTGGTAGGGAAAATGAAACTCAATTGGATTCTGATGTGATAAATAAGTGTCCAACTTTAACAATTTTATGGAATGGCACTAGAAGAACTAAGCAACTAAGCGACTTTCCGCCAAATTCTAACTCAGAGTGGTTTCTCGTGTTTGTGAAAGCCTCTTTATAAGGGACGGCCGACAGCCAAATCTGACGAAATTAGAGCGATCACCTAAAAATTACATAGAAAGGAGGCTTAGATATAAATTGGGAAGGCGGGCAGAATCCAACTAGGTTGTCTCGGATGTCATGTTTTTGTGTGTTATTCGAATTTATCAAAGCAATACTCCGTTTTCCATCGATTTTAAAATACTTTTGAGAAGTGCATGAATTTTATGTTACGTAACAATATTAAAATTATCATTCAAACTGAAATCGGCACAGAACAATATATTAAGTCTATTGTCCAAAACAAAACAATCGGAATATAACACCAATTCAACTTTTATCACCCTCCACAAAAAAATTTTATTGCTGTACCTACATATTCACAATTAAATAATGAAAAATATTCTTAATCCTAATATGATGATTATGCAAATTGCAAAAAAAAAAAATTATTTAATCTATAAATTCAATAAGGACAATATAAGGACATACAATGAGACAAAACCAACGATTAACACTATAAATTTTCTATATAAAATTTTTTGCAGCACACAAAGTGTGTGCCAAAAAGATTGCCTAACTGACCAGCAAAAATTAATTTTTTTCAAAAAAAAAAAAATTTTTTTTTTTTTTTCTGAAAAAAAAAATAAGACTCTTACAACCAAATTTTTTACATAAAAAAAAAATTGTACAATGCATGAAACGGGACAAAAAAAATAAATAAGGAACTGTACAAACTGAAATTGAACTGTACAAACAATTCGCATGCCAAGTATAATTTCCATAGGGATCTTATATAATATGCATAATGCACACAAAAACAAAAGGTCATAGATAAGGTCACAATATATATATATATATATAGATATATATATAGATATGGGTATAAAAAGGAAAGGAAATAAAGAATTGACAATATAAGAAGGATGATACAAAAAACCATTTATTGATTGTCTATCAATAATATGCAAAAAAAAAAATAAAGCATGTGCCCATGACTCATATATACGTAAGGATAATGACAATTAAAATAAATTTCTATGGTAATGTAATATGAGAGTCCTGAAATTATTATTCTCGCAACAATAATATATTTGTATATGAATTGAAACCAAAAGAACACCTTGTTATACCATCAAAGCCACGCGCGTTTAATTCGAATTTCGGAAAAAAATTTATTGTAAATTCTTTTCCTGTGTGTATGTTCTGTGTGTACAAACACACAACGCAAATAATCTAAAAATTTGCGTTTAGTAATAAAAATTTCCGTTATTTTTTTTTTTTTGTTTGGAATCCTTACATTTTTATTGTTGTTTTTTTTTTTTGTAAGCCCATAGATTTGCGAATTTTATTAGTTAATGTTAATTTTTTTCCCTTTCAATTTTTTTTATAATTTTCTTTTTGCTCTTATTTTTGCTTTATCATCATATTAGGAATGGTCATTTTTGAGGAGGTCTTTTTAGCAAATATTTTTAGCTTGTTGTACGAATTGAAGTAATAATCAGAAAAAAAAGGATCGAAAAGAGGGATGAAAATTTATGTATAAATATTGAATAAATAATATGAGAAAAATCATAGAGATTTTGCTGATGACAAATTTAATTAATGATTAAATTGGTTTTAGAATTCCTGAATACGGGTAGAATTCCTGAATAGTTCATATTAAAAGATTTATAAATTTTTTTTTTTTTGAAATTTGAATTAATCAGCAAGAAATTTATGTGGAATTCTTCACAATAATTTTGAATTCTAATTCTTAATAAAATTCTTCTAATTTCTAAATTCGAAAATATTAAAATTCAGTTCTTATTTGTTACTCAAGGAAACAGAAGGGAAATTAGACTGCACATATTTTAGTAATGTGTTTGAAATAAAGAAAAATTTCTCCTAAAGGCTTAGTATTGGAATCCATTCTGTGTTTTGTATTCATTAATTCGTTGTTTATACAGGATTTTGATGACTGTCCCAATAATTTTGCTGATGACACTGCCTTCCCGTACACTAGTCCAAATTAATTTTAGCTGGTTGTAAAAATTAATAATTAATTTTAGTTAATACCGAATACCAGAAGAAAGATTTACGAAAGAAAGTGGGAAACTAATAAGAATATATAGTACACAATGTAATGGAATAGCATTAATTTGATTTGAAAAATTAATCCACTAAAAATTATTAACCGGTAAGCCACCTTAATAAATATAATTCTCATAAATAGAATAACTCGTAAACATAAATCGAATTCGACCTGTATTTCTGAAGTTCTTAAATGTACAATATTTAACCAAATTTAAATTATTTTAATTAAATTAAATTTTAATTTTACTTTCGCTCTAAAATTTTACTTATACTGTAAAATTTTCCTGACCCTTTCCTACACATATCGTTTTCAGTATTAAATACTCTCTAAATAATAAAAAAAACATTTTGGTAATACTTATCCATTATTATCCAAAATTATTTATTTTAATTATTATTGCTCAATAATAATGAATCGATCATAATGGTAATAGTAATAACCTACATAAAAAAAAATCTCTGTAACTGCACTCGACCTCTATTCTAACAAAAAAACAAAAATCATACGAATTTTTAACAAAGAAATTTTTTCATCCAGAAAATTATTTAATAAGGACCAGCATAAAAAAATAAATAATAAAAAAATTATAATCTATACTAAGATTAAAATAAAAAAAACAAATCCTGAAAAATTGATCGTATTTTTTTAATTCTGAAAAAATAAAAAATCAAAACAATGAGAGGGAGAAAAATGCATGCAATAACAAAAGGATCTTGTTATCATTTTTGTTATTTCATACGTCAATCACAAAAAAAAAATTGGTTTTATTCGTCCTTTACAAAGGCTCGAGTTCAATTTTTTTTTATCCAAGAATTAAAAATCACATTAAAATATAAGTGAGCATAAATATTAGAAAAAAATATTAATTTTATGGACCACCCTCGTTTCGGGTCAAATGTCCTATTGTTATTGAAAATAAAAAAAAAATTAAAAAAAGAGAAAACATTCAAATTGTGAGACCGAGCATTGTAGGGGAGCAATAATTTTTAAATATTCAATTATTTGCTTGTACTTTTGCTAAATTTATTGTTGATTTTACTATAATGCCCAACTGTAATATTGGGTGGAATAGTGTGAGGAATAAATTTTTCATTCTGAAGAAGGAGAATGAGTTATGTTTTCTTTGTTATCATTTGAATTGCACAAAATGGAATGATGCTCTTTTAAATGCTCTTCTATGCCAAATATTTACAAATTCGATTAGTCGAATCTGAAAACTCAACCAGTCATTGTATTGCCTTGTAATAAAATATTACTAACAGTTTTGTACGCATGCAAATTTTCATTGTATATATGAAGTAAAGTTTGTTTCTGCTTTGGAAAAAATGTGGGTGAAACATTTTAGAAACAGATTTTGGTAACTATTTTTCTTGGTCTTTTTCTTGGATGCTCGATATCACAATATGTATTTATAATCAAAATAATTTCGGCACTCGTTCATGTAGGAATGGTACAGTTAGTGCAATTAGCATGAAAACTTGTGGTATGAAATATGAGGTTTGCGATTAATAAAATAATTTCAAACTTTTCCTGGTACCTGGTTTCGTTAAAAGAGATGATGGTGCTTGGGCTGGCTCTAGTATAGGAACTTTGGAGGAGCTTATAGGGGTTCACTTTCCAGGATAAATTCCCGAGGGAAAGGGAAGAGCAAAAGCCAGGGGGTTCCGAGAAGAGGAACGGAGGCCGTACGTGTTTTGGCTAAAGAAATTTTTACAGGGGAGAGGATACAGTGGGCTATTAAGTTTTTTGACCCCTACAAGTCTCCGAGAACGGATGGGGTGTGGCCTATTATGCTGCAGAGGGCACCTAGAGTGGTCATTGATTGGTTGGTGATAATTTTTCGTAGCTGTCTGTATATGGGGTATGTCCCTAGAGAATGGAGAGAGGTAAGGGCGGTTTTTGTGTTGAAGCCGGGTAGGAATGGTCATGTCAGCGCGAGGGATTTCCGGCCAATCAGTTTGTTATCTTTTGTGCTGAGAACCATGAAGAGGTTAGTGGAAAAATATATAAGGAATGAGGAAAGGGAGTTGGGTCTGTCAAATGACCAGCATGCCTACAGAAGAGAGAGATCTATTTTCCTATTTAGGAAAAGGAAGGTGCCCGGGTTTACCCTGCCTAGGATGGCGCGGACCGAACTGGGTTTGGCGGGTTGTGTAACTGGGTATGGATAGTAAGCTGCTGTGGAGGGAAAACATAGAGAATAGGGTGAGGAGGGCCACGAATTCGTTGTTTGTCTGCCAGGGAGCGACCGGTAGACGCTGAAGAGTGAATCCTCGACTGGTCTACTGGTTGTATGAGTGTGTGGTTAGGCCTATTCTGACATATGGGGCATTAGTGTGGTGGCCAGCGTTGCTTCGGGATAAGGAGAGGGGGAAGTTGGAGAGGTCGCAGCGTATGGCGTATGTTGGGGTGACTGGTGCATTGCGTACTACACCCACTTTAGGTTTGGAGGTTATTCTCGCCCTGGATCCGATGAGTGAGCAGGTGAAAGCGGCGGCTGCGAAGAGTGCCTTGAGGCTACAGGCGATAGGCATTCTTAAAAACAGGGAGTACACGCGCAGTAGGATTCTGGGGGAATATGAAAAGCGACCTATGGACATTAGGCCTGATTTTTTCATATACAATAGAGGAAATTTTAAGAAGTATGAAGTTTAGTTTTATTCAAGTACCAAGAAAAATCCCAATTTTTGTATATAAAAATTTCGAACAAATAAATTTCTTTTAAAAATTTCAAATCTAGAAGCATAGTTAAACAAATTCTGAAAAACAAATTCCAAAGATGATGATATCGTGATTTAAAACCTTTATCAAAATATTCTTTATAGTATCCTTAAAGAGAAAAAGGATGTTAAATATGCAATCCTTTTCTTTTCATCAAAATCGCAACATTAATAAAATAAAAGGCAGGTGTTAATTACAAAGAATTTAAAATCTTTTTTTTTTTTGCTAAATTTTGCCAAACACCTTTTTTTTCTTTCATCCTGCACTAGAAAACACTGCATAAATTTTCACAGAAATTTGATACAATTTTTGCATGATCTTTTTTAAATCGCAAAAGAAATCTGAAAAGCATTCAATATTATGTAATTTTCTTTCAGAACACTAACCCATATAATTCTATCGATCTAATCAATAAAAAGGATTAAAAACAAAAATCTTTTCGAAAAAAAAATTCCTTAAAAATAGATTCTCATAATGTACAAAACTTTTTTTTTTTTAAAACTGATCTATTTATGAAAGGATTGAAGGATCTCTTACTGGAAAAAGACCCAAGTATGTTTTATACTTGTAAGAAAAGTAAAGAAAGAAATCATGGAAGAGTCCTGCTTTTTTTCTAAAAAATTTTTTTTTCAAGAATTTTTGTTCCTTTTCTCTCAGTCTTGATTGTTTAGATTTTTTATTAAATTACTTTTTTTTTCTTTATAAGGATATTATTTTTGATAGTATTTCTTTATTTTTTAAAGATTATGAAAATTAAAAATAGCCGGCTGCATCAGGATCTTTTATAATATATTATTATTTAATTCAGACACTAACTGAAATATGATGTAAGAATAATGTGGGAGAGAGTTATTGTTATAAAAATTTTCAAAATTAATATTACATAAAGACTGTAGAAATGGACATCTGGGCTAAATGAAATTGAAAAAAAAAATAAGAAAGCATTTTAGAAAAAAAAAATATATTCACTTGCATGAATCTTACAAGGTAAGGGCGGCAAGAGGTTAAAAATCTTATAATTTATTTCGAAGTCAGAGATTATTAGAATTGTGTTAAACAAAAGCAAAACTTTGATATATATGCAGTCTGATTATTGAGGTGCTGATGACACCTTTATGTTCTGTCTCTTGCCTAGACCACTGTTCTATGCAAGAAACCAATGCTTCTCGTACAAGTTGCATGACCAAAAATAAACTCAAACATTCCTTTTCGTTATGCAATAACATTCAATATTCGTATCGTTTAAAAGTAGCATCAAAGTCTATGTGTCTCTTCTTCATGGAAGGTTACAACACCTTGTAAAGAAATTCATCTGAAAGCATGTTATACAGGACTATTTATAGGCATTCTTGTATTATTCCGTTCCCTCTCTTAACAGAAAAAAAAAGTTAAAATATTTTTAACATTATTATAAGCGGTTTCAGAATTAATTCCTTATATTCAAAATATTTTCTAAAATTTGACAAATTTTTTTAATTTTTAAATGAAATTTTTTAATAAAAGATTCTAAACTCTTAAAAATTTTTAAATGTCCAATAAGTTTCTATACCTACATATATAAGATAATTTTGCAATTATCATCTGGAAAATAGCAATTAAAATTATTCAAAAAGCATGTCGAAATTTTTTTCAAAGGTGTCTGCTATTGGAAATGGTTTTACCGCATCTTTCTTTTCAATAAAAAATATAATCCAATTATAATTTGTGGTCGATTGAATATTTTCCTTAAAAAATATTGAATAATAAAAATTAAAATTGGCATATGAAAAGAAAAGGACATTGTTTGAATATTTGCAAAATTTCCGGAAAAATATTGCATTTGTACAAACAAAATATGATTTAGTATTTAAAAGGTCACCGAATTCATGTAATAAAAATTCGAATGGTTTATGAATTTTGACAACAATAAAAATATTGTAATTTATAAATTTGATCTGACAGAAAAATAAAAACCATAAAATCGATTATAATTGATTCGATTATAGTTTTACTTAATCCCTAAAATATAAATAAGAAAAAAATTTCCAATATTAATTATTTTTTATTATGAAATTTAGATTAAAATTAAAAAATATTTCTGAAGACAAAGATAATAGAATCGAATCAATTTATTGACAGAGTTCTGGATTGCAATTGAGAAAATCACATAAATTTTCAAATATCACACCACTATCACTGACTAAATCGTGACTATGTACTCATGCCTGTATCGTCGGATAATAAATTTTGTAATCATTGCAATGACAAAGTTAATTTTGTGGACTGATAAGCTAGTTTGTTCTGACTGTCATATTGTGGATTAAGCTATAAGCTGAAATTGTGAATTTTTCAAGAAATTTAGTGAAAATTGAATCCTGCAATTTTTGAGTGCACAATGAATGAGATTTATACTTTTAAAGGAAAATTAGAGCTAATAGTAGAAAACAAAGCAATACATGGATACAACAAATCGGACGAGTGAGTAAATTTAAGTCAATGGAACGTGACTTTTAACAATATTAAACTCATCTCACATTCCAACTTATTACATTTTAGATTAACTTTTCACAGTTTCTTAAAAACTTTATTAATTTTACGATTATAATCAAAGTTCTTCAATTCCTTTTCACAGACCCAATCCTCCAATTTCAATCAAAGGCATTTTTATTACATTTATATAACCTCAAGTTGTACACTGTATATACCTCATTAACCCATTTACACACTTTCTTTATTTTCCATATTTTTCAAAAATTCTTTAAAATATTTTAACGAATTTCGAAAATTTTTCAATTTCTTTATTGCACAAAGCAGAAAAAAAAATCTAGGTATCTGTTTCCACTTTTTCTTCTTCTTTATTCTATGCCTTTCATTACCCTAACTTCCTTCTATACAGTGTTATTAAATTACAAAGAAAAAAGAAAAAAAAATATCCACCTTAACACAATAACAAACTAAGAAAAAAAAAATTGGAGTATATCGATTTTATCTGTTCTTTTTCAAAAATAAATTGATCAAAAACAAAAAAAAATCTATGAAATCCTTTTGCATTACATCCGCTTTTATGTATATATAATAAATTTGTAAATATATATGTATGCATGTATGTATTTCATATGTGCATCTCAATTATCCAAAATGAAAAAAATAAACTAACCTTATATTTCACTGCATCTCATCCATCTTATATATGCTTGCATTCATAATGTTTTATACAAAAGAATATGAGTGTGTGTGTGTGTACAGAGTGTGGCCATTCACAATGAGCTGCTGGATATATTGCCGTTGAACTCCTATACTATAATGAGCAAGCGCACTACTGGAGATTCCCATTACATAGATTGATCTATTTTAATGTATAAAACTCATTCGACTATTGTCTTTCAATCACTTTCGACTGTTTTACAGTTCAAAACTACACACGTATTTATATTGACATTTGGTTGACAGATGCAAAATTTTTTTTCCACTCTTAAATTTACTATTCAACTAGTTAACATAAAGCTTTCACCTCATACTCTCCAATTTTGTCTTTTTTGTACCGATTCGCTTGATTTTTAACCATGTTTTTCTGGTACCTGCTCCTACACTCTTCTCACGATTCTTCTACAAGTTAATTTTAGTCTCCTAATTTGATTTATTTTTATGCGGCTTCCATTCAAGCACCTTTGATATCTGTGTAGTTTTCTTTCATGTGCCAATTTTGTTGACTAACAATTTGACTATAACCTTTCAAATGATTTTAAAAATTGTTTATTCTACATCTCCATTTGTACCGCCACCAATTGTAAGAACAAATATCGTAATCCTTGTTATTTCATTTCAAATAAAAAATGTGAAAAAACTCTTCTATCTGTAAAAGAAAAAGAAATCAGTCGAAATTCTCATTAAACCTCAATATTTCGGAATACAATATACAGGAATTCGGATGATCGGAATTCAACGAAATACAGCAGAGCTGCTAAGACGAAAACACCCTACATACATTTTTTATATATGTATTTATTTATATATATGCAATAACAAATCTCCAATTAAAAAAATTCTGAAATTAGGACATAAAATTGTTGTATACGTACTCAAAGGCAAAAAACAAAATTGTTAAAACCCCTTAACTCACAGTTTTTATCACTAAATTGTACATACATCCAAATACAGAATCATTGAATAATATTTGTGTATACTCGTAAATGGTTCTCTCCTTTGAAATCATGCATAATACAATTCGTATATGCATTCCAAAAAAAAAAATTATTATTCAGGATGTTTAGATAATTTTTTTTTTTTTTTACTTTAAGGGGGTGTTTTGAATTAATCTCAAATATATATTCTAATATCTCCATACTCGTTGATATACATACGTACATATATTATACATATATGAATCACAGATCATATAAAAAAATCATCAAGAAAACATCAAGAAAATCAGAAGAAAAATTATTTATTGGTTGTACACCATAAATTAAGGTGAAGCGCAATCTATATTATTGTGTGTGCATAAGTTAAATTTTGTCTATAAAATATAAAAAGATATCGAGAAAATAAAAAAACAGGATACTTGAGAGATTTTATCCGGTTCAAAAGATTATAAACTAGGATGAAAAATTTATTATCAAATATTCAAAGTTCCTTAGGATTCCCTTTGTATATGCATTTTTGTATACTGTGAGCCTATTTTTATGTTGATATTTGCTGGATATTTTGTATATCAAATCTTTTATATCAACATTTAACATACTAGATTCCTGATGTCATCTTTGTAATAAATGCAGTTACTTTCGTATATCAGTATGGGTATATGTTCTTCTACAATTTTATTTCTAAGAACAGAAGATCCGATTTAAAAGATCATCTTCTCAAATAAATTTTTTTTTTTTTCAAAAAAAAAAAAAAAAGGGGTCATTTGATTTGTTAAGAATTGAGATCCTTTTGTAATTAAAATTGAAAATTTTGTATGTGTAAGAGAAATTTTTATACACAAACTATTTTTTTGTTTTGATTTTAGAAAATTAAATTATAACTTCCGTTTCCATTTTAATTATAGAATCATTTCTTCGAGTCTTTATTTTTCTTATTTTAACGCATTTCGATTAATTTCTTAATTCAAAAAATCCGGTTGTTAAATAATGCATGAAATTCTTTAAAGAAAGGGGATTGAAAATTTCAAAATCAAAAAAAAAACAAATATTTAAATTAAAAATTTTAGTTTTTAAAATAAAACATAAAACTGTTGATCTAAAAAAAAAATTGTTAAAATTTAAAATTAATTTTTTTTTCAACACAGGTATTGTAAATCATCCAGAGACAATGATAGCCGGACTTGAATTGCCATCAGATTTATCAATAGTATAGGGGTGTTTAGCCCAACTTGAATCAGGAACATTCCGCATGGTCATAATTTCCTGATTTCCTGAAGCTCAATTTGGATTTCTCTATTGCATTTTTAGATTTATATTCCGTGAAACAAAAGGTACGGAAGTGATGTCTCAGTACTCATTACAATTATATTTTTTGAGAAAAACATTTAGGTTTTCAATTATTATTAAAAATTTGAAAGAAAAGTGCAAAAGTACAATGAGAAATTCAGCGCATTCTTTGAAAACCAAATCAAGGCCAACTATGGGTAGAACTTATATTGCATAAGAAAATTATGGGTAAAGTTTTTATTGTGCATCTTAAAATAAAATTTTGAATTTCACGTTAACATTTTACCTATACAATATTAAAAATTTTAAATTTTCTTTTTCGAAATACAAAGTAAATTCAATTTACCGCGAAAAAATACCCTCATTTCACATAATTTCTTTTTCTTTTTTCATAAATGAAATTCTAACAAGAATGCTGAACACATGTGTGTGCCCTTTTATAATTTAATATTGTACAAAAGCCCACGATTCTATATAATTTGCTATTCATGTATGCTATCTATATTCAAAAATAATATTGTAAAATGCACGCATTCACATATAAGTACATAATATACCTATATTATACATTTTATATGCCCACAATATAGCATCTTCAATAAATTTTAAGTTCTCAGCTTACACTCTATCCATTGTATACAATATATATGTATATAAGATGCCCCTGATCTTAAAATCAATTTTCATTTTTAGTATTAAAACAAAGAAAAATAAAGGAATTGTTCTAAAAAAAGAATATTTTTCCATATAGTATCGCAGTGCATTTTTTTTTTGGACTCGGTCTAAGTGTACAAGTAACAACAACAACACAAAAACCAAAAAGATCACAATTTTTTTTTTCTTTAATTTTCTTTATTATTATTTTAAGGTCTTCTTTATTAATAATAACGTAGGGCATCGTTGTGGCTCTCGATACTAGTATGCATACGGTAATCTTATAAAACGGTACTTGAAAGTGAACAAAACAAAAAAAAAAATGGATTTTTTTTTTTAGATGACATGAAAAAACACATGTGGTGGCCAAACTTTGAAATGAAAAACAGGCATAACAAAAAAGAATGAGACAAAAATCCATCTCGCATCCTCTTTTTTACTCGAATTCGTTGTCAGTGACAATTTTTATTTTATACTGGCGTAGAGAAAATTAAAAATTGATTTCTGAGAGCAATATAAAACAAAAAAAAAAGGGTAGAATTGCATTTTAATTATTCACGATTCTTAGAAAATGACTTCATTTAAAATTTTATAGAAAAAAAATTACCGTTCGAATAAACGACAGCATAAAGGAAAATCAATTTTTAGCACGTACATATGTGCGTTGACGCGGTGACTCGTTATACTAAGAAATATTCTACTTTATGAACTCTTAAAACCATAAAAGTGATTACAAAGAAAATTGTGTTGTGTAGGACTGTTTATTTCTAATGAAGCAGAAAATTTTGGCATACTAGCATATCTGGCTGCATTTTTCTTGCTATACAACCTGTTTTCCACTAAACTAGCCTTATGTTAAAAATCCCACTGCACTAGCCTTCTCCAATCTAATTTTTGAGCCCTGCCATCATTGGATGTATTAAAATGTTCATTAGAAAAAATTATTAAACCAAATTTTTTTGGGCCGCCTCATTGTGTACGAAATCGAAAACTGTAAACTGATTTTCTCCCATCATCTTTATATTACGAGAACCCCAAAATTTATCCCAGTGTCTGTACAAGGAGCCCAATAATGTTGATACAATTATAGTAACCAACGACTCTTTACCCGTAAAAAACAATAAATTTGACTCATTTTACCAGATGAAGACGATTGAAATCAAATATTTTTTTGATTATTAGATTTCTTAATTTCCTAATTCACAGAATTCACAGATCTCTCAGTTTTTAGGAGCTATGAGAAGAAATTATATTTAAAAATTTAAAATTTTGGTTCATTTCAATTTAAATTCAAAATGGCTACTTTTAATTTGTGCCCGGCTTTGCGTTACTTGAATTACAAGTGATTTGTATAAAATCAAAAATTTTTTACGTTCACTCAAACAAATTTAGAATTTTTACTCAAACTAAGGTTCTATAAAAAATTTATATGTAAGTGGTGGTCAAATCAAAGAATTTTTAATAATTTACATAACATCAAAGAAATTTTTAGTATTTGGTTTCAATTTTGTTACTTTCAAATTCATAAGTGCATTTATTAAATTTTTAATAATTCAATTCTAAAACGATAATAACTTTTAAAAACATCTGCAGGACCTTTACAAGTGGTATTTAAGTAGCGTTTTTCTCATATTTTAAAACACAGTAAGCAGAAGCCTAACCTTATCGTGTCAATTGCCGTGTACAACAAACTCATACTCACAGAACAGTTCATCGGTCAATAAACTTATGATTTTAAAAATTCTTTATTTTTTTTTAACGAGCAAACTAAAGTGTAATCAACTGTAAAAACCGAAGACGAAGCAGAAAACTCTCTCTCCCTCTCTCTCGTAACCACCTCTCTCTTATTGATAATATTTTCAAATACTCGCGTATTTAGTGTTTTTTTTTTTGTTTGTACATATACAACTGAGAGTTTATATGGAATTTTTATTGAACCGATTAAATTATAGAAATAATCGATTACAATATTATTTTTGTATATACACACATGTACATATATAACGACCGGTATAAAGGGTAAAAGAAGTGGAAAATCCTTTTGAATTTTATTATTGTGATTTTTGATTGTACTTAATTACTTTGTTTATCATGGACAAATAAAATAATAATTTTTCTTCTTGCCTTCTTTTACTTTATTATTGAAAATTTCTACCTATGTATATACATATATCTAAACTAACTGACTTACACATGCATAGAATACAGTTATTCGTGGAAAATAAGGATAATAGAGTATATCAACTACTTTCTAAATATTAAAAGTTCACAAATATTATAAAAGAAAAAAATAACACTCGATTACAATAAAATTTTGTCGTGTGTTGTGACACAGAAAATACAGAAATAGAAAAAATATAGAAAAATTTTGAAATTTAACCTAATAGCCAAAGATGTATGGAAATAAAAAGGAAAACATGTGAGCGGCGGAATCATAAAGAACCGAAGTTTCTACACAGATAATAGAGTGGTTTTAAGGGATAGACATTTAAGCCTAAATCTACAACTCTAGTTAACTCTCGGTAGAGTTGAAGAACATCATAGACGAGGTAACAAAAATAAGCAGACAAGATGAGGAAAGAACGCGTTGCTGGCAAACCAAAAAGGACACCAAGATTAAGGTTAGCATTTTGACGAGCATTTTGGGAAAGATGTCTGGGACAATGGCTCGTTTATATGTATATATACTTCGGTAATATACCCGGGGGCGTTTGTTACTATTGAAATCCTTCAAAAGACTAAGATCGATTAAGCGGCAGTAATTGTCGGAAAAAATTAGATCTACGACACGAAATAATTTTTTGCACTCGGAATTTACGTCAAACTCAGAGTATGTACGAGATACATAACGAGGCCCAAAGATTTTCTCAAATTCATATTACATGCAATCGTAGATCGATTTAAAAATATAAAATCCTTAGATATCTTACAAGTTATAAAATTAAATTGTATAAATTGACGGATTTACCTTATGTTATAAAATCGGCTTCAAAAAATATTTGTATAATTTGCTAAAATTTTCGATAAAACAATAAAATAATCACCATCGTTTCTCCACCTATTTACTCTTCCATCAAGTAGGTATGGCACCTATATTAAATCGATTACTTTTTATTTTATTTTTTTATTTTAATGTTTATGTCAATTTCGTCCTTTTCTTCACTTTCGTGAATTATTTACCATATTGGATTAACGATGACTCCAAATTTTCCAAAATCAAAATTATAACAAAATAAAAAAAAAGAAAATCCTTATGGTAAATCGTCCAATAATAGAACCTATAAAAATGAATATAAAAAAATTAACCGCACGAATATCCTGATAATGACGGAAACAAAAGACAAAGAAAACAACAAAAAGAATTATAAAAAAATTTTCTTTGAACTTTTCTTTTTCTGTCAGTTTATTGACGACATTACCATTAAGGATATTCAACCATTTGAATTTTGTTTTTCTTCTAGGCGATTTTTATATATAGAATTTTACCAATAAAGGTTATAGTTAACGGTATAGTTAACGGTAATAATGTTTAAGTTCTAGATATGAAGAGAAAAAAAAAATTGTTCTTATATTTGGATTTTATTTTATATTTTATTATAGTTTTTATTTTTTATTATTTTTATCTAACATGAAAATTGTACCAGTCACAGAAATCCACTGTGTATTCTTCTATAACTACTTATGATGGGCCCGCTTATAAGTAAACTTGTAACATACTCGTATAAAATAGTCTTTATGTTTTACGATATTTTTTTTTCCTATATGTTGATTTGGGGCTGCCCTCCGATATCCCATTTCATTATTTTGTGTGTTGTTTATTTAGGTAGACTACCATTAACTTGTATAACATGTCATCTATATAATATTAAAATTGAAAAAATAAAATTAGCTTAGTAATTAAACAAATTTAGTGTAATAATTGTGGGTAAAACAAATGTTCATATTAGTTATAAGTTTATTAAATATAGTTTTTAATTACGAAAAATTCGCACAATTGAGGCTCATTGAATGGCTATATTCGGAAAATAAGTATGTCGCAATTTAATTCTCGGTTAAGTAAATTTGTGAATGTATTCGAGGTAATCACAAAACGTTATGACCAGTGTATATGAATCTTTTGAATGATAAGTTTCATGTTAAGGAAGACATAATTGGTGGGAAATTCTGGTTTTTCCTGAGAAGTTGGTTAACATAAGTTGTTGGTATTCTAAAGATTGCTGATTGGCCGCTTTGTTAGCCGAGTACACGTGCGTCCAGCCTCATTTTGTTTGCCGAGTACACGTGAATACACGTTTCCAGTTGGATTTATAATTTTTCTCAATATTGTACCTATATTTAGGTAAAAATGTTAAAATATTGATTAAAATTTTGAGTTCTATGTTTCTCTAGTTAATTATTCTAGTTTTTATGTTTCGAAAATTTTTTTATGATCGCTATTTTTGATTTCGAATTATTTTGCACCTCTATCTTAAACCAAAATATTCCAAATATTTTACAGTGTTAATCATTACTAAAGTTTTTCTATATACCGAACCTCCATTTTAAATCAGTTCCTTTAATATTGTTCTAACATTATTGTTATAATTTCGACAGCATAGAATTCATCAGTTATTCTGGTCTAGCTTCCGGTTTCCTTACCATTTTGTATAAAAAATAAAAATAAGCCTATCCCAGTTGTTTTTTTTTTTATTTTAAATACCCTGAGTTCTTTGCTTTCAAAATTCAAAAAAAAATAAAATATACAAGTAAAAATTAAAAAAAAAACGGACATGCACAGCAAGCAAAACTTATAGTGAAATCCAGATTTTTTCTTTCAACTCAAAGTTTTTACTTTACCGTACTTTTATTTCACCTTTTTAATAAAATTATTTAAGGGTGGGTAATATTTATTTTTAACTCTTTTACACACAGAATAATAAAAAAACTCCTGATCCTAACAATTTCTTAAAATATTTTTAACAAAATAAAAAATATATTAGGGGCTTCTTAACAAAACACTAACAAAAACAAAATTAGAAAACAAAAAATTTATATAGAAACTTGCAACAAAGTAACGGATTGAATGAATTCAAATTGCGCGTCTTATCTCGGTGAACCCTAAAGGATCACTCACTGTACACAATAACTGCGTTAAAAATTCTTAAAAATTTTTTTTGTTGCTGCTCTGTTTGGTCTTTTATTCTTGAAGAATTTAAAATCCAATACGCATACTATAAAATTGGTAATGTTTCGCTAAATTCGCTTCAAATTTCATAAAAAAAAATACAAACATATTAGAGTCCCTTTTTTTTGCTTCTTGAGCATTTGTATATGGTTAAGATATGCAAAATAATAAAATAAAACATTCGTACCCTATGACCTTTTGAGCAAAAAAAAATTTGAAGAAAAAAAAATTTTTTTTCTTTGTATTGCTAAACACGAAAAAAAATTTAAGGGAATCGAAAGGATCAAGAAAAACAACAAGAAACAATCAAAAATTCCATTGAAACCTGTTCTCATCTGGATAAAAATGTTTCTTTGGAATAAATCTTTGGCATAATTAATTAGATTGCTTTAAGAAGTAAAACACAGAGAGAAAAAACAATATTGAGAATAAAAAATGAAGGACAAAAGGATTAAACCAATCATATTTTTTTTATTCTGGAAGATTTTTTTGTGTCTTACTCTTGAATCTTATGATTTTATCTAGGTAATTTTCAAGAAGTTTATTTGTTTTGAAAGCAAAGAAGAAAAAAATTAGTATAAATAATAATAAAAGAATTGTTATTATATTAAAGGATAAATTAGGACAAAAAAAAAGGAAGAATTAAAAATTAAGCAAAAAAATTATGGTACTTTTGACAAATCAGAAAAAAAAAAATAAAAATGTTATTGAAATTCGAGAGAGAATAGAAAATGAGGAAGAAAAATAAAAAAATGGCGGAAATTAAAAAAATTTTTTTTTTGTTTTTTTTTTTTTCAAATTTAAAGAATTTTCTATTCCAAATACAAATTTTGTCCTTAATTAATTGGAATATACTTTTTTAACTATTTTAGTAATTCTAGACTAAAATATCTAATGTAATAATGAGGGCATCTCAAAATATTTCAAAAATTAGCTATCGTCCCTATACCCATAAACAACGGTAATCTTAGAGTCTTCTACACCGGACGAAATCAACTGATATTATGCTCGTTTTTTTTGAATACTTAAAATTACTAAAAATGTAACTGTGTGAAAATCATATCGAAACTCATATCCAAACTGTTATAAAAATCATATCCAAATTGTTTAAATAATTTACTTATTCACTATATTTGATTGGTAATGAGAGATTCCGGCATTTATTTCCAAAAAACACATGAATTGACAAGGTTTTGGAATATTATCCTGTTACTATTCATAGGCTACGAAATTATTATCCACTTATTGTAATATTTCCCTACATTCAAGATTCTTAATTTATCTTAAAACTCGAGGATAAAAATTAAGGCATAATAATTAACAACATTGATCCTGGATATCTAATAATTTTTCATTTATGATTACCATAATCGTATATATCTTATAGCATACATAGAACGCTTACGAATCAATCGGAAATACCTTGTCAAATGGCAACTTATATATCGAATTTGAAAATAAAATGCTATCAAATATTGAATTTCGACCAACACTAAAAAAAATGGAATTCATGTTTCTGAAGTACATATTCCTGAAAATGGTTGTTTTCTATAAATAAGACCTGCAAAATTTTAGCATCTTATTTCCACTCGACCATTAAAGCTTTTTAGTTTTACTTTTATAGTACGAGTTCAGTTGCTGTTGCCAAAAGAGACCCGCTCTCACAATAACCACCTTAATGCACTTTAATTTTCGATGTACAAAATTACCAGTAGCCGTTGTTCCATTCCACAGTTACCAGAATTACCATCCTTTAGCATTTTCAATACAATAATCTGGATTTTCTAGATAATGGCGTGAAACATTTAAGGCAATAAGCATTTGAAAAGAAAAAACGATATTTCTAGTACATCTATTTTTATTAATTTATAGAACGTTTGTATTTCATTTCATTATACATACATACATACATATACGTATATTTAAATATGACACAATTTGCACACAAAAATAAAATAATAAATTTTTGTCAAAAAACACATCAGAATATTAAAATAATAAAAATATATTAAAAAATATTTTAATATGTATACGAGTATAATGAAAATAAAATAAATATTTTTTATGAGTGGAAATTTAGGCCAAAGAAATTTTGAGGTAAATGAGTAAACAATGAAATCGTTTAATGACTTGCCCATATATAAACATATTATTGTGGTATATGTATGTATGTATTGCAGAAAATATAAAAAATATTATAGGAAAATTAAAAAATCTTGCAACTATTATGAAATTTATTGACAATCAAAAATATTAATATTCATTATGAAACACTATGAAGCTCATATACGCTATACCATAGGATTATTCTATAACGTGTAAGCAGGAGGATTCTTTTATAACGTATAAGCACATAAAATTCTGGCAGACATGTAACAATATTATTTTGTATATGTATTTAAATAATAGTTATTTAACATTATTGCGAATTGATTCAATTAAAAGAAGTGGCGCCCAATGTGGGGCTCGAACTTACGGCCATATGGGACTTTATATTTTCTTAATAATTTCGGAATTAAACAAGATAACTTGATTAGAAATTCTTTTCATTAAAAATCTCCACCCCACCTCTTTACCTCTCGTCATCCTGAGTGTGTGAGCTTTCACATACTTCATCCTCTTGAAACCAATTTACTGATGAATTTGAGCAATTTGTAGTATGATAAAATAGCTTTATATATTTTCATATTATATGAGATTATGAGAATGTTCGGGTTAGAATTCGTACGAAGTGTTATACTATTAATATATTCTGACATATAATTTCGAATTTAAACTAGAATTCGAAATAAATTATGAAAAAATTCGAAAAATTATTATTTTTCCAATATTTTCCCAATAAATCATATACAGCTACCCTAGAATTTTTTCTCTCTTCATATTTTTATAATAAATTTTTTATATTTTATTATTTTGACCTTGTTCTATAGGCATAAGTAAATCCTTACAAAAATTCTATTATAATATTTTAATATAATAATAATGTAGTTCAAAGGATATTTTTACAGAAAAAAAGACAATGTTTTGAATAACGCAAAATATAAATCAAAAGTGTACAAGAAAAACGAAGAGAAAAACATAAAAAAAAAAACTAAATAAGAAAAATTATAATATCGTTAATATAAAAATTGCATATACAGGGTGTTCGTCTGAGATGTCAAATAATTTCAGGGATGATTTTTTGATCAATTTCTAGAAAAAAATTTGTATGGGTGGGGTAGGGGTGGGATAAGCATTAAATTGAACCATACTTTTTAAATAGTTTTCGAATGTAGAAGAAATCTGATACCAGTTTTTTAACCGGCTGTAGCTCGAAAACTATTATATCCGCACTCCTCCACCCGTCCCCCTGCTGGAAATTAATCAAAGAATTATCGCTGAAATAATTTTCCACCTTATGCGAAATACCCTGTATATTTATTTGTACATCATATTTATTTGTTCATACGTATGTGTAAGGAGTATTATAGTGACTCTGTTTTGTAACTGTATAAATAAAATGTAAAGGATATTCGTATCGATCTAACTAATTTCCGCTATTCTCTTTTATTTTTTATTTTTACCAAAATAAATTTAAATAATAACAAACATATACGAGCAGAATACAAAAAAAAAACAATAATAATAAAATAAAATAAACTGCCCCCATTCACCCACTAAGGACATAAGTAAGAATAAACAAAAAAAAATATCAAGTCAGTAATGTGCACGTAAATTATTGATGTGGTGATTTCATTTGGTTTGGTTCGGTTCAGTTTGATATTTTTTCCTTTTTTCTTATGCTTTTATTTTATTAATATTGATAAAACAAGTGGGGGCAGTTTTGAAATAGCACGCGAAGACCAAAACCTAAATTCCAACAATTCAAAATGAAAAAAGTTTTTAAGAATATTAAAGGTGACAAAAAAAAAATAAAGAAAGAAGAGAAATTTCTTTCAAAACAGCAACAAAAAACCAAAAAACTAAATTTATCGTTAAAAATATCCTTCGAATGTGGTTGTTGTTGCTGTTGTTGTTATGGTTTGCTGCTGTTGTGTGTGTTTACTTTGAAAATAAAAAAAAATGTTAAATGTAAAAATAGTTTTTTTTTCTTCAATATAGAATTGAAAATAATTACCTTTGGAACGCTATGAAATTAATTTTTTTTTCTGTTTTTACTGTTTTTGGAGGAAGGTCATTTGAAATAACAAGTAAACATTTCGGTAATACCTAGAGCAAATAAAATTTATTCAAAAAATTATTCATTATTCAAATTGACATGGAATATTATTTTGTTATTTTATAATAATAATAATATTATAATTATATTTGAAATTAAAAATATAATGGGAATAGAAACCAAATTTTGTACATTGGATTGGAGAAAATTAAATCAATAATTGTTCATAAATAAGTGCCACGGAAAGATATGCTGATTCTTCTAGCCAAGTATCGAATGGTGAGCTATGGGAGACCGCATGTGAAAAGCCTGCATTTCTACAGATTAAAAGAATGAAATGGCGCTGATTGGGTCATAAGCTAAGGAGATCATAGGCTGCGATATTGCATCAAGAATTAGAAAGGAATTCACAAATGGAAATGTAAACCCGGAAGGCCGAAAATGATTTGGCTTCGGACAAAAGACTAAGAAATCATCGAAAGTGGCAAGATCTGGGCACAAATAAAATATTTAGTCGGCAACCAAGTGAATTGGTGAGGCTATGTGAAAGACTATCATATGAATAAATTTATCAGAAAGAAAATACGAGGGTCACTATTTATATTTCGGGTCCTGGCAATACTAGTGCTGCAGTGACTTGAAAAATTCATCTCGGTCAAAAAATGGAATTGTCCCGTGAAAATTTTCGTGCGATGATTTTTTACGATTTTCGGCGCGGATTATCGAGACAAGAGTGTCTCGATCTTGTTTCGACTTTTGGTGATGAAGCACCATCAAAAACCACTGTAAATCGCTGGTACCAAGAGTTTGGTTTCGGACGCCGTTCGCTCCAGGATGAATTTCGTGAAGGTCGGCCAATTTCGGTCGTTTTGCTGGAAACCATCGATGCTGTGCGCGAAATGATAATGATGGACCGGCATGTGACATACTGTGAGATTAAGGCATCCTTGGGCATTAGTTCCACCAGCGTACATAAGATATTGCATGAACATCTTGCCGTGAAAAAGGTGTGTTGTCGATGGATCCCAAAAAATTTGACGATTGCACAAAAGAAGGCTCGTGTCGATTGGAGCAAAGAAATGTTGAAAAAATTCAATCGCGGTGCGTCAAAAGACGTTTATAAGATAGTCACAGGTGATGAATCATGGATCTATGCATATGAGCCCGAAACGAAACAGCAATCGACCGTATGTGTGTTCCAAGACGAGCCAAATCCAACAAAAGTTGTTCGTGGAAGAAGCACATCGAAGCAAATGATCGCGTTTTTTTTTGGTATAACCGGTCATGTGGCCACAGTACCTTTAGTGGAACGTAGGACGGTCAATTCTGAATGGTACACCACCATCTGTTTGCCGAAAGTTTTCGAAGAAATAAGGAAAACAAACAAGCGCCGGCGAATCATTCTTCATCATGACAATGCAAGCTCTCACAAATCAGCTGAAACTATGGACTATTTGAGCACTCAAAATGTCGAATTGATGGGTCATCCGCCGTACAGTCCTGATTTAGCACCCAATGACTTCTTCTTATTCCCTCACATCAAAAAAAAAATGCGTGGACAACGATTTTCAACACCTGAAGAAGCCATGTTTTGGAGGTGTCTCAATCGGAGTGGAAAAAGTGCTACGAAAATTGGTTTCAGCGCATGCAAAAGTGTATTGATCTTCATGGGGAATATTTTGAAAAACAATAAAACCATTTCCAATCATAAATGTTTGTTTTTTATTGCTAGACCCGAAATATAAATAGTGACCCTCGTATCAATAAATTTATTTTATTCTTTACATTACTTTTAAATTATTTTTCATATTTCGGCCATTAATTCATGATATTTGAAGGCAATATTCGGGATAAATTTAACCACTACAGGCAAAGTTATAATTGAAGTTTTACATTCTGTTATTTTTTGTTGTTTGGAAGGCATTTCTTAATGAGATGCGGAGATAATTCGAAATTGACCGAATTTGTGGTCCGAGACAAAGCAGAACACGGAATAAAGAAGGGAGGATGAACTTGCTAAATCACTGAAGTTCTACCTAAAAATAATAAGTTAGTAGTGCTTGTGATTACGTATAAGCTATTACCGCACAATGGGACAATATAGAAAACCATTACCTGATAATAAAATCGGCCAGATATCTGTCTACCACAAGGTAGATTTGTATCACACTATAATATCGAAGCTATTACCGGCATTTTAAAAGGGTCTGATTAGTGAATATACCAAAGTAATGAGCCGTCTCCCGAAAATTTTTTACAGCAATTGCGGTCACAGGGGCCGGAATAGGAGACTGTGATAGATTTTACGTCTACCAATTCCATAAGGAAAGGAAATTTCTTGGATTATATTTATTTGAAGATTCCTTTTATTACAATTTTCATTTGAAGATTTTAAAACGAAAATTTCTACAACAATATTGCAATCTTTTACTTTATTGCAACTAGTCTCAAGTGTACACAATCAAAAAAAAAAAAAAACAAACAAAAAATTTTAATTTTCCATGGAAAGAAAATTTTATTCGCTTCTTCATTTTTTGTACAATATTTTTTTTAATTACTCAACAAACTTGCTTATAAAATTTTAAAGTCTTTATGTATGTGCTTGCATACATACTTGCATACACAATTTTTCTTACACCAACATCATTCAAATTTACTGCAAATGAATTCTTTATACAAAAATTTTTATAAATTTTCAAAAAAACAAAAATTCGAAAAATAAAAATTTTTTCTTCGTTTCTTCTTAAAAGAAAACTATAAAACAAAACTTTTGCTCATCATGACCAGACCCAATCTTTTGTTTCATCATTATGAAAATTTTTTTTTTGTTCTTCAAAATTATCCTTTAAATACTATACACAATGTTACGGTATTTCTTGTTAAATGTACACATGAAACCTACTTACTGAAAAATTTTTAATATTTTATAATCTAGTCTAAGGGCATGTCCCAAAATAGATCACTAACGAAAACGAGAAGGAAAGAACAAGAAAAAAATGAATAATTTTATAAACATTGCAGTCCTATTTATTAAAAATTAGAGTTAGTGGGAAGTTGAAGGGGGCAGAAGAGAAAATGTGAATTAATTATCAAAACATTTACAGAAAATCAAAAGAACAAAAAAATACAGTAAAGTGAAACAATTTTTTTTTCTTATCCCTTAAATTTTCTTCATTTTTTTTTTTGTTATAAGAAAAAATTTTAAAAGGAAATTTTTTCTTTCTTGTTTACATCACGTACAGTGTGACATCACAAAGCAAAAGTTTATAAGAATGAAGAGTTTCTAAAAGTAAAATAAATTTTTTTTGATCGCTTTTATTTAATAGATTGACACAGAGCGGGTCAGTAGTTTTTGGAAAATGCTGGTCAATTCTGGTGTTATCATAGTAGCTTTATATGACATCTTAATCGGAAAAAGTGCCGCATCATCACAATACGAAAATATCTAATTCGGAATTTGACCTGAATTATGTCAAATAATTAGAAAATTTAAGCTTACATTTAACAATATCTTGGAACACAATATCACCTTTTACTGATCTACATTTCTCATTAAATCCGAACCTATTCGTTGCAATCGAAATTATGATTATGGCAGAAAATTCTAATAATTTGAGAATATATTTAAATTTTAAATTATTTTGAAAATTTTAAAATAGTAGGTAGATTATATCCTTCCATAAATAACTAGAATAACAGTCAAAATATATCAAAACATATTGGAATATGAGAAAACAAAATATTTGAGAGTATATCAGGCATTTAGGTATAATCAATTTTAAGACAAGAATTAGGGAATAGTTTAAGTGTTAACAAACTAGTTTGAGTGTTAACTTATTAAATGTTCGATATGAAAAATTTATGAAGGTGAGTTCAATAAGGAAGCCCTAAATATCGAATTTTTTCCCCAACTAATTTTTAATTTTAGATATTCAGAAGTGAAATTTCAGAATCATTCTATGCTGTCGTAAATAATACTCCGAAAATTCATTTAATAATTCTGTCGAGCATTTTAAAATTTTACGCGGTTAAACAAAAAATGATCCACTAACTTTTCAAACACACCCCGTTGTTTTCTATATTATAACCATAAATGAACTTGACTTTGACTATTGAAAATCAAAAATTAGAAAAATAAAATTTTTTTGTACTTTTAAATTTTTCTTCTTTTTCTGATTTTCCATCGTACATAATTTCTCTAAACCCCTCTATATTTTAATTCTTATTACAGCCAACAGATTTTTTTTTTTACACAAATAATTTAATTATTGTTGCATCCTCAAAATCAAATTATAAGTATATATAGAGAGTGTATCTGTGTGTCTGGATCATAAAATTTCAAGATCTTCTAAAAATGGTTCAAATATGGTGTCCTAAAATTAGAAAATAAGAAAAAAAAAAATAAAAGCGAAATGCTTGTTTTTTTTTTTTTTTTTTTTGTGGGGCATTTCATCTATGTAAACATTTTGTGAATTTCTTTTAGATTTTGTTTTTTGGTATATGTGCGGTGCAACATATTGTAAACATTTACTTGTTAAATTTTATTATTTCTAAATTTAGTAAAAATTTTCATAAAAGAGAGTGTGTGTGTCTCTGTGTTCCAAATGCAAACACTCGTTTGTATATGCTCATCGTCCCCTTTTTGGTAATAGCAATAGCATTAAAACTAAAATATTTTATTGTAGCCGTTGAAGATCACAGAAGTCACATTAAAAATGATACGTAATAAATTTTTTTGTTGTTTCTGTTCTTGTTTTTCCTTATGTTCTTTAACTTTTGTGAAATTTCATATTGCATTTAGAATATAAAGTTAGACTAGTGATGATTCTTAATTTTTAATAATGATCATTCCTACATTTACACTATATGTACTTATTTAATAATTATGTTTTTTTACAGGATGGCGAATATTCACGTTACATGAGTATTCTTCATATTCATTTACGATATTATAAAATAGAAATTAATATACGAGAAAGGAATTATTTAAAATCCCTTGAGGCAGTATTGAAATTCACTAATTAAAGCCAAAAAATCAAACTGGGTCTTACGTTGGCCTTTACATTCAATTGGTGAATTCCTAACATACATTAATCTTTACATACAAATAATGGCTTACCAACGTGTTTGAAATTTCTAAATTCCTCTGGGATCCTAGTTCTTTTATTGAAAAGTCCATAAGAATTCTTCATTCTAGTGAAATTAAGGTAACAAATTTAAGAGCTGCTTATATAAAATGAGGTTTTTTCTATCGATATAATGATGGCAATGAGAACAGTATTAGTCTCCTGAATTTGTAAAGACAATACCTTCCTCTATTAACCATAAGCATATTATTAAATTCTTGATCCACATTAAATACCGAGCATTCGGCCAATGTGGTTTAAAGCATTATTGGATTTGGAAAAATTTATTTCTTTTGGAAAAATCTAAGAAGCTTTTCACTTATATTTAAATCAATATCGCCAACTTCTTCAATACAGCCATTAAATTCTGAATTAATCAATGTATTAGTCCTATATATAACTGGATCAACTTCAAATTTTTAATGAATACTTTAAAATTCATAATATAAGAGAAACAACAATTTAATTCTAAAAGTTTATCATTTCCACACTATAAAATTAATTAAAAATTTGACTCTGGACTTTTTAAAATTATCATTTGAACAAAATTAAATCCAGAATAATTTTAAGGTAAAGATGAGTCCACCAGAACATTATTAGTATTTAAGTATAAAAATAGGGATGAGAGATAAAGAGGGATAAAAACAAGCTCTATATACGAGTATATCTAGCGTCAATAGCAATTGAACATTAAAATTTGAATTGAAAATTGTTTGGAAAAATTCTAAATTTAGAAAATTAAAAATGATTTGGCATATAAGAGTACCTATACTCCAAAGAAATTGTCTTGTTTTTATGCAATTTGGAAAATTTTTCTGGAAATTTTAACTGCAGCCTGTAATGACTGAATAAATATCCACCCAGCTATGGAATGTTCTTTGACAACTTTGTTTTTTTTTTTTCGTTTGGTTGGTGTTTTTCACTCCTTGTCTTATTTTCTTCTGTCTTTAAATTTAAATTGCGAAGGGATAAAAGAAGATGATCATCATTTTTCGATCGTGTCTTTGAATATTTTTTTTTTCTTACGTATGAACAGAACACTTTTTAATATAGCGGTCTAGCGGATGAATTATTGACATTGAATGCACACATGGACTGTGGGACCACTTTTGTTTTTCTTTTTTTTTTCGTGTTCTTTCATTTTGTGTCATTAATATTTTTTTATTATTGTAATCTATATTTAGTATTATTTTGTAGTGTACTTAAATAAAATTAAATTGGCTATAGGCCTTCAGCAGAATTTTTTGAATTCTATTTTATTGTACGGTTGGTTAAGATCTCTGATACAGAAAAAATATAAAAGTTTTAATTTAAAATTAGGGAATTTTTATTTTTAACAAAAGTCCAATTCAATTTTTAAATTTTAATGATCTTTCTTGTTTTATTTTATAATTTTATGTTTTTATAATTATTGCATTTAAAAAAAGGGGAGAAATTCAGATTTTTTTGTTTCTCATTCTTGAAATCATTATTCATTTGAGGTCTTGTGTACCGTACAAGTAAAACTTCACAAATAAAAGTTTTTAATACTATAAATGGTTTGTAATTTTCAATTTAGTTTACTAATCATAGTGTACCGATGTTAAAGTAACAATACTAAAGCTATGCGAGTAAAAACTGGTAATTTATTAAACATAATTTGCTTTCAATATTGCTTAAATGAAGGTAGGATATTTTAGATATTATAAAATAATTGGCTAAAAAACCAAAACCATGCACGTAATAAAGTATAACAACCTAAATTAACATTTTTGAATACCTATACCACTCATTTCTCATCACGAAAATTTGTAGCGCCTAAAAGTATGCAATATTTTCTAAAAATATTTAATAACTCTCATAATTGTGACATCATTGTGCTTAAAATCTTTATTTTGCGTAAAATATATTGAAAGAACGAGGCATTCCCAATAAAGTACTCTCTGGAGACCCTCTATAGCTTCTAAATAAATTCGGATATTTGGTAGAAGTTAATATTTATGGCATCCCTTCTGCTAGTGATTGCCAGTTATGCAATTAAAAATAAAAAATTATAACACTATTTTGAAAGCGGATTTTTTCGGGCTCCATTGGTTCAGTTCCGAATTAAGCAATATTTTATTAAAAATTTGTTCATCGAGATCTAATATTTTATTAAATAATATTTTTGAAACTACAAGAGAGAGAAAAGGGAATCTGTTTTAAGAAAACCATTAAATAAATACACAAAAAGTAATAAACATTACATAAACAATAACAACTGAACAAAAAAAAAAAATAAATGACATCCCGAGACCAAAGGAAAATTCTGACATAAATTAAAACTGACAATTTAGTAGCACTCTTCTCTTTTCATCATCTTCTTTTTCTCTTTTTTGTTTTTATTCAGAATAACCCGAGTTTTCTTTTCTCATTTTTGTTTTCTTTTTGTTTTGTTGATTCGGTTGTCCTCATTTGTTATATTTTCTTTCCTCTCTTTCCCCTCTCTCTCTCTCTCACTCTTAGTTTTATATTTTCTTGTATCAGAGTTTTAGAAAATTTTAAAATTCTTCTTTCTTTTTCTTTCTTTGTAGCCCATCTCTATATATATTTTAAGAACGGCGACAATGACACAATATTGAAACGTGGACTATGCGTATATCCTAATGTATATTCTTCATACTTGAAATATTTTTAATGTGATTTTAAAACTATGTATGGAAATTTTATATTATTATATAAGGTATATGCGAGTTTCAAAACTTTGGTCTTCTTTTGTAAATATATATAATATATATATAGATAACTGAAAATCAAAATCAAAAGAAAAAAATTTTCTTAATGTCAAGGAAAATAGTCATAAAATATAAAAGAGAAAAACAAATTCATAAAAGTATTTAATGCATGTATATCCTCTTAAAGAAGAGTGTACACAATATTATGTCCAAAAATAGATATCCCGTTTGAAGGCAATGTCCTTTTAAGATACATTTTTCAAGTTATGCTTGGTTGATTGGTGATGGTGCACAACAAGAACCAAGAAATTTATAGAAAAGAGAACAGAAATTTAATTTTTTTCTTATTGTTTTTTTTTTCATGTTGTCTTCTTAAAATGCGTAAGGGATGTTAAAATTTCCTTTGCCCTCTTGAAAACATTTTTATAATGCATCCGAAGAGATTTGTTTTTTTTTTTTGTAAATGTCGTCTTAGATATTTATGACCATCTGTAATAACACACACAAAATATAATACATAAATGATTTGTATGTGTGTATGAATGTAATTTGTTTAAAAATTATTAAAAGTGATCACACTATATACTGGAGAATATTCTTCAGCTGGGCTTTTTTGTCACAAAAATTCAATTTAGTTTCTTACTGAATTTTAATTTTTAAATTCTCTTTATGTGTATAGTAAGAATTTATTAGAACAAGCCATCGGGCCGCTTTAATATACTTTTGCTATAGTAGCAAGGAAAACAAACAAAATATTTAAATGACCTCAAGTGACCTTAAATAAGAAATTATTATATAAGCATATGGAACGGATTTATAAAATAAACATTTTTAATGTTATAGAATAAGATAGTAGGAGGAATAAGAGAATTTATTAGACATATGGAATTATAAGTAATTTTGGAGTTTTTTTTTTCGGATACATTATATAATTGAAATTAGTTTATATGTACGGGATGAATAGCGTAAAGGGATAATTAAAAAATATTTTTAGGATTGTCTTACAAAATAATAAAAAAAATTCAGTATTTTTGCGGTTAAATTTTGTTTTAAGAAATTTTGTTGATTTTATTTTATGATCGTATTAAAATTGTTATGCCCATAGTGTAAATGACCTTATATTAGAAATGTGTGAGATACAAATAATTTTCCGAAATATTTGGAAATATTTATTTTTAAATATACTTTAGGGTTTATAGATTTTTTGAATTCAGTAAGTAGGTTCAAATTATTGTAAAAGAATAATCAAACAAAATGGCTGTATTCAGACACAAATCGCATTCATATGTGGAAAAGTGGTAGCTAATATGAAGCTGAAATGAACAATATGTTGCCTACCTTCCTAACACCCACATAATATGGTTAAAACACAATGAATCAATCTTAATTCCAGTAAGGAATTATAGTGCATAATAGGTTTTAATAAAATAAAATGCCTGCACGGGTCAGAATCGCGGAATTGATGACGAATGATTGCGTAACGGTTGTGGGTAATTCATGGCGGCCTTATAAGAACTTTTTACGAGAGATATAGAGTCTGTGATGGGTTTCCGGGCAGAAGTAACATCAGAGGCAATGAGGGAGTACGCTAACTAGCCAATTTCGAAGCGGTGGATTTTTCGACCACTGGACGAGTTGAGAAGCATCATGCAGAAGGAAACTTGTTTTGGAAAAGAACAAAAACTTATTCAACTACAAAAACAGCTTTAAAGTCAACAAGAAACTAAACAGGAAAGCGACATCAGCTGCTAGTAAGCAGGAGAGATCTCAATATTGCGGTTGGCAATATGAGGTACCACTTAATGGAAAAAATACTAAATCGACTGTCCTTGCCTCATTCAATCATTAACAGTGAGTATTATCTATTTAATTTCTTCAAAGAAGATGGACTAATCCAACTACCCGTTTTTTTCAAGCCCCGTGTCGGGCGGCAGTGTTGGGGGCGGCACAAATCTTAACTCACTCAACTAATTTAATCCTCCCAATTTAAATAATGTTAGTGGAATTTTCGAATTTTCATTTGAATAATTAAAAATGCATACTACTCGAAAAAAGTAATAGCAAAGGTTTAAACCTAATGATCATTATAAACATAAACCTGTAATTTATCATAATTGAAATGAGAATTTGTTCAGAAATTTTAGAATCCCATAAGTTTTTCGAAAAAAAACAATACTCTACATATTTTTAAAATTTCATGCATTAAACTCGTTAAAAAAAATTTTTTTTTGTAAAAATTTCTTTATGCTTATAATATTTTCGAGGGCACTAAATTTCTTTACAAAATTAAATATAACACAATTATAAAACATTATACAACTATAAATTATGTAGAAATACAACAAAATATTACACGCATGTTCATTACACCACTCTAGAATAAGAAAATAAAAACTCAACCCTAAAAGAGAAAAAAAGCAAAGATCCATTTTCGAATATTCCAATTAGAACATGTAAATACATACATTTTTTCTCTACATATCACAATAACGGTATTTATCCCTTTTTTATCCTTTGTCATTCACATTGTCTTACACAACTATATGTTGTGATATTGGGCATGTGTATTGACATGATATTCATATATGAATTTTCATAAAACATATGTGAAAAGTGATAATAAAAGTAAAAATGGAGGAAAATAAATTTCTGATTTGATATTTATTTATTCTTAAAATGGTGGTTTAATTGTTCCAAATAAGGAGTCATCTATTAGGAATATTATGAAACATTAAATTCTATTTGTTAATAGATGTCGCTGAATATTTTTCTTTTCAAATTCGACTGAAATTGGACAATTAGGTTCGCCTTCTAATTAAAATTCGATCTAATAAGAATATTATTTTGAAATTTTTAGAAAGAATAAGCCTTGACTTCACGACACACACAATAAGAATATTCTAGTAAAATTAGAATTGAAATTTTTTCACTGAAAACTGCTAACAAAGTTCTATTTAATTCCAGGAATTTCACAATTTGTCTGAAATTCAATCCTGTCCGCAGTATCAAATAGTGTAAACGAATTTTCATATCAGATATAGCTTGTTATAGGAAATCAAGCTAGCTATATTCAATAGGTCTATAAAGCCTTAAATAGGAGTTTATTATTATAATCCGACATTCTAACGCTATTCCAGTCATTAATTACTGTGAAACTCAATGCTTCTCCTCTAGGAAAATATTTAATATTCACCTGGAATAGTCAACTGATATGAAAACCGTTTCTTAAGCATGTGTGAGTCATTATTAAATTTTTAAATTAATTTGACAGAAGATAACCATACTTTTTGTGAAATATAAGGGAAATATTTGAAATTGAGTCGACACAAACACAATGGGTGAGTTTAATGAAAACATTTTTAAGAAAAAATTAAACTGTTATATTTATTAAATATTTCTTGCAATTAAATTTATTGCTTGATTCCAAAATTTTTCCAATTACTCCGAATTTTCTACCATTTGAAATAAATAAAGTTAGAAATAAAATTATCTTGAAAATATTGTGGTATTTTAATTGGAAAATTTCTGTTTTACGAGCAGAAAAATATGATGAAAATTTTTGCAAAAAAACTCTTAAGAATTTATTTGACTGTTCGAAGAATTCAAAAAGAAAAATTTAAATATGGAACATTTTCGCCACTTGAAATTTTAATTAATAAAAAACCTCAATAACCCTAATACGCTTCCATAGGTATAGTATACACCTACATACTTGAAACAGTAGAATATTACTATATATAAATGTATAAATTTTTCAATAATTAATCAATAAAATGAAAGAAATTATACGGATTTTTGAATCTTGAATAATTACAATATCTATTTTCAGTCTACTGATTAAATAATTATCCTATCCAGGATAATATCGGTAAGTAATTGCAATTTTTTCTTGTTTTTCAAAATAAAAATCTCTTTACTTTTATACTTTTCATTTATCAATATTATTACAAAATATCTGCACATTATTTTTTTTATATTATGTTATAAATTTTACTGGATTGCAGTATATTATGTAATATAAATTATGTAAATGAATTATTAATGATAATATATTAATATATTTGTGAAATTTCGTTTATAATATGTTACTTAAGGGTTAAGAAAATTAAAAACATATTGATGCATTAAACAATTAAACATTTGAAATGTAAAAAGCAGGGCCGTATTATACCATAACCAGCAGCTTTAGGTAAAATCTGAGATTATAGACTTCAGAAATTTAACATTGCTACTCTTTGAAATTTTCCAAATACGGTATCGTACACCCTTATTTTTACTTAAATAATGGCATACATTTTATAAAATAAATTTCATTTATAATTTTTTAATTTTTCCAAAAATTTTAATTTAAAAATATCAAAAGAAATAATCCAATTCCCAAGGATTTATTCTTAAAAATTATTATTAACCCTTTCGTTCCGGCTGGTACACATATATACAAGTAAAATCCAAACATTCATAAAAGTCCAATGGCATTGTATTTGGTTCTTTGCTATATACCATTTCGTTTATACAATGATTCAGCTCAATAAATATAAACAGCGACTGTTTGTTTAACATTAAAGGTAGGAGATCCTACATGTGAAACACTATTCGAAAGTCGGCAGAAAGGGTTAATCAAAAATGCTACACAGTAATTTGTCTACAGTACCTGAAATAAAACTTCATTTTCGTTATTAGTTGACGAGACATGAGCTGTGAACAAAAATTAAAGCAAATTATTCTTTGAATGTCAATAATATTATTTGTATGCCATAAATAATTAATTATTATAGAAAATCTTAGCATAACTCGCAGACAATATGACATTAACATTGCTGCAACAAATCTATATTAAAAATTATTATTATTATTCATAAATTAAACATGAATTAAAGCATCCTATAAAATGAAAATATTCCTGTTCTTATTTATAGCTATAGTATTTCTACTATATACAAAGAACCTATGAATCTCATCAGAATCACACTTAAATATTGAAATTATTACTCCTGTATTATAAAAAAAAAAAATTCTACCTTAGATTTTGCATGATTAACTATGCATGCATCACTTTACCTTATAATAATATTTTCAATTTTATGTTTGCATTTATTCTAATTTGCTATCCTCCTTATTATAATCATCATCTCATTAAAAAAATAAAAAAAAAAAGCAAAATGCAAAACAAGGATAATAAAATCCTTTCTTTTTTTTCTCTACATAATTTTGATATTTTCTTCTGTTTTTCTGTTTTATGTGTACCTACTAGTGATTCAACCATTTTATGAATAATACAACAAATATGACATCAAAAGAAAATCCTTTTTTTATTATCCTTACTATTTTTTTTTGCGTTTGTTATTGTTCTTATTTTGATTTTTAATTCAAAAATGAAAAGAATGAATAATTAAAAATTAAAAAAAGAAGCAAAGTCCTCTTTATAAAATAATAAGGATTTTACACACATTATACAAGTATAACAATGAAGGTATGAGTGGCTGTAGGTTTTATGTGCATGTGTACGTTTCTCAGACTTACATTGTACTATAATTTTAATTTTTAGTTGCAGAAAATCTTGTAGAAAAAATTTATACTAAAATCAACTACAATCTGATACTTCAAACATGGTCTATTCAAACAATTCAAAATATTAAGGACCATCTACGTACCGTCCAAGAATTTCATATAAACTGGCAATACTCGTATTACACCCTATTATTTAATCAAGATTATCAATAATTTTGTATAATGAAAATCGTCACTAAACCATAATAATTTTCATATTAAAAATGTAGCGAACCTGTAATATAACAAACCATTACTCACCATACCATCATAGTATTTTTATAATCAATATCAATAATGACTACCACATTATAGTATAGGAGTTGAAATGTTGCAATATAAACTGGGATCAAAGTGATTATGGTTTTGTAAGGTAGCACATTTCAAATTGAAAATGTTTGATAAATATTATAATTATTGCATATTTTCAGGATGAAGAAGCCGTAAGAAAATTGTAGAATTATATGATTAATTAGGATGGACAAAAATATTTACCGTTATTTACTTTCTCTTATTAAAATTACATGCAGTCAATTTTGCAAGTCGATACTTCCGAACAGGGGGGGAAACTCAAATAAAAAATTTATTATTTAGTAATGACTTCAGCAACTGCTATTTTCAGATTACTGAAATATACAAAAAATATGAGGACAATGTTATTGTATTGTTTGCTATTCTGCTTCGTAGATGGGGTATAAAAGCGGTTTGTAATTTCGACACAATAAATTGCTGAAATATGAAATTTTTAGAACTTTTACGGCTCACAGCTTTAAGGGAAAGAAAGGAATGAGCAATTTGAGAAAGATCAATTTAAATTGCAAATTGCCAGTTTAAAGACTGCAAAAATTTTGTAGACAGGCAAACAGATAAGCAGAATAAGACAAAATCAGCATTTTTCTTCTTTATTTTTTTCAATTTCAGTTAGAATTGTGCTGATAAGCAACTATAGTAAAAATCAAAGAAAAGAACAACAACACAGTACCGTAATACACACTACACTATGATTCGTGTACACCGTTTTATCACTGGTATGAAAACAACAAAACAAGTGAAACAAGTTAAACAACTAGAGAACACAAACATAAAAAATGCGATAAAGATATAAGAATGAAAAAAAAAACGCGGAAAAATCCGCGAATCGGCACTGTAAACATTTAAAAAAAAAAACCATCTTTTTTTTTCTATCTTCTTCAACGGTTATTTCTCATTTATTTTACTCTATACCGTCTTTACTATATAAAAATATAGTGAGAATGAAACAACAATATTATAAAAATAATAACGGTGAGTGAACGTTATTATTTTGTGAGTGAAATGAAAATGAAAAAAAAATAACCATAAATAGAAAGAGGAGAATAATTCGGCCAAGCGAATGATCCTTTTTGATTTACGGCGGTTTGGTTATTATACTAATTAAAACGACTGCAATAGCAAAAACAAGAAAATAATTAATAACAACAATAATAAAATGAGTAAAAAAATACAACTATAACGGTAAAGCTATTTTATGATAGTATAGAGTAGAATTTTCTTTTTTCTAATTTATTTCCACTTGCATTTTGCATTATGTGCAATATTTTAATGATATAAGAGTCTTCATTATGGTTTCTCTGCTATGAATGCCGTTTGAATGTAGATATATAGGATTCCTGAGTATTTTCGAAGCCAAAACAAAAAAGGACATTAATAAAATCAATTTGGAATGGATAACAAGCTGTATGTTGACTACATTTGTGATCTTGTAATTATTATTAAAGTGCTCTTTCATACGGCCTAGCAAATTCTGGGAGAATGTAAAGGCGCTTTCATATCTCTCTCTCTCTACCGCTCCCCTCAGCTCCTGCGCGAATATAATTGAAATTTTAACAATTCATTCCAAAATAAATGAAAATTAATTAAAGAGCTGATTGATCTATCTTGATTTAGAAATTGAATAATAAAAAAATTAAAAAAAAAAGACCAACAGCCAGATGATCGTTGAGTAAAGAAATGCGCAAGGTATGCTAATCTCTTAACGCCTCTATACATAAACGCTTTTATTTATTTGAACATTTAGGGTAAACCAAAATATTTCTAGAGACGTACACAGCACAATATACCAAAAATGGAAACCACATAATTTATTCTTCATAAATTTTACATTGTGCATTTTTTAATTAAAATATATAGACCGCATTATCTTACTTCTATTATCTAACAACCAAATACCTCTTCCCTTCCACAATCACTCATAATCTAAATTACAAATTAAAAGAAAAATTTTCTTTTTTTATTATTGTTTATACTTTTATTTTAAGGAAAACAAAACAAAAATAAAAGAGAATTGTTTGTTTGTTTGTGTACTCCAAGAAAGAACAATGCTGAAGTACATTTTCTGTCCTTACAAGCCATTTTTTTTTTTTATTAATAGCTTCGGCATCTTGTTAATGTTTTCATTATGATGATTAAAGTAAAAAAAAAAAATTACATAATAAGAGAAAGAGAGGAAACAAAGCGTAACATAGAGAGAAAAAAAAATCGTAATAACAAACCGTAAATTTTCAGTTAAAAAAAAAATTAAGTGGGGTACAACAATTCAAAAGGATCTTGTATAATGAGAGCAAAAAAAATAATATTACATAATTAGTAAGAGAAAAAAAAAAGGACAAGATTTTTTATTTTCAATAGGTTGTCCTAGAAAATGTAAATTAGAAAATGAAAATTTAAGATTGTGAGGGGAAACTCTTTCAGTCAATTATCAGTACTTTTGTTCTGATCAGATCAAAAGTAAGAATCAGTTTTCAAAAGCCATTAATAGACGCTCCGAATCAGAATATTAATTAGCATAATTTTGGATGAATCTCTTTCAGTCAGGCTATTCAGCCTGAATGAATATTTTTATAGAGAAGACTCTCTATCCAACCTAAAATTTAATATTAAGTCTTATATCTAGTTGATCACGCCATTCGTCGAGCAGAATTCAATTAAGAAAAAATAAAAACCTTAGCCTCTAATTTCAAGAAATTTCTTCAATTAATTTCCAAGATTTTTTAAATTGAGTCTTAAATCTGAAGAAAAATTAGATTAGTCTAGTGGCTGTATAAAGTTTAATTGGAATTCATAATACTTCCGCTTTAAATAAATTATAAAAATCAATGATATTATTGATATTAATTGACTGATAGCTCTATTGAATTATTGGGAGGAATCAATTGCCACTATAAAATATTCGTAAAATATTCTTAAATAACTTAAAACAAATTTTTTAGGTAAATTAAATTTGAATTCATTTTTAATTAAATTTTTTTCATTTCTTGCAAAATTTCATCCTGTTTGTATACACAAAATTTAAAAACACATGCATTTTGTTTATTATCAAATCTATGAATTGTTATTGATGACCCCAATACTTCATTACTATTACAAAAATAATATTATTGTAAAAATTTAGGTTGTCAAAACATAAATTCCCCTAAAACTATCCAAAATTCTTTGATCTACAAGAGAATGGGGGAGCAACAAGTATTGCTACTTCTTTGTCCATAGTACAAGCTAGGGAATATTTTTGGCGCTATGCAATACTAAATCAGGGAGAGACATAGATGAATCCTGCTAATAATTTATCGAGATCCGATGTAATCGCAAATCTACAATTTATAAGTCAATCTATTTGCTTTACCATGTAATATACCAATATCCATTCCTTTTTAACTCAAAGTAATGCTAGATTTCCCCAAATTTCCGAATAAAACCGAATAGCCTTACACAAAAATTAATATTATTTTAATTCCAGCTTATACCAACCATTAAAAATTACAAAATCATTTTAATTTGAATTTTCCTCCTCTCTTTCACTATCTCTCGTACTCAAAAAATTCATTCATCTTTTTTTTTTTCAAAAATATCCTTAAATACAAAAATGGGTCCTTAATATATTTTTTTTTTCTGTGCTCAGACAATGTACAAAATGAGATGAAAAAAATTAAAAAAAAAAAACAAAAATAAACAAAAACAAAAAAATTTTTTTTTCCTCTCTTCTTGCTTTAATGAAAAGGAAAAAAAAAATCCGCGGAAAATAAAAATGTCGCGACTTGTCCTAGGTCAGAACTATCATTATGCTTTTTTTTTTATTTTTTCGAATTTTTATTATTATTTATGCTTTCTCTTTTTTTTTGTTTTATTATCTTTTTAAGCGATTGAGAGTGAAAAAATAAAAAAAAATTAAAAAAAAAAAATACCCTCGGTTATAACTTGCTTTTGTTTTTTTTTTTCTACATTTTATTAGGGGCTATCAAGAGATTCACATTTTTTTTTCTCTCATTTTTTTTCTAATTTTTTTTTTTATTTTTTATAATTTTTTCACTTTACTTACACTCTCGTTCTCTGTCTCGTTTTCTGTCTATATTTACACTTCCTGCAATCTTTATTGTTGTTCGCGGATTTTTTTTTTTATTTTCGCCTTCGTCCTTTTTTTGTTTTGGTGTCTTCATTTTTTTTTTATCAGTTTTTTTTTTAATAAGTCAATGTTTTTCCAGTTATTCAAAGATAAAATTAAAAAAAAAATTTCCTTTCTTTGATCCTCTCTTCCTCTCTTCCTCTCTTCAATGATATTAGAAAAATAAACCTATAAAAAATTATTGAAGTGGTGGGAGAAGAGAGGAGAGAAGAGAAGAGATGGAAAGGCAAATGAATTTTCTTTTTCGAATTTTTTTTTTTTAAACTTTTTTTATACAGAAAAAAAAATGCTTTTAAAAATTTTTTTTATTTTTTTCACTTTAAGGATATTATTTACGTAATTAATTTAAGGAGGAAGTACCAACGGTCTTGAAAGAACTCGGTCAATAAGTTTGTTTTTTTTTTTGCTCTCTCTCTCTCTCTTTGTTTTTTTTTTCTATTATTGTTAAAACAAAATTTCACATTTATGTTAATTTTTTTTTTTTCTCTTTGTTTTGTTGAGAGTTTGTTTCTGTTGTTCGTTCTTACTCTCTCTTTTGTTTTTTTTGTTATTCTTTTAAGGTCGTTTGATTTTTTTTTCTTTTATTATTGTAGTCTATATTATGAATGCATTGAATGTGAAGAAGGATAATGGGTGGGTGTTATAAATACAAGGGTGTTAATTATAATTAAATGATTATTTTTTTCCGGATTTTTTTTTTTTGTAACAAGAGTAAATAAATAACAAAAAAAAAGGTGATTTTTTTTTCAATTTTTCAATTCTTTTCAACCATGGATAAAAAATGTTGTTAACTGTAACGAAATAAAAAAAAAAGGAATTATCCTTTTAATTTCTTGTTGAATAAAAAAAAAAACAAAATGGGGATCATATTTTGTATAATAAGATTGTATAATTAGTTTTTATTGGAATAATTTTTGGTTTTTTGATTTTATAATCCGGTCATTGATTATGACAACTATAGTAAGGTAATAAATAAAAATAAATCTGAATAAGTTGAATTGAATTGGAAGGTGATTGAAAAATATGAAAAATTTTCATTTGATTTATTATAGTAATTGATTAGAGACAAAGAGGAGGTGATAATTTTCTGATTTCCTTTCTATGTAAATAATTATTTTTTAAGTTTTTCATAACAAAATTTTAGATTCTTAGGATATAAAGAAACAATATATGGAAAATGTATATAGAATATTTAGAATTCCACAGTACTCCTCAAGTTTTCTGCAGTTGCCCTAGTGCATATATCGGTATGTTTTTGTGGATTTCTTCGTCCTGTTTTGGGATAACCATTGAGTTCCTTTTGAACATTTTAAACTTAAAATTAATTGGAAAATTCTTTATTTTTTACAAACTGAATTTGCGTCTACATCTACATACATTTGTAGATTGGTAGATTCCAAGGGAACTGAGTGGCACAAGAGGACATATCCTCCCAGCCATTGCAGCCGTTCGCGAATTATTATAGCCTCCCTTCGCTCCCGCCTATAATATTTTCGCTTCAAGTATAAAAGTGGAAATATCACCAAGAGAATTAGACAGCAGCTCCCAATTGAACCCTACTTTATAGTTGAGTATGGCATTTAAACTTTTAAAAATCTATTTATTTTGGTAATTAATTTCCGAGCACAATAAACAGTGCCTAAATAGAAATTTAATCATCTTCAAATAAATCTTAAATTTGATTTTAATCAAAAGAACCATATTTTTAGAAAATACTTTAAATTCTACATATATTATAATTTTCATAATATTTAATATTTTTTAAGAATCTTTAAAAATTTCAAAAATTTTCTTCCTGCTATAGCAGTGAATTCATTTTTAACGTAATGGTAATAAATTTTGCCTTGAATTATGTGATTATATCAGCTCCGGTAATTATTATTTATTAAATGATTTGATTTCGAATATTTCTCATATATTACACGTTTTAATGTTAGTATATCTATTAAGCAATGCTCCACATACAGTATATATAGGTCATATTATTTAAGAATACTTTATATACTCTATGCTATTATCATTAATTAACGTATAATAAATTACACTGAAATTATAAATACATAAAACCTAATATGTATCTGAATATCATTATATACATGTACTCAATATGTGTGGGTATTATGTAACATACGCAATACATAGTTAAAGAAATTAGCTTAAATATTGAAATTTTCTTTTACAAATAATTATTTACAATAATGTAAAATATGTTTGTATATTTTTTATATATCTTGTAGTTACATAAGATTACACATATACATATTATGTAGGTGTAATCAGAAAGGATAATAAATTTTGTATTTCTCATCAAAAATTGACTTTCATCCTGTCGGGAAATTAAACATCTTATATTAATATGAAAAAATTAAAACAACTTGTTCATATAAGGTATAGGGAGACGAAAAATCTAAATTACTTTTAGGATTCCTTCTTAATATACAAGTTGATGTATGCTAATAATGGTTATGATGTTGATAATGATAACGTTTGGGAATTGATAATAATATATAAGAAAGAATTACAATGCCTATATATATAAAAAATTCATTAAAATAAAGCCATCACATATTTAAATTATTTTCTTTTCTCTTTAGATTCTTAAATTTTTTATTATAGTTAAAATTTTAATATTATGGCTATTAAATAAATTTTTTCTTTTTACGAAAATATTAGTTCTTAAAAGAGAAAGTATGTCAATGTCAAATGAATGTGAATTATTCGTTATGTCACAATGTTTTATAGCCAATATTGTTAGTATATACCAAACAATTTTGCCATATATACTAGGAGTGTTAGTTATGATTCTTGTAAATTTAAATATTAAATAAAAAATAATAAGAATTTTAGTCAACCTAATTAAAAATATTGTAATCAAAATTATAATTCATGGCCTTAAATTGGATGTATCATTATTGGAGTACATCATTCTTGCATTATCGAAATTATTGTTAATGACATTTTGATTATCTAATATTTTAAAAGTGAATTACTAATACACAGGTTTAATATTTAATTAGACACTGTCGTAAAAGTGAATTAACTGAATTTAGCCAATATCATTTTAAAATAAAATTTTATTTTTAATTTTATATACCTACTCCCATTTTTCACAAAAAATAAGTCAAATAAAATTTATGATTCTCCTAAATATATGCAATATTTCTTAATAATAAATTAAGCTTAACATGCGCATTTGGATTAAATATGATTAAGTTAAGACAAGAACCATTTTTTTTCTCATTAAATACAATTTGGTAAATTTCCTATTATGGATATTAAATAGGTGCAAACCTATAATATTTTCCTATTTTTTTCAAACAAATTTATTAAAAAAAAATGTTATAAACGATAAGATTGAATTCAGCTTGAACCTTAGAATTACGCTGAATAAGATATTACTTGATTAATATTTATTTAACATGAAGTTTATAAGCTTAATTCATCCGTCGCTTCATGGTAATTGAGAAAACTTAAATTTTTTCTAACGGAACTGATAATTTTAAAATTGTTAGAGGTTCACTAATTTCGTATAAAATTTTGATTTTAGGTCAGTTTCAAAGAAGCAATAATTAATACTCTGGTTTAGGAAAGTTAACCTAAGTTGAGAAGTACATAATTGTAATAGTTGGGTATGTATATGCACTTACCTCCTAGTTTTTTTTTCTTAAATTCTGAAAATTTACTTAAATTTCGTTCTCAAATAAAAAACTGAAGAATCTAGTAATGATTACGGAGCTCATCCAGTATTTCTTACTATTATCTAGACAACTAAATCCAAAAATCTTAGATTTTCATCTCTGAAATTTTGATAACACAACTTATGACGGTTTATGTCATCTTCCTGTTTGAGTTTCGCAAAACTTTTTCTTACAATCTAAAAATTTAAATAATCTAAAGTTTGTACTAAAATTTAAACTGTTTCTATCCTTATTCTTATTACACCGAATTACTTTAAATAAAAATTTCAATATTAATGTCTTTTATAAATAAAATGAAGGCTCTTTTAAAGTACCTAGGTATACGAGTATACACCTACAAAAATATAATCAATTTTTTGATAAAATTTTTTTCATAAAAATACAAATGATTGTATAAGTGAACAATTGAAAATAGAATTTAAATAAAAATTTCCTTCTTTTCCTTTTTCTACCAACTGACTGACATAGGTCTATATTTTTATATGCACGCATATACGAGTATATAACAATATTAAATCCCTTACCGTCCATTCTACTCCATTTTAATATTATTACATGATATATACAACTATTATATATGATATATCTATATATATATACTATTAATATATGATATATATACTATATATATAATATATACACGATATATTATATGATATATATACGATATATATGATATATATACGATATACATGATATATATCATATATATATATGATATATATACATATATAAACTTATAAACTCAAATTATTTGTTTTCCTTTCTTCGAGGTCTCCTTTCTTCTTTCATTCAAATAAAATATCTAATTTTTTCTTTTGAATTTTCAATTTTATCGATTTCCTGTCCAGATATTTTTGAATATTTTAACAATATCCCTTTGTCCTTCTTCTATATAATATAATATGTAAATTTTTAATATTTTTATACATTATATATTATAACTGTATATAATTATTATGTACAATATATATAAAATAACTTTAAAAAATAAAATGTTTTCTTATTTAAATTTTCAATTTTTTAATCCCCCGCATAAACAAAATTATATACAAAATTTTCTATATATTAATATATATACATATATCACGTATATTATGTAAATGGTGAATTTTATTATTATGTTGAAATGTATGTCCAATCATGAATACAAATAAATTTATATATATACCCATATATAACAATATATATCATTGTATATACTTGGTAATATAAAATATAAATGAAAATTTCTACTGTCAAAGGTAAATTGATGCAGTAAAAACTTGTGGTATGAGTTTAATATTGAAAATTTTAAAATATATAACTATGTATATAATATATATACATATATTTTAACATTTTAACTATAAAACTTATGATGTTATGTTGTCCATGTTAAAATATCCTTTTAAATATTTTCTTTTTTAAATGAAGGACACAAAAATTTCCGTTTTTATTTGCTCTTTTTACTCTCATTTTTACTCTTATTTTGCTTCGATATTTGTACAGTTTTCTTATTTTATGATTTCCATATTTTATAAGACTTATATATCTATATATATCTATATATATAAATAAGAAAGTGTATAATAAACTCTATGAAAAAAACAACTATAATACAAAAGAAGAAAAGCCAATATTGCTATTTTCATTACTGTATTATCCTTAAAGGACTGTATATAATGTATATATATATATATATATATATATATATATATATATATATATATATATATATATATCTATATATATAGATATATATTATGTTTAATGTTATACAATTCAAACGTTCGAAATTCATTTATATACAAAGATTCATTCATGTATAAATATAAAAATATATGAATTTATCCCCATCCTTTTAGACAAAAGTAACACAAAAATTTTACTTTAATACGGTAGCTCTGGCGTGTCATCAATAACTTTATTTTCTAATATTTTTTATATTAGTATTATTGTTGGTCTTTTCTCTTATACTCTGCTATAAAATATTTTTTCATTGTCAGTATTGTTGTTGTTAAAATAAGTCTGGTTCGATGTGGTCGAATTTTTCAATCCCTTTAATGCCACTTTCATTGGTTTTTCTTCTATATATACACTTTTCCTTCAATAAAGAAATTTGTTTTTGTTTTTTTGTTTTAAATACCCTTGTACATTTTGTTTTTGTATTTTTGTTTTTTATTATCTCATTTTATATTCTTTTTTAGTATCCTTAACTTATTTTAAAAAGTGGTCTGGACTTTTCTTCATTAAAATTTCCCTTTTTTTTTATATAAACACAACAATATTTCGAATACAATTTAAAATATTTTTGAATAGCTATAAAAGATTCTAAGGCGGGGGTGAGTCAGAGAATAAATGTGAAGTTAATGGAAACGTAGAGGAGGGGGGAGAGATGGAGCGGACAATTATGTTTGATGGGACGAATTTAAAATTTTCTTGTCATTTTTTCTTCTTTTTTTTTTTTGGCTGTTTGCCGAAAGAATCGATTAAAAGGGATCGTGTTATTATTTTTCATTTTCATGTTATCCTTTTTATAGAATATTGTTGTAAATACAGGATGTTTCATTTTTAAAATTAATATACTGCTGTGTACAATTGAACATAGACCATTATAAGGTGGTAAAACTTTTGTTCACAGTTACAACACTGAGAGATTATAAAATGGTATATATCAGTGTATAAGTATATGAGGGGCCTTAGAAATGAGACATCCTGTATATAAATTTTAAAATTTTTAATGGCATGAATATACACTTATAAATGTTAACTCAAATTTAAAATGAATGGTAAATAGAATGGGAGAAATTTTCAACTTTGTTATTTGCAAAAATATAATAAAAAAAAAAATGAAAAATAAATCCATAACAACTCCTTCTTCTCTTAATTTTTCTTGTAATTCTATATTTTATTTATATAAGAATATTATGCTATGCTAAATTCAAAATATACAAAATATGTGCGATATTCGAAATAATAATAAACTCGCCCTTGTATTCCGAAATATTAAAGAGGATATTTAGTATATATAGGTATGTATGTTCTACAAAACACCGTGTATGTATGTATATGGTGAATATTTTGATATATAAGCATACTTACATATATAATAAAATAGTCAAATATAAAGTCTTGTTATCACATTTATAGTAAACAAAAGTAGACATGGTCACAACATTAAAGAAAATTATTGGGGAAAAATTTTGTTTAAATTTATCTGTAATGTTAAAGGATTAACATTTGTTATTTTATTTACTTATAATTAATTTACATATACATATATTCAGTTAATTGAATATTCCAAAGTTATCTCTCAAGAAGAATACCATTTTACTACTAGTAGTGTCTTGTATACTAATAGTAGTATCTTGTATACTACTAGTAGTAAGTTGATGTTCATACAAGTATTTTTTGCCTTTAAATATCTTGTTTTCTAAAGAAATACCCACTTGTTTTCTAAAGAAATTTAGAACTATTCGAGATATATAAAAAAAATTCTACCGGATGTTCAACACTATGATCCGTGATAATCGACAAAAACATATTTATTTGTACTACAGCCGAAATTTGACTTACGATTTTTCGTTGTTTGTTTGTACCCGCATTTGAACCAATTTAAATATTTTAGTAATAACATATTTAAATAAGTAATATTCTATGGGATAAGTAATATCCTGCCTCTGGCTGTGTGCTTTGAATACAATCGAATGGATCCTATATAAACAATAAATATTCTTATCATATGACAATTACTGGAGCAAAACAATATGAAGAGCAATTGCCCGATAATTTCTTCATACTTCTGTAGTTCAGTTTGAAGAGCTTACACATAGATGCAAGTTACTGATTCGACTACTAACCTTTGATTTGGCTGCAGTTCAATTTACTTTTGAAGTAACACTATGTATATTTGGAACTATGTCGTAATTAATTTATAAAAAATTAAATTCGGTATTTGAATTGAGTTTCCAATGAAATTTCCTGCATATAATAAGTGCTTTTTTATACAGCATGTAATAATTAATATTGGAATTGACAAAAATAAAATATTGGAATCATACAGAAAATTTCTTCCATATACGAGTATGAAGAAGACACTCAACTCAAGTTCAGTTTTTAATGCGTATTCAAAAGCAATGATTTCGTTTTCAGTTCGTTTTAGGTCAGGCGACTAGAATAATTATAGCGGACGGCACATTTTTTAAATATTCCTATAATACAATAATGCCTACAATTGTCGGCATACGAATTGCATTCAATTTTTGTGCCATGTCTGTTCTTTCATTTTGTTTCGAAATATTTCAATTTTTTTCTTTTTACATTCAATATACTAGCCATACACCCAATAGACATTTTTATTATAACTTTTTATTTTTCTTATTTCTTCTCCAACAATATTTTTTTTTAGTATCCTTAAAAACTTGATGCCTTCTTCAATGGCCATACAAATAAAAAATTTCATTCATATTTTTTTTTTTGTTTTCTTCTCTCCTTTTGTTCTTCTACTTTTATATACCGTATTCTTCTAAAAACTAGCAGCATTTCAGAAAATAATTTCACCCTCACAATATTTTATAAAATGTTGGAAATCCCATCACCATCTACAATATGAAGTACAACCACAATACATGCTAACATTGCTATAAATCCTTTTTTTTTGTGTATATACAATTTGAGAAGATGAAAGTATAAAAGATTTCTTGTGTATAATTTTGTGTACTCGTGTATGTAGGTATAAGTACATAAAATGTATTGGCTATTTCAAATCATGTATGAATATATTAACAGACATTGTATATACCTACATAATATTGTATACATACATACAATTTATATATGAATAAGAGTGAAATAGAAAAGAAAATGTTTTGAAGGGATAAATATATTTAGAACAGAAATAATATGGAAGCACCATAAAATTTTATGAGGGTGACATAGCGTTGGTCTATAACATACATAGGTACGCGTACAGAAGAAAATTTTTATAGCGGCCATTTCTTTAATAGAACAATTTACTATACATGTATGTATTTAAAGGTACTTGTACATGAATACCAAATACAAGGCATGCTTGTTTGCCAATTTAAGCAGCATAAGCGTATATATAAAATATAATGTCCTTTCAGTTGTGTTAAGTATAAATGTATGTAAATAATTTTCAATAAAATTGTATGTAAGGTGAAATTTTTGTATTTTTAGTAATATTGAAGATGGGGTAATTGAAAGGATATTTATACAGCGCATACGTACGTACATATAATAAGGATTAGAAGTTCTATAGAAATTTGATTTTATGTTCATATCAATTTAAAATTTCGAAAATTATTTAAGGTCTAAATAAAATTTAAGTAAAAATTTTTATTATTAAATTACTGTAAAATTTAATTGATTTGATTCATTTTTGGTTTTCCAATTAATTTTTAGTCTTACTTTCATAATATTGGAAAAATGCTTTGTTTTTATTATAATTCAAATAATATGAGAGAAAGACTATAATTCCAATTGTGGGTAAAGAACACACTTTACCCACAATTGGAATTACACTTTGTATTCCGCGCCAAACAAACTATTTTTCACTCTTCTTAAGAAATCTCTTAAATTTAAATTTTTAATGAAAAAATTTGAATAATACAGCGAACTCCTGTGATGATAGAACTAGACTAATAATGCAGTCACACTTTATGTTCAATTTTAGAAATTCTGAGACCATTCTCTCTTCATTCTCTTAATTGGACTTAAAACAACATCTTTCCGTAAAAATAATCTTTCAAAAGAATTTATTTTTTCGACAGTTCTCTTGAAAAACAAATTTGGCGAAACATTAGAAACAAAAATCCTCAAAAATAGAAGGAATAAGAAAACTGTAATATTCTTAGAGAAAATTTTTGAAATTTTGCTAAATAGCCTCACTGTAAATTTTTCCAATTGGAACTTTAGTTTGTCTGCAATGATAAGACTCAATTTTAGTTTAAAGTCTTAAAATTTTTCTGAACATTCCATTGAAAGATTTTCTTCAAAAGACCTTCTTCAATTTTCTTTAAATGTTTGGGTACTTCTCCATTTGCATACTTCTTATTTACACAACCCCATTCAATCTCATTTATATTAGAACCGCAGCTCTTATCCACTATTCTAGGTCATCCATAGTATTAACACTTGGTGAACTCAACTCATTCCATTCTTTGCCTATCAATTGAATTAATTTGCTTGTTGTAAACATGTTCTATCCATAGGATCTCTGGATTTAAGGCTATAGTGATGTGCTGACCAAAACATATTTTAAAAATTCAAAAGTTTTCATCTAATTTCTGAGCAGCACTTTAATAAAACTTCTTCAACTTAATATTTTTTAAGCAATTTTAAATATTATATTCAAACCTATGTACATGAACACTTACAGGACTCTCATATCTTTGAATATATATATATACATAGTACATTATAACGATGAAAAAAGAAAAACAATTTTTATTTTTTTATTAATGGTCTTCATTTATTTATACATGGTGAAGATTTTCTTTCCACATTTTTTGTCAGGTCCACTTTATCTTTTACATTAACAGAATAATAAATTGAAGATTTCTGATCCTTCCACTAAAATCATATTATAAAATTTACAAATAAATAAACACCAAACAATTTCTATATAATCATGGATATACAAGGATCTATATAAAACTACATCGCTTCACTACACATACTTTAAATGTATAGATACATTTATCTTTCTTTCAAGATTGAAGATGGTTGCGGGTTTGGCCAATCGGTCGACTGGTTAAAATAAATGAAATTTTTCATACAAATAAATTACAATTTTATATAGATTCTAGCAGTGGTTAAAAGAAACTCAATAATATTGTACAAAAGAAAAACAACTATATGGGATGAGCACATACTTTGAAAGCCGTTGTAAAAGTATAACATTAATTTAAGGAAAGGACTATATACGAAGTGTTCCCGTTCTACCTAATATGTGTAGTCATATAATTGAAACCTTATAAAAAAGCAAACTTTTAAAGAGAGTCCGGTTCAACAGGTTCCGGTACTGCTTTCCAAGAAATCACATTTGATCTTGAGTTTAGTCTTTGTAGCAAAGAAATTATTCAAAATTTTAAGGAAATTAAATCAATAGATCGAAATTTAACGTAAAAACTCCTAGTAATTCGGAATAAGTGTTGCTACTTTGACCTAAAAGGGTTAATTTTAACGCTTATTTAATAATGAAATTATTATAGCCGTGCCCTTAGAACCGGACCACACTGTGTTCATTATATAAAAACAGAAATATAAATGGAACTAGATTCAAAGAAACGGTAAAATGTCCTTAATAAAACAAGTAAAGTCTCAAAGGATTTTTTAGAGGAAAAAAAAAAAAAGGAAAACAAAAACGAAAAACTAAAAAATTTATCTTCGATTTTTTAGATTTTTTTGGACCGTGGCTACAATATTCGCGTTGGAGTTTCTTTATTTTTTGCTCTTTTTTTTACTTTTTTTCTTATTTTCTAATTTTACTAAAGAATTTAAGCATTGCGACGACGATCAGGATGGTGGTAGTGGAAAATTGTACATTTGAGAATTTATTATAACAAGCTTAAGGATAATATTATAAATTTTCAATGGGGAAAAAGGATAAAAATAAATTTTGTTGTCATGTCCTGCAAAAGTAAAAAAAAAAGACAGAAAAATCCAAAAAAACAAAATTCTTCTCTTTTCGAAATTTTTTATTTTATTTTTATTTATAAAAATAAGTTTTCTGTTTTAAACCTTTCCATACAGGGTGTTTGAGACAGAGAAATTTTGAAAAACTTTGATTTTGCACTCAAATATCTCAGAAATCAAAAACGATTTACCCGATTGAATGGTAATTTCATGAACTTTAAAATGAGTACACAAAATTGGCTTTGCCTTTCACATTTTCAGAGTTATAAATAAAACTGTAAGAAATGGGAGATTTTCAGAACAATCAACTTTGAGCCCTCATAAATCAAAAAGAAAGCTCAAAAAAGAAAATGTCCTTGTTGTGTTTTCAGTTCGCCTACATGCTTTCTAGCATTCAACTTCGGGTATACCAGCGTGTCTCAGGCACCCTATATAATTTATATAAGACAAATATGTTTGTAGATATAAAACAAGAGGAAAGGAAATGGATATGATGAAGAAGATGATGATGGTATTGGATAAAGACAAAAAATATCTAATAATAAAAAACCAAAAAAAAAAAATGACAAACGAAAAACGAAATAAATGTTGATGGGAGCATTAGGTGATAAATGGTTCTACGAAACATTGGTGCTTTGAATCGAATTTCTAATAATATACAAAAGAAAGTATTCAAGCATTAAGTATATTATATACCCCCTTGCTATATTTATAGTAAGGAAAATGTCCATATCATGAACATATATATTGAGTATTAGAGAGTATATTACTATAAATGTATTGTATATTTTAAATTTCCTTGGAAGGTCTTTGTGTGTGGTAAATAAATAAAAACTTTAAAATTCTTTTAAGAGAATTAAATTTAAAGAAAAACTTATACTCAGCTCAAATTTAGTTCTTTGAAATCAAATAAATTTATTTTATTATTTAAAATAATCGATTTGAAAATTAAATAGAGCAGCAAAATGGAAATTGAAAGAAATTGAGCAGTACTCAATCAATTGATTATGAAGAACTTATAATGAAAATTAAAATTATTTTAGAATTTCTTTGAGACGCTCATAAAAGTTGAGCAGAAGGGCATTCAATTTCGAATATTTTTAATTCAATATTGAATCTACAATAACCAAAATTCATAAAAATAATTAAATTTTTTATTATTTATAGCTGTACGAGATATAGAACAAGAATAAGAATGAGATCAAATTTGGAAATCTGTTTTGCGTGCAATGCTGGCAAAGAAATGCTCAATTCAATTTTGCCCTGAACTAAAGTAAGCCAATTATGTAGAAATGGAGTGAATGTAATCAAATAGTAGTATAGTAAGTAAATCGAAGCTTTAATTAAATTTTCTTCCCAATATTGTAAATACTTTAATATTTAATTGCTCAAAGAACTGCAAAAGTTTTCATTAATGCATCACAAGATATTGTTCTAGAACAAAAATACTATTCTAATCCAGTTATATATATACATATTATATAGTTATTCAAGACCATCTCAAATAACATTAGAGGACAGCTGCATAAATTTTGCCGGAATTTATAATTAAACTAATTCATTATGTCGGATTTTCTATAATTTAGGTCTTTAATTTATGGCAATCAAGGTGTTTAAATTTATAATAAATTGATCGTGAGAACAAAATTTAAATAAATAATCAATAAATGAATAACAGTTAATTGAATTTCGTGTATAACTGTTAAATTTTGGCAACAGTAAGAACCTTTTTTTCTTATAGAATCCTTATACGAGTATATCCCTTTTCTCCTTTTATTAATATTAATAACGTTATTATATAATGTCAAAAAAGGAAAAATTTTGTTTGCATAAAAAATTCACTCGAATGCAAAATAATTTTCCCATATACCATCTTAGTATTTAAATTGTATATAGCCTGAAAACTCAAATAATAATAAACAAATTTCAGATCTTTACAATTTTTTTAATAATTATTCAACTTCCTTTTTGCAATAGATCCTTTAGAATTTCTTTGCTAAAAAATTTATAATGCAAATTTTTTTTTTTGCTTGTTTTCTTGTTTTGTTGTAAGAAACGCAAATTACATGTAAAATTTCAATAAAACTTTCACCCCTTTTCTTTTTTAATATCTTATAAATTTTGGTCTATAAAATATATATGGGTATATGCGTGTGTATAAGGCAAATGCACCTCTGTCTGAATTCACTGTAATTAAATTTCTTTTTTTAACTATTATTTTGTGTACCTTGAAACATGTTGTTCATTAATATACCAATAAATTCTTAGTGGTGTCATCAATGAATTTCCTCAAAATTCTTTCACATATAATTACGAATATGATGTGCGTGCGTTTGTACGAATACGTGTATGATGGGTGATTATTACTTTCCCCTATATAAGATTTTGAAATATCCAAGAATTGTAATTTTTTTTAAGAGAATTAATATCCTTATATCCTTTTCTTTTTCTTCTAAATATATATATATATACATAAATCTTATTCAACTTTTTAAAATATAAAATTACAAAAGAGATATTGAAAAATATTGCATAATAGAGGATAGGATGATTTGCAAGCACAAATAATGAAAAAGGATTAATATTTCAAAGGATTGTAAAAATTTATAATAAAAATATTCATCCCTATAATATTTGCAAGATTGACATTTAAATTTTTTAACAGCGAAGAGCATTCAAATGTTGAAAATTTGTTTTAAATTCGAAAGGTTTGCATTCCTTAAAGAAAATATGAATAAAATTATTGAGACAGAATGCGTAAGGCAACTGAATAAAAATAGAAACTAAATCAGTTCATATTCGGAGCTTGTAACAAATTAGATCTTCCCAATTTATTTACTTAGAGCTACACAGCGATAAAACTAAAATATAATACAAAAAAATTAAAAAATATTCAAGCACTATTGCTACAGCAATGCAATACTAATTTTTTTCCGCTGAAAATTCTAGGACAGAACTTTTACAGAACTCCTAACTAAAATTGATTACTTTATATAGTATATATTGTAATAAAAATTGGCTGTAACGATAATTCAAACTGAGAACTACGAACATGAACCCGGCCAAACTTTATAACACTTGAATTATTACTGAATTTATTGTTAGTCTTGAATATTTTTAACCTGGTTGCATTTTAATGCTTTAAAATTCTTAGAGGATATGAAATATTTTAATTTTAAACAATTATTCGACACCGTCACTCAAAATTATAGACAATGTATGATCATAAATTTTTACTTAACACTTTTACTTCAATTTTTAACAAAAAAATCAGAAGATAATTCTAAGTTCCTTGCCATTTAGGTACAAAGTGCAAAGGATAATATCGGATAATGGTGTAATATCGTCCTTGCAAGAATCTGCAAAATTCTAGTTTTTGAGATATTAGAAAAATAAATTTTAACTCTTTTAATTTTTGAGATATGCACTTTCGCGGAATTTCAAAGGGTTAAAATTTTGATTTGAATGATTTACAAATACAACCCTACTATGTATTAGAATATTTTTGATAATTTTCCAGGTATTTCCTTAACAACGATTCAATAGATAAGCATTCTATATACACATCCGTTCTGCATATAAATGAAAATCTGCATATAAAATTTAAAAAAAAAAAATTTATAATTAATTTTTATCGATTCAAAAAGATTTTTTTATATTTTCACATTAAGAAGAAAAAAATAATAATAAAATTAATTCGTTATCCTTTTTCATTGACATGAGCATATAAGATTTTCATTTTCTTATTGTTATTCAAAATCAAAAAAGATATTAAGACGGAATGAATGGTTTGAAAATGAAATTTTTTTCCCTTGATGCGTGTCAAATTTTTATAATTTTAACCACCCCTTCTACTCTTTAAGAAAATTAATAAAGGAAAATATCCAATTTACTTTTTACATAATATGCAAAAGTACTCCTTTCAAATGAAATTTTTCCTGCCCCTATACATATACATACATATATGCATACAAATGCATGCAATTGCAATAATATATAACATTGAAGAATGAAATAAGAAAAAGGTTACTTAAGGCGAATACTCGTATATATACGATATTAAAGAAAAACAGGATTCTTTCTTTTGAAAAGAAAAAACTTCAACGTGTGCATAAAGAAAATTCTTATTAGTGCACATATTTTTTTCCTTTCCCATCGCCTAGGATACCTACCTCATATTCTTATTTCTAGGATACTTTTATGTATGTTAAAAAAAAAAATTTCCAAGGAAGCGTGTAATTTTCCTTCTATATATGCAAGATACTTTTGAATGTTCACGTAATTTGTGCAGCTACGTTCATGTATATTATGACATGAGGAAATCTCCGTCTGCCTCCTTTTTCACTTATTTTATAGAATTTTATTAAAATATATGCACTTATGTATATATGTATATGTGGATGAAAATTCATTTTAATTTATTTTATTGTATACCATTGTGAATTTTATTATTCCAAGATATTTTATTAAAATTTATTGATTTTTTATACTTAAATAATTTTCATTTAGAGAAGAAGAAAATGAAAATTATTTTTCTTCTCCAAAATACAGGTTTCTCCAAACTTCTTTTATTAGAGTTTTTATAATTTACACATTCAACCATTTTTATATACATTGTGCATGCAAGGACGAAATCGAATAATTTTTATATTATAAAATTTTCAATATTATTAATTAATTGAAATTTTATTAGAGTGACAAAATTTTGTGATTATGTGGAAATCAAACAATACGAATAAATAATAAAATGTAGAGTACCATTAAATTAAAATTATTCAATTGCATTATTGAGTAGTGAGTCATAATATATTCTTATATTAAAGAACCGAAATAAGGGAATTCTTCATTACCATATCTAAAAAGTAATACAGGACTGCACACTTTTATTGCTGCTTCTCACAATCAACAAGCTACAATTCATATGCTCGCAGAGAAGTGCGTATAATTTGGAGTTTCACTCAACAACTAGTGCACCTAAATTATGTTGACGATATCCATCTTCTCTAGCACAAAATCAGCGACTTTTTCAGTAAATTAAACCACTCGAATAACTTGTCAAGTATACGACTCTAGAAATAAACCTATAGAAAACAAAAGACGATGAAAATAATTAACACCAACACGACGAGTCTGGAAAACAATGGAAATTAAATAATTGTCGGTACATGGCCAACATCATAACGATATTATTTTCGTCTTTTCTACGAAAATCGCCATTTCATTCTTCCTAGTTTCTTTAAACTCCTTAAATTTATATGTTTTTCTTCAATAAGAATTTTCATAAAATCAATTGCAATTAGCATTTTTTCTACAAACATAAAAGAATTGTGGAAAAAAAATTATCTAACAAAAACAAAGCAAAAGAGTGAAAAAAAAAACAATCGACCTTGACATAGAATTTTTTTTTTTTTCTTAATTTATTTCGTCGCGTTTTTAGAGTCACAAACAACGAAAAAAAAAAAATCTTAAAATTTTATGAAACAAAAAAAAAAAAGGAAAATTAATATTACAAATACGAGAAAAAAAGGTGTTCAAAATAAAAGGAGCAAAACGCTGAATGAACAGTTGAATGTTGCGAGATCCTTTCGCGAAAAAAAATCTTATAGAATATAGAAGCAGCGTATACCATAAAAATACAACCAAACGTCGTCATACAAATAGACTTGCAGTATCAAAAGAAGAATGAAAATTTTTTTTTTTTTTAGTATGCACCTTATCCCATTCCATTCATCTAATTTCTACAACGCAAGAATAGAAAATGAGTGAAATATTTTCTGTTCCTTTAAATCGCATCGTCTTTGGTATCTAAATACAATCGTTGGTTTAAGATGAGAAAAAAAGCAAACACACACACTTTTTCTTTTAATTTTTTTTTTTTTGTGTTTGGTGTTTTCTTTAATTTTTTTACGTTCGTTATTCTTTTTAAAAAAAAATGCTTTTAATAGATTCATCAGCTGAGTTTTAATAAAAATAATTAAGATGATTCCACACTGTTTCCACACCTAAAACAAATTTCAACTTAATTGAAATGGTAATAGCTTAAAAAATCAGTTTCTATAATAATTTCAATTGAAAATTAGGTTGGCATAATTACAAATGGAATCGGAAGTGTTTAGATTAGACAATGTTCAGATTTAAAGAGTCATTTCTCTTAAAAGCCGAAGTGCCCCAAGCCGAGACAAAATTAAAAGTTGAAATATCCCAATAAGTAATGAGGAAAATAAGTGGAATCCATTTGGAAATTTTTTTCTAATAATATTAGCCAAAAAATGTACAAAAATTAATATGCGAAAACCCTGAATTAGCAAAAAAAAAAATTATAATATTATCGTTAGTACAATTTACAATACACCATATTGTTCCAATTTTAGAATATTTTCTGCTAAAGCAAGAGAATCGTAAACTAAGTCACTCCTTTCGATATCTTCATGAGATTTGGCTAACAAGGTAGTAGTTTAGACGTGGTACTAGCTAGTGGATGAATATGCGGCTAGGCTGAGACTTTTTTTTAATCCTTCATGTACCACCTGTCGGGAGATCGAAAGTTTTTCACTACCTCTACCAAAAGTATAAGGGATTTGGACAGATTTCTTATGAAGACAGGATAGCTCTATTGGCTTGTCTTATATCTAATTGCATTGAAATTGATATTTTGGCAAGCAAAAACCGAACATTCACAACAAATACCGAACAAATTACGACTGCCTTCCATAATCCAATTATTCATAAGGTCTGCTATGAATAATTGCGGCAGCAGCTGCCATTTTATGGGATTATCGACGTCATCTGGGTCATTTTTATTAATTAAAAAATATTGCTAAGATACTGCTGCGCTTATCTAAAACCAACTTTAGCTTATTTTTTTTTAAATAATTTTTTACTATACTTACAGTACTCTCATGTACAATTATAATATTTCTCTGAGTTCATTTATTCCTTACTCTTATTTTTATAAATTTTATCATTTTTTTGTTTTTATTCTCTCATTATTTTGTTCACAATTTTTTGTTTTTTTCGTTTTATATATTTTTCGCGGAAAAAAAAATTTATTGCCGGAAAATTTAAATTTTTTTATCCTTAAAACATAAGAACAAGAAAAAAAATTAAAAAAAAAAGCAAAGAGAAAAAAAAACTCGCGACTTTGTTTTTTTTTTTTGTTTTTATTACTCTTTTGACTGAAGGCACACAAACAATGTACGAAATAATGAAGAAATACGCGTTTTAAAATGTGTGTGTGTGTGTATTTAAATTTCTGTTTATATAATAATAAAGATGTGCATATATATATATATATATAAAATTAAGGACGAAATAAACACTATCAACATCATCATAATAATCATTATTATTATTGTTATTATTATCATTATCCTTAAAAAAAAAAATAAGAGAAAAAGAAACAGAAAAAGGAAGCAAGCATAAATAGACTTAAAAAAAAGGGACTTTATTTCATCGTTTATTTTGAATATAGAGAAGAAATAAGAATATAGAAAAAACCAGAAAAATAATGGAATCATTGCTGGAAAATGCAAGAGAAAGGAAGGAATAAAAGTTCAAAAGTAAGTCTTAAGGCGTTTTAGATATTAAATCATTGTCGCTATAAATTTTAATGCCTTTTTTTTTTAACTTTATCCCACATCAATTGTTTTTGTTGTAGTAGTTGCTGTTCTTCGTGTTGTTTAACCAAGTTCCTCTTATTTCATCTCTCTCTCTATATATGTGGTTCATTTATAATAAGGACTTAAAGGAAACTCAAATAAACAAAATTTTTTTTTTTTACTCTCATTTGCTTATAATTTTTCTCGGTGTATATAATCTGTACGTAGTCCATATTCTTAATACTCATCATTTTCTTCCTTTTATTTTTATTACATTTTTAAAATAGCAATGAATTGTTATAGATTTATGTATACTCCAATTCAGACTCCAATTCAACTTCATTATGTCTTCAATAAAAATGTTCAAATTTGATTTTTTATTTGTGATTATTGTTCTTATATTTGTTTTTTTTTTGTTCTTTTATAATCTGATGTCTTAATATTTATGGAGAGTTGATTGTATATTAGATAATTTATTAGAGAATAATTTCTAATAGTCTTTAATATATAAGAATTAAGGGGACTGTAATAAATATAATATCAAATAGCCATGAACATCAATAATAAAAGCAACAAAAAAAAAACACGCAAAAGGAGTCGTCATAATTGTGCTGTGCTGTTCAACAAAAATAATAGGGAAGTGGATATCAGAAATAGGGAAGTGGATATTTTTTTATTTAAATGCAACGTCCCTTTTTATAAATAAGGAAGTGATATTTTTTCCGTCTATTGTACGTATATGAATAAATCAGAAGGTTTTCTCATTTTTGACAAAAAAAGCCAATTACATTTAGTTGATTAATATGGGAAAGGCATATGTTTTCCAAATCTAGCCCCCATATTAGTAACAGTTGTCGTAAACTCTACTTAATACGTAAATACATTTGAATTCCATTTTGTAGCTTAGAGGCATTCACAGGGTTAATTTCTAAAAAGCTCTCGGAACAAAAGTTGTAGATCCAATAATTGTGACGAATATATCTGCCTAAGGAGGGACCGTTTGAAATGGCTGGTGTGTGCAACAAAAAAGACCCACTAAATGCTAAATGCTATTCTATGATTACATTTGCCGATTTTCAATTTTAGTATTAAAGAGAGCTCTTTAAATCGATTTGCTCCCTATAACTCCGGACCCGATAAATTTACATCAAATATTTAACACCTTATTCAATATATTTTAAATATTATAAAAATTTACTGAAATTTAGAAAAAAATTAACAGTATAATTTTACTCTAAACAATTAAAAGATATTTAAAAAGCACAATTTCAAAAAAATATTTAAAACAACAACACAAAAACTACAAAAGCAACAACAACAACAATTATAATTGCTAAACATAATTTTCTACTTTTCTTATACTAGACTCTTTATATTTGTATCTGTACATCTCTTCCTAAATTTCGCCTTATATTTTCCATCATTACAATATAAGAACTAAAAACTAAGAAAAGAGCAAAAATTTACATTAACATTTTTTTTTACATATTAAAAAAAAAATAAGGACGAGAAAAAAAAAACGGAAAAATAAAAATTATGAAAATTATAAAATAATAAGAGTGTATAACGGTAAACAAAAACAAAATAAATTATAAGCTCGCAAGAGGTCTAGACAGATTTAAAAAAAAAAAAAAATTACAACAAAAACAAGAAAAAAAATTAAATTCCTTATTTTTCGCATTTTCTCTTTTGTTTTTATTTTACCAACACACAAACTTGCGTTTAAAGTCAACAATAATCTTGTATAAAAATTTTTTTTTTTTTGTAACAATTTTTTAGTTTATAAGGATGTGTGTGCGAAGTGAATTAAAAAATTGTGAATGAATGAGAAAAAAAAAAATCACTATAATATTATGAGGAGAGAAATGAGAGAAGAGTGTAAAAAGAGATAAAAATTATGTGTGAAAAGAAAAAGTGCAATAAATTTTTTTTTTTGTTTACATAAAAATAATTTTGTGTGTATGACGCTCACAATACGCTCAACCTTATAAAGCACTCATATACGGCGCGTACATAGATACATGTTCAAAGTATTCCTAAAGTACAGTGTATATAGTTTATTACAAGTAGGTTTCACCTGTTCCTTACATTTTATGAATCCTTGAATTTTTTCATCACTTTTTATTATTATTTTTTTTCTGTTACTTTATTTTTCGACTACTATTCACTTTTAGACTTGTTGTTCTCTCTTACATTACATTTTTTCTATACACCATTTCCATTCTATGCAACTTGTTTTACTTCTCCCCTTCCCTCTCCCTCTCACACTCTCTCTTAGTTATATTTTAAAAATATTTTCACTTCTTCTAATTCACTATTTTTTCTTCTTATTTTTTTTTTGTTACCTCCACTTAAATAACCTTGTAAAAACTGCACTATCTAAATGCACACATTTTTTTTGTTAACATTCAAACTTTCACTTTCTATTTTGCATTAATAATAAAATATATAAAAAAAAAATATTAAAATAATAATAATAAGAAAAAAATGGAGAGCATAAAAACATAAAACTCTATTTATATACAAAAATACACTCTATACTTCTACTATATCGTCTCACGACCTCATCATACGTACATACTCTTTTACAACCCAGCTTGTCGGATAAAAATCATGTTTACCTGAGTGCATATTTTTGTTATCATAATAATTTACACTTTTCATAATTTTTTTTTGTTATTTTTTTATTTTCTAGTTACTGTGGGACGATCCTTTCGTTAAAAAAAATTATAACTATGTTTGAAAGATATGTTTGAATTGAACTGTAATATTTGGACGGCCAACATTTACTATATGGTTCAAAAATCGGAACATGAAAAGATTACTATTTTAAAGCGTAAAAAATAAGCTGAAGCTTTTTGAACATTTCTTATCATAATATGTATAATAAGACATGCTCGAACTGGTATGATTGAACTGTTTGAAACTGAACAACAAACAATTTGTAAATAGCACTTGTATTAATTATAACGTTAACCTTTATTTGTGAGTTGTTTTCAGTTATATTCTAAATACAAGAAAAACGTGCTGAACTGGTTATGATTAGCTCATTTCAGAATATAGAATAAGAATTCTATAGAAGCGTATTGAGCCTCTCACAAAAATGACAAATGTAAATGAATACGACTGTATGAAAGATAAGAGAAATAAGCAAACAATCAAAAATTTCAAATGAATTTAAGAAATTCATTACGAAACTATTAGTAGCATAAAAACCTATCAAATAATTGATACTGACTTTGATTAAAATATTGAAAGTAAATTTTCATATCAAACATGTTCCATAGATTTCGTTTGATTTACTTAAAATTTTATGAAAGTTTGATACCTGCCAACATTAATATAATATTGTGTTTAGTTCGATGAAGAAATGCAACACAATAAAATTCTTATTAAAAAAAATGTATAAATAGAGTTTGATGTTTGAGCCTCATTTTAAATGTATTATAGCACAATATTACCACGCAATTAAACACATGAGAGAAGTAAGCTTGAAATGATTGTACAATAATTTCAGCTGAATTCTTCTTGTTATCAAGTTTTCTATATTTAGAAAAATGTAGCCATTGGTTAAAGAATTGGCCTATCATGTATTCACAAAGTCGTTTTATCGCGCCAAACTTCTTTAAGAAAAATTTTCTATATAGGTTTGCCCAATTTAATTTTCTTTCTTATTTCTTTAATAAATTCATGCACTTTTATTTACATAAGTAAATAAATTATATTAAGTATGTTCTCAAGAAAAAGGGCTACACTTTTTCTATTACAAAACTGTAAAATTCATTTGAATAAAGAAAAAAAGTGCATGTTGTTGTTAAAATATTTTCTTAAATGAAAATAAGAAAGGAACTACTTTTCTTTTTATAACAATCGTCATAACAATTTAAATCTAAAAAAAAAAAAATTATTCAAAACCCAATGCAACCTATGTAATCTTTTAAAAAGCGATGATTTTATTCAATGGCTCACATTCCTTGTTCTTTATTACTGCCACTTTTGCGGCTATAAAATTTTCATTTTTATCGAGAAAAAAAATATTGCATAAAATATGAATGAAAAATGTGAAGTATATGTAAGCAGGTGGAAATTCCATTTGAAATTTTACCTGTGATTTGAGTGTTTTTTTAGAAAAATAACGTTAACTTGAATTATGTGTGAATCCTACGTGCTAAACCTTAAAAAAATTCACAATTTTTAATAGAAATTTTCATTTTTTTCTTGTATTGTAATTTTTATGACATTTTCAAGAATATTTTTCATTACTGTGAATTACATACTTAAGTTCCTTTCACCACCACAATTAAGTCACCACGAGTTCTTTTCACCACGATCACAATAAACTGTTAAAATTTTATTCTAGACTAAATTTTTTTCCTTTAATGACCACGACCTAAACAAAATTCATTGAAATGTTGGTATCAAAGAGACTATTGAATCTGAGTTAAAAAATTATTCAAAATAATGTTAAGTTTTATGTACAAGTATTCCGCCACTTTAAGTCAAATATACAACTATCTACACTAAAAATATTTAGTCAAAGTTCTCTCGCTTGACATGAACTTTCTATTTTCATGAACTTCTTCATTCAAATATTCAAAAATTGCATTCTTTGATTGCTGTCAGTGGGTTCTTTTCATTAGAGACTAGCATATGATTTCTTTATTCATTATTTTCTGGTAAGATCAATGTGTCGCGGTTTATAGGTTGCAAACCTATGAATTATGAAAGTGGTAAGTAGAATCGGATTAAAGTAATGACAAATGGTCTAAACAAGTTTGCTAATCAGTTTTCCCACAAATAATCAGAAGAAAAATTTATTCGACCCGAAATCCTTATAATTTTCTTCGCAAATAAAACCTTCGGTCTTTAACTTTATACCTTGTTTAACTTGAACTTTGCACTTTTCGAGGAATTCAACTTTTTTTTTTCAATAATTTAAAAGTACCTTAAGAAATTATTCTTTTTTTTTGAAAATTTGTCTTCAAATTATAACCCAATAGTTTCCACTCGGTTCCCTTAAAAATCTACAAATCTGACCTAATAGTTTTTATTCTAATATAGACCATAGTCTTATACTTTTTTTAAATTTTCAAAACCACTCCAATTGTAGGGTGAAATTAAAAGAAATTAAGCAATTCCTTTAAAATTAAAAGAATACCAACAAACTGACCTTTTTTTCTTTATTAAGACATTTAGTCAAATCTGGAATCTTAAGTGTTATTGACCTTTAATTCTATATATCCATATATCTCCCTTTTAAAATAAAATGAACAAGAAAAAGTCTACATATATTTGAAGAATTTTCGAACAATAAATTATTATTGAATCAAGGATTTTAGGATTTTGAAAAAAAAATTCAAAAAATTCAAAAACTTATCAATTTGATCTTGAAAAAATAATTATTGTCCTTTTTATTTCAGGATCTAGTTTAAAAAATATAAAAATTAGGTGTTAATGATAATAATCTCAATTTCATGGTTTGTTCAACAACAGCCAAAAAAAATCATATTGAAAAAAGGATCAGAATATCTTCATATAATTCAAAGTGTCCTTGTTACTTTAAAATCGATTCTAGTTTTCAAAACACATAGATCACATTATTAGGGTAGAAATAAAATCTTTTGTATTTTTTTATTTTCAGTGTGTTAGTAAGGATTTTGATTTTGTTTCAGTGTGTTAGTACGTATAAGGATTTTGTATATAAAATATTATTCTGAAAAAATGTAGCGCTTCAAAAAATTATTGAAATCAAAATAAATTTTAATTTACTTTAGAAATTTCTTAATTATTGTTATTTTACCAAAAATCCTTACTAAATTTGAAGAAATATCGAAACAGTAGAAAGCTTCTATTCGAAAATTCTTAATTAATTTATTCTAAAATAATTAAAAAATTTCAAAAATTGTATGACTGCACAGGCACCATACACAGGCTCCAGCAACAATGCAGTTGTATTCACATTTAACACAAATCGAATCACTATTTTGTGAAAATCATAGCTATAGTGTGAATTCTTGGGTAAATTATCATGCACCCCTTAAATACTTCTTACAAGGATTCCATATAAGGCTGATACAGTTAGCTGTACAGTTAGCTGTTATGTATATGTACGACATTTATCAGTGTCGTACAGTTCAAAATTAACGAATATATTCTTCTAATGCTCAATTTAGAATTCAAGGACTATGAATATTAATCTATCTGAAATCTAAAAAAAAAAATTACTTAATAAAAATAATCAATAATATTTTTGGAATAAAAGAAATATTTTTAACAAATTCATTAAAAATCAGCATTAAACTGCATACACGTCTTATACATAACAATACCAACATATAAATATTTTTATTTTTAGTCAAATCGTCGTCCGAAGCACTAAGTGCGAAGCCGTGTTTTGTGTAAATACAATTTGAAAAAATCGTAAAATCGCAAAGCTAATCAATTAGTACAAATAGATTGGCATCTACATTTTCTCAACTATATTTTAGACTTGTATGATTTTTTCCACAAGATCATACAAGATCATACAATCCACAAAAATCATACAAGTCTAAAATGTTTATATTTTTCTGACTTAATTTATGTGGATAACTCAAATTCTCAAAAATATGCACCTAGTTTTTTCTGCTTTTTAACCGACAATATATTAACTATATAATATTATACAAGTCCTTTGGATATATTTATAAAAATAGAACATATTATTTTATTCATTACATAAAAATATTTTTATTTTTAGTAAGGATCAATAGAGAAATAATATAATAAATATCGAAAAAAAACGAGAATGTTAAGGGCTTTTATTATACATATAAAATTTTTGAGCATATTTTGCAAATTTTTTAATATTTTAAATCCTCCTTGAATATTTTTCTGCAGAAAAAAAGGATATATAGGTACGAGTATGTATACTATATATACAATATATGAATATTTATTGTCAAATCTCTATTGATCCTTACGACAGGATGTTACACATTTTTTATTATTATAATTTTTTTTAATAAACACATCCACAAAATTACATATACAATATATAGATTTTTAAAAATATAAGAACTGTTTATTATAAAATTTACATCCTTTTTATAGTGAGTATATATACAAAAATTTTGTCCTTATACCAAACAGTGCTGCTATTTATTACTATTATTGTTATTTGAATGAAAAATATTGCAAAAATGAATTATTATAATATTTAAATTGAACTTAATCGACAATCTGCCTACAGTATATTTAATATACATACAAACATACATTTGTATTGAATATTTTTATTGCAATAAATCTCCAAAATTGTAATATTAATGAAAAATAGAAATAAACCGTTATCATAGGATTGTGAATTTATACGAAATTGGAGAAGGGTTTCTTTTTTTTTAACTGAACACATTTTTTATTCATATATCCTTTTTCGTATATCCTTTTTCATATTACGTTAGCAAATTTGCATGGATAATAATTTTAATTTAAATTTTTTTTTTGTGTGTTAACCCCATTTGATTGTCAATATCCACGTATAAAAATTTCTTATTTTTATATTTTTTTATTAAATATTTTTCAAATATCCTTTTTGTTCATTTACAATTACAATGACAATAATATAGGCACATTTATGCATATTGTATGTATAACATATTTTAAAATTAGTTTCTTTTTTTTTTCCAAATTCTTTTTTTTGTATTGCTCTATGCATCATTAAAATTATAAATCGGAAATTTGCAATTTCGCCTTTTATTTGTGACAAAAAAAAAAATTAAAATTTTGAAAAATAGGTCATATCGAACAATATAATTATTGAAAAAGGTTAAATTTAATAATAGAAATATTGAAATTTATAGAAATTAAAATAAATTACAAGTTTTTTAATAATTATTATTTTGAAGGTGGTTTATATTTGGATCTTAAGGGCTGATATAATGAAATATGATATTCTAAATTGAATTTCTTCAATGTTAGAGAACTCGATTAACAATATTGATCAAGGTATTTGAGTTTAAGAAAGTGGCAGATGCTGTAAATATAAGAATTGAATGAAACTGCTGGTTCTTTAAGAAGGAGAGTCTCTGAGACCGAATTCATAAGGCGTTAATCATATATCTATGTTAATGATCGAATAAGGAACTGGAAAGAATAATATAGCAAATACTGGGTATAATATAGCAACATGCACACTGACCAAATTGTTTTTGCCGCTATACTGAAAATAATTTTCTTCGCGATCTCTACATAAGGGTAAATTTTATGTCGAATTATGGTTTCAGCCTTAACACCATACGAGAATCACATTTTCACAATTAATGTACTTTCTGCAGTCTAAATGGGATAAGAATCCACTGTTGGATATCACTAAGAAGCTGCATATGTAATTAAATTGGATGTTGCATCTTGTTTTCGCGTCAAACAAAAAAAATTCTTCAACTCTAAAGGCGAAAACGTTAGTTAGTATTTTAAAATGTACTCGCCAAGAGCCTCCTTCTTTCTCTTGCAAAGTAACAGATGGTGGTTTAGCAAGTGTTTAAGGTCTCCCTTTCAATATGTACATTGCAAGATCTCAAGCATAACATCATTTTCGTTTTTGAATTGTTGCGCATTCGCTAGACAAAGGTTCTTGCAAACATGCAGATCTCCTCTTGGAAAACGCAAATATTTCATAGCTTAGTTCCGCCCTTATATTTCCAAGTAACGGAAGCAAATCGCCTTTCATTCTTTTGTAGGAGTCTCTTGCTATTTTTTTTAGGTATTTTCTTGAGTATTAAGTACTGTTGTAAAATGCGATCAAATCAACGAAATTAAATTCTAACATTTACTCATGTTATATTAGTGCTGTTAAACACAACGACTCTTACAAAGGCGAGCGATATTAAATATTCAATTAGAATATTACAAAGAAATCGTGACGGAATTTTTTAACCAACTTGTGTTTTTATTACAAATATCCCATTTAAAATGAATCTGCTTTCATACAGTAACCGATTACTATAAAAGTCTTGCCAAGAGCTTTTTTACAATTTCATTAGCATTACAAATTGCCATCCTGTCGAGCAATTGTAATATTTAAGTTTTAAAATTTTCAAGTCAACCCTTTTGCATTTTAACAAATTCCAGCATATTTCTATTATTATTTGTAAACTACATATAGATACATTTTAGCCCCTCAACACCAATACTACTAAATACACTTAAAATTAAAATGGAATTTTTACAATTTTAATTTTTCAAAATTTCCTTTGAATTCCGTATATAGCGGTCAAAAAACAATTTTCATGATCTAAAAATCCAAAATCAAAAAATTAGGGTTATGGCATAGAAATTTTTTTATATACTTAGCATATGCATAATGTTTTATGTTGGTTATATATACAAAAAATTGTAAAATTCTAATAAAATATTCAACAATCAGTAAAGTATAAAATAAGTAGATCTGATTTTTATGATAAAATCTTTAAGGAGTGGTTTATTTTTGTATGCACACCATGAAATACACTTGAATTTATTTTATTAAAAAGGTTTCGGTTAAGTACAATATTTCTGAAGTGCGTATGAATATTTAAATAATTTATATATATATATGTTATATATAATTTTAAGATTAAATCAAAAATTTTAGAAAGGTGATAAATTGGAATAAAATTTTAGTACTAGAACCCTCAAATAAAAAGTTTTTTGCTTTTTGAAATTTTTAAATCTAAAAATATTTGCTGGAATTACTTTTTAAATTAAGAGACTAAGTTCAAAATAGAGCGAATTTTTGTGTTATTTTCATCCTTATTAATCTAATATTTTGCCGCAAATGTTGTTTTAATATTAACGAAGTCACTAGATAATTGTAAACCGATGAGTAACAACATGGATGCTTGGATCAAAAAATGTACAATTTATAAGTAAATTTCACATACAAAGTCATTACAAACCCTCCAACTATTCATGATTAACTTTTGTGGAATATACCTAGAAGCGAAACTGGATGTCTATAGCTTAAATATAAAAGACACGTTCAGAAGAACGAAAACTGATTTACATTTGACAGTATCACTGGAATTTTGAAGAACAGGGACATTAGCGCAATATATGTAATCGTAACACTAACTCAAACAACTAAATGATTAGACAAAATAGCCTTTTCAATTATTAAGGCTTACCTAACCTAACTAAATGTCAATCACTATGAAAAATTCATAATTTGTTATTTAAAATATAATAAAAATTTATTTATTTTTGTTTTTATTGATAAAATATTAAAATTTTATATTTTCAGATATAGAAAGCAAAGAAATTTTTGATAATTTTTTTGAATTTCAATCTTCTCTCTCATCCTTTGTCATTTACAATAAATTATATTATGGTATATATATGATATATACCATATATATACCATATATACTATATATATATAATAAACTCCTTTACAGTTTCGTATGCGAGATATGTACATATCGATATATGTAAACATATCGATATATGTATATTGCGTTTAGGTATAAATTTTAAATTTCATTTGAAAAATTTTCTTTTTCTTTTGATATTTTCTTTTTGATTTTCTTAAACACACTCTATTTCATAGTATAATCTTATATATCACAATATATATATATATATAAATATCTCATCTAATTTCAAAAAAGTTCGACCCTTCTTTAATTGGACTTTCATTGTTAGGCTAAATATGTTTATAATATATATATATATATAATATGATATATACATATATACATATAAATCCAATTACATTTGTGAATAAAGTGAAAACTAAAAAACGATGGACTTTTAATATTCTAAACAAAAATTCTCTTTTCTCTTAAAAAATTCAAAAACAAAACAAAAAGAATGAGTCCTTTTTTATTAATGAGTAAATATAAATTGATATATATATATATATATATATATATATTTACGAAATATGATAAAATAAAATTCACGTGCCAACAAAATATATAAATTATTTATATCAAACTATATATATAATATATACAAACAAATATAATGTATATATATATATACCCAAAATATCATATATATGTATTGTAAACATAATTTATAAAATAAAATATTTATAAGGGATAGTAGTGGGCCGTCGTCCTGTCGAATTTTTATTTGTGTTTTTTTATTTTTCCTTTTTTTCTCTTTCTTATTTTTATTTTTAAATGTACAATAATCTTAAAGAAAAACCACCATTAAATTATAATAATAAAAAGACGACGTAAATATATATATATATATATATCTATATATATATATATATATATATATATATATATATATATATATATATATATATATATATATATATATACATATATTCATATATATATTCATATATATATATATTTATATATTTATATTCATACATATATAATATGTATTTAAATAATATATAGTATTAATATATATATAGAAAAATAATAAAAGGATAAAGGTTAGATTGGAATTGATGGTTATTTCGCTATTGTACAAGGAGGACAATTTATTTTTGATGATGGCGATAGCAATGGCTATATAATCATAAACCGAAAATATGAAGCCAAAACAAAAATAATCCTGGTAAAAATTAACTTTTTCTTATTTTCAAAACGGAAAGAATAATTGTTGTTTTATGTTTTATATATATTTAGATATATATGAAGACATAAGAGCCCCAATACCGATATTAATTCAAATTTAAATAATTGCTTTTTAAGATTTTTTTTTCCGAGTTCGATGTTCAGCGGAATAATTTTCAGGATCCACTGTTTTATTTAATTATTTTACCTAAAATACAAAATTACAATTATAGTTGTTTCCATATTTGAATATGTAATTGATGTTTCCAGTGGTATAGTTGGTCAATGTAGTTCCAAATAACCAAAGATAATTTGTTTGTTACTCCTGTAAAGGTTAAAATATAATCTAATTCAAAATTTGAAATCGCCTCATGGTGAGCGTGAAGTTCTTACAGGGCCTGATCTGCCTGAATATGTACTTAACCGAAACCTTTTTAATAAAATAAATTTTAGTCGAAATAGCGATACAGAAATTTACAAAGGAACAGACCTTATATACAACATTGCCAATTGTCATTGAAAATTTTGCCAAAGAATAATGTATTATAAATTTAACAATTAAAAGTGGTTGAGACTAGTAAAATACTAAAATTTATCGAATTTATTTTATGATATTCGCAGATACATTCCTAAATGTTGTATTTTGTTAGGGAGGGGGTGGGGTTAGAAATTAAAATAAAGAAAATTGTGAAAACTTTTTTTAAGAAAATTTTCTAAAAATTTAGTAAAGTCCACTTTATAATAAAATTTGCACACTGTTAGGAATATATACAGATTGATATATATACGGATATATATTATATACATTTATAGATTTGAATTTTATTTGATATATCGTAAATAATTATATATATACACATATATAGTTTGAAAGTTCTTTCTATTACAAATTATATTTCATCCCTTTTTTTAGCTTTTTTTTTTTTTTGAATAATTTTCCTGCTGTCATTGTTGATTGTCTTTTCCAATTTAAATATATGGATATATACCATTTCAATAACACTATATATATGTATATATTATGTATATATTCCTTCAATACCCCATTTCATTTGACCTTTTTGTTTTTCATTTTTTAAGAAAAAAATTGATTTCTTAAAGGTACAAAATAATTATATATTCGAAATTTTGACACACATACAATATAAATTCTTAAATTATATAACAATATTTCTTTGAAGGATATAAAAATACCTATATATATTATAAAGGATATTTTGAATTAATTTTAAAATTTGTTTTGTTTTCTTTAAAACTATACACGCTTCAGTATATGTACTTATGATGAACTAAACTTAAAAGGCCACAATTGTATATATATAAAAATATTTAGATTTTATATATTTGGGTTGATATATATACATGTACATAGTTATGAACGTATATTGTAAGAAGCTAAAAATTATTGTCGAAATTTTCAAAATGTAATTTAAAAATATAAAATGTAATCAGTATATTCAGAATTAGAATTATTTCGTATATAAAAGGAAATTGAACCAAAAATAAAATAATAACAATAAAAATTGAAGGATGAAAACAAATTTATTTTGTTGTTAAGGAAAGAGTTAAATTAAAGGATATTTTTTTTTATGTTTGCATTTAGATTTTAAATTTCCCCAAAACAAAACACACCAAAAATATATAAAACAACAGTGCTAAATACAATATATATCGTAATGATATATATACGCTATATATATATATATATAACAATTAAATGAAGGATTTATAATGAATATAATGATATATGTACAAGAATAGGGTTGAAATTTAAATATTTAACAAACTAATATATAGTAATATACAATATACATATATAATACCTATATAACGTATATATCAACAAATTTATATGCATTTTATATATTTGAGTATTTTAGTGGACGGAGTTATATAATTATTTTAAATTATTGCGCGTATAGTTTAACCCTCAAGTCATTTTAAAGTTTTACTTTTATTTACATAAGAATTTAAATAGTATATATAACTATAGTTATATGATATATAGTGAAAATTAATTAAAATTTATAATAAAATGAAAATTAAAAATAATAAGAAATATTTTTGAAGATTTTGATCCCCAATAACAACAAAAAAAAAAATATTAGAAATTCAAATTTTGAGCATATGAGCCATAGTAGTATGGCATTGTATATTTTTTTAAAATAATAATAAATAAGAAAAAAATATGATTAAAATTTTTGTTTATTGTTTGTTTATTGTTTATTGATCGAGCTGTTTTAAAATTTATGTATTCCGAATTTAAACTGCTCATTCCGGCGCATACAATGTACACAAATGTTATGTTATTAAAATACAGGCTTACAACTTCAATTTAGTTCTTCTCCAGTGACGCCTTTTAGCGTTGTATCTAATTGTATTGCCTGTTCTTAAACGAATCCATTGTGGAACAGATCTGTTTTGTTTAAGTTTTTTAGCTAACTTCTGCTTTATTCTAAATGATTTATGTGCAGCCATTTTCCTTTTTTGACAACTCGTAATAGGAATAAAATATATTGTAGTTATTTAAAATAAACTGTAGTTAATACAAGTTCTAACAAAAGTATGCTGACTCTACTGAGTTGGTAAGGATCATACGTTAAATCAAACATTGTTTATTAATTTTGTTTGATTTGACTAAAAAATTTGAAGAAATTTTGATAAGAAAAATGTGAATTTTATTTTAAGCCGAAAGGATTTGTAAGGTCTTCATGTGAAACATTATTATATAAATTTGCTTGATATTATCAAAATTTTATAAATGTTTGATAAGAAAATGTTCGATTGTACTATAAGCCAGGAGAGAGTTTTGATATCAAACATTGTTCATTGATTTTGTTTGATTTATTTTCATGAATGTCTGATATGAAAGCGTTCGTGAATTTTGTTATATGTGACAAAAATAAAGCCTTGCCAAATTTAATATAACAAAATCCATGAACAATGTTTAATTTGTATGATATCAAACTCAATGTCGTATACAACGCAAGTATGTATTATAAAAAATTTTGTACCTAACTGCCTTATGTCGTAAGTATAGAAAAATCTGTGAAGAAAGTGATACAGAACAAAAAGTTTTCTTAGTTCTTATTAAAGTTAAAAAAAGTAATGACTTTAGAGTTTTTTAAAATTAAATGTTAAAGACCGATATTGCATAAGCGGTTGATACACTCAAACTTTCATTTTAAGATTTTTTAAGGATTCATGTAATTTTTAATTCTGCAATTACTGCTTCATCTTAAAATGGTTGCGAGCACATTTAAGCAACTAAACTGTTTGATTGCTGAATTACATGCGATCATACAGTTGCATGTGTGCGTAATTGAACACAAGCTTATAGAATAAAAATAGGCAATCAAACAGTTGCAAAACCAAAAATTGAATGTCTGCTTTAGCCCTTAATTCTATATATAACAAATAATAATTCATTTTGTATTGGAAATACTAGCTTACACTAAATGAAAATTAAAAATATATTCAACATTTTAAAATTCCATAACTATAAGATATTTTTATATATACATCCCTTCATATTCTCCTGAAAATATTGATTATATTTTAAACAAGAAGAATATTATTACAATATAAAATGCCCTTTTAATATTTTTCCCAAAAACTTATTTTTCAACCATACTCGGACAAAAAGAAAGAACACAAAAAATAATAACGACATTTCGTAATGTCATTTTATTGAAATGAGCCTTCATCCCCCACTCTAAATTTTTTCTTAATATTTTTCCTTAACAATAGCATTATTTATCAAGAATATCTTAACTACATTGTTGAATCGTATACAATGTAATAGCAACGCAAAAGGGACACTAAATGATTTGCAAAAAAACAAAATGAAAAAAAAACAACGCACAAGAAATAAAACAAGTGTACATTTTATTCCCTTTCCGTTTTTATATTTTTAGTATACATGGGGTTTTAAAAAAAAACAGGTCTTTAAGTGAAATTGAGCCTTGGAATAGAACTTTGGACCGTTTAGTGTTTTTAACAATTTCTTATTATTTTTAGCCTTAAGTTCAAGGATAACGTGGTCAAACTATTAACAGTGTAAAATTTCCGGTTACTAACATACAACTGTTGAAAGCTTTCCACTCCAGTTTCCTAATGAATTTAACAAGAGGAAGAAAGATATACAAAAATGTATAGAATTGTATTAAATACATATATGAAGTGTCGAGTTTCCGCATCATAGAGAAAAATGTAAATGAACAGATTTCCATTCAAGAAATTTTTAGATCTAATCTAATTATTTGAAAGGACACATGAATTCGTGGACAATTCAATTACTCTCGTTAATTACCATTAACTCTCGCTCATTACCATCAATTAAGACAATTCAATTACTCGTGACCTGGTAATGAGCGACCAGGTAATCAAACTACAAAAAATGTTAATGTGCTGAAAGAATAATTTTATGCAAAATAATTTCCACAATTGAGAACTGAGAAGCCCTGTACATTAATTCGCATTCTGGTATGCTCCTCATATTTATATAGACTCTTTTATCCCCCATTGATATATATTTAAATAAAATTGAAAGACCATAGATACTATATATATTGAGCTTAAGGTATTAACGTTAAAAAATGGACTATCTTATACTTTCTATTTTTTTGTTTCTTGTTTTTTTTAATGTCCTTTCAATTCTATTACGTTTATATATTATTTTCCTTAGTTTTTCTATTTTCCCTTCGATATTTTTCTCAACTTAAATAATGTCCTTTTTTCTATATTTCATTTATACATACATACAGTCATAAAATGTATTTCAACTATACTAACAATTTCCCCCATCTACTAAAAGAAAAACTATGCTTTGAATAAGAAAATTACAATTTTCTTTAACCATCAATTTACATGTACAGTCTTTCAAATACCGTAATATTATATAGAATTTCTAAATATCTTTTCAATAGGTGATGCTAATATTAATATGTATATGTGTACATATATCTATTACTATATCAATATATTGTATAAATGTTTGCTAATAGAAACTATTGAAAGAGAGCCAAGATAGATTCAACTGTGGTTAATACAGGATAACGGACATGTTTTTAGTGTTACAGTCTTATATACATATATATTTTATAGACGTTATATATAATAAAACTATACAAATGGATGGACTTTATCATTGTAATGTAAATTCAAGGGATAGAATTTATATTTTTGGAGACAATAAGAAAAAAAACTGACTATGTATCAGTTTGATAATTTTTCAGTTTAGTAATCATATGGAATCAATAAAAATTTAATTAATTTGAAGCTCAATCAGATCCAAAATTATTAGCAAAACTAGAAATTGTTATGAGTCAATGAACAATGCAAGATTTGATCAATTTAATCACCTCTTTCGAGCCCTTCTTCTGACTTGTGTTTAAACTTGATAACAAAACCAAGTAATTTAAAGAGATATCGAACGAAAGATCATACATAAATAACGAAAGCGGCCCAAAACTTTTTGCTACATGCTACATACAAGAATACGACAAATATAAAAACCCGCGCTGACCCCCCCCTTGGGACATTATTCACTAATATTTAAGACGAAAACAGTCATATCCTGAACATATAGAATTACTGACGTTATTGTAATTCATTTGATTGGTAATCTATTTCCATTAACCCTTACGTGTTTTACCAAATTCTAAAATTTTTAACTATTTACCAAAAGTGTGTGAAGGTGTGAGGTTCATTCCCAAAATATGGTCTTCAAAAAGAGTCAATTAAAACTTTTAACTTTAAAGGAATTGCCGAAAATAGAGAGAGAGGATAAACTGTTTTTCAAATTATTAAAGTTGAATTAAATATTTTACTTCATTGTTAGACTGGTACCCATTTTGTGATATAAGCAGTTTCTGTTTTGCAAAGTTGAATATTATAAAAATTTATATATCTGGCCTGTCCTACTACCTTATCCTCATATCTTTTATTATTTAAAATATTCTATTATTTTCGGTTTCATTTAATTTTTACTCTGTTGCTCCAATATATGTATATTTCTTTGTATAACGTTTATCTAAATCGAATATATATAATAATATCAAATATTAAATGTTATATTATGCTGATGTTGACGTCTTTAATGCCTCAAAATTCTAAACTCAAAAATTTCAAAAATTTTCTTAAAATTGAAATGATGGAGAAATGTAAGTGGCGGTTGTAAAATAAAACTCTATATATACATATTCATGTAATTGTATATATTTGTATAAAATAGAGTTTTAGAGATATGAGAGGGGGAGGGGGTTTGGAAATCGGGGAATTAAAGAAAATTTTAAAATACGAAATCCTTACGGTTATATTATAGTGAAGTGAATTTTATAAAATTTTATTTTATTTGAATGGACAGCATAAAATGTTTTTCTATATATCTATATATATATCTATATATATCTATATATATATATATATATATATCAGCTATATTTCTATATAAATATCATTAAAAAATAAAGGATATGTTGATGGTAAAGGAAATTTGTTAAGCTACGTTCTTCTATATTCTGTAAATATTGGTATATATATACATAATACTTGAATATACATATTAATATATATATAAAATACACTTCATTGAATAAGAAATTGTTGTACAATATTATAGTAATGAAAATTTTTGCATAAACTAATGAACTGGAGGGGTAAAATAAACTACATATTATACAGAAATTACAAAAATATATTTGTATTATACTCATAACTTTATCTTGGTATATATGTAGATGAAGGTGATGGAATTATTGTGTATTTATTTAGAATGGCCGCAATCGATCGATATTTTTACTTGATTTGCTTATATTTTTGAATAATATATAAAAAAATAAAGGACAACACAATTTACATATTCTTATATATTATACGTATATTCACATGAGTATAAGTGTGTGTATAGTATAAATACAAAATTATACTAAAAGTTTACTAGAAATTATTCAAATATTTTAATTTATATATAGCTATAGTAGGCAAGACATATACGAGTACATATGGAAATGTGTATGAATATTTGAAAATATTTATAGCTACATATCTCTGGGTATATATTATTTTTTGCATGTACTCGTATATATATATATATATATACATGAAACGGGTGAAAAAATTTAAGAAGCATCAAATTATTTATTTAAATAATAAATCGATTGGAAAATGGAAAAATATTTTTGTTTTACATAAAATTAATTTGATAATTTAAAAACTTTATTATTTTCATTAGAAAAGAACCCACGTATAATTTTTGGTTTGAAATTAAATGAAAACATTTTTCATATATCTGATGTAATTTTTAATAATATAACAGATAATAATTAAATATTATACAAAATTGCATGAATTCTCAATCAAATCGATAATAAGAAACGCAAAGATGATTATTAATTCTATGTCTTTCCACACATGAGGTGCAATGAAATTAAAATACGATTTTCTATGTACCCGAACAAAAGAAGTCTTCGAATAACACTAAAAAATTTGAAAATATATGTTGTTGGAAGTCAGCAGAAGAATATGATTCAAACATATACATTAAGAAGACCTCAAACTGCGATTATAACTATGTCAACTATTAATTCGGAATAAACAAGGAAAACGTAAATTAAGAGGACCGAAAATCATAAAAAATAGCCAAATAGCCAACTATCGCAGACAATTTTGTGCTAAATATTTTATTTTCTACCAGAATTTTCTGTATCTTCTACATTATTTAAGTATATTTCAATCTAACATCTACCTGGCTATCATATTATTCAGCCATCGTAACATATCTTTCACAGTCATTTTATTGCCAATTTTAGATACATCTGGTCCGTAATCTGATATGAAATCCTTACCTTATTAAATGATAAGGCTATGCAAAAATCTTATATCCATAAAATTACTGAAATACCAATAGAAGAATTAGAAAAATTAATTAGAAGATTATTTAATACTATATTCGTATTATTCGAATATTTTTGCATTATTTGCAAATTTCATTATAATTTGTGTAATTATACTTCCAATATAACTAAGAAACCCCTTTCAAATTATTATCAAACCACATCTATTTTAATTAATAAATCATATTTTTTAAAGGAATTCATTTGAATTAATTTTTTTTTATAATAATATTTTTGTATATATCATACGTTTTCATATTATATAATTATTTATAATAGAATTTTTTAGAGAATTATTATATTTTGTATCCATAACGATTCACAAAGACAATTATTGTGTTTTAAAATTGAAATAGCTTTCAATATTAATGGAAATACAAAAAAAAAATTTTGTATACCATAAATATGTATACAATTAATTATATAACAATTATATATATGCATAATATATATATCCCTTGGGCATTTTAATGGGACTCTCTTATATACGAGTAGCAGTGGCACACAATAATTATTATTCAAAAATAATATTAATATAAAATCTAAATTATTGTGAATATATTCAATATATATACAATTTATAATAATGTTGTATTATATAAAAAATATTTATTATTTTGCATGTATACATACAAATATGGTATAGGTATATATAGGGCTTCAATTCCAATCCATTTTATTCTATATACAGGAGGACACTTGAGACTATTACTTTATAAACGTTAAATGTATAGTGTATGGCGGATACAATGAACTCTACATGTAGAAATTTTTTTTTTTACATTATTCCATTTTAATTCGAACATTAAATATTCTGTATGTGTTATTATTTATTTCATATTTAAAAAAATATAGAAGAAAAAAAAAAAAGGAAAATTTTAGGAACAAAAGCGAAAAAATAAAGGACTAAAATCCCAGTTTTTTTTTTAATTTTTTTTTTATCAAATCATTTAAGTTTTTTATTTTTTTTTTTTATATTCCTTTCTAACTTTGCTTTTTCTATTCATAATATTTTAAAACAAAAGCGTCCCATATTAAATCCCATATTCCCCAATACACTCTTTTCTTTTTTTTTTTTTTGTGTGTTCATCTTGTTTTTGCAATATACACGTACGTACTTATATTATCCATTCAATTTTAAATGTATATAGCCACATACAGCCAGTGTATGTGCAATTTTTTTCCGCACACTTTCTTTATTTTTTTTTCTCAATATAAAAGAATTTGCAAAAACCAATCGATCAATAATATTTTTTTTTTGTTGTTTTCGTTCTTTATCATAATTTTCTGAATAACTTTAACCCACCACCAAACACCATTGCTTCATTTTTATTTTGTAACTCTCTCATTCCTTTCATAAAAATATACCATTTTTTTTTTTTTTTTTGCTACACTAATATAAAATTTCACCCTGGCGAATTTTATCCACCCTCTCTCTGCTCTCAATAAAATATTTTTTATTGTGTATATAATATGGTCGACGACCATTATTTTACAAAAAAATAAAAATCAAGTTAAGCAACTCTCCATTTAACATACACACTACATACATGTATGAAAAAAGAAAAACAAAAATATTAAAAAATACACAATATGCACAAGTTATTCACTTTTAAAATGAAAATGTTGTATGTGAAATTTTCTAAATTTTTGAAATTAATTTTAATATTAACACAACAAAAGGCTAAATTAGCAAATTAAATTGAATTTTTTCAGAAAAATCGAAAAGTCTGTAAAGAGTATCGTTCTATTTCGTATATTAAAGCAAATTTGCTAAAAAAATTTGACAGTATTACTCGAACTGATACAGAATATGTCAAAATTTCAATCTGTTATTTTTCATTTCCATTTAAGCATGATTTAGTTTCATCCAAAATTGCTGCCATTAAAAAAACTCTCCGTCAAACAAATACTACATATGTGATTCTCTTATAAAAGAGAAATTCATAATCCTCGATTCGACTTTCAGTTGACCTACGAAATGTCAATTACATAGTGCTATTAATTTTCATTACAAATATTTTCAAGTGCTCATTCTTTACGTATTTTATATGAAAAAAGCTTAATGGCGCCTCATCATGGCTATGAATGACACAATATAATTTTTTATTATTTTGAATTATTTGTTGTATAATATAATCCATAAAATTGTTATACGACAAGGCAACAACAAGATAGCCAAATGTATAACAATGCAAACAATCAATAATAAATTTATAAATTAGAGACATTTTTAATTCTTTACTTACAATTTTTTAATATTTAAAAGACATCATCAATATTATTGTATATACAATATCCAATCTGTTATACACTAAACTCATATATATATATACATAATATGTATAAGTACCTACCTTATACCTATATGAACACATTTTATGTTTTCCATTATTGATATTCGTCCTTTTTATAAACTGCATTAATATTATAAATTGAAAGCGAAAAAAAAACAACCGAACAAAAAAATATTCCACTTCTATTATAGAAAAAAATAAACCAAAAAAAAAACGCAAGAGCATTATTTATAAAAAAAAAAAAAAATTGAAATACTTATAGAAAAATTCAATATCCATAAAAAGCATCACCATTATACTTACATGTACCTTAAAGGATATTCATATATATTAGTATATATTATATTGTTATATACATTTAGAATTATTATATTATATAACATCACATATCAAAAAATATATTCGTAAAATATGAGTATAACATAGAGAAAAAAAAAATTGGCAAACCATTCTCATACCTTTCGCGTTCTTTTAATTTTACATATTACACATTTTACTTTTGAGTTTCTTATGTATGTACATATATTCCATATCAAAATCAGTATGAAAAAGGAGTTGGAGTAAAGTAACCATAAAGAAAAATCCTTAAAACGACGAGACCATCATCATCTTATAAGAAACAAAAAAAACGTATTATTATCAACACCATCATCACCAACCTCGCTTCCAATATAATGTATGTATATGCCAGTGCCATCGTCAATAACATCGTCATCATAATACTCATCATCATCATCATCATCATCCATCCATCCATTTATATCCAGCGACCGAACATAACAACTTAAAATTGAGAAAAAAAAATATATATAAAATACACTTTACATTTTATTTTATTTGCAAATATTATACAAATATATACTTACATATATACACATGTTTATATACATATACATATAAAATGTACATATATTAGAATGTTATTTAAACTTTTTATATTTTATTTGTTGTTATTTTTATTGCTATTTGTTAGAGGGTATATTTTTCTTTTATAGCATATAAATCATATATCGCCATTATCCATCCATTTCATTCTATATCCTTTCCCCACCTTCTATATTCAGTCGTTTTTTATGTTCATATTTTACATACTTATATACATGTGTGTATAGATTTCTACTTTATCGTCCCTTTTAAGTTTTTTTTTTTCTTTTGCTGTTTTGTAGCCCCCTTTTTTTTCTACATTTTATTGTTTGTCGTTATTATTTAACTTTACTTTGTGCTATCCTCTTACAATTTGTTATATACTTAATATTTTCCATATATATTATATAGGTTCATATATTATGTGCCCACAGCGTATATATGAATGTACATATATGTTAATACATATATTTTGCAATCCAATCTACCTACATATTATTTTTGCGAAAAAACATTGCCCGTTTTGCTGTTTTTTTTTTTTTGCTTTTCAATTTTTAGTCCTTTTTTTAAAATATACTATGTATATATATGTATGTATGTGCATATAATATGCTTACATTTAAATATTTTATGTGGCCTTTTTTGTTATACATATATATTCTCTTTCACCACTGTTCATTTCCCTTTTTTCCTCCCGCTTTTCTAATATTTTATACAGTATAAATCATTATTATGTATACATAGATATATATATATATATATATATAAAAATCCAATTACATAATAAATAATATAATAATATGCAAATATGTAAATATGCGTATGTATGTATGGATATGAATTTTGTATGAAAAACTCATATATATCATACACTTTTGTAAGGAAAAAAATAAAACGTCAATAAATGCTCTCTCTAGCCATCATCCACTTTATATACATAAAATTTATAGTAAACAAAAAAACATAGAAACCGTTACAAAAAGATTTTGATTTTGTTTTTCTTGTTTTTTTTCCTTTTACCATTTCAGTACTTAATTCATATACAAAAGTTGTTATATATTACGTATGCATGGGTTAAAAACCCATATATGTGCGCTAGTATGGATACCTCTAACCACGATATTAAATTGCTCTTAGTATGACAATACAATGTCCATATTTATAATTATAATGTAAATTTATAGATGAGATTTTAGATTTTCAGGGTAAAGCAAGTGGTTAATTTTGATCCAAATCATTACGATATTTCATGACTATAAAACATAAACACCTCTGAAATTGCATAGATCTAAGCGCTATTTTCCGAAAATTCTCTCCGATTCGCGAACAAGTCCCTTCGGCCTTCATAACCAATGCTAAGTAAATGCAAAATATATGCGGTCAACCATTTCATATCCGTTATAATCAAAATGAAAACCAGCTATATGTGACGCCAATTCGCTCAAATAATATGTGAATTTTCAGTCAGCTTACTCGTCTTTCTATGAAATAGCTCAAGAATAAAATAATTACAGCAATATAACAATATTATAAGAAATATGAGTATTGGCCACAGGTTATTTTTTTATATGCACCTTATTTATACATGTAAAATGAAATTTTTACTTAGACACTATTTGTATACTTATATAAAATTTTTAATTTTCATATATTATTATAACATGTAGACAATATATTTTTTCATTTTATACTATATATTTCATTTGTAAAATTATTATACCAAAAATCTCCGAGCAATTTTCGTATAATATATACATTTCCATATATGAGATGGGACGATGGATTTTGCAAAGAAGAGCCTACAATAAATTTACTATATTAAAAATCTTTCATTATATATCGAAATATTTCACATATGAGTACACAAATACACACATACATATATATTATTATATTTAACTCAAAATTTACCCTCATTAATTTCATATACGTGTGATATATAATAAAATATTGAGTGAAATTATATTTTACACGCTCATTAAATATCCACAAAGTATCCATATGTGTGTATCCCTATATATATCATATATCATATATCATATAAATATCCTTACATGTATATGCGATTCATATATCGTATATGTTTATATATATCGTATATGTTTATATGATATATATGTTTATATATATCATATATATATCATATATATCAATTGAAAAATATAATTTATGTTATTATATTATCTTATATATGCCAATTTCTCCTATATATATATCTTCATATAGGTTTTTTATGAAAAATGGCAAAGATAATCACATATATGCTACTATATACATATATGTACATTCATATATGACAAACTTCATCTATAGAATACTTAAATTGTGATATATTTTTATTCTTATTCTTATTTTTGAATATTTTGTTGTACTAAATTTTCGTTTCATTCTATTGCACATGTGTGTCCTAAACGCTTGCCCATTAATATCCCTTTTTTTGTTTTTGCTAGTTACATATTTGATATATGAGTACGTATATATGTACGTGTAATATAAATTGTTAGTTGAATAATGAATTGTTGTTGCTATTCTTTCTATTTAAAAATTATGTTACTTATTTGTAAAGCAAAAACAGCAATAACAAAAGCATTTCTCATATACCAGAATAAAAAACAAAAACAAAAATTTTTATTTCCTCTCTTTACTATACCATGTATTATAAAGTATATCAAAAAGGGTTTTTACTCTCTCTCTCATATGTGTATATATATTATTGTATATATGGCTATTCTTATGATTATCACAGCACAATAAATGTTTAAATGATAACAAATGAATTTGATGATGAATAATGATATATGATCGGTCGTTTCTATTGCATACGTTCAAAAGAATGTTAAACACATCTTTAATATATTCTATTTATATATGTATGTGGACAGAAAAATTTTGTGGAATATATGAAAAGAAATGAGAAAATTTATAATATTTTAATAAACAATTATAAAATTTTTATTCACATATGTATAGGTACCCATCTATCTTACCTATATATACCAAAAAAATATATTATAATATATCGTAAACTTACACATATGTACGTAAAAAAAATCAAAAATAAATGAAAAATTTTAATTACAAAAGCAACACCAGTCATCAATACTCGTATTATTGTGATGAAAAAATTGTGATCGAAAATAGCTGCCGATGTTGGTGCTACTAAAAACATATTATGTGAATATATCACATACATACACATGTATGTGATATATTCACATATGCGATATATTAAATGAAATAATATTATTTATGTGCTCACCAATACATTTTAAATGATATGAGCAAAATTTATATATCCTTTTTATTTATTCACATAATAATATATTGTAGTTTAACATGATTTTATTGTTTTCTTGCGTATGCTCTCTCTTGTTTTGTATATATCAGAAAATTTTCGAATAATATCGTAATATATCATTATATATACAAATACATACATGCACATATTATTTTTATGTCTAATAAATATCAAAATCAAGTAAAAGTAAAAACATAAAAAAATAAAGAGAAAATCTCATGTCGAAATCTAAATATATATACAAAAAGCATACAAAAAAAAACAACAACATTAATAATAATAGAAAAGGACAACATAATAAAGTACATGCTCGCACGTCGGTCTCTTATACATATTATATGTTTGGTTTTGCAATTTAGTTTTTTACTTATTTCTGTTGCTTATTTTTTGTAATTTATTATCAGAGTGTATGTACAATATAATATACAATAGTTTATATAATATATGTATATATATATTATATATATAATAAAATGGTGTTATATTAATTATATTAATAAAATGTTATAACCTGATGTGAGGTTTAAAAAATTTTATGTATCTACATAGAAAGTTTTTATGTATAAATAAGATTAAAATAAAATTCAGGTGAAAATTTAGAGTAAGCAGAGGATAAGGCACTTTCGAGAAAATTGGTAAATGTTCGTATTTCTATGAGAATTGTTCGAAAACTACTAAGAGGATTGGTGTATTCTTGAATTTAAAACTTGCTTTTACGAGTAATGACCTTTTATGATATGTTCTTATGATAAAGTACGAGTCCCATTTTCGCACAATATAATATTTGAGGGAATTCTAAATTTTACAGCAAATAATTTGGAACATACAAAAAAAAATTTGAAAAATTGAATCATTTAATTTATAACCACTTCATTAATATACTAATATCATATTCGAATTCGTTTTCTTATATATCAAAATTTATTGATATTGAAATTGAATAAATCTAAAGATAGCTATCCTATACATAGATTATATTATACATACGCTACAAAATACTAAAATTAATAGTAGTACACACACATACAATGCAATAAATAAAATTGTAAAAGAAAATTTACATATATCACATCTATATATATATTTTGTATACATATATATCACATAAATAATGAAATAACTTAGGCAACATTTAATATTATAGTTAGTCATAAAATAAACTAAAATCAAATACAAAAAAATAAAAAAAAAAGGGAGTAAAAGGATTCGGTATTCTTCATTATATTCAGTTCAAAAATCATTCAATTTAACTCATACATTCACAATTATTCTTAATATATAATTCATGTATAATATATAGTTTTGTTCTTGCTATATACTGATATATATAAACACATATGTGAGAAATATGCACGCACTTACATAATATATAAAATTTATTTGATTTTCTTCAAATGTCCTTTTTTTAAAATTTTTATATTACATAAAGGTAATATATCAAAATATAACAAAACGAAAATTACAACAACAAAAATTTTTAGAATAGGTACTTTTTGTATATTCTTTGTATATTCTCTGTTTCTCTCAATTTTTCAGTCGGTTTTCTATCATACTTTTTGTACTGGGAAATAACAGGATTTCACATATTTTACAAAGATTTTCTACATACCTTACTACATACGTATAATATATGACTATAATATTCATATGTGTAAGTGGATGAAAACAATAAGGACTCTTTTAATATATTGTTCTCCATATCTCATATATGATTTATTTTCGTTCTTTTTTTTATTTTTCTTTTTCTCTTATATAAGAAATCAATTTATTATTATACAAAATTTTTTGGTCGAAAGTCCTTTTTTGCTTTCGTAAATTGAATTTATTGAGTATAACGAATATTTGAAATATTATATATAAGACCATATGCAAAATTGTATGTATGTATGTGTTAAATATGAATATTTGTATAGCATATATGATTAAGTGTGTATTGTATTCGGTTTTTTATAAAATTATGTAATTAGTAATTTTAATAGAATTATAGGAATTACAAAATTTTAAAATTAAAAAATACAATAAATTTTATGAAATATTCGGGATTTATTGATCTTTCGTAGAACAGAATTTAAAAACTTTCCCGAAACCGAATTTTATTAAAATACGATTTTTAAAAATAAATTTTAAATAAAAAGAAAATTTTTTTATGAAGTTTCAATTTTGAGCATTATTTCCAATCCCTGGTTGTATAAATGATTTTTAATCAAAAGATTATAGGCGTTTTAAGCATTCAAACTGTTATACATTTTAATTATTTAGAGACCAAAATATCTTTTTGAAAATTATTTCGTTTACGAGAACTCAAGTAATATTAATAACGTTTAACTTTTTTAAACACTTAAGCGTGGGAAAATTGGTCAAAATTTTAATAAGCAGGGCCTAAAAAACCTGCTTTTAGCTTTGCAAGTACACTTCAATTAAGTCTTTATATTAATTTTTGAGTTTCACCATTTTGCCCCCGAGATATTATACCACGTTACCCATTTTACCCACAATACCCACATTACTCATATTACCCACATTACCCACGTTACAGACTCACCATCTGAATTTTACAAAGTATAAAACTATTTTGTATATCCAAAATTATTTCCAAAATTTTCAAAATTTTAATAAGATTCCTTACATGAGTGAACATGCACTATTAAAAATCAAATATAGTTCTTAATTAGGATAAAATTTTCTGTTGAAAATTTATGTGTATACATATACACATACACAATTCAATCGTTATTATGCACATATCATCATCAAAATTCAATAACATTAGAAAGGAAACATTTATATTAATAAAAAAATTAAAAATTCAACAAAAAAATAAAATGTTAAAATTTCATTTTTAAAATGAGCTCCGCTTGTGATTTCGCATATAATTAAGGAATCGCTATAATGTAGGTACTTATATTTGCATATTGCACTTCTTTTAAATTCGCATATGTCCTTCAGTCTTGTTTGTATTCAAAAAACGAAAATGAAAAAAAAAAATTAAAAAAAATTTTTCTTATTTCAAAAGGTTCTTTTTTTTTCAATTTTTTATTTGTATACTCTCCTGATTTTTGTTTTATAAAGGTTATAAATAAAAATTGCTGAATAATCAAACCAATAAGCAAACAAAAGAAATCGAAAATAAATCTGGTTCGGTTAGCACACAACCGTATAATATGAAACGCTTCTTTACAATTTTAAACACACTAGAAAGCTCTTAATTAACATACCTAGAAAAATTTAAATTTCATTGTTAGTAGAGTTTCGTATCGTGCCACCCGAATTCCCTGAAAAGCTCACCAATTAGTTTCGGCAATATCCAGAACTCAAACTCGAAAATTTATGTTAACACATAACTTCATTTATTGTATGCAATAAGGTCGGTAATTATTCCTCACACCACTATTGTGAGCAGAGAAATATTTATTAAAATATAATTGGGTCTAACCCTGGTAATTTTACTGCCAGAAACGAAAAGTTTTATTTGCCTTTCATTTCTAAAACAAAGTTAGAGAATTTAATTTTATTAGTGCAAAATTTTATATAAATCCTACAAATCTGTGGATTAGAAAAGCTATCTAAAATTTTTTAAATATCTATTTTAGATTCTACTGCTTGCTATATACCATTCTTCTTTATATTCCTAATGAAATCACTACTAATTTAAAATTACAACTTAAAAAAAATCGGAATTTGATTCTAATCTCTAATCTCTAATTAACATACGTACAATCTTATAACCTCTTCAATATGCTACAAATTTTAAAGCATATATAAAACTATACAAGTGCCCTTAGTTTGAAGTCAACTTCGAGCTCTTTTATATTATTCAACCGTTTATTTATTTGAAGTTATTTTGCTTTTTAAATTTTTTTTTCTATTCTCTAACTGTTATACGGTATCTGCTTGTTTGATGTATGCAAAATCCTTTATGTAACCGATTTGATTTTTTTATCATTTTTATTCTAATTATAACATACACATACATTCATCGATATTCCCATATTTCGTACATATGCCCATATACATGTGCGGCTCTACAAATACATACTAATTTTTGTTTTTTTTCTTTCTTTTGAAAGAATATCCTTTAAAAACTCACCCAAATCTAAGATTTTTTTGTATAATAAATGTTTAAATAAAAGTCATATTTTGATTGAGGTTAATATTAAAATGAAATACAAAAAAAAATATAAGAAAAGAAAAAATTTATAAGAGAATGGGGATTTCAAGAATTCTCATATATCTCAAGCACATATCACTATGTATATATATATACTCCACACATAACGATGTAAGTATACTCTTTTATATAATATGAATATGATTTGGAAAGGCCAAAGTCGCTGAAATAATAATCAGTTAAGTATACATAATGTATGTATACCTATATATAGTATGTATTGTACATGTACAAATTTGGAATATAAATGGGGAAAATTCAGGTATATACGTATGAAGCGGACAAAATAATAAAGACAGCAAAAAAAAAGAGAAATTGTGAAACAGTTCTATTATTTTTAACCCACTCTTTATTCTATAATTGCAGCAGCAAACAGTCTAGATTAGCATATCAAAAAAAATTGAAGAAACCAAAAAGCCTTTAAAAACAATTTATATATATAATATAAACTATTCATATGCATATATAAGCAGAAGTGTATCTCTCACGGTAATGTCGTTAAATATCCAGATGCGAACTATTCTTTAATAGGTTTTTTCAAACTAATGCAGAGAGGGTGCTAATTAAAAAATCATAGTATTCTAATCTAATCAAAGCATGTATAAAATTTTCTTTTCTAACATATTGTAGATTGTATCCAAGAGGACATATTGTAGCCACTTCACGCTCCCGCCTATAATACCCCAAGGGGTTTAGACAACAGTTTCGGAATGCGCTGGAAACCCTGTCCAAGACAATCGCGAATGCGACCGGGCAGTCGCAAAGAATGTGCACGGTGGTCCCCGTGTCCACAAAATTTGCATAAGAGTGAGTCCGATTTTTCCAGCTTATACTGGTGGTACCTTACTGGACAATGTTCAGTAAAAAAATTCGGAATATCAAGAATTCGATTTCTACCCACCCCAACAACCCCCTGGTTAACTTTGTTGAACACGATGGAAGAAACACATTCGCTTGACGGCATCCCTTCGTGTTCCGCCAGGTAAGATCGCATTCTGCCCCAAGCAGACAAGCAAGTTTATTTCCAACAGCAGACAGTAGCCGCCAGATCCCTTCTGCGCCAACTCATTAGCAACATATACAATAACATACAGTTTTTAGCATATACTCTAATATACTCTTAGGTTTAGTTATTAGGTTCAGTCAAAAAATTACTGCTTCTTGTCTTAAATTGCTCTCAATAGCTTATCTGTATTTGTTAAATTAGAAAATGTTTTTTAAGAATGGAAAGTAGAGATAAACCACATTCAATAGGACTTATGGTACCACGATGACATTCCCAACAGTTCCACTCCCTGCTTATTAGCTCTTCTAGTGTACAAGTTATTATAGTTTTAAAATTGTGATGTGTGAGAAGGTAGAATTGGTAATGCCCAGACATATCCGTAACACTTTCCCCGAAACTTTTAAAAATATAGAAACATTTTCAGTATTGCAACAAAAAAAAATTAATAAAATTAAAAATAAAGCTGCCATCAAGACCTTTCCAACAACGTCTTTCCCAACTTGCAAAGTTCGCTGTAACCCGATTTTTTTTTTTAATTTTTCAAAGCTTAATTAAACAGTTGATGGTATGTTTAGTATAAAATCCGACTCTGCTTACGAATACCCAAAGGCAAGTAGGTATACGTATATTGTATAAACAATGTATATACGGTATGTGGATATCTAGATATTATAATTCACCCTGTATTATAGAAACCATAAAGAAATACATAGAAATACAAAAAAAAAATTCTATATATTATAGAGGGCTTAGTTTATTTGCTAAGAATCCTTTAACCATGCTTTAATTTTGTGTTTTTTTTTATAAACCTTTCTTTTTTCCAAAAGAAAACGCAAAAAAAAAGACAAGATTTCTACTTTAAGATAAAAAAAAACCCCCATTTTTTTATCATTCTTTTGTTCAAATGTTATACATTTACATATTATTCTTTATATATGATTTTAAAGATGGCATACATACACATACGTATGTATATGTGGTACATGTTGTATGTACTTAAATTGTGATCAACAAACAGAGTGATAGTTTTAAAAATATCTTAAATTCCAACAATCCTTGCGGCATATCAACTCTTACAAACAGTGAACAAATAACAAAAAAAAAAAAAAAAACGCAAAATACCTATGAAGATTACCGTTAAAGGATATGAATGCAAAGCAACCACATACGTATGTGCTTTTATATCGTATATTATGTATGTATCTATGTATAGAAAAACTATAATTTCATTTGAATATACTCTTAGGTTTGTTTATAAAAAAAAAAATATAAGATAAGAATTATCCGACTTTAATATTTTCTATCTACATAGAATAATCCTGCTTTTTTTTCTTTCTCTTATAGTTTTTTTTTTTTTGTTTAAAATAGGACAAAAGGGAGACTAACGGTCTTTTAAGCTCTCTATTTTTGTTTGTTTTTCTTATATTTTCTCTCTTTTTTTTCTCTTTTGTATTATAAAGAGAAAATTACAAAGTACTCTAAACTACTTACGTTCGAAAAAAAAAAAACGAAATCTTTTTTAGAAAAAACGAGAAAAAATAGAGTTGACCGTGTCAACTCTGCGTTACCCGCAAGAATTTGTTACCCTATGTACGAATAAATATCCCATAGCTGACTATGGGACAGATTATGACTTTAAATTTTCGTGTTACCATATTAATTTATGCAAAATTTCAGTACTATGCTTTCAATATTTTCAAAAATATGGCCAAACTATTATTGCAGTTGTATGGCTGCTACCAGAAGGGACCAAGCAATTTCAACGAGTTTTATCAAATATATCGACCCTACTTATACATTTACTTGTATGAAATTTCAATATCACAGCTTTTATAGTTTCTAATATATAGTTGCATGGCAGATACCCGAACCAGTACCTCGGTTATAACCAATTTAAAAAGGGTGCCGGCATTTACAATAATAAATTATTTGTGAAGGTTTGGTGAAATTTGTTATCGTTGGGACGAACGAACGAATAGACAAAGCTAAATCGACTCAGAATTCGACGCTGATCAAAAACATACACTTTAGTCTATATCTAAGACCGTTATTTCTTAGCGTTACAAACGGTAAGGCAAATTTAGTATACTCTTTTAGCATACGTTCTTACGGGTATAAAAATCCTTTTTGATACATTTTACAAGAAAATAGAAGCAGAATTCAGAAAAATAAAGGATTTAATAAAGAGTTTCCGAGGAAAAGTTTAATTGAAATTAATTTTATATAGGATTTTATGAAAGAAAAATAAAAATTGTATTGAAATTTTAAAAATTAAAACTTAAAAAAATCACTTTGATTTTTACTAATTTAGTAGATGAAGTTTTAGAGGGTTTTCTAACTAATTATTAAGTGTTCCTTGTGTCTTAAAATTTTCCATTTGTAATTTTTTTTTTTAAATTTAATTGCCATTAAAAAAATATTATAATATTTTCAATGAGAGCCACTCAAAGAGCTATTTTTAAGGTAAATTATGAGAGAAATATTTATTTAGGAAAAATAAATCTTTAGAATTCTATATAAAGCCTACTAAAACCTAAAAAAACAGGACAATATTAATTTATAAAGGTAAAAATCGTAACTTTCAGTAATAAATCAAAAGATTCAGTGGCTTATTCAGAATATTTTAACAGCTTATTAGTGTCAGAAATGTGTCAAAAATAATTTTCTTTTCACTCCACCTGGATGTGCCAGAACCTTGTAAATTTAACTCTAAGCTCATACTGACAATGTTGCTTGTGTATATTTTCTTACAGTATGTTTGATCCACCTCTACCTTACCTCCATCTGCCTATTAATATAGATTACCAGACTTGTTTATAATTAATTTTCGACATTGTTAATAGTTCTCGGCTAGAATATTCGGTATAGTATTTTGAGGCATATTTATACTGCAGTTGATTTTGACATTAACCAGGTTTTGACAGCAAAGCCTATTTGTTCTTATTAATTCTTATTAATATTTGTTTCTAGACCAGCTTGTATGATCTTGTAAAAGACAAGACTTGTATGATCTTGTATGTTATCTACACAATTTATATGCTCTAGCTGTTAAGTGAGATTCCAAATTATTGCTCTTCTTGCAAGCAAATGATTTGTGGTATGTTGTCCAGCACAATTATGAAGAATAGTAGAAAAAATAGGCAATCTTGTTTGATTCCTAAGATAATTCAGAAAGGCTTACCTATTTTGATTACACATACTATTGCAAGCTCTGCTCCAGCATTGGATTCGATGAATTAGTTTTTGGGTGACACCTTTTTCTCTAAGTGGATTTCTGCAAGAGAGAACTCGTATGTTACAGTTTTTTTTTAATTATTAAAACTGATTAGCGAACTCCTATATCAAAAGCGACTATCTTGTGGCGACTTTAACATATTTTCCAAAGAGTTCACTCAATATTATTTATTTTTCTCATTTTTCAAAACGTAAACTAAAAATATATTTTTTTTCTTTTCAGGTCTTCCTTTTTATGATACACAGAAAATATCAAAAGAATTCTCCATTTATTTCTCCGTCTATCTAAAACCACAAAAGAATTTTTTTTGAATACAACATACATGCGATGCAGGACTTAAGAAGGTTATTTTCTTAAAGGATTCTCTCTTTATATAACAGTATGTGTACATTATACTGTTACTATTTTATTACATTTTTCTCCTTTAGTTGTACTCAAAAATTTTATTTTTTTTTTTTAAATACGCTGTAGTTAATCATAAACTTATAATAAAATACCTGGTTTGGTGTACAAAGTTGATGGTTGCCTTTTGCTCGAGATTTATTTTTTTTTTTTGTAGCTCATAAGGTTCTTTTTGAAGTTTAACATCTTGTTCACCGATTATTTCATGTATGACTGATGAAAATCAAATAGCGTCGTCACATGAAATGAAAATTCTCTTTTATCATTTTAAACATAAAGTAATGGCCACAATAAAAGAAACACGTACATATATAGAAAAGATGGAATGGTAACAAACTATGTACAAGGTAAAAATAAGGTTATAGAAAAAAAGAAAAAATGAAAAAAATAAATAAATTTAAAAGAACGTAAAAAATTAATTAGCTTGATTTTAATTAATCAGGATAAAGAAAAAAAAGACGAGGAATAAAAAATTTAAGAGCACATGTAATTGTTAAAATAATGTTATACTTATATAACTGTTATACAGCATTATATAACAGTTGTATTAGCAAAAATAAGTGAGTAATTTTCTTTATTTTATTAAAATGGCTCCTATTAGTGGTTTAAGATTATGATACTGTAAGTGTGTACAGTAATACAAGCGTATAACACTTCTAACTAGGTTAATCTATTTATAAACGAATAATAGAGATTGGAGGGCTTTATATAGAAAACAAATGACAAAAATTAAATAAATCATCGTTAACACATAAGAATTGGATGACCCTTCATTTTTTCTATCAAGCAAAATCCACGAACTTTTACAAATCAAACTTTCATTAAATTTTTCTCATATCAAACAAAATGTATGAACAATGTTTGATGTATAAACACTGCGTACAAAACCTGCTGTTCAAAACCTTGTTTTTAGAAAAATCAACCTGGTACAAAGCAGTTTCAATAGTCATGAATGAGTACTTTAATATTCGAGAATAATTTCAAATTTCTTAAATTTCTTATTTTATTTTAAAATATTTAAAATTACATTAACATAACACTGTATAATCTTTAAGAAAGCACCTGCATATAACTTGGCGAAAAACCAAAAAAAAACAAGAACACACCAACCACAATACGAAAACACCAGTTTTTTCACCTCAATTTTTAAAAAAATTTTTTTTTTGTAGACTTACCAAGATATTTTCTAAATTTTATTCTAACAATAGAAAACATCAATATAAAACCAAACTGTAGATATGAAAATGTTGAAAAAATTTGGCAAATGATTCCAATTTTTCTCTATAAACCATTTTATATCCAGTTGTTCCTCTTTTTCTGGCTCTTATTTTTTTTATAGTTATGTAGAATATTGATCCTTTTATCCAAATAAATAGCCTTTCCAAATAAATTGATAGAATCCTATAGAGAATCTCTGCTAAAAACGATATGAAAAAAACTAGCATTAGAGCATAAAGAAAACCAAGCTAAAGACGAGTAAAAAAAAATTTGGAAAAAAAAAACTATTAAATTCAAATAGTCTCCGATAAGAAAAATGGTTGTTAAATCTAAAATGGCCTTACTATTGTATAGAAAACAAAAAAAGTAGAAATTTACAAGGAAAATATAAGAACATCCAAGGATACTTTCTCAGGTGAGATAAAAAAAAAATTTTTTTGAATACGGAAATATCATCAATATTATCAGAGAAAAAATGTATATGAATAAAAAGGATTTGAAATTCTGTTATTCTGTTTTTTTTTCTCTAAGTCAAACTATCCTTGCCAAAAGATATAAAATTTTATGTTATCGTATTTATTTTTATATGAACCTTATTATTGGAACATTATCCTTATATTCTAATTCAAAATGGATTTGATATTAGAAAATTATATTTATGCCATTCATGAATACCTTTAGATCTAGTATTTAGCCCTATTAAACAAAATTTAAAGACATAAAGTACAAACATAATCTGCTGATAGTAAGAGACCTCAAAAATGAAAGGCAAACTGTATTGAAAAAATCGAAAGGATTCGTGTATGAATGAAATTTTATTCTTATAAATTGATGTTAATAATATTGATTTCTAGTAACTGATGTAGCGAAATACTAGCAAAATTGATTTTAAAACAAAATTAAAATTATAGCAAATCAGACTGAGCCCAAATTCTCGAGCAATCTAATTCCAACAGCAGTTAAATTCAATTGCATAAATCTTAGTTCTCTTGCTCTCTAACATGAAAATTTAATAAATCTTTAATTTTATACAAATTGATCTTGTTAGCTGCAATAATGCTGAATTTAACTCGAAACTCTGTCTCAAAGATCTGTCTAACAATTTTTGAGGCAAGCAATTTTCTCTCATAATTCGTCGTATAATGTAGAAACAGTAAAGAATTCAATAAATTTATATAAATATCATGAATTATTTCTATTCAAAACCTGCTGAGAAAGCCATCATTAAAAAAAGACACAATTTTATGAAAGAATATTATGTCAGGCATTATTTTATATTACTCCAAGGAACACAAGTCTATAGACAATGGTTATCTATCTTTATACGACTGCAACTTATCGAATAATATTCAATTTTTTGTTCTTCTTTTTCCTCTCTCAAATATAATTAGAAAGGACATACCATAAATCAAATTTAATAATAATAATAATTCTCTTCCTTTATCATTTTACTAAATGTCTTCCGGTCCCCGTCAATACCCAAAAAAAAAACAAAAAAAAAAAATTGTTTTGACCACGAGCCATAATAAGCCTTAAAACAAATTTACTAATTGCATTATTTTTTAAATAGAATTTTTTTTTTCCGAACAAACTCACATACTCATGAACATTTATGAATAAAAATATTTAAATTAAATATTTTCGAAAAATCCCTTTAAAATCCCTTCAATATTAAAAGAAAAAATTAAGCTTTAAGGATATGCTTTATGAAAGAAATAAGGATATAATTTTTATTTTATTTTTAATTAAATCTTATGATTTATTGGTTATAACACTTCCAATGTTACCCAAAATAACTATTAATTTTACTAAAAAAAAAATTATTTCATATTATATTTTGATCATTTAACATCACTCCTTTAAACACACAAAATTTATATAATGTTAAGTATAATCCTAAATTTAAATATATATATACATATGTAGTGTGTAAAACGACCAATTTTAAAACAAACTAATATCCTTGACCAGTGGTCAAATAAATTATTTTTCATTTTACATTTTTAAAAAAATTCATTTACATATTTCAGCCATTAATGTTTATAAGCAAAATACCAATCTCCAATATTCAAAATTTTATGATTCAAAAAAACAAAAAAGGACGAATATCCTTTCTCTATATATTTTTATAGAAAATAATTTTTATAACGCTACATAATTTATTATATATATGCGTTAAACGCACGCTTCTTTTACTTTTTAACATTAAAGCATAAAAAAAATTGTAAATTATTTACAAGGATATAGTTTAAAGTTGTCCCTTATTTAATAAAAACAGTGGACATTTTAAAATCAAAATAATTTACCCAGCAGGATGTTTTTTAATATTTGCATTTTTTTTTTCCCCTTTTTAATAATAACCATGGTCTTCTACGCACATATGGAAAATGTTGAACAACTATGTAAAAAAAAAAACTTAGAAAGAAATTTTTCAACAATAATAAGAAGGGAAAATTGTAATTCGAAAATTTGCCCAAAATTGATAAGAAGTGGAAAAGGAATACAAAATAATATTGAAAAGAGAAAAAAAATATTAAATGAATATTATAGTGCGGGAAAAAAGAGAGGTCATTGCGCATGCTGTCATCATCAGTATCGGTCAATTTGACTGACCCTTTTTTGATTTTCAAAATTTATTTTTAAATTTTTAATTTAAAGAAAAAAAAAATGCAGAAAAAAAATTTCATGTCGGTTAGTTTCATCCTTTTTTTTTTTGTTATTTTATCCTTTATATCCTTGTAACACGCCATATGCAAATGTATTTGTAAAACTATTGTTAATATATCAAAAAAAAAAAAATATTCAAATATGAAAGATTTTTTTTTCGGGAAATCACTAAATTTTGACCTTTTTATGACCATAGGAATTTCTCAAATTACATTAACTATATTGTTCCTATGGCTATTAAAACATGGACGAAAATTATAAAAAAAAAAAATTTCATATTTAAAAAATTTTTTTTGTAAGGAATTTGAAATTTTATTTTTGAAAAAGTTTAAAAAGTCATTTAATTTGCAACAATTATGTTATTTATTTATATGGGAAAAATTTAAGAAGTAAGGAGGTCCTGTTTCTCTCTTTCATTCTCTCTTTCTCTTCTGTGAATCTTTACCATGTTAGATTTGGCAGAGTATTTAATTTTGAACTTTTATATGAAATTTTGGAGTGTGCTGCATTTTAATTGAAATTGTGTTTTTCTATTTGATTTAACAAGGGTTCTTAAGAAATATTCTAAAAAGAATAAGGTTCTAGAGAATATTGTAAGGAAATATTTTCAAAATATCTTCAAATATTAAGGGGATTTTCACTTGTAAGAAAGAATAATGGTCAGTTTTTTTTTCGATCAATTAAAATCATTTTCAAAAAGGTTCTTAATTTAAAAAAAATTGGAATGGTCATAGAAAGTAATTCGTTTTTTTTTTTTGTTCTTATTATCAATTTTCATAATTGCTTTTGGACGTATTTTGGTATGAAATTAAATTCAAATTTATTGAAATTTTTAAATAAGTTCAAGAGTACAATAATGAGTAAAATTAATCAAGATTAACCGACATTGAGTGTATTTTATTAAAGAAATTTTAAAACAAATGTAGCTATAAAATCACTAGCAACTACTGTACAATTACGAGTACCTATATATTCTCTAATTTCAAACTGACCATTAATATGACTGAATATTGAAATTCTAAAAATACAATTTTCAATTTATAAAGTAGCATGTAGTATAATGGTTTCTGATAAACTAAAAATAATTTTTTTCAAATAAAAGACTCTTTGGGAGCAAATGGGTTCTGTGATAGCATATTTTGACCATATAGTTAGTTTTAGTAGTAATCATATAGTTTCCATGTTAATGTATAATTAATTTTACTTTCACTATGTATGAGAGGAACGGGCTAGTCTCAATAGTTTATAAATTTGCAGGTACAGATTAAACAAAATTCTTATTATTGAGACTTGCTCTCATTATCCATTAATTCTAAAAGACAATAATGAAAATTTTTTTTGAAAGAGCTCATTCAAGAGTTTTGATATGAAGTATGACCAAAATTTTTCACTCCTTAATGTTTGCAATGACAATTAGTACGAAATTTTTCGAGAAATATTAAAATTCTAAAACACAAAATCCAATATTATAATTAAAACTTAAATTCTGTATAAATACTAAATTTACTCATTCAGCATTTTTTGTATATAATTTTATGTACACATGCATAATACATAGAAAACTCAATTCATATAACTATTACACACTTTCTTGTTTAATATATTTTAATAAAAGGATTAAAAAAAGGATATATGTGTGTTTTTTTTTTTCTTATACTGGTATTATATAAATGGTTTTATTTTTTTTAATTTAATTATATTTTTCTACTTCATTTTCATTTCTATCATTCTTCTACTTCTTCTTCTATACTTCTTAATTTAAATATATATATCGTGATATATCTAGATTTTTAGCAATTTTTTAATATTATAGAATATAAATATTTATTTCTATTTGTTAAAATTTTATAATAATATAATAACCATATCTTATCCTTATCATAAACATTTCCATTTCAATTTTAAATCTCGCACATATTACTACTACCTATATATATATATATATATATATAACGTGGGTTTTTTACATATTTCCAAATTATTTAAATACCATATAAAATCCTTATACATAATATGTATTCGTACAATTTAAAATATAAATTAATATTCTAAGAAATTTAATAATAAAATATATTTAATTTAAGTACAATGATATATATGAATATATGAATATTATGATATATATATATCATATATATCATATATATATACATTCATATATATGAATAGATATGAATATTATAATATATATGAATATTGTATATGTATATTGTATTATATATATCATGATATATATGTATATATATATGATATATATGGGTATATTATATGTAATAACACCTGTATATAAAATGCCTAAAAAATATACAAAATTTTTTAATATAATAAATATTTTTTTTGTTTTTCGTATATTATTTTAGTCATCCATTTTGAAAATCACATATTATATAATTATGTAAGTATATGTACGCGTACTCGCATATATAAAAATTAATTCTTTAACAACAGAATGGCAGTGGCAATGGCAACGAAAAACCAGAAAAAAAAAATCAAAAATTTTTAAAACTATAAAAAATAAAGTTGGGTCAAACCAATGGTTTGTATTGTAGCACTTTTCCCTTCAACAAGTGAAAATTCTGCTTTTAAATACAGTCTATGTATACCTATCACACTATAAAAATTATTTTCATTCATATACAAAACTATTACTAGGATTGCATATATTTAGGATGACGCATATATGCAGTCTTTGAAATAAAGCAAAAATTAACATAAAAAGGGGTTAACATAATGCTCGATTTTAAGGGTTAATTGTGTGAGTTAAGGAAAATAATTATATTTTTTAGTGTCACGAAATTTACCGTTAGCTTTTTGCGTTTGTAAAAATTTGGAAAAGGTTGCGGTTTCGGAAATATAGGGTGTCAAAAATTCAAATTTTACGATTTTCAAGAGGTGATAACTTGAGAGGGGGTGGAGATGGAAAAAAAATTTCTTCTAACGAAATGAACTATTTGTTAATGTCTAAAAGCTCCTAAAATTTCAAAGTTCTAGAATATAGGATCTAGAAGAAAAACGACATCAAAAATTTGGAAAAAAAGGACTTTAGATAACGGTAAATTTCAACGGCCATTTTGTTTTTCTAAAGTTTAACTATAGTATACCGCGCTAGGGGAAGCAAGCCGCTGCCTTTCTGCGTTTGCAAAATTTCAAAAATACTTATGGTTTCATTGCAACAAATATTTAAAAAAGGCCATTTTTAGGGTTTTGGGGGGGTATAACTTCTAGAGGGGGGGAGATAGGTAAAAATTTTGTTCTACGAAAATAAGTTTCTAGTAAAGATCTATGTATATATAAAATTTCAGCTTTCTATCTTCAAGGGTGTAGAAGTTTTGTAAACAGACACACGGACGGACGGACGGACGGACGGACGGACGGACGGACGGACGGACGGACGGACGGACGGACGGACGGACGGACGGACGGACAGAGTGAAACTAATAAGCACTTTTTTCAAAAAATTTTTTGGAAAAGTGCTAAAAAGAGAGAATTTTTTTTTATTTTAATTTTGGCACAGCACTTGTTATATACCAAAAAAAAAAAAAAATTTTTAATCCTTATTAACCGTAAATATATACCATTAAGGATAAATTTAAGATTTTTCTTTTTTTTTTTAATTTTCGCTTAATTTTCATTTTTAGCTGTTTTCATTTTTTTCATATATGCATATGTAGTAAATGGTACAAAAATGAAAAGCCCATATTATTTATAATTCTTAAAAAATATCCTTATACACATATCCTAACATATTTGGATTTTTTTTTTTTGTGTTTTTTTAATTTTCTTGCTAACTAATATGATGAAAAAATAATACACTCTAAAATGAATGGAAAATATTAAAACGATGAAAACAAAAAGACACAAAAAACTGAAACAGAAAGGATTCCAGGATGTTTGGTTTTCATATATCTTATTACTTACATATATACCTACATGATATATATATAATGGTAGGTACTTATAAAAATAATAATATAAAAGAAAATGAGAAAAAAAAGCAAAATTGAATCTCTAAAAAGAAAAAAACCTACATAAGTACATCCTGAATTCTTATAACGGTGAATTTAATTTCCTCTATAAATATACGTAGGTAAGGCGATGTACATATATATGAATTAAGAAAATTTATTTACATAAAATTCACATATTATTATAATATATATTCATATATATATGTTTATATACATATGTAGAATAAATACGAGTATTATTATTTTTATATATATAATATTTATCATAAGAACAGCCAGGAGCCTTATCTTTTTTTTTTGTTATATATTTAATCCTTTTTTGTTCTCTCGCTCCCATAAGAAAAATTTTCTTGTTATTTTGTGTTTCTCTTTTTTTATTCCTTCATATATTACCTACATATATAAGTTTTTTATTACATATATTAAATATATATATATATAATATATATCCATTATATTTAAGTTAAACATACATTATGATGCATATACACTGGGAAAAAAAAAACTACACCGATATGCATATACTGCGAAAAAATTATTATAGAAAATTGCTGTATTTTAATAATTAACTCTTAATTGATGTATCAATGCACCAATATTTTGTTAGAAAATTTCTTTTTTCTCCTTGCTCCATTATCATTGTTGTTCTGATTTTTTTAAATCTGCTAAAATACTTTGAAAATTTGTGTGACATAAGGTACGTTCACAAAATCTAAGAATAAATTGTTTTATTTTTAATTTTATTTTTGCATACAGTTTGAATTGGTCTACTGCATCTTCATTGTTTTAATGCTTTCCAAAAGGTCCACTGTGCTTTTTTCATTGTTTTAATGCTGTAGTAACAAATCCAAGCCAGTTAAAACCAAATAGTATGTAAAAATTTTATATAGAATGATTTATGAATAAAAGGCTTTATAATCAGAGAATACAGAAGAATCAACGATCTGGAGCTACAAAAATTTAAAGTAATTGGATAGAAATAAAACAAAAATGTGGACCCTTACTCCTTGTAAGTTACTTAATTTTTCTGGCTTATAAGTCATAAGGAAATGCTTTAAACGGTTGGTGCTTGGCACATATTGCACAATAGTTCTTCCTTAATCACTATCCATTGTTTTCTCAAATTCTATACAATTAAATATATACGACGGCAAGACAAGGGACCCGTTTACACTAATTTTTGTACTAAATTTTTTTTCAGTGTATATCATATATGAAAAATAATTATAAATATAAAAAGACAAAAAAAAAATAAAACAACAATATATAAAATGTCTTATATCCCATAGGATAATAATATTGTGAAGAATAAGAAAATGCAAAAAAGATAAAACAAGAAATTTACTGTTGTTGTAAATGAAGAAGATGAACAAAACAACAACAATTATAACAAAAACCAAATGACATAAAGAAGCATATATAGTAACTATATAGTAATTGGAATTGATGAAGAAATTCCTATATATGCAAATAATAATTTTGTCCCACATCATATCGCCATCATTTCAATAGAGATATCACCTACAAAAAACAAAAAACAAAAAAACAAACAAGAAAAATTTTCTAAAATGAATATCAAAAAAAAATTTTTTTCTCTTCTATTTTCTTCTTTCTATTTCATTAGAAGTAAATACTAAAGATTTAACAGGATCTATTAAAATTTCTAATATTCAGTGTGTTTTCATATTATATACTTGTACATTAATTTAAAATAATGCCATTAATATACACACAACATATGCATATTATATTTTAAATAAATATTATAAAGCACAATAAGAACAATTAAAAAAAAAAAAAAGATACACACAGGAAGAAAAGAAATTAAAAATATAAGAAAAACAAAAACGTTATACGACATAAAATATAAATTTACAATGAAAGTATTATCCTTATTTCGAAAATAACAAAAAGAAACAAAATAAAAAAAATTAAAATATAATGAAAATGAATAAAAAATAATAAGAAAAACAGGAAAATAAAATAAGAATAATAAGTAAAAAGGAATAATAGGTAGAAATAGAAAAAGAAAGAGAGAGAGAGTGAGAAATCAAATTCACAGATAAAGAGAGGATGGATATTTTATTATCCTTTTTTTTAGCGCGTATATGATGGTATTTTCTACCTCTATACACAAAATTTATATTTGAAAGATTTTCTAAATTAGAAATTTGTTTTTATTTGCCTTTTTCATTTTTCTTGTATATTTTTGTTTTTGGGTTTTCCTTACTTTTTCTATTTATCATTTTTTTTTTTCTGTTTTTTTGCTTCGTTTTCTTTTGAATATTCTATTTTTTGATATACGAATGAAAATGATAGGTTTTGTGTACAGTGTGATTTAACAAATAAGAATAATTCTCTTGAAGAAAGCGAAAGAAATAAAAATTATTAAATTTATTAGAAACTGCGACAAAATGTCTCCGAATAAAAATGTAGTTCTCTTCGCACTCCGAAAAACTTATATTACATATAATTTCAAAAAGAATCCCGAATGACAAGAAGGTGCATTTTGTAAAAGTTTTTATAAAAAATTTAAAAAAGTTTCCGAATAATCTTCTCTTTGTCGCAAAAATTTCCGAACAAAGCTTATATAGAAATTCCGAATACGAATATTCAGAAATTTAGAAATACCATTTTTGAACTCCATTTAGAAAGGAAATTAAATTTCTCCGAAAATTAATTCCGAATTTTATTTACAATAAAAATATTCGAAATTTACTCTGAAAATGTTTCGGAATCTTAGAATATTCATAAAATGAAAGTTTTTAAGGAAAAAATTATTCGGAATTTATTCCGAAAATATTTCGAAACATCTGAATATTAATATATAAGGTCTGTCATATAAATTTTTCTATGGCAGTTACTTTAAAAACGAATAATAACCATAATTGAGTTAAAACTGATTTGCACGTTTGCATACTTTTAGGCTATTTAGATTGTAATAAACCAATAACTTTTAAAATATAATAAGCCTGTATAACAGCATGTTTTAAGCCAAAACTAAATATAATTGTTTAAACTAATTCATTAGAGTTTCTGAATTTTAATTCATAAATTTGATATTTAAAAATAGGAAAAGTATCACTTTTAAAAATTTCACTTGTGATCACGAGAACTTTCTATTTTTATGCAAAAAAGACACAAAACCCGCTTCAAATATATCACACAAAAAATACTATAGTTAGTACTTTCAAAGGGTTATCACGAGTTCAAGTGAATACGCTGTAGACCGAACTGTAGTCTACACAAGAAAAACTCCGACAAGCTAACTAACTTAATTCTTAATCACTTTGTATTCGTTATACGCTATATATTAGATACACTAACAATATAATATTATTTATCTACTAAATATATGATTGTCTTCTAAAACACTTAAGAAAAGAACCAAAATGAAAAAGAAAAGCTCAAATGGAATTGACAAAACTACATGATAAAGAAAAACAAAAAAAATAAATAAAATAAAAAATAATCCTTTTTGAAAAAGGATTATACCTTGAAGTTAAATTGAGTCTACTTAGGTATTTTTTTTTTCTTATTATTTTATTTTACTCTCTCCCTCTATACCTTTTAGATTATTTTATTCATTTTCTCCCTTTCAATGTTCATTTTCTGTTGTTGTTGTTGTTGTTTTATGTACACTACTATATAACATTCATTCCACTGTGTGTGGTCTTACCATTTCTATTCAAATTTTACGTGGGTTGTAAAGAAAATTATTTCTATTTTTTAAAGTTTAAATTTTTTTTTTTACCTTTTTTCAATTTTCATTCCTTTAGTATAGTTTTTTTTTTTTTTGGAAAAAGCAAATAGAAAATGTCGGAAAATAATATATTTAAATATAGAGATTCATATGTTATACATACATACACACATACAATAACTTGTTTTTTGTATAATAAGATGATTTTAACATTTAATTTTCTCCGAATTTGAAAAGTTTATTTTGCTCTTTACCTAAAATTATGGTTAAATCCATCACTAACATTAGTATACAAAGTTTCTATTTAATATATAGAATAAATACATTATATATAGATACATAAGTATATATATAATTATAATAACAAAAATAATAATAATAAAAATAAAAGAGAAAAACGAGAAAAGGATTTAATTGTTTCATTTTTTAAGAGAATGAAAGATTTTAATGTTTCGTGTACGTGTGTGCATTTATTCGAATGAGCACCGCCTATACCTATATACCATAACTATAAACTGTTCTACATTCTACTGTATCATGTTCTATTTGTAAATACATGGGTATATTTAACTAAAATATAGTTTTATACTATATCGGCTTGTATATATACATATATGTGTATATATATGTATAAAATATTATATAAATATTTATTATAGAAAGAAAGGATCTATTTTATTTTCTATTAAAAAAAAAAAACGAATAAATGAAAATGACTAGTTTTATTTATAGGCAATAAAAACAACAAAATCAAAAATAAAAGAGAAAAGAGAAAATTATTTATTATGTAAGGTGAGATTATCGAAGTGTACCGGTAGAAAATATTGAAATTCAAACACTCAAAAATTATAAATTTATTATTGAGAAGTATGGCCCTGTAGATTGAATATTGTAGATTGCAAAGAACGGACAACAGTGCACCACGACACGCTTAAGAAATCTATTCTGCCCCCCAACTGGATTTGGGACAAGGCTTTACAACACCTCCCCTCAGGAGACCTACACTCCTAAGGAATTCGAATAACTTTGAAGATCTGGCAGACCGCAGCTCCAACAGAGTGAATACGTAATTTCCCAGTATATCCAGGAGGTGTACCAAGAAACTCTCGTCCACCCCGAAAAATCTGCAACACCTTCCTTTCTAAAGTGAAGCCCAGCTTTCTAAAGTGTTCCCTAAGCGGCCTACAATGCTGCATCAAGATATCGATGAGAATTCTAACATGATTCTTGCCCAACCCTATGATTTTTCTAAAGTGCCCCTGGTCATAATCTATCAGAAGCCCCTTGGCCTATCGAAACCCCGGAAGACCTTTCTGGGAAGCGCTCCGAACACCGTCTTTCTATATCCTTCCTCACTTGTCTCGAACTGCATTTAACTTACCCATTATATCTGTTTATTCTGCTTCCAGATATTGTATCCTTTTAAAGTTCCCTATCACAATCAAAAAAAAACAAATGGTTCCCGACTTAATTTACAATATGATTGTGTTCAATTCCGTCACATTACATAATTTTCACTCTGCATGCACATAAATATTAATACGTACATTGTAAAGGTATGATTAAAAATAATAAATATACACAAACACTGTCACATCAGGTATAATATAGGATGATAAGTTAGAAAATGTGGGATAACAAGGATGAATAACACAAATTTTGTTTTTTTATTATAGTTTAAAGCAAGAGATTTTTGAAAATTTAAATTGATAAATAAAAAAAAAAAACATAAATAAAAATTTATAGTGAAAAAATGTTGAAAAAATTCTTTTCAAATATAAAATGGTATTATATTTGGGTATGTGTGTGCGTGTGTATTATGTATATAGGACATAATGTAAATGTATTTGAGCGGACTTTACGCAAATTTTTATTAATTACTGAAAATTTATCTATTTAGCTTTATTTTTAGCTTATTTATTTTTTAATTCTATTTAATCAAAATTATACGAAATAATGTAAATGAATTAATGAGTTTGACAAGAAATTCTTTCTTTATATATTATTCATATTGGAATAATAAGGATAAAGGATTAAAATAAATAAAATAAACGACATATTTTTAACAATTTTAATTGAAGTCCTGTTTAAATTTCATGAAAAATTTTAGAAAATAAGAGGGAGGAAGGATCTCTTTGTTTACAAGAAAATTATTTGAAAAATTTTGTTTTATTGCATTTATACTTTGATATTTTGAATTAAAATTTTTGAATTTAAGAAAACCAAGGCTAAAAGCTGAAATTATTTTTAAAGAATTTGATTTTAATTTCTCTTAAATATTAAAAGTTTTTATATTACGCCTGTTAGGCTTAAATTTAATGCTTATTCTATGATATAAAAGCGAGTCGTTATTCATTTAAAGATTTTTTCTATTAATTTACATGAGATTCTTTTACTAGCATAACAAGAAATGCTTTTAAAAATCTAATAAATGGAATGAACGCCACCAAATTATTGAAAGAAATTTAATTAAAAAATGTATGTAAAAACTATTGAAAATTGCGAAATTTAAATTAGATTTCAAAATTTTATGTGCCCTTAACATACTATAAAAATAAATGTTAAAATAAAAAAATGCAAAGATTTTTGATTTTAAAAACTGTTATACAAAAAATTATGCTTTAAAACCGCAAATTTTTGGAATAGATATAGGAAACTTTTATTAAATAATTAATTTGTATTGTTACTAAAGCATTTTTTAAAATACAAATTTTAAAATATAATGGAATTCATTAAATTGTTCACGTTTTATGGAACTTACAAAATATTAAGATTATAGAGGAAATTTTCCAAAGAAAGCCAATACTATTAGAGCACTCTATTCAAACCACTCTAATTTAAATAAAATTTTAATTCAACAATTCCAAGAATACCATAAATTCCAACAAATTCTAATCCAAATTTTGATCTATTCCAAAATAGTCAACACTAATTCTACTTTTATTTTAATTTTTAGCAAAATTCACAATATAAACTCAACATACATTTTCCATTAGAATGCTTTCACGTATAAATTTATAAAACGGCACATATCCTTTCTTTTTTTTCCCTTTGCAATTTTATAAAGCATATAAAGGACACAAAAAATTAATCGAATTTATATAATATAAGCAAGCAAGGGAAAATAGCAATCCATACCCTAAGTAAAAATAATAATAAAATTAAAAAAAAAATATCAGGATACCAAATAAATTGGAAAATCTCCTTGAAAAATATTCTTTTTAAACATTATATAAAAGTTTTTCCATATACATACACCCATTTTACGCATAATATAAGAGAATTTCGTCCTCCCCCCTCCACTTATACGCAATATTATAAGTATGTGTAGAAAAATGTAAAAAAAAAAATATTAAATTTGAACCCACTCATGTCATTTTTTGTTTTCTTATTTTTTCTTGTGTATATTATGAAAACCTATAAGGAGTAATCTATTTTCATGTACATGCTGCGCAAATTCCCCTTTTTTTTTTTGTTTTGAAGGACTTTTCTCACCATTATCATTTTTCTTATTTAAATTTTAGTGTTGTTTTCCCATTTTTTTTTTTTTTTTGTTTTCTTACAAAGAAAATGGTAAGTATGTGAAAATAAATATTATTATTATTATTATTATTATAAAAAGGATATACAAGGATATATATGTACATATAATGTTATATTCAAATATTCATATGATATGATACAAAACGGCGAGTTACCAGGACAATAGAAAATGCGTATACATATTTAAAATTTTTTCTTTTTATTATTTTGTTAAAATGTTAAGATACAATGAGGTAAATGAAAAATGAAACCCACAAATATTAAATGATATACACGTATGTACATAATAAAGGCGTATGTGTAGAACAGTAAAAAAAAATAATGCGAAATCCAAAAGAAAAGCCATTTGACGTAGTGAAATTTTCAGAATCCATGAAGAGTTTTAAACTAAAATTAGAACTTTTTTAAATGTTAAAGTTTTCCGAATATTTGAAATTATATTATATAATAAATTTGATTAGGAATTCTATTCCTCTATATTTGCGTATCCACTACTGGATGTAAGCGTGTTAAAATAATGTTACAAAATATAATATACAATTTGAATATATAATATGCTGGAATGTAACAAAAGATATATTTATGTGATGTTCCTAATTATGTACGCAAACTGCTCCCTATCTAATGCGGTATGCACCAAATCGCCAACTGTTCTGATTCCCGTCCAATTCTGGATGTTTCTGAACCAAGGCTTTCCGCCGACACCACGTTTCTCTTCAATTTTCCCTTGAATAATTAGCTGCATAAGTTCATACCTTTCGCCTCTCATTATTTGGCCAAAATAAGATGTTTTGCGGCGTTTTATAATTGGAAGCAGTTCCAAATTTATTTGCATTCGGTTTAAAACCTCTGAGTTGGAAATGTGATTTACCCAAGATATTTTTAACATACGCCTGTAGCACCACATTTCAAAAGCTTCCAATCTATTCACGTATTTTTTCTTCAAGGTCTAAACTACTGCACGATACAAAAGAACGGACTAGACATAACATTTCATGAAACGTAACCGTAAATTCAAATATAGTTCCCTATTAGTAAAAACTTTCTTGAATTTTATAAAGGCTGCCCTGGCCGACTTGATGAGACAATTAATTTCCATGTCAGCATTCCATTTATCTTGCAACCAACATATAAGATATTTGAATTTAAAAACTCGTTCAACACTCTTGTTATCAACCAGTATTTTTGCATTGTTAAACGGTTGAATAACTCTGCTTATAATTATGAATTTGGTCTTTTTCGCGTTTATTTTCAAGTCCTAATTATTGCTGTGAAGGTTTACTGTGTTCACAAGTTGCTGCAAGTCTGGTATATTGTCGGCCAACAACAAAGTATCATCTACGTATCTTATGTTGTTAACGAATTCTCCGTTTATTTTCATACCTATACGAGTATACCATGAAAAATTCTATAAAATATTCTAATACAAGTTTTTTTCTTGAAAGACTCTAAAGTCGTACACTGAGGGTCTCTCATAGCATAATGTTCGATGTCAAATTACTTGAAACTGACTTCCAATTTGGAAATTTCAAATTGTTACAAAAATTTAGTTTTATTTATGTTGGATTTTTTGTACTAAGACGACCGCAGGGTCGAAATGTGTTATGACTTTACCACTCTATTTGTAGTGTTAAAAAATTTATCCCTGAAATATAGATTATCGTAGGCATTTCTCCCCTCCAACCACTGCAGCCATAGTCATGGCTTATTGTAGCCCTGAAATATATTTTTGCTCAAAATTAAATGTTGAGTATTAATTCATCAGCATATTTTTAACGATATTTCGAAAACACATTAGATTGACTCTAATCAAATATCTACAAATCACTAAGAGAATAGCTATCGAATATCAAGTATTGATTTTGATAAAAAAAGCCGTGGTTCGGACAGTTGCCATTTGACCTTAATAAAAAAATTCACAAAATATTATATAAAAATCTACAATAACAAATTTTGATCAAACGAGCCTAATTATGAGAATATCATTCCGATAAAATGTTTTTATTACTAAATAAATTTTAAAAGTAGCTTCAAAAAATTTCACAATTAATTATCTCTATCTAGCAAAATCTAATAAAAGAGCAAATGCCAGGATATTTTACAAAGATACAAAGTATCGGAAGCTGTATTTTATGGTAGAATACCCTGACATTGTAATGTTTTATATATAGGCCGCAATTCATACTCTCTATCAAGCTAATCACTAAATTGTGAATAATTCCTGCCCGCATTCGGCATCTCTTATTCAAAAGTTCAGTGAAATGAAAATTTTATTTTTTTTTATTTAATTTTAATTTTTTTGTTTTTAATCGATTTTTGATCTTCATTTCCACTTGATAAATTTAGTTCTATAGAAAAAATTTCGGCACGTGGGATTTCCATATGTGTGTAGATGGTTTAAAACAGCTTCGAACATTTTAAAAATTAAGTAAAAAATTACAAATAAAATTTTGAAAATTTTGAATGAAAAAAATTTCTACAATATCTTCTTCATCTTCTCCTTACACTATGGGATTTTTTTTATAGAAAATTTGATATACAAACAAACAGTCAAACAAAAATTTCTTATCTATCAAGGACTAAGAGGATATATGAAAGGCTACAATACAATAAGAATGAAAAAAACGACAACAATAAGACAAAAAAAAAATTTTGTATATGAAAAATGAAAATAATTTTTTTTTGCAAAATACTTTGCATACGTAATAAAAACAACCAAAAAAAAAGAAGAGAAAATTCAAAAGGATAACAACCAGGACTTCTGTTTTTTTTTTTCATATTTTTATTTTTACTGCCTTTGTTTACTTCTTTTTTTGCTGTTTTTCAATAATTTTCAAACATAAAATCAAAAAAAAAGAAAAAATATTCTTGGTTATTTTATTTTCAGAGGGGTCCATAAAAATAAAGGTAATTGGAAATGTGGGATGGTGGAATGGTTTTGCAAAAAAAAAAATTTTTTTGCAAAAAAAAAAAAAATTTTTAGAAATTTCAAACTAAGTGAAACGAACTGATGTTAAACCGCCCGGGAGTAAGGAAAATAAATAAAAAAAAAATCAAATAAATGAAAAATTGTGAACACAACGGTATACTCGATCTCTAACATATATACATTACTATCAGCGTATATAAAACAATTGAGATTACTAGGTACTCTTTTGGTAATTTCAAACAGAGTCGAACTATTATGCCCTTAGAATGGCAAATTTTGTAAATTTAAGTTCAGTTAAATTTGGATACAGTTCGAAAATATTAGAGTCTAATAGACTTATATAAAAATATATTGTGATTAATAGCCTGCACGAAATTCCACAAAATAGTTTGATTAAAGGTTTAGCTAATTCTTACCCGAATTGATTACAAATTCTTTACGACAAATTACGACAAATTATGCTGTCATATTCAACAATATTTGTGCCTATACCAAAGTATTCTTATATTCATAACAAATTGAAGGTCTTAATTGTTTGGTCTACATTTCTCCAAAAAATTAAATAATCTCCTGGGCTCGGACTTTAATAAAACTTATAAATAAAAGAACAAAAATTTTGCGAGATTTTATAGTGTATCTCTCTCTTTTAAGTCTCCAGCAAGTGCATTTCGCTTTTTCGAAAAATTAGAACATATGTATACGAAATACGGTATTGATACAAAATATGTATACGAAAACGACTGAGCTATTATCATTTTTGATACTTTGCCGAAAAATTAATATAATTTTCACTTTCGAGTGACGGTCGCCACACACATGTATAAGTTTAAGAGTGACATAAAGTAAGTACATATAAAGGGTATAATTTGTTTTTGAATTGAACCTTACAATAAGACCAAAATTTTGTACTGATACAATAACGTCCTGACATAATTTAAAACTAACTGTGATTCATCACTGTTCAATCATTGTTACCATGTAGAATTTTGTGCTGTATACTGAATAAATCCATCACATAGTGAATTTATATAAAATTCAAATCTTTGTAGGCTGAAATCATCCATTTTTTATCTTTCACTTCTTTTTTTTTTTTCTTCTTATTTTGAAAGGTAAATTGGCGAAGGGATTCGCATCACTCTCCAATTTCAATAACTTTCTATTTGGTTTTACTTCATGATTTTCTTGTTCTTGTTATTTTTTCCCTATGCTTCATGATTTTTTTTTTTGCACACAGTGAGAATATTATAATAAGTTGTGATGCTCCATCAATGTGTACCGTTGGGCAAACAAACGCAATATTTTATATGCTGCAAAGAAAAAGAAAAAATTTTTGATAAAAAAATACAAAAAAAAAATATTTTCATATGTAATGTGAGTGACAGAGAAAGAAAAGGATATATGATATAAGTAAATCGAATTCGAAGTTAAAATTACGATATCAAACTAGAAGCTACATACTCGTACAATAACCGACCCATGGAGGCGGTGGAGGGGAGGAAGAGCAAAATACTAACAACAATTTTGTTTTCATTTCTTTTCTCTTATATTTTCCTTTCTTTTCTTTAACAACGGAAAGCCAAGAATATAAGGATAAGAAAAGCAAAACAATAAGAAAAAAAAAGGAGAATTGCTGGTGGTTATAAGGGATAAGACGTCCTGTTTTCATTCTTTTTTCCTGCTTTCTTATTTCAGAAAAGAAAGAACTAAAAGAAAAAATTCTTTTCTTCATTTCATTTTATAGATTGGGTGATTTTGTGGGGTTTGCAAAAAAAAAAAAATGGAAATTCTTTTAAACTTTTTGCAAAAAAAAAAAAGGAACATGAAGTCACCGGTTTTTTTTTTTTGAGATGTGCTCCTGATGATTACTGTAAAACAGGAAAAGTTGTTTATTTTTATTTTTTTTCTTGTTCTTTTGTATTTCTTGTTTTGTTTTGCTTGTATATTGCCTTAGCCTGCGTACCGGATATGGCACCCTATGGCTATAGATATTTATTGAATTGAATTTCAAAAAAATGAAAAAAAAAAAAAAATTTTTTATGGCGACTTTTTTTATCATGTTTTTTTTTTTTTGCTTCGGTTGCATGTATGTATGTATATGTTAGCTAGTTTCTCTCTCTATATACATAAAGTTTACGCTGATTACATTTATTCAAGCATAAACGTATACTTTTGAATATAAATTTTTATATGACGCATAAAATTTAGAAGGTGTTTTTATACAATATTGTATTAGAAATTTTGCGATTCTATCTCTAAAATTGGGAAACGATTTCCAAGCTCGGGTCGTTTTCCTAGCCTGTGAGATATGAGTATTTTCTAGGATCTAATGAAACATTCGGCAAAAGATATTCCGGCATACGAGTATATATCATAGCAAATTTAAAGCATATTTTGGCAGTATCTAACTACTTCCAAGGAAAGGCACGAATACTCAACGATGGTAACATTTTAACTGACAAAAAGTGAATTTCTATTAAAGAAACAGAGTGTAAATATTACTGACTTTATCAAATTTACTAAATTAGGGGTTCCATGAAAATTTTTTTTTATATTAACGAGCAAATGAATTTTGTGAAATTTGCTTCACTTATTAAACATCGGAATTCAAATAGATTCATTTTTAAAATTTTTAATTAGTTTTATCTCCTTATTATTTCCTGTTCCTGTATGAAACATTATTTCGTAAAATTGAGCACATACTTAAAAAATATGCAAGTTAGCTGGCATATAGTCATTCTCGAGGTCGATTTCCTTAAGCTATTCTGTGTTTGAGGTTATGATACCCGGATAATTATACCAGAGTCAAATTTTAATAATTAATATATCCATTCTTCCAAGCCACTCACCAAATATCACAAATCCGATATTTTGAAGAGAAATTTATGATACTACTGACTTGCCAAATAAGCATGTTGATATTATTTAAAATTACTATTTAGAATTTAAATTTATGAATTAAATTCAACAAGTGAATTTAGTTTCGAATGGAAAATTTGTGGTCATGTAGAACCAAAAGACTCGCCTTCTCCTAAAAAATCGCCTTTATTCACTCTCTTTAGAGAATAAGACAAATACAGAATGAAAATTATCCTACGTGTATAAATAAAACACCCAGTATATCACTTTTATCATCTAAGATTATCGAAAAAAAAAACTACGGAAAGTGATGGAGTACACTTGATTGATATTATTTTTTATATTTTGTATTATACTAAACATAACAGCATATTACATACAATAGAACCAAGATAAAAAATTGAAATGCCATTTGAAGTAAAATCTACAACAAAAACAGAAAAAAAAAATCAAAAACAGAACATTTTATCCCATAGACTTCATTATTAATGCCACGATATATTGTTGTTATATTTTGTAGCGCCATCTACCCAACCTTTTATATCTCAACTTTAATTCTATAATTGTATTTCAACAGAAGCCCAATCAAAATTGAAAAAGAATATTTTTTTTTATATATGTAGGTATGTATGTATTTCTATAAATATAGAAATGAAACTAATGATGATGGTGATGTGTTTTGTCATATAAAATCCTCGTACATTATGGAATAGAAAAAAAAATTGCGAAAAAAGTGAAAAACCATCACATTATTGCGTTGGCTGACTGTAAATTTTTCCTTATTTTTTTCCTTAATTTTTTTTCTTTTCGATTATTTTTTTATTTATTTTATTATTAGAACATTATTTTCCTTTTTATAAAATTATTATTGAATGGGGATTTTTTTTACTCTCAATTCTTATACTATCCTTATGCTTGTTTTTTTTTTCAATTGCATATGAATGAATGCTTTAAATCGCATACTCATACACATTTTTTTTTCATTTAACTTTTGACTATAACGCAATTTTTAAATTTATATTTAAAAATGTACAATTTTTGGAACCCACGTCAGTAAATGGGGTGATTACGAATACAAAATTAAAAGGGTATTTTGCAAAAATAAATTTTGATATTGCAAAAAATTAAAAAAAAAACTCTAGAGTATATATAGTTGACCATGTCAACTCTGTGATACCAGTACGAATAAATTATTTTAAATGTCGGAGATAATTGGCATACAATCTTACACAACCTCTTACTTATTGCGTCTAGTGCTATTTTATACATATATGGTAGTTACTTTATAAACCCATATAATCATGAAATTTCTTTGCTCATCACTTCAGCTTTGTAGCCTCAATAGTTTCTGGGCTATAAACAAACAGCTCATGACAGTAGTATGGCAGCTACCACACGCAGTCCAGAAATTTCAACGACTTTTATCAATAAAAAACTGGCCTAACAATATATTTGCTTATATAAATGCTTAACATTTTGTGCTAAATAATTTTTGAAATATGGCCAGACAGCTACCTGCAGAAGAATCTAAGCAATTTCAACGACTTTTATCAAACGCAATATCCCTAATAATATATTCGAATTCAAATTACAATACCATTCCCTTTTAACATTTCTAAGATAAAGCCAAATAAATTTTGAACTTGTATGGCAGCTACCCGAACCAGTACCTAAATGACCTCCAATTCAAATAGAATTCCGGTATTTACTACTATAAATCATTAGTGAGAATTAGGTAAGCTCAGCTCAATTAATTTTTGAGTTATCGTTGAGACGGACAGACAAAGCTAAATCGACTGACAATTCAACGCGGATTGAAAATATATACTTGAGCGTTACCAACGGTAAGGCAAATTTAGTATCCCCTTAGAACATACGTTTGTACGGATATAAAAATTATTGAATTCATTAAACAATCATAGACAATACGCAAAATTTTAAATAAAATCCTAAATGTTCGAATTTTATGTGAGGTTTTTAGAAAAAAAAAAATTATAAAATATTAAAAGATCATAGGAATTTAAATAATAAGATAAAAAAAAGTTTCATGAACTCAACATTTCACTTAATAAAATTTCAATTTAACTTTGTATGACATTTAATTTTTAATGAAATTGAAAAGGGTCTAATTTGAATGTCACAACCATTTTATTGATTTATTTAAATTATTTATTTTTCAAGTTTTTAAATTTCGTAACGTACGTAAACCATATTCAAAATAAATTAATATTTTTTTTTTTAAATGACCAGGTGAGGGTTAATAAAATTATAATTTGTTGCTATATTCTTTTGATTCTTATTTTATGACTCCTAAATTTAGTCAAACCTTTAGTTTTTTGCAATAAAAATTTAAAAAATTATAATTTTTTCTTATAAATAAAGCAAAATTTTCTTGCAACACATTTTTTCCCGCAGTTTTTCCTAAAAATTACAAATATTTATGAAAAATAATTTTAAAATTTTTCTTCTGGAATTTTTCTTAATGAATTTAAATTTTGATTTTAAATGTACCTACAATTGAAATTAGTGAATTGACAGTGTAAGCCAGAAAATTATCAAATCTGGCCCAAAATAAGATAAAAAGACCCCTCTATTACAATTTGTTTCATTCGAATATAACATATTGTGGATTATTGATCTTAATGGGAATAAGTTTACTACAAAACTTAAGAATTGTCAATAATCTAGAACAAAGGCCCAGATCTATACTTATCATTGCCGAGAATTTAACATAAACACAATTCAACGCCAGCTTAAAATAGAGCAAGAGGATCATATATACTCGTATAAAGTTCGAAATGGTGTGGTAATTTAACACACAAATTTTTTACAAGGAACTGACACACAATCACAACACTTAAATATATTTTCCTAAATTAAATTAAAAAACTCGATTACTTACATTATTGAACTTACTATGCTATAATAGTTTCAGTTTTCCTTAATTTAAGATTTCATTCCTTGAAATTGCAGAGTCATTTTTAGGTAATTTTCTGATAATTTGGCTTCGATCCTTTTTATTGGATATATTTAAATCTGTCAATATATTTTAAGAAATATTTTTACCAAATTTCGATCGAGTTTATTGACGTTCACAAAACGGGTATTGTATTTCAGCTACAGTCTTCAGTTTTTTTGGAATTTACGATATTGAGCCTCAGAAAACGAATTTCAGTACATTGAGCATCTTGCGAATTGATCACCACTTAAAACGTCTCTCTTAATAAATGTATAAATTCCATTGATTTGATATAAATTTAAAATTTTTAATTTTAATAAAATTCAGATTAGGAAAGCTTACTTTGATAGATTTAAAAAATTAAGAGTATAACACTTCTTAGGCACACTAAGTTATTTTGATTTGCTTAAATAATTTTAAATATTATTCGTATTGCTCTTAGAACTTGAAATATATAGGAATGAAATGTTTTAATTCAAAAATTTATTACATTTCCCATTTGCACTTAATATTTAATTTAAATTTCTCTTCCTTTTTATAATACAATCATTTCAAATTAGAAATTTTCTTTTTTATTTTGTTATATAATTTCTAAATTAAAACTACGCATCAATAGATTTTTTGTTTTTGTTCTTGTATATTGCAAAGTAAAAGTTCTTCCTTAATTTCTAAATGAAGCACATACAAATGTACTCAAATACCTGACAATCATATAGTAGATATAAATTTACACAATATCATAATAAATATGTTGCATATATGTACTTTGCGGTTTTCTCATACGAAATATACCATTAACTATTACAATTTCTTAAATGTTGCCTTTTTAAAATGAAAATTGTATGAAATGCCTTATAGGGACATGTGTTCTATATACTATTTGTATACCATCGTCATCATCACCTTATCTACATTGTACCTACATATATGTACCAGTATTTTGTGCTAAAATTTCTATTTATACACGCACATATTATGGGTATATAGTCTTATATATTATTATGATTTCAAAAATTTTGCAAAATATGCTTTTAAAGATAGAAACAAGAAGAAAATTACTAATTTATCTTTACAATTATTTTTATGAAGTATGTGTTTTTTCACTATTATTTTATTATAAGAGAACTCAAATTTCGTTTCACAGGAGTCCGTAGGTAGAAATTCACAATACAGTTGATAGAAAGTCGGCCTTATCATTCGTAGAATTGCAAATTCTATTATGTAAAATTCAAGAATATAGAAAACACACATTGTAATTTTCTTGAAAAAAAAAATATTATATTATATTTATAGGACTACGGTCATTCTACTTTAGAGAGAGTCCAGTTCTCGCTTGGGAAATAGGGAGGTATGCTATAATAGAAAATTGTTTGTTCCATCTTGCCCAAAGAAATTTTCGTCAAAATTTATGGGAACGAGTCGATCGATTCTATATGATATTAACTTCACAACTAGACATCGTCTTGTGAAATATAATTTACACAAGCTGAATAAATCCCACTTTGTTTTGAGATACGAATGGTTCGGACGGCGCTCTATCAGTATTGAGAAATTCTTGTCCAATTTTTTAAGTAATATTTCCGCTAATTTTCTTGTGTGAAAATAGTATAGGTGTAGACATAAGGGAATCATAATGAGCCGTGGGAGGAACGATGTTTCCTTACAAATATCTTTCTTTAAGAACTTACAATTTACTTATAAGTACAACCTATCTTATAATCACTAGTAATCACTAATATTTGTCATAATTTTTTTCTTATTCTCTATGTGAACACATAAAAGTTACGTATTAACTAAGCAAAAATTAAATAGAAGTAAAAGAAAAAATAATATGAAAAATAAAAGATAAGAAAAACAAAATAAAACTTTAAAAAGTTATTTTCATCATCGTCAGAAAACTTTTAAATAAAAGCTGCTGGAGCGGTAAAAGAAACCAAATATATACACACAAAGTATGTAACCATACAATTTGTTATGTACATACATGTGTAATATATGTATTAAATAATTAGAAAGAGTTGGTACTTATGTACATATGCATGCATTATTATTGTGCATATGCACAACCTTTATAGAAATAAATGAAAAAAAAAAAAACAACAAAAAAATTAAAACTCAGACAACCACGTACATAATATAGAAATTGATTTGAAAAACTGCCATAAGAAAATCCTTTGAAGAAAATCTTAAAACAATAAAGTTGGGTCAAACCAATGGTTTGTATTGTAGCACTTTTCCCTTCAACAAGTGAAAATACTGCTTTTAAAAACAAACTATGTATATCCACCACATTATTAAAATTATTTTCATTCATACACAAAACTATTTCTAGGATTGCATATATTTAGGATGACGCATATATGCAGTGTTTGAAATAAAGCAAAAATAAATATAAAGTGGGGTTAGCATAATGGTCGATTTTAAGGGTTAATTGTGTGAGTTAAGAAAAATAATTATATTTTTTAATGTCATGGAATTCACCGTTAGCTTTTTGCGTTTATAGAAATTTGAAAAAGCTTGCGGTTTCGGAAATATAAGGTGTCAAAAATTCAAATTTTACAAATTTCAAGAGGCGATAACTTGAGAGGGGGTGGAGATGGAAAAAAATTTTTTTCTAACGAAATGAACTATTTGTTAATGTCTAAAAGCCCCTAAAATTTCAAGCTTCTGCAGGCTGGGGTATAGGAGAAAAACGACATCAAAAATTTGGAAAAAAAGGACTTTAGATAACGGTAAATTTGAACGGCCATTTTGTTTTTCTAAAGTTTAACTATAGTATAATGCGCTAGGGAAAGCAAGCCGCTGCCTTTCTGCGTTTGCAAAATTTCAAAAATGCTTATGGTTTCATTGCAACAAATAGTTAAAATGGTCCATTTTTGTGGCTTTGGGGGGGTATAACTTCTAGAGGGGGGGAGATAGGTAAAAATTTTGCTCTACGAAAATAAGTTTCTATTAAAGATCTATGCACGTATTAAATTTCAGCTTTCTATCTTTAAGAATGTAGAAGTTTTGTAAACAGACACACGGACAGACGGACGGACGGACGGACGGACGGACGGACGGACAGAGTGAAACTAATAAGCACTTTTTTTCAAAAAATTTTTGGAAAAGTGCTAAAAATGAACATGAGAAAAGCGCTTTTTAACTCTTTCACTTTCACAAAGTTGGAAATCTAATCTAGAAATTAATATTTAGTGTCTGTCGTATATAGTAGCTATAATCACTCGACGATATTGAGCAGGATCGTATTGAGTCAGTCTACAAATGCTCTCCTTGTGTTGCTCAGGCACTGGCTCATTTTCTTAAGACGATCCGGTTGTGCATGCCTTGATATGAAAATAATTTAAGTATAATATTATTAAAGACACTGCCAGACGAAAAGCAGTAGTGTGGAACTTTAATCCACTAAAAGACACCCTCCTCAAAATAAACTATAAAACTAGTCGAAAACGACTAACCATTAATTTCGCTCTAACCTTTTTGATTATTTACAAGCTTTTGATTACTAAGTACTCATTGTTCCAGATAAAAAACTCTAAACTAACTCGAGAGGTCTTGTACGTTTAGGTCTCCTAACAAAGTTCAACCAATCGAGCCGCCTCGATATTGACATGATTGGATAAACGCGTTTTATGATTGGCTGCTTGCTTTTTAATTTCGTCTGTGACACTTAGGATCGTGAGATCCCTGTGTATATCGGCATTACGGACATACCAAGGGGCGTTTACAATGTCCCGTAATTTTAAACTAAATTGAGAAAAATAAGCAATTCACAATAAGTTTCAAAAATTGATTAAATTTTAATTTACATAACCCTTTGTACTATCTATACGTACACGTATAAACAATCTGTGTATTAAATTACACTTTAACAAAATATGAGCTAAAAAATTTCAAGAAATTTTCCTAAAACAAACCATATGTATACTTGCATGCGTGTGTGTGTGTATATGGCGTAGAAATATAGAGTATTGGAGTCATCTTATAAAATTTTCATTTTAGAAAAGAAATTTTCACTTAACTAAGCTAAAAAATAATAGAAATAAAAGTTTTACTTCTCATTACTATTTTAACATACACGCACATATACGTGTGTATTATACACATTTGCAATTATATTCATATACATACATACATAAAAAATTTAATTTTAAACTTAATTCATCAGCTATAAAGTATAAAAATATTTTTAGAACATTCAATGTATACCTATCTATAAATACCATAACCGTAAACGTATGTGTAATACACAAAGTAGTATTAAAATGGAGAATTCTTTTAAACCTTCTTACAAAATTTTCAAAACTTTCTTATAATTGTTATTGGTGCTGTGCTGTTGTTGATATATCCATATTATATACATTAATTCTCTCCTTCCTCCTCTACCTTTTTTTTTTTTGTTTTCCCTTATACTTGCCTAATAATTTATGCTCCACCACAGGACTCATTATCCATTATCTTTATTGCTTATAGTTTTCGAATTCATCAGAACAGTATTTAAAAATGAAGGTTTATATTTATCCACAACGTATGTGTATATGGTGTATGCCCTAGTATAATATGTGTGTATCTATAATTAGAATTCATATGTCATACTCTCCCTATATTTATAATAAGAATTTATAAAATATTTTGCAAAATGGTATATTGAAAAAAAATGTTGTTCCAGTTTCCGACCGATTTTTAGAAAGTGTACGAGTTTAGCCGTAAAACATCGAATAAAATAGTCCGTTATAATCGAATAAATAGTGTGAGTATGTTTTACTCTGACATATGTATTTCCAGAGAAAAATATACCCATCCTACTTGTACCTAATGATTTGCCTTCGAATAAATTATATTCAATTTTATAAAATTTTAAATTTGTTGTAAAAATTCAAGGTGTACCAAGCATTTTTCTAGAGTGTACCAACCAATTTTCTTCTAATTCTTTGGTTAACGTAATTTTTCCATAAAACTTCAAGAAATTCTCGTTCTTCATTATGTTTATTGAGATCATAAAACAAAAATAACAAATTTCATACGAAAAATCGTTGGTACAACACCATATGCTCTTTAAAATGTACCGTATATGTACCATGATTTTCAAATTTCCATAAATTTGGTTAATTTATGTTCCGATTTATTTGTTAAACAAAAATGTTTAGGAAAGTAGATATCAGTTCAATTCTTCTTTCTCCCAAAATCTAGAAAAATCTTCAATAGTTCGATTAAATTAGTCAAGCAACTAATTACATAAAAAAATTAAAAGAATGAAAATATTGTACAAGTACAAACTACTTGTACATAATTCAAATGTTGAAATCCTTGTATTTGTGGTATAACAATATAAAGAAAGAAAAAAAAAGCAGAAAATTTTTTGGTTAGTAATGAGGGAAACATCAGAAACATACCAGAATTAGAGAAGAAATTTTCATTTTCTTCTAATTTTTCTCATTTATGTTTTTGTCTTCTCTATATGAAATTCCTTATTTTTCCCATACATAGTTTCTTTTAACTAATTTCTTAAACTTATCATACATATGCTTCTATTACACACAGTCACATAAAGATTGTTAGTATAACTAGAAGGTAAAAATAAGAAAGTAACGAATAGTTTTTATATATGCTCACACAATCCATAAATAACGCACCCATGGCACAAGTCTGCAGTAACGTGAAATTAGGCAAAAAATGAATAATAGTAGCATAAAATAATTGCTTTTATACATACTTTATTTTAAGCTAGTTCAGGACATTTGTTTCGTGTAGAGAATCGGCTTTTCGTCTTTTCTCATCTAGTCACATAGGATCTTTGGTGATTCTCATCATCGCCTGATTTGAGCCTCAGTTTTTGTGTTGTTTTGAGTTACAATATTAGCTGCAGACTTTATTTAACAGTTTATTCTAATAGACTTCATATGCATCTTCTACATTGAGGCGACAACTACATAATTTGTTTTAAATAATAGCCTCCATAAATTTGAGAGATAGCCTCTGTTTTTTAATAAATTACCGTTCCGGATAATTAATACCTTTTAGCCTCATCTCAAGATATAGTATAGCTTTCTAATATTGTAGACTAAAACGATAATATTATTCAACTTAGGGTGCTTGTTAGGAGAAACATCAAATGAAGGATATTTTCTCTATAAATTATTATCTTTCTATCACAAAAATGGGGGAAAGAATAAAAAAATTAAAAAAAAAAATCAAAAATAACAGAACGACAATAATGAGTAGAAAATAAGGACAAAAAGAACGCTTAATAATTTCAAAAATAAAAGTTTTTGAATTTCACTAAAGGAATATATTAAAAAAATATCCGAAGAACTTTTATTCAACTTCTTATATTGTATGAATTAACATTCAAAAACACATAAAATTTCTGAACATACAACATTAATATATAAGGACATACACATATTTCTGCATATATACGTAAACATTGACTACTGACATTCACCAAAATATGTAAATTATAGCAAAAAAGAAAATTTTGTATAAGTTTTAGATACATAGTAGCACATAAATACAAACATGAATTTGCAATAATAATTACAAAATAATACTCGTAAGAAAAAGAAAAATAAATAAAAGGATATATGAAAAAGTAAGAAAGGATTTGACGTTCTCTTCTAATTGAACGAAAATTTTCTTTCAACCATATGTAAAAATAAATGGAATTATTATTCCATAAAAAAAAGTCTTATATACGTGTATACAATATGGTATACAGAGTGATTCTATTCTAAGTGAACTGTTATATGCCATTGTTTATGAATTTGTATATGCAAAGTTAGGAGTCTAAAATCAATGTTTACTGTACTTTTCAAATATTTAAAAAAATTTATTACACAACCTATGTTTCTTTAAGTATTGGGGCTCTCAGGACGGTGCTGCTCAGAGACATGAAAGTTTTATTAAAAAATACGATAGGCGAATTTTTGTAAAATGTAAACAGTTCAAAGAGTTCTTTGAGACTTCACGCGGTTGGATCTCTTAAAGTCAGGAGTTATATTCATAGTACAATTTTGGAATGATTTGGATATAAGACTGCGGAGTGTTCACTTGGCTCAGTATAACTGATTATGATAACTGATCAGGTGGATTATGATATTTTTGGTGGCCTGAAAGTTTCCCCATTTACACTGCTGGTTCTAAAACAAGCAGTGGGGTTAGGGCAACAATATTCTGTGAAGCAATGGGCTATGTGATATTTACTATTTGCCGGATTACAATAGCATGTATCAAACTAGGGTACATGCAGTGATCAGTTTCGCGGATGGTTTGTGATGGAGGTATACATGCGGAGATATAAGGTGACCCTACGCTAGAAAAAAACGAGATAACGCCAGGCACAATAACACTAGAAAAAATGAGGAAATCGACGGACTGGTTGAATTGAGGCTCAATGCGGCAAAGCAAAAACGAAAACCCTTGACGGAATCGAAAAACATCAAATTCAACAGCCAAACAAATAGAAGAAGGAACTTGGTATAGCAGTTCTTCCATAGCAATAAAGTTTCAGATGTCGAAAAAGATTGAGACAAGAACTCTTGTCTCATTCCGAAAGAAGATTTCAGTATTTCGATTGGCATTTTTCCGGGGCACTGGTTTTGGCAAGGAAACTGTAGCTTTTTTTTTGATTGGATGTCTGTCGTGTTTGGCTTTTAATACAATTGGTTAAGCCATAAACAATGTAGCAGATCTTAATTCATTTACCAAACACTGACAATATTACACTGTATATTTCAACATAATATACATACGTTCACACAATATATTTAATATAATAGAATATATAGAATTGATTTTTGTTATTATTACTAACTATTACTAACTATTATTCTTATTATCTTAAAAAGTTGAAACATTACAGAATATCTAAGAAGCAAAAAAAAAACATAAAATAAAATATTTTTTGATTGAAAAATCGAAAACATACAATCATACCTACTTACAGTAAATACAAAAGAATAGAAGAGCAAAAAAAAAAACAAAAACACCAAAATATTACCAAAAAATATTTTAGAGCCGGAGGCTGTAAATGTTGTAGGAGTTTTTCTTTGACTTAAACCATCCTTGTTATCAATATGTATATTTTATGTTATACACATACCGTACATACATTTTTCAATATTTTCTCGAATAGATTAACATTAAAGGGCAACATACACACAAAAAAATTCGATGTGAAAATATTGTAAGAATTGTGAATACAAGAACATGTGAACATTATTAAAAACTATTTTTGTAAAGAAAAACTTAAAAAAGAAAACTAAAACTTTTCAATTATTTTAATTTTCAATTTCGGAATCCTTAAGAGTTTTTTCTCTTTTATATAATTTTAATGTTCATTATTATTACATACATTTATACATTATCTTTTTCTTAAGGATATTCGCATGAATGTATGATGAATTTTCCTGTTATTATTTTATTATGTGTGCCTACTCATATAGTAAAGTGGGTGTGCATACATATTTCACATATGAGGCGCTTAGTACATATGTGGCCTATCCAACGTTTTTCCAAAAATGAGTTATTATTTTCGATAGAGTTGTGGTGGCCTAAAGAATTGTTCTATATTTTCTTAGTTATTTTCATAGTTTAACCATCTTTTCACTCTATTTCGACATAAGTTTATTAAAAATTTTCTTAAAAATTAAATTGTTCAATCGCAATTAACTTGAAACGTAGTTTTTGCAATTAGGCCACTAATGTGCTGAGTCTCGTACATGTATTTATGTATGATTGGGATGTTTGCTAAGAATATGTAGATGAAATTTTTTTTTTTTCAAGAAAATTGTTTAGTTTTCTTTTACGAGTATCTACATTTTCTTTAGAAAATTTGTTTGTTACAATAAATTAGAAAAGTGTGCAGTTTAGTTAAAATTTTCTTATTTCATTTTTTTTTCTGAATTTTTTGTTTTATTCTTCTAATACAATATTATATAAATTAAAAAATGGTAAAACTTTTTTAAGATTTCTTACTTATTGAAAATTTCAATTAAACAAAAAATTTAGACAAAAGACATACTAATTATAAATAGTAGAGGAAAACCGAAATTTTATAGAAATGAGAAAATAATTAATGGTACAACTAGATTATTTAAATTACATTTATGATTTTTAGAAAACGGAAGTTTTGTATCAAAATTCTTTCGAAATGGGTTGTTAATTACATTAATAATATAAATCATATTCATACTTTACAACAGCCTTAATAATTTTTGTGAAATGATCTTAATATTAGGACCTTTATGATTAGTCTTCAATAGAGTATATGGAATGTTTCTTATACCGACAAGTTTCAAGAACAAATTAGACTATCGTCCACCAAAAACAATTTCAATTTACATGTATTCTTTATGTTTAATTAATTCTCAATTCAAATTAACTGCGACATCTACTGGAAATTAAAAGAAGGTTCGCTATATGCTAAACCTAAAAAACAGTCACCATATTAACCGCAGACAAAGGGTACTTGACAATGAAAGTATTAGATCCCGGAACCAATGACGAAATTAATATCTGCCGGATCTGGAAGGGAAAGCATGGCAATAATAAGATCACCTTCCAGAACTTCAGGAATATTAATCTGCCAAAACACTGTTACGGTATGTAACTCACAGTTAAGAAGATAATGAGATACACAATGGAAGACACAATTTTAACAATGCATTTTAAAGGTGAAAGTGTTGTCATTTCAAGAAATTCTACGATCTCGGCCAATACAACCACTTCAGTTTACAATTAACAAAATAATTTTCAAAACAAAATTAATTAATGTTCTAAAATATGTGATTTATACTGGGCTCATTGCTTCTCGCGCATTGACAACCTTAAACAGTCTTTACATTTACACGAGGAGTTGAATGTTTTATATTCACACAGAGTGCCATAAACATAAGTTTTATAATTCGTTTAAAGCAAAATATATTTCAATATCATGAGAATTGTTTTCATGACAGTAAAGATTAAGGAACCAATATAAAAAAATCGAACAATAATTTATTTTAAGCATTGCATATTCGAATTTTAGGATTATGTAGATTTTCAATTTTATAAAAATTTACCGGCACAACCCTTTTCATTAATCTTAACATTATAAAATGAAAGTTTCTATTGATTTTATTTAATTCATTTCAGATAATTAAAAATGAAAACGACAGGATATTCTGTTTTCCATGAAATATAAATGTGTTTAGGCATGTTGTCGCTTCGGTTGTCTTAATTTGAGTTATTTTAATGCATTTTTTTTATATTAGTCTACGCAGTACACTAAAAAACCACACATAATATATGAAAAAGAAAACAAAACTCTAAAAAAACCATGCTGTGATTTCTTTGTTTTAAAAAAATTCTCATTATCCTTTTTTTGCTTTTTTTTCTTTTCATTCCAAAAAATTTATTAATGATTGACAGTTGAATGTGTTAATGATGTTTTGTACTGTACAAAATAAAATGACTTTTGCGATTTTTAAAATTAAATGATTTGTGTTTTTTGTACATGAATACATCCTCTACGTATACACATTAATTTAAAGGACAAAAGGACAAAAACAAATTTTGACTATAATACAGAAAAACAACAATAAACAAAATTATTAATTATTGTTTTGTATTTCGGGTTTTGTTGATCATGCTGTTCTTTTATAACAAATAAATTTTATTTGATATTAATTAAGAAAATACAAAGGATAGGATCTCATTTGAAAATACTGTATAACAAAATAATAAAAATCTTAACGGCCACACCTAATACATATGTTATACAATTATTATAATAATAAAGAAGAACGGTTGGAGTTGTTCATGCAAACTCTGTTATGATTGTATGAATTAAAAATTTTGAGATTTCTAAATTCAAACACTTTAAACTTAGTACTTTCTGCGATCCCCCAAGTTACTTTTAAAGATGTGGTTAAGTCTTTCATTACGGATCCCCCTTTTTATAATTTTTACTATAATTTTTGCTCAAATGACATATTATACGGGTTTTTAGGTATATTGCTTCTCAGCAAAAGCATTGTTGATATCAGAACAATACCCAGCGAAATTACCATATGAAGAACGTTTTTTTGAATTATTTTAAGAAAGCAAAACTCTTAAAAATGAGTAAGTGCAATAAGTAACTCCCATTTAATTTCTAAAATGATTAAATGCTGTTCATCATCAACTCATCTTGGTAATAATCAGCTTGATTTTAAAATTTCTGCCTCTTTTCTAGTGTGCTTAAATTTTGAGTAAACTATTAAAAGAAATATCTAGATTGGCAAGTGTTTGATGTGTATAACAGTTAAGTCTTATTGGCTCAATATATGCAATAAATTTTAAGAGTTTAATTCAAAATATAAGAGAATATTACTTTTTGCACAGTAAACGCCATTTTTTATTTTCTTTCTCTATACTATATTCAAAAAGAATATTAAAAAAACAAAATTTATTTCGAAAATTTTAAATAATTTTATAAGAATGATTAAAATTTAGAAAATTTTTTTTTTTTTTCGTTTTTCTCGAAACTTGTTAATAAAACTTTTCATATTCTTAAAATATTGGTGTATTAAACCAAAAGGAAAAATTAATTTCTTTTAGAAGAACTGAAAATGTTTACACCCATATATGCACATTCACGCACACATAATATAAAAATATAAGAATATACAAATGTACCTATATGATTAAAATAGCATATTCTAATCAAATATTTTTTGTATACATAAAATAGAAATAACGCTTCAATATACAATAGGAAAATGTTAAAGGATTCTTATATATACATGCATATTTTATATACGTGAATCTTAAAATTAATTTTCTTCAGCCGCCGCCCTCTTTGTATACATATATATATATATGAATACATACCAATATGATCTTTATATTTTCTAGAAATTTCCATTTAATTTTCAGGCCCTGTAGTTATAGTTTCAAAATATATAATCAACTTTTTCTTTTATTCTAATAATTACATATGGTATCCTGTACACATAATATGTTCATATGTGTATATATACCATATACAAAACGTATATGGCGTAAGGAAAATGAGCTCCTTTCTAAATAAAAACACACATTTCTTCTTCTAATAAACACAAATTGTTATAATAAAACGCGTATTGTATATAAATAAAAATATTATATAACATTGTAAAATAAATTTTAATAGTATTTACTCTTTTACGAATAGTTCTTATTTTTTTTTTTGGTAAAAATTTTCTTTTCTTGTTATCTTTTTATTTCTAATGAAAAGAAACTTTTAATATAACATTTGTATGTTTGTGTATATGTGTGGTAAAATCACCGTGGCATCAAAATTTTAAACTTTAATACATATACTTTTTTGTTGCCTTTGTTCTAACTTATATACAGATATGCGTATATGTACCTACATAATACATGAGGTTGTGCTTAGAAAAGAAAACTTTTCTTTTATACACACATGAAATTAGAAAATTTTCTGTTACCAATGACGTTTCAATATGTTTTAGGTAGCTACATTATGATTGAATGCATTTATAAAAGAAATTTTTGGAATATAATGATAAAAGTATTACCATATTGTTGAAATTCAAAAAAAAAGGTTTGTCGAAATTAAAGGTTGCTGCGCAGGCTATACACATTGTAATTAAGGTAATAAATGAATTCACTGTCGCTGAAATTCGGAAATCCAATATAGAAAAGAACATTTGAATATAATTATTCCTAAAAGTATGCAATTTTTATCCAATATCTTCCACTTAAGATCTATTATTCATCAAGTATTTCTATTGGAATATTGATGAATCATAGATGTCTACAAAAACTTTCGATCACCAAGTTTGTATTAATGGTTAGTAATGATCAGTCTTTAGGACTAGTTTTAATTTGCAAAATCTGATAGTAGGTTTTAGTGCTCTTCGGTTGTAGAAGCGTTGAATGTCTCATTTCGGTGATTTCTTCTACAAAAAAAAATAAAGTCTTCTACCTATACATTTAGCCAATTAAAAAAAATTTTTTAAAAATTTAGTTTTGAACAGTTTTTTCTCTTAGAAATTAGTACACTGGCGCCACACGAGGGGTACATACATTTGTACTCTTATCCCACTGTCACTAAAAAATTTTCAATTTGTTAATTTAATGTCTTGTCTGCCAGACTACTGTCAACCTTTAATGTTGACTTGCAACTTAAAAGTAAATTACGTACTTGAAAATAAAGTTGATGGCATTACGCAATTGCACACAGTACGTATTACTCCCCCCCGTCACCGTCTTGCTAATCTTCTCAATATGCCCTGATGCTAGAAAATAGAAATTGGGAATATTATCCGGCAACTCTTATCTTTTATATTCTTTTGATGTAATCAAGCACATATGCGTTAAAATTGTGAAAATTTCGAAAATTTTAAACATTATAAAAGCAACTATTTTATTATATTAGTTTCCCATGTAATAATATAACAGTTGTGTACATATTGCAGTAGAATGAAATGGAACAACAAACTAAACTCATATGTACATAGCTATTATAAAATATCAGAACCGAAGATTTGCTGTCGTAAAGGAATAATTCAAAGTTTTGTGATTTTTTTGTTTCAATTTTATTTATTTATTTTCTTATTTTATGTACTTCTTATAGTTGAATACGATATGAAATGAAATATTGTGGTATATTAGTTTCTAGGCAACAATAACCAACAAAAAATAATAACAACAAAAATATGGAAAAAGAAAATTTTATATATATGTGTATGCAGTAAGGAAATTATAAAAGCATCAAAAGAAGTACCCAACTTTTAAGGTTTTTCGTTATCGATGCATTTTCTGACTTAAAATGTTAATTTAGCAACAAAGAACAAGAAAATAATGAAAAACAAAATTTCATTAAAAATATAAAATATTGCACACATTGTACATATTATAAGTATAGGTATGTAAGTGTATAGTATAAACATATATATGCATTTATTCCACAGTTATTAATATGTGGTTGTACATCAGGCATACAGATACAAACATATAAGTATTTTTATACAAATTTTAACTCTATATGACTATTTACAACCTATTCCTACATATGTACATGCTGATACTATGAAAAACTTGCATTATAAATATGGTGATCTCGTATATAAGAAGGAAACAGTAATATTTCTACATAATAATTATTATTGCGTCAGTAAAATATTATAGTTTATTTTTATAACTAGAATCAAGTAATTATTAGCATCGTCATATGAATTACCTATAATTTCCAAGAAATAAAATTAGACTCTGATGTAATTTAATATAATAAACTTACTGTCGACTTGTGGTGCCCTTTGCGGGTGAATCTCTAATTTTCAGACAATTTTCTTTTAGATTGAAAATTCAGCTTACATTCGTTTCCGAAAATTCACAACAAAAGAACTACATTATAGCTTAAATGATATTTTTCTCTTAAAATTGTATGTGATTGCAGCTCGTCGCAAACAGAGACTCCCTAAACTAATTCACTAACTTTATGAATGGAGTGTTTACAATTTTTAATCTTAATTAATGCTTTGTCAACACATTAATAGCGTTGACTCTTAATTACCTTAATTCACTCACGCATAATTATAGAAAAAATTTAGAATAATTATAGAACTTTCAATTTTATTTCCAGCGTATTCTGGTTTTAGTATACTGAAAGATAATAGCATTTATTGTGCAAAAATTAAATTCAATTTTAATCAATTATATTATTGCCAATTTAATAATTTTATGATTCGGAAAACATTTTATAAATCATACCGTAGTAGATTATTGGAATATCGCAAAATTTCTGGATTTTTGTGGGAAAATTATAAGCACAACAGAGTTTGACGAATTTTTTGTCGTTCAATAATTTATGATATGGCTCTCCAGTATACTAGAGGCATAGACTCCAGCATATTACAAGACGAGGACTTAAAAAAATCAACAGGAACTTTTATAAATCATGAATCGATTTGCAGTTTCTGAATTTTTCTCTTCAATTTAAAATTTTATGCTAGTGTATTACAAAAAAAAAATATTATGCTAAAAATTTTCAAGTAAGAAAAATGAAAATGAATAGAAAAACAAAAGTTTTCATTAGGAAAATTTTAAACTATTCTTCTTCTTTCCTTTTTTTTTTCCTTAATATTTTCCAATGATTTTTCTTACTGCTCTTGTAATTTTCATATTTTATTCCTGTCGTTTTCGCTTTTTCTCATTATATGTTCATAATTTTTGTTTTTGATTTATGTAGAAAAGAGAAAAAAAAGGATCAGATAATTGTAAAGCAAATGTGGTCTCATATGATGCAAAGTTTCTATAATTTTCTAGTTTTCGGTTTAATACTTTGTTGCGTTTCCTAAAAATTTTCTCATTTTATCTACATATTTTGCTTCTTCTTTTTTTTTTTTGTTTTTATAATATTTTCCTCTTGAATCTACTTTGTTAGAAAATATTTTGTTATTCTCATTTTCCAAAAATAATTATTTTAAAAATGAAAAACGAAAATTTTACAAAATTTTCTTAATATATGCATTTAATGCTTATATACACACATATATACTATATTAATAAATAAAGACGTATAAGATATCTTAAGATCTTAAAATAAGCATATATACAAGACACAATGTTATACCTTAAATGTACATAAGGGGGAAATTGAATTCTCAAGAATAAAAAAATAATTTCAGAACAAAAAAATTTTATTTCTACCATCTTTTATTTTATAAAGCTATCGTATGCACTCTATAATTACTAAAAACTAATTCTAGAAAATTTATAGTACTCATATATATACTTATGTATAGATTATGTGCTCTAAGGATACTTCTGTTTTAAAAGAAAATTTTTATTAAATAGTGCAAAAATATTAGATTCATGTAATATTCCGTTAGAAGTTCTTATACATAATGTAAATAAAAAAGGAACAGTTCGGAAGAGACTGAGAAAAATATTGGAAGATATGTGATCGGAATATTGGAGAAAACTTCCAGGGCTCTGACAGGCTATGGAAGTCCTGGACAACTACGATTAGAAAGTCTTAAAGAAAATCAAAGAAATGGGTAAAAAGCAGTTAAATACGCTCACTTGTATGTTGTCGGGTCTGCGAATTTCTTAAATGGATATTGCCCAGTAAGGTATTACGTGCAGAAGCTGAAAAAATCAGACTACTTCTTGTGCAGATTTTATGGGAGCTGTAACGAGACCACTTCGAACATACTTTGCGACTACCCGGTACTGGCTGTTCAGCGTCGCAAGTGTCTTGGGCAGGGTTTCCTGAACGTTCGGGAACTGTCGTCTAAATCCTTTGAGGATATTTACAGTGTTATACTTGGAACAAGTATGTTCTCGACAACTTGGGTTCGCGAATGGGTACGGTCTCCCGAAGGATACGTCCTTTTGCCCTACAAAATTTCCTTAAAATCTACCAATCGACCCACCTATCAATGTTTTCAGGTCACCGTCGACAAAAAGAACAAACAGTTGCTGAGAATTAAGACTGATTGCAATTTTAAATTCTAGCTAGAAGGGGATGAGACGTTGGTCTACTGTCTGTGTGAGTGCAAGGCATTTATCTATTAGCGATGTATAGGGTATTGATGAATTACATACTCAACGGATCGAGATTGTTGGGAGGCAAGTAATACCTTGTACTAAGGCATAGGCCACAACAGATCCGTGTGGGTCACAGGGAATTGAGCAAAAATTTAAAACTTTTAAAACAATTTTTAAGACCATCTTGTAATGATAATAAAAATGCTATTGTAAATTCTCAACTATAGTAAATAAAATATTCAAAAAATAAATCCTTTAAATTAACCCAAAAAATATTTTCTCATTTTGGATTGAAAATTGTAATTATCTAACAGAATGACAAGGACATATCCATCCAATTTAAATTCTTTCTATTTTTTGTTAAGTTTTCTTCAAAAAAATAACAAAACAACTCAATAGAAGACCCAAAATATATTTATACGAAAATAGTAAATCTTAAGAAAGATAAGAAGAATAAGAAACTGCTTAAATTCACAATATTATCCTTTAACAAATGCCATCTTTTATTACCAATGACTTCATTATCGATGCATATAGTTTTTGTTGTTTTTATTTTCTTGCAATACATACAAATAATGCAATTTTTTTTTGATTCTCATTCACATTACATTGTATAGAAAAATAATAATAAAATCCTTTAAAAAAATAAACAAAGTACAAAATCAGAAAAAACAAAAATTTTAAAAAATATTCAACAATGCGAATGGAAAAAGAGAATTCTTTGTTTGTTATTCAGGTGGATAACAATGACGAGGCTGATATGCACGTAAATAAAGATTTTAGTTTTTTTTATAAGCATTTTTGTGATTTTCGTTTGCTTATATGTACGAGTACTTTATATTTTTATTATATTTCAATTCAATAATGACTTTGTATAAAAATACATTGTACATGAATACGATTTCCATTTATAACAAATGTAGCGAGTTGATAACGTACTAGTAAAAAATGATCTGTTAGCTGGACAGATAAATTTTTACAGCAAGTAAACTATTTTGAAATTCTGCACCTTCTTCACAACAAGAATTAAGTACAGGAGTCAAAATATCTAAGAAAGATATCTCAGTATAAAAGCGGCTCCAAAAAATAATTCTTCGGGCTCAGACAAAATTCTAAATTATATTCAAATTTATCGACAAATTTACGGAAAAGTCAAAAAAATATATCTGAAGAATATAAAATAAGTCCCGAGTTTGGATTTAATTTTTAAAAATTTTAAAGTTTTAAAGCCTTTATTACATAACGTCGGAGGTAAGTGTAGTAACTTCGAAATATTTTTGACGGAACATCAAATATAAGACTAATAAAAATTCAAATCAGTTCAAAAGAACAATTCCGATGAATTTTCAATAATCTGTTTCTAATTCCGTTTAGTAATTATTAAGAAAAATTCCTATTTAATGTATAAAAGCAGAATTTTTTATGTGAATAACTGGAAATTTTTTTTAATTTTGTACATTATTTCGGTACTAATGGAAGTACAATACTCAAATTTCGGCAGAACAAATATTTTACCCTAAAGAATTCAAATTTGTAATAAACCATAAAAGCACAAAATTCGACTTATGCGATTTTTTAATTGGTATCTCTAAATTTACTTTAATATGTAATACTAACCTTACGACATTTAATATAACAAAATTATTTCTAAAAATTTTACTTAATATCTTATGATTGAGTAGATCAACTATTAAAAGTTTATTTAACAAAAAAAATAAAAATCCTGACGGTAAACAGATTTTTTTTTTTTAGGTAAAATTTAAAAAAAAACCCGAATTGAAGTCAAAAGTCACTGTTTTACAAAAGAAATCCGGAAACTCATAAGACGATTTTCGTATTTTATTTTCTTATTTTCCTTTCTCTATTCCTTTTATTATTTTTAAAGATTTTATTTATAAGCATCACATGAATTTGTTAAAATTTAGATTTAAAAATGCACTGAACTCATAACAATTACAATGAAATTTTGTATAGAATAAAATTTTTATTCTATTTTGAATTTGGTTTCATTTTGCATTGTTTGTCCTTCTTCTAACTTAAAAAAAAATTTAATATTTTATTTTTTTCCTTAATGTTTTTTAACTCAATTTTTTATTATATAAAAATTAATTTAATTTAAGTAGAAAACTACTTAAATAACCCTATTGTGAATTGTGAATAACCAATAGTTTTTAACGTGAACATGAGAATTTTTGTTAAGAGTCATAGAACAATTTTTCCAGCTTTAACTTTCCAAAATAAAATCTAGAAATATTGAATTCCAGTAGTATGATTTTTGGAACTATTTCCCCATTAATTGAAATTAAGTACAACTTAAACAGAAATTTCTGAATGATTTCCAAACTTATTTTCCTGGTAAGGAACTCGTGAGCATACCTAGACAATTATTTGAGTTAATTTTAAGTTTATATAAAATACTCTTAAAGAAAGTGAGTGAATATTTCCTGTCACCATTGTGCAATTTTTAAAGTATACATTAAATAAATTTTGAAAATTCTCTTAAATCACCCTCTTGATAAGATCAGCGGCATCTGATCATCCATTTGAAAACGGCAGGTTAATGGCAAGGGTTTTTGGCAAGGGCTCTAATTCTGCCATTGTCTGAATGGCGAACGTGTGATAAATGAGCCGCCCGGTAAAAAATTTTTAAGCAGCTACTGTGACGAAAAGAAAGAAGAAACGCTGCCCCACCTTCTATGCTCGTGTCCGATGCTGGAAAAATCCAGACAGAGACTTCTGGGGTCTTACTTCTTCAGGTTGCGCTACGGACTTAACGAATGTAAGCGTTAGAAATTTAAGCCGGTTTTTTAGGAGCTCATAGCTAGTTCGAATTAGGGGTGGAAAAGAGGGCCCAGTTAGCATATGTGTAACCTTCGAGGGGCCACGACAACCTAACCTAAATAAAAATTGATTTTTTAAAAATTCATTTGTAAAATAGAAACTGCTGTAATCATAGCTGTCTATCAATGTACAAAAATCTATTTGGGACTTGAAATATTCTTCAAGAAAGACGAAACTTAAATTCATATATTACCTGCAAAAATTGGACAACCATTTCAACTCCGATTTAAAAATAAAAATGAACCTCCACCTAGCTCAAACTCATTGATTTTCAGTAAAATAATATTTACTTCTGCCTACACAATATTACTGTTCAATGGAGGCAGAAACTGGAAAAACAAATTTAAAAATACGCAATAAGAAATAGATTAACAATAAAAGAAAAACAATTGTACTTACCTACTTTTTTTTTTTAATAGGATTGATTTCTTTATTTATTTTTGTTTTCAAACGCACGCTTTATTTATTGTTTCCAAGAATATTTCACCTACAATCTGATGTTTATACCACACAATTTTATGACAATATATTATGGAATAATAAGAAACGATAACATAGAAATAATTGACAATAGTATGGAAAATTGCAAAATCTCAATATAGAAATCTATTTTCAATTAATTTTCCAATGAATAATGTTTACAGTACCTTTGTATATGCATAAATAACAATTTTCATTCAATATTGAAGATTTTTGTCAACAGCTTAATCGGCATGATACGTCAATATTTGTCATCAAAACAAATTTATAATCTTACTCTTATAATTAGTTCTTTATTATTATTATTTTCCTATTACAATTAAAAAAATTTCTATACAATTTTCATGGTACAAGTAATTTTGAAAACAATTTAATTTCAATTCATCTCCAAAAAGATGTTACTAAAATAACTTGCCAGAAAACTTGAATTCTTAAAAAATTCCCTATTAGCATTCACTAAATAAATTTTCTATAAAAATAATTGATATACGTAAAACCAAACTCAATGAACAAACAATTGGAAGGGAGAAACTGAAATACTTAATAATATATTCAAAAAAATATTTCAAACCTTGTATAACATCACATATGATATGTACATAAATGTTCTGCATATTCTTAACTACCTCTTACATTACATCGATGCAAATTAATTTCATTTGTTTCAACAATTCCTTAATAAATAATATTTTATACATACACAAACTTCTCACAATGTTCAAATCAACTGTATATGTAGGTACCGTACATGAAATTAGAATTTTTACATAATCAAACATCATGTTTTTGATGCAATCAAGGATATGCACAACAAAAAGAATGGGACAACATACAAATAAATTTGATTCCTTACAAAACAAGCCCATTAGTCTTCATAAGTCTGAATGGAATAATAATTTCTTGGTTTTAATACACACAATATTTTGTTGTTTTATTGTTAAGATGGGCATGTAAACAACTGAATATAAAGTATTTTATGTTTTCTTGTTAGTCCTTAAAAATCTCTTGACTACTATTGATGCCAAAGAGTTTTTTCAATCGAACTTTGAATTTTTGGAAAACTCAATTTTCCAAAAATATTAGAATTTAATTGAAATTTTTATCGAACAATCGTTAACCCGTTTTATTTCGCAACCCAAAAAATTAGCCCTCCCAAAAGTTAATTAAAATTATAAAAAAAAGCCTTCCAAAAAATAGTTCTTACGTCATAAGCCATAAATAGTAGAGAGATACAGGGATATTTCTGGCAAACAGACTTCAATTCTTTCAAAGCTCCTCAAATCATATGAAAGAGTTCATCGAAGAGCGTTCTATTTCGTACTCCCACTCTTACTGCTACTTAAATTGTTAACTCTCTCACATGATCCTTGGTCTCAACAATGTCCTCTTAAGATACTTATCACTTAATTCGGACAAGAATTTTTCCTTAATTCGGACAAGACTTTAATTATGTTTAAAATTCAATTCATATATCGATTAAACTAAATTAGCCAAATGAGATACTCAAATTAAAATCTCATCAGTCGAACCGATTATAATTTACTATCTAGATTTTTATTTTGAAAACGAATATTGCAAAATTTCATTAGTTTTTGTGGCAATACAAAAAATAGATATAAAAAACTTTTCATCAGTAACCAATCCGGACCCACAAAAAATTACGTAAATCTAAATTAAAACAAATAAAAAAAAATTGAATAGAATAATTAGAAGGAGGAGACTCCTACACACATCACGTATATACACGTAATATTAAAAATCAAAATGGTTGAATTTCATAGACCATTCAACTTTTGTTTACACTGAAAAAAATACAAAAAAAAAAATTGTTCATAAAACTAAATAAAAAATTTCAAAACAAAAAATAGCATAGATATTGCAAAGGAAGGATAAAAAAAAAATATCTTGACATTTTTATCCTTTTCTACCAAAAAAATTTTTTTTTATTTTTTGAAAACCAAAATACATTTTCCAGGTAATCCAAAGAGTTCATCAAAGCTCTTAGAGAAAAAAAGAAAAACAAAAAAATTTTTATTTTTCTTTTTGTTTTTTTTTTTTTTGTAAACAACCTAACAAGGATTCGAGTAAATAAATACACAAATAAATAAATAGAAATTTTATTTTAACAAAGATGCATGATGCATAGAAATTCACATATACCCAAGGATGAATGATTAAAGTTGGAGAGTTTTGGAAAATAAAAAAATGCAAAAAATATGAAAGAAATTGTTAGAAACTCAATTATTTTGTTATACAAAAAAAAATATCAGGGATTCTGTTTTGCTTTCCTTTTTTTTTATTGTTGGTTTCTGAACTATCGAGTACCATTCTGATTTTGCAAAAAAAAAAAAATTTGTAATTTTTTTTCATGTACTTTCAATCTTATATTTAGATTTTTTTTTTGCCTACTGAATTCTATATATACTAAGTACTTACAATATTTGTATACTACATATACTACTCGAATACTATCTTTGTATATAAGAAAGAGAACTAAAATTTACATGTACATATGTAATGTGTACAAGATGAATCAGTTACTACTAAGAATGAAGAGAGACTGAGCTTTATTCTGATAGACACTTAAAATATGACAAAAAACTTACTTGAATGACATATGACTTGTGTCACTTTATTATTAAAATCCGATCTTCGAAAAGTGATTCAATTTTTGGAATATCTTGAGAGTCAATTTTTGGAAGTCTTGAGGCTTCTTCTGCTCTAAAATAGACAACTACACTTCATATCATCTCTTTCTTCAATAATGACTTATTCTCTCTATTTCTCTCTCTCTTTCTCTTTCTCTGCTTACTCCGCCTTGTGTTTATGAGAGAGAGAGAGATGTGATATCAAGCAAAATTAATTATGATGTTAAAGTGTATAATGAACAACTTGATTGGTCATTGAATAAAGAACGTATTATAGCAGTAACGCTAGCAAATTTCTTCCAAGATTAGCTATGAATCTATTAATTCCTAAAAAAATCTAGCAAAAATTCCCTTGAGTATCATGGTAGAAATAGTTTCACAAATCACACAGCAAAAAGGACTATCAAGTGTCAATAACTCCTAAGAGAAAATTCGAGTTCTTTCTCAGATTGCCATTTATCGATTTTTCAATGTACTTAAACATGATATGAACACATTTACAACGTTAACATTTCTGACTCGGTGCAACAAAGGCTCAACTCAAGTTCCTACACAAAACTTTTAAAATTTTTATGAGCATTTTAAAACATAAACTATTACTATAGTTTGGATACCCTACTGGTTTTAAAGTGGATAAAATTAAACTTAGTCAATAATCAGAAAATCAAAAGCCAAAAAAAAAAAGAGGAAAAATAAAAACGAGGAAAGTCCTTGGCTCATTTTATATATTTTTTTTTGTTGTTTTATGTTGAAATTTTCATTTATTTTTCCTATTTCTTTCTCTTATTTTTTTTTTTCTTTTTGTCATTTTACCTTTGGGGCATATTGATTCAGAGGTAAGTAAGCAATTGCAACAAACAAACAAATAAAAAAAAATAATAATAATAAAAATAATAACAACAATAACAACCGTAAACATCAAGGATATTTTTATAGGATGAAAATGTGGATATAGTTAAGTACAAAAAAGAAAATATTCCAGATGAGATGTAGTTAACGAGCTCTAACGAATCATTTTAATGTATACTTTTTGTTTTCTATATGCAACATTTTTTTTTTCTTTTTTTACCTGCTGGAACAACGTGATGATACAATGAACAGGTTGATGATGATGATGATGATGATGATGATAAGTGTACAAATGAAGAGACATAGATGGCTTCATGATAAATACATGAATGGATGGATGGTTGGATAACTGAATGAATGGATGAATTGGAAATAATTTTTATTTTTCCGATTGAAATTCTCTATGAAATTATAATATGAAAATATTGATATTGATGATGATGATGATGATGTTGACAATGCAATGATATTGATTATGATATTATTAATGACTATCGAACTATACAATAATAATTTTTATAGTAATTATTTAGTCTATATGATTTTAATCATTGTTATATTGATGATTTTAAAAAGAAAATGAGAAATTATGGTCACTTATTCCGACTTTTAGAAAAAAACAATAATAATAATTATAAGAAATTGTTCATGATGAGATCAATGGCGAATAAAAATTATGGCTTGTTAGTGATGACAATGGCGAATAAAAATCATGGTTTGAATGAAAGAAAATCAAGAATCAAAGCTGATATTTTCCAAATTAACTGAAATCCAGCCTAAAATTCTTACATCTATTTATGATTTTCAACAAATTTACACTAGGCTAAACCGAACTGGAATGCATGTTCATATCCGAATTCTAAATATGTTCACCCAATCGAAATTTAAAAATTCCCATGGTTTGCAACTTTGCTAAATGGTGTAAAAATTTGTATAAAAGCTAGATTTTAACTTTCTTTTCTCATTTTTACGCCTATTACGGTAATTATGCCTACAAATCTCATCACATTTGCTCGGTACAAGTAATTTTCTAACTGGTTTGTGCTTAGTTTCAAACTTAGACCAAATATGAATTCTTTGTACATTTCATTATTTTATAGTAATTAATCTAAAACTTTTAAAAATCTATTTGAGCATTACAAAATAATTTCATGTAAAAAGGATATTATTCTATGATTTGAATTAAATGAATGAATATTGTTTGATAAATTATTTTTTGATGATGACGACAATTTTCTTATAATATTTTTGTAATTTTCTGAAATAATAATGAAAATAAAACAGAAATATGATCAAAGATTTTCCTTCTCTTTTGTTTTTTGTATTTTGTTAGAATCACTCAAATTATGATCAGAAGATGGCGCGCACTCTATATATGACTAATTAGTTCTTCAGTTTTTTTATTTTTTGAATTATTATTGATTAACACATAAGTAATCTTACAAAAAAGGTCATAATTACAATAAATAATTTGTGATATTAAGTAAAAACAATAAAGACAATAAAAAAAAATAAATAAATTTTCAATTATAGACAATGAATGTGATTTTTAAAGAAAATAGAACAAAATATGCAAAAAAGGATAATGAATTGAACTTAGAAAGAATTGCAATAAAAAAAAATAAAAAAATTTATTATTAATTTTTATACTTTTATGTTGTATATGGAAAAAATAATTAATTATTATATAACAAGCGTATATTTACTCATTTTATTGTAATAATTTTTTAAAATAAAGTTTTTCAATATTATACAATAGAATTTATTTGCGAACTGTAATCGAATTAATTGGCATTAAAAGGATCTTCTTTTGTTTTTTTATTTCATTTCTCATAATCTACATTAATACACATATAATATAGACAACTTTGATTAGAAGTGTTCCTTATATTTCTTTTCTTTTTTCAAGAAAAAATATTACAATATTGAATTTATTGCGTATATCCTATTGATAATTTCTTTGTACAGAGTACACTCTTGTTTTTTTAAGAATTACTTTGAAAATAGTATGACATCGCTCTTGCATAATACATTCAAAATTCTAAATATATAAGAATCTTTTATACTATTTATTCAATATTGAGATTTTGTATATAGTTAACAATATTAACAATAATTATGACTTGTATGAGTATTTGAAAATAATATAAGAGAATAACTTTGTTAATCCTTTTTGTTCTTCTATATTCTTCTTCTCATATTATAGCTATAGTTAAAAATAAAATATTGTATTTGATTATTAAAAAAAATTCTGTTTTTTACAAAATAATAATTACAAAAAATATTTGGAATATTGAGTTTTAAGAATTAAAATAAAAAACAATAAAGGATATATGATTCTTATTATCCTTATTTTTTCAAAAGTAAAAAATGTAAAATTACATTTAATACAATATTTTAAAGATCAATAAAGAACATTATTATTGTAAATAAAAGAAGAAGAAGAAGAAGAAGAAAAAAATAAAGTTATTGAAAATAATTAAATAAAAAAATTTTATAGGAGACTTGCTCTTTTATTGAAATTATTGCTGTTGTTCTTTCTTATTTTTCTGAAAATCTTTTTCTTCTTTTATATTTTTTTTTTTAATTCTATTTTAATTGCCTTAAAAATAACAAAAAAATTCTCATATCATTCATTCATTTATTACAAAGTTTTTTTCATAATTAATTTCGAATGCATTCTAGTTTAAATTTTATTTTTAAAATAAAAAGCAAAAAAAAAATTCTATAATTAACTTTTTTTTTTGTTTAACAAAAATATTAATAATAAAAAGATTGAAATCAATAGATATTTTTTTTTCCTGAAAAACCTTATAAAGTTGAAATGTTATTCAAAAACTGTGACAACAGAAAATCATAAGATGAACAACGAAGTTCTATTGGTTTTACAATATAACTGGAATATTAAGAATGCACATAACAATTCGGTTAAAATTCCTCGAACAGTATCTGTAATTGTTATACATGTATAATTGGATGTAAGTATCCGGCTGGGAGTGGTATCTGTTAATGTTATATTCCAATTCAACAGACTAAATTACAACATGTAGCACTGTCTTATCTGTTGAACCAGTAAAACAGCAAAGTGAAATAACATCCGTGTAGTTGTAGTCATCAGAATTCATTAAATAAATAATCATTCCTTGATTTGCTCACTCAATTGAATTTGCTCTTCAAACCTTGAAATGGCTGGCATATGACCCATTCAACTTCAAAATATGGTCCATCATTCTGATTGCAAGAAAAAAATATATCTGATTGCGACTATTAAAATTTTTCAAAAAAATTTTATGAACTCAGTCATAGATATATGTAGGTATACATAGGATTCCATACAAATTTATTATTATTTTGTCTAAACAAAATAATCAATAAAGTCTGTTGAAAATATCATTTCTTGTTGTAAGTAGGTAAAATGTAAGAAATTCGAGTGGCTCATAACCGTACTCACATAGTATCTACCTACATATTTGGCAATAACTCACATAAAAGTTTGCGAATGGTTGATTAATACAATATTAGTGATTCTAAGTAAAATGAGAAAAAAAAACTCATACAAAGGGAAAGGATCCGACTATTGTCAAAATGACATTTTTAAAACCATAGTATTGTCAAAATTTTTCACAATATTTTAAAAAAAATTATAAAAATTGGCAAGAATCAAACTAAAATTCTCGCGAAAATTTAGTTCTCGCGATGCCTTATCAGACCATCTTTGGTTATATGTATTGTGTATATGAGCAAAAGCGTTGCAAGCGATTGTGTGAATTTACTTTAAATTCTTGTCAAGTACAAAATGTTAACAGATGAGCGAAACCGATTGTCTTTTATATTCATTGTGATGCTGTTACTGTCTCCTAAATCATATAAGATACTCTAGTTCATCGGAGTCATAGGTCTCGATGAAATTAATTAAGAAAAAAATACTTTTATAAAGGAATTAATGACAAGCAACAATGAATTGTGACTAAATGTGAAAGGGCAGGAACTTAAATAATTTTCTTTCTTATATATGAGAATAATAAAATGTACTGTAAAATACATGTACCGTGAAACTTGTTTGAATGAGAAACTTATATGAGAAACAAAATACAACCTATAAACTCTCTAATCTTAAAAAAAGTAATATTCAAATAGCTTACAGAAAATTTTAATTATTAAAATTTCACACTAAAAATATCTTTTTGATCTTATTAATTTGAACTTCACTAGACTATAATAAGAATAATGTAAACTTTTAAAATACAATATTATTGCACATCCTTAATATTAAAAGACGGTATCCTTTCAAATATTAAACTTAAAATGAAGCTAATACTATCAAAGTTGAATCCTTTTTATGATTTTATTTTATTTACATGAATTAAAAACAAAAAAATTTTTATATATTTTACAAGAGACCGAATTCACTCAAACACATTATGAAGAACAAGAAATTATTCCAAAAAAAAAAAAAAAAACAAAAGGGCCATAAAACGAAAGAATGAATCCTTTTTTTTTTCTTTCATTGTTCTTATTATTGTTTTGTGTTAAATTCACCCCTATTTAATTTTCTAGTTTTTTTTTTTTATTATTTTTTGTTTTACATATACTCATATTTTATATACGTGTTAAAAATTTTGCAAATATTTACAACGGCGCCAAAATTAAACTTGTTAAATAACAAAAAAAAAAAAAATTTACTCTTAAAATCTGAGACAAGAGAAACAACAACAACAAGAATGAAATAAAAATAAAAAAAAAGTATATTTCCTATCCTAATCTTAGGTATTATCCTTTGCAATGAACATTTACGGTTTTATAAATAAAATTGCAAAAAAAAAAACAAAACAAAAAATAAACCATCTACCACTTCATTGTTCTTTTTTTTATTCATTTTGCAGCTTCATACCTTTGCTACCTATACAAACATATTTATATACCAAAAATAACAGTTATTTTATCACCGATGTGCAATCTACCTGTAGATATTTTTTTCCTTTTTTTTTTTTATTGTCTTATTTTATTCACAGTTATTTGAATTTTATGATTTCTTATCCTTTTATATATGCATTTTATAACATATTATGCAATCATGTATTTTGGTTGATTTTTTAAGGATAATTATTTAATACAACAACAAAAAAAAATTTTTATTCTCTTCCTCTCTTTTGTTTTTTTAATACACATGAAAATATCCTGTGTTACATCACAGTAGCATCCATTGATTTATAATATCATTGTAAAGATAGTATGGAATCGCATTTAAAAAAAAAATTTAAAATAAAAACAAATACACAAAAAAAAACAGGATATCATAAAGGGTTAAAAAATCTCACCACCAATTTATAAAATTTTTGGATTGCAAAATATGAATATAGGGTGTTCTTCTTCTTTGAACGGAACTTACGAACTGTAAGCCGAACTGTGTGGTATTACGCTGACTTCTAGAGAATCTACTATGATGAATGCAATTTGAAAAATCATTACAAAGCGACATATACACTGGAATCACGCTACCGAATTGTGCATATTTACAGCGGAAATCTGCTGAAAACTGACCCTTTTTAATGGGAAAACTAAGACTGTTCAGAAATGAAACTAATTTTTGCTTTAAATAATTTTTAAGATGGATTATTGCCGCATGTAGAATGAAACTAATACAGCTGCAGAATCAAAAAAAAAAAAAAACAATTATATTCTGGAAAATGCATCAATTTTTTAAATTTTCACGGCTAGCCACGTCATTAGTCTACTTTTCCAAAAATGAATAATGGCATTCGTTGGATGGCATTATTCTGGATGAAATATGATTTTAATAAAATAATCTATAATATAAGATGAATGCAACCATCGGCCTAATAATTGAAATTGAAGTCAAAATCTTGATAATAATTAAGAAAGATAATCGAGAAAAAAACTTACAAAATGCCCTGCAAGGTTATGAAATTTATTGCCTGTTGATTATTTTCTGCCAAATCACATGAAGTCACTGATTTATGCTGTTAAACTACAAACACTTGCTACCTTGGAAACCAACATTGTTCAAATCGTTTGTCATATTCGAAAAGAATTACTCATAAAAGTTCTAGTTCTATTGTATGTATAATCAGAGAAGCACCCATTATATGAAAAGAAATGCAAAATAAACAGGCATATTCATTATTAATATTGCTATTGTTAGAAGGAATCATTCACGGAATATATGAAATCAATTTGAAAAATAAAAATTTCAAATCAATTATCTATATTATATTTTGAATAGAATTTGAATAGAAATTGCATTTATTCATTCACATTAAAATAAATATGGCAATTTTATTGTTTAAATGTTCAGTTAATTTTATAAAAAATCTAAAATAATATTGTCCTTTTTAAACAAAGAACATAATATAAATTATAAATATAAAAGTAAAAAAATTTATTAATATTAGAAAATAAAATATTGAATTTGTTGCAAAATAATTGTTAAAAATAGCGTATTTTGTATCAGGACGCAGATGGAGCGAATAAAAAAATAGTACACGTATTTTTAAATAATATTGTAGAATTTGTAGAACCCTTTACATTGTTACATTTTAATTACTATTATATTTCTTAGGTAGCTATTATGTAAATGTATAACAATTGGTTAAAATTTTAATGAATATTCATAATAAAATTTCTATCGAGAATAAAAAAAAAATAGAATATTATAGGGTAGATAAATATCTCCGTTAAATATATAAAGAAAGGATAAATAACAATAGGATAAACACCTTGAAATAATAGCAATCCAATATATTATTTAAAAAAAAATATAATAAAAAGTATTAGTTAGTATAATAGAAATATTGAAGAGATCCTTAAAATATCAATTATTTTTCCTTTTCTGTATTCTCTACAAAATATTATATAATGTACAATGTGCAGTATATTAATCATCTAATGATCTCATCTCTGTGTGTCATTTTTGTCACCAGATATAACAAATGAAAGTACACCTATAATAGATAAGTGTTGGCAGATAAAATTTATTGGGTATTAGACCTTAAAAATCTTGACTTTATGGATTTTTAATTTTCTATAATCAATCCTGTTATGCGAACACAATACAAATGAAATTGTACATTTTATTTTTCAAAGTGTTTATACTTGAATAATTACCTTATAATTTTATTATTTTTTACAATATTGTTCTAGAAACAATAAAAAAGTTTTAGTATTTTAAATAATATTTTCACACATTGGAAAACGATATTGTAATTGATTAATTAAAATGAACATAAGATTTGAATTTATTACTTGGTCATATTTAAATTTAACTGATTTTTTTATTGTGAGTTGTGAAGCGCCATAAATAACTTAGTCTGTGATTTCCATATTGTACTATCCATGCATAGTTACTCTGGAGAAACTCTCAGCTCTGAACACAAGGCAACTTTACACTAACTCAGAATTCTGTAACAAATTAAGGCTCCCTTCCACCTAAGAAATCGATTGCATGTACCTTCGTCTGCAATGCAGTACAAAAACTATCTTAGCCGGCGCATAAATACATTCCTAGACGGAATTTATGTAATATAAATTCTATACTACACCCCGTCTTTGATCATCAACGTACCAAACCAAAAAGTCAGGGTTAAAACGATGCAAATTTTCCCTCCGGCTCAAATCGATATCCATCATTATATCTTATATCCGTGATAGTGATAGCTTTATCCGTGATAGTTATACTTAAGTTTAAATCCACATTCTCAGTCATCCTATGTCCTGCCAAATACATTCCTTGGTCTTCAATACCTTATGGATGAAGTAGTGTAGTAGAGAAAAACTCAATGGGACTTCTAGAGCAACTATGGAAGGTGTATTCACTGCAATGATGACCTATAAACAGGTCAATCACTGGATTAAGTACTGGCAGGGCCGTTCGCTATTTCTCCACCAAGTTTCAGACGTATACGTTACATTTGGACACACCAATAGTATAGTCAGTATTATAAGGTCATAGAGATATGTGTGGCTTTATGTCCCCACTCTTACCAAAAAGTTTGATGAACACTTAACGGTTGCCTTTTAGAAGTTTATCTCAAGCGTTTTTTACAATATTCGCGATAAGAGTACTCTGGGCGACTTTCTAGGTAATATTTGAATAAGTCTTTTTTTTCAAAAATACTGTATTCCTCGGGTACGAAGTTGCCTATCCGAGGGCTTAATTTTTATATTCCACTATTTGATAACTACGGGAAGGATTCATTAATGATAATAACGGGTCAGACTTCTAAAAAGATGGAACCGTTACGTTCTATTAACCCTCGTTGTTACGTTAATATAATATTTTCATAAAAATATTAAAATATTTTAAAATTTGACAACCACAACTCTTCTTCAAATAACAACACCCAAAAAAAAAAAAAAGTATTCATATTATTGAAATAAGAGTTTCAATTCTAGCAGAGCAAATGTGTATGAAAGAGCAACAAATTACAATTCTGTTCCCATTAATTTCCAATTGACATATAGACATCAAATATTTATGTGCACCTTTTAATCCTTTCCGCTTCTTGCCTACATAACAATGTTTCCTTTTTTTGCTTCGCATATGGTATTTTTTTTTTGCAATTCGATATTTACAGACGTTAACGGTAAATCCTCATTATTTTTTCCTTTCATAATTTTTAATTCACTTCATTAAAATTAAAACAAATTTTTGATTTTTTCCTCTCTTTCTCTTTTCATTCATTGAATTGAGAAAAAAAATTTGCGTATCCTTTTTTTTTCTCTTGTTATATTTTTTTTTGTGATTGCAACTATTTTTTTTGCAATTTTGCATACCTTTTGCATGTTAACCCTTTCCATTTCTGTTTTGGTAAATTTTACCATTATCCTTGTAATACATTTTCAATTCAGTTCAATGCAATTTAAATTAGATATCAAAAATTTTCATATAAATTATACAATACAAAGAAAAAACGGAATTAGGAACTGTTCAATACCCGCAGCACCTTTGCATATAAAAAAAAATTAAATTTTTTGATTACCATTTATTGTGTCATCTAAACAAACCGATTTTCAATACATGTATCTATTTTTCCTTTATCCTTAAAAAAAAAACAAAAAAAAAACTGTCTTATCTAGCTGATTATATGGATTGTGTGTGCATTTTATAATTACGCATACATCATATATGTGTATTTGTTTGTAGATAAATTTAGGATAACAGGATGGATATAGGAATTTTATTTTTAAATTAAACGTGATCAAATTAAAAATTCAAATATACAGGACAATTTGATATACATACATAATTTCAAATGAGGGAACCAAAAATCAACAATAAATTTAAATATAAGTAAGTATGTACACATGTATAAATTTATAAAAAACATTTTTTTATAGCTCATTTCCATGACAAGGACCCGAAAAATTTATAAAATATTAAAATTATAACATAAGTTGTGTGTAATATAGTCCTAAAGTAATAACGTTGAAAAAAAACATTTTTTGTATTAGCAATAGAAAAAGTACTAATAGTAGTGAAGGTAGTATTAATAGCAGTAGTAGTAATAGTAGTAGAAGTAGAAGTAAAAGTAGTAGCGGTATTAGTAGTAATAATAGTTGGAGAAGTAGTAATAGCAATTGTCGTAAAAGTAGAATTGGTAACATTAGTAGTAGCAGTAGTATTATTAGTAGTATTAGTAGTAGTAGTAGTAATATGTAATAATAGTAATAATAGCAATAGGAATACAGTTGGTGGTAGTAATAGCAGCAGCAGTAGAAGTAGTAATACTAGGAGTAGTAGCTGTAATAGTAATAGTAGTAGTGATAGTAGAAGTAGTATTACCAATAGTACGTAGTAGTACTTTTAGTTGAGTACTCTTTTAGTTGTAGTAATAGTAAAGGTAGTGGTAGTAATAACAGTAACAGTAGTTGTAGGAGTAACAGTATTAGTAATAGGAGTAGTAGTAGCAATATTAGTAGGAGTAGTAACAGTAATAGTAATAGGAGTAGTAGTATCAACAGTAATAGTAATAGGTGTAAGAGTAGCAGCAGTAGCAGCAATAGTAGTAGTAGTACAGTAGTAATGGCAGCAGAAAATGTAAAACGAAAGACGGCATTTTACACAAACGTTCTATATCTCAGTAGGTCTCTCAGGGATATGTTGTGTTAAAAGGCGACATTTTTCAGAGTGACGAATTTTGAAGCCCAAGATCACCCCCGAAGTAAAAAAAAAATATTTCGCATTATTTTTTATTTGCCATTAAATCTATTCTGCCATATGTTAGTCGTAGTCAGTTTTTAAGAACCTAAATGGAACTTAAAACATTTTTGATTTTATGTAACCTAAGCCTAAATAAAAGTAACAAAGACAAAATTTCAATTTAACGGCGAAAGTTCATGAAAACTCTATGATTCTTTTTTTCTTATTTTTATCTACTAAATATTAAGTTACCCCTAATTTTGAAAAAAAAAAATTACCAAACACATAAGTAAGAAAAGAAAATCGTCCTTATAGAAAAAAAAGAGGGAATATCTTTTTACCTTAACTCTTTAACATATACCCCTTTTTTTTTTTTTTTATTTCACTATTGCAAGGATATTCAAATATTGCACTCATACGGAGAAGAAATCTTTAGTTAAATATTCGTGTGAATTCGTGTGATATCAATAGACGATATAAAGGATGAAACGTTTTGTTTTTTCCTGGTTTTTGTTTTTCCTTTTCAATCTGGGGTCGACCTTTTTATACCCTGCACTTCGTGAAGGGTATATTAACTTTGGTATGGAGTTTGTAACTACTTGAAGGAGTCATCTGCGGTATGGACATATATATATATTCTTGCTCAGCGTAAAATTCTGCGTCGATTTAGACATGTCCGTCCGTCCGTCCGTCCGTCCGTCCGTCCGTCCGTCCGTCCGTCCGTCCGTCCGTCCGTCCGTCCGTCCGTCCGATCGCACGATAACTCAAAAACGAATAATGCAATCGACACCAAACTTTCACAAGTTGCTTCTTTTGTGCCAAGGACGAACCCTATTGTTATTGGACCAATTCGGACAACGGGTTCGGGTAGCTGCCATACAACTCCAAGAGTTTATTTTAAATATTTCAAAAACTAATAAGGCTATAAATATAAAATTTTGTATACATGTGTCCAATTACATTCTACATATGCTCTAAAAATTATAATGGGATAGCTGCACCGGTTCGGGTTGCTGTCATACAACTCCAACAGCAAATTTTTTATATTCGGAAAAATAATAAAGTCAGATTCATGAAACTTGGCAGTCATGTGTCCAATTATAGATCAAATATATTTCTGAAGTTTTAGAGGAATCGCTTGACAGGTTCGGGTACCTGCCATACAACTCCAGAAGCTAATTTTAAATATTTGGAAAAATAATAAAGTCAGATTCATGAAACTTGGCAGTCATGTGTCCAATTATGGCTCAAATATATTTCTGAAGTTTTGGTGGAATTGCTTGACAGGTTCGAGTAGCTCCCATACAAGTCTAAAAGCTTATTTTAAATATTTGGAAAAATAATGAAGTCAAATTCATTAGACTTGGCAGTCGTGTGTCCAATTATAGGTCACACATATTTCTAAAGTTTTGGTGCGATTGCTTGACAGGTTCGGGTACTTGCCATACAACTCCAAAAGCTAATTCTTAACATTTGGAAAAATAATAAAGTCAGATTCATGAAACTTGGCAGTTGTGTGTCCGATTATAGATCAGATATATTTGTGAAGTTTTAGTAGAATTGCTTGACAGGTTCAGGTACTTACCATACAACTCCAAAAGTTAATTTTAAATATTTGGAAAAATTATAAGGTCAGATTCATGAAACTGGGCAGTCGGATGTCCAATTATAGGTCAGACACGTCCGAGAAGTTTCTATAGAATGATTTCAGAGGTTCAAGTAATTGCTACACAATAACGAAAAGTGCAGGGTATAATTCAATCGGTTTATACCGACTGAAACGTTTTTACTTGTTTTTTTTTTATTTTTACTCATTCATCTAACAGAGCGCGTATTTGGTATGTAAATCAAAAAAAAAAAATCTATTGTCCCATTTAGACATCTCTGCTTCGTATATAATAATTTTTTTTTTGATATTTTTTAGATTATTCATTACCTTACTCTAAAACAACAACGGATATAAAAAAGAAGGATATAAAAAAAAAGTATCGAATAAATTACCGTATACGCATAATTTATAAAATATAAATGTACACATAGGGACATTTGAATTGTAGTTTTTGTATACTCTAAAGAAAATTTATTGAAAAATATGTCAGGGCAACAAAAAAACATGTATAAAATTTTTTTAACAATACAAAAAAATGAAAGAAAAAAAAAATTGCAACCCCAGACATTAGCATATCACAAAACACATATTATGAATACATTCACATATACTGACATACCATAAATGTATACAATTTGATCTAAACTCATATGAAGCCAAATAAAAACTAATAAAATTTAAATGAATTGAAAAAAAAAATATTGCAAAAAAAAAAATATTTAAAAATTATTACGGCTCATCAGTAGGAAATTTTTTTCTGAAAAGATCCGTTTGAATTGAACAACTTGAAAAGAATTGCCGTTTATTCATAGATATTACATATTATCCAAATACGCGGCAGTACTGCTTCATTATACAGCAGAATTTCCATAAGTTAAACCATCGTCTAAACTTTAATCGTCTTAAATTTGGAAAATCTGATCACAATCAAAATTTTGGAACTCATAAACTTTTAACAATTTTCTTATTGCCAACATACAGGAATTGTACTAGTATTTGTACAGAACTGTGTGTACTGGATCTATTTTTGTCCTACTTCTAATTGTATATAAAGAAGTGATTGAGCGCAAAGCTGATATTTGCAATAGAATATCCGTACCATTCTGCTATTAAAAACTTATTTGCAATATTTGATTTATTGCTCTTAATTTTTTAATTTTGAGAATTTATTACACTTAACTCTCTTAAAAATCCATTAAAACAATTCAATATTACCTGACTCCAATTTTATTTCTATCTGTCATTTTATGTCATATGTGTCATTTTATGTCATTTATTTGAGCATATTCAGTCTTCAACTCAATTTGAAGAATTATTGAATAACCGAAATATTCAAACATATTTTACTACTCTCTAGTATTACACCTATAATACCACACTACATAATTCTTACTTCAAAGAATTTGCACTCATTTTTCATAACAACGACAACAGTTTCAATGAATTTCAAATATACTAAGTAGCGTAAAATAATTTTTATATTTTGAAATGAAAAAAAAAAGTCAATTCAACATTAACTCATATACACTTTTAGTTTTTTGCATGTTAACAAACATACTTTAAATATATTTTTTTTTTATTTTGTAAAGGGTATAAACATGACACCCAACTGCCAATTTTATATTGATACTACCGTTACCGCATAATAATTTTAACAATAGATTTTTGATTTGATTTATGTCAGAATTTTTCGGATTCCCAATTTTTTTTTTTTTCATATTTAACAAGATGTCGATGCGACTTGTAATCCTCAATTTTTTATTAATGATCATTTTTTTTTTTTCTGTGTTCTCATCCGATGATATCCTTGGTTGTCTTTTTTTTTCAATTAAACACACATATGTATACATGTATGTGTTATGGCTTTTGTGTTGAGTATTTGTTTTCAAATCAAAAATGTTGCGTATTTAATTTGAGTTGACAATGAATGAATTTAAAAATCACGTTTTAAATGAATGAATAAATGAGAAATTTTTGTAAAATTAGATATTAGATTAGAAGGTCATTAACTTCTGGAATTAAAGAAAATCAATATTTACATAGGCAAAAATTAACATAGACAAAATTTTATTCAATAACAATTACTGAATTTTCTAATTTAAAATATCAGTATAAACTGCAGATGATTAATTAACCTTAGTTTCATTAAAAAACATTTTTTTCTTGTTCCATAATAATTGTAATAAAAATCTAGTTAATTGTCAATTAATCAATAGTAATTTTTATTTCAAGAACGAATTAAACAATTGAATTCTAATTTGGAATGGTACTTAAGATTTTTTCTCTCAATCAGTTTTTTAAATAACTCATTAAAAGCTGAGCTGTAGTGGATGAATCAAGCGATATGCGGAGAAATAAATATCAGCATAGAATTCAGGGCGGAACACGAAAAAACTTGATTACAATTCCAAATTAGCTGAGGTTTATGTAGTACCGTATCTGCTATCACATTTATTCATACAGGCGCGCACATTATCACAGACTTTAATACCCTGTAAAAGTATGTTTCGTCCTATTTCGACCATTACTTTGAAAAATTTAACAAATATCAATTTTATCACTAAATACTACATTCATAATTTCAAATTGTATTCAAAATATAATTGTAATTCGAACAACAATTATTATTTAAAATTAATCGAAAAAATTTTAAATTTAATTGAATTTTTATAATGTTACGTGAACAATTTACAATTTGATTCTGGATACTAGCATATAGGCAATTAATACATAAGTATACACACAGCTACCTCATTCTCTATATTTTAATAACGTTTCATATTAAAAATTCTTAATTACCTACCGCATAGAAACTTTCTTATCTCACAGTCCAAAGAATCATTTTCTCCGGAAATTTTTTTTTTTTTAATTTTTAAATTAAAAAATCATTTTTAACTCGCATAAAAGTCCTTTAACTCTTTCTTTCTTTCATTTATCATAATATAAAAATATTTTCCATGTACTAAACTAGTAAAAATGATGTATAGCTGCTTGTATCCTTCATCCACCCACTTATATAAGTAAAAGTTTAAAAAATTTTTCCTTTTTTTTTTTGGGATACAAAGTAAAATCAAAAACTTTGTGTTTTTTTTTTTCATAAAACGCACACAAGTTTGGGAATATGTGAACAGCCATTATATAATAAAAAAAAATAAATATATATATATATACATATAAGGACATACGTGCACTTCGTTAGTTAAAATATCCTTTAAAAAAAAAAAGTTTTTAATAAATAAAAAAAAAAAGTTGGGAAAAATATGAAAAAAAAAGCATAAATGGAAAATTTTTTCATTATTTTCCCCAAAAGTATTATTTCATTACAATTATATAAGTACATAAGTATACGCACATACATACACATGAAATGATTTACAAAAAAAGTTCTTGGAAAACGACCTTTTTTTTTTCCTCTCTCTATTTAAATTTTTTATTTTTTGCAAATATTTTTGGAACTTGACAAACAAAAAAACAAAAAATTCCTGAAAAAAACTGAAAAGGATTTTAATTTTCATTTGTAAGGCAAAATTGTGTGTATAATTAAAATTCACATACACTAAAAAAGAAATGGAGGAACAATTCATATGTTATGCAAATTACAATAATGCTTTTGTGCGGTCTATTGTGAGATTCTGTCTTGGATGACAGAAAAGTAATGCTTGCAAAAGGACTTAAGACCAATATTTTGCATTGATTTCTTAAATTATAAACGTGAAATTTGGTTGAGTAATTTGAAATATAATTCTCATCAATTTTGATTAAAAAAAATTTCTAATTGCGAAAAGATTTAATGATGCCCCCAAATATAATATTTTTATTGCCCTTCTTGAAACGCTCAAAACTGTTGGTGATTTCTAATAAATTAGAGTAACATTTTCCTAGGCAATATTCCGGAAACGTATATTACATACCATTCCGTGTAGCAGCCCATATTAGTCCATTCTCCCGGGGTTACATCCAAGCCTCTTTTATCTTAATTAACACTAATTTCTATATCGTTTAAATTAAATTTTGAATAAAAGCCTCCATATTCATTATTTGTATCTTATTTTGTCTACACTCTTACATACATTCAGTTTAATAATAACATAAGCAATTTAAAAATATATAGGAAAACTCAAGTTACATTACACAAAATCTCGTCATAGACTCAATTTTAAACTAAAATTTCAAAATTTCAAAAATTATTTTATATTTTAAATAAATTCGGGTCCATATAAAGTTTTTCCTCTTTTGAAAAGAACAGAAAACTTATTTTCCTTTTAAATCCCCTTCTTTCTTAAAAAAAAAAAAATAAATAAACAACAAGAAAAGTTCCAATGAGGGACTTTCATTTGAAAATAATAAAATAACAAAATCTACTTGTCATATCTAGCAAAAAAAGGAGAAGAAAACATTAAGTAAAAACAAACAGGACGAATTGGAGTGCTTGTGTGTGTGCACATGTTAAAAACTTTATATATGATAAGATTAAAATTTTTCATATTCTTTTTTTTTTTACTTTTCTACTTTTATTTACTTTTTGAATTTCATTATGACGGTTTTTGGCATTTTAGTACTCTTTATAACCATATAATTTTACACATACTCACATACATATCTACATACAAATATTGGTTTTCATATTGTTATATAGAAAGAAGCTTGTTTTGCTCTCGACATCATATGGAGAGGACGTAACAAACAATATGTAATATGAAATGTGAATGAATGTGTGTAAGTGTGTGTACGGGTTTGTATGTTCCATAATATAATAAAATTACATACGGGCACAGGATACTATTGTGTTTTTTCTGATTATTTTCTTGATTTCTGTTTTAGTTTTTATATTTTTACTTTATACTTTTTAAAACAAAAAAAAATTTTTACCAAAAAAGCAGCCATCACAAGAGAAAAATAAAATACAAAAAAAAAAAAAAAAAATAGTTACAAAATGAAAAAGAAAAGCCATAAAAGTTTTGTATTTTTCTTTTTGTGCTTCTTATTTTTGCTGTTTATTTTCGTTTTCTCCTTAAAGAATCCTTTCACATTTTTAGTGCTTTTCTTTTTGTTTTTTTTTTGTTATTGCTACTTTTTCTATTATAATAATGTTATACTGATGCTGACGTTGTCATCGTCATCGTTTTAAATTGTATATTTTACCTTTTTTCATTATATATATACATATATGCATATATTATATGTATATATTTACATATATATATGCGAAGGATATTTAATATGAATGTTTAGAAATTTTCAAAAAAAAATCACATGTGAGAATTAAATATAGAAAAGGGTCGATGAGGGTATTATGTACGTAAATATGTTGTGATGTGGGTTGATGGTGATTGGGTGAATTAAATGTATATATATATATATATATATATATATACATATTATGTTCCTATATGCTTTTGATATTTAACTTGAAAAAATTTACAAATAAAATTTATAAAGAAAAGAAAATATTAACTTATTAAATTTCTTTTGCTTTTATTGAAAAAATAAAAGGGTTGTTCATATACATATATATATATATAATATTATTAAATGTGTACACATATGGGGTAAATATTACATTATACATATATAAATATATATGTATAGTAAATAAAATATGATGGAGATTTTGTCGTTTGTAGTTTTATAGAAAAGTTTTGTATGTCTTTTTCTTTTTTAGATGAAAATTAAATTATGTATACATTCATATGCACATATATAGAGATATATCATGTAAATATTTACATGTGTTTATTTTTTGTATATGAATGCATGTGTATTGGTTTTTATATTTCTTAAATTTTTCGGGATATTTTTTTTCTATTTTTGTAATTAAAAAATAATTTTCCATTTCCATTTGCGATACATAAAAAAAAATGATAAGACTATATATGGTGATATTGAGAGAATTTAACAAGAAATACACATAAAAATTTTTAATATTAAATACTTAAAATTTTGGGAAATCTATAGCTTGTATAGCTATACCTACGACTGTAATCTAAATTTAAGTTCTTTTTTGTATTAAATCCTGAAAAAGAAGAGCTAGATCCTTGGATTTTAATAAAATTATAAATTTTCAAATAAGACTCGTTTCTTACATTCGGATCATTACACAAGCGTAATTTGTACACAAGCCCCAAAACCACCGCTTGTATACAAAAATTCCGCTTCTTTTATTCAAGAAAAAAAAATAATTCTCTTTAAAATATTTTCTCTTATTACTTTAGATATTGCATATATACATAAATCCTGCATATTATCCCATACAAAATTTAAACATTTCTTTAACCTATACTCAAAAATTTAAATGAAAAGCATATTATTAAATATTTAATCTAGCAAAAATAACTTTTAAATTTATTTTCAATTCTCTTGAGATTTGGTCCTTAATATTTGAATTTTTTTTTTTGCATTTTATATACCAACTTTATCAAAAAACAAGAGAACAAAAAAAATTTCGCCCATTTATGCAAAAAAAAAAAAAAAAATCTAATCCAATTTTCATTTTTCTTCATAAATACAATAAAAAAAAAATTCGCTAAAATAAGTTCCTTAAAGTCCTTAAAATCACTCCACACTCCAAATTAACAATAAATGTCAAATTTCTGCCTTATTTTTTTGCCACTTTATTAGAAAATAGAAAAATAAAATTGGGTGAGATAAGAAAACACATACATGTACGCATTGTGCATATATGGAAGGACTTTTAAAATTAAAAAAATATGTATACCTATATACGTTTCAAATCTAATTTAAAGGAATTTTAAAAATTTAAAAATTATAAAAGAAAATATAAATATAAGGAAATAAAAAATAAATAACAAAGAAAAATTGCCATTAAAAAAATAAATGCAAATTATAAGAATATTAAGATTGCCATGCGAGTTATAGAAAATAAAGATTGCGTGTCAGATTTTACAATCGAACCATATGTTATAGATATGCTAGGATTGAGCCCACTAAAAGGATATTTCTCAATTGCCATTTAATTATCAATTTTTGTTAAAAGATTTGCGCTAAGTTTTGAAAACGTAGAATAATCGCTGGTGTATAGCTTTTTTATTCATAAATTTCTTTTTCGAAATGTTGTTGTGGAATATTAAGAGACTGGTTAATTCAGGTTTTTTTGATCTTGGTGTTACTGGTTGGTCCAATGTCATTTGCACTATTGTCACTTTTAGGTCCAATATCCCATGCACAATAATGAATTTATTACTTCAAACAGAAGCCTTTTTAAAATTTTAAATATATGGAAAGTCTAAAACAGAATTCTATGAATTTTTTTTTGTGTTTTATAGAAAAATAATCATAAAACGTCCTTTTTTTACAAAACCAACTCTATATAATATATGAAGAGAGTTTTCTTATGTCTGATAATAAACAGAAAATTACAAAAATTTTCGTTTTTTTTTTTTTTTGTAATAACCAAAAGCCATTTTTTTCACATTAGCTTTTGTTATCTCAACACATTCTCATAATAAAGGAACGTAGCCCTTAAAGATTTTTCATACCACAATTTAGATACACACATACTGATCTCATATCACATTGTACCTACATCTAAAATGCGTACGTTATTAGATTTGAATTGGAGAGAATAATATTTAAAAGAAAAAACCAAATGATACCATTTCGCGTTTCACTTGAACCGATATGGATATTAAAAATATAAAATGGGCTTTTAGAAAACATATTATCCTTCTTCATTTTTTTAACATTATCCTTTTCACGCATATGTACCTATTTTCTTTTTATTTGAAGTAAAAACAGAAAATGGTTTCTCCATCATTTTAGTAATCATTGTATATAGATCCATTGCTCTGCACACATTATACTTTTATGGTCTGCTTTATATTTTGAGAGTATAATTACATGCTCATACGAGTATAGACATGCACACATATTCATATACATACATTTATTAAAATTAAAGGTTCGTTTTTTGTTTTTATCATTCAAAATGTCTTTGAATTTGGTTACCATATAGCATAATATATATGCATATGAATTCATATTATTACAATGATATTATAGAGGGTGAGAAGATATGGATAAAAATTGTCACATAAATTATGACCAATTTTAAACCATTCCCATTCCTGTATCTTATATTGCTCATCCTTATTTAACTACATGTAGTAATTTTTAATGTGCGTGTATAGTATACGCATTATATTTATTTTGTGAAGACATTATATTCCATATATAAATGTATATTTATGAAAATGGGACATTTTACTTGCTTATAGTCAAATCATATGAAAAATAAAGATAAAATAAAAAAAAAATCTGATGTGGCCAGCATATAACCGACCGCAGTGTGTATTGTCTAATTTGGCGAAGGTTATGAAAATATATAACAGAAGATTATGAAAATATGTTTTAAACATTTTTCAAAAATTTTAAGCTCTTAGTTCATTTCTCGAAAAATCTAAATTTTTTTTTTGATACAGTTTCATTTTGTGCCCTTCGAAACTATTACTTGTCAACTGTAACCTCTCAACTGTCATCTGTCACCTTTCAAGAGTCACCTGTCACCTATCACCCGTCAACTGTCAATTGTCACATGTCAACTGTCATCTGTCATTTTTCAACTGTCACCTGTCATCTGTCACTTGTCAACTGTCACCCGTCAACTTTCAATTGTCATTTGTCAACTGTGAGCTATCATCTGTCTCCTGTCATATGGTAAAAAAATGTAAAATCGACCCGTATCTCGGTTCCAAAAGGATTACTTTTTCCAAAAAAAATTGGTAATTTCATTAATTTAGCACGCCCAATTTAAATACTAAATTTCAAGGAAATTGGTTGTCTATGCGCAAAAATGTAAAATCGGCCCACAAAGAATGTTTATGTCCCGAGGCGTGATATACTCCAAAATTTGGAGTATGTCAAATGTCGAACTTGAGATCACGCATACTCAAATAGACCGACAGATCGACATCTCTCCAAAAATAGTTTATTTTCGCTTTCCTACTATAAAGAAGTGCGTTCCCCCCTAAACTCAACAACCGAAATTTGGCGTCATCACATAACCTCTCTTATTGAATGCAATGCAGTCGTTAACAAGGATACAAGTAAATTGTTTATATTTATATATTATATTCATAATACACGGTGATAAAATTTAAACTAAAGTAAAAGAAGTACATAAACCCCTTTAATAATCCCATACAATTTACATATAAAATAATTTTAACTGATATGTACGTATACTAATATGTGTTTCGTTTTTATGAGATAAATAAACTGTTCCGTTTGTAAAAGGACCAATATTAGAAAATAACATGTCACATACAGCTTTTGCAATAAAATAGTTTTAACTCAAAAATATTACAATTTGGAGAAAATGGGATAAAACAAACATGCTTTCAATAAATACAAATCGAATATAATGAACAAATTGAGTGAATACTCGTAAAATATGAAAAATCATTTTTTAAATAACACTATAAAACAGCTGATTCCAATATTTTTAGGTTTTTATATTCCCCCTTCAATAAAATCGCCACCTATCACTAAGTAACTCCTCTTCAATTGAAATTAATAATGTAAATGTAATGCACACGTTTACAAATTTCGTGATTTATGTATTTAGTATATTTTAACTACATTTTCTAGTGCTACAACCTCTCAAGTTGAAGTAACTTGTCGCTTCGCATTCTGTTAAACAAAATCCTTATTATATACATTATAAAGGAATATAAAGAAGATATTGACTTTTTAACTAGGTATAAAATTTCAGTTAGCTCACATTTTTTTAACTCTGTCCGAACTTGAAAAATCGGAATTTTTGAGTTGATACACTTTTGTCGCTTTGTGTTATATATGTAATTACAAACAATACGTGCATCATATATGTAAAAAATTCTACGCAAAACAAAATTGTTTAAACATTGTTAACAAAATTACATACAAAATTTAAACAGGACATACGAGCATATACCCGCAAATATTGTGAAAGTGCGAAAAGGATTTGAAACTTTCTCTAAAACCATTCCAAAGGAAAAAAAAAGTTCAAAAAGTAAAACAAAATTACCATGAAAATTATATAAAAATTTTGTTCTTGTTTTTCTGTTTTTGTTTTTTCTCTTTTTCTTTTGCTTATTTTTCCAAATTTTCCTTTCCGATTTTCATTTTGGAATAACTAAAACAAAACAAAAAATTGTTTTACGATTAATATTTTTTACATATGTATTTAATGTACACGTATGAATGTTAACTATATGTATACAGGCACTATATGGAATTTTTATAAAAAGGACATTTTTATGTCCTTAAAATATGTGATACATTTAATATGTGTATACACATTTATGTTATTTATTTGAATTGTCATTTTATTTCTGATTAAAATTTTTACAATTAAAAACAAAAAAAAAAAGGGAATGTAGAGTTGATAAAAAGGTCTACCATTTTATTTAATTATATATTTTGCTTGTATTATAAAAAGGATTGAAAGAAAAATTTAATTAAAAAATGAAGAAGAAAAATAAAGAAAATTTTATGTTTTCACTCTCTCTCCTTCTCTCTCTCTCTCTATTTCGCTCTGTATCACAGTTATTCTGTGCTTCATTCCTCTTTCACTCCTTTAAAGAGAATAGAGAATATAAAATTTAATTTTAGTATCCGTAACTAAAGGAAACTACATGCCTTTATAAATGAGAAAAATTTCTGAAGAAGGGTTTATTTAGTTCTAAAATTTTTCATTTTTCTTATCTTAAATTTCACATATGTATAAAATTAAAAAATTATGTAAAGTACATGCAAAGATGTAGTAAATTTTATTTTAAATAATAAAATTATTTAAAATTTCCTGTATGCTAATCAAAAATTTCTTAAAGTATGAGGGCATTTAATAAAAATCTCTACGAAATCGTAATAAACGAATCAATGAGGGACCCACCAACTGTAAGTTTAAATGACGTAAGTATTGTACAAGAAAGTTCCGGTAAATATCTACAAATGTGAAGAATAAATGGATAAGACACGTTCAGCTTAAGAATTTAAACTTGAATTTTTTTTTTTATTAATTGCAACTAAGAAAGTAGTTCCTATCTAGCAATTCTTCTGGCTTGAAATGGGGTTTATAGGTGCATCATCTATCGATGAGTTTTCTGTTACAAATATTATTTGTTTACCCGATGAATTTAAGTGGTCTCACACATTAAAAGCATATTGACACTTGATCAACATCCAAAAGTTGTAATATCCCGGGATTATCATGCTGAAGTAATTTTAATTGATGATTGATTGCATGTTTTCTTGTTTCCTCTTTGATGGTACTCACATCAAGGTCTCGATGTAGAGTATCGTTACTTTTACATACCATGGCGCATTAGTAATTATTCTAAGAACCTTGTTTTGAAAGGTCTATATGACTTTAATGTTGCTATCTTTTGTACAGTCCCCAAACTGAATATCAATGTCTTAAAAACCTGGTGATAGAGTAAAAGTTTATTATAAATATTGAGCTCAGAGTGCCTTCCTACCACCCCAATATATCTTTCTAAGTTTGATATTCACTTCAGCCTTCATGTTTTAACATGATCTTTTCATTTTCTGTTTCGCATCGAGAATTATACAAAAATTCTTTGCTTCGTTAATATTCGGAATTTCTAAGCCATTAAGTAGAAATCTAATCGATTCGCCCTTTTTATTTGTGTAGTTTAAATGAACTGATTTAGATTCATTGAGCGGAAACCTCTATTTTTTACAAGTCCAAGTACTCGTATAATACAATTAAAATTATATTGAAACATTAATTTTTTTTTTGAATAATTTTACTGGTATACTTATTTACTTAATAATAATAATATTAACATTAACTTGCCATAATTCTAATATCAAACAACTAGTAACTTCCCTGATAACACCAAACTCTTCCTCTTTCCAACCCACTCTTTTATAGAAGATAGTAATGTTTTTTTTGGCTAACTTGCATTAGTTTCACTATACAATTGAAATATAAATAAATTTTTGTCTCCGATATTTTTAAATTTGAAAAAACTCGTAATATAAAATATTGTTAAACTTTTAATCCCGTATTTATATAGAAACATTTCAGTTCAAATCCACTTGCTATCTCATTTTTGTCATATTCCATACCCGTACATTATTTCTTATAATATCAAATTAAAATATTTAATAATTAATTAAAGTTTTTTTTTTGCTTTGGCTTTTCTTAATAAATATAAATCACCTTCATATTCTTAATTCATTCTTATGGTGGTACAGATTTTAACCCCTTAATATATTCATTATTTTGTATAATCTAGGAAAATTTTTCTAAAAACTTTTAATAAAAAAAAACAATCATTTATAAACTACACATCAAAACCAAAACTTATAAATAAATGTGGAAAATTTTTTTATTTTGTTAAGCATATATTCCAAGAAAATTAATTTAAAATCAAGTGATTCCATTATAAAATTTCACATAGAGAAAAAAATTTTTTTTTGGTAATTTACTATAAAATCACAAGTACGTATATGTACATTAGGAATCCTTTTATAAATATAATATTAATATGTTTATCCTTTAAATTAAAAAATCCCTTAAGACAGTTAAAGTTTTTTCAAAAAAGAAGAATGGAAAATGGTTATATTTTCCTTAAAATTCTCATATATGAAATTTCTCCATTCTTTTACTTAAAAATCTAATGTACATACGTAAATTATTTAAATTGAGTACGTAAGGATCTAGCATACACCATCATTATACATATTTCTTTTTTAATACTATTATAATTCGCTTAAATTTTAAATAATTATGAAAATATAAAAATAATAAGAAAATAGAATAAAAACAAAATATTTAAAACTTTTTCCCATTTTCTATTATCCTTTTTTTGTATACATTGTCTTCATTTCATATTCAATATAATATTATACAATATTATTAGAAAAGAAAAATAAAAAAGCAAAAAAATTCAAAAATTATCTTAAAGAAAATATTAAAATCTACAATATATTCGAACATACATAATGTTATATATATAAACATTTAAAATATTTTGGGGTAGGGGAGAAAAAACACAAAAAAAAAAAAATCCTTGAGATTTCACATATGATTAATTTTTTATCTAATTAGAAAGTAAATGATCCTTGTTAAGATTAAAAACTGAGGTTGACACTGATCTGACATAAAAAATTTTTATAAATGAATGTAAGTGACTAACAAAAAACCAACACACACACACCAAATATATTATGAATTTAATTTTGTAATTTTGTTGTTGCCTTGTTTTGTTTTCTCAAATTTATACCCGTTTATTATGTACTTCTTTAATTTACCAGGATAAAGGATATACAATGGTTGCAGTAGCAGTATATATATAGCTAACTAATTTCCCCGTCCATCAATTTAATAAACAATTTTTCGTCTTTTGTTTCCAGATTTTCCTAAAGAAAAATTTTTCATAAATAATTTGCGGGAGCGTTGATATTTTTTTAAAAAAAATAAATTTTGAACACTAAGTATATTTTTTTTTTTTGAAAATTTTTTTTGGTCCTTAAGAACCAATTCTTTCCTTACAATTTTGAGTCTTCTTTTTGGTAATTTTTGTTTTGACAATTTTAAATTTTTTTTTTTATTTTTTTTTTCTCTCAGTGTTTTTTGTATATAAATTATTAGACTTCCCTAAGTGAATATTTCCATAAATCGTATCAAAATATGAAAATTTCTTAGAAATAATAATTATGAAGTTGTAGAGAAAAAGAAAATGAAGAAAGATTCCAAAAAAATATACCATATTACGCATATAAAGATTATACACTGAAAAAAAGTTCTATTACAATTTGTTACAATAATTTAATGCAGCAAAATGTATACTTAGGAAATTAAAAAATTTTTGATTTTGCTGGAAAAATTGATGTTTATGAATAAATATTAACTATTTCTAAAATGAAGTTTCATTATGCACCAGGGTATTGACAACATTGCTTAATATTAAATTCAACTTCATTTAAATTTCAGCTTGTTTTCCCTGAAATGGCATTTGTAAAAAACATGACCTAATTAAATCGAAGCAATATGGCCGGAATTACTCATAGCAAAATGATAATGGAAACGTAATATCAATAATCTGCTAGAAACCGCAACGTTATCAAGCTTAATAAAAAACAAGTTAAAAGCAAATCAAAAGCATTCAGCAAAGTTGAAAAATAAAAAAAATATAACTGAGAAAATTAATTTAAAAAATTTGCGTCAACAAATCAGACTCGAACCGCAAATTCTGTAAGCTGTGCACAATATTCCATCAGTTATTATATAAATTTCATTATGACTTACATAGAAAGCAAATTTCTAACTTAAATTTTGAAACGTATTACTTATTGCCTGTTGTTAAAATTCAATTACTTTGTTAATATTTAATTTTTTTTTTTTCTGAGTGTAAGCTCATTTTTGAAATTTCTTGTCTAGATTTTGTTTTTTTCTTATTATGTTTTCAGTATTGTTTTTTTTTTTTTAATAAGTATAAATATGATTAATAATATAATTCCTTTTTAAATACTAGTTATAAATATAGAAACAGTTTTTTTTTTTACTTACATAGCTTTGATACTTATGACAATGCTGCGGTAATAACATTTATGCATATCTTCTGTTCATTTAATAATAAGAAACCAAATAGAGAAGAAAATGATTAGCAAAATAAATATACCCACATATACATGAAGAATAATTCGCTTAAAACATGTCAGAAAACTTTTTGTTTTTGGGATATTTCATTTGAAATGAAAAAGCTTTTGAAATTTTTCCTGTTAAGTAAAAAATTTAAAAAAATTTGATGAAATCTACACATAATCGACCGCAGTCTGAACTACCAGAATCCTGGATTTTTTTTCCAGCTTAATAATGGGCAAATTTCGGAGAAAATACCATTGGCTCAGAATAGCTCCAAAATTACTTAGTGTGTTTAATGCTCGTTAATTAGTTGTAAAGAAAATTTTTGTTACAATTTTTCTTCAGCTCAATAATGAGTCAATCAGCGAAAATATCATTGGCTCTGAATCCCACCAAAGTTTTTCAGTGTATTTAATACGTGCTAATAAGTGGGCAAGTGCATAGATTTTTAAAATAAAAAAAAAAATCTAGCTCAATAATGAGCCAATTTCGTACCCAAATTGCCCAGTGTGTATAATACTTGTTAATTAGTCGGAAACTCTATATTTTTTTGAAAAAAAAAGGAAAATTTTTGTTGCAATTTTTTTCAGCTCAATAATGAGCCAATTTCCACGAAAATATTATGATGGATCAAAATCGCCTCTTTCACAATAATTGTTTTTTTTTTTAATAAAATGTTTGGGAGGCATTCACTAAAATCTATTTATTAATAAAATTTCATATTTTTACCTCAGACGGACAGATAACGTTAAACTAATATACAAGTTTTTTCAAAATATTTTTGAAAATATGCCAAAATATGGTGCGTATCTATGTACCTATACATATGCACTTTTATTTAATATTATACAAAACAAAAGTTAATATTCTTTAATGAAAATTACCAATAAACAATGGTTAAATTAAGAAATATGGTTTATTTCATTAATGTGGCAGCACATACATAATATGAGTCTTATGGGACAATTTAATTAAAAAGAAAGAAAATTTATTTGTATAATATGCCTTATATGAATTCTCTAGATCTATTATCCTTTCTTTTTTTAGTTTTAATTTTTCTTTTAAATTATTAAAAAGAGACCTATTTAATAAAATTTTCTTTCTTTTTCATTTTAGAAACTTTAAACATTTCTTATTAATTATTTCATATTGTTAAGAAATTTTTTTTTTTTTGTCTTTCTACTTTGAAAATTTTGTATTATAATTGGATCTATGTAATACAATAAGAATAGATGCAGATATATTGAGGCAAAGAAGATCTGCATATTAAAAAAATTTAAATATTAAATGTTATAGTGATTATATCCCGGAATCTTTTGACAATTATAAAATGAAATATATTCTAAATTGCATGAATTAATAATAAATTTCCGCTTCTATTTGCTTCTATTTGAATTTCATTTATGCATAGATTTAGGAGGATTTAAATTTAGAACAAAAAAAAAACTTTTTGTATACATAGATTTTATTTTTAATATTATTTGAGTAGAGATTTTTTTAAATTATATAATAATTTATAGTATTAATGAAAATTAATTTAATAGACTAATTAAATTCAAATAAGAAAATTATGGCAGAAATTAATGATATTTATTTCAAAATAAATAAAAGAATTGCATAATTTTAGGTAAAATTTTCAATTTTTTCTAATTATTTTATAAATAATAATAATTATTAAATTTATTAATTTCAAATCATTTACAAATTAAATGGATTAATTTGATAAATGAATTATAATTGAATTAATGAGCATATATATTGGAATTTATTTTTTTATAATTAATTGAGCTAACTATAGGCTGGTGTCAACACCCTGCCGTTTAATTGTTATGATTGTGTAAATTAAACTACATAATTAAGTATAATTTTTAAAGTGACCTAACAATAGAAAACGAAATTTAATAATTTTTAAAGTGACCTAACAATAGAAAAAGACTAGGAATAACAAGGCAGTGTTCTTGGGCCATTACTCTTTTTAATTTATTTGGAGGGACTAGATGAAATTGATATAAATGCAGAGATTTTCCTATTCACTGATGACTTTTACCTTGTCTCTAACGACGATAATTATGTTGGGCTACAAAATAAAGTTAATAAAAATATTGAAGAATTATTAGAATGGATACAATGTCTATGCAATTATTAGAATGATGAATAAATTTACTTTAAACATAAAAACAAAAAAAACAAAATTCATGTTTATCGATACCAGTGCTCTAGTGTTAAAAATTGCAATTTCATTATATCTAGGCCTATGGATTAATTCAACACTCAACTGGAAAACACACACCGCATCTTTATGGACAAAAATTGGTATTATGTAGGTGATATTTTCAGAAAAATATCACATTTCTTACCATCCAAAATGAAAACATCTACGGTTTACTATTCGTTATTCCACAGTCATATTAGCTACACGATTATGCTATGGAGCGTTACCTCTAAAGAAATAAAGAAATAAAGAATAATCCCGTCTTCATCTACATCAGCTTTATCCCTAGGCCACTAACAAACCTCAATATAGCAGCCACATCAAGCCGCGAAATCTTCTCCGAGTTTACAAACCCCCCGCGCCCCCTGCCGGAGCATCCTATAAACGAATTTTAATTCATTTAAAAACTAACAGAAAGTTTTCCAATATAATTTTTTTTTACAAAACCTATTATATGAGACTTGTGTTTCTTTGGGCATTTTTTGGTTGAATATAAAAAATTAAAAATAGTTTGAACTTGAAACCCCTCGGTGCCGTAACATAATTAAATATACTCAGATATATGGTCAGAGTATAAGATATAGAGTAAGAACTCTTGAAAATTATTGATTTATTATTATTGCTAAACATCACAATCTGAAGAATGAATTGATTAAATTCCAATTTTTGTAATTTTATTGAAAAATACGAAATATATTTTTGATACTTGGGCCAATCTTATATAACACATTTTACAATAAATAGAAAATATATTATAAATAATAAAAAATCAACTTACCTAAAAAAAAACTTTGAAAAATAAACAAAAAATTTTTTTCTGTTACATTAGATAGGAAAAACTCAATCTATGAAAAACGAGCTTTTCACAAATAATGTTTACGTAGAGAAAAAAAAGCCAAAAACAAAAAAAAAATTAACTTTTCTTTAAAATGAAAATTTTTTTTTTCTCTCGTTTACGATTAAGAATTTTCTCATTTATTTACGCCATCCCATATATCCTTAAATATTTTTAAATTGAACAAACAATAGCAAAAAAAAAAAATAAGTAAAAAAAATTCTCAATATTTTCATTTTTTTGTAACACACAAAAAACAATAGCAAATTTATTTGTTTCTCTCTTTTTTTTCTCGTTTTCTTGAATCCTGAAAACCATCAATCAATCTATACGCCATATAAAAGCTAAAACGAAGAAAAAAAAAACAAACTTCTCACCTTTAAAATTCACTATCACGAAAACGAGCATTTTCCAAAAAAAAAAAAAAAACCGAAATAAAAAAGACATAAAATCGAAAGTGTGAAAACCATATCAGCAGGATACCAGCCTTAAAAAACCAACTTTTTTCTCTCTTTTTACACAAAAATAAAAAAAAAAAAACCAAACAAAAAGAAAAAATATCTAAAATCCATTTACAATTTTTTTTCTTTTTTGACTGTTCTGTTCTGTTCTTTCTGTCTCCTCCTCAAATATTTTCATATATGTGAATCAAATTGTATTTTAAAAGGATATGGATCCAAAAAAAAATTTAAAAACAGAGGCAAAATATCATGAGAGAAAACAGCTAAGAAAAACAAACATTCGAGCATTAGAATAAAAAAAATAAATATTGCATGTGTGTATACTTTAAAATTTAAAATAAAAGGATACATTATTGGTCCTCTTTACACTTAATTCACATATTTTTCCAGCTCCTTGCTCCCTCCTTCCCCCTCTTCATCACTCGTATGAATTTATTCATTGCCTTTTGTTTTGCATTGGCCCATCTTCAGAATACACAAAATTTGCATTTAAATAGTCCTTTTTTTTACACATATTCTTAATACTTAAATATCATTTGTTTATTCTATATAAAATCAGAATTTTTTCAATTTCTAATATATCCACAATATGTTGGTATAATACAAAATTTAGATTATAATATTTAACTTGAATACAATTTCAGTAAATGTGCAAGTTCAGGTTTAATTTTTTGCAACATTTTGTTATTTTATAATTTATACGGCTGATATTTAGAAGATAACCTTAATTCAGTTTAGAAAATCTATATTTTTGCATGTAATTCACAAATACACAATCGTAAATTTAAAAAAATTAAGTAGGGCAGGCTAGTCCTCCACCCAATTAACCAAATGACTAAGGAAGCAGAAGTATGACACAATTGTGATGTTATGCAACAGGCCTATACTCTATCCAGGGGATGAAGAAGGACAATTAGACTGAAAAATTTGATTGCAGACCTTACCACTTTAGAGAGCAAGTAATTGAATAGGCTTTGGCTTCTTAATATGGATATATTTTATGCACTACTAATTGCGTGAAGATTAATAGCAAAAAGAGACACGTTAACGCTATTTTTAACAAAAATATTAAAGGCAACAATTTGAATTACAACGAAACCGTTTTGAGCTGCCTCTATGTATATACATATATACAAAATTCTTATATGGTGATCGTCTATTTTAACTACCACTTTTTTGTATGTGAATATGAGAATATTTGAAAAGAGTAAAGAAAATAAAAAAAGAAAAAGGAAGGAAAATTTTTCAATTTTAAAAGTCCTTAAAAGAAAAAAAAAAAACAATTTTTTTTTTTGTTTATTTTACAAAAACAATAACAAAAAATAATAAGCAAACACACATGAGAAATAATTTTCTTATCCTTACATTTTTAATTTGTTCCTTTTTTTCTTTCCATTTTTTATTTTCTTGTTTTTTGTTTTCTTACCTAGTTCTATCATATCATTCTTTCACGTATACAAACTTTTTTTCTCTCTCTTTTTTTTGTATATTTATTAAAATCCTCTCGAAACCCCATCCATAATTTTTTGTTTGTTTCTATATTTTCCAATTTATTTCATTGCTATTTCCTCCCCCCCAATTTCCAATTTTAAAAAGAGTCAACAAAACCGACAACCAAATATTTTAACCTATACCTTTTACTTCTATAATAACATATATGAACATATTTACACATATCCTTTTTCAATTTCTTCTCTAACTTCTTGAAATTTGAAGGGAAATTTTTGTCCTTGTGCATTAAAGGATACTAACCCAAAAGCAAGAAAAATAAAATTAAAATCGACCCAAAGTTTTTTTTTAATTTTTTTTTCTTTTTACAAAATTTTTCAATCTATTTTTTCATCTCCATCCAAAACACACATGCAAAATAGCAAAAAACGAAAACAAGTCTTTCATTTAAACCAAAAAACAAAAAGAAAAATCATATCAAAACAAAAAAAATGGGCACGAAGAGCAAAACTCAACATATGAAAAAACCAAACTGGTTATCCTTAACACACACACGTGCACATTAAATGAGTTACTCCATATATGAATTTTCCATTATCCTTTTTACTCTAATATCCAAAAAGGAAAAAAAATATTATAAGAGCAAACAATCAAAAGAAAAAATTTAGATTCAAAGTGACGCGGGCAAGTATAAATTTAAATGACGGATAATAAGAAGAAAAATTTAAAAAAAAAAAAAAAAAGAAAATTAAGTAAAAAATATTACCGTTGCCGTTATCAACTCTGCTCTGCCTTCTCCTCCTTCCTCCCTCCACTTCTTTTGCGAAGAAATTTCTCTATATTCTCTTCCTCTCATCACACTCTCTAAGTGAAAGTAATAAAATATAAAATGATAAAAAATTAAAGTAACAATACAACAGAATTCTTCGAAAAGAAAAAGAAAACAAACAATAACAAAATAAAAAAGAAGAAAAAACGCACAAAAAAAGCCAATGTTCCGTTTTTCCTCCTTCCCTCTCTTCTTTTTCTCTTTTAAACCTGTTAGTAAAGAGCATTTTGATGTTCGTACTCAATTGTGTTCCTTCATACATGTAATTTAAATCTTGTTTTTTTTTTTTTTCTACTTTTGTTGCTCTCCCCCAATAACATGACGGGCTAATGTCGGCCATCTTGTTTTAGATAACCTCAAAGTTTTTATATTTTGCCTCAATATATTCCATATGTGTGTATGTAGGTACATGTATGTATATGCAAATTTTCTCTCTTATATGAACGTACATTGTAATTGCTAGGTATTTTGTTGGTCGATATTAAATTTATTTTCGTAACTTTTTTAATACACACATTTCGACATTGTACACGTATGTGCATATTTGATATACAAGTATATATGTTCGATTTCTTTGAAAACATAACCCGTCAGGCTTCTACCTCATCCTCCCTCCTTAACAATGAACTGAACGAGAAAGTAATATTTGGAGTGTATATGGAAAGCAAGGTTTTCTTCTTTTCTCCGATATTTTGTTAAATTTTCAATAATGTTTTATGGAGAGCTTTTTAATTTTTTTTCTACTTTTTCTTTTTAAATGTACACTTTGACATATACAAGTATTTGTACTTACATATATGTGAGTATGTGAGTATATGTGAGTATGTAATAAAAAAAATTATATTGATTCGGTTTACTTTTAGAAAAGGCGGAAAAATTGGATTCCCTTTGTTTTTCTTTTGTTTATTTGAAAATAAATATGAAAAGGAAAAGAAAACTCTTTAATTTGAAAATAAAATGAAAAATTTTTAAATACCTATGGAATAATGTACATATACGCAGCTCAGTTACATACAGATAAATGTTTTGCATACTTATAGGTGCTATATGAAGGTTTTAATGTGAAATGCCCAGGGAATTTATATGTTTCTGAAAAAATATTTCAAAATAATATTAAGAAAATTTTTTAATTCGAAAATTTGTATGTCAAACTATTTGAATACAAAATTTGTGTCATAATTTTAATGTACAAATAGCTTGGAATAGCCAATGCATTATTATAATTATTTTTAATTAAAAGATTGTGATTAAATGCAGCTAATTTCCAAAAAATACGGAATTGATGTGCCAGTTTAAACGTTACTAATACTTAAGCCATTACAACTGATAATGGCATTAGTTATCCGGTAGAATCCGGCAATCCGGTAGGAAAAGAGTTTATGTAACCAGTTTCCCTTAAATTTATGCAATTTGAAAAGCGCAATTAATGCACCACCAGGATTTTCTCTACCTTAACAAATGTAGCAGTTTAACAGATTAAATCCAAATTTCATTCAAATTATTCTATAAATTGTTTACATCCTATATGAGATGGTTATAAATATAAAAATGCAATAGAAACATTAAGTTAATAATTAAATTTAAGGGAAAAAAATAATAGAATTTTCTGAATAATTTCAATAAAACATCGGCTATTCATCAGATAGTTAACAATTACTTAATATTATTTTCTAAAACTAATTGAAATTAATTCAATTTTTTAACACTATAAAGTTGTACAAATATTTTATATATAATTGTGTATAATTTTAAAGTAGCATATTAATTTCATATACCATTATCCAAGTAAACATTTATATACAATATATCTATATTATGCCAGTATATATTAAAATTAATCAACAAAATTAAATCTACGAAAGGCACGTAATTTATATCCTTTTCTATATTTTCCTTTTTTACCTTTTGTTTGTTTAAACTCCCATGGACTTTAATTATATATAAATATTCATATATACATATAATTATACTTTACATTTTCAGAACAAGTGAGTATATATACAGAATTTCTTATGTACACAAAATATAATGTACACATACTTCATAAATCGATAAAAATTGTGATATGAAAATATTCAATGGTACCCGAAATGGGCACTACAAGTTTTTGTAAAAATTTTTTTTTTAGAAAAATAACAATATTTACATAGTCTTTAATGAGAGAATTCGTTATGTCTGAAGAGAGAATCGAAGTGACGGATCCGATACTAGCCCAAATTAATAAAAAAAACTACTTTCTACAGACATGTTTTTGAAAAAATTCAAAATAACATAAACAAATTAATCAACATCTATTCTATGGAGCAACACTGCCACATATCACTATAACCATCATATTTTAAAGATTAAAATATTCTTATAAATACAAGAAATTTATTGTGGTTCTACACTTCTCTTTCTTCATAAATAATACTTTTAATACAAAATTCATAATAATCTAATTAAATTCAATTCTATTAATTACTTAAAAAATTTTCTGTCTTTCATAAACTTTCACTGGACACCAACAAAATACCAAAAAGAACAATGTCTCCTCAAGCTTTCAAAACGATGATTTTCAAATCCTCTACTAGCCAATGTTGAATGAAGCTTCTTCATTTTATATACAATATTGAAAAGCTGCAATATTTCAAGACGAACTACAAAAATTTTTAAAATTAATAAGGCACCATCGAACCTAAAATACAAAACCTCTCTATAACGATATATATATATATACATATATATATATATCTATATATATATATATATATATATATATATATATATATATATATATATATATATATATATATATTTATATAAGGTACATATAGGGGTCTAAGATATCCTATAAATCTTTTATTTTTGAAACATATCAAGACCGCCATTCCAATTTTACATTCAATATAAATTTTAAATTCCATTTTGTTTTTATTTTCTTTTTATCTTTTTACATCTATTATTTGTGAAAAGGATATATACAATTCATGTTTTTTTTTTTTCTTCTTTTCTTCTTAAAAAGGATTTTCCATATATACTTACACGTATGTATATATATATATATATACCCATGTTATTCATAAATATCCTGCAAATACTTGTATATCAATATAATTTCATATAAGTGTTACACACATGCATATATATATATATATATATATAACTTTCATATATATACATAATATATATATAAATTTTAATATATATGATATTTTCGAAAAAAAAAAAACCTGCCATTCACATCTCTTTTGTGGCTCTGACATCCTGAAAAAAAAAGCTTTTCCCTTCAACTATTCAATATCGGAAAAATATTTATTTTCTTATTTTTCATTTCAAAATTTTCTTTTGTGTTTTTGTTTTTTTCATTATTTTCGTCCCTGTTTTTCTTCTTTTGATTTTGCTTATTTTGGTCGTATACGCCATTGTATGAAAGCCCTTTTTTATTCATTTCTTTTTTCTTGTTATTCTTATTATTTTAAATCCCATATATTCTTTATACCATATATATATATATATATATATATATATATGCCTTTAACAATCCGCCACCACTACCACCACCTTCATTCAAATATCACCAACATCAACATCAATTTATAATGTATGCATATAACTAAACATAACATATCCTTTTTTTTATAATATAAATTCTCCATTATAGATCCTTTTATTTTCTTATTCAAACAAATGTACATTATTATACACTAAAATATCCTTATACAATTGTACTTGTATATACCGAACGAGTATCCTTTTTTACTTATATTCAAATGTATCATATAAATTTATAGTTAAACATTTTATTGCATATATACATATGTACATATATTAAAGGCATATATGTTCAATATATAGTACATATATACATATATATAAGAATATTAAATATAAAAGAGAAAACGGCCGCAGGGTGGAGGTGGCCTGAATTTAAGCATATGAAATAATAAGAAAAAAAAAAGCACACTAAAGGTAGATTTAGCTATAGTAGGTATAGTTGGGTAGTTAAGAGTTATAGTAGGTTTTTTTTTTGTTTGAAAAACCATTGAAATTTTCTATATAAATTAATGTAAACAAATCTACAAAAGTACATCTACATATATATGCTACCAATATGCATTATAAAATTATTTAAGAGAAAAACAGAATGAAAAAAAAAAATTTCCTGATGATATGTGCATTGAAGTGGTGGGTATATGATGATGAAATCGCCAGGAGATTTCAAAACAAGAGGATCCATTATACTTATAATATATGTACAGAGAGAATGAGAGCTTTTATGTACACAAGTGAATTTGAAATAAAAAAAAAAATAATAATAAGAAAAAATGGAAAAATTTATAAAATATTATGGAAAATAAGAATATTTTGTATATTGGAGGAGGTGGATAAGCTTATATATTTTATACCTTTTCATATAGAAAAGTGCTATACATGTATAATACTTTTCTATAACAGGCTTTTATTTTTTTTTTTATAACAAAATTGGTTTTAATCGTACAATTTCACTAAATCATTTATTTATGGTACTTGTATTCTTTATGTATACTTATAAGTGCAAGGTGTTTAGAAAATTACAAAATAGTTTTGCAATAAAAAAATGTATGTGTATACATAAATCACGAACACTAAAGTTTATTGCATTGAAATTTAGAACTAGGAAAAAAAAATCTTTCAATTTCTCCCTCTCCCTCTCCCTTAAAATAAAACAATTTCGGTGCCAAAAAAAAAAATATATACCTAATTTTTATAATTTCATTCTGTTTCAATGCATTATACGAAAATGCTCTCAGTTAGTAGTCAATATTGTAAAATTAGAAATATTTGATTGATATTATGTGCATCAGTGCATAATGCTCATATGAATATGCCGAAAATCTATTGAATTCCCATTGTTCAATTTGTTAACTTTTGGTGTATTTCCACTCAATGCTCAAACATGTACCTAATAGTATCCTTACACCATTGAGAAAATAGTATATTACACAACTCTCAAGCAGTTTCATCTCATGTTAGCTAGGTGTACTTTAGGCGTACCCACATAAGTTAACAATCCTATAAAATGTTCAAAATCAAATGTGAGATTTTAATCGAGAGAAACATATTACAGTTTTCTCTCGAAAAAAAAAAATCAAAGCGAAAAAAAAAATTTATAATCCCTCTCTGTACCAAATCATTCCAAAATATTTAGAGTCTAGGGACTACCTATACAGAAGTATAATAAGTACTAAGATAGAATTGTACATTGAGGCAAAAAATAACCAAAAACAAAACAAAAATCTGAAAAAATTTGGAGAGCTCTTTCAATTCTGAAAAAGGGTCGATTTTTAAATACTCACATTTTTTTTTTTTGTTTTTTTTTTTTATTTTCCCCCCATATTTCGTTTTATATCCGAAGGATATTAGGAACATTATAATTATATATGCTTGTGTGTATAATTATACACCTTTTAAAATATTAAAGCATTTAAATATGTGTGTATGCTATGTAAATATATTGGCTACATTTATCATATATGTACATACGCTTGTATGTGTGTATAAAAACATTTTGTATATTAATGATATTTACATATTTACAATACTTAGATTGGATCCCATTAGAAAACTTGAAATATTCTCTATCGTCGTCATCATCATCATCATCATTGAGCACCATCATCATCATCATCATCGTCATTATTATTATCAAGTATAAAATACATTATCAATATCATTAAATTTTTACAATCATTTTACAATCATTATCAATGTGTGTGTGTGTGTATTTTACCTACAAAAAAAAAAAAAACAAATTTTTCACATACTGGCAGAATGGTACCAAGGCGTATACCCATATATAGTTCTCTCATATATGAAAAATTGAATGAGTTTTCTCTCTGTTTTTTTTCTATTATTTATTTTTTGTTTTTTCAATTTTTCTCCATTTCTAAATTTTTTCATATTTTTTTCTTTTCATTTCTTTTCTTGTTTTTTTTTTTGGGAATTTTTAATCTAATAATGGAATAAATTGTATTTTGGCATTCGTTCACTTTAGGCCAAAAGTATAGTAAGTCACTTTTTAAAAATTTGTCGTGAGAGTATGGATAAAACAAAGTGATAACAAAATTTTGAATAGAATTTTGCTAAAAAATCGGAACCAATTTTCTTCCCAATTTTTATTGCTCAGAACACTGTTTTAAGCTCGTGTTGAGTGGATACGGAACATAGCCCCTATTGAATAGGCGGCTATAGGAGATTTCTGCTCTAAAACAAATTGATGCCTTAGTGCTTATCTAATTAAAAATTTTAAAACATGAGAACAACCGTTAAGAAGTCAAAATTTTAAGAGCGACAGCAGAAAGAGTAATAAAACATAAAGAGTGTTATGAAAAAATTGGACTTGGAATACTTCCGATCTAAAGTGCAATGGACTGTGTATGTGTATGCATATGTTCTGAAGGATATTATTTCAAGTTTCTTTTTTTTTCTGTTTATTCCTTGTAATTTTCCTCTTTTTTTTTCTTTTGGATACTTGGAAAAATCAGAGAAGAAGAAAAAAAAATTTATTTCACATGTGAAATGGTTTTCAACTTTATATATCAGAAAAAAAAAAAAAAAAAAAAAAACAACAAACAAACCTGTTTTTGAACGTTCTATCATCTCCCCCTTCCCCTCCCTCTTCTAATACATAATATATTAATATGGAGCATTATACCAAGATGCATATACATACATGCACACATACAAAATGGGGATAAATAATATTGATATGTAATAAAAGAAGCAAAAAAGAAAAGGGTCCACAGAGAATAAAGGAAAGAAATAGAAAAAAAAATTATAAAAAGAAAAGAAAAAACCCAAAAAAAAAAAACGAGAAAAAGAAAATAAAAAAATAACAAGAAGTGACAATGCTTGATGGCAAGGACAATGATGGATGGATGGCTTGGATAGATGGATGAATGACTTGAATAGGATGTAGGTATATATATCGCATGCATTATATATATATGTACATATACATGTGTAGAAATATATATGAATGTAAATATTGTTTGTTTTTTTTTTTTTTTTTGGGTAAGTTTTGAAAAAATAATAAGAAAAAACGAAAATATTTTTTGTACAAAAATGAAAAATGTTTTCTCATTTTCATTACTCTTCTCTTCATCTGTTCTCTGTTATTCATATAGAGTTATAAAGAGAAATAACAAAAGAAAATTGAATGAAATAGGAAAAAGTTTTTCTTATTATTTTAGTTATTTTTGAATTAGATTACATACGCGAACGTGTATACCTATCCATATATAATATATACATTTACATTCAGTATAAGGGCTTACGAACATTAAGCCACCCTCCTTCCCCCCATCCTTCCACCTATTCACAACATATTTTACCGAAAACTTATAAACGATACTCATATTAATTCTATATGTACATTATTTATAGGTGAAAATTCAATTTAAAAAAAAAAAATTCGTCTATTCTATGTTTTTGATGGGTGGAAAGGGTTTTTCCTTGTTTTTCTTGAGAATATTTTTAATATGTGAAAAGAAAATATAAAAAAAAAAATTTTCTTTTTAACAAAATTTTTTTTTTTTTTTTTGTTCTTATACTTTTTCTAAATTAATCAATATACTCGCATTTATAAATGGAATGAGTTGTCGTAGTATTATTAAATTTTTGTATATGAAAGGATAACAGAAAATATTCATTATAGTATTTGAATAGATTTAAGATAAATAATGTATTTTTAAGCCTATACAATTATATACGTTGTAGAAAAACATTTTTTTTCTAAGGGATAAACCTAATTTTAAATTTTATAATAAATGTGTGCAGTCAATGTGGAAATAGACCACCGATTAGGCTCTAAATTTTATAATAAATGTGTGCATTGAATATGGAAATGGAACCTAATCTGTGGTCTATTACCACATTGATTGCACAAGATCAGTGATTTATCCAAAAATTTTAGCAAACTTTAGTTATATTATGCTCAATAAAGCTGTAATGGACCACATTTTTAAATAGATATTAAATTAACCAAAGATGTCATTCTGTTTATTATAAATCAATCCCTTTTAGAGTTTTGTTGATCTATTTTTTTGATTTTCAATTAATATGGAGCATTGCATGCTGTTATTAAAGACAATATGAACTCCCAAACAAACTGTCCTTTTTATCAACAACTTTCAGAAATGTGTAAATTTTCATTTTCTGATCTAAAAATTACACTGAAACTAAAAATTAAGAGAAGCATTTCTGTGATCCAAACTCAAGGCAATTACTTTACATTTTTGACAGTAGAAAATAATTTTTCAAACATTTTAGATATTAGGTATATTTGATCACTGAATCTTTTATTGGAATGTGATTCAATTGTTATTAAATTATATAAGAGTATGTTCCTATCATAAGAACTTAAACAATTTTAATGAAATTTTTGGAAATTGGTAACCATATATTAGATAAACATGTGCTTCAAAAATTTTTCAAGTATATTATATAGCAATCAGAATATTTATTAAGAATATGAGTAGAATTACTTTTGAAATTGTATAACAGTTACTAATGTTTTCATAATTTGAACAAATGAATCCAGCATTTATGCTAACAACTTTATATATGTATAACTAAGCACCCAATTTCTATAATTAATAAAATTATTATATTATGGTAATTTCCAAATACCAACCGAAACAAACCTCTAATATAATTAAAATATTATGAACCTGGAACATCGTGTATGAATATGGCACCTCCAAATGGCACCTTATTATTAAAAATTTTAAAATTTTCAAATTTTCAAAAACATTTTAATTGTATTTCCATGAAATACAAAAGTGTAAAATCAAATTTCTGAAAATTACAATTCATTTATAATTTAAAAAGGAATTATAAGGAATTAATATGATTTAAAAAAAAAAAATAAGAAAAAACAAAAAACATAAAAGTTTCATAATTAAAATTTTTGTGTTTTTTTTTTCTCTTCTCCATTTTCTTTAAAAATATTACGATTTCCATATTAGTTTTTCCACAATTTTTCTTAATTAATTTTTTTTCCTCCTCTTTTTTTTCTTGTATATATTAACATAACATTTGTACATACAAATAAATGTGTTTTTCTTCTTCTTCTTTTCTTATCCTTTTTAAATTTTATCTCATCAGATACACTCAAAACTTATATGTAATAAAGAAAAATAAAACCAAAAAAAAAAATTTTCCTTATTGAAATCTTGATTTTCAGTTTATTTTTCGTTTATCTTAATTTTTTTTTTTGCTCCCCTTCACATATGGGCTCGCATATACTAGAAACAATACAAGAAACAAAAAAAATTGGAAGAAAAATAAAACAATTTTTCTCTTGTTACATGAAAACGACATTTGAAAATTCATCGTACACGTTATTTACTATAATTATATACAATATAATCAAAAAGAAAAAAAATAAAGAAAAAGAGAATGAGAAAGGAAAAATAAAAACTAAAGAAAAATTTAAAAAAGGAACAGGCGAAATAACAATGGTAAAAGAAAAAGAGGAAAATTGAGTTTTGAAAATTTTCCGTCCATACTTCTCTCATCCCTTCGTTTTCTCTTCAATCACATACATATATATATATGTACATATATCGATATTTCATTTATTCTATATATATTGTTATCCTTTCTATTTTCATCTGAATTTGTTTTTGTTATATTTATGTTCAATTTTTCATTATTATTTTACTTTTCATATACAAACAATTCAAAATAAAAAAAAAAAAAACATACCATTATGATGTCCTTTTGCTTTCATAGATAACACATGTGTGTGTGTGTATTCATCAAAATATTTTGTAATTTTTATAATTTTTACATATACACATACTACATACCCCTATATGTAATATGTAAACACGTATATGTTAATTTCTTCCAATGTAATATTTGAGTATGTATATATGTGCATATATAATAATAAAACTTCAAAATCAGAAAAGAGAAAAATAAAATAAAAATAAAGATAAGAAAAATATCCTTTTGCCTTAAGACTTCTTATTATATTCCCTTGTTTCCATTGTACATTTTATCTTATTCTGTTATACATTTATTTATATATACACTTGTTTACATATACACATATATGCTGGAAAACACAAAAAAAAAAGATAAACTTATTTTAATATAAAATGACAGTTAAGAAACCATTGGCATTTTTATAATAGAAAATTCACATATGCGATAAAACAAAAAAAATAAAGAAAACAAAAACAACTAAAGAAAATTAAAATGAAAGCAAAATATGTATGTATAAGAAAAATGAAGAAAAACAAAACAGAAAGGATGAGATTTTTACTTAAAACTTTTACCAAAAAAAAGCAAATCAGAAATAAAATGAAAAATAGAATAAGAAAATTTATTTTTAATTTTATTTTCTTATATATATATACCTCATATACCGTATTATACATACATAGACCTTACTGTATCTACATATATAAACATATAACAAGCATAATATAAATATGATCAGAATGTAGGTGGAGGAAATTTTTAAATTTTTTTTAAATATTTGTATAGCTTTCCAAAAAATTTTCATTTAAATTTGTTTAACATATAAGGTAATTCTATTCGAGGCCAGAGAAGGACATGATTGCGAAGCGCTTGTAACTGTTATATTAGTATAAGACAACATTTTGTTTATTTGTTTGTGACATTGATTTTGTAATTTTCGAATGTCTCAGCACAGACCGAATTTAATACTTAAATTTACCAATGATATTGGAATTGGACTTATATAATTGAAGATATATCTAAAATATATAGTGGATAAATACTCATATACTGAAGAATAATTTACAAAATAATTAAAAATGATTAATTTTTTTTCCATAATTATTATGTATAACAGAAAAATCAATTCACATTAATATAAGAACAGACCCTATTTTCTTGTTGTTATTCTCATGCCATAATTTTGTCGCTTGTACTAAAAAAATCTTGATCTTCATCACGTATGTAAATTAATACCCTACATGTACTATTCGCTCCCCCTCTCTTTCTCTCCCACTCTGCTCTTTCTTTCCCTATTACAAATTAAACAAACTTCAAAAAAAAAAAAGAAAATATTTTTTTTTTTATAATAATAAAAGTTGAAATAGAAAGGACTCCAATAAAAAAAAAAAGAAAAAGTAAACTACGGGAAAAAAAAAAATAAAAACTTTTTTTTACTAAAACTTATTTCATTATTATATGAAATTTTATCATTTTGAATATCTTTACGAAATTTATTCACAAACATTATATGTAAATATGTTATACAGCTAGTATATATGGTTATATACAAATTTATATATATTTATTTACTTATAAATTTATATTTACCGTACAATTAGATTTACATTATAAAATTTTATGTACATGTATGATATATGTGTGCGATATATAATAAGTAAGCACAAATGACAGCTTCGGAATAACACTGCCACAACATGAAATATAACAAGAACGATAGACTACAATTGTGTTCTTAACAAGAATGTATAACACTTTTATTTACTATTTATAACACTTTTAACTACTCCAAATTGCAGTTACTCAATAGAACTATGCAATAGAACAGAATTCAAGAAGATCATAGTGAATATACATATTTACATTATATAACAGAAATAAAATTAATATTTAAATTTATAATTAAATTTTTATTCCTATATAACAGAATTTGCAGCACTGAAAAGAATTCTTTGTTACAAAACAAATTACAACGTCCTCCGATTTTGCTTATTTAATTCCAGTTAGTTTAATTTCAAGCTATAATTATATTGTTAAAACCTCAACTCATTTTCGGATAGAAATTCACGAATCTGGTTTCATATCGAATGTATGGAAAACCGCCTTATTTTGAGTATATTACAAAATTTGAAAAAAAGGGGGTTTTTCGCCTCAAGAAAGGAAGAAATAATGGAAAATGTGTCGCATGTTACAATAACTGGACTTAAGCTTAGTAAACAATTTTATCGCTTACATCTTTCCATGATGAAATTGCAAAATTTATGTTGAGTGGGTTATTGGTTCCATGTAATATGGCCAACAACTAAAGCCAATAGATTTAAATTCGGACATTCTTATATTGAAAAACGTTTCCGATTTAGCATCATAGCACCTTAAGCAATTTTATATCAAAATTCTGCCACATAAAATAATTAACAATCAAAATATAAGCAAAATTTCTCTGAATCCAAAAATTTCGAAATTTAAAATTTTTTTTTCAAATATAACAATATTATTTTACAGGTGCAATACAAATTTTCTTTAACAGTTAAAGTTTCATAAAAATTTTTTTTTTAGAAAAGACGAAGCATCATATACCAAAACGGCAACATCTAAAAATTATATCAGAAAAACAAAAATAACAACAATTCTACATATTATCTATACTTACTAGCAACAATATAAATAAGGACATTGGCATATCTAAGCATTTATAATAAAATAATACAATCATACATACATACATGTTTGATAAGAAAAAATGGTACAACAACACAAAACAAGAACAGCAACGACAACAATAATAATGATAATAAAAGAGTCATCTTTGTTGTACCATCAAAAAATCAACATTATAACCGTTATAATATGTATATACAATGCAAATTTAATATACATATATGTACACACATTTATACACATATGAATATATGATTATGGATATACACATACATATATAGACAGGATATTCATTTAAAGTATCCTGTACAATATAAAAGATTTTTTCTTCTTTATTTGGTCTTTACTGAAAAAAAACAAAAAAAAAAATACCGATGACAACTGGATATAATAAAATTATGCATAATGATACGTACATACAAGTTATAGAATATAATATCGCATACATGTTGTACACATAGATGCGAGTATGAACATACATACATGAAATATAATATGTTCATACATTCATTTACTTTTATGTATAAATAAGTTCATTATAATTTTGTTTTGTATGTTGTTTTTTTTTTTTTTGTTGCTTCTCTTTGATGATATGAGCAAGGCTTATAAATGCTTTCAAATATTATTACTATGTATGTAGATATTTGTGTCGGCCATTTTGTTAAAATTTTAATGCTTCGTTATGTATTCGTTTATTATTTTATAAGATGAAAATTTTTTTTTTTTTGTGAAAATATAATATAAACAAAAAAGTAAATTAGCAACAATATAGTGTATATATAGTAGCACATAATATGTACATATATACGTATTTATGTGGAAGCACAAATGAAAGGAGGAAGCCTAAATAATTTTGAACTTACAATAATGTAATAAGACCATCCATATATGTATTTATATAAGTGCATATACATAAATATATTATAAGATTATATTACTAACAGGTGTATTTTATATATACTGATATATATACTTATATATTTATTATATATCAATTCTTGCTCATATGTATAACACTTTGTATATGCTATATACCAAATATAGAAAATATAATAATAAATAATTTTATCCCTTTACATATTCATTATATATATATATATATGTATATTTTGTTAAGTTTGAAGTTAAAGAATGGATGAAAAAATATAGAAATGTATGAGAAATAATATATATGGGAAAAGGATAAAAAAAAAATCAATATTATAAATCAAAAATATTAAATATAGAAACTTTATTCGAGATTTATTTAAATACGGAAACTTCTTTATATTGCATATTTATGTGCGTTTTTATATAATTAAAACAATGTGACTACTTTAGAAGTAAAAACATTATTCTTATATGAAATATAAGAAATTTCTTATGTTACGTTTGTGAATTAATTTTTCATAATTATTTCCAAATTCTGTATGGTACGGCCCTTGGTAAATCTCTTTTTTTTTGCGATAATCAATATCGCTTAACTCTCCTCTTTTAAGAAGGTTTTTATTTGTTTTTTTTAGTAATTATTTGTTTGCCACATTTGACGCTTGACATTTACTTCATCCTTAATCACAAATTAATTCTGCTTGATTTAACAAAGACGTTATTATTGAATATAGTTGAGCTCATTATTCAGCTACCCCAAAATTTTCGTCAAAAATTCGAAAATCTTGAACTACATTCTTTAATTTTGTCAATATAACAATTATTGGAACAGCTGCCATATTTTGCTAAATAAGTAAGAATAAGTTCTTAAATTATTGATAATAAAGTTAACAAAACCTTTTCAACCACATTAAACCTCAGATGATGGGAACATTGGTTTAATGAGTTACTTTTCATACTGAATTTCGGACTCTCAAAATTATTTCACGTAAATCCACAATGTATTTTTAGAGTATAGAAATAGAGAACGGTGCAAATATTGAGCAAAAATATAGTTTTTTTTAAAACATTACGTCCTCATCTAGTTTTTTGATTAAATAAACAAAAAATATCTATTCCTTAAATATGTGACCTAAAAGTATGCAATTTTTTAAATTTTGTTCTCTAATAAAATTTAAAGAAAAAAATTGTTGTACGAGAATATTTGTGTTAAAAAATCTCTCATTTGTTCCAAATTTTCACAATTGCGATATACAAAAACTTTCTAATCTAAAATGACTTTACGATTTTAGATTTTTTTTCATAATTCTGCCGCACTCGATTTATATGCGTTCATGAATAATCAAATGTTTGTATTTACGTATTTATTACGTAATATATAAAATATCTAATGTGTATTGTAATTCACTAAAATAATAAAAAAAAAATTTATATAGCTCTATATCTTTTTTCCTAACAAGTACTTTTCGCCAATGAGTAGCCATTAAAATTTTATTGGGTGGCAGTAATATTTCGCATTTTATTTTAATTTTTTTTTTCTTTTTTTTTTTACATATTTATGTCATAAATTTCGTTTATATTTTTTTTTTATTATTTTCTTATTTTACATTTTTTATTAATATTATTTTTTTTATCATATTCCGTTTAAAACGATAACATATTATAATATTTTTAAAGTATGTTTGTAGGTATATGTACATATACATATAAAAAGAAAAAGTCAATAATGTGTGTTAAGAGGCATACAAGAAAATAAAGGAAATGTGTCTTAAGGACATTTTTTTTTTAATATATGTAAATATGTATATGTACATAATATAGAAAATGACAAAAAATTCACGCATTCGATATCGTTTTATTAACATGAATATGGGAAAATTATAATAACTATAATAAAGTACAAAAAAAAAAAGTTATATAAGTACAAGGTGATTTTTAAACGAATTGAATTGATTTCTAGAGTTAATCCTTTAACCTTGAGAATCGTAATGGGAATTATTAATTATATTACTGCTTATTCTAGCCTCTTAGACGAGAAGGTTAAAATTTTATACTCAAAAAGAATTAGGCAAAATTAATTTGAAAATATCATTTAATTTTGCATAATTTTAGGCTGTAATCGTGAGAAGAGTCTATAGAGTCGTCATTCACGTATCTTTTGTGCGAATTCTTGTCTATGACTCGCTTGACGAGCGGATGTTTCGGAGGCGGCTTTGTGACACCTTACGAAGTCTTACGAACGCAATATTTAGAATTTTTCGGAGCCTTGAAAGAGCGCTCATGTTAATCAGTTTACAAATCACAATATATTTTGTGGGACGAGGCTAAAAGGAGCGAATAACTCTCATTTTGCTTTGTAAAAAAACCACATTCAGCAATTATAACCAATTAAAGACAATTTTTTATTAAAATTTTCTAAATAAGCTGCACATTTTATTGAATTTGTGGGTATTGCAAACTAGATTCCGTGAAATCTAATTCATTCATTATGGCATCCAGATCCATAAATTTATGAAATCGATAGTTTCTTTTCTATGTACCCAATCACATTCATCTTATGATTTTTTAAATAAATGAAAATTTGCTTAGAATATTTTTAAAACAGGGTGTATTCCCCTTAAAAAATTTATCCAGAAATTATATTGGAAAATTAGGTGGTACATGCTTTGAACTGCAGTACTAAGAAAAATCTAAACTTAACAAAATACTTTCTTCTATTTCTAATTTAAAAAATAGCCCTGTAAATTTAATATTTTTTCTGTCATACAGGATATTCAAAATTTAAAGCACATTATGTAATAAAAAAAAAAAAAAAAGTGGCTAAAAAAAAATGAAAATAATAATTTTTTTTTTTTTTTTTTGCCAATTCTTAGGCCATTATCTCGTAAATTTTTATACACCATTGAAGAAAGAATGAAAATAAAAAAAGAAAAAGAGAAAAAAAAATTGTCATACTATGCATAAAAACCTTACATATAGTTACAAACATAAATATTCGCACATATATGCGATGATGATATCTGATTGAAGAATAAACGACGGTATACGCATTAAAGGACTTTTTACTACGAAAAAAGAAAAAGGAAAAATAAACAAAAAAAAAATATTTTATTCTTATTGCTTTACCCCAATATTTTTATTTTTATTTGTTCTTATTTTTTTTTTACACAGGATAATGTGTGTCTCATACACTTGTGTATGTCAGTGTGTTGTGTGCTCTTCTATCTATACTTATGATAAGTACAAACAAACATTTACGATATCATTTTTTAAGCATCAATATAAGAAATAAAAACCATTCTTAAATTTTCTTTTTTTTTTCATTTTCGCTTTCTTAATTTCGCGAAATAAAAAAAAAAAATAAAAGAGGCATACAAAAACTTTCTTTTTTTTTTTTGGAATAGCGCGTTATTTTTTCATATCAAAAACCATCACACTATAATTTAGACCTTGTTTGTATATGAAATTTAATATTATCACACTTCAATAAAAAATGAAAAGAAACGACAATGACATGAAATTTTATTGAATATCATAAAAAAAAAAACAGAAAAAAACAAAATATTTGTTCTATATTAAATGAATACGTATATGCACGCACACACACGGAAACTTACGTATTTTAAACACATGAGGTATCATACATTTAAATTTAAAGTACATTAAAGGAAAACTATCAAAATTTAAAGTGTTATTACTCTATGAAAGGAAACTATATGTGCGGTTTAACACGCAAAAAAAAAATTGAAATTATTATTGGACTTGAATAAAATTAAATTATAATGGCAACATTCATTGACAAGACAGTTGCTGGTTCTATGAAGAAATTGTAAAGCCTTCGATATATCTTCTTGGCCAGTATATTAGAATTCTGGGTAGCTACGTCCTTAAATACCACATGAGTTGAAAGCAATCAACTTTCTCAAGATACTTGAATTTGTAAGAAGATGGGTTTCGAAGTGGCGGTCTGTCTACTCGTTATAAAATATTAGCAAGGCACAACAGATGTTATTCTTGAGTTGCAGTTCATTTTTATCCAATGTAGAAATCCACAATCTGCACAAAATATTTTAGTTTCGATTGCATTTTCTCTTGATTAGTGCTTTCTGTTTCACCTCAGATATCATTATAATTTGATATCAATTTTTTATTTCTGAACCGCCTCGTATAATTATTTTATGTACTGCATATATTTTCTCATACTATATTGGAAACCACTTATTGAACTATAACCGTAAACGAATAAGAAATAACAAAGTCAAATAATTTTAAATAATTTAAAATGATTTCAAATATTTTGTTAATTAAATCACATCAAACTACTATTTCGGTAAATTTTCAATTATAAAATTAATTAGCTACTATGATCATTTGTACTTAAAACCAATATGCAAAACCTCTACAGTTTAGAATTTAATGTTGAAATTAATTTACTAAGGATAAGATAAAAATTGTAACAATATACTAGGAATACGAGATAAGGTTATTAACCTTTTTAATGAACCAAATCACAAACTGTTATACAACGACTAACAAGACTAAGCTGCATACAATTAATTTAATAATTATTTTACAAACAAAAAAAAAATTCTTAAACTTGTTTTAATTATAAATATATGAAAAAAATCAACATTATTTCTCTTTTATTGTCCTTTATTAATTAAAATTGAATAAAATAACCATATAAAATTATTCATATACCATTGACGAATTTTTATATATGCACATATATATTTATAGTTGTACCCCAGATTAAAAAAAGAAAAATTACATTAATAAACAAGACTATTGAGATATATTGGTATGTATGTATGTGTAGTAAGCATATACCCTCACCATTATTTAAATCATTCAATAGAGCATAATTACCAACTAGATTTTTTTATTTTATATTTTTTTTTAAAGAAAAACTATATCCACGCTCCAGTTAGAACCACTTCCTTTTTGGAATCGTATAAACATAAAAAAAAAAAGTATACTTTTAAGATACAAAAAATTTAAACCCAGATAAAAAAAAAATTAAAAAAAAAAATTTTTTTTTCTTATATAAAGAAAAGAATCAACCAGGTCCTTGCTTTGAAACTTCGAAAATAAAAAAAAACATACAAAAATGAAAAATAAAACGGGGCAAACATTATCCTTGCTTTTTGTTTTTCATATATATATTTAAAGATTTACAGGGTGTTCACTTAAGGTGATCCAAGTTAAACATGTTCCTCATAAAGCTTAATTTTAAATGATCCCCATAAGAATGAGGAACAATCAACCTCTTTAAATTGTAAAATTTTATAATATTGCATACTTTTAGGGGGAATATGAAAATGTACGGTTAATCGAATTATTTGAAATATTTAATTATCTTATCTAATATAAAGACATTTACAATTCACTTTTTTAATAACTATGAAACAGGTAGTCAAAATTGCGAGAGAGGGTGGCTCCTGATCAATTAACCTCCCTGGCGAATTCCTTTTGACAGATTCTTCAGAGCATCATAAAAGAAAGACCCCATAATGCACCTCTTCTTCAACATCAGAGGCGGGCAAGCACAAAAAACATATTCCAGATCCTCCACCTCTGCAATATCCTGGCATCCCGACAGACATAAGTCGTAGCGACTCTAAGCGTCTTGACCGTTTTCTCTAAGACGCAATGTCCCATCATCATCACAATATAAATATGCTGAGATCAGCACTACTATATTCCAGTAACCCCTTCGTCCTTTTCTCATCCCTACTACGTCACACGTGGCAGTTTTTCCGACTGCTCGTATATGGATACTCGAATATCGTATATGGCTCCTCGTAGGTTACAAGACTCTTTTTCGGGCAACTATTCTAATGACTTTGGTTTCATTTTCTAAAATCTATTCAACTGACTCAATTCAAATTCAATTAAATTATCCATTTTCATTAAATTTCAATAATTTTAAGTTAACAACTTGTATATACTTCAATATTTTTTTTTTTTTTGTTTATATATTTCTTAGTTTATAGTTGAAAATCAGAAATATTTATTCAGTGAACCATTCATTCATCCATTTATCTAAAGCTTTTTTATATTTTTCTTTATACTACTTTTGTTTTTTTTTTTATTTAATTTTCTCTCCTTCTATATACATATATTTTGATCCATTCAAAAAATACCTTTGAATAATTTTTTTTTTGCTTTCTTTTTTACTTTACTCATTTTTTATTGAGAGCTGTACTATTCATCATCCAGCATAGGTTGATTTGCAATTAAAAAAGTCCTCTTCTTCATTGAATTAAAATATATATATATATATATATATATATATATATATAGAGAGAGAGAGAGAGAGAGAGAATCCTTATAATCCTTATATTAAAAATAATATAGTGAATTCAAACTAGGTGATATGACAATTTTTTTTTAAATTTTCATTTTCTTTAATTTTATGAACTGGAATTTAGTTCAATTATATTTTTAATAAAGAGAAATGAAGAATATTTTTTTTTATTTGATTTCAATAATAAATTATAAATTATAATGAATAAAAAAGAAAAAAAATTCATTAATTTAAAGAGAAACAAAACCCATTATAATGGACTAATAATATAAAAGAAAAATTAATATTTTTCAAAATGAAAATTTGTCTTGTATATGCAATGTAAGATACTTTTATGTATATAATTAAATGTTATTGCGAATGATTGTATATTGAGATCTAATCTGATATTGAGATTTAATCTCTAAGATCTAATTTTTTAAAATTAAAATTCAAGTAATTAGCACAAAAATTCAGGAATGTATTGTACAGGAATGTAATTAAACTGGAGCTTTTATTGTAAATATACTTAATTCCAATTAATTTCTGATGCAAATTACAATTTTCCTTCCTTAGGAGACAAATGAAATCAATAACTAAACTACAAATCTTATATGCCCCGTCAGCACTGCCACAATTTTGCTGAAATATGCCCCACTATATTCTAATAACGCCTTCGTCCACTTCTTATCACTACTACTTACTGTATTTAGTTGAGAATTTACGAGGCTAATTAAGTAAACTCGAAAACTTTAAAAACAAAATAGTTTACAATTAATTTTTATTATTTTCTTAAATAGCAAGCCCGTTACAGCCACAATTCAAAATTAGAATAAGTAATTTTGAATATATTATAAAAGACAAAATTTATTAAAAATAAAATTTTTAACTTGATATACGTATTCTAGAATATGAAAACTTTTTAATGAAAATGGAGTTGATATGAGAAATGACAATTTGAATAATTTTATTACAAAATTTAATTAAATTAATTTCAAAAAATTCTATTTCACATATTATGAATTTCACATTATTGTTAACAAATAAAATATTTAGTTCCCATCATATGAATGGGAAAAGTTTTACTAAATCTTAAAATTAAATTATAAAATTTTACTTTTGTATTTTATTATGCCAGTATGGAATACATTTGATGGTCTCATTCAGAAAACTTTAAAAAACTAAATTTTCTAAAATTTATTAATTTAATTATTATTATTTTTTAAATGTCATGACAGTAAAATATTATATCATGACAGTTAAATGTTAAAAGTTAAAAGATATGAAATTTTGTCATTTGTTTTCTAATTAGAATCATGAAAAACAAAATCTACATCTAGATTGTTTTGTTGAGTGAATTAAAAAAAAACGTGAATTAATATTAATATTAGAATTAAAAAATTTTAAATATCAAATTTACATATTTATGGGCGCAAATTGCAATACTTCATTATTAAATTATGCATTTTCTAAGAAAAAATTTAATTTTTAATTAAATTTTTTTTGAAAATTAATACAATAGCATTAACAATGGCAATATGGTAGAAAAATATAATTCGACTAAGCACATAATCGGAAATGTATAACATTATTTGAATTCTTCTTATATTCATACTTGCAATCCAACAAAATTGATTCGATTCGGAATATTCTAAATTAGAGCAAATGCTATTTTTAAGGAAAATCAAATGCACTAAATCAAAAATTAACGCCGAATTTCTAAACTTTAAGCCGAACATATAGTTAAATAAAAATGTTGACTCAAAATAACTAATACCTTGAAAATTAAAAATATATACTCTCTTCGAAATTCCGTTAATATGCTATTGCTAAACAATTTACAAATATAATTCATAATTTGAAATGTATAACATTTTTGAAGTCTCAAACTATTATTCATTAAATAATTACTTCAAAACTTAAGAACCTTTTTAACATATAGTCAGTCCAATAATCTTATTATATAAAAGCATATTTTAAAGATTATTACCCAAAAAATTTTTAATTTGATGCTTATTTTCTTAATCAAATTTTAATTTTTTTTTTCATTTTCATTTTCCTCCTTTCAGAAGTAATAATTGCCATCAAAACTAATTTTTTAAGTATAGAACTTAACCCTTTTTTAATATAATAAAAGTATATAACACTTAAAAATCCTGTAGGGATTCTGTTTTTCTATTCTATTTTATTCTCATAATAATAACCCTACATTATTAATTTTTTTAAGCAATATATAACTATTAAATGCACAAAATAATATTTTCAAGATTCTAGAATATGGAAAAAAAAATAAAGAGTTCAAAAAAATATTTTTATTCATTGTGCATGTCAAGAGTGCGTACTTTACAAATAAATAAAAAGTCATTTATACAAAATTCGTGACAATTACAAATTTTTTAACTTTTTATTTTCCAATTTTGATTGTATTCTGCTTTTTCATTTTTCCATTCTTTTATGCTTAATATTTATTACATTTAATCAACTGCAATTCAAAAAAAAAAAAAATAGCAATATAAGTAATAAGAATTCATATACAAATATTTTACCTCATATATATATGTTTAATTACAGATATATACATATGTATTTACAAAGGATTCTTATATATTACAAAAAATTTTACAATGCATTTACAAAAATTTTTATTTTTACATTCCTATATGTACATATTACAATAAAATTTCTCAATAAACTCGAAATAAAAATGGATAGTTAAATTGTGCTATGCATAAATATAACAAAATTAATTTTATATTTCAAAAAAAAAAAAAAATTTTTTTTTTTTTGTGAATCTAGAAATTTTTTCCATTATTATGTATTTTCAGAATATTTTCAAATTCTCTTCAAATAATTCACAAATTATTATTATTATTATTATTATTATTATTATTATTATTATTATTCTTATTGTTATACTGCATATACCAAGTACACTTAAGAATTTTTGTTTTACATTTTAATTAAATTAAAAATTATTATTTTCTCTTATATTATTAAATACATATAAACATATGCAGAAATACATGTATAGAATATCTGTATTACAGTTGAATTTTGTAAATTAAATATCAAATTCATTTTATATAACAATAAAGATACATATGTATGTGTTAATAGTTATTGATATTTAATACCGGAACAACAACATTATGTATATATTAAAAATTAATTCATAATTATACGAAATTTTGAGAGAAAATTTTTGTATGCTAACACAACACTAATTGTCTCATTTTGAATGTTCATATAATATATATTCAAATAATTTAAATTTAGTATAACACTTAAGAAAATAATATTGACAATTTATGTAATTTATGAATTGAATAGAAGTTTTTATGAAATTTTTTATCCAAAACTCTAATAAATATATACTAAACAGTAGTTACAGCGTTATATCGTTACATATATTAAATAAACTGTTATACAACAATTAAATAAAAACTAAACTTTTTGATTAATTCAAAATTACAGTAATACAGTATTTAAACAAAAATCATCAAATGTGTAATTGTTTGCTGAATTTGCATTATTCGTACAGTATTGCACTTAATTTTAAAATTCAGCATTATATTCAGCCCCCAATAATTGACAAAAGAATTTACTACAAAGTACGAATACTATTTATAATTTAATCTACCATAATGCAAAATCTAAAGTTGACTTGAAGTATATTCAGCAAATACAATTTTAATTGCTGAATAAATCAAAACTAACTTTAAATTTACATTTAGGCATTTATACTATAAAATGTTATATTCGATATACCAAATCGATTTTCAAACTTTTTTTAAAATTTACACTATCATACATAATTACATATATACAAAATATGTAAAATTTTAAATTTTCAATATATTTTTCTTCATATACACATATATATACATTAATAATAAGAAAAACATTTATCATTCCGTTTTCAATTCATCCATATTCATTCAATTCACATGGATGATAAAAAAAAAAATCAAATTATAAAATATAGAGAAAAAGAAATTGAAAATAATATATCACATTTCTTTTCTTCCTATTTTTCATTTTCTAAACAGATAAATATATAAATCGTCCTCGTAGTGCTTATTTCTAACAAGATCTAAAGTTTAGATTTTCGAGAAAACAATTTTGAAGTTTAAACTTTAAGTATTCCGTAGATTTTTCCAAAGTAATATAACATCATTAGCAAAATACCATGTGACAGAAAATTTTAATTTCACTATCATATCTGTCATATCGGAATTTGGAGTTGTCTGAAATTGCAACATAATTAAATATTTATTATTCATAGACGACTTTAAATTTAAAATTACATGGCAGTAGATAAAATATGCCATGACTATGGAAAATTTATTAACAAACTACATAAAACTTTCAAAATGCAATAATACTGTACCGACATACAATTCAGCAATTAAAACTAATAAGCTGAATTGCGTATTTAAACAGTATTACTCTAATTTTGAATTCAAGAGAGGATCTCTCCGCCTGATTTACTAAAAAATGACATTTATCCGATACAAACACCAAACTGACAATATGTAGATAGTAATCCAAAATATAAAACAATCCTTTTCTATTTTCTAAAAAAAGAAAAGCATAAAATTGAAAAAGGATAATAAAAAAAAAATCTCCACAAAATTAAACCAAAAATGGTAATATATTATAAAAGAAAAGAAAACGAATAAATAATATACAAAAAAAAACAAAAAAAAATATAGAAAAGAAAACTTTTTTTTTCTTTATAGTACATGGATGGATGATTTCACACAATCAAACATATTACATTATATATATAAAAAAATTCATTTCAAATTTATTTCTAATGTTTCACTGACAATCCATTAAATCCTTGCTTCCTTTAACTCTCTCTCCAATCAATTTCTCTATATTTATACATACATATATCATATACTCCCATATTTAAATATGAACATATAATATATACTGGAATAATAATACATTGGGTATGAGTTATACACACATTCATATGTATGTGAATAAAATCCTTATAAAAAAAAATTTGTGTATTCATGTGTTATTTTTGGTTAAGCTTCAATGAATTTCTTAGAAAAATAAGTTTTAAAATCATATATGAGTATAAGAAATGCAAAAAAGGATCTAAAATAAATACATATAATATCTATATGTACATAATATACATAACACAATAATATTTTATAAAGAATAAAATAACAAAAAAGGATAAGCTTAGTTTCATCCTTTATTTTTAAAATCTCCATATCTTGTTGCTATAATAACTTATATTCTATATCAATTGACACACGCGCATGATGGAATTTCAGAAGAAAAATATCTTAATTTTTTTTTCTTTTATATTTTTTCTTGTTAAATTTAACAGAAACGCAAATTTAGAATCCTCAATAAGTCTTAATATTTTGTATACCATCAGTCAAACAAAATTTTTGTTGAAAATTTTCTTGGTTTTTATTATTATTTTTATTATTCATTTTAATCATGAATTTTATTGTAATATATATATATATCAATATAATATATATATATATATATATATATGTATATATATATATATATATATATATATGTATATATATATATACATATATATATATATATATATTATATTGATATATAATATATATATATGTATATATATATATATATATATATATATACATATATATATATATATATATATATATATATATATATATATATATTTATATATATATTGTATATATATATATATATACTGTATATATGTTATATATATATATATATATATATATATATATATATATATATATGTATATATCAAAAAGGTGAATTTTTTGTATAAAAATATATAAATGCCATGTAGAACAATTTTAAATAAATATTCATATATCAAAGATACAATAAGATTTTATGGTATATAATTAACCCATTGATACCCATACGTCTCATTTCCTGTATATATTCAAGACAGAAATTGCTTTATCGATTTCTAATATTTACTAGGGTGAAATATTATTAATTTTCAAAGCATTCCCAAATCTACATATAAAATATCAAAGAATTATTAATCAAACTTGGTTATACTAAAATTTGTTATCATACTATTTTATAAAATGGGTAAAATATAATTTGTACATACAGGAATATGTAAGCAGTTATGAACTTAATTCCCGGTTAATTATATAGTAAATCGGGACAAAAATCATAAAAATTAATGAATACTGTTACAAAAATGGACAATTTCTCTAATAATCAAAACGATTTCCAGAATTAAGAATAATAGAATTGAAATATGTTTAAATTCAAGTTTTAAATATTTGAATTTTTATCTTAAGTCCGTATACCAAGGCATAATTTCTTCTTTTGCTGCATATGCACTGCTGGATGTTAGCGTGGAACAACGAATGCTGGCAATGACTGTAGAATATTGTTCACAGCTAGATGCTAAGTAAACCAAATTTAATAGATTTAAAATTTAATAGATTCTAAATTAAAAAATTTTAAATGAAATAACAAAATTCTTCCTCAATATATTTTGTGCCGAAAATTTAAATGCGAGAATTATGAATTACAATTTCACATATAATTCCAAATTACACCAAATAAATTACCTCATATACATTACCAATAAATTTATTCCTTCTTTTTTTGAATATTAATCAGAACACTTCAAAAAAGGACCATTCGAATTTTGAATTTAATTTTAATTTCGCCTAGAATGAAAATGGTTATAATGTCAATGAAATCCGAATATATCCGATTGAATATGTATTTGTATTTTTATATACCTTATATACTAAAATATTTATGTATATATAAATGTGTGTCAACATCTTTTTAATATAATCGACTCAAACAACAAACGATTTTTAACTTTTTAATCAACAAATATTTTATATACGAATCAATATACAAATATCGTCCCATTTATGTAACTGCACAATAAGTACATACGTACATATATTATATATAACAGTTTTAATATAAAATATTTCAATGCTATATATAAAATAATAAAATTCTATATAAACACATACATACATAAACATGTCCTTAAAAAATAGGTTGACTTCATTTCTAAAATATCCAGTAGTTAAGTTTGAAAATTACAAATTGTAAAAACAACAGAAACAAAATTAAATTGAAAAAAAAAAAAAAAACAGAAAAAACAAACTGTAAAATTTCATTTACCTTGGAGTTTTTGCCGATATTCAGGTGGAAGACTAACAAATTTATTTTTCTATTTTGTTTTTTTTTTTGTGTTTTATTAAAAACGTTAAACGAAAACTCATTGAAATTATCAATAGAATATAAGCCCGTTATAATCACATATCTTCACATATACGCATACAATTCTACATACATATATAATATCTACATACTACACTCATATGAGCATAATATTCAATAAATGAAATTTTTATCCATAAAAGTAAGAAAAACAAAAGAATGAAATGAAATAAAAAAAGGAAAGAGAAAAAAAATAAAAAAATAAAAGTAAAACAAAGAAAAAATCCTTTGAAAGAAAAGGAGCGTTTCAAAATTCAATTCAAAAATTTCTTCTATATTTTTAAGCAAATTTTTGTACTCGTATTACAAATTTTTTCACATTTTTATTTCAAATATTTTGAAAAATAAATCGTCTGTCTGTTGGCAATGGAGCTCAAATAGAAACCTTATATTGTATTGAGATTTTTACGGCCAAACGTCTATACGATTTCTGAAATAATTCTTGAGAATGCTAAGAATATATTCCATTTGTTGACACTTTTTAAGCTGTTAAATCTGTTCTTGGAAAAATACGATCATTAATGAAAGAACCGAGACGGACAGCAGTAATGAAAACTCAAGCTGAAGACTATATAACTAATATAGTAGTTATATTCATAGTTGTCCGAGAGAATCACTTATTCTATTTAAACCCGTTATGGTTTATTACAGGGACGATGACCATCCGTCTGAGAGATACCTAGATTCCCTTGTGTGACGTGAATCTTTACCTTTGTCAGTAATTTTCTTATTGCGTTCCATGTTATTCCGTTTGTCTATCTAAAATTATTACAAAATTAGCAAATTTTTATTTTAAATATCCTATTTTTCCTAACTGGAACTGCAAGATATTAAATATCACCAATAAGTTGATGAAATTCTAGCTGTATCTATCAAGTCTCTCCCCTTATGCATAAATATCTCAAAAATTTTTCAATATTTTCTTAAAATTTTTTTTTAATTTGAAAATCTTTTAAAATAAATTTGAAAAATAAAACATTTTGCTTATAGGCTCCAAATAAAAGCTCTTAAGAATTTTTGTGCTATCTGTAAAACACTCAATACCAATACTGACTTTATTTACAATTTTATTTTTTTTTTCTGTTTTCCTATATGCTTTCATTTGTTATTAAAAAGACACTAAGAACAAATCTCCAAGGATTCGTTTAAGTTTTCTTTATATTTTTGTTTTTTTTTTTTGTTTTATTCTTATGCAACCATATTCCTCTTATTGCTTTATAATTTTTCTTTGTTTTTTCTTCCACTTCTTTGTTTTCTCTCTATATTTTTGCATTGTTAATGTCTATGGTTTGTCTTGTTTTAAGTTGACAATCAAAACAGTAAGTTAAAAAACAAATCAACTCCTTTTACCTTTATTGAAAAATAAAACAAAACAAAAAAACGAAAAATAAAGAAAAGGATCTATACATATGACATGCACATATACGATAAAATCGACACCATAGAAACCAAAAATAAGTTAAAAAGCATAATAAAATCAAAAGAGCAGAAAAAAACTCCTTGTTTCTCTTATATTGTCAACATTATAATAATAATAATATTTGCCTTGATAATAATGATTTTAATATTATGATAATGATTGTTTGTTTGATAATGATAATAATGGTTATAATTTTTTATATAGATAATAAATATTTATATAATAAAGTAAAATAATAATATTACAAACATGATACTAAACACAATTATTATATTGTTATTATTATTTTAAGTAAACCTCATATATACTCTTACTCTAACATCATCATCGTCATCATTATTATTACTGTTGCCATTATTATTAACATTATATTATAAGATATCCATTGAAGAGTCAGATGGATTCTGTTATAAAGATTCTATTATGTGGGTATGTATATATCAGCACCTAGCAACAAGAAAAAATTTATTTATATAAAAATTCACAGTAATTATTAATATTATACTTGTATAATAAAAATTTTAATATTATTATTTTTGTTAAGCTACTTTACATAATATAATTACGAGAAATTAAAATATACTGTTATCAATTTGTTGAAATAATAATTATTTATAGGTATTTTGATGGGTATACATATACCAGTAAAAGTTCTTAAAATTGGTTCCATTTAAGAGACTGCTAAAATTTCTTATTAATTTCTTATAAGAACGTTTTGAACATTATTATTATATTACCCCTAACATTGAACTTAATAATTGAACAATTTGAAAATGCAGTTCCTTCTAACATATTATATAGGAATACTGGCAGAGCAAATTTTTTGAAAGGATTTATGATTAGATTTTCAAATGAAAATTATTCTATTAATTTGAAATGAGTTTGGAGAACTTAGATTTCTATTATAAAGTAGTAAAATATTCTATTGTTGATATACAGAGAGCACAATACAAACATTATTGTGTTAATTATCAACATAAGTCATAAGTGTGTTAATTATCAACATATTAAGAGAAAATATTCTGAAGTTGCTGATTTATGCTGTTGGTGCCGGAATAGTCATGTAAATACATGAGAGTCACATTAAACATAAATATTTTTCTCTTACTTGAATTTTAAACGAACAAGAATTGCAAGTGAAAGAGGCATTTATTCTAGTCTGGAATGTATTACTCACTTTAAATATTTATATTGTAATACAAGTTCAATCTGTCGATGTTTTCCATTTTTGAAGCTATAGAAAAATTAAAACTATTTTGTAAAAACACAAGGTTTTAAAAAAAAAAGTGGGAGAAAATTTATTCATAGCAAATTTTTTAAAAGTTAACACATTAAAACGAACAGAAAGACTGAACGGCTGGTACATGATTTCATGAAATAACATTCTTAATTCAATTGAAACATTTAAGATAACATTTACATTTCATTAAGGGAAAAACGAAAAAAAAATTACCGAATTTACCCGATCTTATGCTCGTCCAATCATTCTGTTATATTGCAATATTATGACCACATACCAAAGCACATAGAATCAAAAGTCTTGAATTCTTTAAATTAAAACTAATTTTTAACCTTAACCTTATAAGAATACCCTTTAAGTGATCGTTCTCCTTCCTTCCCTACATATCTGCAAATTAATTTCAATAAATGATTTTTATTTATGAATTTCTTTGAAAAAAAAAATACACCCTTCAAAAATTCTTTATAATTCTAAAAATTTATTTATTTTATATTTTTAAAGCCTCCTGAATAATTTCTTCCACTACATAAATCATTATTATTTAAAAAAAAAAAAAAAAAACAACATCCCCTATAGTTATCATCATCTTAATGACTTCAAAAAAAAATTTTTTAAATATTATAAAACATTGACCACATACGGAATGACTATGGTATACATAATAATCACAATTCACCATAATATTTAAGTAACAATAAGCGATGACCCCAAACCAACTTTAATACCATCACAAACAAGAAAAAAAAAATATATTAAATTACTTAATAAAATATATTCGAAAATGTCAGCTCTCACAGAAAATTATTAAAGAAAATTAATTTGTATATACCTTAACTTATACTGACCATCGTATTATATAAAGGGGAAACTATTCATTTATTATAAAAAATAAATACATACATATATACAAACTGGTTAATCGAGTATAAGTTGAAACTTCATCAACACAAATTTATCATATATGCAATATTATTTAATGGTCAGTTGAATAAATTAACATAAAAAATTGAATATTTTACTTAAAGGTCCTTTTTCTGGTTACGTATAGGTGTGTAAATGAATTGTGTATTATATTTGTATATTTTTGCATTTGTATTGCGTTACATGAATTATTTTTCTTCTTTTATGTTTACATTAAAAATAAATTCACCATAATGGCACCCTGCGCAGTATATAATTGGAAAACAAGGTGTTAACCAGTTAATAAAACCATTTGAAATGACTTATAAACAAGAAAATATATTTTATTATCTTTGACATTTTAGAAATGACCTCTGCTGGTAAAGAGAACAGTGTGTATGTGCATAATGGTCAAGTCTGTCTTTAGACAAATTTAAAGGGAAAAATTAAGGTAAATATCTTAGAAAATTTAATTGTGCAAGACGTTTTTCTTCTATATTAAAATTGAATTATACAGATTTACAATGAAAATTAAAAAAGGGGTTAATAAAAAATAAACACGAAGTGAGTCCTTAATATAATAATTTGATTTGAGAATATTATGTTAAGCACATAATTGTATCTCAATTAATATATTAACAAGAAGTTATTTTATTAACTCATAATGAACTAAATTTTGATTTATGGTCATTACTTCATTCATGAAATAAAATCAAAAATATTCTAAAAAAATTACATATAACGCATTGTCATTTTCAGTATATCAGTTGATAATGCCTTATTATTTAAATATTTTTAGTCATTTTGATTTTATTCAAAGAGTTTTTGCCTAACCATTAGCCTAAACCAATACGTTCACTTGGTTATAATATCCGTTATATTATAAAATTCCGTTCACTTGGTTATAATATCAAGTATATATTTCTTATAAGATTATACAAACTGCAAAAGCAATTGTCTCAAATAATAAAATATTGTTAAAAATTGAGAAATGGCAAAAGAAAATAGATATTAGGTAGAGTTTGTACGTAGCTCTTAGATCTCTTGCTTTAAAACGAAAGCTTTCTATAATAATTTAAATTTTCTGAAATCAATTATTATTTCTGTATTCTTATAATTGCTCTTACTCCAAAATTTACATATAATTCGATATTCTTCCATATGAATTTTAACATTTTTATGGATTTAAGCTAAAAAAAATACCGATCACTTTCAGCCGCATACACAGTTTGAGGCATCTCAAATCTAAGATAAAGTACAAAATTTAATACCCCATCTTAATCCTCTTAACCTTTATGTTAAGGAAATGATTAATTCTCTTAACCTTTATGTTAAGGAAATGATTAGAATAACAACTGAATTTTTGAAGCTATTGTTTTTCTCCCAAATTAATCGAATTAATCGAATAATTAAATTTAATAGAAAGACAACATCCAAGAAGGCAACTTACAAGATTAGTCACTACATTTCGAAAACAAGAATTCGTGCACTTCTTCCCTCTTTCTCACACTCGATTGGAAACCCAAGAATTATACGAAATCACAATGTTTAGGATTTCAATTCAATTTAAAAGAATGGGACAAAAGAAGAATTATAATAATAATATAATAATTACACTACCGCGGAAAAATCAAAAAAGAAAACACAAACAAATCATATACAAAAAAAAAAAACAACAATAAAAAGAAGAAAATTTCCTCTCCTTTTCACTCTTTTCTCATTCAATTGCCGGTACAATTATTTTTTTTTTTTTTCCAACAAAAAAAAATTAAATCAAGGTCAGAGGTCGTCATTCTTTTAATTCAACGTCTCGACGTCATTATTATGAATTTTTACTATATTATAACGGTATGTATAACAGTACATATTCTTATATACACTTTATATATTATACAAAACACTTTTAAAAGTAAAAAAAAAAAAAACAAAAACATAAAGACTTTTTTTTTCTTATTTTATGATTACATAAATTTCATGTTTTATTTTCCATCTCTTTTACTCATTTTTCTTTTCTAGTATAATAATTTTCATTTTTATAAAAAAAAAAACAAGAAAACAAAAAAAAAAAATGCTTTAAAAATATTTTTTAAATAATTTTTTTTTTTTGTGTGTTTTGTTTCTGGTTTACAATTTAAAAGAAAGAGAAAGATAATTTTAGTGGTGTTGGTTTGGCATTAATGACAAACAGGACTAAATTCTGTTTTTCTTTTCTCTCACTCTTTCTTTATATTTTCGCTTTTCTTTATCATTTTGCTTTCACTTTCAGTTTTTGTTTTTTTTTTTTTTACAACTTCTGAATTAATTTTTTTTTTATTTTTTAATTTCAAACATTTTTACATTAAATTTTCCTTTTCAGTACATTTATTAAGTTAAAAAAAAAAAAATTCTTTTTTTCAGAGGATTGAGAAAGTGAAAGTGAAAAAATTTAATAAAAAATTGAATTTTCAAAAGAGAATCGAAGAGAAAAAAAATTATTAAATTTTTTCACTAAAATTTCTCAATAAATTCAATATTGTGTAAGATCTTGTGGTTCTCTTTAAATCATAAATTCATAATAAAAACGTATAGGAAATAAATTATAACAGAATTTAAATATTATATTTTTTGTTATACATAATTAAAATAAAAATAGAATTCGCAATTTCTGGAAATTTTAAAAACTAAAACATGAAATGGTTAAAGTACATCTCTGAAAACTAAAATTTAATATTAATGTAATAATTTCTGGTATGATTTTTAATATAAAATCAAATTGAACAGGAAAATTACTTGGGATACACTATAAAATATGACCTTTATCAATGAACAATGTTGTAGAATAAAATATACCTATATAAATAGGTATACGAGTATTATATTCTACAACACAAGCTCCGCTATTCAATTTTATTAAAATTTTTGTTATAATCATAGCCAAATAAATTCACATTTCATCATTCAATAAATTCAAATTTAATCAAATTAACATTCTGTTTGAAAAATTATTTTCAAACGTATATACATCGCACATTTGCGAGACATAATGACATAAGTCAAAATTTAAAGGCTGCAAAATTGCTCAATACATTAAAATTCGTTTATTCAAATTAACAAAGACTACATAAAATCTATTCTGAACCTTAAAATTGAATATTGAATTTAAATATTAATAAATAAAAATATTAAGCCATCTACCGTAATTAATTTATTTTGTGAGTACTCCTCTCGAATTACTCTCTTTCAGAGTAATCTACTCCCAAATATATCAGACGATACACTTGTATAGACTGATGTAATTAAGAGTTTTATATATGTATTTGGGGTTATTATAGGGATAGTAAAAAGTGTTATAAGTGTAGATGCGAGTACGGTATAAGTATTTGAATAAATTGAGATTGCAGTTATCAGTATACTGGTTTACTCTTAGAATGTTGTACGCCCTATAATTAATTAAGTTAATAATAATAAAAATTATTAATTTTATTATAAAAATGCTAAAAAATTCAATTATTTCGTATGAAATATAAAAATAAATGCACATCATATAATAATCACCTGCATGATATGTGCATCTATACACACTGTACATATATAATGCACATAATTTTTCAAAACCATACCACAATTAAATTTATTATTTACGTTTATATACATTATGTATATAATATAGGTATTTTACATTTTGTATACACTTGGTGTAAATTACAATAATAATTTTTATTCAATGAAAAACTACGCTAAGAAAGCGAGGGAAAAAAAAAAATTCACTTTTCTTCCCGTGAATGAAGGCAAAAAAAAAAAATTCTTCTTGCAACAATTATAAAATACTTACATAATAATATAGTGATATTGTATACACACTATAATAACAAGTGTATTTCATATAAACACACTCATTGTAAAAAAAAAATCCTTAAGATTATTTTTATATTTTAAAAAAAAAAAATTATAAAAGAAAACGGGTGGAATTTTTTTTTTCAATCTAAAAGAGAGAGAGAGAGAGACTAGAAAAAAAGGGAGACTATTAAAAGAAAAAAAAAAAAAAAAAAATTGAAAAAAAATAAATTAAAAAAAATAAAATGAAAATTATTCAAAAAAAAAAAAATTAAGAAAAAAAAAAAAGATGAAGAAAAAAAATAAAGAAATGGAAAAAATTTTGTAAGAAAAAAAAAAATGGCGATGATGATGATTGTATTGTTGATACTATAATGCTAATGATGATGATGATGATTATGATAATGATGTTGATGGACACAATAATGATGATTTTGACCCACTTATACCAAAAGTAAATGAATTTTTTCCTTCGTTTCCATTTTCTTCTATTTTTAAAGGACGACGAAGTTTAACAATTTACTCACTTGCTAATTTTTTTTTTTTCTACAAATTCTTTACTTATAATCATTGAAAAAAAGGACCAATTTAGAATGCGTAAGAAAAAATAAAAAAAAGAAATTTATGAGATTTTTTTCTCTCCATTTAATTTTTTTTTATTTTTCAATGCTACCACAATATTTGTTTTGCTGATTCTGAAAAGGAAGTAGAACGAAAGGAGCAGTAAAGACAATTTTTTTTTTTTTTTTGTGTTTTCTTAGTTAAAAAGGAGCAGACAAGGAAGAAATTAACTTGTTGATTGTTTCATTTTCATTAAGGACTTCCTTTTCTTTTCTGTTTTTTTTTTTTAACAAGTTGTAAATTTTTTTTTTTCACTTGACTGTTTTGCGACTACTGTTACCATATTTTAATAGAGCGGTTAAGGGCAATTTTTTTTTTTTTAAATTTAATAATGGGTTTTTTTTTTTTTTTTGGCAGGATAAAGTGAATTTAATTGTTGTTTGAAGAGAGATAAAAAAAAATTTATTTTTGCTTTTTTTTTTTTTGGGGTATTTAAAGATTAATTTATGATTTTTTTTTTTGTTTATGGTTCTTATGGTTGGTTTATTTTTAATTGCCATAGTTAATATTTGATTGAATGAACAAATGGTGAAAGGTGATAGAAGGGCGATGGTAAGGATATTAGAGTGAGTGAAGGTGATTTGTAAAAGATTATAAGTTAACAAAATATATTAATTAATTGAGAATTTATTATGTAAGAAATATAGAGAAAAGGAATGGAATTTCAAATAGAATTTTAATGAAATATAATTATTGTATATGCTATAATTAGAAGGAGTTGATAAAAAAAATAATAGCAGCTGATCCTACCTATTCTTTTGTAATTAATAACACTATACAAAAAAAATATTCTAGTCTCTTTCAGACAGCAAAACTGTCCAACGAAATCCAGAACAAAAAAGGGGTCAAAAACCCAACGCTACCAATTCCTGCATGAGCTATTTTTGGTTGCAATATGATGCAGTATCAGGAAACAAGAATTTTAATTACTAGATTAACACAATATTAATGTCAAATCTTAAATTATTTCAACATCTATATAGGAATAATCCAATTTAAAAAATAATATATGAAATTAATTTGATTATGCATTAAAAATGTCATCATATCTGAATTAATTAATTAAAAATGCCAAATATTTTACTTGTTAAGAAATGAAATGTACACACATTTTTCAGAAAATAAAATGTAATAAAATTGTCTCTAGTAGGCGGCAGGAAAATTAGAAAATTTTTCTTTGAATAATTTCAAACATGTGACACATTTTTATAGCAAATATAAGTAAAATATTCGTATAGGTGAGAAAAATTAAGACGAGATGTTTATGAATTCTCAGGAAATACATATTTTATGTAAGCTGCTTTTACATCAAATGTCAATTTTAAAATAAGTTAAGCTTGAATATGACACGATATATGAAATATATGAAATACATACATACATACATATGTAATTTCAGGAAAAGTTAGTACATTGTACATGTGTTTATACAAATATGAAGATTTAGTAGAATGGAAATATAGAATGAAATCGTATACTTTAATACTACGAAACATCCTGTGAATCAATGATATCTTAATTACAAGTTCAACTATTTTGAATATACCTTAATATCTTCACCTTACTTGGTCAACGTTTTCAAGCTTTATTCTCACAATGTTGTTATATTTCTTAGTGCAGCTTTCAAATCCCGCAATTCTCTTCCTCATCTGTGGAACTTAATCAAATTATTAAACTTACTCAACATCATAACAGGCTGGACGATCAATAAAAATGGCAACTGCAACGTGTTATCAGCTAATTCCGGTGAAACAACGATGCCGATGATTTGGTTTTTATAATATTTATTACTTTTCGATGTCGTTGTCATTAGGACCGCCCAGGGATAGTTTCTTCATTGAAGGCTTTCAATAATATATAGGCAATACCCCACAATTACATAATTTAACCTTAATTTAAATTTCACAATTACATAATTTAACCAAAAAATTTTCATTATCTTTTCTTATTTCTTATGCTTACTAGGTTAGGCTAGGTTTACACAATATCGCATATCAATTTTAAGCATTCATTCAGTTAACATTATATATTTCTTTGTTTTTCAATTTTACGCTGGTGGCAGCATGAAATTCTTATTTTTCCATTTATTTTTTTTTTTTGGTTGATTTTTTCCCTTGAATTCCTTAACATGTTTGTATATATTTTTTTTAATAATTTATTCACAAAAACATCCATGGAAATTTTGTTTTATGTTTTTTATATAAGCACATACATTATTATGATCTTTCCATGTTCCTTCTTAAGCTTTTTTTTTTTCATTTTTATTTTCTTTCAATTCAATGTTTTATTGAAGCCTTGGTGAAAAGATAAATTTAGCGGTAAATAAAAAAAACATATAAAAAAAAAATCCAATCGGAAAGGATAATCATAAATTTGTCATCTGGAAATTGGTATTTCAAATAATGTACCACCCTAGCATCATACCACCATATCACATATGTAAGTATTTCAACTTTTAAACGGCATACATGAGGAAGAGGAAAAATATGAAATTTAAAATATATTTCATATACGCATTCATACGCGAAATATTTCACAAACACAAGAAATAAAAAAAAAATATTTATTATAAAATTGAAATCATGGAGAGGTTAAAAAGTTTCCCGAAATTACTTTTAAATCAAATGAGGCAAATAGCCTCCTTTGCAGATTCAAACAGAGTATCTTAAATTACGTTCACGTTAAATTTACTTTGAGAGATTCAAATCATTCCAAATGTATTGAATTGGCGTACTGAAAACAAGCTCTATTGAAAACACTGAGAAAGAAAACCTAAAATTAAATGCAAGTATATGGACAACAAATGATTACAGTAATAAATTGCACATTACAACAATTAACAGATTGAAACACTATTCCCAAGACCAAAAACTCATCCGACTATTCAAATTAAACAGTTTTCTCAAACTATTTAATATCATCTGGAAGACGCATACTTACCAGTATAAGTATGTAATGTATATGAACGTTTTAGTTAATGCCTAACTCGTGAATCTTAGAAAAAAAAAAGTATTGTTGCGCTCATTGAATAATATAATCTGCTATTTTTAATAGGTGTTCCATGCTTCAGGAAAAATCACTTTAATCTTGGCTTATTGTGAAGCACAGTACGCTTTTGTGTTCTGTAAGGCGTTTTTCGAGATTTCCTTCGATCATCTTCCTAAGATTGATTTAATCTCCGAACGTCTTTGTCTTTTGTTTTGTAGTATGCAAGCTTTTCTTAAGTGAATGCTTTAAAAAATTTTGTTCTAACACAATTTGCATTTCGGATGATATTCAGTGACCCCTTTTCTCTTAGTAATATTAATCATTCATCAAAGATTTAATTGATTCAATGATATTTATTACAAATTTGTTCTAAAACTTATTGCCGCCACTATGTACAATTTTCATCATATTTGTTTCTTAACAAAAATAACAAAAATAAAAAAATTCTAATATTTCCTTTTTTTCATTTCGATATGTTTTTCCCATTTTCCTTCAAATTTTTATTGTTTTTTTCTTTTATTTCAATTCCGGAAATGGTTATCCCTTTATCACAAAAATGCTGATAAAATAGCATAAGCATACGCAAATGTTAAAATAAAAGATGAAAATAATTTTTTTTTTTTATTTCCCATATTTATGTGAGTAAGGAATCATCATTTCCATTTTTTTTTTGAAACAATATTAAATCGATCCGAAAATACCAATTTTTCAAAACTGTGAAAGAAAATAATTTTTATTTTTTCCTTGATTTTTTTTTTTTGTTTTGGGTTTTGGATTTTATTTTTGCCTCTACATTATATCGTTAAAATTTCCCATCACTATACACAATACAACGGATATTCAGTGACAGTTTTTAGAACGATTTTTAGATTTATAAAACTTCAAAATAAGAAAAAAAAAATATTGAATTGAAATTACATGTTTTTTTATTTTTTGTTCTTGTTTTTCTTTTTTAGATAAGATAAGTTCAGTAATGCAACACATGTATTATAATTTAAAAAAAAAAAAAAAAGTTATAAACAAAAAAATATGAAAAAAATAATTTCAAATTGAAATTCATTATAAATGTATAGGTATGAGATCCTAAAGGTATGCAATACAATAGGTATTCTTAAGATCACATGCTTTATAGTTTTACAGGTCGCGGCTTCCATTTTTATATATGGAAAATTCAAACAGTACAAGATATTGGTTGAACATTGTTAAGAAAACAAGTACCATGAATATACGATGTGCCCATGCACGGGCGCCATGTATTTTGTATTCGCATTTTCATATTTACAAATAGGTGTTCTATCATGTTGTGGCGATAAATTTGTTACTTACTCTATACGGCATGATGCATATAAACGTCCTGAGCAAAGTGTATGATCGCTATAGGGTACGATGCTTACAGTTAATAAGATTCTTTTCCAGTTAAATATTTCATATTTTTTTTCTTATTTTTGTACTGACTGCACAGTGCAAAAGAATGTTTTTGGGATATTAAAGCCACTGGGAAAAAACTTTACTCACAGAAATTCTATTCTAATGCAGGATAATGTATTCCTAATTCCATTCTAATGCCTTGTCTCGTGCCAAGGATAAATGTATATAAAAACTTATTGTAAACGGAATCCATAGTCAACCAGGACAAGGTCAAGCTCATAGAAATGGATTTGTTGTAGTAGTTGTTTTATAATTAGCTTTGCTTCCAAAAGCATATAATTCCATAAAATATAGGGGTAATAAATAAATATTATTCAATTGAATAGCACAGACGGGCCTTAGAATCAGTAGCAATCAGTATTTCCATTACAATGTTAATGAGATTGTCTCACTTTACTTCTTACATTTACAGCCTATTGAGAATTATCTTTAATTTTATAGAACACCAAATATTCTTATGTAATATTAACAAAACTACTTGGACTGTTTCTTCTATAACCACAAAGTCTATAACTGAAACTTTTATAAAGCACAAGTACCTATACATTATTTCACTTAAAATACTAACAATATTAATTGTTTCCATAGAGAAAAGAAAAATTTTTTTTTATTATTCCAATTGAATTTTAAGGATATCCTTTATAGCTCAATTTTCAATTTCCGAATGTCATTCTGATATTCCGATTGAATATTGTTTTTTTTTACCATTGTCAATTTTTCTTAAATTTTTTTTTTTTTATTCAAAATTTCGATAAATTTTTTTTTTTTTATTGTTTTCTATATGTTCTTAGAAAAATGATTTTCTTTCATTTTATATTTCAATCTTATTTTTTATTTTTTTATTTTTAGTAAGCAATCAGGATATGCATGAAAAATTTTCTTATTGCTGGTTTCCAATTTAATCGAGATTTGAAAAATGAAAAAAAAAATCCTGGATTTTCATTTCATTTTTGTTTTTTGTTTTGTTTTTTTTCATATTATTTATTATTCGTATTAAAATTTGACTTTATCGAGCAGAAAAATAATGAAACAAAAATGTTGTAATTTGAAATTTCACTTGAAAGAAAAATTCTATAAGAAAGGATTCAATTTTTTTTTTTTTGTTGTAAATTATTGTCAAAATATATCATGAATCTAATGTGCATGTAAGGAACCATAAGGAATACAAAAATATGTTTTTTATATGCATGGAAAATTAAAAAATTATTATTATTACTGAAGTAATAAATTTTAGAAATTATTATGGTGGACACAAACAGTATAAAGTTCCATAATGTTATGCTGCACGTTCAGTCTGGTTTCACTTCAATCAACTTTAGATTATACAATTGAAAGAAATAATTTTAATTTTAAGAAATTAGTGTTTCCAGATACCTACTGTTTTTGCACATAATTCGAAAATTTCTATCCAAATTTTTGGCATCTTCTTGCAAAATATTATAAGGTATTTGTGCTGTACGAGTATTTCATATACACCGTCCTACTATGCGCAACTTCTACTTTTCACAAGCGAAAAATCATCAGTCACTAACCTACCAGTTGTATTCTATGCACTAGGAAATTAAAATTGTGACAAAAATAAGTTATATTATTAAAAAATCTTTTAGAATTTATATGGTAAATACGAGTATTTGATATTACAATTATTTGCTTTAGAGTTATTCAAATCCAAAATATCGAAATCCAATTCAGTTTAATGGTTCAATTGGATAAATTCATCTTCCCTTGTATTTCACCGACAATATAGTACTTTTATTTAGTCAAAATATTTTCTTCTAAGAAGGATATAATAACAAAGCTGTAAGTTTAATTGTTAATTGTAAATTAAACTTTTAATTACAGGGCTACAGGGTTTAATACAGAAAGGTTTTATAAGCCCAATTTCCAATATTCTCATACATCATCTTTTCTCAATATATTAATATATTTTCTATGCTATACAGGAAATTTTAATTATTGCGTACATGTATTAAAAATATGTTCAATTGTTAACAAAAAAGTTCGATTACATTAGTAAGTAGGAGGATTTTCTGGAGATAATTTAAAAATTAAACTGTGTGTAAGTTTACCATGTCCGATCTGAAGACTGGTTAATTTTTTCTCATGGCTTTATGCTAGTTTTCACAGTATTTTTTCCCTTTTCACTCCTAGGAGGGGCATAAAACTAGTGCATGATATCATAGATAGTCTTATCACAATTTCATTGCACCATAGAGTTTTAATTAGGTAGGTGATTAGCCTGCCGTAGTTTCCCACTATTTTATTTATTATTATTTATATTAGTCCATTCTAATTCTTGTTCTTCTCCTATCATTTTATTAATTAAAAATTTCGTGTCATTATAATAATTTTTTAATTCTAAGTGTATAGTTTTTAATAAAGCGTTCTTGGCTACATTTTGTGAATAAAATTAAGTCTTAAATTAAATAATATTTTAATAAAGAATCTGAAATCTTACAACAATCACTCATACCATACATATGTAATATACTTTTGTAAATTTATTCGACGACTCAACCCATTTTATCCTTTATTATATATACACACAACTATTCCTAAAATTTTTACATCCCTTTATTTTTTTATGTAAACCTTTAATTTTCCAACTATACCTTTTATATTATTACATAATACATACAAACATACATTGAAAACAAAAAATTTAATTCGTGCCCTCATTTGCATATAATCAGACAGATGTCTGTTGACAAAAATAATTGTAAGTTGATCAGGCACATACTAAAAGAACTTAAAAAAAAAAAGGATTTTTTTATTATAATATGCATGCACCTAATCTCTTCCTGAATATCCTTTTTTTTCATTCAATTTCTTTTAAAACATTGTAACAAATCATTGAAAACGCAGTTTATATTAAAAATTCTAGGCACATTTAACTAAACGTACATAATAATATGCAAATCAATTTTTTTTTTCATTCTTTTGTTTATTTTTGTTAATAGAATTTGTTTTTTTTTGGATTTTATTGTAGCGGAATTTAAAATGCCGCAAAAAAAAAGTTGTGATCCGATAGAGAACAGCTGAAATTTAGATCGTTCTTTTTTTATTATTAAATATTATTTTCATATTTTTTTAGAAAATTTTGGAATATTATAAAATTGCGTCGGATAATTTCAATAAATTCAAATTAGTTTTTAAACCCAAAATTGTAATTTAGAAAATTCAAAAAAAAAATTAATAAAAATTGAGATAAGAGCTACTTCTATATAAGATTATCTCCAAGACATCATCTGGAAGAATATTTCTATACGAATCGACAATAAAATCCGAATTTACAAAAGGCATGTGTGGACTCAGTTTTGTCCACACATGACTGTGGACAAAACTGACTTTTTGTTTTACTCAGATATTAGCAAGACACAAAATAAAATGCAAATCGTAGAAATGCAGCAAGAACTATCGCTGGATTTACAAAGATATAACCGAATGACAAATAAGAAAATAAAAAAATTATGCGGCTTCCACGATATCAACAAAAATTGCATGAAGCAGAATTGCATAAGCAGCCATGACGGGGAGACCAAACTGTTCAAGATTAATTGGTAGACCCCCAAACGGTGGTGAGATAAAATTCTTAAGATTAACAGTTATCTATATTTTGTTGAAAAAAAAACGGGCAATAAAGAAGAACAAGAAATTAAATCATTAAAGGAACTGTTAAATATTTTTCTTGCCAGCATAGTAAAAGCTGCATGGTAAGCTCCATAGTACTTTAAAATCGTGTTAATCTTAACCAGAAGAGATAAACAAAATTAAAATATATTTAGTAATAAACTAATTCCTTAAACAAATTTCTTATTTGGTCGCACGATTTGATTCATCGAAAACCTTAATTAAGTATAAAATGCTTATTTATAAAAATTTTCAGAAACCATAAATATTTCCACTCGATGTAAGACACAAAGCTCGATTAAAATTACATTTAAACTACATGTTTAACGCTTTTTGAGTGTAAAATAAAATATTTTTTTTAAAATGAATATTAATAAAAATCTCAAACATGCTACGTTGTTCATAACGAACAAGGATCAGAAATACACCCGTTGATTGTCATAAAAAAAGTAAAAAAAAAAACTAAAAATATTTTTTAGTTAAAACGCCCGTAACGACATTATGGCAATATTTTCAAACAAAACTAAAAAAAAAAACAATGTTTATAAACATTGTAAATAACATACACACTTGTATACGTGTATACACTTAATGTGTAAATAGACCATATATGCTTGTATATAATAGGGAAAAGAAAATAAGCCCATATTTTTTGACAACACCCAACATTAAATATTTATTACAAACAATCATATATGCTTTACATACATACACATATTACACATATATATGTATGTATATACATACACCTGTGATAAATATATAGTTTAAAAAAGGATATATAGGAAAAAGGATAATATAAACAGCTAGTTTGTTTCTTTTTATACTTTTTCCAAAATAAACATGATTACCAAAAAAAATCGAGGAAAAAGAAAAAAATCAAGGAAAATATAAAAGAAAAATGTCCTTCGATTCCAGTTTAATATGAAAATTTCGCCTTTTGTATGTTTTTAAGTTAACCCTCCCTCACTTTACACAATTTATTTTTTTTGTTTTCTGTTAAATGACACACAAGAAAAAATGAGTTTTTTCCTCTCCTCTTATACATTCTGTGTTTTGTGTTCTTGTTTTTTTTTTTATTTTCTTTCTCTCTTCTCTTTATTCTTTTTAGTTGTTTTTTTTTTATTAATAAATGCACTGCTTATCAGCAACTTCTCATATGTGGTGCTAATTTAAACTTAAACATTAATACTTGTATAACAGTGTTATATGTAAAAATATGTTTGTAAAATGTTTGTTCATAATAGATGTTCAGATATACAGTAAAATCACTGCATACGGGACCTAGAAGAAGAGGAAATAAATTAGTAAAAAAAAGATCAAATATAATACAAATGAGATTTTAAGTTTATCATTTAAATTTCAACGTCGATACGCATGAATTAGTTCAATTACAATTTTCACTTCCTATAAAAGCTATTATACGAGTCCCCATTCTGTAACCTCATTGTCTTTAACAAAAATTTTAAATTATATACTCTCAAAATCAATTGCAAAGCCTTCGAATAAATCATAAAATATACTTGGAAAAGTTACTAATACTTGAAAATTCGAATTTGAACTGAATTTGAAAGACAATGAACGCAAACTGTTACGCAGAATATATACTCTATTAATTAAGTAGGTCGGAAAGGTACAGGGAAATCTATAAAAAAATTAATACAATTTTCTTGTAATTTTCGACCTTTGTTATATAGAATAATTTATTTATTACTTTTAAATTAAAGTTAATAATCGTTACGAGGAATTTTTGGAGTAATTATATTAAACAATGGCGAATATCAAAGAAGATGAATTAAACGATATTAATAAAAAATGAACACTTCGTTAAATTTATATAGTCGCAAAAAGTAAATCGGGATTTATGTAGTCGCAAAGACTAATTACGAATAGAAGAAAGCCGGGCACAAATCAAAGTATTTAAATCGAAACCATTATATAATCGAGAGAGAGAGGAAAGCTGAGAATAAAGTGGAAGAACAATATCAAAAAAGATACCAGTAAAATTGTCATCCAGAACTGGCAACATTATTCGGAGAATAAAATTGTCTCTAGAAATATTATGAAGATGCCTGAAGCTCACCCCAAGCTGTAATGCTAAACGATGATGATGAATCAGTTAATTAATAAATTTTTCTCAGTGTACTAATTTCATCGAACAAAATTACTTCAACAAGAAATTTAAAAATCAATTATAATGCAAGTGAAAATTTCATACCAAAATTGCTGTACTGACCAAAATTATATTCAACAAATTTTGAAAATGCAAAAAAATCAACAATCCTACACCGTACTGTATTTGAACACATAATTTTCATATTATAGCAAATTTAACTTATACACAAATAAGTGTATAAATGAATAAGTACATTTGGATGTGCACAACTGATAGTAGTAAAGTATTATCAGAATGTTTATCCTTAAATTATATTTGTACGCGATGAAATGGCTTTTTATTTATTCATTTTTTTTTCTTATGATTTTCTACTACATAATTTTTTACAGTGTATTTGATTCTGTATTTAAAAAGGAAATAACACACAGCAGTGCACTTGTTTTTCTCTTTTTTTTTTCTTTTTTTTTTTATAAATAGCTACAAGGGATGACAACAATAATTTTCCGATTTTCATTTTCATGTTTTTTCATATTTCTGTTTTTATTTTTTATTTTTTTTTTCTATATAATAATATTGAAATCGTTATCCTTTAAATATACTACGATATAATGGCATAAAATACATACCTATACAACCAAACATAAAAAAACAAATAAAAATTTTTGAGATGGGGGAGTTAAAAAATTATTTATTTTTTACTGTTTGTTTCAAAATATTCTCTCTACATATCATTTGAATGAATTGGAGGAAAAAAGAAATGAATACCCCTGCCGGGTAATAAATTAGAAAATGGGATAAAGTCCCATTGAACCCAATGATAAGCTATTAAGGGATGAACACTATACCAAAAATTTTTTTTTGTTTTTTTTTTTTTTTTGTAAATGAAAAGTGAAGCCATTATGCAAAATGTTATTCTTTGTTTTGTTTTTTTTTTTTAATATGTGATAAAAGTCAAACATACATACAAATATATTATGTAATAACATGTAAGTACCATATATACAAGTAAGTATAAGAGTTAATAATCATGGTATTAAAGTGAGATAGGCATAGGTATAATATAAATACCGTTATAAAAATAAAAGAGATGAAAGAGAAGAAAATCATTTCCTTAAGTCCTCATGGGACATTTTTAAGATTTTTTTTTTTTCAAATATTTGGTATGGCATTTAATTTACAGTATGTATAACAGTTTGTATATTCATGTATGATTATAAAATATTTATACACATGCGAAATATTATAGCTAATCAAAGGCTATTCAAATTGCAAAAAAAAAAAAAACAAAACAAAAAAAAAAATTTATCATGGACGAAAATATTTTTTGCATATTTTTGCAATAAAAAAATAAAATCAGTCTTACATAAGTGTGACGCCATCAGTATTTTGTAATCTGCGTAAAGTATGGTATGTACAGAAAGGATCATTAAATACATATTTACATTACATAAGTGTATAGGGTTAGGAGAGAAAAAAAAGTTCAAAGAATAAGTGGCAAGGTATAAATTTTTTTTTCTTTGTTTTGTAATTTTACATGAATTGTGCAAATATTGAAGGAGTAACAAAAAAAAAAAACAAAATATTAAAATTTTCAGGAAAAACTACTGTCATGGTAATGACACATGAACTTACTATATATAGGATGATGGGATAAATGCTACTCATAAAAGATGTTTTGGCATAATACAAAATAATCGGATCATTCGTAATATAAGAGTTTTAATTGAGGAAATTTAATTTGACGTCATATCAATTGACCGTAATGCTCAAATTCAAATCAAACTATTTTTTGATTCAAAATCAAACTATTTTTGAAAATATTTTCCAAAATTTTGAACTAAAATTAAAAAAATTGTAATTTTCGGTTTTTTATATTGATAACTAATTTTTTAATTTGGGACCTATGTTACTATTAAAATTCACTTGTCAGCTGAGCTCAGTTCAGAACTGCATAACGTCCGTTCTATTGAAATTTCTTGCTTTAAGGCAAAATATCTGACTCATATCTCTCCTAACACTCCTTTTAAAATTAATAGAAAAGAAGCTATAGGATGAACTGTACATATTCGGAGTATTATTTAAAATATCAAAAATAAATCGAATTTGGAAAGGCATATCAAGACAGTCAATAATACCAATTAAATAAGATCATTTTCTTCGTAAAATATTCATAAAAAAAAAAAATCATAAATTAAATGATCCTTTGATATGCAAATTTTTTTTCCCTTATGTGCTCTGCCTTTATTTTATATTTGCATTCTTTTAGTCCTTTTCCACAATTTTTTTCTCCTTTTTATTTTTTTTTTTTTATTATTTAAAAATTCGATTATAAATTTTGCAAATATTTACAATTATGTCATATTATATAGAGAGACAAAATATTTTTTTTAGAAATAATTCCCCATATATACCTAAATTTAAATCCTGTATTGTATGTGCATATATATGCACGGGATGAAAAATTTTGAATATGTAAGGAATCCAAAACAGTTAAATTTTTTTTTATTAAATATCAAAAATATTATTGCCATATTTTTTTTAATATTTAAATTTAAATGATTTTAAAAATTTCATTTTTTCTTTTCGGATTTCAAGGATATCAAAATAAATTGTCATTTGCAAAAAAATAAAATACATGGTAAGTAAATAAAAGTTATTGTCATAATAATAATAAAGGACGAAATTGAGAATATTATTGTACACCCTTCCATATTCGTTCATTTAATTTTTTAATACATAAAGAATGTAATATAAAAGCAATGAAATGGATTTAAAGGACGAATTTTAAAACTGTTATACGGGAATAGTTATGGAAAATTTGTAATTATTATATATTTTTTAGATATTTAATAAAAATAATAATAATAAATTTTTAAATGGTATTCTCTAAATTTTGAATTCTGAATATTAATTTCGAACTATATGACTGCAATTTTTTCGGTATTTGGAAAATATTAGTCAATACAATTAAATATTTCTAGTTTCTAGAAATATTTCGTCTCTAGAACGAGAAGTAAAAATCTGTAAAAGAAATAAATTATATTCCAAATTAAATTTCGACAAAGACCACATTTTTTAATGCTCTTCATTTTAGTATAAGCAAGGAGTAAAAAAATTTTAAAAATATTGCAATTAGCAAATCCAATAATCATAATAAAAAGAGATCCTATTAAATACAGTACTTAAAAAAAAATTAATTCAAAATATTCAACTTATTTTCCACTACGTTCTAAGCAATTTATCAGAATCATAAAATGAGGTTGCTTTAGTGGGTTAGAGTTAAAATTGTAAAAACTGTAGAAGTATATAAATTGTAACAAACAAATGATTTGCTCTCACGTGTGATACCAATCTCTATTTTTCCTGATTTCAATATTTTAACTGCGACTAAGAGGCCAGCATTAAAATTAAAATTTAAAGATTCCATTACTATATATTATATTGTGATTACCCAAACCTGTGATAGAGCTGCATTAAAGACAGTTTATCCACATAAAATCGTGTTCATATATAAATTTCCCCAAAAAATTTTCTTTACACTTAGATACATACATATGTATATAAATGAAAAATCATATATTTTACTCAACGATTTTTGCCCCAATTACTTCTAAATAAAGTTGATGTTCTTTCTAAAATAGTAAATGATTCATTCGCTCATTAGATGCAAAAAGCAAAAAAAAAAAAACAAGAAAAATTGTTGAAAAAAAAATATTATTTTTGGGCGTGAAAAAAAATATATATATACAAAAGTGTCAAATATTATTCACCTCCTTTACTTGTCATTTTTTGTTTTTTCACATTATTATTTTTTTTTTGCAATAAAAAAAAAAAAACCTATATATACACAAAATCCTTGTTAACTTAAAGAAACCAAACACAAGAGTTAACACAAAACAAAAAAAAAAAAAACAAATAAGAACAACAAGCCAAAATAATAATAGGAAAAAAATAAAAGGAAAAAAAAAAATGATTTTTTTTTTTTTTTTATTCTCCACTGACAGCGCTTATCCATCAGAATATTATTGTGTTCAATTCGCATTCGAAAAGATAAGGAAAATGATAAATATATGTGATCCTTGATCCATGATGGGTATAAGCTTTATACGCACATGTAAATATACTAATATATATATATATATACAAATATATATATAATATTAATAAGTATTTAGGGTATAGGGTGCCTATAATTTTGAATAATAATTATTGGATGTGTTAATATAAAAATTTTTTAGAAGAAATTTAATAAATTTTTCATTTTCAAAAGAATTTCAAAAGAATTTTTTTTTTTTGTTATACGACTGTAGAACAGTTTAATGGTGTTGGCACAAAGGCACTAGTTAAGGCAGCAAAATAACATACAGTTGTTCTACTAGCGGTATATGTTTTGGAATATGTCAATTACTCGCTTAATAAACTAAAGTAATGAACTAACTACTCTATTGTACCAACTAAACTGTAATACCTCTGTATATAGTTTTGTTAATAGAATATCGACCTATAGAAAGGTGTGTAGCTTTCTGCTCCGATTTCAATTTGAAAGAGAATATTTCTTTTTATTATTTTGTTCGATATCTTCAACATATTTCCTTCAATTTCTATACACATTTTTTACTTCATTACCGACATTTACCAAATTGAAGCAGAATGATAATTAATAATGTGGCAAGTATTGCAAGTAAAGGCTGCAAAATTCTCATATACGTGTTATTATCATAAAATATGAATTGGTAGTACCGCTTGACTGACTCTGAAATAAAAACAGGCAGTTGAAGTTAATTATAAATATTAAATGTTGCTTATGAATTCTTAGATACAGACTTAAGATACTCAAGTCTATATTTAAGACATCCTGTTCCAAAAAGAAAAAATAACAATATATGTGGATATAAATATATTATATGTATACTATGTGATTCGCATGTAATAAGTATACAAAAAAAAAAAAAACAAGAGAATGAATTGAAAAGAAAAACAAACAGGATAACTGATGAGCATTGAAGCCTTATGGCAACACAAAAGCGAATTTTTCCTCTTGTTTTTTTTTTCTCTCATCTTTTTTCCTTTTTTTTTTTTTTTGAATACACTTTGATGGTTTTCCCTGTTCTTTTCTTATTTTTTATCTCTTTTTTTTTTTTTTGGATTCTGTATGTTGGGTTAATGTTAATGGTTTTTCATTTTTAACACCACATCATTTTTGCAAAAATGAATAAGAAGAAAAAAAGAATTGAAAACAAAAAAAAAATTGAAAAATTCCAATTTTATTTCTAGGGCTTTTTTTTTTTATTGTTATACAAAAAAAAAAGGATCTGTTATTATTATACATAAATATATAAAAATATATTTTACTTTTGTATTACGTCCTTTGAGTCCTAAATAAAGGACGAAATATACATGTTTTATATATATACGTTATTATTGTTGTTGTTTTTATATAGAATATGAAAAAAAAAACAAATGTTCTTTCTTCTACACATACATTATTCTTCAAAGAATGGTAACATAGCATGTGGGAGCTGGTGCGGTATTGTGGGAGCAAAAAAAAAAAAAAACTGATAGCACATGAATAATTTCACATCTCTTCATTGTTCAGGGAAAAAAAAAATATATGAAAATGATTTGTAATTTTTTTTCTCATTTTTGTTTTTCTTCTTCTTTTTCCTTGTGTTTAATGATTTAGTTTATACAATGAAGTGGTGCCAGGCAAAAACAGAAAAAAAAAAAACTGAAACTGAAATAAAAACAAAAAAATTTTTGCAAGGATACACAAAGTACATTCGTGTTTGCTTTTTTCTTTTCATTTTTTTTTCTTTTAATATTAAATGGTTGCTTATAGCAATCCATTTTATTTGTTACTTGCAAAATTCTCTTGAAAATTCATGTACATTATAATAATAAACAAAAGTAATTTTTAATAAAATTCAATAGATTTTCTAAAATATATATGAAATCATTATTAAAGTTAAATATAGAAAAAAAAATTGGAGGGAGTTAAGAGCTCTAGGGTGAAGGAATTGGGAGAGAAACGAAAAATTATTAATTCTAATAAAATTAATGAGAGTTATTAATTTTTTATTTTTAAATTTAAGATTAAATATAGAAAATTTATGAACAAAAATTCTTAAACTATGCAAAAGTTATTGAGTAAATTTTTATATCATAATATTCATATTATATCTTCTTTATTCTCTATATTCAAGCTAGGTTTATTAAGACACTTATTACCATTAATTACATTGAACGCTCTTAATTAAAAATCTCATTATTTTACTCATCAAGTGAAAGAATATCATGATATTAAGTTAAAATATTCTTCTCTTTAATAAATATAAATTTGGAGCTTGTTTCTCAGAAATATGACTATGAATGAATGAAAAATTCGGTAATTTTTTTAAGGAGGTAACAACTAGAATTTAATAGAAGCTAACAGTGAGAATTCTAATTCAAATTCAATTTAATTTCCAAAAGAGTCGACCATAGTCTACAACGGTTCTACAAAGAATTTATGTAGATAATAATTTAATAAAATTATTTAATCATATTATTAACAATTTATTAATTAAACAATTAAAATTAAAAAAAATAATTAATCACAAACATATTGTTGATTATTGAATTATATTGTATAATGATTCCATTTAATTGTCAACTAAAATTTTGTATATTCTATGGCGATTCGGATTGTTACAGTAATTTCAATTAAAACGATATAGAACAGTTTATTTAGAATAGTTCTCAACCGCAGACTGAGCCCATTTAATAGCAATTTTAAATAAAATTAATTGTATAAATATTAATAGTAATTTGACCAAAAAAATTTTCCTACGTAAAACGAAAATTAATTAAATTTTAAAAAACTATTCGTCTTATTCTCAAAAAAAAGAAAATCCAACTAAATTTTAAAAATTGTCTAATATTTTATTTCTAATGAATATTACCACTTATTTTCATTCTGAAATATAAAATTTGAATTAAAATAATTTATCTTATAGAATGTGGGGTGCGATTGACAAAAATTTCAAAAACGAAAACTAAAATTTTCCTTAAATTTTTTCTATTTTCAATCTTTTTCCTATAAAGTACATATATAGATAAAATATTGTTTTTCAAATCCTTCCATTCCACCTACACATTTATAGTTACAATAATAGCAAAAAAACTACAATATCGTATATATAAAATCAACATTCAGTAATAAATTTTTTAAAAAAATCAAAAGATCACTGAGATCCAGAAAAAAAAAAATCCACTGCTTATCGTAAGAAAAACAAAAAGGAATTGAAAGTCCTTATTACTAAAATGAAATAGAAGAAAAATATTTTCTTCTACTATACCAAAATGTAATCTTTCTTATGTCAAATCACTTTATTGACGATATTTTTTATTCTAGGAGTAAAATCAAATTTAAATATAACCAGTAATTTTTGTAAAAAAAAAGAACATTGACATAAAATTAACTTATGGGAATTTTTGGGCAAATATTCCATACAGAAAGTTATAAAATACATTGTGAATTAATTCGAGTTTTGAATTTGGAATTAGATTGTCGTGTCTTACAATTTGAGCTATTAATTCTGGAAAAATTTTTTCAATGCATCTCAATTAATTCTCAAGATATTCGGAAAAGTTTAAATGGATAAGTTTTTTTCTTCACAAATTAATTACATGTATATACTTCAAATTAAATTTACTTATTCGATATTGGCGGTTTTTTTGAAAAAAAAAAAACTTTTGTACTCCGAATTTTAATTACTCCGAAATTTAATTCCGAAATTAGGAAAATTCTCCGAATTTAATTCCGAAAATATAAAAAAAGGTACAATTTCTTTGTTTTTGAATTAGTTAATATGCTCTCGCTTAAAACCAATATACCAATAAATCCTGTTCGAAGAATCAAATATTGTTTATGCTTAAAAAAGTAAAATATACCAATAAGGATCACCGTCAATAAATGATTTTTATCAAATTTCATCCTCTAACAAAAAAAGAAAAATAATAATGACTATGATAAATTTTCAATAGAATAGTATAAAGTTAAAAATATTTTTCATCTATTTATCCCTTCTGTGATTTAGAAATATTTTTTTCAAAAATAAAAACAAAATCTCATATATTGTTATAAATGAAAAATTTCAAGAGAAAAATCTATAAGAATTGATTACAACCATCTTGAAATAAGATTTACAACATATATAACAGTTAAGATGAACATTCCCGTTTCATGTCATTTGTTTTTTTTTTCCAACATTAAAAATTCTTATTAAAAAATTCGAACTTTTACAACTTTGTTATATGAAAATGATGTGCGTTTTTAATAAACTTAGAATGATTAAAAACATATTTATGTTAGGTTTGGTTTTCTATATAGCATTTACATGTTACTACCATGCTATATAAATTGGACGACTATGATAACTATGATAATACGAATAGTATGCAATTTCCTTTGACCAAATCTCGTATACATATACATACATTCTTTCATTTAATATCTATGATGACAATTTTTTTAATTTTCCTCAGAGTAAATTACAAAAACAAAAAAAAAGGAAACAAAGATTTCTGTTATAAATGTGTTATAAAGATTATAATTACAAATCGTAGATTTTTGAAATTAAAATTCCAAATTAAAAAAAAAAAAAATTCAAAGAGAAATCATATTAAATTTTTGAAATGCAAATAGCAAATAAAAATTCTATAGGATCTATGCATATATTCAAAGTGTTATACAGTATATGAAGGCAAACATTACATTTTTTTTTTTGTTTTTAATTAAAAAAACCATTTTTAAGGTGTATCCGATACAGTGAGTTCGTGCATTATTTTATTTTACCCTTACAAGATTTTAATAAAATTCCATTGGTTTCTACAATAGAGAGTTGCATATAAATTTTTTAATTTTAAATGATTTTTTACAAAAACACTTGTAAATCATAATAAGATGCTCATATTCTATTTTGCGATTAAAAAATTTTAAAAAATTAGTCTTGGAATTATTTAACTAAATTATTTTTAAACAATCCATGGGGTCATACACTATCATATAGATGAACAAATAGTGTATACTTGGGAACTCCTCTAAATGAACTCTTCTATATCATTAGAATTGAAATGAAATTCCTCTAAATGTACTAACAGATTTACACCGAACATATATTTTTTAATTATATAAAATAAATTTTAATGTACTAATATAAAAAAAGTTAGGTACCTATGGTCAAACATATTTTAATGACTTGAGCACGCGTTTTATATCCATATAATAATGATGAGTGACCTATAACCTATACATATTAAATTCATTTTGTTCATTCTTGATTACCCTTTTTCATATATACATATGTATTATTAAGTGCAGGACAGAAAGAACAGAACCGGATTGAAGTCCTTTCCAATACAAAAAAAAATTTAATAAATACCAGTTTATTGCTATTACAAAAAAATTATGTAAAATTAATTTTGGTTGCATTATTTGCAATAATTATTTTTTATTAAATCTCTTAAATAATTTAGAGTATTGAAAAATATTTATTTGTTGAATAAAGTTTTTACTTGTAACCACAGAAATCATTATATTTTACTATTGAATAAGTTTTTATTTCCTGATTTAAAAATATTCTTTATATTTGAAATTTTCGAATACGAATTTCGAATCATAAACAAATTATATGCCATAATAATATTTTTCTACAGCCAGAGCTTCAATATTTATTTTACATTAAAGTCTTCCCAGTTCCCATTTTGTCAAGTCGTTTGTTTTACTTCTTTACAATCAACCGTAATTCTATAACATCAACTTACAAGTACATTGAATTTAAACTTTTTAAAATAGGCTATCTAATAGCAAATTTTGACTGAAAAATTATCTGCCCCTATACTATAGACCTCAGTACACGATCAAACTAAGTCTTCTTTTTATTCCACGTAAACTAATTCTCTATTAATAAGTTAGCCATAGTTATAACCTGAAGGTTATATTATGGAAAGATATTCGATCTGTAAATAGGTTGATTACAAAACTGGGAAGCCTCTGCAATTCAACTTTTTTCTCTGATTTCATAAACCAAACCTTAAAAATGAATAAAAAATTTATAGTTAGTAAAAACTATATCTTCTTACCTAGCAATTACATATCAAAATTCGCTTATAATTTATTTACTATAATACAAAATGTTGTCCATTTACTATATTTGCCTAGCACTTACGAGTATACTCAGATTTACAATTGAATTAAACACATACATACATACATATATGTGTACCTTTCACTTATATAATATGTCGCTCAATAAATTGTAATCCTTTAACATAAAAACTTATGTACAAAAATTATATCATATTGCAAATTATCTTCCAAAATTTGTTTCAATATTTCGACCACATTTGTGATTATTATTTCTAGTTCGTTTTTTGTTTTTTTTTTTGGTCCTTATTCTTAATTCTAACATATGAATATTGTGTGTACAAGGGTCATTTAAAGAGTCACAACTCATTGAATTAATATGAAAATAGTTGAAAAGGGAAACTTTAAATTTTTTAAAAGAGGTATAAATTTTGACCATTTCATTAATATCAAAATAAAATTTGGTTATCCTTATAAAAAAAAAATACTGCAAAAAGCAAAATTAATATTCTTTTATTATATTTGAATTAAAATCTAAAAAATAAAAAAATAAAAAAAGGAAAAGATTTAAGGGTTAAGCATAAAATTATATTGGTGAATATTTTAGCGCAGGTAGAAAATTTCACGCCCTTATTTAAATCACATAGATATTAAAAAGAGAACTCGGAATATATTGCAGTTGTCCTTACATATTTTACTCATTTCCTACTAAATGTATAAAAGAACTACAAGTTTATAAGGATTTTTTTAATTTATTATTAAAAAAAATTAAAATGAATACAGATTTTTTTTTTTTGAGTAATAAAAAATGGACACAAATGACCAACAAATAAATGAAATGGGTGTGACCTTTAAAAAGGTCTGAGGTAACTATTTTAAATTTTCCTTGTCTTTTTTGATGTGAAGAAACCGAAATTTTATTTTGGGGTGAAATTTTTTTTGTTTAATTATAAAGACGCTGTTTTTCAGGAAAAATATTTGATTTAAGGATGACGACATGATGATGAATTTTTAAAAATATATAAATAGGAAAAGTGTGCTACCAAAAAATAGATTTGAACTATTTATTCAACTTTTAATTTAAAATATAGTGAGCTTATATGGATTAAGATGAAAAGGTTGTTAAGGCGGAACTTCAAATAAATGGTTGTCAAAGGAGCTTTTTGGAAAAAAAAAATTAATTTTTGGAATAGCTCGAGGAATACTGCAAAAAAAAAAAAAACACCTGGGAAAATTGGTTTTAGAATCCGATTAGTCTTGAAGACTACATAGGGAAGCACAAAGAATTAAAGTGCATCTTCTTTGTATTTCACAGTAAATTTAAGAAAATTATTCCAGAATATTACGACGATAGCTTTGAATAACTTTTAGAAATAAGAATTCATATAATTTTGTGATTGTTGACGAAATTGTTCTAGGCAATTTTACAATCTATAGTTGTTTTAATTTTTGAATAAGCGCATTTTCAAAAAGAACTTTACTCTAAATTTAAAATTCCTTGTGTTCATGTGATGTTTTGAATAAAATTCGTTGAAATGTGGAACATTGAATTCGTTGCAATTTTACAAAATACGCGCGGAATAATGTTGCAAAGTTCTAAATGGAATAAATCACATCCAAGTATGACACACTCTTCTATTATATTCTATTTTCCGAACTAATTGCACATATAACTACATACATATTTGTAAATGTACTTTAAACAGTCTGTTTAATAATCATTTTACAATAACTATAGCTCTATACTTGATTGTAACTTGAATTTTAACACTATTTATTAACTTTTCTATGTATTCTTGTTTCAAGCTGTGTGTATCTCACACAAACGTTCAGTTCAATAAAATTACATAAGCTTTCCGGGATACAATAATTCCGGGAGTAATAGTATTTTCTTTAAAGTAAAATTCAATTTTTCTTAAGATTAATAATACACACAATAAAATGATCTTCACATCTGTAAGCAAACATTCATAAAATTTATATGTATGTATATATATATATCAATCACTCATTTATAATATTCAAAGTAGAAAAATCAAATTATGAACAGCCGCTGAAATAATCACATATGCACATATAGATTTTTATACAAATTATTATTTTGAAATATAATGATTTTTTAACTTTCTATACATTAAAATAAAATTCTTATATTTAACCCTTAACAAAAAATAATAATATCCTTTTTACCTATACACACATATACCTATCCCAAAAAAAAAAAAATATCTTATTATTGTTATTATAATTTGAAATTGAATATTTTAATATTTAATTAGAGCATAGAAATTTCAAAAAAAAAAAAAAAAGTGTCCTTTTTTCAGAAACTATTATATAAAGAAACATCAAATATACAAGAATTGATTATATCAAAAAAAAATAAAAAAAAAAATATAAGAATAAAAAGTGAAAGGATAATGCAAGCAAACAGGCATTTGCATCAAAAAACAAAATTTTTTTTTTTCTTTAATATTGTTTGCGAAAAAAAAGGACGATATTCCAGGTAGTTTGATGAAATAATATTAAAAGGATACAATATGATTATATAAATTATTTTTTTTTTTTACTTCTTTTTATTGTTATGCAAATTTTTTTCCAAAATTCAAACGATTTTTTTGTCGAAACCATGTGGTATTTTTAATTGTATATGAGATATGAGAGTGAATTTAAAACGGAATTTGATTAAAATCAAAATTTTCAAATTTAATTCTACAAGATTTTTTAACTCTTGAAAGTTATTAGTATTCCAGACATTTTGTCACATAAAAATTTTATTATTTTAACAAATTTTTTCTCGGATTTTAGCCAGGACACTTAAAATTTACATTTTAAACATTTCATTTTCCCCATATTCTCAAAAATTTTCAAAATCCTACATAGTACGTACATGGAATATGGTGAAAAAAATTACATACATATGTAAATGTACTATACAATTTAATTCTATACCCCTGAATGCGGAACATGTCCTACAATAAACGCTCAATACCCAACCTCTTGTTAAACTCGAGCACCTTGTGATGCCTAGAACGCCACCTTTTGACCAAAGTTCCTTAGTATTCCCTTCTATGAGTAAGAGCATGACTCTTTCCGCTAGAAGGGGTATTGAAATCTCCCTATCCTCTCTACAAAATCTGCTAATGTCTCCAGATCCAGCCTATTGAGATATCCCTAAGTCTGCAGTCATGCGACAAGCTCTTGTAAAAAATTTTCACCTAATTCCAAACCTATAATACAAAATGAGTATCACTGTTCCTTTATATAGGCTGGTTGTGTGGGTTTCGAATGTTATACACCTAGAATGTTGTACTTGTACAGTTTTATATTGCCTTAAATCGTATGAAATTTTTTCAAATTCTTAATTCAAAATTGTTCTATGCTTATTATTTAAAAATGATTTTGAAATTATTCTATGACAAATTCAATTCCATACCTTATTTATTTATCAATATTGATTTTAATATACTAGACTCCAAAATGAACGGAAAATATATGAAGTTTTGTATTAAAAATATTCTAAAAATTCATTCTAAATTTTAAAGTTCTTACAATTATAAAATAACATTAATAATTAAATTATACACTAAATACACTAAGACTGCCCTAAAATAAATTTGGAAAAAAATTCGCGTAGGTCCTTTAATTTACAAAAAAAAAAATATAATTAAATTTTTTTTTCTATAATAAATTTTTCTCACATCTGAGATCGAAAATTTTTGATAGGCTCAATTTTCTTATAATTTTGACAAAAGCTTATAAAATCTTTCTCCCCATTATAAATATAAATTAATGAATATTGTATATAAAGAACATCTTGTCCATAGAAATTGACAAGGTATGGTGAATTTTTTGCAAAGGATTATTTTTTTTGTTCTTCTTTAATTTTAAATTATATATAGAAACTTTCTCTGCCAAATTCGTAATACATTTTGTGAGATAAAAATTTCTTCTATAGCTCACATTGCAAAAAGAAATTCTGACTTGTTTTTTTTTTTTTCAATTTATCTTTTTTAATTATTAAACTTAAAATGGTGGACTATTTTGTACACAAAAAAAAAAAATTAAGATTTTGTATAAAAGTTTTAAAATAATAAGGAAAATTTTGAATTTTTTTTTGTTTCTTATTATGTGAAAATTATAAAACAAATTTTAAATTAAAACATGACTCGATTTTCTTTTCATTCAAAATTTTATGTTTTTTATCTCATAAATTTGCAGATATAATATTCTATATCAAAAAAAAAAAAAAAACAACAACAACTATAAGTGAAAATCAGAAAATCATTTTGTTATTTTAAAATGGTTACTATCAACTTTTTAAAGGTAATTAATTTTCTATTTAAATCGATTTTACATAATCGCTGACTCATTTTAGCGCTTCTTTCAAAACTTTTCTATAGTTTGTAATTCTAAAAAAAATTAAAAATATTTTATATATTAATTACAACAACAAAAAATTTCTTAGAAAATTTTCTTAGAAAACCAAATTACACCCTTTAAAATATGTAAAAACTTGAAAAAATTTGAAAGAAATAAAGGATAATTAAGGATCAAAAATGCTTCAAAAAGCATTTTGATCTACGGATCCATTCTCTCTGACATTATAAATAAAAAATAAATAAATAAATTTTTTGGTTGATAAAGAAACTTATAATGATGTAGCAAAATAAATTATTTTCAAAAAAAAAAAAAAGTTTAAAAAGTTTTTCAAATTTTTAGAAATTTCCTCATTTTTTTTACCACAAACTCTTTTTGTATCCATGATAAGACTAAAAATTAATTTCAAACAAATTTAATATTACACCTTTATACTTTTACTTAACATTTTTTTTCGTAATATTTTGCCTGTTCAGTATAATGAGTTTTAAGTTTTGTAAAGTTTTTAAAATATATAAAATTATAATGGTTTACAAGGACAAAAATATTAATAACAATTTAGAAAATATTTAATATTATTTAATTAGAAAATTTGTTGTAATACTATTTCCAAAAAAAAAATTTGTATACATATTTTGTTACAGTAAAATTTTATGTTCAAAGTTTGGGATGTCTACAATAAAAAACGGCACACCATGTAATTTATGATGAAATAAACAAATCGGCTTTATTGAAATATTAGTCTAATATTTCAAAATATTCTTAAAATTTAAGATAATTTACGACTCTGGAAATCTCGTATAATTTCAGAATTCTCAAATGTGATTCAATACCATCAATATTATATCGGCTCAATTTTGTGCTGCCATTGCGTTATATAGAAGTATGTATATAAAGTTGCTAAAGAATAACTTTTCAAATGTAGATCTCAAAATACATTAAAAGTGGGAAATAAATTTTATCCGGTACAATGTGTGAATAAATGTTCCTTATAAAATGCTTAAGATGTAAAAATATGTTAAAAAATCAAAATTCTATATACCAACATTTTTACATTATACTATATTAAAATATAATTAAATATTAAAGTAGAAATACACATTTACACACTAATTTTTAAAGTAAAATTTAATTCCTTTTAATCCTGTAACGCATGCACTTATAACTTACACTACTGTATCAAAAAAGAAACCAATAACACAATTCCATGCCTATTAATTACCCGCCCCTTTATTTAATTTGTCACAAATACAATGAAACCTTACACATACAAAAGCATCAATAAATTTAAGGATCATATCGTAAAAATTTACGATACGTTTATGATTCAGGAATTGTTATAAAAGAAATTTGTTTTGATCATTTGATCTTATTTTATTTAAGTGATCATAATATGCTTGAGAGATTTTCTAACGCGCTAAATTTGTTAAATTCAGGATAGCGCGTCAAGAAATTTTCATTTAGAGAAAAGTGTTTGTTTGTTTTTTGTTTATTTTAATATTTAAATATTTATAATTATTATTTTGGTTTTATTAAGTTTAAGTTAATAGTATTTTGTAAAGTGATTAAATCAATAAAATTATAATGAATAAATATTAAGCTAGTGATTTTAATCTTTAATGGAATGAAAATGAGAAAATGAAAGATAAAATTAAACGTAAAGAAGTGTGAATATAATAAATATGTTGAAAATGTTTTGGAAATTTGAAAAACACAATATTCAAAGTAACAAAAATATTCAATTTCCTAAAAAATATTTAGACACCAGCAAATTTACAAAAGAAAATCGGGATGCTAAGAATATAAAAATTACGCTATTTGAAAAATTCAACAATAACTCTATTGATTATAGTATATAGCTTAATTCTTCAACAATATCTAAACCATAATTTACCCACATTTATAGATCTTTATATACCAGTGATAATTTAATAAAGCACTTAACTCAATTCGCATGAAAATTTCCCACATTGCTCGAAACAATTCTCATCTCATTCTATTTAATTGAGATTTGATCAATTATTTTTTTTTAATTTTTACGACTAAGTAACTACAATACAAGGAAAAGTTAGAAAGTTACAAAATTTGGACAATTCTATGTGAAATTTAAATATAAATCTATTAAAACATAGCATTTCTAACATAAAAAACTTTCGGAAAGCCTCTAATTTACAAAACATTTCAATGATGTCGCAAAATATTAAAACAATATTAAACAAATTTAATATTATAGTGTATTTTCTCATTTATTGTAAATACACAGCCATTTTCTTAATTTCTTATGGATTTCATATTTGTTGTAGCTCATAGCTATTGTTTCTCAAGGCTACAATAAGTGGCTCTGAGAATTCTCCTACCCTACTCGGTTCCTTTAAATATCTACAGCTATTGTTTCTCAAATTCTTCTTTGTTAACTGGTCTTTATGCAATGTGCTTTTAGGGTATCATTTTCAATCGACCAATTTCTTTTGAAACTCGTCTAAATGAGTGTTTTTCCGATTTGAATTCACCTTTCTTCATTATTTTACCTAAAAAACGGTTCCTTTTTTAGTCTTGGTTTATAATATATCTCAATGCCCGTCAATATAATTATAAAATTAAATTAAAATTATTTTCTTAAATATTATTATAAGTTTAATTCACAATCTGAAATAATTTCAAAATCCCATGCAACATTTTGTATCTATATGCAGCTATCAATTTCTAATTCTACACTAGAAACTAAATAGCAAGAAGAAATTTTTTCCTTTAATTATATAGACACTTAATTTTTAACACCATTTTTAATACAAGTATCATTGTAATTAATAATCCTTGACTTTAATGATGACAAATAATAATGCGATGATGACCATTTCAAATTCAACAATAACAACAACAAAACAAATAAAATAATAAGCAAAATTATATGCGAAAGAGTGAAAGGAAAAAAGTTCGCTATAAGAGCACGTTATGGTGCTCTTTTGGAAAATTAAAATGCAACAATTTTTTAACTTTATTTTCTCTTTTGGCTTTTAAAACAATTTTTAAAAATTCCATTAGATTTCTATAAAAAAAATTTTTTTAAAAAAATGGGAAAAATGAGAAGAAAAATAATAAAAAAATGAAAACATTTTCCGTCGTCCTTTTATTTACATCCTTATTAGGTTTATAATAATAATAATAATATAAAAGAAAAAAACAGTAAAACAAAAAAAGAAATGAAAAACAAAATAATTTTTCCTATTTCACTTCTTGAATTTTTCGTTCCCCAAAAAGAACAACCGAGAAAAGAAAAATCAAAGAAAAAAAAAATTTTTTTTTTCATAATTAAATTTCTGCTGTTATTTTTATTTTATTCGAGAGAAAATATTAAAAAAAAAAACATAAATTCAAAAAAATCAAGTCTCATTTTTCCTTCTTATATTTTTTCTTTATATTTTTGTTATTTTGCATCCTTTTGCATTCTTTCACAATACACAATTCATATGAGAACAGACGAAGAATGAAAATTTTAAGGAAAAGCACAACAGCGCTATTTGCAGCTTTATAAATATTTCTTAAACTTAATGACATCCATTATAGCATTTCTTAGCAAATTTGAAGTTGAAATTAAAGAGTTTATTAGAAAAAAATTTGTGATATATATACATATATATATATAACAAGTAGTTTTCACTTTCATTTCACTTTCAAAACAACAATATAAAATTTTCAACACCATAATGGTAAAAAAAAAAATTAAATTTATGAGAAAAGAAAAATGCAAAACTTGAGGAAGGTTGCAAATGCAAAACAACTTACACATTTTTATATACCTACACTTATAATGGAAAAAAAAAAAACATAATATAAAAAATCAAAATTAAAATCAAAATGCAAAATAAAAATTTTTATAGAATTAAAAAAGGCGCGCGCGAAATACTATTAAGCACGCGGTGATATAAAAGAGAAGAAAAAAAAACGCGTTTGGTTTGGCTACGGTTTGATAATGAAAAAAATCATAATAACAAAAGAGAGAATGAGAAAAAAAACCCATAACAACAACATTTTTTTTACCCTCATTCTGATTCACGTCTCTCTTCCTAAATATTCACTTCTTCCTTAGTGTTCGCCCCACTACACCTCTCAGCACCCGCATTTCTCTTATCCCGTTTAAAATATCTTCATATTTTTGTCACAGCACAACATACCTCGCGGTAAAAATTGTTTTTCTCTTACTCTACTAGCATTCTTGCTTCTTATATTTTCTTAACACGTCCATAAATTTAATGCAAAAAAAAAACAGTAAAAAAAAATTATGTACTTATAAAAAAAAAAGTCTTTAAAATAAAAAAGTAAAAAAAAAGAAACGTTATTTGAGAGAACAGGAAGAAAACAGAAGAAAAAAAAAATTTTATATCTTGCCATCTTCTTCACACCAACACCATTTTAAAAGCGATTTTTTTTTTCTTCCTTCATTCAAATTCTACGATTATGAATGAAAAAAAAAAAAATAACAACAACAAAAAGGCAGTAGAAAAAAAAGGAATTTTTTTTTTTTCAAAAAAGAAAAAAAAAACCTAAAATTTTTTTTTCTTTAATTCCTTAACTGTATATTTTACACACAAACATATTAATATTTATATATAGAGAGAAAAATTTTGTAACACCAACCAACCCCGTCTGAGTAGTTAATTAAGTGGGTAATTGTTTAACGAGTGATAAATTGTAAATTAATCAGGTTAATTTTAAATGAAAAAATAAAGAAGAAGAAGAAGAAGAAACTGAAATTATACGAGAGAAAAAAAAAATTAACAATACAAAATATAGGATGAAAAGGAAAAAAAACAACAACAACAATCAGAATTGAATACAGAGAGAACAAATTAAATAAAAAAAAATAATAATAATAATAACAATATTGAACAATGCTAAAATAATTATAAAATTACTTTAAATAAAAAAAAATCAGTGATCTTCAAAATACATGCGACCTATACACTTAATATGCTCTTCCAAATATTAATCTTGGATTTTAATAAGTTTCTATCGAATTAAACAGCAAATACAACTTTGGTCTTTGAGCATTAGACCCTTTAATTCTTCAAAAATCTAATTCAAAATTTTATATATGAAAATTGTTATTCTGCGAATTCGTAGATATTTTGCTGAAGAACTTTCTTCTTTTCGGATATGATTAACAAAATTTATTAAATTATATCTCATTTAAAATCATCCTCAAGAAATCATTCAAGAATAGAACGGAAATATTATGAGAATTTCATTAATAGAAAATTGATGATCATTTCAAAGAGTTAAATATTGGTACTAATTTTACACATTTCAATTACAAGGTGATTTTACACATGTCAATTACAAGGTGATTTTACAATATTGGTACAATTTTTACACAATCCAATTACAAGGTAATTAAGGCAATATATTGAAAACATATCCAGAATAAGATAACATTTACTCGTCAGTAAGATGAAAAGAATTTACGTTCAATGTCTAAATATGGATATAAATCAAAATATCCGACGGCCAAACATCACTTTTAACTCTCCATAACGAGATCTCTGATTAAATTAACAAAAATTTTTACAATTATTACAATTTTTTACAGTTTTGTTCTATGGTACCTTTGATTTATTGGAAAATATTATGAATATTATTGTAGGCTTAATTTAATTTAAAAGCAATTAATATTTCTTATGAAATAGTACTAGAAAAATTATTCATTCAATATTTTGTTATTTTTATTAGAAATCAGAAATTTTACATAAAAGTAATTAACAATCGCTTAATTTGATCAACAAAATAATTTAAATAATAAAATATAATTTTCTCTTAAATATCTGCTAAATTTCAGATTCTACGAAATAAAAAATAAAGTAATGAAATTAGATTTAATATTTATATGGCTACTGTTTTAGGTTGTTTAAAAAAAAACAATTTCTCTTCCTCGAAATTTTCGAAAATTTTCTTTATTTTAGTAAAAGTTCCAAGGAATAATTTTTTATTACTTACCAAAAATTGTATGAACACATTGCGAATTTTACAGAAGAGTACTGGGGCTCATTAACCTGATAGGACCCGAGAAGATGATGTAGGTACGCCTAATATCCAAGTGGAGGCGCAATAGATCAATATGGACCGCAGTGTATTGTTACCTGAACATACAATAGTGATCTACCTGAATCTGCAATAAACTTTAGAATTGTTAAAGAAATTAAATTTAATTTTATTGTCAACCAAAATTTCACTTTTAAAACCCCAACATTTTTAAGTCTTTCTTGATATTTCCTTAAAATTAATTAAAATAGAGAAATGAGATAAAAAAAAACTTTATTTTTTTAATTTAAAAAAAATTTTGAACACTTCATTGAAAGAATGCAAAGAACGCAGACAACGAATCACGTAGAATTTAAAAAAAAAAAAATTTTTTTGGACAATAAAAAGTTTGAAAACTTCTGAACCAGTACAAACGACAAAAAAAAGCTTGAGTAGTAAAAAAAATTCTTAAAAAAAAGGACATACAAAAAGGACGAGAAAAAAAAAAAAAAACATTTTTTTTTTTAATGTGCTCTTACCGACGGCATTCTCTTTTTTCCCTCTTAAATTTTATTTTCCTTGTTTTTCGCGTTTGTTTTGACGGACAAAAAAAAAATTTTTTTTTCGCTGTACCTACTTTTGTAAATATTTATTTTTTTTTTTGTTTTAAATAATTTTTTTTTTTAAAACGTGACCTATGATAATAATGAACTGTTGCAGAAATAAAAAAAAAATTAAAGGTCAAGTGAATTAGAAAGAAAAAAAAATGAATTTTTTAAATCAAAAGAAATTTGTTCAGGAGCCCAAGAATAATTCCAACATTAATTGAAATACTAAACAAGTTGATAGAAAGTGAATTTGGCTCCAAAAATATGAAGAAATAAATATGAAGAAACCTACTTAAAATTAATATTTAGCTGGGCTTAGTAAATACAATTATCATTAATGGCATTTACTATGGAACAAGAAAACAAGAACAATATTCAATATTTTCATTTGAAAATATTGAAATTCAGAGGATTACAAGTTCCTTAAATACTAAGTGGTAGCCAATAAATTGCGTATATCTTATTATGCTATGGTTAAAACAATAACCTTGAGGGTTATTATTTAGAAAATTTAAAATCACTCTTGCAACCTTAGAAATTACACTCTTTCAAATATCATTCAATTGTTATAATATGCTGAATCGTTACGAATAAATTGCCCTTTCTTAACCACGATTACGTAATTTATTACGTGATTAGTTGATTAACTGAAAAAACGATTCAATTTTCTACAACATACATTTCATATTTTAATTTTACTATTCCAATTCAATCATAAGTCAGTCGAAATTCAAAAATTTAGAAAATTTTAAAATAATTAATGAAGAACCATATAATTAGAAATAATTCCAATTCTATCATAAATCTATTAAAAATTCATTCTAATTCTCTTAAGCAATTTAAAGAATTAATTTGAGATAAATTCGGATTCTATTACACGAATTTAGACTGGAAAAATTCATTACAAATTAATTTCATTAAAATTAATAAAAAATTAAAGCTCAACAATATAAACTCAACATTCAATTTGATTTTCGTCAAAAAAAAAAAAAAATTTTTTACAAAATTACGTTAAAAGCCTCGTGCTTTCTTTTTATTATTCTAGAATGAAAAATGTCCGATTTCATGCATAATTTTACAATATTCTTTTATCAAAGATTTGTAAACACTAGGGAAAAATTTTTTACATTTATTTTTTTTTTTTCTTTTAGATTTTGGAGAATCCATTAGTCCCCCGAATTCTACAAGGACCATATACAAAGGGAATTAACATTCTCAAAATCACAACAATGCTAAGAAAATTAAATTTTTTTTTCTCATATTTAAAATAAAAAATAATTTTAAAAAAATATCCAAAAAAAAATTATGGAGAAAAAAAGAGAGAAATTCTCTTTTAAGAATTTTTTTTTTAGACCAAAAAAAATAAGGGAAAAAATCTTGAAAATAAAAAAATTTCTCGTAATAAAAACAAAAAAAAAATAAAATTTACCAATACCATTAAAAAATGAATTTTTATTTTTCAAAATCCTTTTTATAAATTCTCAAACTATCGCATTAAACCAAATATTTTTTCTCTATAAAATTTTAGAAACAATTCTTTTTTAAAATCTTGTCATTAATGTATTAGTGTATATAAAATATAATTATTTATAAGTATTAGTAAATGGGTGGGATTTAAATTCGGAATTCTCAAATACAAATAAATTTTCTCTTCATTTTGAATATTCCTTTTTTTTCCTTTTGTAAATTTGATAAGGATTTTTTTTGTAAATGAGTTTAGGTAGAATTTTTGCAAAAAAATAAAATCACTCAATATATGATTTCACTCAATTTATTTATTCTCTTAATTTTTAAAATTATGTTAGAGAATTTCATTATTAACAGAAAAATATAAGATGATTTCGAATCTCTTAAAGGATAAAAACAAAGAAAAATATTCATAAAAAGGATAAACGTCTTGAAAACTTCAAATATATTTAATTATAATATTCAATTTGATTGAATATTATAAAACACAAAGAAAAAATATTGAATTCGCGTTCTCATATACTCAAAATGGAAATTATATGAAATTTCAAATAATTTCACCTAAGTTCTATTATTGTAAGAAATTCTAATTAAAATTAAGAGCGACTCTTGCCTGGAATTCAAAACCAAAAAATATTTTATGCTTAAGATGTTTATATATTTTAATTTTTTACATTTAATAATGTAATGAATGAGGATTTATAGCACAAACAAAATTAATTATTCATTTAAACTAAGGAAAATAAAATCTAAAATTTTCAACTAAATAAAATGCTAATATGTAACAGCACTCAATTTTATTAAACATTATTTGCAAGTTTATTATTTATTATATCGGAAAATTGTTTCACAATTTAATGAAATACGAATTTTAGCCAATGTCAATCAATCAATGAAATACGAATTTTAACCAACAATTAGTTCTTCTTTTATATGAATGAATTAATAATGAGTGATAAATATCTAAGATTTTATAATTAAACATCATGTTGTACACAGAACCAATTTTAAATTCAATTAGAGCAATAATTTTAACTCTTTTTTTTAGAAATTTTTTATTAAATCATGAAAAAGCTGGAAATTTATTACAAATTAATAACACAAAATGTATAGAGGAACCTTACAGCTTCAGTTTACCAATTTACGATAAAAAAAAATGTTAATAATAAAAATCTGAAAAAATTTAAAAATATTGCATACATTTAGGCGAAGAATAATGTAAAAATTTTTAAACATGTAATATAGAAAATTGTTAAATTCATTTTACAATAAATATTAATTAATTCAATTTAAATGACAATATTCTTAAGTAATATTATAAATTAAATAATTTTTTAATTAAGAAAATATTAAGTTTGATTAAAACTTTTATAAATTATTGATTTTATAAAATATTAATGACATTTGAATTGAAAAATTATATTGATTTTTTTAATACATAGTAGTTATTTTGATTGAGCAAACAATTTTAGTAAACAATACATAGTAGTTATTTTGATTTTGAGCAAACTTTGTAACAATTTAAAATACCAGAGAATAACAAATAATTAATTTATTATACATATGTATAACACCCTAAAAACTATTAAATAAATTTTAATTTAAATTATTATTAGCTATAACTAATAAAATAGAAATCATTATATTTTTAATCATTGAACTAGAAAGAATTGTTTTAAATTTTATAACACTTTGACCTTTAATAAAATATATCATATATATACATACATATTTACATAATTAAATTAATTATAACTAAAATATATATATATATATATATATATATATATATATATATATATATCACATATATACCAAATATATATCAAATTTATATAAATGTATATATTCGATATTCGGTATCTAATTTATTATAAAAAAGAAAAAAATAAATCTGTTATACATACCTATACATAAATAAAAATATTTAAAAAAAAATAACCTTTAATATTAAATGAACCCTTCACATATATTAATAAATTTAAATTAGAAGAACAAAAAGAAGAATAAAGTATTAAAAAGAAATTTTGTTTTGATCCTTTCTGTTTTTCATTTTTGTTTTTTTTTTTTTTGTTATTTTATTTTATTTCCCATAAATATCCACATAAACTAAATATTGTATAAGATAAAAAAATAAAAATCAAAAACACTTCTACTCTCTCTCTTCTTCAAAATACAATTGGATTCATGTATATGTATGCATAGATATATATAAATGATACGCATCATGTATGTATGTTCAGTTTTTATTCTCATACCTTTTGAAATTTTCTGTTATACATATGTAATATTAAAATATTCATTTTATTTTCAAAAATATTGAATAAATAAACATAAACATATATTAAAATATTCCTGATATATATAAATGGTCACACGCATATATACTATTTATTATATATATATATATATATATATATATATATATATATATATATATAATTAATAGTATATAATATGCTATTATATATATATTAATTATATATATATATATCTCTTATTAAATTTTTATATTATATGTGAATAATATTATAACATATGAGAGATTTTTCTCTTTTTTTAGCCACGGTTCAATATTTCGCTTTTTATTCTCTTCACATTTTTACATATTATAATATTTTGTTATAATTTTATTATCATATATGTGAGAATTGAATAATATACTAAGTATACAACTTGTATAAAATATTTATACATAACTCTGAATATATATCAATACTCATCCTATTAGAAACCACATCAATTTCTAGAAAATATAGTGTTCTAATGGTATATATTTCTAATGGTATATTATACCATTATATTGTTCCAATGGTATATATTTCTAATGGTATATTATACCACATTCATATTTGAGTTCACTGAGTATTTTATGTAAAATGCGAAGATGAAAATCGAAATCAAACTATAATTATTTATAGTTTGATTAATAATTAAGTAGAAATGTCGTAATCACAAAATACTCTTTAAATTTTCCAAAACATTAAAACAAAACGATTTGCTCTTTATATCGTAAAGTAACATATAGACGAGTTTTAGAACAACAAAATGTACTTTATCAAATTATTCACAAATTCGCTGTCTTTTTTCTTTAATTTTTTATATAATTTTGCTCATATACAGAAAAATAAATTTAACAAATTGGAAATTTTAACAATTTCATGATATTTATAATTAATTTTCTTTAGCATCTATTTCATCTTTATTACTACTGGGATATGCAATTCGGGAACATATTTGATGTCATGAGCATAATTCAAATAGAAAATTCCTTAATAGGAAAAGTCATTTCAATGATATTATTGAAGGGTAAATGTTGGACCAGAGTTTTAAGCTTAATTTTAATTTATTTTTAAACAGGTTACTGCAGCACCATACATATGAAATATTTCTTAGAGAATTCTAAAATGTTATATAGTATCTGATTTTTTTTTTTTTGCAATGAGTTAAATTTTGATTCTCACCTACACATTTACCCACACACATTCGTATATCATATACAAAGAGATAAGAACACATATTATGTATCCATATTTATTAATAAATAACCTCTTTTATAATATATAGAAAAAGGACGAATAACAAAACTAAAACAAAAACTCTCATATATGTAAAAATAAAGAAAAACTTTCTTTTTCTTTTTATTTTATTATTATACCGCGCGCACCTTTTTCTACTTGAATAGAACCATAAGAACAAGAAAATATATTATAAACATACTCCATATTTACACTCATATCAATATATTGTTATATATTATTATATAATGAATATACTAACATACTTGTACATATATCTATTTCTATTATTGTCCTTTTTTGCCTTTACTTCTTTGGTTAATAATATGGATACATCATTATAGATACAATATGGACATGTTATTATATAAGTATAATATGTATGTATAACAGTTATACATATTTTTATGTAGGATTTTAATTTATTTTACTCATATGAAGAATTACACATGTGTATACATACACACACATTTTATTTATGCGAGAATACATGGTGTATAGCAACATTTTTTGTGGACACATGCATGTATGTATATGTATGTACATGTGTATGTAATATATATCACATATTATATGTGGAAATTTTCATTTTTGTTTTTGTGTTTTTCTTATTTTGATAATTTTGCGAACGTACACGTAACATTCATATGATATTATATATGATGATGATGATGGTGATCCTTTTTAATGCGCATGTATGTGATTAGAAAATCAAATTTTCAAGGGGATACCCTTGTCTTTATTTTTCGTTTTTCCTTTTTTTTTTTTAGATTTTAGTTTAGTTTATACATATAGTTCATATATATATGTTTATACATATATGTATATACATATTTGAATTTGGTATAAATATATAGGTAATATGTGATGTTCATATGTGAAATAATTGTATAGTATAATATGATATATATACATATAAATAGGTATATACATATAATAATGCACATATGTATGCATTAAATAGAGAAAATAGAGAAAATCCTATTATATATAAATGTTATTACAGGTCATATACAATTACTATATAAATAATATAATATATTATGTATATATATTTGTACATATTGTTGTATATTAGTTACAAATATCATCCCTGTAACATGTAAAATTCGATTGTATTTCTAATAACAATATTAAAGGATACTGTAGATCATATATATGCATACATATTATATGAACTTGCCATATATATACTTTTTAATCGAATATATTCAATATATTCAATATATTCGATATATATATATATATATATATATATTGTATTATGCACATATATATATATGAAGATAAAATTAATATTAAAAATATCATTAAAATAAAAAACCAAAAACAATAAGAAAAAATATAAGAACATACGATATTTCTTAGAATACGATATTTCTAAGAAAATTTTTCATATCAGGACTGATAAGAAAAGAAATTATAAGAATAATGTATAAAGAATAAAAATAATACCAAGAAAAAAATGTATATTTCTATTGTTCTTATGTTATTCTTTCTCTTATTATTCTCTTATTATTGTTATATCATTTTTAATATATTTTGTTTATTATTATTATATTTATTGAATTTAAATCTAATATATGTGATATATACAAGTAGAAAAGGTATATATACATATATACATGTGAGTTAAGTATATGTTTAAAATATATAAGATATAAGAAAGATATATATCGGAAGAGAAGTATATATCGGAGAATATATTTTTATATTGACATGAAATATAAAATACCAAAAGAATAGAAAGAAAATCATAAAAATAACAACTAGATACAATATACAAAAACAGAACATAAAATTTTCAACTATATACCACACGTACATATTCATAACTGTATATATACCCACATATATCAATTTGTTTTAGAGTGAAAACCACATAAGTAATTTTAACTTGAAAATTTGTTGCAGTAATATTATAAAATACATATAAGAATGTATCCGGTAATCAAAAATGTATTAAGTCGAAAAATTTCATTTTCCAGATTTCATTGCCATTAAAAACTTTAATTATATTTCTATTTACTGCATAAATTCTGTTAATGTAAATTTAAAATTCAGCCATTTTAATAAGAAAATTAATTTGAATTTTAATTAAAACAATTTCTCGTATATTTGTTCTGAAATTAATTATATTTTTTGAGTTACAACAATGTTGTAGCAGGGGAATTGATAACTATGTACCGATACGCTTTATAGTGATATAAATTTAAAAATTTTTAGAAAATAGAATAATAGCTACTAGTATATGGCTACAAATAAGAAATTTAATTTCTTTTCTAAAACGGAATCATACATATTATACAAAATGCGTACATACATATATATAAACATACATATATATATGAGAATAGAAATTATTTTATTTTAAATTTCTTTAAATAAGAAAATATTCTAGGATAATATCAAAATATAAAAGAAAAACCAAGAAAAAGGTGGGAGTTTAAGAACAAAAATTCATATATATTTATATATTAAAAATATCGACATACGTGGTGATATATACCCATAATATGTGATATATGTGATACGATATAATGTGTGATATATTCAAACATACTATATGCATTATGTTGAATATAAATATAAACATTTTACAAAAATAATAAAGGACATTCGATAATAAAATGTATTTAATAAGAAGAAGAAAGGAAAAAATAAAAAAAAAAAATATCATATCAAAAAGGTCGATTTAGTTTTCTTTCATTTTCATATCCCGAAATTTATATGTATATGTACATATGTTATACGATTTATTACAATATATACAAATTTATAATATATTATAGAAAAAATATACATATGTAGATTTTTGGGTGATTGTAACATATTGTCATTTATTATATATGATCCCAAATTTTATTTACATTTATTAACAATTTATATTATGTAATATGTGTATGTGTATATTACAATAATTACTTGATATATATATATATATATATATAAATAAATTTGCAGTATTATAATGTGTGTATGTACATATTAAAATTACTACTTGATATATATATACATATATATGATATTGATATATATATTGATATATATATATATTTATAATTAATATATTATATATATATAATTTATGATATATATATATATATATCATAAAATAATTGAAACTAATACATTTGCATATATAAAACAATAAAACTAAGAATTATTACAATTTTATTTAACATACATATATATACAATAAATGTTACATATATACAATAAAATTTCGCATATAATATAAATTATTTGTATAACACTTGAATAAAATTAATAAATTAAAATACGAATAAGTTTTGAATTGATTTAAAAAATAATGAATAGAAAATTTTTAGAAATTAATATAGAGGAAAGATAATTTAAAAAAAAAATAAATGATGATAAAAAAGCAGATTTTATTGATTTTTGGACACCCCGCACAGTTAGTGATTATCCATATATCTAATTATAAAATATCCAAAATATAATATTAAATATTTCAAAGCCGAAATTTTCTTTTTAATAATTCTGTAGCTGAAAGCATTAAAGAAAAAAATTAAATTAATTATATTCAAAATTTTTTCTATATATACATATATATAAAATATTTGTTTTCTAATTGAATGCTTGATTAATAAATTTTTATTTTGTTTCATAACAGTTTTATTGGCGCCATATTTGAAAATAATTTAATATCCAAACATGTACCCAAATGTCGTATTTACAAGAGTTCCCACAAGAGAAAAATATAGCATATCCAACATAATATTTTACAAAAAATAATTAAAATATTATAAAAAAGCTTTGATGTTATGTTTCGCGCCTAAGTGTGAATTATAAAAAGTGTTATAGTGAAAAAAAAGCAATTGATATATCAATATATAACTAGTTCTCAAATCCCGAAATTCCGACCAACAAATTATAATTTGAACAAGCCCACATATATTTCATAGTTTAGTATATCAAAAATTTTGGATAGTATTTAGCTTATATATACATACTTATACATTCGTATATGTATAATAAAATGGATACTAACTATAATACAGGAGGATTGAACAAAAATATTAAAATTATATATATAAATTTTTGTTAACATAAATTTTTTTATATGGGAAATCAATGGAATATTAGTAAATGTGTATTCAAGATTTATTTCTCATTTTATACTACAATGCGTATATACATATAATATATATATGTATATATTTGTAATTAAAGAATACGCCTAAAAATTTATTTTTCTCTATTTCTATATATCCCTAACAATAATATATAAAACAAAGGATTCTAAATATTTCTAAATATTCCCAATATATATATCAATTCTTATTCTCTATATATCTTGTATGTATGTATATTTTATACTAAGCCGATACTATTCACTAATATGCCAAAAAACTGTTATATTCCTAAACTTAACTATATTTAATCTAATAAATTTTACATTTGAAATATATATATATATATATATAAATATAAATAAATATAAATATATATAAATATATATAAATATAATATAATAATATATATAAAATATATATATAAAATATATATATATATATATATATATATATATATATATATATATATATGGATATATGCATAAATTACACATACATAATATCAAAATTTTAAAATTTTTAATTTAAATATTTCTATTAACACAAAAAACCTCACTATGATATGTGTACAAAAGTATATCGACCATATAATTTATTATATTTATATATAATTCATATGTGTATTTAATTTCTGCTTTCATATATATTTAAATTTTCTTTACATATGTATATATACATATATATATATGTAACCCTAGAAAATTAGAAGGACTAAATAAATGTGTGTAAGTATTAATTTGTGTTTTTGTTTTTCTTTTCTTGTATATTCTTTTCATCTATTTTTAATTAAATAATTCATATATATACCTATGTTTATTTAAATATATCTACATATATATGTATATATATAAATTATATATCTATATATATGAGTTTATATCCCACATATTTACATATACACATACATATATTAAAATTTTAGTCAAAATAGCAAAAAAAATAGTTGTAAAATATAATGAAAATAACAAATATAGTGGAAAAATAGTTAAAAAAAAAAACAAAAACAAAAATAAACTAGAAAAAGGATCACATATATGAAATAAAATAAAATGTATGTTGCATATACGAGAAAAATTAGCAAAAAAAAATACACAAAATATGAAGAGAACATAAGGATAATGAGAGTAAAAAATATTTTTAAATACCTACATTTTATAGTTATAAGAAAAAAAAAACCAAAAAAAAAAAAAAACAAAAAATTATTTAAGATTTTTTGGCCAATCGAACGTTGAGAACTTAAAATGATATTTTTTGTCTTTCATCCTTTTTTTTGCCTTCTCTTTTTTAATTTGGGAATAGCGTTTCAAAAATTTTCCATATCTTTGTATACAATATGTGTAAGTAAAGAACGATAGTTTTTCCTTTTCTTTTTTCTTCTATATTTTCCCTATATAACATTTTCCAACAATATTCATGAACATGCATGAATTAATATTATGTTTTTCTTTATTTTTTTAACTATTTTCTACGTTTTAATGTTTTTTCTACACATATATTATATATTATGTTAAAATTGAAAATTTCAAGGATATGCGTATTTAATGGTTTTTCTTATTTCTCTTTATTTTTTCTTGTTTTGTTATACTTATACTTTATATATCATAAGAAAAATTAAAAATTTGTTCTGTTTTATAAAATTTTAATTATTACTTTTTTTTTGCTTTGGAGTTAAGTTGAATTTTATATCTAGCTATTTCTAGTGGGTAATAAAAGAGAAGGGGAGTGGGTAATATAGGATGTTACACATATAGCTCTATATTTATAGTTTTTATGTAATATATACACGTGATATATAATTATTAAATATATTATGAGGTTCACTAAATTTTAGATATTTTTTATTATTTTATTTTAAAGAAGCAATAGTATGAGTTGAAATTTTTGATGGGGGGGGGGGGGATGATTTGATGAGGATTTGATTTTAATGTATAATGTTTTTGATATTTGTTTTTTATTTTATATAGATATTTTTTTGTAAAATATAGAATATAGAGTATTTTATTATATATATAATTGAAATATGTGTAAATACAGACATGATTTTAAGGAATATCGAATATATATATATATATATATATATATATATATATATATATATATATATATATATATATATATATATATATATATATATATATATATGTATGTATTTAAAACTTATTAAGATAGATATTATATTATGTGAGTAAATTTATACTTATGTGGGTATAGAATGAAAATTATATAATAGTAATAAAAAAGAAAACTATATAAACGAAAATTTATTATAAAATATTTAAGTGTTTAGAATACAAAATATGTAATTTTTTTTTATGATTATTTTGTTTCTAAATTAAACATATATATAAATCTTTAAACATATATATATATATATACTATCCATTTGTTCTTTCTATTATTTATAATATATACAATTTTAGTTTTAATATTGTACCAATAAAAGAAAAGGATTACATTATTATTATTTTATTTTATTGAGTTTTTAGTTTTTTGTAAATTATATGTGTATGTACATATATATTTATTATATAACAATATAAAAATAATTATATTCGTATATATTTTATTAGATAATGTATATATAATGTACGTATTATGTGAAATTATTGTATTAGGAGAAGGTAATGATGTGGAAAAATAAGGAGAAAACAAGAAAAACATAAGAAGGATTCATCTAATAAAATAAGGGACTCATCTAAATTTATTTTGTATTTGAATATATTTTATATTTTGAATATTTTATGTGGGATTTTTAATTAATTATTTTATGCATATTGCCCTTATATATAAGAAATAATTTTTCAATTTTAAGATACATACATATTAATTAATAAATTTATATAATATTCACATTTTTAAAATTAAAAATTAATTTTAATATTCTTAATAAAATTATTTTTAAAAAAATGTAAAATTTTCAAAAACATACTAAAATTATTTTCAAAAGGGATCTAAGTCCATTTCAATTGAATATTAAATATTGCTCAGTTTAGGTTTAAAGTAATTAAAAATTTGGTTAACAGGTTATTTGCTTTCTAATATATTGATTGTCTGATCCAACAGAATAAGTTTCAATTCCAATTATTAACATATTATTAGTTACTTTAGAAAATAAAAGAATTTTGAAAATGCAAATGCATTTAGGCTACTTTTAAAATAAATTATGCATATATAAAATTAATTATACAAAAAATTTTTTATGTTTACTTCTATTCTAACGAAAAATTTTTAATGGTTACTATGTAAAATTTTTAAAATACTGCAGCGTAATAAATTAAATCTTTTTGACTAAAAGCAAATTATTATATGAAGTGATATAGAGCTACGTATATGAAATAAAACCTGTAATTGATAGCAAAAATATTATGGCATAAATTCAAACTAAACTTTAACAACTTTGTAAACTCATATACAGAGAAGGTTGTAGAAAGTTTTTTGAAAATTTTTCAAAATTTTGTAATATCAAAAGTATTCAATTTTTAATTCTATGGCTTATGGGAGGAATAAATGGTAATAATTAATGGACTGCAAAAAAATAATTGAAAAATTAAGAAAACATTTAAAAAAAAAACATAATAAATAGTCAAAAATTAATTTTATTTTCAAAAAATGTAATAAAATGTTCGAGAAATTGACCAAAAAGTATTCAATAATTTCATTAAATTTTTCGAATTTCTGTAATCTGTTACATACAATTACGTTTCGAGAAAATTATTTTGCTTTCACGAATAATATTTTTGCAAAAATAATTAACCATTTTTAATAAATCCGATATAGCAATTTGTTTTGAGAAAATTATACAATATTGACTGTATAGAAATTATTTGAATTTTGATATGCAGAAATAATCAAGCTCAAAAACAAAATACGATAAAGATAAATTTTCAAATATGATCAATACTACAGGTATAACAGTTATTGTTAATTGTACAACAGAATTCTAGCAAATAAATTATTTTTTCAAAATTGTTAATAATATTTTAAAAATTAATTTAGAAATATAAAAATTTAAAATATTTAAATAAAGGTCTTTCTCTATATACAAATTCTCGATTACAAATATTGCAAATGCAAGTGTAACTGTTATATGGCATAAAATGAGGCGAAAACGCTATAGAGGAAATTCCTTGATCAGATTTAAAATGTCTATACAGTATCATGTAAATTTCAAAATTTAATTTTCAAATTTAAATAACATTAATATTCAAAAATGTTTGTAATTTCAAAAAATTTATTTTTATATAAGTATGTCTCACAATATTTTATACAAATTCTATATTTTTTTGTAATTATTTTTGGGTTTTTTTATTTTAATTAATTTAAAATCAAGTATGTACATAAAACTTAAATAATTATTAAAATAAAATATTGTATAAAATGAAATAATTTGAAATAAATTGCAAATTCCAAAATTTTAATTCAAAATTTCCAAAAAAAAAAAAAGTAAAAAATCCGAAAACAATTAAGAAACAAAAAAAAATTAAAACTATATAACAAAAATAATTGAAAAATTCTTCTTTTTTTCTTATACATTAAAATTTTTCAATAAAATTTCACTCTTCTCATACTCTCCAGCACCCATCCATCAGCATTTTCACAAATAAAAATGCTACCTACATATGTGCATATATATGCAAGAGTAAATGTATATATATATATATATATATGCATGTATGCATTCAATTTTTCTATACTTATATTAGAAAATTGTTTAACAACTAAAAATTCATTGAAAATTCCTTCATATCCTTTTCCCTTAAAGTGAAAACAAAGAAAAATCATTTTACAAATATTTTCGAGCAAAAGAAACAAAAAATAAAAAGAAAAGAAAATTTCACGTTTTTTTTTCTTTATTTTACCTAAAACCACATTTCTCTGTTAAAATAAGAGCAAAGAAAATAATAAAAATAAAAAAAAAAAACAAAAAGAAAAAAAAATAAAGAAATTAAGATCCTGATCAAATAATACACACATGATGAAAGAAATTCTTATTATCCTTTTTTACTTTTTTATTCTCCTTTATTTTTTTGTTTTTCTTTTTCTAAACACACTTTCTTCATATACAAAATTATTTACCTACATACATATATTTATATTTAAATAGAAATTCTAAAATAAAATCTATAAAAAATTTACATAAAATTAAAATATAATAAATGTACCTACATACATATATATACATACATGCCGTACATATGTATATATAATTGAATATGTAATATATTTCACAAAACTTTTTATGTATATATACATACGTATAGCTTAAGGACAAATGAATCCTTTTTATTTTAATTTCTTCTCATCACATATGTAAATTAGTACTAAACGTTGGACTTTATTTCATATATATCTATATATATACATACGCATATATATCTATATATTATATATATTATGTTTATATATACAATAAATAATTTTATGAAACTATATATACCCCATAACTTTAACTCCTCTTCTTGTATATTATAAACATTCGTACAAACAAGCAAAAAAATAATTTTTAATTTTATACCTCATTCACATTTCTCTTCTCTATATAATTTCTTATTTAAATTTTCCTATGTCATCTTATATATTTCATATATATTTTCTCTTTTCCCATCTTATACCCAATTTTATTTGATTTTTCTGTTTTTTCGTCTTTTTTACTTTTGTAGCTGTTCATTTAAATTTTTCGAATAGTAAATTCCATAGTTACGAAATTAAATGATAAAAGGCAAGTAAAGTGGCAACACTAAAAAGAATTTGCATAAAAACAAATTACCAAAAAACGTTCCAAACTAAGTAGAACAAGACGCATGCAAATCGAAAATCTTATTTGAGCTTGATATGAAAGTAATATTTGCCGAAATTTTATTCAAATCCCATAAGTTAAGTTTTTTTAGCTGAATTAAATTTTTAAAACTGTTATCTGTTACTTAGATGAAAACATGAAATTTGAGCCATATGGTAAAGTCAAAACTACACAGGATATTCGAGACTCGAATTTCAAATCTGCAGGATGTCGAATCTGCACATCTCAGTACTTCTCGAAGCAGGGTGATAGAATGAGTCAATCGACATTTTCTTTTTTCGCCTTCCTATTACAGGTTATAAATTGTTGAATTCAATTTTTCTGAAAAGTAGCAATTTCTGGCGTTTTTACCCCATTTCTCGAAAAATTTAACTTTCATTTTGATACCAAAAAAAAAAAAATTGGGCGAAAATTTCAGGAATAACCTGCCTCTATTTCATAAATTAAAAAAAATTTTTTTTTGATTATTTTAATTTTTTTGTTTAATGTGTAGTCACTTTATAGAGAATCAGTAAAAAAATTATTGTACATACACATAAATATTTTTCTTACAACTACTTATATTATATATACATATATAACTACTTCATATATACATGCATAATGTAAACAAGTGTGTATACATAAAAATCCTTAACTAATTGCTAATTTATTGTTTTTTCTTTTCTTTAATTTCTTTTTGTATCCCTTTTTTTTTTTTTAATCATCATCCTTTTTGATGATTCCACTGTGTATACTATAACTAAATTTTATATCTATTAATTATACATGTATGTATGACTTTATACAGAGTGATTCAGAATGGTATGCAACGATATATTCCATTGGTTAGAGGATCAAAAATGAGTAAAACTTTTGTTTTGAATTGAATGCTAAATCTCTATGATTTCCGAGATGTATAGAGAAACGATTCTAGAAATATAGAAATATTTTAAATAAACATAGAAGATATGAAACTACACGACAAATTTGAAATGCACTTACCTCACGTAATATTTATTGTTGCAACTGCGGTTCCACTTATTTCGGATCCAGTTCATTAATGTATTTTACGGATCCAACTAACTCAAACTCAAGTTCTCCATATATATAGCAGGGATCCAATTCGTGTTATATCTAACTCGGAACAAATTCGTGTATATCTTGAAGCAATCAACCTACTTTGGATCTCCCTATGTAATATCCATGGTTACAACTTGCATCATGAAAATAATCTAAAAGAAAAAAGGCATTAGCACTATACACACCCTGTATGTATAGATATATTCCGTAAGTACAACTATATAAAATATGCAAAATTATATTACTTTTCTTCATACATGGTAATTTTGATTTACATACATACATATATGAAAGGATAACAAACAATATTAATATGAGTGTACGGCAAAAACTTATAAATTTATTATATATGTACACAACGTATGTATTCTTACTTGTATACAAAATGTATTCTCATGTGTAAATATTATGTACATTACTAAATAAAAACAAGAAAATCAAAAAAAAAAAAAATGTTGATGGGTGCGCGCTTTACTTTTTCTCTATTCTGTTCTGTATTATTTTTCTTTTCTTTTATTTGTTGTTGTTGTTGTTTTTTATATTTTTATTACATATTATAAGTATATATATGTACGTATGCGGCGTAAATTAAATGAAAATAAAAGAAGAAAAAAAAGGGACCTAGAAACTGTATCAAAGGATATGATGATGATAACGATGATGTTGATGATGATGATGATGATGCGGGAATATCACAAAAATAGAGAAGGAGGAGATGGTCGGTTAAACAGGAGGAAAATAAAATGTAGAGAATGAAAGACGAAATTTTTTCTTTTTCTAATTAGGATTTCAAGAGAAAAGTTTTTTTTACGTTTTTTATAATTTTATTTGATTTTTTCTCTTTTTTTATTTTCTTTTTTGCTATTTTTTATTCTACTTCATTTTTATTATTATTTTGTACATTTTTCTTCTGTAATGAAATCAACCAATATTGGATATGGTGGTGCCAAAGGACACAAAGAAACAAAAAACGAAAGAAATACAAAAAAAAATGAAAATAAAAATGAAAATAAAAAGAAAAGTATAAAATTAAATAAGAAATGGCGAATATTCACATATGACTATATAATGTAGCATGTGTACGCCACACACGATAGCTGATTGTAATGAGAAGAGGACAGAGAAATGAAAAAAGTTTTTCCTTTTTATTTTAATGTTGATTTTTCTTCTTTTTTTTTGGTTCTGTTCTTTTGTTTTTGTCTTTTAATAACATATGTATGTATGTATGTATAGTATAAAGAACCGGTTATATAGTATAAAATTCACATATGAATAAATATGTAAAATAAATGTTATATTTTGTATATAATATTTCTTTAAATATATTGTTATATTATAATAAAAGCCTGGATTATATTTAGAGTTTTTACTTTACTTTGTCATAAAAAAAAAACAACAACAACAAAAAAGTAACGAACAGAAACAGAAGTAACAAAAAGTCCTGAAAATTCATTAAAAAAAAAAAAAGAAAAAATTTTTTTTTTGTATTTTTGGTAATTGCACGACAGGTTTTAATCCCCTTCTATTTTGGAGTATATACATATGTATGTATACATGCGTTTATTTCTCATATATAATTAAAAATAATAAAATAAAATAGAAAGAAAAGCAAAAAAAAAACTTTTTTTGTTTTTCGTATATTTTATTTTTGGGTGTGTCCTTTTATTTATTTTTTGAAATTTTTACTAGGAAAATTTTTTGTATTTCATTTAATTTATTTATTTTTTTTTATTAAATAAATTTAATAATTAAAAAAATTTTTCTTTAAAATGTAAATTTTAATTAAAGAAATGTAAAAAGAGAAATGAATGCAAAAGCGTTATGAAAGGATAATAAATGCACACATACACGCACGCACACCGATTTACTATTAACGATATGAAATACTACTAGAGATTTTGAAAAAATATTTTATTGCATACTTTTAGGTTAATATATAGAATGGCTCTTTGAGTATTAATGCAATAAATTTTCGAAATTTTTTATATATTTTTCTATTCAATATTTTTTATTTCATGTAAATTATTAAATTATTATTGGGACTGCAATAAAAGCCTATCAACAATATTCTTTGATGACTTACATACAAAAGGACTTTATCACAGTTAATCACAAATAAAGATTTCAAAATTTGATTTCAGATTTCAATTTTATTTACTTGAAAATAAAATGTAATGGTAATGATTTTTGCCAAGTAAATTTTCTTAGAATTGATTCTTAACACACAAATGTTTCAAATTACGAGAACAAAATAAGTGATACAATTTAAAAAGAGGCAGTTTTTAAAATGACATTGCAACTCATTACTTCTTTTAGTTGATCTTTTATCAAAGATACATAATTATTAAGATAAAATAAGAAATGAGATTAAAGTTTCAACATAATTTTTTTTCAAGAAATTTTAAATAAAAAGTAAATATGAATCGGATAGTTTTAAAATTAAAAGTTACTTAGTTTAAAATTAAAAACTAGTTTTTCTGTTTTTTGAGGTTTTTAATTAAATCACGTATTAGTAATAAAATGTTTATAGTTAACATGTAGATGCAATAATATTAAAGATCGTTCAGTCAATAAGAATTCATCTATACTATAAATGCATTTTGCAAAAACTTTTATCAAGGAAGTCTAATAAAAGTTCAAAATATTGGAAAAAAAAATTTTCCCACAATGTAGTCAGCTCATTTTTAAATCTTTTTATTGAACCTCTAATCCATATAAACCCGTATTTTTACTTATAATCTAATATATTTTAAATCTAAAATATCCGAAATATAATTTTTAAATAATAATTAATATTACATATATTCGTAATTTTGTATTACATTAGTAATTTTAAAAATAGAATCGAATAGTATTTAAAAACAGACGACAAATAAAATTACATTGATTTATATGTAATATAAAATTTTTTATACTTTATTGAAAAATATATTATAATAAATTAAAGCCAACTAACAAAAATATAATTAAATATATTATTTATTTTTATGTGTACAAAAACATCACATTTTACATTATTAGATATTTTTTTATCGATATTTTATAATACGTTTAAGTAAAGCGCTCAAGTACATTTATTAAAAACGTATAGATGAATCGCTTTTTAAATCAGTACTTATAATTTCATTTGAATTATTTTGATTTTCTTGCCATGATGCATTTTCTAATTTTTCTTTTTCAATTTCAGCTTTCTCATTTTGATTTTGCTTAAAAGCTTCATATTCTAATGCAAATTTTGGAGTTGTAATTCCTAAAAAATCAGCTAATATACTTCCAACATAATCAATTCCAGCTAAAGCTGATGTTCCAGTTTTCCATGATTTTACTTTTAACCAGGGAATCCATGGCAAATTTTTCTAGAAAAAATTTGTTTTTATTCAATAAAAATACTATAAAAATACCTTAATACATATTGTGTAAATTAAAATTTCCTTGTCATAAAAATAACACCAAATTTTTATTACTGGAATAATAAGATTGAATTTAAAAAAGGTTAATAGAGAAATTCGTAATCTTATAAGGCATTAAAATCCAAAACTGCTGTTAAATGTCCTACAAAATAACTTGAAAATTTCAAAATTACTATTTTCAGAATAAAAGCATTTCATTATACAATTCAATACCGATTATAAAAATGCATTTTATATTGTAAGGCCTTGTTCTATTCAAGCATAATTTAGATTTCAATTAATGTAACCATAAATCACAATATTTTTAGTATTATATAAGCAAGCAACATGTTTCTATATTCAATAATATCGATTAACCTTGTCATCGATTTTTTTCTATATATTACGTTTAAGAAATATACTTATTTAGCGCCTACAAAAGCCAATTAAAACCCGAATTAAACCTTCATAACATAATACGATTATGCAAGGCGTGTCCCATAAAATAAATGTAAATTTTACTGAAGTCTTGTAAAAAGCGAAGGCTCAGAATCATTGAAACTTGCAAATGCTTTATGTAAGCAAAAACTTAATTTAAATTTGGTTACCTCATCTATGCTAGCCTGCTCATTTTGCGAACCATTTTCTTCTGTTCCTGCTACAGATCCATCAATATCATCCTCATCATCAGAGAATTCTTCAAGTGTTCCATCACAAAAATGTAATATTTTTTTTGGTTTCTTTATTTGTAATGAAACTTCTTTGTCACCTGTGACTGTATCACTAATCAAGTCTTTATTATTTAGTTCCATTTTTCTATTTTTTAACGTTGTCTTTTTCTATCGTACTAAAATATGCTTCAATTCATATTTTGTTACAGAATAAATTGAAATATTATTTTATTCTATTTCTATTTTATATTGAATTCGATGTAAATTTATTCTCCCAAAAAAAATAAATAAAAATAAGTAAGACAACTTTGATTACTGTCACAACAAAATAATGTCTATTGTCAAAATATAAATAAGTGATGTCGTTTACAAAATAATTTATAACGCCAATCCATCTATCGGATAAATGCTTAACTAAAATATTGAAATAAATTATGAAAATTCGGTTTAAGAACCGTTGAAATTCTTTATTTTACTCAACATTTTTTGGTTTAATTTTATTCAGGGCCATTATATTTTAAAGAAAAACCAATTTAAACACCATAGCTTTTACATTTTACTGTGTGAATGCTTAAAATGCCGGCGAAAATTATTAAAAATCTTTCAATTTTTAATTTTTTATCAGAAAATAAAATTATTGAAAATATATGATAATTGAAGCTCGAATGCTCTCATTAAGTAATCACATTCCAAAATTTTTGTTAAACTATAATAAAAATAAACTAATAAACTATAATAAAAAGCCAATTCAAACAAACAAAAATGTACTTAAAAATATATTTTTATTTAATCTAGAAATCCAAATCAACATAATCATCTCCGTTTTCATCAACACAATCATATTTTCTTAAACAACATTCTGGGAATGGTTTTCCGAATAAAAATCTGTCTCCAGTTTTACAATTTGATTTTGCACTAGTTTGTTTAATACAACTAGAATGAAAAAATGAAAATACATAAAAATTACGTTTATTATTACATAATCACACATGTTGCAAAATTTAAAAACAAAAAAAAACACTTACGTGTGAACACTAACTCTACCATTTGGATTGCATGTAATTTTTTGACAACGTCTTCTTACTTCATGTTCACCTGGTTCAAAAGCTGTATCATCATAAAAACATTTTCCAGGATAATCTATATATTTTTTTATCAAATAGATAAAATAATTATTACAATTAACAGAACAATCCAGTCTTTGTACTTGTGTACAATAGGCACATATAATGACTTATATAAAATTTATAATATTAACTTTCAAAATAGAAAATTTTATAATATTTAACATGAAATTTTTTCGATTTTAATTTACACGTTTTAATTAAAATCTTGATTTACCAGGATGCGATCCATCTACAGAATGTGTATCAGCACTGACATAATATAAAAATGTTAAAGTAATTAAACAAATACAAAAAATTTTCATTTTAATGCTTTTATATATGATTAACTATTAATTTAAAAAAATGTATATTTATCTATACAAATTTGATTTAAATTATCTTATAGGTACGCGTGTTTAACCAACAGCGAACAGAATACGAATAAACTTAAAATTTTGATAACATCTTACCTTTATTTTGATTTTTTCCAAAAATAAAATATTTCATAATCATTTCTTTTTTGTAAAGAGACAAAAAACAAATAGAAAAAACACAAAAAATTTGAAAACTAGAATTGTTCTTAATACACTATTAAATTAAAATACATTTAAAATAATCAATTCATAATTTAATTAGCCATGAGCGTTTTTTTTTTTATTCTAAACTTTTGCGCAATAACTAAAAAAAAAAATTAAAATATCTCGTTTTGTTTTTTTTTTTTAAGTTTTTAACAATAAAAAAGTTTTTTGGGTGTTAAATGCTTTATGTCTCAGAATGGCTATTGCAATAAGAATAATTATAATTGCGGCTACATAAATAAATATAATAAATGTGCATATGTATGTAGATGATATATAAAGCGGTGATTTTCACGAACTTGTACTAATTTATTCCATTTTGTTGTAAAAATATTGAATACAAATAAATATATCTACACATAGCATTTATAAAAGATAAAGATATAGAATTAAAATCTATACTTAAATTTAACCCTCAATTGGTTGGATGCACTTTAAAATACCTCTTACTCAAATTAAATTTTCTTATATAGCATATATAGCCAAAAATTTATTAAGACTGGCTTAATGAAGCCTTAAAATATTAAAAACCAACCCGGCAAAAAAAAAATTCCACACAAATTCTACCACAAGAGAAGGAAAAGCTAAATACTAAAAAATATGAAATATTTGGAGATTCAAAGTTTGAATATAAAAAGTAACATCTATTTAAAATGATCGTTTATTATTTTTGCAAATATTTAATAATAAAATTTTATCCAAGAACCGGTATAATGGAAATTATCGGCACACTCTCACAGAATGTTACCTTGAATACTCGTAGTCTTTTGAGAATGATTTACTGAATCATACAATTTTATAGTTCAATTAATTATAAAAAATTGCTGCAATTTTCATAAACCTTATTTATTATAATTTTAGCTCTGAACAATGAATGTTAACGCAATTTTCCCAAAGAGTCGAAACATTTTTTATATTTTATTAATTTAGATTATGCTGTTTTTTCTATTCTTGCTATCATTCATTTTATAATTGACGAAACTTTGTAAAATATCAGTGAATTAGACCCGCCTTAAAGTTAATTGAGTGTTTTTTAATTAAAACAGTTAAAAGTTAAGTAAAAATTTTTAAATAATTTGTTAAATGTTTGATAGAAAACGGCTTATGGTTAGATCAATTTTAGAACTACAAAACGAATGAAAATCCAGAAAATGAAAATTTTTAATATTTTATGACTTTTCGATCGAGTAGTGCAGCAAATAATACATAGATACAAAAATCGTTTATAGTTAAAAAAAATACTTTACAAAATTTATATATAATTTATTTTATTTAAAAATCTAAATCAACATAATCATCTCCATTTTCATCAGTACATTTATATTTTCTTAAACAACATTCGGGGAACGGCATACCAACACCAAAATAATCTCCTCTTTTACAATTTGGCTTTGAACTGGCTGTTTTAATACAACTACAAAATAAAAACAAATTAAAAAAATGATTATAATTTATAATTAAATTAAGTAATGTTTAATTAGAATTAAGTAAAAAAAATTAAAAAAATAAACTTACCCATGAATGCTAACCCAACTATTTGAACCACATGTAATTTTTTCACAACGTTTCATTATAATATGCTCCCCTGGCGGATAAGGTTTATCATCATAATAGCACATTCCCGGATAATCTACAATATATTTTTATTAATAAATTAAATCTGTTTTAATAATTATTTTAAAAAAATATGTTAAAAAAATATTAAAACATTATAGAATGTAAAAAAGTATTGCTAATTCCAAATGGTATGCAATTTCTTAATATTTTATGCGTTTTTGTATTAAGTTATTATTTTTTTCAGGTTTAAGTCAATTTACCAGGATGCGTTGCATTTTGAGAATGTGTATCAGCACTAACATAATACAAAAATGTTAAAGTCACCAAACAAATGCTAACAATTTTCATTTTCAAGCAGTTTATTACTAAATTAAAAGAAAATTTTAGATAAAATATAAATTTTTCTATACAAAATTTTATTAATGTGTTTAATCAACAGCGATCAGAATACAAATAAACTCAAAAAATTTGATAATATTACCATTAATTTTTGATATTTTCCAAAAATAAAATATTCCATAATCAAAATTTCTTCTCTGCAAAATATTTATGTATGTATATGAGAAACTAGAATAGTTCTTATAATTATAATTTGAAAATAATTAATTCATAATTAAATTATAAATACATATATTTTTTTTTTAATTAATATTTTTTTTTTGTTGCCCAAAATATAATGAATAAAAAAATATTCTTATAAGATTGCTCTTCAGTTTGTCTTAATTTAATGACGTTAAAAAAGTTTATTGGGAGCCGAGTGTTTAGACAATAAAATTAACATGAATGTGTTTTGGAAAATATGTGCATTATCTTCTGCAATTGTGACTTGAAAATATATTATCAGCACTTAGAACAGTTGTCATATATGGAATTTAGATGTACTAGCATAAAATTGCTAAAATATTGTGAATTTTTTAAATATTTACAATATTGAAAATGAAATTTAAGTATAGGGTAAACAGTGGACTATTAAATTATATTATAATAATTATAAGTAATATTTTAATTTTAACGAATAATTATAATATAAGTAATGCACTTTAGTATAAAGAATTAATTTAATTTTGTTTAGGATTCACATATTATCATTCTAGCTCTTTTAGAATTGTGTATAAAAATTTGTCATAAAATAAATAAATACATACATATATATCTATGTAATACATATATCTATTAAAAAAAAGCACACACACACAAAATTTCTGTTATAATGTACAAATGTACACTTATATGAAAAAAAACCTCAGATGAGTCACAATAGTCAATTATTTTGCATAGAAATGTCACAAGTGTTTATCAATTTTAAAATATTTTATATGTTATACAATTAGGAGTAAATAAATTAAAATTATTTAAAATTTAAAAAAATGACAATCGAATTTTAATTTTGAAATATGACTAGAAATTATGAATGAGAATTTGACAAAATTTTAAAAAAGTTTTTTGTTTTAACAATTTCAAAAAGACACAAATCAGTCTATAGTCATATGCCACCCAACAAATCTTTTTAACACTATTTTGAAGTTAAAATATCAATATTTTTTTTTTAAAGTATAATAATGACATCCATATAATATTATGGCGTAGAAATTATTTGGTGAATTCAATAATTAAAATTCTTAGAATTATAAAATTAATTTTTTATTATAAAGAAACATAGAAAAAAAAAGGAAAATATTATTGTAAATTTAAATAATTTCCGGTTTTATTAAGAATTTTTTCTTTCATGTTTTTTGTTCTCTTATATATGCTTTTTTTTTGTAATCATAAGCGCCTCGACATAATAATTTAAAATATTTTTGATTGATCTTAATTGTTAACTATATCTATACAAGCATAATAAAGAATATTATTATTCTTTTGTTCTCATTAACAAGAATTCAATAATAGTAATAAAAATAATAATATAAAATTTTATATAAAATATTTTAAATAATAATGTAAATAGTACTAATAACCTTTTATCATATTATTTTAATATTTCAAGTTATAAATAATCGATTTTAACGTGCTGCTCGTGTTCAAAATTTGTACTAATATAATATACGTATACATATATGTATATATGATGTACATACACTTATGTATGTGTATAATTTATAGCAGTACATCATATGTAAAATTATAATATGTACCGTATTACTGTATAGGTATACAGTAGACAAAACTAATTATTAAATTATATTTTATTTATAATTGTTACGTCAAGTTGTTTAAACATTTTAACTGGTTTATATTTAATTAATTTATTCATATATACATACATTGACAATGACAAAATAAAAAACGATCAATAATCAAATAAAAAAGAAAAGTGATTTTAGTAGAACATTTCCAAATTAAAGCTTTTGTGTTCTGTTTTCTTTTTTATATCTGAAAGCTTGTAAATATTTACCAATTTAACATAATTAATGATAATTTTTTAATAACCAAATCAAGTTTATATAATATGTATGTACATATATATGAAATTTTGGATAATATGGATTAACATGGATTTTTTAAACATCTGATATTGTAGTAATTTAAATACATAATTTGAAAAATAAACAAATTTTTTTGAAATACAAATGTTATTTACATGTCTTCCACTACATAGTATGTACACAAATCACATTTATGAATTTAATTTCAAAATTATTTTGTCCATTCGTTTGATATTTCGTATGATATTTTCTGCAGGGAAACATACGAATGCATAGTATTTTAAGCAGTAATATGTAATTGTCAATAGATATTTGCTCTCTATATCTTAAAAATATGTGAAACATGAAAATACCCGTCAAAGTTTTTATTCAAAATTTCCCTTGAGAGAAATTTCCCTTGACGAGAAATAAAAATTATTTTGGGATCATAGTTTTAATTTCAATATATCTTACTAATAATACAGTCAAGTGGCACTGGTGTTTTAATCGAAGCACATAGGGTTCCAAGCCGGGTCCGGTTACTCTAAAAATTGTATTAAAATAAATATCCGAATATTATACACCAGCAAAATAAATCAATATAAAATATCTATAGCCTAAAATATTTAATATAAAGACAAAAAACAACGGCAAGACAGTCACCTGCCAGCCAATTAAAAAACATAATGCACACACAGGAAACTGGGTCGTCGCTACTCATTTTTTTTAGTATGGCTTTCCTTTTACAGAATCTGGCGAAGTGCACACAATCAAGTAAAGTCAAATATGACATTTAATTTGAAATAGTCAAATATGACAATTAATTTAATACTTAATTTATTCTTAATAATTAGCCCATAGTCTAAAAGTTAGGTTTTCGCTCTCTATATTATTACAAATTAAAACACAATTATATTCTTATAATTAATTAATTTTTAAAAAATTTTGTAAAGTAAATAAAACATAGCACTAAAAACCATTTTTGGTAACTTTTATTACGACGATAATTTTTCAGCTATAAGGCCCTTATTCTAAAATCACGAGCTGATAATTAAATTCTATAAAAAAAAAATCGATTTAAAAAAAATTACAGTCGCATGACTTTACTCAAAAAACATTTTTTTTTTAATTAAATCTAAAATCCAGTTTATTAAATTTGCTAAAAATCCTATAATATTAATGAATATTTATAAATTATAGCAATTTTTTTTTTTTAAGAATTTTTATACACCATATTTTTTAGCATAAAAAATAAATAATAGTAAATTTAAAAATTATTTTAATTAATAATTAAAGGAATCTAAAGCAAAATTAAAGAGAAGAAAGAAAAAAATATTTTTCGGAAATAATTTTCTTATATAAAAGAGAATGAAAATTTTTAGAAAAATTTTAGTTCAATTTAAAATAAAAACAAAATTTTAACAAAACCAATATTTAAAATATATCGAAACAAAAAATGAATAAAAATTTATTTAGCATTTTTTATATTTTAATTATAATATTAACAATTAGTTTAAGATTAGTAGAATCTGAAACATTTTCACAATATGCCGGACATCCAGGTAAATTACAATGTTAATATTTTAAAATTAATCTTCCCAAAATAATAAAAATGCAAAAATTTAATAAAAATTAAAATAATATTTTAAAAAGAATCAAAAAACAAACTCCGAAAAACTTCAGTAAAGTTAAGAATTTCAGATTGACAACCCGAAATAGGAAAACAGTATTAAAATATTTTAATACGGCGAATTTTTGCACTTTGTTACATAGAAGCATAAATGTACTTTTTGCAATTACAATAATTAACAATTCACAATCACCATTTCAATTTTTTTCTATAATTTTCTCATATCAATGATTTATTCATTTTTCTTTAAAATAGATCATCCTGGAATGTGCATATATAAAGAACAAGTAGTTCCACCAGGTGATATACAAATTGAAAATAGATGTATTCGACTTATATGTTCACCAAAAGGATGGATAAGTGGACATTCGTGAGTATAACAAAGAATAATATAATTTTATTTTAAATTAATTAATATTAATTTGTTTTCCATAATTTATCTATAATATTATTAGTTGTCCTGATAGTAATCCAGAATTAAAAGATTGTTTCCGTGCTGGACCAGTCAGTGTAAAACAACCTTTTCCAGAATGTTGTAAAAGAAAATATACTTGTGACAATCCTGATAAAACTCAATATGAAGTGATAGATTTTTAAAATTTTTTATTTATAATTGATTATAATTTATAAGTTTGTATAGAAATTAATATTTTATATAATAAGTATGCATTTTAAGTTTTATAAAATTCATTTAAAATAAAGATATATTTCTTACTATGTATGTATGTTACGCCAAATATAATATGATTCTTTTAAAAACGTTTTCATATAAAATATTGCCAAGACAAGGTTTTACGAGCTGATCTTCGTGCATTACAATAGATTAAATTTACAAACTTTAGATTTTAAATCTCAAAAAGGGGATATGAGCAAACTTGTATAGTCTGTCCATCGTCTCAACAAAATCTACTCAAAAGAGATTCACATTTAATCACTTAACCGATTTTTATCTGTTTCAAGTCAAACTAAGTAAAATTTCTCTTGGTAAGATACAAAAAGAACCCATTTCGCATGATGAAATATTTTCGTAATCCCCCAGCGAGAGTTTAAAGCTTTTGTACACAAAAATTATATACTTAATCGAAATAGAATTCGAACAATGATGTCATTTTACTCTCTGACTCAAAGAATTTATCTCTCTATCTATAATGTTTTATACAATATGTATACCTGATGACATTTCATATTTTTTCAAATGACATTATAATAATGGTCGTAATTAAATTACAAATAAACAAAATTAACGAAAAATCAGCACATTTTATAATTCTTTCTTGTACCCGGAATTTACGATTTAGAAAAGATTTTATTACGACATTAACTCTTAAATTTAATACATTTTCGAATTTCTGAACATGTTATACTAAATATTATTAATATTAAATTAAAAATGTCGCATATTATTGTATTTGTATTAAACCGCAATAAAATAATATATAGTTAAAGGTTTAATCTTTAATTTACAATATGGCTTTTTTGATTAAATCTAAAATCCAGTTTATTAATTTTTGCTGACCACCTCATTCAATTTTAAATTAATAAATATTTATAAATTATAACAATTTTTTTAAAGAATCCCATTTTTTTGGTTCTTTTCTTATTTTTAAATATACATACATGAAAAGGTTAATTCTGAATTATTTAATTTTAATAATAATAAAAATATTATTAAAAATTATTATAGATTAAAAAAAAATACAAAGCAAGCAAAATTTAAGAAAGAAAAAATATTTTTCGGAAATAATTTTCTTATATAAAAGAGAATGAAAATTTAAAAAAAAATTTTAGTTGAATTTGAAATAAAAAAATTTTTATATCCAAATTTTATTGAAAAAGGAAAAAACAAAATGAATAAAGTTATATTTAGTATATTTTATTTTTTAACTGTAATGTTCACGAATAATTTAAGACTAGTACAATCTGGAACATTTTCACAATATGCAGGCCATCCAGGTAAATTATTATCAAGCGTTTTGTCCATTGCAACAAACCCCATTGCGACATTTGAAATTTTAATAGCAACAAAAAATGACAGAAAGAATAGCAATTACAATAGAATTTAATCATGAATAAATTTTCAAAAATTAAAATTAATTATTTTTTGTTTGTACATATGCGCATTATTCTCTTAAAACTTCCATTAATTTCAATGACAAAAAAAAAATTCAACGAATTTAATTTTGATTATTAATATTTTTTATAATTTTTATTTTACTTTTTTGTTTTTAACATAAACACTATAGATCATCCCGGTATGTGCGTATATAAGGATCAAATAGTTCCACCAGGTGAAATTCAAGTTGATTTTAGATGTGTTCGACTTATATGTTCACCAAAGAGTTGGATAAGTGGCCATTTGTAAGTGATAATTAAATATTAGTATATTTATTACAATTATTAAATGTATTGAATGTATTTAATATAGATGTCCTGATAGTAAACCAGAATTTAAAAGTTGCACCAGTACTAATCCACTTAATATACAACGACCATTTCCAGAATGTTGTAAGAAAAAATATACATGTAAAAATGCTGATGGTTCTGAATATCAAGAAATAGATTTTTAAAAAATTTTATGTTATATAAGATTGTTTTTGTTTTTTTAAATAAATATTTTATTTAAATTAAAAATATTTATTTTAAATTTAACTTTTAACACAAATTAATTATAATTTTTAAAATGTAAGTTGAAAGCTTTTTTGAAATTTTTACAATTTTTAGTTTTTAAAATTTAAAAATATTTACTTATATTTACCTATTTTCTCTTCTCTTATTTAAATATACAATTTTTCCTGGCACTTGGCCCTTAATCCTGAAAATATTCCTTTTGTAAAATAGTAAACAAAAATCATTCCCTTTTTTTTGCTCTCCTCTCTTCCTTCTCTCAAATTTGAAGTTTTGATTTTATCGAATTTAAATTTGAATTTTTATTTTTCAACCTATACAGAGCTTATTCGTCAAATCATTCAATAATTTCTACATATGTATTTTAGAATTAATTAATGTTTTCTGAAACTATAGATAAAAATTAGAATTAATATTGTTATGAAAATATTTGCTTTTCCAAATTTAGAATAATTTTACCCATCCATATTAAAAGTCTTTGATATACAATATTGAATTGCTTATTTGCCTAAAAAATATATGTATGTGTAAGTATGTGTACATCAACAAAATATATATGTGTGTATATAAATAAAATAAATAAAAAATTAATAAAATCTTTACTCTTTTCAAAATTATAATCAAATTATCAATATTCATAATTATATTAATTATTAAGAATCTGCTAAAATTTCAACTAAAATTAATTCTCAGGCCAACAAAAATAAAAACAAATTGAGAGTATCTTCTCAGTTCTTTTTTTTATTTTGGCAAATAAAATTACTGGTTTTAGAATTTATATTTAATTACCTTATGAAGTAATAATGTGATATGTAATTGTTTAATAGAGGGTGTCATTTATTTTGGAAAATTTTATAAGATGCGAAAAATTATTTCAGTCATGTTGTAAGGCGTTCATTAAAATAGTGTTTACATATACGACAAAATCTAAGATTAAATCTACGATTGTATACGCATAAGATAAACTGAAATATTACATATTGGACTGGAAATACTAGAGGGAGTCAGACTTCAAAAAAATTATTTAATATTTAATTATATTATTAATATATTATTCTCATCAGACTGTCCGTCTTGAGAGAAACAGAATTGAGTAATTTCTATTATTTGACGTAAGACAATTAAGTCTAATTTCTTATTCTTACTCTCGTCGTATTACAACGTAATACGACTTTCATCAAATTCAAAAAAAAATTAACTTGGACTAAATGCTGAATACACTCGGTACAATATTTTTTTTTTCTCCTAACCCAACAAAAATCAAATTATTCCATAAAATTATAAAAAAAAAGCAAAAGCTCTTTTAAATTTAAATATTTTTTGATTTTGGTTATATATAAATGTTGTTAAATAATCAAATAATTTTATAAATAAAATAGTAATCGATAAGAAAAGAATAGATTTTTATTATATTAATAAAAAACAAATTTAAAGAAAATATTTATCTTATTAGAAACAATGAAATTTTTAATTGTAAATTGTGTATTATTTGCATTAATTGCTATTGGACAATGTCATCCCCAAACTCTTCCAAAAAGTAATAAAAATTATTGTACATGTACCTAATAAAATAAACATAAAATAATTCGAACCTTAGCATCTCTAATTATATATATGAATATATTTATTTATAAATTTTTAGAGGGTTGTAATGTAGACGGTTATTTTATTGAGGCTGGAGATGAATTAACAGTACCAGGAAAATGTGAGCTTGTTAAATGTACAGGATTAAACAAAGCTATAACATCTGGGTAAGTACCTGTACCATACATTTATTTCAAAATTGCAATAGTGTAATAATATAGTGGAAATAAATGTATTTACATAATCTGAAATTTAAATCCTAATGGATATAATAGAAAATAAATTAATTCAAGAGTTATTTTAGGCATTTTTTAAAATTTATATTGTATTTTTATAATTACAGATGTCAAGAAAAATCTACAGAAGAAAAATGTTTCAAGAAAACACCAGATACTTCAAAACCTTTCCCTGATTGTTGCCCTCAATGGATTTGTAATTAAATAATTATTTGTATTAAAAAATTTTAGTTATGTATGTAAAATTTTAATTAAGTGATTTTAAAAATGTTTGTATGAGAAAAAATTGAATAATAAAATCTAATGTTAAAAATAACAATGTGTGAATGTGCGTGTGTTTAACTATAAATAACTATGTGTATAAAACTTTAAGTTTCTCAGTTTATTTTAAAAACTAATGCCAATTTCTGAAATTAGAGGTTCATTTTTTCAAAGGGGGTCGTGCAAAATTTTAAAAAATTTTCAATTTTTTGACAAGGTAGGGGGTCCAGGAAAATTTTAAAAAAATTTCGTGCAAAATTTTAAAAAGGTCGTGCAAAATTTTAAAAAATTTTAAATTTTTTGACAAGGTAGGGGGTCCAGGAAAATTTTAAAAAAATTTCGTGCAAAATTTTAAAAAGGTCGTGCAAAATTTTAAAAATTTTTAAATTTTTTGACAAGGTAGGGGGTCGTGCAAAATTTTAAAAAATTTTCGATTTTTTGACAAGGTAGGGGGTCGTGCAAAATTTTAAAAAATTTTCAATTTTTGACAAGGTAGGGGGTCGTGCAAAATTTTAAAAAATTTTCGATTTTTTGACAAGGTAGGGGGTCGTGCAAAATTTTAAAAATTTTCGATTTTTTGACAAGGTCGTACAAAATTTTAAAAAATTTTCGATTTTTGACAAAATTTTGAAAAAACAGTCAAAGATCTGTTTTATATAATACAATTTCCCAAATAAATACTATTTTGGTCAAATAAAATTTATATTGGTTTTTAATAAAAGAAAAAGTTATTCAGTTAAAAACCAAGGAACCAATGAATCTACCTTTTACTTCTGACAAATTCTTTAATCAAATAATATCATCATCGAAACTTAGCTCATTCAGCTGTTATACAACTTAGCTATGATTTTTTCAGCAATATAATTTTATTGGGTGATTGTTTTGAAAAAAAATTCAAAAACTTAACTATAAATTGAAATTCAAAAACTTAACTTTAATTGAAAAACTTATAAAAAAAATTATAAAACGGAATATTGGATATATGTATATAAGTTTTGTCGTAAACGTTAATCTGTCGGAAAATATAGAAAACCAGGCAATTATCATTAGATTCTGTATCAGATATTTTGAAAAAATATTACTCAAACTGAATTTTTCAAAAAACTTTGTCACGATCAGCTGATTTTTGTTTTTTAATAATTTCAATTTGTCAGTTTATAGATATTTATTCATAAATGCTTAAGAGATTTCATCTTACATTAAATTGTTAATTTATTTTAATGTTCATATGACAGCTACTCAGCGAGTGTATCTATGAGACGGCTATCAGCAAAGTTTGAATTTTGGTTGATAGCCGTCAAAAAAAATTAGTGAAAAATGTTAAAAGTGTAAACACGCTGCCTTCAATTGTAGAAGAGTCACATAAAATCAAAATTGAAGTTTAAAATAAAGCAATTCCAAAATATCGATATCTTCTATAATATCGATCCCTTCACCTGTTGGTGACGGCATGCTTGTAAATACAAATTTTAATACATAATTATATACCGGAGATTTCATAACATAAATAAGAGGGAAAATAGACAAAGCTAGAGTGTCATAGCATTTGTTTTCAAAATTTTAGTTTTAATAATTAAAAATGCCTTTCGCAACATTTGAAAAGGTTTATTTAGTAAGCAGTGAAGATTCTGTAAGTAATTTAACTTTAGTTATTCAATCATGCATTGATTGAGTTAAATACGTATTTGTTTACATTTTTTATAGACACATTGCGCATCAAATTTATTAAAGAGTATACCCGGAAAAAAATGGAAAACTGGTACGAATGGTGAAAAATCGGCCTATATAATCTTACAATTGGCTCAACCTGAAATTATTACTGGTGTTGATATAGGTAATGAACATTCAGCTTTCATTGAAGTTTTAGTTGGAAAAAATGGATGTTCACCTGAAGATTTTAAAGTAGGTTCCAAATACCATCTGAGACTAAAATAAAAACTATCACCATTTATTTGTGTTTTAAATATGCTGTTTTGTTTTACAATGTGCAATAGGAACTTGTGCTAACATCATCATTTATGACACCGATTGAATCCAAAAACTCCACCAATATTAATCGTATTAGATGTTTTAATAAATCTGACGAATCTTGGATTCAAATTAATGCAGATGAAAAATGGAGCTTAATAAAGTTTATATGTACCCAACCTTTTAATAAACATGTACAATACGGATTATCTCTAGTGAAAGTCCATATTGCTTCATCTGAATCAAAAGAATTGGTTCCGCAAAGATTTCTAGATCAACAACATAAAATAATTGGAACGAAAACGAACGATTCAGAAATGAATTCCTCTAAATTTATTGGTAACTTTAAACTGCGTGATAATTCAGATGATGATGATGATGATGGCAAGTCAACAACATTGTTTAGTAGATGGAAAACACATTCCTTAAGTTCAGAAATTGAGAGCAAGCAAAATACAGCCGCCTCAATCCGTGATGCTTCTAGGAATGTTCAACAAATCGGATCAGAAAAAAAAATTAGCTTTAATAAACATTCTGATTCTGGTTGGTAAAAATTAATTAGAATTTTTTTTTCCTATTTTAGATTTTCAAATTCTAATTTTAGCTAAACATGACCAAAAAGATTTTACAATATTAGATAGAAATAGAGATGATATACTGTACAATAACGATGACAACAGTTCTAATGATAAATTTGAAAGAAAAATTGCATTAGATAAACAAAAACTTGAAAAGAATAATGAAAAATTTCAAATAAATAAAAAAATCGAGAAGCATAATACGAAAACATCACATTCCCAACAAGATTATTCTAAGCAAAAAAAACAAGGACAACAAAATAATTCATTATCTTCTAAAATTTTTAAAGACCTCTTTGAAAATGATTCATCAGATGATGAAGTAATACCTGTTGATAAGTCACCAGAATCAGGTTCTTTTAAGACCAGCAAAAACAAAAAAAGACCATCAGAAGAATTGAATTCACCGGATCCCAAACGAAAAAAGAATAGTCGTAATTATAAGCCGTTCAATAGATTATTGGATGGTGTTGTTTTAGTTATTAGTGGAATTCAAGTAAGTTTTTATAATGAGTATTTATGATGCTTTATTTTCATAAATTTCTTTTTTTTTTGTACAGAATCCTCATCGGGCCAATTTAAGAAGTAAAGCTTTAGAGCTTGGAGCTAAATATAAACCAGACTGGGATAACACATGTACTCATTTAATGTAATTATATGAATATATTTACATACATTATTCCATTTTGTTATTACATTAAAAATTTATACTTAGATGCGCATTCAAAAATACACCAAAATATAATCAGGTCAAAGATAGCGGAGGTAAAATAGTTAAAAAGTCATGGATTGAAAATTGTTATAATCTTAAAAAACGATTACCCTGGCGAAAGTACGCTCTTAATTCCGACGATGAAGCTAAATCTGAAAGTGATGAAGAAATATTAGATATATCGCTAAAGCCTAATTCACCAGAAATTATCAAAAAAAATATCAAACATTCTCCAGAACCTTCAACGTCGAAAGATTCGAAAGAAACTATAAAAACTCCAAACAAATATCCTATTAAAATAAAAGAAAGTATTTCATATGGAAATGATCATTTAAAGGAAAACTCCGAAAAACACAAAAAAGAAACGCAAAAACCAATTATTAATATTATTGATGAAGACGATAAAATTGAAGATATTATTACTGTTGAGGAAAAAACAAAAGATATTTATGATGTGACTACCGATGAAGATGAGTTTACAAAATCAAAAAAACTTAAACTACAAAAAAATGGAAACAATTTTTTTGCAAATATGAAATTTTATTTGGAACCAAATTTAAGTGATGTAGATAGGAAAAAATTAACACATATGATTGAAGAATTTGGTGGTTCTATATGTGAGACAACCAAAAGAGTCAATTATATAATTACAAGTCAACGTGATAAATATTTGAATTTAAATAATTTCAATGGCGAAATTGTAAAGCCTCTATGGATTTTTGAATGTAATGATATGGAATGTTTTATTCCAACTAAAAGATATGTATAATGTTAATTTTTGTTGTAGATAACAAACATATTTTTTAAACTATTTAATTTAAATTTCCAAAAGAAAAATTTATTGTTTTATTTTTAACTAACAGATGTTTTGCGTAGTATTTGGAAATGTAATACAATTGATATGTCGTCGTTATTATGAGTCATAAATATTTTTTGCGAATTTTCAAAAACTAAAAAAAAAAATTATTTTACATAATCCACGAGCTTAGTTTTTCAATTATCCATAAATGAATTTAAGTAATTTTCATTACTTAGTCATAATTAAATGTGTTTATAAAAAACAAAGAACAACTGCTTTTTACATTAAATTTAAAAACAGATTACAATAAGAAACAATGAAATGAAATAATCATCTCTTACGCAAAATATTGATGGAGCAAGAACCCTTCCTAAGTTGTTATTATGCTGAAATAATTTTAAAAAAATATGTGTCAATTTTTATGCGTTTTAAAGCAAAATTAAATTTTTTTTTTTAATTTTATGATTAATCTGTGCAAGACACTATCTTATCAGCTTACTCTCACACTTATTTTTTTCAATAATATAAGTAGCATAATATAATTGGCACTGTTAATAGAATATCATTACAGTTCATACAAATATCAAGTTTTCAAAAAAGGTTATCATCTAATTTAAAAATAAAAATATTGAATAAATTTTTTGGTTTATTTTTTCTTAACAATATGTAAATTGTAAATACATATGTGCTCTTAATCTGTATTTTGTTTTAAATCTATCCAAATTCAGACACTGTAACTGATTTTCTTTAATTTTTTACGATATTTAATAAACAAAATTTTTATTTATTAATTCACAGCTTTAATTTTTTTCATTTATTTTCGATTACAATTTTATAGTAATAAAACTTATTTTTATAACTAAAAATTTGTTCGTTCAATATTTTATTAATTATTTTGCCATTTTAAAAAGACATGAGAAATTAATTAAAAATTAAAAGTATATTCAGTAAATATATATAAAAAAAAATATGAATGCATAGGTACTTTCTAAATAAGAGAAAGATTAAATATATAAGAAAAATATAGAGTTTTTAAGCAGCAGCAAATCCAGCTTTTTTCTCTACACACCATGATCTAGAGTTACATTCATCTGCATTCTTTTCATTGGCACACCAATAAGATGGTCCCCATGTACATCTACTTGCCCCAACAATTGTATTTTCATTTGTTGAACGTTTCTTACGATTTTTCATAATATTACCACCAATTTTATGATAAGATTGTAATGGTTTTTCATCTACGTAACATTTACCAATATTTTGACAAATTATTGAAAGATCAGTATTACGTTTAATTAAATTGAAAATGCTTTCACCATAATATGCAATCAAATCTGAACATTTTCCATAATATTTTGCTGGAATTTCATTGCAAGCTTCAATAATAATATCTTCTTCATTCATATCAGAATTTTCTTTAATTAATGGATATAAAGCTAATACAGTACCATGGCAAACACCACATTCTGTAATTTCTTCAATTGCGTCAACATGAAATTCATGTGAAAAACAAAGATTTATTCTTGTACATATTTCTTTTGGTGGCATAGTATCAATAAGTGCAATTATTAAATCACTATATTTGTCAATGAATTTATCACAATTTGATGCAACAGTTTTTGGCATTTTTTTACATATATTATGAACAGTCGTTTTTATTTCATCTTGAGTTTTTTTATTTTTTAATTCATTTTCTAATTTAGCCATGATAAATTCACATAAAACGCATTCTTGGCCACCATTCAATGGAGATGATTGATCATCATATTCAATTGCTTTCGATACAATTTCAACATTCAATGAAGAATCTATATTTGAATCTTCTTCGGTTGAACAAAGTAACATTTGTCGGCAAATTTCCTCAGGTGCCAATTCTTCTAAAATTAAATCAGCAATTTTATTTCCAAACTTATTTATATAGTTTGGACATTCTTTTTTAATTTGATGTATTTGTTCACATGCTTTTTCTAAAGCTTTAATAATATCTTCTTTGGTTTTATTTGTATTGACTAGTTCAGATTCAGCTCGTTTTACAATTTTTTTGCATAACGTACATTCGATGTTTCCTATGTTATAACTGTAATCGATACCACCTATGGTTTTATCTAATATTTCGTTTGTTTGAATTTCATGATCAGAATTATCAATTATTTGTATATCAATTGTTTCTTCAATATCCTGACAAAGTTTAAGGTATTCACAAATTTCTTGTGGTGTCACATTGCTAAGTAATTTTTCAATTAAATCTTTTGAATAAGTTTTCACGAAATCAAGGCACTCCTGTTTCAAATTTTTCTTCATATGCGAACATAAATTATTTAAAACATCTTGCACATGTTCCTCTGTTCTGTTATCACTTATCAGTTGTTTGGCTTCGGTAACTGCAAATAAGCATAATGGGCATGTTGGTTTATTATTTTCTACCTCGTGATTTACTTCAACAGGATTTGGCAATATAACTTCCATGTCTTTTACATTTTTTGGGCATAATTTAATTTCTGGACATATTTGACTGGGATCAATACCTTGTATCAATAAAGCGATGACCGCGTCACCATACATATCAACAAAATTGTGGCATTCATTTTGGACTGCACCTGGTAATTTATCGCAAGTATTACCAACAATTTTCTTAATTTTGTCTTCATTTGAGGGTGTCGATAAAGCTTCTTGAACAAAATGTAAAAAGTACTCGCAGAAAGTACATAATTCCCCATTTTCAATTAAATCGGCAGCGTTAGGTGCACCCATTAATTTATCTATTGGTAATTGCATAGCTTGAATTTCTTCTTTTAGGAAAACTGGCTCATCTGCACCAAGTAATTTCTTTGGTTTTGTTTCTCTTTGATATTTAGATGGAAGTGATGACGGTAATAACGGCATTATCGGGCGATTTGTGAAATCCAAAGTAGGTGACCCCTTTTTGCAAACGCCAATCATGAAACAAGCTCCATTTGGATCCAAATCATTTACTAATGTGTTATAAATTACATCGTAATATTGATCAACAATGCTTAAACATTCATCTTTGAATTTTTTTGTTTGTTTACAAATTCCTTCTAAAACTTGTTTAAATTCTGAAACGGTAGTATTTGCTGTTAAAACATCCCTCATATGTCGTATTAATTGTTCGCATAATTCACAAGCAACATCATCATCATTTAATTTTTCTACAGAATCATGAGGCACAACTCCAATTGAAGACAGTGGTCTAACGTCAATTTCTCCAACATTATCTTCATGCTGATGATAATATGATACAGCGCAAACTCCACTTAAATGGCAAATATTCTTTACACTAATATCTTTTTGAATTTGTGCATAAATTGTTTCAAAGTTGGTAATTGCAACATAAGCGCAAGCATCTGAAAATGAATTAAATAAACCACAAGCATGTAGCATGTGTTCTAAGAAATCATCACGACTAATCTTTTGGAACTTTTGAACTATAATGTCAGCAACCTTCGAACATTCATCACATGATAAACTTTGCTTTCTAACTATCATTGTTGGTTTTACAGTTGAAACGAATTCTTCAGGTCTTTCTGTAACCATCTCTTCAAGCATTTTGTCTATGTTTGCATTGTTACATAATCCTGCTACTGAACACACAACTTGTGGATTCATTTGAGAAGCAAGAGCTTCTACTAATTCTGGAGCAAAATTATCTACAAATTTTATACATTCTTTTCGAACTGGTTTTAATGGTATTAAATTACATGAACCTTCGAACACTTCTTTTATATCACTTTGCGTTTCATTACTTTCTAACTGATCTCTGGCTTGTTTTACCATATCAAGACATATTTTGCATATTGAGTCATTATCTTCCGAAACCGTTTGTTTTTCCCAAACTGTTTGAATACAATGGCGGACTGCATTACAATTTTTCGCGTTAGTTATATTATAACACCAATATGATGGTCCCCAAGTACATTGTGAGCTACCTATCAAACCTCTGCCTTGAACTTGCGATAAAAACGCAAATCCAATCAAAAAAGTGCCTACTACGAAGCACAGTGATTTCATTTTTTTTCTTAAACTCAATTCTTTGTTCTTAATTAAGATGACTTTTTCTTATCTTCACTGACTAATAATCAAATTATTTAATTATTTATTCTGAACTATTGATAAAAAAAGATCTTTCTTTCGTAAGCTTCGTAATTATATGAACCAAATTCTTTGTCTAAATTTATTTTACAGAATCACAAATTTAATAAAATCAAATGACGCATTTTTTTTTTTTTGTTAGGTGGGGGTTGATATTTTTGTATACACGACCACACTAAATTTTGACATTCAGATGACAATCCAAAAAAGTGACTTGCCAAATTACTATTATTTTTTGAAAAATATTCCTTGAAATTTTCAAGTTGTCGAACCGATAAAACTATTAGCTTGATTGGGAGATTGAAAATGACAAACTAATATATAACGATTGGTAAATCAAATTCAATTAAGCCAATATCAAATTCAAGCTAAGTCCAAGCAATATTTGTAAACTGTACAGATTGAAATTTTAAGTTACGTACCCGATCCGCCATATTAAGTAAGTCTTTTCAAATTAAAGAGATTTTTCTGGTTTACAATTATTCTTCTGGAGTGAAATGTAGTGTAGTGGATTTTACTGATCTAAAATTCATTCAGTAAATTCTTTGTACTAGAATATATCACGAAGTACGCTTAAACGATCTCGTAATAGTTTAAAGAGTGTGTAAAATGAGGAAAGTTTTTAACGAAACTGCTTTTAATTTCTTTTTTGAATTGATGATTATCAAAAATTTCTTACCAGTCAAAAAGAGAAAATCAACTTTTAATTTATTTTTATTAAAATACCTTATTAGAATGATACAAAAAATTTATTAATCTTAAGCTTATTTAAACAATCATTTCCAATTCTCTAGCATAAAATATTACTTGTTCTGCTAACTCTGTTGATGGAAGAGGTTCTTTTGGTTTTGTTACATTAGTACTGAAATAAAATACTTCATCTGATTCAAGATGCCATTTCTTTTTTGCTCCAAATGCACGAACTGCATCTTTGCTCTTCAAATTCAATCGTTTAGCGGCTTCTTTGATAGAAATTTTATCATATGATTTTTCTATACATGCGCCAATTTCATCTCGAACTGTTTCCAAAAGTAAATCCATAAAAAAATTGTATATTTCTGGATGAGTTCCATTCTACTTACGCAAATAAATAAAATTACTTTCTTGATTTCACAAAAAAAAAAAAAATTAAATTACCTTTGCTTCAAATATTTTATTATAACGACCTTCCATTATATATTGCTCTAAGGCAAGAATTGGTCTTATAAATTCGTTTGTTTGAATCACTTCAGCTGGTAAAAGTTCTAATTCAATATGAAAATCGGATACACGATTTCCTGATAATAAAAACAATAAATTCAAACCAAGAAGTTTATACATATTTTCGGAACCGCCAATTATATTTCTTAAAAATTTAATATTTATTTAAAATTATTGCAAATGATTCTTCTGGTATAAAACTATATACTTACTTATAATCATAATAATGACATTTCAATTGTGCCATATATCTTTCAAATGCTGGTATATCCTTGCTAGCAACACTATATTCAACAGCAATTTCCAATATATTACGAGACAAAATCATTTCATCTTTGGAAAGTGTTGTTAACTCTCCAGTTGGTAAATATGAAAGTTTAGTGAGAGCGATCTAAAAATATCATTGAATTAATAAAATTAACGTTTGATTAATTTAAGCAATTTATTTTTGGTGTTTTCAATTTCCTACATTTTTTTTTTTTTTTTTTGAAAGCATCTTACCTTAAGATCATTAATTAAAGGTTCACACTTTTTTAAATTAGGAGTAGTTTTATTCCATTCGGTTTTAATGTCTTGATATAAACATTTAATATCTGCCATATTTTCAGCAAATTATTAATTTTTATTTAAGTAGTTAAAATACAATACTATATTGAATGACTTTTATTTTTGCTTCTTCATTGAATAATGATAGATAGTAAATTTGACAATTCCAAATGCCATGAGATAAATTCGAAAGTCAATTGCGTCGCTGACTCAATATATCAATTTAATCAGCACAGTATTGACTGTATCAGCACACAATGTGACACAATGTGCAAAAAACAATTTTAATTAAATTAGTTTCTATTTTTACAAATTAAATATTTTACAAAATTGTTAAATGATCCCAAAAATTTCAATTAAAAACAATGACATATTCATAAAACATTTTAATAAAATTATGAGAATTTTCAAGATTTTAATTCCTACATAATGTAATTTTTTATTTTCTTACAGTAATAAAAATGTTTATTCTTTTTCCGTAAGATGCCACTGTATTTGTAATTTTTGTTGACATTGCGATTAGGTTAAACTTTTATTAGAAATTCATTTCGTTTTCATTGAAACTGCATTTTGGCAGTTCTGTGTGTGATTGTAATTTTGATTAAATTGAAATTATTTGATTTAATTGCTACAAAAATAAAAAGAAAATTTTTTTTTTAATAAAAAGTAATATATGTATTTAATAAGATGGTGAAACATTTGGCAACTTTCATGAGAGATAGAAATCATTGCCGTGGTGCATATTACAGAGTGAATATTAAAGAAGAAATTGAAAAATTTAAAAAGTAATAAAAAAAATTTAAGATATTAAAAACCATTTCAAAAATTATCTTCATTTTAAGTGTGTACGTACCCAATATCGTTCTAAATCAGGAACAAATATAACAAGATCCTTATTTACCTTTACGCGTATAAATAACGTGAATGCAACAATAATTGCGGCTTATTATTCATAAACATCGATATGTATATAATAAAATATATAAATATATATGTTCATAAATATATTTAAGTACATAAATACATAATATATATATGTAATATATTTGTATTTATATGTGTGTACATACATATGTGATATATTTAAAAAACAAAATTAAGTGCCCACTTATCTATGTATATATATATATATATATATATATATATACTTAGATAGACAATAATTTCTTTTTTTAGATATTGCATTGCAATGTACACAGCAAAAGTTTTTATGGATTCAAAAAAAAAAAATTTTTACGTAAAAGGGAATTCCCCGCAATTTTAATCGTAATATTTTTGTGATTCATTAGAATGCATTAGAAATTTTTGCATAATATATTTCCATTCAACAATTCCAAAAAGAAAGGGGCTTTACTATTTAATTCGTTTTTCGTATTTACAGAAATGGAAAGGTACCTTATCATTTTTCCGAATATGAAAATCGAATTAGATAGCAAATAGTAAGTCCTCCGTTTGAATTCGAATTTTTCATTATTATTTAAATTGCGTAACAAATTAAAGTTGATTTTGCCATAAACCAAGTACAACTTTATTTTATTGGAGAATCTACATAAGAACATATTATACATATGTATAGCTATAATGTATAATATCCAATCATTTATATATGTGTAATGGTTTGTTCTTAAAAACTTAAGAACGGAATTTTTTCTTTCAATTGTTCATTATGCAAATATACATTTTATGTACATATGCACATGCCCTCAATAGACCTAAAGTTCAAAGAATAGTTTAAACATTATGTCTACAATAAACCTACTAGTTTAAACTAATACGTCTATTATGTCTACTGCACGATTGAAGATAACTCTTTAAGGAATTTTTTTCATTAAAAAATAAAAAGATCTTTAATCCTATTATATCACTTCTTTTTTCTTTTGCTTGTTCTTTTTAACTTTGAACATATGTACATACATACGTAAGTTAACATATCCTTTTTAGCATAATGCAAGAGAAAATTTGTAAATTTTTTGATTATATAATCTAAGAAAGTGAAAAATGGTTATTGTAATAGGGCAATTATTTTTTAAATTCATTTCAGACGAAATCCAAATGAAACGCCAAAGATAATATTTGACTTTATGGCTTGCATTGCTATGGTAGCTGATAAAGATCCTATGGATGTTTTTACTGGAGGTCGTCAAATAGTATGTGCAAATTATGCAAAACAACTTTGTGAACACTTTAAAGAACTTGGAGCTGAATTAGTTTTCTTTATTGATGGGCCAATTAAAAAATGTAAAATACCGCATCATATTGAAAACTCAAATCAAAAGTATTTGAATCAACAAAATATATTTGAATACATAAGGAATGAAGAAAAACCGAAAATATTTTCACCTTCTCATAAAATGTCAGTTTATATAAATAATTTTCTTACAACAATTAGAAGTTATTCAAAAATTTCTATATCATTTGCAAATGAATGTGATTTAGATATAGCTAATTATGCAACACAATGTAAAGCATTAGCTGTAGTTACATGTGACACAGACTTTTTAATTTTTCCTGGAAATTGGCAGGTTTGGATATCAATTCTTTTCAATAGAGATCAATTTACAATTTTTGCATGGAATAAAATGAATTTACTGAAAAACTTGAATTTGAGAAAAAACCATATGCCAATTTTTTCAACTTTATCTGGAAACGATTTCGTAAAATATGAATATGTTCAGGTAGGTATATATAAATAAGGTATAAAATTAAAATATCAAACAATCAATATTGTATTTAGAAAAGTTCTTATTTTAGTATCTCCATAAAAGCGAAGATAAGGAAAAACCAAAACAAAAATATTTGGCAGAATATATTTTGAAAGAATTTCCAAGAGGTGTTCCTCTCACAAAAGATCAATTCAATAAACTGGCAAAACTAGTTTATAATTATGGTAACAATAATATTACTTTACAAAAAGCCAAAGAAATCGTAAGCTGCAGTTTGAATTCTTATAACTATGTAAGTTTATGTCTAAATCATTACCAATTAAAAAAACTATAGTAAATCTACATCTATTAAAAATTAGTTCTTAAAAAATTATTTAATGTATTTCTATGTAATTTTTTGGACTTTTTAGGATAAACGTGAAAAACCAAATGTGGAAATATGGTTGAAACAATACATTCAATCGACAAATTCAATAGTGCCTTACATGATACTGAAAGATTTTATTTTAACTATAAATCAATCATGGATGGATATGTCACTTACCGAATTTAAACCATATAGCGAACTAGTAATACCAATAGTTCGTCGTCAAATGGGTATATTATTGGATCATAAACGTGAAAAATATCCTGAAAGAGATATATGTTTCAAACCAAGTCATGAGGAGCCATATCAAATAAAAAAATTTTCTCCAATTTACTATGAAAATGGAACAGTACCAAATTTAGAAGATCTGCTACGATCATCAAATTGTACTTCAGGAGATTGTGATTCAGAGAATATGGAAAATACTGTTACTGAAGAAGAAAAGTTTTCATTGCTTTGTTGGGTATCTTCTACAAAAAATGAAATTTTAGCAACTGAACAGTTGCTTAAATTTCGCGATAGTCCATTCCTTTTACCTATGATGTGTGGCAATTACCTTGTAAAGGTAAGAATTACTTTAAATTAGTTTTAACAACGATTATGGGAATAGATATTTATTTTTTTGTTTATATTAAAACGTATATGGAAAATTATTTAAGTTTCCATTTTTTCTATTTTAATGCATATTCAATTACAGTAATTAAATTCTTTTCATATATTTATATAAGTCTTGTATTTTTTTTATTACAGGAAGCCCAAATTACAATTGAAGAAGCTGATATTTTACTAATTTCTATAAATGAAGCCATGAATTCTAGTATGGAAAAGTTATTGTCATTAAAACCACCTGAAATAGTTAAATCAAGACACGTTTGGATTTCTTTAGTATATAATCGTCTTTTGGAAATTTTTAGAAGTTCGTTAGCTGTCTGCGGATTATATCGCTACTCTAAAATATCATATTTTGATGGATATATTTTTCATAAAATGATGCAAAAATATCCAATATTGAGCGAAGATATTAAGCAACGGGAACTGGAACGTATTAAAAATTATAGAATTTATGTTTCATAATTCTTATATAGAGACTTATATATGTATAAATTATTTATTATATGTATTTACATCATTAGATTTTGTAATTCATTTTAGTAATAAATATGATGTATATTTTGTTGTTTTTTTTTCTATTAATTTGTTTATTAACTTTTATTTTTATTAAAATAAATAAATTAACATTAAAAAAGTATATTTTTATGTTTGTATTTTGTGTAAAATTTTAATTTTAATTTAAAGATTAAATGCAACACATAACATGCAAAAACGAACAAAATTAATTGTTCGTCTCCCTTCATAAGAGGGGTGGTTTGGTAAAAGCTATACATGTATTTTCTAATATTCCGGCAAACGTATTTTTCAAGAATAGTAGGTATACATACTTCAAATTTCAATTTTAAAGTATTTATGCATTTACAATTTGTTTTAATCTAATTTGTTTATTCTTCTAAGCAAACTTATTGCTATGCTAAATAATTCTATCATTTTATTGCTATGCTATAAAATTCCATTTCTTTAGATATTTTTTAGTAGGCAATAAAGCGATGGAATCTTTATTTCATCAAAGATATTTATAAGTTGGGAAAAAATTAAAAAGAAATTCGAAATTGTCGATTTGGTTCGAGTATTTTATACAAACATTTGATGAATATCGTATTATTTTTTTAAAATGCTCGACGAAAGAATTATTTTACACATTGAAATTTTTTTTCACATGTTGGTAGCAGTACAAAATTAAGTTGTAACAGAGCTTTTTCGAAAATATTTTTTGTATATTTTAATCATTTTGTCACCTATGAGAAAATTGTAAAAGTATTAAAGTATCCAAAGCTTAAAAGTTGAAAATAAAAACTTTATACCGTTTAATAACAACGGTTAAATGATGAAATTATACATTTATACACATACAAGTAAATACATACTCTCAAATGGTTATCATTATTGGTGTGTAGGGTGTGTAGTGCCTGTTGATCGTATATTATTCAAAGTTTTGTGCTTTTTTTTTTATTTTCTATTTTTCTTGTTTTGTTTTTTTTTTTTTATTAAAATTGTGTTGTTTCTTTCTTTTTCGTCTTAAAGTTTTGCTATTGTTATATTTTTCTTTTATTACTTTTTTTTTTTGTATTATAAAGAAAATTATAGTGAAAAAAAAAATTGTATATTTTTTTTTGTACAATTTAAATTGTATATGTTGCACAATCAGTCTTCTAAAGCTCTTCGGTAAAGACGGTGTAAAATTGTTATTATTAGAGAAGGTGGTGGAATCGCGAATATTTATTTTATTTATTTTTAAAATTTCTATTATAATTTTCTCTTTTTCTTATTGTTGTTATATTTTTCTTTCCACAATATTTTCCCTTAAGAAAATTAAACAGTTTTTATAATAATATTAATAAAAAAAAAACAAGTTCTTTTATATAAAAATTTAAAATAAAAAAAATTTAATTATAACCACTATTTTGTTAATTACGATATAAAAAACAAAGATAAAATAATTAAAAAAAATACAAAATTTATTAAAAAAAAAAACTGATTAAACACATTATTAAATAAAATAAAAAATAAAATGTTTGTGTTTCTAAAAAAAAAAAAAAATTATAAAAAACATGAAAAATATATAAAATTAAATTTTTATAATTTATTATATTAAAATTTTTTAAGACCTTTTCTTATATTTTTATATATTATTTTGATAAAAATTTTGCATAATTTCTCTACATTAATAAATTTTTAGTTGAAAAAAAACACATTTATAAAATTGAAATTTTTAAATTCAATTTCAAATACAAAATATTTTTAATTATTAAAAAATTATATAAAATAGAATATTTTTGTAATTTTTCCTATACATATTTAATTTAACAACGAAAAACTATTAACCGCAGGTTTTGTTTTTTTTTTTTAAATAGACAATTAAAAAAATCATTTTAATAATCAAAACTTTTATATAATTTGAAAATTACAATTACAAATACATATATATATATTATAAAATTGTTTAATAATATTGTTAATTTTAAGCATTATAAATTAATATTTATAAAAATTTTTAATATTTTACAAAACAGCCTGTTTCTATATATAACGAAATTAATGCAAAAAATTAGACGAAATTGATCAAAAGAGTTTGAATATAATTGAAATTTTTTTATTTAATTATAATTTATGTCTATTTATATGTTCATAATGTATTTATTATTTATTATACGAATTAATTGAATCTAATATTATAAAATTTATTGCGTAGGTTTGCCAATTTAATCTTAAAATTAATATTTTGGAAACTAAAACAAAAGAAGTTAAGGAAATTAAATAATCCAATAAGAAAACAATTCTTTAAAAATCCAAAAATTTGATTGCTTATTCTAAAACAAAATAAGAAAAAAATTTTTATATTTAAATTGAAATTTAATCAAATATTATTGATTTCGAATTCTGGTAAAATATTGAGTAAAATTTAATTTGATATTAACAGATATTTTTAAAATTAATCGGATTTTATAAAAAAATTTATTCATTTGATTTTGTAAAAATTTATTGATTGCGTATACTCTTTTCCACGTTGAGCATTATTTATGTATACGTTATACATATAATAGTTTTATACATTATGTGTGTTAGACATTCATGTATTATTTTATAATTAACAAAACATATTTTTTAAAATAGCGATTAATCGGTTTACAATGTCCAATAATAATTCTGTGATAATTCCAAAATATAAATTCAATATGAACTTAAAATATACGTATATTAATTGATTTATATATAAAAGTATGTAACATGGGCTTAATTTATATGATTATTTAAAATGTAAATATAAATAATTTACAAATATACAAAAAATTTCTTAAATTTAAATACATATTTATAATCTACCTTTTTAAATAATTTTCTTTCCGTTTTTATTATAAAAGTGACCGGATTTTTTTTTTTTAAATTTAATATGTTATTTGCAAAATTTATAAATATATACAATATTACAAAATTAAGAAAAATAAAGAGATAAAAAAATTAACAATTTTCAATAATAAATAACAAAAGAAATATGTACAAAATAATATGAATTTATATATATATATAATAATGTGAAATAAAATAAAATAAACGTAATTTACTAAAAATAAACGAGATTTCTTTTTTTCTTTTTTTTTTTTGCAAAAGAAAAAAAATTAAGATTTGCTTTTCTTTCACTTATAAATTTATATTTTTTATTATAGCCATTGCTAAAATAAATAACTATACATATTTATATACACGCAAGTTTAATTAAAAGAAATTGTAAAAAAAAAAAGTAAATACATGTAAAATTTGCAAAAAAAAACTGAAAATTTTCTTAAATTTAACAAAAGAAAATAAGATATTTTAAATTATTAATACATTTAATGAATATTTTTATATTGTAGGACAATATTGTACTCTTTCTCACGTCCCTCCTCCACCCTTCGATTAAAATGTGTGTTCAAATTTGCTGCAAAGAAAGAAATTTCGAAAAAATTCCGAAAAAAATCGATTTTCAATTAAGATCTTGAGTTTTATATATTGTAAAATAAATATTTTCAATACAAGAGTCAGGAGTTTCTACAACATCACATTTTGCAAATTGTTAAAAAATACAGTTTTTGATAGGCAGTATATAAAACCAAATATTGCAAATAATTTGAAAAAATTGTAAATTAAATTTTTAGACACTGCTTAAATGCAACATAGAAACTTTTGTTTTTGCAATATTGGAACTCAAGATGTAAAAATAATATTTAAAATTCAAATAATTTTGCATTATACAAATTCAATTAACACATATGAACATAAGAATAACTTATAAGAATGTTCTAACTTTTTTCTACAATACGGGGATTTTCAATAATTCGAATATATACTTAAAATTCTAATTTAAATCTTAAATATCTTTTAAGAAATAATTTTTTTTGAATCATTACATATGTATGTATTAAAATTACCAAATTTGCATTTTCAGATTTTTAATATCTAACATTTTAATTTACTTCAAATTTTTAAGCATGCTATGATTTTCAAATGAACTTCTTTTGTAGTAAAAATTTATCAAAAAATTCTACATTTGAATCACATTTGAAAATTTTTTGATTTTGATTTATCGAATATACATAATTTATATTAAGACCTAAGTTTTTGAAAATCCCAATAAAATGTAACAATAAAATATTATTTAATTCTATTATTAAAATTAAAGTTAAATTAAGTTGAGTAATAAAATCCATTGCGAATTCAAATTTCTTTCCTCCGAATTTATTTTCAAATGGATTGTAAAAAATTTTTTTAACCTTCTGGTCAAAAGGTAGATATGCATTTCCTATACGTCCATTTATTAGAGTATTCTATCCAATTTATTTTATTTTTTCCTAAAATCAATTCAAGAAGAATTTGATCCAGTCAGATTATAGATGTATACAAAACCTTTGACCTAAAATATAAAAAGCAGTTTTATAAATTAAAGTTAATAAATTAAAATTCTTATTTTTTCTTTTTTTTCCCAATAATTAATAAGACTTAATATTTTATATTTGTACACATTAGTATGTTACACGTAAGCATTGATAAATGCTCGATTGTAAGTTTAGAATGCATTTGACCTAATTTGGTTTTCATGTTTCGTACTATTATAATCTATAATATCATAAAATTTCGTAATAAATTCGTTCTACACTATAAAAATACGTAAATTTCCATTACGTTTAATGAGTTTGCACAAATTTTTATTTAATATTTTATGTAAAAATTTTCACATATCAATAATATATGTACATATTTTATAAATATGTATGTAGGAAGAAAATAACACACGCAAATAATAATAGAATGATTGTCATTTAATCTGAAATATAGATTTAACAAGTTATTATTTCATTATAGTAGGTCACTAAACTTGTATTGTCATACAATATTAAATTATATTGAATAATGTAATTTGTACATTTGTATGATAGTATAAGATTACAAAATAAATTCAACTGATATTTGAAATTAGTTATCGAAATTTAATTATAATGAATTTCGGAATAGTGAGGTGATATTAAAACATATGAATGTAAGAATTGAGTACGATATATATAAATTTATATATTTATATATAGTTGTATTTTATTCATATACAGTGTTGTCCGTCGATATATACACCGGCCCTAAATATAAGTTGTATATCAAAACAATATTGTATATATTAAGTCGAACGAATCTGATATACCTCAGAAATATATGCATTTAATTATTTCTTTGAAAATTTTAATTAATTTTGCTCCATAATTAAAAAATTTTGTTAAAATTTTTGCTAATGTTAGCAAGATTCAGTAGATTATTTTTTTTACAAGTTTTTCTATTATCTTATTAATTATTTTATAGAAATTCGTTCTTTGACATGTTTTTAAAAAATTTTGTAATAATGTAGCAAATCAACTTGATTTACATTCTATTCAATATACTCAATAAGAGATTTAAATGCTGCCAAACCTATAATAAATTGTTTGTCTATAATTAATATAATTTTATATCAGTATATTACAATATAAATAATAATAAAAATAAATGCGTGTACAATATTCAAGTATAATAATGTATTTACATATTTTTTTAAATTCTATTCTATTGCAGGAATTTAAAAATAATTTTTAGTTTTATTATAGTGTGTTTTCCCTAAATGCCATGACGCATACATTCAATTTTTCAAAAATACAATATATTTTTGGTGAAATCCCACATGTTCTCATGCCTGACTATACCATAGTACAGAAGTATAAAAAAGAAAATATTCTTAATAAATTTTATATTTCTAAATAAATATTAAAATATCAAAAAATTTTGCTTAAAATTAACATTTATAATATTGTAAAATATATTATAGCATGTGATAAATTTATTAAAATTTATTAATATTATTTATTTTAATTTTTAAAAATTTTTTTTTTTTAACTTTTTAAGGTTATTAAAAAATAAAATTGAAATTTAATAAAATAAAAATATTTAATTTTGAAAAAAGTTTTAATTAAATTGTGCAATTAAATTGGATATCATATTGCACTGAAGTTTTTTGCTCTTGGAACCAGTACAACAATATTCTTTAATTTTGGTAAGTATAATTACGAACAATCTTCAATTTTCAAATTAGAAACTGGGATTTGAAAAGTATTAAAAATTAGATGTTAATAAGGAGTATATGTTAGGAAAACAACCCAGTTTTTGTATAATTTTGTATTTCCAGTAATTTCTATATTATTTACAAATTTTATACAATTTTATCTGTTTATTATATAGAGATTTCACTGTATATCTATATATAGAATGAAAAGTGAAAGTTAAAAAACGAAATTCATTAAGTGTTATACTAGAACATTTTTCTAATTCTTTAGAAATATCAAAAAATTTATATTGTATAATAAAAATCTAAAAAAATTTATCTTAAATTCAATTAGGTAGTGCTAGAGTTGGTAAATAATTTTACAAATTCCATAACTAATGATTATTTGTACATAATTTTTCTTTAAAGCAAAATTTGTTTTCGTAAAGAGTTTATTCATCGCATATTACGTATGTATATACAAAGAATTATCTAACATACACTAATGGAGATACTTAAAAAGAGTTTTACAAAAATCTTATAATCTTTTACCAAAACGGGAAAATACATTTATTGTAATTTTATATAATTATAAATCCATTAATATACGAGTATTTATATATGTTCATATAAACAATAGTACCAAAACATGCTAATAATATGCAAATTTGAGAAAGTTTTGAATTTTATTTTTTCGATTTCATTTAATCTTAATGGTATGGATTCAATCAAAAAATTTCAAATCATATCCATTGTTATTTTAAAACATTATAAATTAATTATTATCGATAAAAAGAAACTTGTAAATGCAAAAATGGATAGAAAATAAATCAAAGTTTTTGTTTTTTATCTACAAACATATGCAATTTATTATGTATATGGTTACATAATGGATTAACATTTTAAATATTATAAATTGCATAATATAAAATGTGACAATAATAATCTTCAAAAATTTTGAATTTAAAATTATAATTTTTCAAAAGTCACATTAAAAATAATTTTTTAATTTCGTGAAAGACACCAAAAAAAAACTGCCGTTTAAAGAGCACAATTAAATGGGCGGCCAAAATATTTTCTCTAGCATACTAAACTGTTCTCTATACGCAAGAATTATAAAATATCTGAACGTGCTAACCATGTTATTCCCCCATCATGTGACTCAATAAAAGGTATATATAGGTATATATAAAAAAAATTGTTTCATTATAAAAATTCCCGGTAATTTTATTACCAAAATGCATTCACAAGTTCACAAGTAGATATTGTTATATTTTGGAAAGAATCAAACTAGTACGATATTTAGTGACAAATATTTTCCCTTAATTTGGTTGCTTCTTGTCATCAATGGTGGTTTTTTTTTCATCAATGGCTTTGTATTTTAAATGTGTTCAATTTACAGTGATGTTGCAAATGTATCATTGATCCAAAAAAAAAATCCAATACGTATATGATAATTATTTTCCATGTGATTTCTAATTGATTCTTAGCTCCCTAAAAATAAAACAAAGATTAAAATGTAATTTTAATAAAATTTTTTAATAGATTGAATTTTTTTTTTTGTAATTAAATAGTTTGAGTTATCTGAAATTTACTGTAGATGCATTTTTAATGTATAATTTCATTTTTTGAACTTTTAAGGAAATAAAATTTTAAATTACCTAATTTTTATATTTCAACATTGAATTCTCCTCTATAAGTAATGTACTTGTTTTTTATATTTATTTGGTTTTTTATAATATGTTGCAATATAAATACAGACAATAAAAATTAAATGGAACAATATTAAAACATCGAAACTGCACAGTTACTATAAAAATTGAAATTCCAATTTTCATTTGTCGTTTTTTTAAATACAAACATAATTTGATCTCATTTTAATTTATTTGAAAGAATTTTACGGTATTAAAACTTAATTCTTTTGTTTCCACACTAGTCCTATTCCTCTTTCATCTTTTTAATCTTTAAAATTTTGCAACATTTCTTTCTTTCGCATCACAAGCTGTTTAAAGTTGTAACTTTGTAGTTATGAAATTTCTTTGTTCTCTTTTGATTAAAAATGTTCTTTGAGGTGAACCTGAAAATCTACCAACATAATAACTTATTTTTTTAAGTTCTAAAATATTAATTGTTATTTAAAATTTCTTAGATATAAAATAAAAGCGGATAAAAATTTATTCGCATTTATTTTATATATTAATTCGTTCGTCTTCGAAATTGAATTGGAAATACGCATATATTCATATATAGAACATGGTCTGCACTTTTTGAAAAAAAATGTGAAAATTAAATGATATTCAAAAGAAGAAAAATGAAGATGAATAGTGTGGATAATTTCATTCATATTATATAGAATTGTATATAAAATCGAAAAGAATGAATTTTTATTTTTAGATTTTAATGAACTAAAAAATTTCATATCAAATTTTATTTTTATATGAAAATGAAAATACTCTCTACTCATTGCCATTTCAGATTCTTTAAACAAAATATTATACTTTCATTTCTGGTTTATAAAATTAGTTTCTCAAATAAAAAAATGTAATTAATGTAGATGTATAATTTTTATCTTAAATGTTAGAGAAAATAATATTGATTTTATATTGTTCTTATTCTTGTATAATTAGGCTGAAAATTTATTAAGTAACAATGTGTAAAAACAAACAGTACCAACATATTTTTCTTTTAAATTTTTTGGATGTAAAATTTTTTTAATTTTATATGGGCAAAATGCTCTGGAATATTTTAAATATTTCGAAATTTTTGTTTTGGTTTTTGGTTTTCCAGAGTTTTTAGCTTTGATTTTAAGCAAGTAGTATATAAAATTTTATTTTATGGAAATTGATTTTATGATTTTATTCAAATACATTATATTATAACTTTGTATATACTTCGATATTTTGAAATCAAAATTTATTGTGCTTAAAATGTGCACATGTTTTAAATAAAAAATGTTAAAAAAATTTTATATATTTTTCCAGAATAGTTTTTTTCTTCTGCTCATTTAGAATTTTCTTCTTTATGTTTGTTTTTTTTAATTACGGCTATTTTGTAATATTAATTTTAAATGTTTACATTTAGAATCGAATTTTATAAACTGTTCTCTAATATAGAATTGTGTATTTAACAAATGTTTAGTATATTTATGTAAAATGAATAAATTTTTATAAATTTTTTAAATTTTTGTTCAAAAATTATCTACACATCTATGTATAAGGAAAAATGTTGTTAATAATAAGAATTTTATTTTACAAAAACTTTGTACTTTAACAAAATTATTAAATTCTATTGAATCTGTATGAAATTTTTGTAGCCTTCAGTTAATTTTTATCTCTTATGCTTTAGAAAAGCTCAAATAGATTTTATAAAAATTATATTATTCTGAAAAGATGTTGGACAATTGAAGACCATGAATATTATGAAACTGAAGAGATTTCTTAAATATTTGTAATTATTGATTATATAAGAATAAAAAATTGCGTACATACCTACTATGTATAATTAGCATATCGTTTTGATCTCAACATAATTTGAAATTGTAGAAAAAAAATAATAACAATTAGATACTGAAACTGTTCTTTCATATCCGGGATGACCCATTTTGGGCCACTACATACTGTTATGTATCTGGACGTACATATATCACAAATAATTGTCTCAAATATTGCTGGTTTCAAAAATAATTTATTTTTAAATACAAAATCATTGAAAGATATAATATCCATTGTTTGGTACCATAAGTGTGCACATCAAACTATATTACTAAAATTTTCTTCATTTCTAGATGAATTTATTTCTAGGGTTTTTCAATATATCTTCAACTGTATCACTGCATATAAAATAATTTTGTTTTTTAACCAATCCGATAAGTCAAAAAATGAGCTAGGAGATCTAAAATTAAAATGTTTATACATTCATAATACAATTATTTCTTACTTTATAATGAATAAAAAATTTAAAATGTAACAAAATTTAAATTTGAAACTTTTTGTAGACTTAAGATGATACAATTTAACAAATAGCTTTGGACAAAAAAGAACTCTATTACTTTCAATTCTAGTAATTTATAAATTCTATAAATTTACGAATATTTCCAAATAAGTTTCTGAAATTTGATGTAAATTTCGTTTTAAATAATATTAAAATATGTTAAATATATTATTAATCAATTTATTATAAAAAATTTTATACATACTTATTGCAAAAAGGTTATTGCCCTATTATATTTACATATGCCATAAATCTTTTATAGCAATTTACACATTGTATAAAATTTTTGCCATTATAAAATATGTTATTTGAAAATTAAGAATGTTTTAAGGGAATAACATCATTTTTAAGAAATATTTTAAATTGAACTAGACTTAAAAAAATATTTGGTAGTGTTAATTTGTGCCGATGACTTTAAGAAAAATCTTACTATATTGAAAAGGAATACATTTCGAAAAAATCAAGTTTAATTGAATTAAGAAATAAAGAAGCTAATTTTATGCTGTAATTTCGAAAATGTAGATTAATTAAATTTTTGGCAAATTAAAGATGAAAGTGTGAAAAATTAATACACATTTCGAAATGAAATAAGGTGTAAATATATAGTGGCCAAAGCCACTGACCTCAATTAATTAACCAAATTGTAGGTTCATACAATGGAGAATTCAAATTTATAATAAAATCTTTTTAAATTCAGTATCGAAAATCAAATTAAGAAGCTTTTGCTTGTAACCACTGATATAATTTTCGTATTTGTTACGGGTTAATGATCTTTAATAACTTAAGATTATTAAAAATAGAAGTATAAATTTTAAACCACCTGTGGACTAATAGAATTTTTTTTTTTGTAACAAAATTATGTTGCATGCCAATAAAAGTATTTGAAAATTATTTCTAAATAAAAGTTAGAAAATTTTTTTTCAACGTTAAGTATAATAGAACTTCCTACTGAGATTTCGAATTTAATCTCTTCTGAACTTTTGGGTTAAATTTTTAAGTCAGAGATAATTTTGCTTAAAAGAATATTATAATCGATTTTTTTTCTGTAAATTTGCTGAAATATGTATGTATGTATATTCAAATTAAAAATTATTTACTATGTGATTTCAATTAATTTTAATAAGTAATTTTATTATAGTTTTTGCAATTTATACCTAAATAATATTGTGTGTTAATGTTACACCATATAACGTACATTTACTCATTATACATGTGTATACCTATACGTGACTGTGAATAATTTTATAGGTAATTGTAAATATTGCAAATTAATATACTTACCTACCTACTTACCAAAACAAATTAGTATCTATGTAATTTTGTTATTTACAAAAATAAAGTAATTTTTTAGCAATATATTCAAGAGTATATAGGCTATGAAAACACGAATAAGAAGAAAATCGTGAATATTGAATAAATCAGAATGGTATAATTGAAAATTCACAACTATTTCTCCTTGTAATTGTATATGAAAATAAAATTTAATGAAATTCACGATTATCGGATTGCATTTACCTTATTTATAATAAAGTAATTTCAACTTTACTTATACAGGTAGGTAAGCTCATATACATACATATAATACCTATCTGATGAAAATAATATTGTTTGCAACTATAATACAGGATGATTTTGTAAAGTGTACAATATTAGATACCTACCTATTGTTTGTATTAAGTATAATGATTTTGCATACTAATATTAAGTAGACTGATACTCCCAGGCATAAAATAAGTCAAATACGTTAAGTTTGCCTTTAATAACGCTCCTTTATTCAAGCACCTTTTATTTATAATTGCAATAAATTTCTATTGGAACGGATGTTTGTTAGAAATTCTGGAATTTTTCAAAAAGCGTTTTATCTCCTAAATAATTAAGCAGCAGCACTTATTTCTAAATAAAATTTTAATTCATTTTTGATTATCTTCTGATGTCTTAACAGTTTAACAATGATAGTATGTATTTAAGTACATACATTTATGTATAAAATTGTTACCATTGGTAGACACCCTGTGGATTTAAATTTTGATGCACATAACAAGTACATAAATTACTGTAAATGCTCAGCATTTTATAATTATTAAATTTAGCGCTTCAGTCAAAATTGAATTCAATGTCTTGAAGAATTTCGTTAATTTTTTCTATGAAATTTTTTTATGTAATAATTATACATAGTATTTACATATTTCAATTAGACCATTTACTATCAATGAGTATGAGTAATGTGCAAATTACATAATAATGTCTTTACACAACAATAAAAAAAAATTTATAATTTAAAATATTGCGTCCTATGTTTCTCAGGCTTCTAGATTGAAAAATTAAAAAATTACTTTTTGAACCGCCTTTAAACAACCGCTAAGCTTTTCTTATTTTTATATTTTAATAATGTGTTTACATTATGAGAATGAGTACGAATTTGAAAATTAAATTGTCAGAATTGTATGTTTTGACATTCGCATATAGTTTTTATGTTTGACAACTTATCTTTAAGCTTACCAACTTTATTACACTTTATTAATAAATAGGATAGAAAAGCTAAAAATCTGTAGTTTACGAAGGAATAATATAAAATAAATCAAATTCATTCAATTCTATTCGAATCTATCTTCATTCAACGTTCTTTTCTGAAAGTTTGTAAAAGGCGTCAAGCTTTTTTTGGAGGCGCTCTCTGTTTTTGCATACTCATTAAATGAATCACGGAGTTGAATTTTTCTTTAAAATTTCTGCACAAACAATACAAAATACCAAAACTTTGCCTAAGATCACCTAATTTTTACAATATAGAAATCACCATTTAATTTCCATAATAGAAATCATTTTTATGTAATTTATATTTGAATAATTTTTATTCAATAAATATTTTTTGTTAAAATTTTGCAGAGTAGGTGTGTATATTTAATAGATTTCGTTACACCTATATTGAGTTTTTTCTTTTAATTAGTTACAAAATATATAAAGTATATTGTCAATTTTTATTTTCTTATAAATTTCGATATTCTTTAAGTAAATATTGAATTTGTTATGTAATTTTTATATAATACAATAAAAACAATTAATTATTCTGTTTGCACATTCATATTTATGTTGAATTTATATTCTTCATTGATATTGGAGAAAAATATTGGTATGTTATGCGGAAATGGAATTTCCGTGCAAATTTGAAACAAAAATTTAAGTTTACCAATTACAATGAAGTTTGTGAGCTATGTGGTATGACATTTTGTGAGCTATGTGGTCTTATATGTAAACGATACATTCTGCTTAGAATTACATAGTTGACATTTTTTTTGGCAAGAATAGATTTTTTTTTTTTGACAAAAACAGTACTACTGACGGCGTTATATAAACAAATTATAAAATTGACGTTATAAAAAAAACCGACGCTCTAAAGCTTCAACTTTTTGATGGTGAAAAAAAACTGCATTAAAAATATCAATTTTTTACAAAATGCATGAGCTTATTGAGAAACTGTTGAGCCAATGAATTCAGTTTTATTTTGAAAATTAAAGAATTTTGAGCGGTTTGATTACAGTTTTGAAGCAATCGAACCAGTCGCGGATGCATTTGCATAAACAGTTATGTGTATTTCTTACAGAAGGATCAAGAATATCGTGAAATCCTATAATATATAAAGATTCGTGACGATATCACAATTACTCATTACATGTAATTTTGCTTGAGAACAAGAAAGAAAAAGAAGGTGAAATTTTCATTTAAATTTTAATTTTAATTAAACACAAATGCATAGATTTACTTTGAATGTGTGTATATGTACATATATGACAATATTTCTTGTTTACTCAAAAATTTCTCACCAGTATGATATTAAATTAAGTTTATATGTGTGTATATACATGCTGTTCGATATTTGGTATATTCACAATAATTCAATGATCTCATTTTCATTATCTAGTGCTAAAAATGTTAAGAATTATAAATGAAAAAAGAAATAAAAAACAGTGAAACAAAAAAAAAGGTTATACTCCTTATCGATGAAAACAAAATAAAAAAAAAAATACAAACATTTTTGTTTTTAATTATCGTGTATAATTAAATTTTTTCATTTTTTTTTTCGAATTTGGATCATCATTGCTATAATCATGTTAATAAATATGTAAATGTGTTAGTTTTTGGCTCATTTGGAATTATAAATTTAAATTTTGCAACAACAATAATCTCCCTTTACGAAGTATTTGTGTATGTGTATATAAATAAGTATATATATATATTTATAAATATGTACATACATATTTATTCTGATAACACACTATCAATATCGTTAAATTTAATTAGAATAAAATTTAATTTAATTAATAATTTTAGAATTTAGTTTAATAAGTCTATTAAAAATTTTATATACTTAATTATATTAATTTTATATGATTATTAATAGAATCTATGATTTAATATTCAATATTTTTAATAAATTAATTTTGTTAAATAAAGTTTTATATAGTTCAATGATTCTATTTGAAAATTTTAATTTTATATTTTGATTAATATTTTTAAGTTTAATCAAATTGTAAATTATATTAGAAAAATTTCCTTTTAGAAAATCAAATGAAACATAGCTTCAATCGCTTTCATTCGAAAAACTCACTGCCCGACCTTGTAATAGAACTTAATAAAACAAAAAGTACCAAAAAGTAGAATCATTTTTATTAGACCCTATTTATTGCGAGGATTCGAAGGGTTATACTTCTCAAACATCTGGAATAATATTTTTTCGACAAAATCCAGAAATAATTTTTTTTGAATCATATCTGTCCGACATCTGGTTGCCAAGATACTGAGCTTTATTACATAGCCTTAATTGCATTTGATATACTAATTTGATTGATCTCATTTCTCTGGCCGATATATAATATATGTAAGTTTGGTTGACCATAATTATATTATTAGGACCAATTATTGTAATCTGTATTATTTTTGTTCATAAATTCAATGATTATGAAGAAAAAGAGCCTGTTTCATCTGATCATTAATAACATTTGTATGAGTTTGATCATCCATCGATCAAACATGTTCAGGTCGTTTGATTTGAACCCCAGTACGTACTTACCGTTACCACATACATATATTATGTGTAATTGTACGTATAATGTACCACTATTGTATGAAACATTATTTTATACATTTTCTTTTTATAATTAGCATTATCGATTTGGATCTCATTTTATTTAGATTCTAGAAATATACTTAACTTATATAACAAACTTTTTAACAATAAAATTCTAATACTTAAATTATGTTAAATATCTATTCATATTATGGTTATGAACATGCATACTTTTATGTTCATATGTATATATTTAAAATTAATTATAAGAATTCTTTTTAAATAAATTTAGATATTCACACTTACTGTAAGCACACATGTCTAAAATATTTGTCTTCCAAAATAAGATTATTTTTGAGGGATTTTTTCATACAAATATGCATGTATGAACGTACGTATACGTATGTATTCTATAACGAGATTTTTTTTAGAAATTTTAAGATTTGGTTCATTAATTATAATTATTTTCGTATATAGCGAGGGGGGGATATTGTTATAAAAGCAAAAAAAAAATTAAAAACTTTATGAGATTTTTTCATTAATTGATTTTATAATTTTGAAAAAATAGCTATAATTTATTCGTACTATATTGAATATTTTATATTGTTACCTGTAATTAAACATGTATGAACTTGTTTAATGATATTGCAATAAAATAGTTATTACACAAGTGTGTTATACTAGAGTTGTATTTTTATGTATGTACATAAATTATCTTATCTTTGCAAAGTAAAAAAAATGAAAAAGTAAATAATTTTCAATTTATTATGAAGGTATTTATAGCCAGCTTTAATTATAGATAATAGGTATGTATGTGTATACATACACAGATATGTACTTTTACACCTGTTTATGAATTAATATGAAGTAAGGCAGAGAGTTAAAAATATTCATAATAATTTAGGTTATACATTTCATGTTTTTTGAAGTATGACGATCAGCTGGTCGGTAGAAGAAAATTTTATAAAAATTTATTAATATATGTATGTACTTATTTGGCATACATACTTATGTATGTCAAATCCAATGGAGTTATATCCCTTGATATAAATCGCTTAATTTAATAATGACTTATATTTTGGCATATATTCGACATTAGTCGCTTAGCTTAATTGTATGTTTTTAGGGTGTGATTTTTTAGAGATAGGAATATGATTTAAGAGGGGCATTCCCATTTGGTTCCTTATATAGCCATTCTGTATATATTAAGCCGATTTCAAAAGCCTTTAAACTTGGAAATATCCTTATTGAGATTTTGGATGATATTTGTTAATGTTGAAGAAATTATGCTGCAAAGAGTTGGCTTGTTTCGCTTGGTAGCTAGTAACGGACAGTTTTGACAATATTGCAAACTCGTTTTTTATTCATCCTTAACAAGTTTGACGAGATTCATTAAAATCTTTATGATATTCTTACATAAGTATGTATGTACATATGTCTAGATTTTTACTATTGTATTCTGAATTGCAAACAGCTCAAACATATAAGTAATAATATAAAACTTTAATTTTAAGTTAATTGTATTCAAAATTCCATTTCCTCTTTTCATTTTACTGTTATAATTTTTCAAGACTGTTATAATTTTTAGTATACAATCAATAAAGACCGAATTATAAATAAACATTTAGTTTTAAAAGAGAAAATTATAATGGAAAACCCATTGTTATAAAAAAATTTTTTGACGTAAATTAATTTTCTTTATAATTGATACATAAATAGATTTTGTTATACTTAGATAATTAATTATTCAATTATTTAACTTGATTTTAACAGTAGCACTTCAAAAATGTTATACATATATGGTAACTGTAACTGAGACTATATTTCACGAGTGTTGAAATTAACAAGTTTATTATTTTCGAATATTATTGCCAAAGAGAATGAACATACATTGATCGAATTATTTTTAATAACAAGCGCTTAAAATTCTAAAAAGTGCATATTATATTTTCCTTGTATATACTATACTCATATTTCATAAAATTATTCTATTGTTAAATTTGTTTGCACGCGAAATTCTTAAGTTGAAGTTGTATTTGTATAAAGTTGTAGAAGTTTGCTTACGCGTTAAAAATATAACACAAAAACATATTAAAAATGCAAACAAATTTATGCCTGTTAATGAATTTTTGAATTCATTAACACGATTTTATGTTTTAGATTTTTAAATATTTAAGAAAATATTATAATAATACCTGAGTTTAAAAATATTTTTAAAAAAATATGATACCAAAAAAATGTATTTTCGGAAAAATAAATTTATGAAGAAGCAAACTAAGTAAAAAACTAAGTATTTACGATATTATGAGTGTGTTATTGGAATAAGAAGTCAATTTTAAAAGCTAAGTAATTACTGAATAATTGAGAAGTGAACAAAAATTACATTATTACGGAATAATGATAGTTACTATAAAATTACTTCATTATTGTGAATTAAAACATATTAATAAAAAAGCGAGATCGTGATGACGCACTTGTCTATTCTTTTGTTTCTGAATGTTAAGAAGTGTTTAGAATTAACTGGATACTGTCTCTTTCCAAAAGTTTTATGGAAAACCTTACATTACGAGTATATTTTGATGAATCAATTCAGAATTTATTTGCACATATGAATGTGAGTACTTTCTTATCACTAATATATGACATATGAAAATATAAGGAACAAATATGTCAAAAATATTGTTTAAATTTGTAAAATAAATCAATTTTCTCATTTTTTTTGTATATCCGTTTTTTATTTATGCACATACATGCATCCATATATTAATTATATTGTAAACAAGTATTATTGAATAAAAAGTTCTCATACTAATTGTCTTATAATGCCATTTATAGTATTTCCGTCACAATGATTTTGCACGTACAAAAACACGCATTTGTCAAAAACTTATTTGGAAATTTTAAATACTAATATGCATTTATACATATGTACATTTATATATATGTAATATAATAAAATTCTATTAATTATTAATTATACAAAAATGGACGTATTTCTATTTGTACATTTTAATTCAAATAATTGAATTTAAAATAAATTTACGATATTTAATTTCAATTTTATTAGCATATTACAAATGACCAACTACTTACCTATAAAATATTTACTTGAACTTTGCGCCTGTTGTTTAAAACATTAAATATTTGGTTTTTGTTTTTTATAATCTAAGACCGCTTTAATGTATTTTTTATTCTAATTTTATTTGAATATATTTTTCATTCACTTGTTTGTATTAAATAAAATTTGTGTATAATTTGTATAGAAAAAAAAATTATAATTTTTTTATAACAAAAATTTTGTATGATGAACTTGAACTTAAAATACAAAACTTCAAATACTTAATAACGATTTGGTTTTTCGATATTTACAGATATATAATATTTCAAGCCTGCAATTCTGCAGTTAAAATTCCGTAACCTGAAATGTATATTAATACTGTATTACAGACAACGTGTCAGGAATTGTAAATGTGTTTTTGAGAGAATGAATTATTTACGATAATAGTTTTTATTTACGATAAGTAATAATTCAATTTTACTTAGTGCTTTTAATATTAAATAATTTTTTGTATTTTATGATACTTATACCACTGTATTTACCTGATAATTTTATAATAAAGTTTAATTACTTTTTGCAAGTATACAATCTGCTATCAGAACAATGATAGAAAACTAATGTAATTTGATTTAAGTGTTATAATAATATGAATATATATGAATAATAATATTTAAGTGATCTAATTGTAAATTCACTAGCAATCTAACCTTAGCAAAAAAATATTAAAATTGCTTCAATTTTTCCCATTAGGAAATACCGTATACGTATTTTTAATCTATATACATATAATATCGTAAATTATTTTGTGGTATATAGGTTATAAATTTACAACATACAGTGAATACGATCAAAACACAAAAATGGTCAAATTTGGGTTACAATTGAAATCTTTTAGAAAGTTTAAATTTATTACCTATATTTTAATTTAAAAATACATTTTTTTATAAAATTCTTGATTTTTTTTAATTGTTTTAGATTCACCCACATATTTTATTATTAAAAAAAAATTATCAAAAGAACTTACAATATTTAAATGAAAAACATAACCTTAAAATATTTATAAAAGTATGTAAATAAGTAGTATTATTTTACAGTTATTTAATAACATTTAAAATTCATGACCATATTCGTTTTCTAAAGGGAAATTGATTAATTTTGGTATTCTTAAATTTTTATAACACCTATATTTTGTTTCTTTGTATTTATACCCTGTATTCAAACCAATATTTCATAGTACATACATGTGTATGCCTAAGCTCATTTATTACATACAACATTAGGTAGCTGTAAACCTCAACTTAAATTATAAATAAAGATTAAGGTATTGATAAAATTACCTTTAAAGTAGATATTAAACAAATAAAAATTTTCTTAAAAATGAAAAAGAAAAAAATCAACATAAATAGATTAACCACAATATTAAAGGTTTGTCTAATTAAAATTCATACAACATAATTTTTATTCACCATTGTAATTTTGTTATTTGAACATAAACAAGTACATGAACTTTGTTTGTATACTTACCTATAATAATTATTGTTAACACTTGACATGTTTATATACATAATAGGGTTGCTGTTTACATGCGGTTCATTATTGTTACTTCCAGACAAATTTGCCTATATGTTATATGTACACAAATGTGTGTTTACACCTATAACTATATATCACTATAATTTTATTTTCTATTTGAAATTGTGCCAAAAAAAAAAAATCACTTTTAAAATAATGACCTTTAAATTGTTTTTTTTTTTTTTATAATTTCTGTTTTTTTATATTAAAATTTATTATAGTTGTTAAATGTTATATTAACTATTTTAGTTAAATATAATTTCAAATTTTTGGCTACGTATAACTATTAAAACAAATATAAAAGCTATGTTTTTGGGATAACTTTCACCCATTACATATGAAATATTTTTAAATCTGAAAGAGTTACCATATACAATTAGTTGTGAATTATTATTATAAAAAAAATTAAGTTGTTATTTATTTTAAAAATATTATTTCTTCTATTATAATTTTGTCTACAAAATATACAGTTATACACCATATATGTACTGGTATACGTATATTTGAGCTTTGTATATACAATTGTTACACTAGAAATTATACACTATAAATTATAAGTATAATCTGTAACAACATCAAATTATTGTTCTGAAAAAGTTCAAGATTAAATGAATAAAACCACAAAATATAAATATGTATGCATTTAATATAAATAAACGTGAAAAATTTCATTTAATGACGTAAGTTCTAATATATTTGTACATACATAATTTTAATTTTAGAATGATATAAGATAGATCACCTAGAAAAATGGAAAAGAAATTGCTTTTCAAAAAACAACTTTTCATTTTTATTTTCTAAAATAAAATAACAATGCAATATCAAAAAAATATCATAGACAGCAGCTAGTATAGTAGCGCAGCAGCAGTCACAACCACAAAACAGAATCAACCGAAATAAAATTAATAGAAAATTTAAAATTGTAATAGATAAATTGTTTTTTTAAGAAAGCAAACAAGTAAAATAAGTGATTAAATCATTCATTGATGTTGTTATTATAAGATCAAGTAAGTTACTTATTTATTTGAAAAATCAAAATAAACACAAATAATCAAAATTCGAGTAAAACAACATTAATAAAAGAAAAATTCAAGGTGCGTAACATACATATGTGTACATATAAATATAGGTAAATATTTTGATTTAAAAGTGCGATGTTTACACACTTTTCTATATTGTATTGGATATTTAATATGATGTAGATTTCTAGTGATGCTGTTTGCGTATATTATGTATATTCCATTTGATTTAAAAATTTAGAATATAATATAATATGTGGATATAATTACCGGTAACAATTTTTGTAATGACATTATTAAAAACGTAATTTAACAGGTAGTGTGCATACGAACAAGTTTTAAATCCAAATCGTTATCAAAATTGTAATAGGTATTTGTCATGACAATAATCAAATAGAATCTAAATATATTATGGTGACTGTCTTATATTATCATTGCTCTCCAGATTGAAACTTATAAAATATACCATAAATATCTTTATGTTTTTTTGGATAAATTTAAATTCAATTTCGAATTCTTAAAATTATTTAATTGACATATTTCAAAAAGAAAATCTCGGCCAATATTCAAGCATTTAGAATTGTTTACTTCCATTTCTATTAAAATGATTGTTTCTCGTACTAAAGTTACCGTTCACGGTTTATGGATTTACGCTTTAAGACTGGAAATTTATGTAATTGTAGATTATTCTTAAAGCCTATATGTTATAAACTTTATAATCATTAAGGTGTAAAATGTAAAAATTTTACTTTAACAGTTAACATTTTATTTTTTTTTTTAAATAAGCCTACATCATTATTATGCATACATACAAGTATGACATACATGTATGTGAACATACATATGTGTGGTCGTTTAGACTGATTTTGACCTTGATCTTGTAGTAAAATCATTAATATTTTGATAAATTGCTTTTACTCTTTATAACAATAATAAAAATAATATTACCTTTATGTAGTTAAAAACAAAAAAATTAAAAATTTTGCGTTCACACAACGATTGTGTCATTCTTAAAAGATTTGAAATTTTTTTATTTTGATTTATTTAATTAAAATTAAAAAAAGAAAAAAAAAAACTTCGAAAAACATAAGCATTAAATTAATTGAGTAATAAATTAGGAAGCTTCTAATTAAAATATTTTAGAATTTAATTAAATTTTACTTATATTTTTTGATTTTAAATACATTTTTTTTAAATTCATGGGTCAAAATAAACTTTTTAATTATTTTTGACAACTATTTTGTTTTTTTAATTATTTCTTTGTTTGTATAAAATTTTAATAAAAAATATTTTGAGTATTGAATATTTTTACGGTTTAAATGTTAAATTATCTGACAGAAAGATGAAAATAGTAATTAATTATTGAAATAGTTACTGTTATAGCAATTATTTTAATGGCAATATGTCATTACAAGTATTTGTAATATTATAGGGTGTTTGTGTTCGGTAAATCTATTTAACACCTAACAGAAAAATAATGTCATTATAAATCTGAAAATAATCAAAAAGTTTAAGTAAATTTTGAAGTTAAAGTATAGTGTGTTTAAAATTAGTCAATTTCCATATGTGAGTAATTGGTCCATTTGAACTAAAGTTGTAACACTGCATGCATTGTATATTATTAATTTAAATATAATTTTGTTCAATATAAGTCAATGTATACATTACTCAACTTTAATTTTGAATGTTAAATATTAGTTTTTTTTTTAAATTTACAAAATGCCATTGTGAGTTTTTTTATTTTACCATATTAATTTATTATTTATTGTATTTTACTATAAATATTTCTATGTATTTGTACACGAAAATATATACATAAGTATCTGTATATTATGACAAATACAATGCGTTTGGCAAATTTCCATTAAAAAAAAATTTCTACTATACTACTTTTATTTAGTATTGAAAAATTTGAAAATGTAGCTACAAGTTTTTACCCTGTAAAAAATTTAGAAATTTCATAAGAGTATAAAAATATTTTTTACGATATAACAGTTGTGTCATGTAGCTATTTATTCATAAATTTATCATGGTATATTTGTACGTGTATATATATTGCTATTGTAGTGAACAAGAGATACGATTTATAGTATTTTGTTTGAAATCTTTGAAAACTTTGTCATCACACATCAGATTTACTAAAATAAAAAAGAGAAAAAAAAAAGTTTATTTTTATTTCAATTATTGAAAGCAGACTATTTCAACCTACATTATTTATTATTTGCGTACCGTAAATGAAAATTTTTATTATACATATATAGGCCGATGATGATTTCAAAGTATAAATATTTATTGAAATGACATGTGTATATTGATTTTATGGTAATAATTAAATAGGCATATTATTAATTGGTATGTGTGTTTGGTTGATTATTATGGTAAGTAAATGGTTTTTTTTTTTTTAGAAATTTATAATCGACAGAAATTTTTTCTTTATATTTTATACACCTTCTTCTGTTATACACTCTTGATTTTAAGAAATTAATGACAAATTTGCAAGTTTGTTTCTTAATGATTTTAATTTAAATTCCTAATTATAACACATTGTTTAAAAATAAAATTAAAAAATTTTTTTTACGATATAGCAATTGTGTAATATAGACACAAATGTAAGTAGTTTATTGCCCTGGTTTTTAGTTTTTTAACGTTTTTATCAAATATATTTTCGGCTCTTATATTTTACTACTGTTTAGTGTTTGTCAGCTGTCATACATAATTTTTAACATGCAGAGGAAGATCTAAAGTTAATTTTTAAATGATAATATTGTTTTTGACGTTTCATACAAGCCTATCAATTATAATATACTTATTAACAATGACTAAATAATGTTAAACGGAGAGCTTATAATTTTAGATTATAATCAGCCGTTTTCTTATATAATCTTGCATAATATACAATAGCCTTATTATAAAATAAACCTTACAGTTGTCAAGGTGTATAATTTTTCTGTTAATTTTATATTCGATTTATTTTTTTTAATTTAAATAATACAAAAAAAATAATTGGACTGTAATTGATTATATTACCTTAGTATACAAAATATTATAGAAAATTTTATATTTTGCACCCTTACAAGTAGTTTTATATATGTATGTAATTCAATTATTTAGGAATATACCAACATATTTTCGGCAAAATATTAAGCAAAATTTTGAATTTTCAATTAACTATTATAAAAAATAATACAAAATTACTTAAATAGAAACATAAACATTTCGAATTCAAATAATAAATAACCCTAAGTATAGAAATATAAAAAATGGCGCCTCTTATTTGTACAGGTGCGATATACTTACTATTTAAGTACATCGTATTTACCGTATTCGCCGTAATGTATACATACACAAATAACTTTTACTATGAAGTATTTTTTAAAAATTAAAAATATTCATAACTTGTTTGAAATTAAATAACTTTAATAATAAATAAAAACAGCATGGTTAGTTTATAACATTAAACCGGTTTAATATTTTCAAAGCTTTTCTAAATTACAAATAAGATCATATTAGACATTTTTGCCGGTTTTCATGATTGACGCTTCATTATACATTCATAAAATGTTCATACAAATATTTTTTTTTTTTTGTTGTAGTATAGATTCAAGACCAATTATTTTCATATATTCAAGTATCATATTTTAATTTTAAATTACAATAAAAAAAAAATGATGGAATCATATTTTTACTATTTAATCCGGAAGCCTGTTTGATTTACGACAAGTGAAAAATGATCTTTATTATGTCATTTTTAATAAATTATATGAAATGGAAAATGAAATCAGAGCTCTTCTTTATATATGTACATATTTTAATTATGTTGAAGTTATGGAAAAATTTAAAACTAATATAATTGCAAAATGTATAACAATAGTTGTATATAATTAAAATTGTTGATTATTTTAATATTGTGGCTCAAATATACTTTAAATTTACTAAAATTATTGCACTATCTATAAAATGTATATAATTTTAGTGCAATTGATTTAAATTAAGAACTTTCTGTAGCCTGAAATTGGAGTTGAATACACAATTCAGCTTATATAAAAGCATTAAATGCTAAATTTACTTAAATTTATTGAAAATTTCCCATAATTATGTTAATGCTTATATTCCTTCAATAAATATTTATATGTAATTAATTTTATTTAAAAAAGCTTAATTTATAGGATTAACTCTGATAATCTTAATAGAAATAACAACTACAATTTTAAATAGTATGTGCATATAAGTATGTGTAGTAAGTCCAAAGCTTAATTTGTAAATATTATATAGCACAGCACATGGTACCATTAACCCTAGCACAAAAATTATGTAGAATTGATAAGAATTAAATTTTATTACAATTATTAGTTGTTGTTAACTTAACAAATCTATATATAATATAATTTGAATATACTGTTGAAATTATTGTTGATAATAAATATAAATTTTAAGTTTTAATTGATATTATTTAAGTAAGGATTCCTAATTCCAAGCTAATAGAAAATAGATTACATTTGGTAGATTAACAGCTGAACACCTTCATAAAACACATATCATTTTGTGTGTTATTTCTTCTAAATAAAACCAATCGAAATATACTGAGTGACCTTAAATAGTATTTCATTGCTTTTCCAACATAATTCAGACAACTCTTTAGATACTATGACAATAGATCATTTTTCATTTTTTGAGAATGATACGCATTGCTCAGAATTTAAAGCCTTGTTTTTACTCTCGTTGTACAAAAAATTTTTTATTTTATTTATTTGTATATTTAAATTTTTATTAAATTGTTTTTTGTTTTTATGAAATATCAAGTATCAAAATAAATTTGTGTCATCCACCTCAGCTGGTTTCATACCATGTGATTAAATTAAGCAAATATTTATTTGTTGACAGTGCTTTTATAGTATATAGTGTTGCCATGATCTGAGTGCAACTATAGCAGAAATCAAAATAAGGCAAAATAATTTTATTATAAATTTCCACAGCATAATTTCCAGTTAACCTATAACTACTAAATCTACTAAAGTATCCGATTTGTTGGGCTATTTTGTTGACAATGTAATTTACGAACTACATATATCAAGAAATTGTATTTGTACAGCCTGTGCGTAAAATTTATGCGTAATTACCACGTCTGCCTAATACATATATTATGTTTGATTTGCTTAAGAGCTAAATTAAAATTATTAGAGAATTACAATAATAATTTTAAAATATTTTTGAATGTACATACATATGCAAATTTAGCCATAGAATATCTCATTATATTTGAAATTTTTTTTCTTGTTATAATCATTCATATTTCACATTTCTTATTGAAAATTTGTTTACAAAATCACCATTATATTTATTTAAAAATGTACATGAATTATATGTACAAAAATGAGTAATAAATTAAAAAAAAATCAATTTTTTTATTTTTAATTATACCTAATATGATTAAAAATTGAATTTAGTACGGGAAATATAAATAAAAAAAAATATGAATTTTTAGTTTTTAAATGTAAATAATAAATATTAAATCAAAATTTTACTAGTTTTAAATAAATTGTTTATATAAAAAAAATTGGGTTCAAAATGTTGTTTACTTGTCGTACACGAGCATTGTTCTCTTGATATAATGAGAAAATACTAAAAATAACTTTAAAATTAAAATATTCTTAAAAGAGCTGAAAAACTCTCTAGTGTCTACCGTGCCATTCTGGACTCTACTTTACACTTAATTTTCCGCTCTATTTTCTGTTATATTCTTTCAAATTTACTTATGTATTACAATTCAAAATTACCTGGATTCTTAAAAAATATAATAAAATAAACATGATTAGGAAATAATAAAATTATACATAATTTTATTAAAGATTCATAGCTTTCTCAACATATTATGTAAAGAATTATCTATTTTGAGAATGTTTGCGATATGATGACTATTGAATTTTGTAATAGTAAAATAAAATCATAAAAATGACAATTCATTTCTATTTTTGTCATTATTTTCTCATTAATAAATCAAAATATTTATATATTATAAATAAAAAGAAAGCTATATGGGACCATAATTTTGCACTAATATAAAACAAATCATCAATGTAAAAATAAATAATTATGTATTAAAATACAGCAATTATTGTATATGTAGTTGTTACTACAATATGTTCGGCGTCCAGTCAATTTCATTTCAAATTTAATATCTAAGTTGCGTACAAGTACATTATAAATTTGGCAAGCCTTGTTTGCAAGATTCTGAAATAAAAAATAAAAAAATTAATAAATAAAAAAGTTATCAAGAATTCAAAACATATCGTTCTTTTTGCGCCACCCTGTATATATACTTATTTATAAACATTTAAATGTTTAATTATTATGCATTGCAACATGACATTGATATTAATTGAAACATATGCTTTAAAACTGTGCATAAATTTTATGTATGTACTTAATTTGAATTTATTTTTCCAAATCGATTATATATTAAATCAATATTATATATAGTGAATTTCTGAGGTTTATTGTATAAGTTAATTGAATAATTATTAGGTTTCACTGCATTTTATGTATGTACATATATGTATGGAATAGTTAAAAATTAGTTCAATAACATTTTATTGTAAAATGAATTTGTTTAATATAATGAACATTCTTTGATTTTCACGCGAATTACATAATAAAGTGTTAATTTTTGATTTAAGTATGCTATTTTATTTTTTTTTTTTAAATAAAGGAGAAAATTCATTTATTTTCAATAATTTCACTTATTAAGCATTGTTTATTCTATATAGTTACAAACATATTATATATACATATGTATATAGTACGTCACCTAGTTTTGTCACCTAAATGACTGTAGAATAGAAACCAAGTTTTATTATTTGTAAATTTGTAAGTACGTCACCTCATTGGGTCATCTGAATGATTGTAAAATAAAAAATTTATAGAGCTGCATAACTAATATTTTTTTTTAGTTTCAAAGAATTTGCTTGCGACAATTTATGAGCACACTCCTCGACTGATTCAACAAAATGACGTACTTATATGATATAATTTCCAAGTTAATATTAATTTGCAAGTTAATTTCTAATTAGTTACTCATTTAGATGCAAATATATATTATGTAAATATATTATATAAAATTAAATTGCTTGAAGTATGTGTATGTAAATGAATTAAATATACGTTAACTATGTTATATGTATGAGTATATTTAATATAATATTTAACATTATTACTGTAATTTTATTAAAGTTGGTGTGTATTTAATAAAAATTAAAAATTAATATAATTAGTGATTATAATTGATATTTATGCACTTTAATTTTTATATATATTTAATTGCTTAAATTTCAAAATTCCAGACCTTACAAGTAAATTTCAAATAAGCACTTATAGTGTGAAATTTTTATAAGCTAAGGAAATTCAATATCAAACAATATTCATTCAAACTCATAATTTTGCAGTTTTCTTTAATTAATTCCATTTGTATAGTTTAATATTTTTAAATTGTAGTACTAAATTATACTCCTAGTAACTGTTATATATACTATTTCATAAGCAAAGAAAGTATTCACACTAATATTTATTTTTTTTTAAATAAGTTTATGCAAAATATTAAAGAACTTTTACGAATTGTTCTACTTTATATATTAAGAAAATGCAAATAGAGTCTACACTTTCTAAGAAAACGCATATATTAAATCATAAAACAAAATATTTTTTAAATTATTAAATTTAATGTAAATTATATATTATATATGGCATAATGATGATAATATTTGATTGTTCTTGAATAAAATAGTAATACTAAGAAGCATGAACTTTGTAAATCTATACAGAGTAAATAGCACGTCATTTATTAAACTATAAAATATTAAAGGCTAGGTGAAGCGTATATTATATATAGCAATTTGATGCGTTATAATTCAAACATTCCCAGAACACTTTATACGTTTTACTCAACTAAACGAATACCATATGCACACATTAAATTAATATAGTGCAATTTTTTTTAAAGGTATTCGCGTGAAGCTCTGTAAAATGTATTGCATATATTTTGTACGTCATGTGTAGACATATTGGTATACATATGTTAATATAATTTTAACTAAATGGAATCATGAATATGCGATATTACGCAAGAGACACACAAGAAATAAAAATAATTGAGCTTATTGAAATTTTTATTTTTCTTTTTCGCATGAAAAAATATTGGCTTATTGCACAAATTCTGCATTACATAGTATTGATCATAAAACCGTATTAATATACTGCAAATATTTAAAATAAATAAATGTATATTAGTATGTATATACTCGTATATGTATGTACACTTCTGTTATGAATTTCATATTGTATAGAGAAGACAATGCCATTTAATTTAAGTTAAATGTTATTGTATGAATAATACAAAGTTTTAAAGTCAGGGTTGCTACATATACACTAAAATAATTAAAATAAATGCACATTCGATTTATAATGTGATTAAATAAAATTAAATGTATTAGAAATTTGTATGTAGTTACAATGTAAAATTACTACTCACTTATTAAATTTTAAAATTTTTTGATTAATTCTTGGTATTTTGCACCTTCAAAATCATGAACTAAATGCTACTCTTGTGTGTCATAAAAATTTATAGTATGTTTACAATAATTTTAAAGTTTTTGAAAGTTATATGACTATATATGAAACCCCCTATTGATTTAAAACATGATTTATTATAACACAATAAGAAAAGAAAAAAAAATTTGTTAAATTTTATTAAATGAATTTTTACTTAAAATAAAAATTTATACAAAAAAAAAATATTTTTATAGTTTTCTTTAAAGCTTTCTCTCAAATCACATGAAAATAGAAAAAAAAAATCGCAATAATAATTGATTAAAAGTGGCGTTAGCATTGTAAAATTGTTGACTTACAACGTGATTTTGAAATTAATATTTAATTATATTTGATTTATGCATAATAAATTGGTTGTAATAAAGAAAAAAAAACCAAAAAATATTAACTTGAACATATTTTTATAAAACGCATGCGGCATAAGCACTTGGAGAAGAAACAATATTTCCCATCAAATATTGTCGAGATTGCACTGGATATGGACATCTCTCTCTGTATGTAAGAGAAATATAAGAAAATTATTGCATACAAAGCATTTGCTTATTCGTATACTTAATTTGACTGAACCTAATTAACATGAAAACTTAGTCAGGGTAAATTCAAATTTACCGTCGATTTTTTTTTATTTTCAAACGAGCTCTGATATCTGACATCTGCTTATACAGAAATAATAATTTAAAACATTTATTTTACACTATAAAATAATGGTAATGAGCTATGTCAGTGTTACAGCAAACAAACGACATAATGATTTCAGATAGATTATAAACCATTATTTTACTTTGTTTTCATAAATTGGAATTAGAATACACCATACAAGTACTACGTGAGCCCAGCTGTAGACAGATAGAAACAAAAATCATATTATATTTAAAGAAATTTCTTTTATATATATTAAAATTTCTATTTTTATTTTTGTTAAATATACTAAAAATGAGGTGTCACAATAATTTATAGATCTTCTATTGTTATATAAATATGCTAAAATTGTACTGAACTCAAAATTTATAATGAAACCAAAGAGTATATGTACATAAAAAGAAAAAGAATATCCGGCAATGAATTAATCAAGAATAATTCAAAACGTCTTCTTTTATGTTTTACTTTTTTTTTTTAACTAATTCTTCAATTTTTTCCTATTTAAAGAATTTATAAAAGACGTTTTCAGATATGCATGTACGTTCCCAATTTATTTTCATATGCGTAAATTTTATAATATATTATATAGCAATAAATATACAAATAAATATGTATGTACATGGGATAGGGATGGGGATAGGTTTATTATGATGTGTTTAAAAAAACAAATACGAAAATCGCGTGCAAAACATTCTTAAACAGCCATAAATTTGTAATAAATACCTACATAAATAGGTATACATTACTATGTATGCAAGTATGTGCCTAGATATTAAAAATAAAATGATTTTGATCCAATTCTATAATATTAAAGAGAACAAAATTTTTTATATGTATATGCGTCCAACCAAACCATAATTTATAATTCAGAAACGTTTTCAATCTAATGTCTTAAAAATTATCATACATAAAAAAAATTATAATTTGTAATAAAATTGTGGAATGCAAATCAATAAGATTGGTAATAATAAAAAAAAAAATTTGTTATGAAAATAAAAACAACGAGAATAAGGCTTGATATGTAAGATTGATGACGAACTGCTCGCGTTTCTCATACTTAAGTATAAGTGTGTGCATACAATATAAATTTTTTTTTAATTTAAAAAGAAAATTGTTTTGTAATGCAACGTTTCAATTAAAAATATTGTCGGAAAATTTTTTTTTTGTTTCTTTTTCCTTTATAAATTTACTCATTTTATAAATTGAATATGAAAAATATAAAATAAAATTATTATTTTCTTATTCAATAAATAAATTGACGGTAATTAAAACCTTTTAATTTATATAAGTCAGATTTATTTATTAGGAACAAAAAAAAATCTTGATAAATTTTAATTTAAATTTGATATTTGAAAATTTACTACTTATGTATAGGTTTTATAATTAATTTTATAAATATTAAGCTCATTGCATGAAGAATTTATTCGAATTTGTTCAGTTTAACTGAAAATTTAATGAGATTGAATTTTTTTAATAATTATCATTATATCCGTGTGCATGTGTAGTAAGAATCCGATATATATACTGTCATGATATTGCATCCAGTAAGCTTAAATTGTACTCCATGTATTGTAAATTTAAGACACACAATAATTCAAAGTATATTCCAAATATTAACACTAGTATAATTGTTTTCTTCATTGTCACATTTCATTTCCATATACATACATATTATACACTGGCATAGAATATATTGTTAGAACATACACTAGCTGCTGTTACATATTTTAAATAAAAGTAAAAATTAGTTGTAATGTACTAAAGGATTTTCAAGTAAAATTATTTTATTAATGATTAAATTCTTTATCTTTACATGTTTAGTATTGTCCAATCGTTGAACTTAACAATTTAGGGTATGTAGATACGACGGCATTTTTAAGATAAAAATAGTTTTGATAATTAATATTATCAATTACCCTAATTGATATCAAGTCGAAACGTAAAATCGAATTACAAATTTATTGTGGTTATGTGCGATACCTTAAAAAAAAATTAACCTGATAATCTAAAATTTATTAGTGGGATAGGCATTTCTTATCTTTTTGTTAAAAATATTACCTTTCCAAAATAATTTACTAATAATATGTACATATGAAAGTGCGTATGTACCTATATTATTGTTTGAAATCCAATAATCACCCATATAATATTAAATTTTTTCAATATTTAGGAGCATTTCAAAAACGACCATTTACATATTCTTATGTTATTTAGCAATAATTCTATCAATGTTTTCTTTAAAATGAATGATGCAGTAGTTTTCGTGATCGCATGGGAAGAAAAGCCTTTTTCACATTCAAACATCGGTCGGTTCATTTTGAAATGGATCCAATATTCTATAGTTTAATATCGAAAACTAAAAATAGTTAAAATCTTCGATATTAGTATAAAATTAATGTAAAAATAATTACCAAAAATAAAAAACTCATAATTTTAAATATTCTGTAGCCAACAAGTATAATTAAATGATATTAATTATCAGTAATTTTGAATTAAATACAAAATCCAAAACAATATCAACTGATAATGAAAACCAATGTCACTTATCAATTATTTAAATTTATTGTCAGACAGTTTCAGGGTTGCACAGATTTAAAGTGACACCTAACGGGAGGAAATATCTCCATTTATACGATAAAATAGATTGAAGATAGTCAGGCAAATTAATTACCCGTCTTAGTTGAAAGTCTATACAAATCTCTAAGAGGCTATATGCTCCCTCGAGAATTGAAAAATGTGAAAAGCAAAAATTTAAAATAAAATTCCATAATGAGAGTTTTTTGATTTGCAGTTCATTAAACTTTATATATATCAACTTAATTTTATATTTAAAATAAAATATAGTCAGGTTAATCCTCCTGATAAGACTGAATTATATTTGTGCATGCGAGTAGAAAGTAACACTAATGATGTCAATAATTTGCAATGTAAACTAAAATTTTAACCTACTTCTAATAAATAGGATTGTAACATGCAATTATAAAAAAAACAGTATTGCCAATATCAACAACATTAAATGAGAAATCGTTTCTAAAAATTATTTTGAAATTTCTATATTAAGGTGATATCAATAATTGTTTCCCTAATGTATATATTAATCGACTAAAATATTTTGTTATAAATTTGAAGTAAATATTATTGAATTTCATATTTGCTCTTTTTTTAATAAAATAAGTAGCATATTTTCTAGAATACTGTTTTATTCCATGTATATGTAGGTACTAACATATAGTTCAAGAATACTTGAGTCTAAAAATCAACAAGTTTCTTATTATATTTCTTGAATTTATTTACTTTTTTTTTTGTTGTTTAAATATAGCAAAATAATTATTTATTTTAGGTTGATATGATCTTGTTTATCTGATAAGCAGAAAATAACAATGATGATACGAGTAACATTATTATCATGTCTGTTCCATATATAATATAAACTTACTAGCTAGAGTGCTAGACCAATAAAAATTGATATGAATTTTATACATATTTAAACATAAGTACATCATATTCTTAACATTAAGATTTTTAAGTATTAATTTTTAATGTACATACCAGTATACATATACATACACATATATGTACTTGAAAATTTATCGGACAATTTAAATTTCAAAAAATACTTGAAATATTCTAGATTATAATAAAATTGAATAAATTTTAAAATTTTTTAAAATTTGCGGTTTTTGTATGTAATTTAAAGCCAAAGCATGACATTGCCATATATATCAAAATTTGGATATCAAAGTTTTTAGATTTACAACATTTTCAAAAGAGTTTTATTTCTACTAAAACACCGTAGCCATAATTTGTAGCGCTAAAATGGAAATAAAATATAACAATTCTTTTGAAAAAATATTTAGAACTCAGCAATAAATTTTCATTCCGTTCTGTTTTTTACGATAACTAACTTTTCTAATATTTTGACTTAGAACACTATAATTTTAGGTGTACAATGTTATGTAAAATTTACTTAGACTGGTACCTTACCCAATATACTGTGTAAGTTTGTATTTCGTTTAATTAGGAGATAGAAACTTCATATTTTAATTATTTTCTATCTTTATTTATTTTTGACTTGTACATAGATAAAAAATTAAAAAAAAAACTAATTGTAAGTGTGTGTGTAGATCAAGTTACAAATAAAGGTTAAATGAAATCTAATTATAACAAGTAAACAATCTTAGTAATTTTTTTTTTGTAAATATAATGTCTACAATTATGATAGTGTTGTATTTTAACTGAGTATTTAGTATATAGTAATTTAGAAAATTAATTAAAAATTTATTTATTATGTACCAAACATTTATTGATGCAATATGAGATATTAAGAAAGATGTTCCAGTTAGAGGTTAGTTTTTTATTTTGCCGCTAATTGTCTGTTGTATTACTACCATAAAATGTAACTTATTTTATAATGGACAAAAGAATTGGAAAATATCGGTTATTGCCAATAGAAAATGTTCAATATTGCAAATATTGCATTTCAAGTGACGCAGGATAAATTTTTTGTAAGTAAATAGTTCTATAAGCCTCATTCTGTAAGGCGCATCGCTGAGGTGATCCGAAATTTTACATTATCGTTTGTTGTGATTATCTCAGCGTTGCTGTTCCACAATACGTGACAATAATTTTTGTGATATTTGCATTGGTAAAGTCTTATAAGAATAGACAGAAATAGAATATAAGACAGAATAGTCACTTGAATGATACCAATTGTGTCATTTGTATTGTAGAATAAGGGTTATAGTAATTTTGTTATCAAAAAATATAACTAAATATTTTAAATGACTCAAATAATCGTATATAATTCCATATCAGTTTTGTTCTCATCATAAAAATATTAAATAACTTTGACATATTAGTGTGAATACCATTTTTCAAAAATTGTTTACACTTAAAAATGTTCTACTTCGCAAAATATTAATGTGATCTGAATTTATTTTATTATATAATATAAAATAAAATATGAGTTAGATTATTAACGTAAATTGTAATAAAATCATAAATAAAATAAATCATCATTAATATAAATTAAAAAAAAAAAAATTCATTTTTAACCATTTATTTCAATATTAGAACACATAAATTTTATTTTTTATTTAAGATATTAGAAGGAAAAAAAACACAGAGTTCTAAAATTAAAAAATTAATAATAGAATTTTTTGCTAAATTTTTATTGCAGAAAATATTATTTACTTTATAAGCTAGAGTTTAAATATTTTTTCTAGTTAATTGATTTTAATTAGTAAATTATAAAGAACACATTTCATGTCGACGTAGATTCTATATAGGTATTATATGAAACTTAAATTCCCATATAATTAAATTTTCAGACCTCTAAACTAAATTCTCTTAAATAAAACTCAAAAACAGAAAATTATATTCAACTATATTTTTTATTTAAAATTATAAAACACTAATTTTCTATTTCACTTTCATATATTTTTCAGATCTAACCTTACATTTTAAATGGAAATCAATGAAATATACCACATTTTACGGATAAATAAAATTTTATAAAATTATTTATGCATACTTTTATATAATTTAATTAAAAAAATTCAGAAAAAAATCTAGAAAAAAAAACAATTTCAAAATGAGTGTTTACGGTGATTCAACATCAATTAGAAATGGCCGAACATCTAGTGAAATATCAATTTATGATTATCCAGAACATTTAAATCCATTCTATGAGGATGAAAATCATAAAAGAATAAGATTTTGGAAAATTGGTAAAAATAAAAAATCAAATTCAAATTCAAATGTTCCAAGTAGAAGGAATAGTTTTTCATTTGGTGGACTCAAAGATATGTGGTAAGTTTGGAATTCAATGAAAAAAAAACAAAAATTAATTATTATTAAAATGTTAATGAACTTTATTGTTATATAATTTTTTTTTAATTTAATTTTGAATTTATTTCCGAAAAAAAAAACCGAATAATAATTTTTAAGTATTTTTCCACTTTTCAATTAAAAAACACCACAAACATAATGGGTATCGTTTTAATCAATGTCAATATGGAGATTTAGACTTTTGTAAAAGTCTAAATCTCTATATACTGTCAATTTGCAAGAAATTGTTCAGAACTCTTTTGTATATTGTATAAGTACACATATATTTCGTATAATTACAGAGTGATTCAGAAAGAAATTCAGAAGCCATATAAACCATTGTGTATAGGGCGAGAATTAAAAAGTTGGCGTAATTTTTTGTTTAAAATATGATTTTTCAATTAAAGTGTTACCCAATTTTGTCTATTTTGCTCTCGTAATGACAAGCGTTACAAATTTTAGCAAATTCAATTTTTCTATTTTCTTTTGGCTTAAATTTTATGGTTGAAATAATTAAAATTTTATGGGTAAACAGAAATTTTGCAAAACTATTTTTAAAATCACTGATCAAATATGAGTAAGTAGAAACAGCTTTCCTTTTACACTAAATTCTATGCAAAAAGTTTTACACCATATTTTATTCTCTACACATTCAGGTTTAAAACACACCCTATATTTCATTTAATAATTCTTTTTTTCTTAATAACACTATTCAAGAGAGTGTTTCTTTTCTCCATTATTATGATATAAAAGATTTTGTTTCATATACTCGTATATCCGTTTATTCTTGAGATTAAATTGATCGCACTCATTTATATGAAATTTCTAAATTACAAAAAAATAAAAAGAATAAAAATTTTCTTTCAATTCTCTGAAGTGAACTTGAAATTTTAAAGAATAACGGTAAAATCCAGATTGTTGTAAATCTTTTTACAGACTAAAAGTAATCATATAAATGCATTCTTTGAGTAATACAACGCTTGAGTATTGTTTTTTCAAATTTTTATCTTCAATTCAAAGTATATTATTATGTTTGCTAGTTCTCATTTATTTACTCTCATTTTATAAAGAATCGACTGTAATATTATCATATTCAATTAGAGAAAATTGAAATCACAATTATTGTAAGTGTTGTGTGATGACAGAAACTGTGCTTTCTTATTATATGTGTTTACACAATACTATTATAATATAGTACGTACACTTTAATCAATTGAGTAAATTTATGCAGCACACGACGCAAAATCGTAACACTTTCAAATATATTCACTTTATTCGTAAAATTTATTGTTTATTAAGAAGTGAAATTTAAAATTTAAACATTTCAAATTTCATATGAAATTTTATTTCATATGAACATAGGAACATTGAATTCTATTCTGAATTATTAGACATATCAATTCAATAAAATTTCATATTAAAAAGTTAAAAATTTCTTAAGTATATTTCAAATTTGAGTATTAATTCCATTTTATTTATAAAATTCAAAAAATTTTTTGATAAAAAGGTTTTAAGCTGACTGAATCACTCTATATAATTTCCAAATTCAGAAGGAATTTTTAGATTTTGAAAGAACTTGACAGTTTTTTTTTGTGAAAGACTTAATATAATTTTTAAATATATTTTGTCAAAATGTTGTCAATTCACTTTATGGTACTTGACTTTTGGAACTTTAAATGAATAAATTTGGGAAATTGTGGTAAAAAATCTTAGCTATTATATCTAAGAATTTCGTTCCTATATTTAAAATTATTTTGAATTTTTATAATTTTATTTATTAATAAATTAATTATTCTTTCTTACTTCTTCTTAATAGGGCATTTAAATCATTTCGACCAAAGAAATCATCAACATTAGGTATTAATAAAACATCTGAAAGTCCACCAAGATTACAAACAGTTGATATACGTGATACAAATTATGGTACATTAGATAATAGATCATCACGTTATTCAACTGGTTTACATAATGGTAATAATCAACAATTTCAACGTAATGTACCATATAGGAGTTCATTACAAGATATGAGATATAGTGGTAATAGTGTTGTTGGTGGCTATAATAATAATGATGTTAATTTAAGAAATAATAATGGTTTTGGACGTAATGAAATGTATCGTGCAACAATACAAACACCAAGCCGTATGAATCGTACAAATAATATGATGATGAGAAATTCAACAAATCAAAGATATCAAGTAACATCATCACCAAAATTACAATCATCAGATAGAAGGTATGTTTATGGTGGTTCAGTAACACCTCAACCAATACGTAGTAAATATAATGATAAAAATAATGATGGCACAATATTAAAAATATATGAAAGAGAATCGGGGTGAGTTTTGACAAAATAAGAAAAGGAAAAATGACAAAAAAAAAAATGTTGAATGGTGACAAGAATTTTGTTATTTGGTTGTTATTGTGAAAAATCACATTGCATATTATTTTTATGTGCTTGTTATTTTGGTTCTTTTTTGTTTCTTTTCTCTATTTGTTGATAAGCAACGTAGAATGCCTACCAAAATGTAGATCTAACGTCAATTTGATTTATTTAGCAATACTTTTTAATTATTGAATTAAGGTGATTTGACATTAGATCTGTGTTTTGGTAGACATCTATAGTGAATGGGGATATTATAAAAAATAATTGTCAAATCTTTTAATGAAATATTTTTTTTTTTAAATTATCAGAAATTTTGTCAATTTAATTATTGTACAAATTTTCTTTTTGGTAAACACTCAATGTTATTATAAAATAACACCATCATTATAATATGTAGTGGGCCATTCATAATATTTTCTTTTTGAAAAAGTAATGAATTATAAAATTCAAATAATGTATATATAAGTTCGAAAAGCGCCATATTTATTTTATTCTCTGTATTATATAAGAAATATCCTCTAATTGAAAAAGTTTTGTGTCAATGCAGCCGTAAATAGCTTAACGATCTGCATTTTTAATCTATCGATGACTTTTCAAAAGCAAGTGAAATCATAGGAAAAAATAATGAAAGGAGCAGCTTGGTGGTGGATTAATATCGTTAATTGAATAAATATAGGCATCGGAATTAAGTATGTATGTATGTTTATTTTCAATATAGAAAATATGAAATCAATCAAATTCGAAATTTTCAATAAAACCCGGGATTTAATATATTTAATATTCTATATTCAATAATAATAAATTAATATTCTAAATGTTAAATTATCTAAAATAAAATGACATTTGAATTGAAATTTCAAAGATAAAATGACATTTTAAGGTTACTTATCTAAATAAAAATATTCTTAATTCAAAAAGAAAACAATAGATGGCCCACCCTTCACATTTACATATATACGTTCATAATTTGGAATAAAGTTTAACTGCATTATTTTTATTTTATATGTTTTTTTTTTTTTTGTTACATTAATTTTTGTTTACTTCGCTGTCACAAATGCATATACATACATATAAAAATCACAAACGATTTAAATATGTAAATATTTAATTTGACTAAAAAAAAACTAAATGTGCATTTAAATTTTTATTTTATGTATAAAAAAAAAATAAATTCATATTATTTTGAGCTTTTAATTAAAATAAAAGTTTTTCATATTAATTTTATTTACATTTTTATTTTTAGGTCATCTCAGTTAAGTGTCGCTTCAAGTACAAATCCATTTGAAGATGATGATGATGATATTGATGATAATGATAAAGAAAATTTAAATACAACATGGCATGGTGATTTAAATAAAGAAAAATCGGATAAAATTCGTCCGGCAACTAGTGCAAATTCTTTAACACGTCCTTATAGAAAGAAACGAAGAGCTCCACCACCTCCTGTACCAGTAAGTACAATTTTAATGTGCGTTTAAACCTATGTATATACATACATATATGTTTTAATGTACATGCACCTACCTACCAAATGAATTTGCCATTAAGATTTAATTTTGTTATTGAGTATTTTAAATGCGTGTAAAAAAAAAATCTGAAAAAGAAATGAGGTAATTCTAGTTTAACACATAAAGCTAAAATTAAATTAAAATTAAAATTCTGTTCATTTATCTTCATTTATGACATATACATATACATATACATATACTTATAATTTATAGGTATATAATATAATGTACTCATGTATATAAATTTTCGTTGTATTTTAGATATGTACATGAATTTTTTCTAATAATTTAGTCTATCTTTTTAGAATTTATTTGTATATTTTGTTTAAATTTGCAAATATTTGTTAAAAAAATTAAAAAGAAAATAATAAAGTAACAAAACACTCCTATAAGTAGCGATAACGTCGTAGTCATATAAAGCTGTTTTTTTTCTTTTTCAATATCATGATAATTCTATTAAAATATTATCACTTGAATGTAAGAAATTTAAAGGTTACCCAGTAAACAAAAATTATCAACTATATTCTAATAAATTATGAGCTAACATTGCTATAGATTTCTATAGATATCCTATATTTCTATAGATTAACATCCCTGATTCATAACATCACTATAGAAGTTTAGTAAATTTTAAATAAAGGTTATAATAAAAGTTTCAAATTGTAGTTTCAAGAATTCAAGTTTCTGATATGTAGTTGGAAATAGCATTTAAAAATATCCCGAAAAGTATTACCTTCATACAACAGAAATTACTTAAATTATAAGTAAAACTTTCTTATAATTCTATTCACAAATGCTTCGTTCATTTGAAAAACGATAAATAAAAATAATTTTGAATTAAATTGTTTCTTTGGTTATTAGTCACTTATTGATTAGACAAGCTTTATTATTAGTATAAATTTATGAAATTTCCAATTTCAAATAATGATTATCAATAAATTGATAAAGAAAAATTTATTCCAAGGTATTGTAAATTATAAGATTTTTATATGGAATTTTTTTTCAATAATGATTAGATCATATAATTAAAAATTTGAAATCGAGAATTGAATTGCAAATTTATTTATTAGTTTTCTATAACATATTCGAATTTATTTTTAAATAAGTAATAAATATGAACTAAGCGAGTTTTTGAGCCGTTCCACATAAATTTAAATATGTAATAAATTTCTTTTCTCTTAATATTTCCTCAGTACCACTTTACGATCACTTCTTGCTATCATTATTAGACAAAAAATTACATTTCTTTATTATTAGCTTGAATTTTTTTTAATTTATAAAAATCACTTGTACCATTTTTGAAAACTAAAATTAATTTGTATTATTTTTAGATTCCAAATGTTATTGAAGAAGAACCAAATAAAAAAGATGGAAATGAAATTTCGCCCACCCATACTAATAAAAATGGCATAGAGAGCACAAATCAAGAAACTAGTCAAGAGCATGTTATAACCAATGAAGAAAAAGAAATATCTAATTTAACAGCTGAAATTGAATCATTTGTTAATCAAACCGTAAAAGAAGATAGTCCTGAACAAAATATTCCACCAGTTCCACCAGAACGAAAATATTTCCGTGAAGATATTTCTATTAAAACTCAAAAGAATAAAAATGAAAGTCCACCTCCAACACCAAAAATTGTGATTACAGAAGAAAAACAAGAAATTAAAACAACAAAAAAACCATCAGTTACAATAATAAGTGAACCAACTCAAGTAATTGAACACACAGAAGTAATAATATTAGAAGATGAAAAAGATGCAATTTCAAATGAACCCCAAAAAGTTATAGTCCAAACAACAATTGTTGAAAAAGGTGGATCACGTACTATAACAGTATCAAATACAAATTCTAGTAATGAAAAAATTCTAAATACTGATACAAAACCAATTCCTAGTGCTAGAAAAATTAATGAAGTTCATAATGAAGCAATAATAAATAACGATATTAATATAACAAATAATATTATAACACCTCCAACTAGTCCAAAGAAAGAAAAACCTCCAATAAGTCCTAAACCAAATTTAACAGATATTCAAAATAAAAATAATGAATTGGAACAAGAGCAACAAATGGGTGATAATGAAAATATTAATAAATTAAATTCAACTAATTCAATTGATAAACAAAAATTAAGTGAATCAGAAACAGCTAATAATAATCTAACAAGTGAAATTTGTAAATATAATCATATTCCAATTAATCAATGTGAATTAAAAATTACTGAATCAAGTGAAGATATTTCAGCTGAAATTGCAAATGAAATTGTAACATTACCATATGTTCCTTTAAAATCAGAATCACCAATTAATAATGAATCTGTAATAACAACAATAAAGAATGGTAATAAATCAGCATCACAAAATGATATAAATGAGAATGTTGAATTAAGGGAAACAAAATTAGATAATAATCTAATTAATAATATAAGACCACGTTCTCATTTTACAGATGAAGAACCAGAACATCGTCGACCAGTTAAATATGAACGTAAAAAATCAGTTCGTGAAATTATTGAATCAATAAATAAAAATCAAAGTTTATTAAAAGTCAATAATATGAAATCATCAACGAATGGAGCAAATGGAAGAGAATCAAATAAGGATTTCGAAATAAAAGCAAATAATTTGGGTGAATCTGAATTAAAAGATTTAGATGAAAGTCAAAGAGATTTTAAAAAATTATTATATGAACTTGAAAATTATGAATGTAATAATAATAAAAATCAAAAAAATTTATCAGAAATAAATAATAATAACAATCATGTTGGTGAAATTGATTTAATTTTTAATAAAATTGATCAATTAAATGATAATGAAAATATTTTTAAAAAATGTTCAGCAACTCATCATATTAATGGTAATTCAATAATTACTACAACTACAACAACTGTAACTACATCATCAAAATCAAGTAGAGAAGCATCACCAACAGCATCAAATTTAGATTGGAATCCAGTGCCAAAACCGAAACGAACAAAAAAACTTAATAACGATTTAATAATGACGACGAGTTCATCACCCGACAGTTGTAATGAAAGATTAATAGAATAAGAAATTAATAAAAAAAAAAAATTTATAATATTTAAGATATTTAAATATTTTGTTTTTTTTTTTCAAAAAACAAGTAAAATTTAGAATAATTTAAATATTAACTAATTAAAATATTTAAAAAAAAAATCTATAAAATTTATTTTTTTTTTCAAAGTGCTGTTGTAATTCTCTAATTAAATTTATTTGTGAAACCACAATTATTATTATTACTATTTTAATATTTATAAAAATTTTTATTTTTAATAAAACGAAGTTTTAATTTAAGTTTTAAAAATTGGAAATTAATAAAAAAGAAAAAGATAAAAGCAATTATTGTATAATAATATTTTTATTGACATTAAATTTCCAGGAAAATAAAAATAAAGTAAAAAATTTTGTAAATTTTAAAAATTTTAAAGCAATATTATTGGAAAAAATAAAATGGTGCTTGAAATTTAATTAAAATATTCTTTTTTTGTTTTTATAATATGCATACCTATGTACTATAAATCTTTAAAAATTTATCGAGAAATTATAATATTTCTTTAAATATCTTGGAGCAGCACTAGAACTTAAACACAATCTGTTAACAAAATTTTTGCAATTCAAAATAACAACAAATATAGGAGATGCAGCATTTATTTCATAAATTGGATTATAAGAATTTTAGAAAATTTATTTTCATAATATAATTTTAATTTACGTACATATTTATTTAATAATTGAGCGAAATGACAAAGCGAATCGAATGAACTTACCGAATTCAGCAATCATTTCAAATTGTCGAAATTGTTTTGAAGACATCCAAAATGACATTACCATACAATATTCAAAATAGTTTACTTAATCAAAATATTTTGTTTCCATTCGCTAAAATTATATTTTTTTTATATATATAATATTATAGAAAATACTGATTTCGAGATAGGGGTAAGAATAGGAGTTATTAATTAGTAACATATTTTATAAATAATAAAAATAAATAAGTTTCTATAAATTTCAAATTACTTCTCTGATTTCCTGTCTAATATCAGTTTTCATTCACTTTCAAATCAGAATTCTAATTCTCATTTAATTGTAATGAGTAGGAGCATTTTTGAGAAATGTTGGAGTGAAAGGATAAGATAAAGAAGAAAAAAAAAAAAATCAATAATCACTTTTATTTTTAATAATTTTCAAATTAATATTTTTTTTTTTTTGTTTTTGATTTCATATATTTACAGTTTTTCTTCGTTAATATATTTATTTAATATATAAATAATATATATATATATATATCCAAATATATATATAATTAATAATTAATAATAATTAATCATAATAATAAAAATGAAATATATTTAATATTTTTTTTTTGTTATTCTTTTTTTTAATTCTTATGTTTTGTTTTCTTTTTCATTTTCTCTTTTGTTTTAAATAATCTTATAAATTAATTAAAATTATTTTCTAATTAAAAATGAAAAAATTTTCTGTTTTTTCTTTATTTTTTGTGTTTTATTTTTTTAATATACAAATATTTTATTTTTTAAATACTGGTTATATAACATTTTTATAATGTATGTACGTACGTGTTTTTATAATTTATATGTCTATATTTTTAAATAACAAAATGGCGTTTTAATATTAATAATTAATTTTTTGTTTGTTTCACTTATGTTTTTCGTCCTTAAAATAATTTCTAAATTTATTCTTTCATTTAATTTTTTTTATTAATTTTTTTTTTTTTAGGTTTTCTTTTACTATCTGTCTGTCACGTTTGTTTTTGTTTGATTTTTTTTTTTAATTAATTTTCATTATTATTACTAAAAAATAATTAAATGTATGTATGTATTATGTATGTAAATATGTTTATGTACGAATTAACATATTATTAATTATATTTTTTTTTTGTTTTGGTAAACTTAAAAATTATTCTTCTTTTTCTTGTTATTTTTAATTTTTTCTTAAGAATTGGTTTTTTTTTTTTAATTTTTTTTCTTGTTTTTTTTTTAGAATTATTTTGATAAACTTTACAGTCTCACTTAATATATTTTTTTTTTTTTATTTTATAATTTCATTTATAAATAATTTTTTTGTTCATAAATATTTTTATACTTACATTTTTTCTTTTTACAGTTAATGCAGTTATTTTACATTCGTATTGAAAATAGTACATTTTATTTAAACTAGGATTGAGAATTTAATTTAATAAAATTGCAATAAATTTAAAAAAAAATTTAAATTTATTTTATTATAAATAGATTTCCGAATGTCAAACATAATATGAAATTAACAAAATATTAGAAATATTAAAGTCTATTCATTAATAATATTAGTAATCATAATTTTATAATAATGTCATACAAAAATGTAAGACAACTGTTTAATTCGAACTAGAAAATAAATTCTAATAAATATGTTATCTAATATCCGTCTCTTTAGAAATGTATCCATGATGTATATGTCATGTTAAATAATTTTTATGTATTTGAAAGAAAATTTTGACAAGTTTATCTATGATACTCCGAAATTTTTTTTATATTTGCAATATTTTTTTAATTATTTTAAAATACCTTTGTTTAGCAGATGTAAAATATTTTACAATAAATTCTGCTTCAGTTTTATTTTGTTTTTTTTAATTAAATTTAGAAAAAATAATGTTTTATAATAAAAATCGCCATATTCTCCATTTTGTTTGATAAATTAAACTTTTGCAGTTAGAGAATATTAAAAATTTTGCAATGTTGCGTGAAATTTCTGAATAATCTTACTTGCAGTTATTGTAATTTGCTAATACTGCTTTAAAGTTAAGCAATTCTTTTTAAATATACACGTTGCAATGTAGGACTAAGTTAGGACTGCGTTTTCAGAACAACGGAACATATGCATGTCACTCAAAATTTTTGTTGAGTTATTATGCTTTAATCTTTTATTATTATCATTTTTTATTTAGACGAACTGAAATTATGACATTTTATTAATTAAAAAATTTTTTGTAATTTTCAGATATTTAATTTGAAAATTTGGAATTTTTGCGAAGAATGAATACCACAAATACTTTTAAATTAGCTTTCAATGGCATTTCCAGAAGAGATCGTAAAATTGCAGAATAATATTTATATTAAAAATATTTTCGTTAAAATTTTAAATAAATTTATTTTAAAAAAATTTTAATATTCGAGATCGCCATTATCTTATTAAATCAAACAATTAAATTATAATTTCTAAAAAATTAAAGACATTTGAAATAATTAAGGTATGACATACTAGACTTTTTCGTAAACGTAATATTTATAGCGTTATATAATGAAAAAAACTGCACAATATTTGTGCTCGTAAACAAATAACGCTAAATTAGTGTGCTCATTCTAAACGTTTCTAAATTTTCGCTCTATATAGCGACATTAGTAAGTGTAGGACAGTTTAAATCATAATATGAATTGTTTAGATTTTATAGAATATAATCAAAAATGTGTTGCATTATCCATTACGTTATAATTTTGCAGTATTACGTTTCGCAGTTAATTGTTTTGCAGTATTGCGTTTATTTTTTATCTTTACTTATTTTTTCCTTTTTAGATTCAAACTTATTTCAATTTTAATTTTTTTTTTAACAATAGTGTTTTAATAGTCAATAAAATGTACAATATTCCCGACTTCTTGTATATGTTAATTTTTTTGGTTCGCTTAACTGTAACACAATCAATCATACAATAAAAAAAAAAAAACAATAAAAATATTAAAAAATATTATAAAAAACGCATTATTTTTTTTTTTCTGTTTTGTTTTTATTTTTTACAAATATTTTTATTATATTAAGGGATAAAAATTATAAAATATTTAAAATTAAAATTAAAGAAAAAAAAAATGAAAAACATAATTTTAATAAAATGCATGTATAATTTTTTTATTTTTTTTTTATCACAATGAACATTTTTTTTTTTAAATAATACGTATTGTTTTTTTTTTGTATTTTTATTTTATTTATTTTTTTTTTACTAAATTTAAAAATAATTTAATTTATATTTATATATTTTTGTTAAATTTTCTTTTTGTTTTTTTTTTTAATTTTTATTTTTTCATAATTTTCTTAATTTAATTTATTTTCTACTAGTTAAAAATAAGTTTGTTTATTTTGAAATGGTGTTAAAATGTTAATTAATACAAAACAAAAAAAAAAAAAAAATAAGAAAAGAAAAGAGAAAAAATAACATTTAAAATTGATTTTTTTTTTTTTAAATTTTCTAGATTTATTACAACAAAATTACTAATTGGACGGGTTGAGGATTTTGATGTTGAATTTTTATTTTTAATTATTAATTATAGTACTAGATAATTTTTTTAACAAATATTGTATTTATTTTCTATTAAACTTACACATACTTCCATTAATAAATTTATTATTTAAACAAAATTAATTAAAATTTTAATTAATTCCCCATTAATATCATAATTGTTTCGGTCGGACCAATATACAATAATTTATCGAAAAACTTATTGTTAACAACAAGTGGAATTAATTAAAAAAAAAAAAAAACACTTCATAAAATAGAAATAGGGAATGGAGTTCAATTCTTGCATATGCCATTCTAATTGCAAAAGATCTTGTTATTTAAAATTATATAACTCTGGAATTACAAAAAAAAAAAAAAAAAAAACAGCACCTCCGGGTGCTCTGGAATTACCAATAAAAATTCAGATATCATAAATTTTTTTTTGATATTAACTATGCTGAAGTTTATAATATAAAAGCAGAAAAATAAAATTTTTTGCTGTAAATTTAATACAATATAAGGTATATTAAAATATTACTAATAAAAAAATTAAATACTTTTTGCAGGAAACTACAAAAACGAATGACCATTGCAGATTTTTGGCTAGAACTGTAAACGTGAATTCATCCTAGTTATGTTTAATAAAAACAAAAATATATTTATAAAAGAATGGATGTTTTTTAAATTTTTTTTTCTTCTCTGAAATTTAAAAAAAAATAATAAATTAATTTTTAAATTAACAATTTTATTATTCAATTGTAGTATGTGTGGTATTTGTAAAATTAATTTAAAAATTTTTAAAATAAAAAAATTAAATTATAAATTTTGCTATATTTTCACAGCTTTACTTTTTGATTATGATTTTTTATTTAATTTTTTTTTATTTTAATCTTTTTAGATTAAAAATTATAATATTTTAACAATTATTAGAAGAGAAATTCAAAATTTTTATAATTTTAATCTAGAAAATTTAAAAATAATAAAAAAATCAATTTCAGAAAATTACAAAACACGATAACAAAAGAAAAATATTTGCTTTCTTTTTTTTTACTTTTTTTTGTTTTTATATATATTAATATAGAAAAAATTACAAAAACTATAATTATTTTATATTTAAATTTAATTATAATACTTATTATAATATTATATACATACATATATATATATATATATTTAATTATATTAATTAATAGTTTTTTATATAACAATAGGTTTTTATACCTTTTCTTTTTATATTTTTATTTATTTAAATTTGAAAATTTTTTAAATTAATATTTTTGCATTTTTCTTTTCTAAATTTATTAATTATTTTAATTCGAAGAATATTAAAAGTAACTTCGATTTTTTTTTTTTGTTTTTAATTTTTTTTTTTTTTTTTGAAAAAAATTGTAATATAATTTAATTATAAAAAAAGGGAGAATTTTCTGTTTTGGTTTTTTTTTTTTCATATTAAATAAATGCTGTTTTTCATTTTGTTTTTTAAATTCAAATTTCTATATTATTCTAATATTAATTTATGTAAGTAATTATAATAATTATGTATACATATTTAAATTAATTTTTAATTTTTTTTTTTTAAATTATATTTTTATTGAATTACTTTGATTCTTATCTTTCATTTTTTTTTTGTTTGTTTGTTTAAGATTTTGTTACACGGTTCAAAAACAATTTTTTTTTTTTTTTATTAATATCTATTTTTTCTTTATTTTTGATAAAATATTTTTAATTATATGTGCTTCATTTAATATATATATATACATATATTATATATGTACATAATATATATATATATTTATATTTTATATAATATTAATTATTACATTATTTTTTACATTTTATTGTTCTAAAAACAGATTCTATTTTAAACTATAATTATTAAATTTATTATGTAATATTTTTTTTTTTGTGTGTTTTTAAATTGACTTTCTCTATATAAGTTGTGTTTTTAAGGTATTTAATATAATAATGTTGTGGAAAAAAATATATAAAATAATTCCAAATAGATAATATATAAAAAAAAAAATTATGGTATTTTTAAATATTTAATAATATTTATTTAAAATGTATCATATAAATTTAAAATTAAATTGAATTCATAATATAAAACGCAAATTAAATATATAAAAATTTTTTTGGAGACGCTTTCAATCAAATTCTACACTGTCTATTAAAATGAATAATTAATTATTTATTCAATTAATAATTTAATTAATTTTAAAATAATGACAATTGGTAAATTCTTAAACGTCAAATTTTACAAAATCTGAGTTGTCTGAGTTTACGGATACTCCACTACGTTTTTACTCTCAGTCAAAGTTTAAATTCTTAAACGTTTAAAAAAAGTCAATTAAGCGTCAAAATTGTAGATTTTTTTTTTACATGCAGACAGTCTGACGTAGTAATTCAGTAAATAAATTTGATGTGTTGAGTGACTATCATTACGTTAAAAATAATATAAAAAATATTTTTATTGTTAATTTTTAATATGTAAGTATAAAATTATTTTAAATCTAAAAAAAAATTTTTTTTTGTTTTGACGTTTACGGATGATCAAAATTCAAAGTCAATTAAAAAAATATGTAATTTAAAAAATTGAAAAATTTTATATTAAATATTTGGAATTTTTGAAATATTTAAAAAAAAAAAATTCAAATAGAAAATTAGAAAATTAATTAAATAAAGAAAATTTTACAAAAAAATTTAAGGTTTCACATTTCTTAATATTGTTAATTAAAAAACAAATTTTTTATATTATTTCTTTAATTTTTTTTAAAAGTTATTAATGCGCGTTATATAAAAAAAAATATGTGTTTCAAAAAAAAAGAATTTGTACTAAAAGAAATCATTTTAGAATTGTTCTATTCTTCAGATTGAAATCTGTTAATAAAAACTATTATTAAATTAGAATAAGATACAACAAAAAAAAAAACAAATGTTTGTATTATACCTTTAGTTATGATTTATTGAAATTTCTCATAAATATTCAAAAAATCAAATGAAAATATTGCTTTTTTTTTGATTAAAGAAAAAACTGATCTAGTTATTAATTTCAATTAAGATATTGTTGAAGAATTTCTTCGACTTTCTGAAACTTATCTCAGATGAAAATGTAATAGTTAAATAAACATATGCACAAATTTTATTTTTAATTTATAATAAAAGAAATTTATGTGAAATTAGTGCGTTACCAATTGCATTGAAACTGATGCCGAACTGATATGAAACTAAATGTGAAACTGATTTAAATAATATATTAGATTATATTATTATAAGTATATTTAGAAATTTATATAAGAAATATTATTATTTCAAATAAAATGCATATATAAATACATTTTAATAATTTTTATAGTTTTCTAGTACGAAGAGTTTATGTTGTAATTACGAAGAGAATATGTTGTAAAAAAAAAAAATTGTTAAAATTATTTGAGAATTTGAATATTGTTTTTTAATTAATTTTTCAGTTTTAGATTTAATATATAAAATAGTATGCATTAATAAATATTATTGTGTATAATGTGTAAGTATTTTATTAAAATATTACAAGAATTCTTGAAATATTTTGATATTTTTTTGAAATCAAAATTATATTGCAATTTAGGCTACACTATAACACTTAGGAAAAAAAAATTGAAAAACCATAAAATATACATAGAAATAGTACCTTAATAATTTATTAAATTAAAACTAAAAATAATTTCAGAAATCTTGAAACCTATATATTTCTTTGCATTTATTTTTATTTTGAATTTAATTTCAAAAGAAAAACTTAATATAAAATTTAAATATACTATAAGTAGGAGGTATTATGAAAATTTGTTTCTTGTTTTGTTTCTCGCTTTATTTCTTAATCTAAGAAAATTTCACTTTTTTTATTTTCTATATTACAATAATTATGACATTTTTCTTCTTATACTTATTTCGAATTTTCTTTTTTAAAAACTATTTCTATTCCAGTTGAATATTTTTTTTTTTTTTTCGTTTTATTGCAATTAATTTTTTAAAATAATTATAAAATTTTTAAATATATTCGTAAATACAATTAAGTTTAAATCGATTTCTTTTTTTTTGTTTATATTTCTTTTAAAATAATGAATTTTTTTTTATATTAAAATATAAATTTGATTTGTTTGAAAAATTATTTGTGAAATACAAAAAAAAAATTAGAAGAAATTTTGAAAAAAAATAACACAATTTAATTAAAAGGAACTGGAATATATTTAAAATGATTCAAAAATTTTATGCTTTGAAATGTACTTGAAGCGAAAGTTTAATATAATTTTAAAATACATAAATTGGGAATTTTTACATATATTGTTTGAAATATATAATATTTTTTTATTTTGAGCTAGGGTATTGTTAATTTTAATTAATTATTAATTAAAATATTAAAAATATAGAGATTATTTATTTGCATATTGATTTGGTCTTCGAATAATAAATGGAATAAATTTTTTATTCATAAATAAAAAATTCAGGAATATTAATTTTAAAAATTTAAAATTTTTATATTAAAAATGTAAAAAGAATATTTTTGAAAATCGCTTCAAATAAAATTTTTGCTTCAAATCCCTAAATTCATTCAAGATGGTGGAAAAAAAATGTAGAGTTGTGTGTAGGAACAAACAATAAATTAAATATGAAACAAAAAAAAACAAAATAATAATAATTTTTAAAAAAAAAAAATTAAAAACATTTAAAAATAAATATAAATTTTATTTACATTTTCAATTTATTAAAAATAAAAAAATTAAATTTAATTATTTTTCTTTTTAACAAAATTTATTCTGTCTATTTGATTTTCATATCATTTATTTATTTAAAAAATTTCAATTAATTAATTAACTAAAAATTAATAAAAAAAATTGTATAATTTTGAAGAAAATTTTTTTTTTATTATCGCTTTCATTTTTTTTTTATTTAAATTACTCTTATTTATTCATTTAAAAATATAGAGAGGGGATTTTTTTTTTTTTTTAATTTTTTTCAATTTACTTTTTTATTAAAAATTCGTAAAACTTTAATAACGTTTTTTTTTTTTTTTGTTTCTTTCCATTTTATCCAAAATTATGTATAATTTTTGGATTTTTTATTTCTTTTAAATTATATTTATTTTTTATTTTTAATGCAATTATATTTACTAGTACGTTTCTTTATCTATTCAATTTAAATGTGTTTTTTTTGTTTTATAATAAATACGTTTTATGAATTTAAAAAATAAAATAATATTTATATATTATATTATATAAAATAAAATTATAATAATAAAAAAAAAAAAAAAAAAACATAATATTGTGCTTTAACATTTCGCCATTCTAAATTCTAATTTCTAAATTCTAATAAACTTATTTATTATAATATATTGAATTATAATATTACATAATAATATACGTTTTATAATATATTTATTTATATATATATATATAAATATAGGTATTTATATATTATATTAATTACATATTTTGATTTTATTTTTATTCATATGTAAATTTATTATATAATTAATTTTTTTTTCATTTCTTTGTTGTCTCTAATTAAAGAATTTTAATTTATTTTGTTGTTTTTTGTTGTTTTTACTAAATTCATTCACTACCAGATAAATTTGAATTTAAAGTATATAATTTTATTTATTAATTAATTATTTTTATATAATTTATTTTTTTTTTAATTTTTTATATGTATATAATATGTATATTATCGGCTAATGTTGTTTTTTTCTTTTGTGTTTTTTAATTGTTTTCCATTTTAATTTAATTTTTTTGTTTCTTTTCATTATTTTTTTTTTTGTTATTTAAATATAACATTAATATTGTTTTTCTTAAAATTTACATATTTTGTTTTTTCAAAATAATATTAATATAAATGTATGTACGTGTATATATATTATTTTATTATTATGTAAATATATTTTTAATAATAATATATTTTATAATATTATACATAATATTAATAAATAAAATGATTATATAATTTTAACATTTTTCCTTGTTTTTTTTTTTCCATTTCTTTTTTTCTTATTTTTTTTTTTTTTTGTATTAACAACAATTTATCAGTTATTTTTTTTTTTTATTTTAATTAATAACTACTTTTATTTTTAATATTTCTAACTTATGTATCTACATTTTATATTAATTATTTAAATTTTTTTTATTAAAATTTATATATATTAATTTTTTTTTTGTTTTATTTTTTTTTTTTATTTTTGGTTATTACATAGTAAAACATTGAAGGTCTGGAATAACGAGCTCTACAATAAACAAATTGGAAAAAAAAATAGTTTTTTTTTTACAATTTAAAATTAAACCACAATTTAAAATAAAATCAACATATTATTATAAATTATATGAAAAAATTTAATTGGGATTAAAAAATTGATTTAACAAAACAATTTTTATATAAAACATTTTCATATTAAATTTTGTTAAATGCTTCTATTATTTTTTTTTTTAAACAGTGTGTATTGTTTGTTATCTTTAATTTTAATAATTATATCGATTTATTATTTTGTTTCTATTTATATTTTAAAATCATAATTTAATTATACAATTAAATTTTAGAATAATTTTTTTTCTAATTTCGTTTCATTTCAATATTTTAAAAATTTGCTGTAAATTAGCGCAAAGTATATTTTTTGGTGTAGTTACAATTATATTTATTTAAAGATAAATATAATTATAATAATTAAACATTTTTTTGTAAAATAAATTTTAAACAATTTAAAGCAATTTTTATAATTATTGTTTACAAAATTATATCAGATTATATCAACTTTTTAAATAAATGATCACAATGAATTTTTGAAAATTATTATTTTGTTAAAAATTATTATTATTCAAATTATATGAAAATTTCATCTATATGAAAAATTTTCAATATAAATCAAATATGCAATATTCTCTCAAATAAATTTTATTAAATTTATAGAAAAATAAAAAAAAAAAATTGGATATGTAAAAACGCAATGGAAAAATAAATTTCGTCTACTAAAACACACATTTAACATCAAAAACTGATTTATTTTGTTAAAAATTAAAATTAAAAAAAAAACATTGTTGAATAAGCCAAGTCGACGTTAAATCTGCATTTTGGTAGCCGTCTAACCACCAACATTAATAAATAGTTTTAATAAAAAATTAAATATAACAAAACAAAATTTACAATGTTATATAGATTATAAAATTTTTTAAAAATAAAAAAGTACCATTTCAAATATTGTTTGTAAAATATTCTTGAAGTTTGAAAGAATTTACAATAAATCATAAAAGATTTAATAGAGGCTAAAAAAAACAATAAAAGGTAATATTAAAGTGTATTTTAGGAGATTTTTTATGGCACATGTACACTTTTAACAATTTATTTGGTACTTTTTTTTAATTGTAACATTTGTTTTTTGTTTGTAACAAATTACAAATCTAAGAATTTATATTATTTGAGAGTACATATACATATATATTAAATTAAAAAAAAAAAAAAAAATAAATTATTTCATATTATTTAAAAATAGTTGATATAATAACAAAATTGTTTAAATTATTTTTCTAGATCTCATTTAAAAATAAAAAATATTAATACAAGAATTTATAAAATTATATAGACAGCTTCAATTTTATTCATTACATTATATTTATATTTTTTCTTCTTTTTATGTTTTTACATAATATTTAATTTCATAGAACAAACAAAATGTTTTTCATTCATTTATTTTCAAATTTACATAATGTTAAGACAATGCAACAAGGTGAATTTCTTTTCTATTTATTCTTTTCAATTTTATTATGTTTTTTTTCAATGATTTGTTCTTAAATATCTTTTTGCATTCCATTTCTTTTTTTTGACTTCTTCCATGATTTCTATATACTATTTTATATAATATAATAATATATGTATATATATAACAAGAATTTTTTTGTTTTAATAAATAGTTTTAAAAATTTTATAATACTAAAAACATTTTCGATTTTTGTGTTTCTATTTTTTTATTTTTTTTCAATTTTGTAATATTTGTAATAATGTGGTTACTATATTTTATGTATTTAAATAAATTTATTTTCAAAATGAATTTTACATTATTTATTTTATATTTTATTTATTAAATACACAAAAACAATTTTTGTACCACATTTTGTGTATGTTTATGTTTTGTAAGTATATTGTAATATTGTTTTTTTTTTTTTTGTGTGTGTTTAAATTTTGTGTTTTTTTCATAAATGCTGTTTATATTACAACCGTGGTGTTATTTTTATTTTTGATAATTTTTTTATCAAAATTTTTCTTTATGTCTTATTGAATTTTGTGTTTTTGCCTAATTTTTTTGGTCTTAAATATTATTATATGTATATCATTTGTTTTCAAAATTTTATTGATTTTTTTTTTTTTTTAATTAATACAAAGTTTCAATTACTTTGCTTTAAATTTTTTTTTGTAATTATTTAATTTTATATTAATATCTTAAGCTTCCATATTAAGCCAAATAATTTAATGATTTTAAACAATCTTTAGGTATCAACACTATCTATTTATATATTATAATTTTCTTTTTAAAAATGATGTAACATTTCTTCGTATTTAAAGATTTTTATATTTTAAATTTCATGTAAAATAATTTTGTTTTTTATTTTTTTTTTTTTCTTATTCGTTTTCAATCGTTTTATTTTTGATTATTATTTGCGAAATTGTAAGAATTTTTTTTTTTAAATTCTTTAATTATATTTTTATTTTTCTTATCTTTTAAATTTAATCATAAAAAAAAATTTAAAATAGATAAAATAAAATTGTTCTTCAAATAAGCTACAAAAAAAGAAAGCTACATAAATAATTTTTCTTGTGCGAAAATTTTTACTATGACTTCTTCTTAATTAATTGGAAAAAAAAGCAAAAAATAAATTGTTGTTTTTTTTTAGGGAAAACATAAAAAATATTTTAAAATTTCAAGTTAAAAAATCATTTTTTGTCTACTTTCACTAGTATTCATTTACGGATAATTACAATACTTAATAATATTTAAATATATTATTATAAAGTAATTATTTTGAATAAAATATTTTAATTAATTTGAGTATTGAACAAGATTTTCGGAACAAAATTAACAAAATTTTATTTTATTATTAAAACAGAATGTATTTCAAATGCAATACATTTTTTTTTTTCAAATTTATTATTAGGTATAATTCTGATTTTTAAGTTTTTAAGTTGTTGCATTACTAATTCCAACTTTCTTTAATTATTTTTTAATACAAATTGTCTTATTTTTAATACAATTATTTTAAATTCATAATAGAATTAATATACATAGTTATTATTTCAAAATTAAAATTATTAAAATTAAAAAAATTTTAAAAAAGGTAAGTAAGAACATTATTATTTTTTGCTTTTTTTTTCTATCTTGTTATAGTAAATTCGTTTTGATTTATTTTAAATAATGAATTTCGTTTCTAAAACAACGTTCGAATTAACATAAATAAAATTTTATAAATTAACCATTGAAATAAAATAAATTTGAAATAAGGCAAAAAACAATTTTTTTGTTTTTGCTAACATTTTTGATTTTCAATATTGTTTCTTTAAAATTCTAATGGTTTTAGTTTTTAGTAAATTTTTTTTTTTATTATAAAATTTTTCGTTCTATTTTAATAACTAATTTTTCTTTTAATACAATTTTTCTTTTAAATATCAAACTGGTCATCAGACACAGTTTTAAATTGCAAATACATATTTTGTTTTTCTAAATTTTTTAAAATTTATTTTAATTTTATATATTTTTGCTCTTTCGTTTTAAATTAATTTTATTAATTTTTTTCATTAATATAATTTTTTTTTTTATTTTTATAAATTTATTTACTTGTGGCGCTACGAAAATTTTCTGGGAATTTGTATTTTTTTTTTTTGGTTTTGTTTAGCATTTGAATTTTGTTTGAAATTTTTTATTTATCTGATTTAAAAATTCAATTGTATATTTAATAATATTATATAAAATTATTTTAATGAAAATGTTATAAAAGAAGATTGGTGTGTATAAATGAAAATGATAATGGTGATGAAATTAATATGATAATAATGAAAATTTTTTATTAAAATGAAATGTATGAAATGTTGGTATGATAATAACAACAGGCTGGGTATTAAAAACATTTAAGGTATTTAAATGGTATTTGTAAATTTTTATGTTAACTTTAAAAAAACAAACTATATAATATAGTATTTTTTTTTTTGATTATTTTATGTATATAATAAAATTTTAAAAATTTATTATTCTATTTTATTTAAAGGAAAAGAAAAAAAGAATAGGATTCATATATATATATGCATATATTTTTATATATATGTATATTTTTGTGTTACTTAATATAAATGCAAGTCTAATTTTGGAGTGATGTTTTCTATTCTAGAGTTAATTTGAAAAGAAAATAATGAATTAACAAACTAAAAATATTTGTTTTCTATTAAAAATTTTAAAACATAATTCATAGAAAGTTTGTTTGCAAAGAATCCAAAAGAACAAAAAAAAAAAAAAGGAATGGAAATTTAATAGAAGGTTTTTTTTTTCCTGGAATGTATTTAAAAAAAAGTCTTATTTTATCAGTTCTAATACTCTAAATCTTTTAAGAATTCTAATTAATGTCTACCACACTAGGAACTTATGAAATGGGTCCCTCTCTGTTTTTGTTTTTTTTTTTTACTTTTGGTTTCAATAAATATGATTTTAGTTTAAATTGTACAGAGTTTAATTTTATTATAAAGTTTTATTAGTTAATTTTGATTAGAAAAGAATGAGTCTTTGCAATTTATTACAACATAAACGATTTTATTAAGACAAAGCCTTTGGTAGTGCAGATTGAGATTGATTGTATAGAAAATTTTTGAATAAAGAAACGTAAAAGTGTCTTTTTGTTTCTTAATTTGGCACATTATATTCTTGAATATTTTATTTTAGAAAATTTTGTTTTTTTTTTAATTAATTTAAAGTTAATTTACGCGCTAACCGAATGAAATAGTATATTATATTCTCCGGAAATAAATGTAAGTATAAAAATTACCTTAAAAATATTTTTTATTATGGTTATGTAAATTTAATATTCGTTAAGTACTTATTTAATTTATTTAATTTAGTATTTTAAATATATAAAATAAAATGGTAAAATTTTGAAAAATTAAAATTTAAAAAAAATAATTTTGGCAACAAACTTTCTATATAATTTGCTTTATTCTTAAATACTTGTGTTATAATAATTTAATATATTTTTGTGTGAATGTGTATTTGTAAATATATATAAATGTATTATGTATCTATATATATACATATTATATTAAATCCTTTTCTACTATTTTTAATATAATTAACTTTTTTTTTTTTGGTTTTTTTTTGTTTTGTTTTCTTTTTTCCTTTTAACAAGTTATTTCATTGAATTTTGGTTTTTTATCCTGTTCTATTGCAATTAATTTTATTTGATTTCTCGACGCCACAAAAATTAAATTTTATGACGTCTCTAAAAATCATACCTTAAATGTTTTTTCCCGGCGATGATGGCGTTGATGTTGTCCACTATTGTCCCGATGATGATGATGTTGATGTCGAGATGATGTTATAATATTATTTGTATTATTATTACCATGACTACCATTACCATTACCATTTAATGAACGTTGTTTTATTGCATGTTTATGTTCATGTTTATGTTGTTGTTTATAATATAAAAGACGATCAGCTTCTTCAGCTGATAAAATTGTTGCATAACGTGTTGCTGTACCACAATCAATTGTTGCCGAACGTTGATGACATTTAGCATTAGCGCTACCGCCTCCTGATAAATTATTATTACCATAATTTGATTTACGTTCAACATTTGATGCTGAATATGAACGTTGTTTAGCACCGCGACTACTTATACTTAAATTTGATGTTGAACCTATCATTGCATCTGATGAACAACTAGCACTTAATCTAGTTTTACGACTTTTTGGTTCAGAAATATTTGAAGAGGATTTTGAAAGCATATTGGTTGTATTTATACGATTACCATTATTTGTGTTATTATTTTTTGTAACTGAAAAACTAGTTGACTTTGTATTATGTGGTATAGATGAAGTTACATTTGTTGCTGTTGAAGTTGATGTAGATGCAGATGTTGTAACAATGAGAGCGGGACAACGTCGGGCAATATTAGCGCCATCACCGCAGCAGGCGCACTCCTACAATTCTGTTACAGAATATAAATCACTATTTGCGTGTGTACCACCACGTTTTAATGAACGATAATACTGATTATCATATGATGATGATGATGATTGTGTTTTATTGCTAGAATGATGATAGTTTGATGATGATGATGGAAGGTTATTATTTTGTTGGTGGGAAATGGGATAGGAATGATGATAGCTTTGACCTGTGGTTTGAGATGAAGAAACAGAATTTGATGAATGTCGTTGTGGCGGAACTGGCTGTTGCTGATGTTGGGAATGTTTCGATTGTTGAGTCTTATATTGCTCAACATAAGATAATCGTTGTTGCGGTTGAGAATGTTGGCTGCTATCCATATTTTGTTGATGGAATTTTGATTTTTCCGAACGTTGAAGACTTTGTCCGCTCCGTTCACTAGTGAAAGATGAAGAATGTGTTGATTGTTGAGAGAATTGTTGTTGAAGACGTTTAGATGGAAGTGTCTGAGTATTTGATCTAAGAGATCGTTGTGCTTCTTCTTTGTGGCGATTTTTCGGTGGTAAAGACGGTGGAACTAATTTTTGTTCAACTCGATCACCTAAAAGTAATATAATTTAAATTAGAAAATTAAAATATAAGATTTATAAGAAACCTTTATATTCTCTTGGAGAGTCTCTAAAGTCACGGCTCTCTCGCATTTCTGTTCTTGGTTCTCTACGCTCTTCTCTTGGTTCACGATGACTTGGTACACTCATAGTACTTTTTGAAGAACGTTGTAATGAACGATATTGATTAAGATTTGCTGCGCATAGCGGCTGTTGAGAAATTTTCGAAATTTGTTGAGTTTGATGAATCGGTTCTACAATATTTCTTGGAGTTTGATGAGGTTGAGGAATTTCCGGTAGCGGCTGGCTTAAAATAGATGCTGGTTTAATTGATTGCGAAGCCTGGGTTTGTTTTGATGGTTGTGATCTGAAATTATTTGTTGTTTCGATGCTAAAAACGTGAGAAGGCTGGTGATGATGCGATTGTTGACGTTGCTGTTGCAATTGCCGCTGTTGCTCTTGTTGTTGTTGTTGCTGTTGACGTTGTTGTTGCAATTGTTGTTCTCGTTGCTGCTGCTCACGCTGCAACTGCTGCTCACGTTGTTGCTGTAGTAATTGCTGTTGCCGTCTCTCTTGTTCTTGTTGTTCTCTTTGCTGTTGTAGTAATTGCTGTTGTCTTCTTTCTTGTTCTTGTTGCTCTCTTTGTTGCTGTAACAATTGCTGCTGTCTACGCTCCTGCTCTTGCTGTTCTCGTTGCTGTTGTTGCCTACGTTGCTCCTCTTGTTGTAATCTACGTTGTTCTTCTTGTTGTTGCAACAATTGCTGTTGTCTTCTTTCTTGCTCCTGTTGTTCGCGTAGCTGTTGTTGTCTACGTTCTAGTTCTTGTTGTTCACGTTGCTGCTGTCTTCTTTCCTGTTCTTGTTGTTGTTGATGGTGAAGATGTATTTCAGTTTCACGTAGCTCAGCAGCTGCAGCTGCCGCTGCTGCAACGGAACTTCCAACACCGGTGGTTCCAGGTATATCAGTGAAAGTATTTAAATTGCTTTTCTTTGGTAAATATGGTGGTAAAACCGGTGGTATAGGTGGTGCAACAACATTTTGTACAGTTGTAATATTTGGGGTATTGAAAGATGTTGTTGATTGTTGTGATGAATAATTTGTTGATACTGTAGCAATACTTGGAATTTTTGCACTTTTCAAATTTGCATTCGGGCTTACTCCGCCTACACCACTAACTTTTGCAACTAAAGAACCGCCATAACGCCCACCATGTCTCAATGTGGCACATTTATTCATATTACTGGTTGTTAAACTTGAACCATTACTTCTAATTGATTTAGGTCCAATACTGATATATTTTGGATCAAAACGATTGAAACCATTACATGTTACATCTCTGGGATCTCTTTCCAATTGTAAAGCTGCGATTGGATCAATTGCTGTTTGATTTTTTGCGATTGCTGCCGAACGTGGCAATGTTGATGATAAATATTGTGGTTTAATTAAATTGCTAGATAAATTTTGCGTAGAGCTGCTATTGCCTGCATTTTGATTGCAGGCAAGCGATTCTCAGTAAAAGTCGTTTGCTTCTAAAGTTTTACATTGTTTACTAAGTGTTGCATATTTTCCATTATTTGGACCAGCTAAATATGATGTTTGTGATGGTAAACGCCCTAAAGTATGATGACCTGATGATGCTCTATATCAAAAAGAAAAATTTTTGCTTTTAGTAAAATTTAATAGTTTTGAAAAAATATTATATAAAACTTTGCTGGAAATTTCATTATTTTCTTCTAAATAATGAGAAATTATAAAAATATTTATATTTTAAAATAAATTTCCAACAAAATTCTGTTGTTCTACGTTAATATTAATGTTTTCATACTGCAATTAATATTGAATATTTTTCAAATTGGTGATCACATAATTTTAGTGAGGTGCTTTAGGATTTTAATTTTAATAATTTAAATAAATGGTACAAGAAATGGTAATTTAGAACAACACAAAAAATTTAATTACAGAAATGATCTAAAATCATAATTCTAGCATAAAAAAATTAAATGAACATTTCTAATTGAATATTTAGCAATAAAATATTTGAAATGTTAAAAATTTTTAAATTACATGATAATATGATTTTGAAAAATAAAATGTTTTGATGTGTTGTTAAATGAATTTGATTTTAAAATGTGTTTAATAAAATAAATTGCTAAAAACAAGCAAAATCCCTATTTATTAGTGGCATTATTTAAAAAATAAATAAATAAATAAATTATATATGCAACTAAAATTGTGAAATCAACCAAAAACATATTTTTATATAAAAAATAAAATAAAACAAAATGTATCAAATGAAATAAAAAGTAAAGTTTAAATTTTTGAAGAAAACAAAATGAGTAGACTGGAAGGCGCATTTTTTTTCAATTCTTTTAAATTTTATTCTACCTTCGCTGCTTTTTCTAATTTTTGAGTTTTCCTTAATCCTTATCTGAAAAACTTAAGGATAATTTATTATGAGCTAAAGTTTTAATTTGCATTGGGATATGGGAAATTCAAATTCCAAAAATATCATTTTTTTGAAGTTACACTTTGAGTTCAAAAGAAGTTGTTACACTTAGTTTAGGACTTCAATTAAGAAAAAGACTGTCAGAAAATCAACAATTTTATTATTGTTGCAATTTATATAAAAGACCTTACGGAAAATTGATTCAAATTTTAAGAGACAAAAATTTCCTTTTTTAAAATTAGAAGTTTTTAAGCGGGTTATTTACAATTATTCGAAAATATTTAAAAATGAATATTATAATAAATTATTTTTCGTGTAGTAAGAATCAATAAGTAATTTGCTTACAAGTTGTCATCACTGAATACACATGAAAAATTAAATTTGAAATTTAATTACTAACATAATTTAGCTCAGAATTATAATAATTTGATATAAATTGAAGATCTTCATTTAATACATTAATTAAACAAAAAAATTAAAAAAAAAAACTAAAAATGAAAAACAAATAAGCATGCCTTGTGCCATGCACCACAACATCATAACCAGGTGGTGGAGATTCACCACTACCACTATTATTCAATGTAGGTAGAGGAATATTTGCCAACCCTGTTCTTGCTGATCCATTTCGTTGTCTTTCTTCACTAGCCGAATGTAATAATGTTCGATTTAATGTACCAGAACCTAATATTGGTGCTGTTGGTGAAGAAACTGTTGGTGCCGGTGATGCTGGGAATAATGGTGCTGTTTCAGATTTATCAATATCACTTTGTCTAAAATATAAAAAAATAAATAAATAATTAAATATAAATATTCTAATAATATTTTTTTTTTTTTCATTTTTTTAATATTATTATTCAAATGTAAATATTATAAATTTATACTCAATCATTATTATTACTTTTTAGTTAAATAAATCCATGCATGTGAAGCAGCATAAACTAATATTGTTAATAAAAATGCTGTTAATATACCAGCTACCATCATTAAACTTAAACCTAATAGAGAATTTCCACAGATTCCGCTTAAAGCATTTAAATAATGTTTATCGATATTACGATGATCTAAACTTGCCGATAATGTTGTTAATTTTTCTTTAATTTCTTGTAATGCTTTAATCATACTTTCACATGATCCTTGTATTTCAATAGTCGGACGTACTTCACGACTCATTCTAAAAAAAAAATTGAAAAAAAAAATTGAATTAATTGAAATTTGAAAAAAAAAAAAATACTTTTTTTTTTGTTTTAATTCTTACTTCGAAACCCGATAAACAGATTCCCTAGATCTTTCAACAAAATCTCTTGATTCATTTAAACGTAAAATAAAACGATTTCTAAGTGTACCACAATTTAAATAAAAAACATCATCCGGATTTTTCTACAAAATTTAATATATTTATTAGAAAATATATATTTAAAAATAATATTTTATATTTAATTACCGTTCCGACTTGACGACACATATGATCAACTGGTTTCATACAAAAATCACCTAATGCAACTGAACTTGCCAAATAAATACCAGCTAAAAACCAACAAATTATAATACCGAATAAACCGCAAACACTAAAAAATATTAAAGCGCATCTTGAACGTCTTGCAACTGCAATTAATAAAACTGCACATAAAAGTAATAAAATTGTTAGAAATGTTAATGTTGTAGGCCAACGTATCGCTTCAAACAATTCGGATTTCTGTAAACAAAAAAAATCAAATTTTTTAAATTGTCTTACAAAAAAAAAATTAAAAAATAAATCTTACATATAAAATATTCTGTAATGATAAATCCGGTCCCATTAATGCATTTGCTTCAGCTTTATGATTTTTCATAAAATATACAACCATATCTAAACTTGTTACTGCTCTAGATGCATTATCACGTATTAGACGACATGTCTCTAATAACATTGTTACAACTGTTTGATTATAATTTGGTTTATCGATCATTTCTTCCAAATTAAATTTTTTAACTTTGGTTTCTAGGTCATTTTTAATAGTCTCAGTCTGAAAGGAGAAAAAAAAAGAAGACATAGTTATTCTTTTTTTTTTTTATAATAAGATTTACAATTATATAAATTAAAAATTAGTAGGTCTACTTATTTAGTAACAAAAAAAAAATTTCATTTTTAAAAATATCACATATTCTCCAAGTGGGTCAAAAAAACAAACAAATGAAGAATGAAGAATAAACCACACTGTATTCAATTTTAAAAAAAAAAAGATTAGTAAAGGAAAATCCTTTAAATAATCTACGGATTACTTAAGGTTATTAACATTTCTTTAGGGAATTTTCTGTACCATTGAAGGTACATTTTTTATTTTATTTTATTTTTGCTTATGTAGAAAAATTTCTTGTTATCTACCCTAAAAAGAAAACTTATTACTTTATAAGAACTCATTACTGTTACAATAACAATAACCTTACCTTAAAATAATAAATAAGAAATTGCGATTTTTTTTAAATACAAGTATAAAATAATTAAGGGAATTCAATTTTTATGTTGTTTGGTTTTAATAGCATAAAAATTATTTTTTTTTTTGAAAGGATAAATGATAATTCCACAAGTTAATTATGGGGAGTAATGAAACATAGCGTGTTTGTCGAGACTGATTTTTGAAGAAAAACAATTATCCATTATAGTATTAGAAATTTTTTAAGAATGAGGAGGTTATGATTCACAATTTCAACAATAGAAGATCCATGCTCATGATTTGCAATTTGAATATTCATAAGTAGATATTTCCATCAGAAAAACGGGTGATAAAGAATGAGGAAAATAAGGGGCAATTAATAAATGTAAGGTTAAATTTGATTCATGATAGAGTTTCGAAATATAAAACTAGTAATGCGAAGTCTTATTTTTTAATTTAGTTATAGTAATCAGTAGTTGAACTTAACTCTCATATAACCTAATCAGTTTACGGCACGCCTCGATGGCGGCTTCCATTATATTGTGGAGTGTTAGAAAATAAAAATGAATACCATGAAAAAATTCTTTATAATATAATTGATTAAGCATAACGTTTAACACTTTTAACGCAATTATTTTGTTGCCAATTTAATATTAGAATTAGATTATTGTAAATCTTTTAACAAGGACATGTAATTCTGCAGTATAAAACATTATTTTAATTGTAAACTCAAAGAAAAACGTAAATTAAAGAAATTTTTTTTCAATTTCATCTTCATTTTGGAATTCCTTTTCTTTATTTTTTTTTCAAAACTAAAAAGAAAAACTAGAATGAGTAGAATTTTAACAATTTAAAATTGAATCGAATGAAATGTGTGAATCATTTATATATTTTTTGTAATTGACTGATATTATATTGTAGTTAGTTATCCAGATAGGAAACTATAAAAAAAAAACTAGGAATAATAAAAGAAACCCCAAAAATAACTAAAAAAAACAAAAACTATAAAATGTGGCATGTTGATGAATAATAATTAGACAGCTCAGCTCTTTATTCATTGTACATTTTTTTTTTTTTAGATTTTAGAATTGGGGCTACAAAAACAACAAGCAAGAGTAGCAAGAGTACAATAAAATTAAAAATATATAAAATGAATAATGGGACAATGGAATTTTCTTATCGCGAAATAGCAAATTTCAACTTTTAGTATATAGGATAAAATTTTATGTGACCAATTCAATGTTAAATGAAAAGAAAAATTTAATAAATTGTGTATATGAACTTCGGCTCCTTTATATAATATTTGCTTTGTTTTAGTTTGCAATTAATTTTAAACTATAATTTTTTATTATAGTATTTTAAAGACTTAAATTTTAAGCAATGTAATAATTGCAAATATGAATAAGTATTTTGATTTTAACATTCTAGAAATAGTTGAATACAATTTGTATAAAAAGGCTACAAAGAAAGTCTTAAGCCATTGATAAAAACTATTCCTAAATTTATAGACTAATTCATTTTTGTAGTCTAAAATTTTTATTCAAAGAGAAATAATCAACTAATTTCCTTGAAATTTAATATTTAAATTCAGGGTATTAAAATAATAAAGTTATAATTTTTTTTTTAGAAATATCAGGGCTCGGAAAACGAACTAGGAAATATAATGGCTCGGAAATCAAATTCGAGTTTTGTTTGCTACCCGAAACTCTCAACTAAAACTCAAATTTAATTTTTCTAGGCATGTTAACTAAAAGCTTGCTTAAGTTCTTATAATTTGAAAGAAGTGTTTAAATAACATTTTCATAATTTTGTGGGGCTCTTTTGCTAAATTCGACAGTATACGTTGCGGCCGGTTATGTGTTGACCATATCAGATTTTTTTTTATAAGGTAAGTGTCCCTATTACTGACATATTTCGCAACAAATTCAACTTTGGCGTGAGATATTTTATATGTGAGACACAGTAAATGATCGTATTTCCGATTTTTTGAATAATTTGGATAATTGGGAATAATGTTTTTTATAAAATTATTTAATCAAAATATTTTTTAATTCATAATTTTTCGATTAAAGACGAAGAGAAAAAATGTTCCTAATATTGACATAACCGCAAATGTTTGTGTCTATTACTGACAGTTTGTGTTCCTAATACTGACAATGTAATTTTATATGCTGTAATCCATATTCTATATATGAATAATGGTTTAAAATGGTTAAAATGATAATATTCAATAAAAATGGAATAATAATTTGGATTTCTACGGATATTTCATTTTATTTAAAAAAAAAATTAAAAATTTATCATATTATAATTCAAACAAAAATAAAAAAAATATTTTTTATTGAATTAAAGGTAAAAATATGTGAAATTCAGCTGATTTGAATTTATTATTACTGTAGAATGTACTTTTGCTAGTAGTCTTAATATGCAACAATGAATAAATAAAAATTTTTAAAAGATATTTATGAAAATCTAATTCGAAATTATATAATTTTTTATAAAGTATTATAAGTAATATTTGCTACAGATGTATTCTTATAAATAATACCTAAAATATGATGTACCGATCACACGAAATTATAAGAAATCATATCAATATATTCTAAAGCTGCTAATAAGCCTATTCTAAAGCTGCTTTTTGCTTTAACAAAGACTATTTATGTATTAAGTACGTAATGAGAGCAACCCATTCTTAATTTTTGGAACAACATTTCGGGTTATTAAAAAGGACTCCTTTTCTTATTTAAAAAGAACCATTTCCGTTGTGATATTTGTTATGACGTTAACGTTTACAGTAATTTCAAAGCATTTTTTTAGAAAGCGAATTGTACTGTTTTATTGACAGTATTGTATACAATATTGACACACAATTTGTTAGACGAATATCACTATTAAAAAGGTAAAAAGGTCGCAGTCAGATATAAGTTTTCACAAATGTAATCGATTTTCATTCGACAGAAATAGTTTAAACAATTTTAAAGTATAAAGAAATTATTTTTATTAATTAAAATGAATATCAAAATTAAAACTTTATACTGACATAATTTTGTACATAATATTGACCCTCTTTAGATCGTATTACCGACACCCGTTTTTAAAGCTAAAATACTCCGAACCTGTAGTAAATTCTTAGTGTCAGAATTCGGACATTAGAAAGAAAATTCAAATTCGATTTTAATTAAATAAATACGAAAATAAAAATTTAAATATTCTAAAAATGACGACATTTGTAAAAATACGGATTTTTGACGTATTACTGACACATATGTCAGTAATAGAAGCAGGGTCGAATTTTAGATGTTCCTAATACTGATAGGAATTATTTTTTAAAATTCTTATTTATTTAACGTTTTTACTCCGAATAACTTATAAAATAAGATAAAGAATAATCAAAATATTTAATTTAATATAAATACATATATTTTTAACCCTCAAATAAGTCAAAAAGCAATAAAAACAAAATCGGAAAAATTAAGCAAAAAGTATAAGAAATTCTCCAATTCAACCCACCATTGCTATGTCTATGGAAACAAAACTGATTTATGTTCAATATTTTGGAGTTATTTCAAAACTAAATAAAAGGAAGTATTGCGATAATTTGAATTAATCTAGAAATAAAAAAATATATATATGTTGTATAGAGAAAATCTCTTAATAATTATAAAAAACCTCATGTATGTCAGTATTACCGCCACTGTCAGTATTAGCTACACTTACCTTATCTCAACTATTTTAACTATAATTCAATTAATTGTAATTTTATTCTCGCATATACATATTATAAAATCCATTCTATAATATCATTCAGAAAAGGGTTGAGAAATAACGCGATAATTTCTTTAAAATTATTAATATATTTTTTTGTCCCTATATCAAAATGTTGATTTATACTAAAAAAAAATATTGTAAACATTTTATAGAAAATAAACAACATTTTTATTTAAAACAAAAAAATTTATGATTATGTTAGCAATATTGTTAGGTCTACTTAGACTCACCATAATTTTTGTTTCTAAAATTATAAACAAAATTATTATATATGTATATGTAGAATATTATAGGAAAATATAAAAAAAAATAAAAGAGCTTACAAAAGATTATTTCCGGTAAATTGGCTTGTGTGAGTCAAGAATTTAGCTTTTCATTTTTATATTATTTTTGTTTGTCTAAGCACATATTTAACAATGCCATATAATATAATTGAAATAATAAGCTATGGGAAAGCATATTTTACATAGTATTTTAAAGTGAAATGAACACAAAATATTAGATTATTTTACTTAGAGAGCAAAAAAAATTTCAAATGTACTTATAAGGTTTTATTTATGTTTTATATGTAAGTATAAGTAATAGAATTCTTTGATTTATGCATTTTATTGTCTTAGTTTAAGTGTTTTCTAATTGCTGGATTTAATTATAAAGAAAATATTATTGGTTTTGTGCTAATTTTATTGTCTTTTTCTGATTTATTTTCAGTTATGAATATTGTTCATCATATTTTATAGTTATTATATCAGACTACATGTGCCAAGCCATGGCTGCGAAATTGAAATTAACATGTAGTTACAAATTGAAGTTAACATGTAGTCCTGCGTGAGAAATGAATCGAGCTAAGTGTATGATTGCTAATTTTATTAGCTGCAACATATGTACCTAAAAAAAATTTCGAACTTTAGATTATTTATTTTAAAGGTTTAGAAGTTTTGTTATACAAAATATAACAACAAATAGACTATCAAATAAAATTTAATTTAATTCTCGTTTTTTAAATTTTTGCTCCGAGCCGGATAGAATGTGATGGAATTGGCCCAAACTTTTTAAAATATTTAATATTATTAATGTATAATTACATATATGTATATAATAAAAAAATTTAAATGCTTACCTGTACTTTTAAATTACCAACTAAAGTTTCAACTTGCTTCCCCGCAGCAAAAGCTTGTAATAATCCATTGTGGAAATCATCATTTCCATAAAGGCCTATATATATATATATATATATAAAAAATTTATTATAAATTTAAATTACATTAAAATATATTAAAATAAATTTACCTAAACCTACTGCTGCACAACAGACTAATGTTATTATAAATAATGTACAATTTTGACATTTTTGTGTTTTCGGTTTACGTGGCTTACGATCGCAACAACGTGTTAATAAATAAAATAATAATCCAAACAATGCTAAAATTAATAATGTTGCTGGTATTGATGCTAATATTCCTAAACTCTGAAATTATACAAAAAAAAAAAAACAAAAAGAAATTGTTAATATAAAATAATTAACATTATTTTAATAAATAAAATATATACATACATATGCAGTCAGATACATATAGATATAAGTATATAAGGATTTTTACGTAAATATATATATATGAATGTAATTATTGGTCAAGTAATTGGATATTTGTGATAAATAACACGCATAATTATTAAATGCATTTTAGAGAATCTTAATTAGAATCATTTAACATATTTGACTTAATATGTGGGTATATACTTAATTATTTGTGCAGGAATACTTCCAAATATACAAACATTTTTAAACTAACTAACTATTTTAATAATTTAATTACTTAAAAACAAAATATTCAGTAACGAATAACCAATCGTGTAGTAAAAATTTCAATCACATCGCTGTCATTCTATTTGCAAAAATTTTTGTTCCGAACTTTACTTTTTTTTCCAACAGGAGGACATTTTGCTGATTTAATTAAGTTAAAATAATTGACAATTTAAACCACAATAATGTCAAAAATTTTATTTTTTCAATAATTTGAATGAGTGAATTTTTAAATGTGTCATATTACTGCTATATACGTAGTTCACAATTTGACATTCATTTTTTTTTGACATATTGTTATGTAATTTAAGTGAAGTTTTTATTAAATTTGTAATTGTTATTGAGTAACTGGATCAAAATTTTAGAATTTTTGTTTAATTTACAAATCATATAGGGTATATATGTACAAAAATAAAGAACAAAATGACAACTTCACTTATATTGTTGGCGAAATTATCAATTGCAATTTAACTAATAATTAAGATTTTAATTTTCATAAAAATTAAATTAATTTTGTGAGGTTATGATATAAAGTTTTAATGTTCCTATTACGTTCTAAAGAAATTCCGAATAAATTCTCAAACTACTTTAATTTGCCAACATAATGACACAGTAAATTTGGCTTCAAAGCGATCTGGTTATAATTATATTATGACAATATTGACAATTTCGATTCTCAGTAAAATAACTTTCGAATAAAATCGATTACAGATTATGTTTACATTTAAGTATCTAAGATATCAGCACATTACACTAAAATCAAAAATTTAATTACCCAACTATTTCAAAAATTTTTTCAAAAAAAAGAAGAATATTGAATTTCCAATTTTAATTAAAATATATTCACAATACAAATATACCTACATAATTATGTATAACTACTTAAATATGTTTATGACCAGCAGAAATTCTTTTTATGGTATTCCCAACATAATAATTTTACTACTACTTGCTCATGTTGTTATTTAAAAACTTAAGGTATTATACTTATTATATAATCCGATATAAAGTTTACTCATCACTACTTAAAAATAACAAATTTTTCTTGCCTCCACACTATAAAGTATAATAATTTGCATAAATTTTAAATTTGAAATGAAATACTAGTGTTTTAAGTAGCTAAAATTACATATTTTTATGCTTATTATACACCTGATTAGACTTCTAATGGTAATTTTTGGTCAACTCAATTCATTTTATTGTTCATTCTTTTTCTACAAAATGAAATTGAAAAGAACAAAGCAAATGTACAATAAGAATACAATAACTACGTAAGAAATGTAAGTAAAGTGTAAATGAAAGATCAAAAAAAAAAAATTTATTTTTTTTGGTCAGAAAGAATGTCTTTTTTTTTTAATGTTTTCCTTTTTAATACGTACAGGGTACAAGCACATTGCAACTCTAGATCAAAATTATTCTACGTCCATTATTGAGCAAAATTGATTTTTGCTCATGTGTATTGACATTGACAACATTGACAACAATTTCAAAAAATAATAGGATTTGTTTTCTAACTATATGACAGAGTATGATTCAAAGAGTAATAAAAATTTACCAATTGCCATTTTACCTTGACGCATAAATGTAAGAGAAATAATTGAAAGAGAGAGAGTTTGAAAAAAAGAGAGAGATTGAATTGAGGGAGAGATATTTTTGAAAATTTCAAATTGCTTTCCTGAATATTTTTCAAAATGTAACTTAGAATATTTCTGATCTACATACTTTATATATGTATTAAGTGAGCAAAGAAAGGCAACTATGAAAATTTTATCGTGTTTATTTTGAAAAAATTCTCTTTTTATGCTTAAATAGAAAAAATAAAAAAAAAAAACAAAATTATAAAAGATTAAAAGTTAACGTCCAATTTCCGTTTATAAATCCGCTTATAACTGATTACTTAAGGATTTAAATAGTCTCATTTTTAATGTTTCTTCCTATATTTTCATTAAGAGTTCAGTTTTGTTTTTGTTTTCATTTAATAAAGTACGAGTATTACTATACTTAACAGTTTTGTTTTCCCTCTATGTTTCACACATATTTTTCATATACCTATTAAGATATATTTGTATATAAGTAAGTATTGTTATGGTGGTACATGAGACCTAGTATACCATAAACTATGCTTGTATATATGTATACATAAATATTTATTAATTTTGTTTATTTAACTTGACCAGCAGATTTACGTGCATATTATACCATGTTTTGACCATTTCAAGAAAAAATAGAAATAATAATTTCATTCTATTTTAATTCATTAAAATAATGGGTACATATTATATAGGATTAAATATTACGGTATTCAAGCATTTATTCGAAAATGATTTAATAAATTTTTCACATTTGATATTTAATATAAATTGGAATTATTACCTTCACACCGTTACAATCAGAACCGAATCGAAATTTCGAAAATCCGAAATACACCGTTACAATCAGAACCGAATCGAAATTTCGAAAATCCGAAATGTGCAAATATCTCGAAATTAAATCAATTTCGCTCCAAATCAATCTCAAAAATTGTTGTACTTATATAGTATGTCGTAAAACGTAGCGCCATCTTCTTGACAGCAAAAAAAAAACCATTGAACTATTTCTATTGAGAGTAACATAAGATTTAAGATTTTTTAAAAGAACCACATGCGATGATACTACTTGCAGTAAACCGAACTATATGATGAAGTTCACATAGAGTGTTCTCTTTATTATTATAACTTCATATTGACACAAGTTACTCGATTACAAGATAAATAAGTTACGTGAATCAGCGATTAATTTTAAATTGCTAACTTTGAAAATGTTGTATTGTTTTTCTGGTTCATGTTTGAATCGATTGGTAATAATTTGGCAGGGAATACTGATCATTAAAGACAATAAAGGAACGCAATTTGACAACTCATTTTAAAGTAAGTACTCACGTATAAGTTCCTACATTTGTCATATTTGTTGCTTTTGAATGAACAAAATGCTCGCTTTGTTTTCTTGATATCTTAGGTCTATAATCGATTTTATTTAATATTAGAAATTATTTTATTAGAAATATTGTATTCAATCCCCATAAGTATTTGCATAAAAATAAAAATTCTTACATATGTATGTGTGTATATTTGTCAAATTAAATTCGAAAAATTTACACTTAAAAGATATTTACTTGGAAAAAGAGAAAAAAGAAATAAATAAAAATTAAACTCCAAAAACAAAAAAAATAAAAAAAATTTTTTTGGAACCGCACGAATTGGTGTAAATTTTATAATAATATATTCTGGCTATGCTATCTCTATTCATTTACATCTGTACATTGTATATATACTTGTATACCGATAGGGCTCGCTGTCAGCTTTAAACTTTAAAATTCCAAATTTTTGGTAATACTTTAGAAAAAATAACAAAAATACGAATCATAATTTTAAAATATAAGCCATCTGGTATGTAGAAAAGAAAATATAAAAAAAAAATTTTTTTTCAGAATTGGTTGGTATGTGGCAAAGGAATAAACCCGTATATATAAGTATATTAATAAATATTCGCTTTTTTTTATTTTTAAAGTTTTATTAATGCGTTGGATTGCAACGGAAATAGATTGATAAATTCCAGACTAAAAGAAGAATAATAAAATTTGAAGAATATATGAAATTAAAAAAAAAATAAAAAGTTTAATATTCTTTAATATTATAAGATAACAGAACCGCAATATGCGTAATAAATAATTTATACAGTGTTTCATTTCATCCAACACCATATAAGAAATATTATGCAGCGCATTACCGTAACTTCTCGCGTTTCACAGATGTGTGGCTACAATTACAATATTTAACATTAGTAGTTCTCAATTTTAATAAGCATGTATGTATAAAGAAAGAAATGTCATATCAGAGATTTTCATCCGAATATTTTAAAAAATTGAATGACAGCTATCAACAAACAGAATTATAATACAAATTGAAATGTACTCTTAAATAATATAAAACACGTATTAGCAACATCAAGTGTTTGAACTGCAAAATATTCAAATAATTGCTTCAATCGATTACAAATAAATGAATTATTCTAAATTAAAATTTTATTAATCAACCCAATCAAATGACATCAAATATTAACCATGAATCTGTCAATTTGTATTTCAATTCCGAAACACTTTGTAATAAACAATGTATACAACTACAGTTACATTTAAATTTATATGCAACATAAACAAAATTTTAATAAATTCAAATTTTTTTTAAAACTATCCTATAATTTTCCAATTTTTAAAGGCGCAAATTATTAAGTACCATAAATGTGCGCAGAAAACCACTATAAATAGAAATAATAATAAACACTATAAAAATTTAAGTATAAGTGTTATATATATATACACATATACCTAGATGGTTACAATTATATTGTAACTAATTTTGAATTTATAATTAAAAATGCCCGCTTAAAATAGAAGTTAATAAAAAATTTTGTTTCTTTTAATTTTCATTTTATTTTTGTTCTTTTTTTGTTAATAAAACACTATGTGGTTCAGTCATCAGTGATTTGCAAGTATACTATTGTTAGAATTATTGAATTTATATTGTTATACTTATTGTTATACATAGTTATCTCATGAAATAAATTTTAAATGTTAAGAAAAGAAAAATTATGTTTACTCTTTACCCACAGTTTAAAATTATAATTTAAATAATATAGGCAACACTTAAATAGACACGCATAGAGCCCAATCAAATGATAAATATCGATTCAAATGAATAAGTATCGTAAGTATATAAGTAAGTAATAATTAATTAATTCTGAAAATTTATGCAGTTATTGAACTATAAAAGTCATTTATTATAATAAATAATTTTTTAATGATTTAAAAAAATTAGAGCAAATAAAATGAAGAGAAGAATAAAATTGAAGAAATTTATTTATAATACTTACTTATTAAAATTTAAATGATTTCTAATTGTAAATATGAAAGTTAACAATCAATAATTCAGAATGGGGTGAACTAGTATAAAATTCGATTACATTCACAATATTAAGTAGATGTCATTAAAATATCATAAATAAAGTAGATTTATTTGTATAACTTTACAGTTTTTGCTGCCGTCAATATTTTTTTTATAGAAAATTATTAAGAACGTAAATTCGAAAAATTTAAAATTTAATCGATAATTTTACTGTATTTTATATGCAATTTAAATTTAATACAGTCAACTATTATACAAACCTGTTATACAACAATAGTTTACTTTAATACATACTTGAAGAATTAAAAGTGTAGAACGTATTAAAATACTCGTACATAATTTGTATATGAAAATTTAATTGATATGCGTAAGGCATAATTGCAAAATGATTACTCGTTAGAAATACTAATTTAGCGGAGCACCTAAAACTAAATTTACATGGAATTATTTTTGATTTTTTTTTTTTTTTTTTTTTTTTATTTTTTAAATGACAAAATAATAAAATATGGTTGGGTATAATAGTTTAATGTTTAAATTTATATTTTAAATTTTTAATACAATTTATTTAAAATTTCATTTAATATAATGACATAAAATTGACAGTTGTTTTAAAGTTTTCAACAGATTCGTAAAAGTTGTCACTATATTTTATTGATTAAATGTCAATTTAGTTTTGAATTTGATACGTAAATATTAAGTAAGTATATTAATTTATTAAGTATGTGTAATAAAAAAAATATAAGTATTTGAATATAAATTATTTCAATGTTGCATTTTCAATATGGTTATACTGTTTGTAACATAAAAAACAAGATGTCATCGCACCTTTATCTCTTTATATGCTAAGAAAATTTATTACAATGCAACTTCCAAATCAATTGGCTTCAAGAGTATTCAATGAAAGAACAACAATTGAAATATTTTGTGTTTTGCTTCAATCGGGGACGCTATGTAAAATGCACCTTCTTTAAAAAAAAAAAAAATTTGTAAGGAATCTAGATTTTCTGAAACAGTATTTAAACAATCATAATTAAAGCTGGTCGTAAAGTGTTATACGAACAGTATGGGTATATTTCTGTAATATATTTGGGGTTCTAAATCGAATCCCGTAAGAATTGAATATTTCGTAATCGAATTTTCAAATGGGATATGTGATTCTCTTCGTTTTCATTTCATAGACAAAATATCGTATTTGGTTTTATTTCAGAAAAGACTAAAATTGATTCTAAATTTATGATATTTTGAAAAATTTATAAATATTTTTCAAAATTATTAGCAATTATCTGATTTCTCATAAGTATATCAAAGCACTATTTTTTTTTAATTCTAAAAATATATGCATATATATACTATCGACCAACAACCTTAAGTAAGTACACATTATATTTAATCATTGCAATTTTTTGATATCCTGTTAAATTTCAAAAAAGAAAATTGTTGGTTTTTTTCTGCTTTTTCCAGTTCACTACTCACTTTAATAATTTTTGCATCAAACAAACAAAATCTGGTATACACTTACATATACGCTATAATATGCAAGTACCGAAAAATGCAACAATTTTTATCTTTGAAAATTTCGCACATTTCATTGGAAAGCAAAAAAACCGTATAACAGAAAAATTAAAAAAAACAAAACAACAAAATTTATGATCTGTTTTAATAAAATTTTATTTATTTTCATCTTTTTTAAAAATTTTTAAAAATTTTTTATTTATTAGTTATCTAAAATTAGAACCGGAAGAATATAATATGTTTAAGATATGTTATACATATAAGTACATGCATACGAACATTCATAAAATATTGTAAACATAATTTTAAATTATGCCATTTGGTTGTGAGGATGGACCGACCTTTAATCTTTTTCCATAATATTTTTGTGTTTTTTTTTTTCCCTCTTTGATAATGGTTTTTTCATTTTATGTTAAAAGAAGCAAAAATATAACAGAAACCATTTGCCTTTCGCTTTTATTGTTAAAGCAATAAATTTTGCAAAAGAACTTTTATATAAAAATTTCAAAGAATTCATAGTTTATAGTAAAGCAGTACAAGATTTTTATTAAGCCTTTTATAACAATTTATTATGGTGATTGCATATAATACCGTATAACTATTTATGGTAACTATAAATACGTTACGAGAAATATATTGTAGAATAGAATCGCAAATTAATATTATAAGATTCAAAGCAATTTATAGGTTTACGTTGAAGAAAAATTATTAATTTTTTTTATTATACAAAGCGAAAGACGGGTAATTGTTAGCGATGTTTGGAAATGATAAATAAAATATGTTTTTAAACAAAAATTTTGACATTTATTTTGACAAGTCTATTTATTACATAACAGGCAAATAAGCGCGGTTAAATTGGTACTTAGAATGAACTCAAACAATATTGCAACACAAAATACAATCGAATTTTGTTATAAAATTAATTTGAACAAGTAAAAATCAAAAATTCGGTATATCGAGTTCAAATACGCCATGCAACCCAAAATGGTAACACTGAATTTTTCATTTCATCAAATTTATTGCAAATACAGTTCTCCCCGGTTAAATGCACCACGCTTAATTGATTTTCCCCTTTTATTGAACGAAAAACTAAGGCAACTTTAAATCCCTATTAAAATATACATGAATAACATCGTTTAATTGAGTCCCGTTTAATTGAACAACTCGCTTAAATGAATCTCTTTTTTTGGTATTACCTTATAAAAACTGTGAAAAATTCCCCTGTTTATTGACCTGATAACGGCATAAACATTGTACGGAAATTTTTTATCCCACAAAATAAATTTATTGAAAACTTAGATGAAATGGAAACCTTTATTATTAAGAATCATTACAAACATAACCAAACGAAAATTACAAATTTTTTTAAATAGGTTTAATTTTTTATTATTCTATTTGTTGTTGTTAAACTAGCAATAGTAAATTTATTGAAAAATTAGATATAACGTATGAAATATTTTGTTTTCTTTGTAATATGAAATATTTATTTTTAATTTTTGTTATGTTATGTGATATAAAAATATTATGATTTAAATATTTTGAATTTGAATTCATAGTTACATTACTTAGATGGATTTAAAATAAAGAAAAATTTAAGTTTTTAAATTTTGAAATAAAAAAAAATTTGAGTTTTAGTATTTCATTAGTGTATCCCCTATTTTAAATATAGCTTTTTACCTAGGATATTTTGATAAGTATATGTAATAGGATATGCTTCCTATTGTTTTTACTAATTTTATGCAGTAGCAGGATCAAATTCGTTTTTGCGCCTGATCTTCAATAGCGAGTATTCGTTTTCATGCGTAAACGATTCAGTTAAAAAAATTCGTTTTATTGCACCAATTGTTCAATTAAACGGGATTTTTTTAATTGATTTACCCGCTTAATTGATACAAAAAGTGTGCAACTTTTCTCGGTTCAATTAACCGGGGAGAACTGTAAATGCAAATGTCTAGCAACATTATTTTTAGCAACAAATTAATGTTTCGGGATTTTTTAAAAATTTGATTTGCAGTTTTGTTACTTGTACTGGCAGGGTTTTGGAGTCGCAAATTACTAAAAAATTACAATTGATAATGCATGTTTCTTTAAATATTTATTCATTTAATTTTTTTTTAGCATAAATAAACTGGACGGGGTAAATGTGCTTCATTATTTTCTTTTGATAATAAAATGAGTGTAGGTTGAATTCTGATTCCAGTTTTTTTTTTTAATTTTCTTTCATTTTTTTTTGTAGAACAATAAGTATAAAAAGGAACGATAAAAAATTTACTCCTTTGTAACAAGAAATACTGATAACATTATAAAAACAAAAATTAAGAAGAAATTCGCGAAAATAACAAAAAAAAAATTGCATAAGTATATATGAAAATGTCAGATAACCGAGTGTATGGTTTTTAAGTTGTTGCTACTAAAATGTTGAAAATATGCAAACAAAATAATTTTATAATGATAAGAAAATTTTTATTATTTTTAGTTTATGGTGTTTTTCTTCGTTTTTTGTTTTGTTATCAAAATAAAAATGGGAAAGGAGACCTTATTCATTCAATCAATTTAGAGTTATTCAATGTTTTTCTGTTTTGTGCTTAATTTGATAGGTTAACAGGAATGAGAGAAAAAAATTTCATCAGAAATGCAGTTTTTTCCAATTATAGTGAAAATATTTGTTGTAATGCTGCAATTACATGTTGTCACACAATGAAATTATTTGACATTTCTGTGGAAATAATGTAGGAAATGCCATATACTTTTGTCATATTTGAATATATATCGTAATTTTTTAAAAGTTATTTCGATTAAAAGACAAATTTTGTATAAAATCATTCTTTTGATATTTTAATTAATAAACAAGCATAGAAAGGAAAGATGATTTCAATTTACATTTTGTCTGAATTCGAGACTGGGTATTCTGGGCACGAATTCTTACTTAATAACTTTTTAATTAATTATATAAAAATCATTATAAAATTAGACACAAACTAATCAAAAATCATTTAAATATTTATTCCGTATTATGAATTACATATTTAATGATTTTATGGGAAAGCCAACCTCATGACCTAACTGCTCTAAAAATGAATATTATTGTCTAAAGCTTGGGCTCCACGCTCTAGAAGTGTTTAACGGTCGAAATTAGTTTAATATTTTTCATTTTTTTTTTAATTATAAAGAATATTCTTTTGATTTTTTTTTATCGTAACTGATGTGATATAAAATTTAATATCGTAAAAATTTATATCGTAAATATTTAATATCGTAAAAGTGATAATGTTTAAAAAAAATGCTATGAGTGAGTTTGTTTCATTGAATTTTTTTTGTAAGCTTTTATTTAATTATTTTCACCTTAGTTTTTTAAAAGAATTACACCAATTTTGTTCACCAAAAGTTTTATTCAACTGACATTTGTAACCACACTTTGTATACGACTCACATTGTCCCTAATTTCCAAAATCCAATTTCAATATCCGGTTCATTTATTTGATTTTAATTTGATAGAGCACAATCTTTTGTGTAATTTTCATTTCCTTCACAATTGCTCAATTTATGAACGCATATAATTCAAATGAAACCAACACAACAGTGTGGTAGCTCTATGGTCAAACATCTGCATTTAAATTTAAATTTAATTTGTATATATGTATGTATATATATGTATATATTTATACGAAGTGTATATTTAATGTTTATTTAACAAAATGTTGCCTGTACCTTGCTTTCTATATATGTGTTTTTTTTTTTTTTTTTGTAGAGTTCCCGGCATTGAAAAATTACAATCAAAAGGAAATTATTTCTTGTTAAAGGTCTTTTTTAAAGTTAATTAAATAAATATGTGCATAATGTATTGCAATTTTTGTTTCTTCCTTTTTCTTATTATTTTTTTTGTATCGCCATATTATAAAAAATGTTCAACATCTGGTCGCAAATTTTATTAAACTGTTAATAGTTTCAACTTTAAATTTTTTAAAATATACAAAAATTAAATTAAACTACTTATGCATGTAGAATTTGCATTAAAAAGCAACAAGAAAGTCGTCATAAAGAGATTCTAAAAAGTGAAAAATTTATTATTTTTTTTTCATTTTTTTTAAAATAAATCATAAGTAATCAAAATTTTGTGTGTTTGTACATTGGAAATGATGTTTGCACATGTAAAAATGAACACAATCAAAATATTTGCATGTGATTTTTGGCGCGAAAATAATTTATGAGGCTTTTTTTCATTGTCAATGGTTTGGTTGAATTATTGCGCCAATAATTCACGTTCATAACTGTAATCTTGGTCTAAATTAAAAGAAACATAATTGTATGTTTTGTCTGTATGTTTAATTAAAGAAAATTTTTTTTTTTAATGTGGGGTCTGGTCTTTTTATAAAGAAATTTCAGATAATTAAACCAATTTATTACTTAAATGGTTTTTATGTTAGTTTTGAAAACTTTTCTCAGATTCTTCGCCTTGTGTAAGGTAAGATAACCTGGGTTGTATAAGACTTCAATAATGAAAAAATAATTTCGGCATCTATAAACGTAGTTTAGTATTCTGAGCAAGAAAAACAATAAAAAAAAAGAAAAAAATTGTTGTGCATTTCAGAGAATTTTTCTAACAAATTTTGTCAAAATAAGTTTAAAACTTCTTCACCCTATACCCTAAAACCGAAGTTATCAAGTTCGAATAATCTCATTTAAATAAGTGCGAATAGTTATGCTTTTAAATTCAACAAAATCCAGTAAATTTACAAAATTTCATCATTTTTGAGTAAATAGAAATGAGTAAATTTTATACACGACAATCTTTTTAACTCATATAATTTCTTATATATAAATAGAAATTTTTAATTTTTATAAGGGTTTGCTTATAATACGGGTGCGTACAAGTATATTAACTTCATTTAGCGTAACCATATAGGAGAATAGTGTTGCAAATAGTAGAATTAAAATAATTTTTAAATTCTACATAGAACCAAGTATGTATAACTAGTACATAATTAGAAAAATAATGGAATTTTAGGACTCTTTTCCAAAAAAAAAAATGTATAAGTACGAGTATATGAGAAGAAAAGGTTTTGTATAACAATATAGAAAAAATTTATAATTAAAGCAGAACATTGTGTTTTATTATGAAAATGTGCTCAGCATTGTTTTAAAGTAAAAATAATGATTTTTGAAATTTGCAATTATACATTTTTTGTGCATATGTACGCAATTATATGCATGTAAACATATTTCATTTAAACATGCATATGAAAAAAAACTCACACTTTTATATTATACGAGTAAATTATAGCACTAACATAATTTTGTAGAAGTGTTGCCGCATTCAGTTAAGAAAACATTATTTCTTATTTCATTACAATTGAGAAATCACGACTGTAGCTGTAACTAACACATATATTGCACTATATATAGTAAGTAGTTTCATTGCGTTCCTGAAATCGTGGAGTATAGCTTAAAACTGCAATACTTAACTACAAATTGTAACTAAAAAAAATTCTTGGGGAATTGATTCAGGAAACTTCAGGAAAATATGAGACTGGCATGTGACATATAATGAGCAAGAACCGGAATTTCAACATTTTAGATGTTTTCTTAAAGGCGGCACTATAAACCATTTCGATTCATTTTAAACCCGGGCTTTATGTGCTTTTCACGTTGAATTAAAATTTTAAATATTTTTTAAAAAAAAATTAAAATATAAATTTTTAACTAATTTGTTAACAAAGTTTTTTTTTTTTTAAAAAACAAAAATTATTTTTCCCCCTCTTCTCCTTTATTAACCTTCTAAAAATTTTTCTTTTATATATTTTATTATTAAAAATTTATTGTTATGAATAAATTAACCTAGAAAATTTAATTTTACATCAAATGTATATAAGTTGTAAGCATATTTATGTTTGTATACATACAGACACAAACATCATAATTATTCCTATATAATTTTTAATTGTAATTAATTAAAAATTTATAACAGTAAATTTATATATATATGCATATATGTATATGTAATATGTGTGTGTGTGTGTAGGTATCCATTTTTGTCCTCAATATTAATTAATAATAAAACAAAAAATATGAGTAGTCGATCAAACGGAGTGTTTGGTAAAATAGCACATTTCTTTTTATATGGGTCTAACTAGAGCTTATAAAATTACATATATGTTGATTGCTTTAAGTCAATTGATTTTTTGCAAGACATCAGAATGTAATTTTCCAGAGCTTTCTTCATTGATAGAGCGTATTTTAGTGCCCGCACCTAAAAACGAGATCTTGCAAGCCTGTAAGAGGAAATAACTCGAAGGGGAGAGAGTTTACAAATAAATTATATTTTGTTTTATAATTAAATTATAGATAGTATATTAGAGTAACACATTTCTGCCGCCCACATGCATTTGTTGTTCTAGTTAAATAAAATATTTATCGATATTTACAACTATTAAAATTTGATATTTATCTGATTTATCGTTTAGGAGGTGAAATTATTGTGAAAATTCATGAAAAAGATCAATTTGAGCAAACGTCCAAATTAATTTGGAAGAGTCCATACGGCAACTTGACATTTGCTTATAGTTTTTTAATGATAGAAAAAATAATTTTCGAATTTTCAGTTTCTGCGAAATATTTTTGATTTGGACAAGTTAAAAATTGGAGGGGAGGCGAATGCATACACAAATTTTATTAGAGAAAAATGGAGTCTTAGCAATTAAGCTTCACTTGTGAATTAAAAAATATTTTTTTTGTATTTTAAACCATTCAGAAATTCGGTAAACAGACGACTAGACGGACAAATGGAGTGAAACTAATAGGGACATTTTCTTCAAATTTTTTTTTTTAGCTGAAAATGTGCTAAAAACCACCCAGTTTGTATATAAGCCCAACTTTAAAAAAAAAAATTATAACGAAATAATTTAAATATTAAATTTTATGGGTCAGAAAAAGGTTAAGATTTTTGTTTCTCTTGTCTTTTTTTTTTTAATTTTTGAATTTTAACACTATAAAAACTATTCAAAACAAGTAAGTAAATAAGTAAGTATGTGAAAATTTTATATGGAAAGTTTAAAATGCATAAATAATTTCAATATATGAGATGTAAAAAGAAAAACAACAATACTTTCTGTTGGACCTTAAAAAGAGACAAAAAAAAAAATTTTCAAGCCTAAAAAATGTTAATTGATTTCTAAATTGAAATCTTTATCAAAAAAAAAATGTTATTGGAATTTTACAAAATTTATGTGTGTACTTACATTGTACGCACTCATATCAAATGTACAGTCATGTATGGTGTGGCAAACTATTATACTTAGTCAATAAAAGCAAAAATTGTTAAAAAAAGACAATAAAATGGCACTGAGTTAAGTACGTATGTATATACTTTTTGGACAATGCTCTCTTATATAATGAACTGTACACTTTAATGCACACCTTTATTAAATGAATATTTAATGTACACATGTACACACACAACATCACTCATTTAGGTAGTGGATAAATAATGGTATTTTAATTGAAAACTCTTTACATACAAGTGTGTATTTCCAAGGTAATATGTGAACGGTGCAGTTACTTGCGATGAAAATGCAAATAAAAATATTTAAAAAAAGAAAATTTGAATTTTTTTTCTCTTTATAAACAAGATTTCATTAGAATTGATTTTTTTTTTAAATAAATCTTATGATATTTTTAATACTTTAATTTCATATTCACATCACTTGTGGTAAATAGTCCATGTGGAAGGGGTATAGATATAATATTCTTTGAGTCGAAAATAATTGCGGTAATACAGTATATGACTGCTCAATTCAAATTAAGATTGGTATACTTGATGAATTTCGATACGCATTATATTCTATAATGAAGCTGCTGAATTTAGTAAAATTGACAAATGGATAGATGAGCAGAAACGAAAAAAAATATGGCTCAATTTTTTTCAAATTGGATAGCTGAGTGGGTAAATCTATTTATATATAATTATTGGTTCATTAAAATCTGAATTAAATATTAATATAAATAATTAAAGTTTTGGAGTGTATATTGAGGAATACTGAACATATTGATTTGTGATATTGTTCTAATTTGAATTGGAGCATACACATATGCTCATTAACTAAGGAACTTTAAAGCGTAACTAAAGGACAGCCAAAATTTATTCCCAAATAACTAGTGTTTTATTCTCTCTCTCTTATAGTCATATAAATTATGGAATCAAAATATGGGTTATCGACTACCAAAGAAACTATATTAACAAATGTACTTCAAAAAAATACAAATTATGGCTATAAAAATTCTCTTCAATTACTTACGATTGCCTCAAAAAAAAACAGAGCTTATTCAATGTAAAAAATGTAATCGACTTTTAATCAGGAATTTAATAAACATATTAAACTAATACTACATATTGATGAACTATATAACAACATGTATGTAACAAAGTCATTCATTTTTTGACTAAGCTGTTCCAAAAAGGCGTAATGAATTCCATAAATACAAGGAACAGAATAGTAATATACAGTAGTCGAAAAAATATGGTGCAATGAGCCGCATTTTTATTAAAAATTTTTTTTTTAAATAAATCTTAAAATTTAAAAATTGAAATCATATATCATCTATATGTCCCAACTTGAAAGGAAATTAAAACACAAGATATGTGAATAACTTACATTTTAGAGCCTTGTCGTCTACCTCACTATTTTACTCGGCAAGAAGAAATTTAGTAATTATCATGTATTTTAAATACTATACTAATTTGTTTATTTTAAATACTATAAGATTGCCAAGAATTATTGTATTTTTTTCTAAAATGTCAACAAAATTTATTCACTTTGTTTTTTAAAGTGAGACGTTGTTCAGTCGATAATTTAAGAAAAAATGCAAAAAATTAAATTGAAAAAATTAGTAATCTTAGAAAAACGGAAAATTCTGATTTGAAAGTGAATAAAAATTGAGTAGAAAAACAGGATACACGATTAGGGTGTTTATAACCTTTAATAATTTGGAAAAAAAAAACTCTTAAATAGTTCCGAATTTTATTGATCTAGTTTTATTGTAAATACTAATACCGTACAATGTTTGTAATACCGTGCAATGTACCGTACAATGTAAATTAAAATATTAAGAATTTTAATTTAAAATGCAGTGGTTTTAACAAAAAATTTTTTATTTCGTAAATTTTAAGAATTTCTTAATTTCTTTTTAAAATTATACTTATAATTAAGCACTAAAATTTCCTCCACCTTTTTTTTTTTATATAAAATTACGAAAAATTCTAAAATCATAATTAAAAAAAAATTTTCATTTTTATTAGTTACAAATAGTATTTTTGTACATAATTATTGGCCTTAACTTTTCTCTTTCTGAATACAATAAAAAAAACAAAAAAATAAAAAGGACACAAAAATAAAACTATTAACATAATTTTCATTTTATATAAGTGTAAGTAATTGAATAAATACTGTTGAATACTTTCATTATTTTATGCAAACACATTCAATTGTACATGCATTATAAATATTGTTAATAAGTAGAAAATGACATAAAGGACAAGAGGAAAAAGTAAAAAAAGAAAAAAGCATCTTGAAAATTTTCTTATACTTTTATACAACAACAAAAGCACATGTAACTATGAATTAAATTTTACTTTTTCTTCTCAAAAGAAATTGAAAATTTTTTGAACCCCTTTTATATACACCCTCTTCCTCTTTATAACAACTATAATTGAAAAATCTTTGAAATCCTTAAAATGTCTAGGAATATTTAAAATTATTATTCTTGCTCTTCTACCTTCCCCCCCCTCACCCCCCCCCCCCACCATATTTTGTTCTTAGAAAAAATTTTTTTTCTCCCTGATTTTTATAATTTCATTTTATTATTGTCCAAAAAGGATGTGAAAGGATGTGTGTATAAGACGAGAAAAACACAAAAGAAAGGAACTTAAAGAACAAGTATAGAGAGAGAAAGAGAGAAAACAATTAAAAAAGTGACCCTCTTTTCTACTTTTCCTTCTCTTTGTTTTGTTTTTTACGCACCATAAAGGGTTAAAAATATTATTATAGTTTTTTATTTTATTTCTGTTATCCTTTATATTTTAAAGTGTTTGACTTTTTGAACTTTTTTTTTTTTTTCAGATATAAAAACTTGTTTTATAGTTTTATGTTTATAAAAAGAAGCTGTCGTTAAGTATTATTTTTGGAATTATAAAATTGAGAGTAGTAAGTATCTATTGTATTCAAAAAGAAAAAAAAATAAATATTTTGATTTAACAGAATCGTAAGTATTATAAGTGGGAAGAGGAAGACAAAACGAGCTTCCTTCTTTCGAAAGGACATTAAAAAATAAGTTTCTTATTTACGTGTTTCTTGTTTTTATTGTTTTTTCTTTGGGTTTTTCTATGAGATCTTATAAAAATAGAAAATTACTATAAAAATTTCTTTTTCTTCCTGGACAAAAGGACATTTGAGTTTTATACACATCTGTTAACTAAATCAAGAAAATGGAATAAATAAAATTTTGATTGTTTGATCTTAAAGTACAAAAACAAAAAAAAAACTTATGCAATTATAGGGCTATAATTAAGGGATTAGGTCAATTTTTTTAAATATAAAATTTTTTTTCGATTTAAATCTTTTTTGATTTTCAGCAACATGTTTCCGTCAGGAGATTTTAAAACGAGTACTTTATTTGTTTATATATTTTTTATTTAATTTAGTTGGAATATTGTCCTTTGACTTATGAATTGAGCGTTAATTTTACATGCCTCCTTCTTCGATAAAGAAATTTTACTTATCACGTTTCTCAAATATAACATGCTCATTCTACGCCTGAAGATGAAATCAGCTTTGGGATCGGTATTTGGGTTAAATCAAGTTCATAGTATTAAAACTTAAAGGTCATTATAGTTAATGATATACAAATTTATATATAAAATTAATGAGATATTTTAATTTACTATAAAAACTAAATTATCAGTAACTTCCAAAACATGCACGATATACGTAATTTTGTTTAATTAACTTGATTTAAGGCCAAATTTAATTCCTAGTCTAAAGTTATTTTTTTTCGAAAAAAGTTGAAAATTTTAAGTTTTTGGCCACTACTCTCTTCCGAATTAATTGGAGATAAATTAGTCAAAATTTAACAGAACATATTATGACCTTCTATAATAGACTCTAATATAGGGACTCCATATAATGAATCTTATATAAACTATTTGAGGGGCTCAGAAGCAGAGTGGCTTAAGCCACAATTTGGATTATGCCACTTTGCTTTTGAAAAATCAGAAAATTTTTACAAAAGCAAAAGTAGTTTTGTGGAAAATAAATAGAAAAAAAAAAATTATTTCGAAACTGGAAACTAATATCACTGATTCTAGAAGATGTACGTAACCGATTGCAGCAAAAAAAAAAATTTTTTTTTGTATTTGTGGCTTACGCCACTCTGCTTCTGAGCCCCCTATATAACATAGGGATTAGGATTCAAATTTATTACAAAACTGAAAATTCTAAAATTTAAACTAAGACAGTTTTTGATTGTAATTTCTTAATTTTTTACAAAACCAAACAGTTTTGTGTAACAGGCGTAACAACTTGAAATAAAAATTTAAATTACGTATTTTGATTTTGTAATCTTATATAATTGAATCTCAGTAGGTCGTAAGCATAATCTGTCAAGTAGGGTGCGCTATTGATTGACATTTAAATTACAACAGGATCAATACGTAATTTTCACATAATTTCAAAGTCATAACATCAAAAAACTTAAGTAATTCCTTAGTAAATGAATAATATTTTGAAATGTCGTGCATTATAGCACAGTAATTAAGTATTACACATTCCTTGACAATGAATTTATTAAATTACATGCATTTTAAATTATTACATCATTAAAATTATTACAACATTTCAATATCTGACTAAGTGATGACTAAATTAAGAGTATTCAATTCATTTTACAAATCATTTTTTTTAAATTTTACATCATAGTTGTGATTTAAGATTACATCATTTGAGTATATTCAAAATATACGCTATAAATTATTACAATAAAATATTTTTTTTTTTATGAATAATAAAGAGCCTAAGAGTTTATATATATGTATACATAATATAGTAAGTATGTCATTATAACTTGTCTGTATATACACGTATATATTCGAATACACAAATGTATTGCAATCAAAAATTTTAAGTTCATATACACTTAAATATTATACTCATGTATAGTAAAAGTTTACATAAATTATTCAATTTAAAATTTTACAAATAATATACAAGTATATATATTTGCATATTAAGTATATATACTCGTATATATATATATATATATATATATATATATATATATATATATATATATATATATATATATATATATATATATATATATGAAAATATAGGAATTTAAGGTATGTTAACAAATTGAAAAACAAAAACCATAAGTATTTGTTTCAACTCACACAACTTATATGAAACAATAAATTCTGTATAACAGTTATTGTGGTAAAGAGAGAGAGAGAAAAGGTGTAAAATACAAATTTTTATTTGAAATGTATTTTTGATAATTATTTGTTAAAAAGTTTTCTTTAAATTTTTTCAATAAATTTTTTAGTTTTTATACTTTTATACTAACTTTTATACTACTTACAAATAAGAATCATTAAAATTATTATTCAATTGAGAATATTGTCGAAATATTTCAAATATTTGATTTAAAATTAAAGCTTTATATAATGTAAATTAAAATAATGGCTCACTTGAGTTCTTTTGCAGTTCAATTCAGTATATAACAAAATGCTATTAAAATTTAAAAAAAAAAAAATTCAAGTTTAAAATATTTCAAGTTCAAATTTTTATTACTTACTTATTGTAAAAATTTATATTGAAACAAATGTATACGTACTCATATAGAATGTTTATTTTTGCAATTTTGTGATTTTTGAAATGATTTGGTAATAAAAATGTAATTGTAGTATAAGAATGATTTTTATACAAAATTTTTGAATTTATGACAATAAATTATGATTTATGTTATGGATTACTGACCTTTCATAAGCTATTGAAATCATTTGGGACTATTTGGGGGAGAGGGGGTTTTCGTTTATGCACACTGTGCTGAAGGCTCTGCAACAAGTAATTTCCGCACGATCCTGATATATGTATATTCAGTATATATGCAGCCTAAAATAATTTTCCAATGTGGTATACAAATTAGGATTATTCTAGGAATTATAATAGAGAGTATAACTTCGTTTTATGTATATACTCGTATTTTGAACACATCTGTTATTCAAGTATAAGTAGTTGGAACGCTTTATTATGTTAAGAAATCATAATCAAGCGGTTAAAGATGAAACAATCATAATATAGACCAAAAATTTTTCGCTTTACTACTCATTGTAAAACTACACATTTTATTGCATATTAAAAAATTATAGAATTATTATGAAATCGTTTTTTATTTTACCGCCATATTTAATAATAATTGCTATTACTTAAAATGAATATTAAATTGATTAAGTAATATAATTGTGTGAATTATACTAAATTACATACATCTTTACACATATGTAAATATGAAATGAATTAAATTAAATAAGTGCCTACAAAAAAATAAAAGGAACTTATGCTGTTTTCATATTTATTCTGACAAATTTAAGTTTGTTATGATTTTGGGTGTGTGGTTAGATTGTATAGTTGCAGAAATACTCGTAAACAAAGAAAGAGAAAAAAAAAAACTCCAGAAATGACGAAATAATTTTTTTCTTTTAAAAAAAAAACCTTACCACAAAAAATTATTATTTTATTTATTTATTCAAATGAAATTAATTTGTAACTGGTTGCGCATACCACTAAGTTTATTTTTAGCACATATTGAAAGCAGTCATTGAAAATTTTATTATAAAATTTGAATTAATTTTTAAGTATTTTATATTTGTATTCACATATCTTTTGTTTTTTTTTTCAAAATTAGTTTTAGAAAATTATTAAAATTTTGTAAAATACTTTATTATTCTGCAAGTGAGTAGAAATTGTAATCAGAAATTCCAAATTAATATTACTTATAAATGTAAAAATTGTGACACTTAAAATGATGAGTCAAAATTTAGCATTATTACATTGTGTCATAAAATATTTTTAATTTTAAATAAACACACGCTCTTTAAGTTTTTTGCGACGTATGTTCTCAAAATCCGTATTTATATATAAAGGGTATTTCGTATAAGGTGCTAAATAATTTCAGGGACGATCAATTTCCAACAAAAATTTTACGAATAGAGAGGGACGGGAGTGTGGGAGGGATGAATAAAAAAAGGGGGAGGGGGGGAAGGTACCAGATTTTTCCTGCATACAAATAAATGCTTATAGCTTCAGAATCCTGCATCATAGAATAACCATCGGGGACTTGTTTTACAGGCAATTGATTGCTCTTAATTTTAAGTCTGAAAATCAATTTGATTTGAGTCACAATTTTCGAGATAAAGTTCGTCAAAGTCAGATTTTTCCCAAAAAATTTTTGTCATTTTTTCGCCAGTAAAACGTGTTAAATTTTTTGGAAAAACATGTGAAAAATGGAAATTTCATACATTTTATATATAAATTAAGTGCTGAGCCCAATTTATTGTTTATATTAATAAAATTCAATAATCATCTTTTATTAAATTCAATGCAAATTGAATAATTTTAAATTTTTAATAAAAATTGCAAAAAAACAAAATCATAATTTTAAAATTACATATTAAAATTTAAATTGTACTATAAACAACAGGCAGACTCATATTTAACTTAATGATTACTTAATATAATATTAATAAAATGGCGAAAATTAAGTATTTGCAAAAAAATTTCATCATATAGTAGTTAATTCGTGTTTTCATGACCAAACGTTGTTGACCGACCACGAGTGAACTCGTGATGCATTTTTTTTCGCATCGCTGTTATTTTCTCTATCTGTTGTATTCTATATTCCATACAGTGCAATTGTTGATCATTATAACACAAGCTGTTTCTTTCGCTTATAAGACCCGACAAATCTTTTCTTATAAAAAATATTTAATAATTTAAAAAATTTAAAAAAACGATGACGAAACATAATGAAGCATCTTTCAATGAATAACACGCGGATACTTTATCTGATTTTCCGAATGACTATGAATCAAATTGTGATAACTGTGAATATGATACTGCATTAGGGGAGAGCGACTCTTATATTAGACCACCAAAATATCAAAAAATAAATATTAAAAGTTGAATAATAAATAACATTTATTAAAGTTTATTTTTATTGCATGAGATAAATAAAGGTGGCATGAGATAAATTTTCAGTAAAATTGCCGATCAACAATGTGTTATAAACGATCACATTTGAACTTAACATTTGATTCATCCTAGATAACAATATAGAAGAAGACATTTAAAAAAAGTAATGTCCTAAAAAAACTCTTCTCTTTATGTAATTAAAATAAATATCATTAGGTACTTTTACAATAATAAAAAGAAAACACACAAAAATATAAAGAATAAATGGAAAAATAATCAAAAAAAAAAAAAAAATTAATTCGAAATTTAATTTTGTCCCAACAAATTATTTCTATTTTTACATTTTGTTCTACTCTTTTTTTCATACGAGTACATATAGAATGTACACACTCATATTCACACACAATCAAAATAAAATTTAATTTAATAAAATAAAAAAGTATAATAAAAATTTATAAGGTAAAAATGACAAAAATCAACAAAGATAGAAAACACAAAATTAAATTCTTAAAGAACAAAAAAAATTAAATGTAATTTCTCAAACATAAAATTGAAGGTACACAAACAATATAAAGTTAATAAAGTAAAAATAAAGAAGAAAAAACATAAAACAAAAAGTAAAAATTAAGAAAGAGAGCAAAAATAAAGAAGGATTTTTTTTTTTATACAACACAGAGAAACCAAGAAAACAAATCCCACCTTTTAAAAATCTATTTACTCAAAGTCCAAATGATATTTTGTTACTTATTTTTTTTTTGTACTCTTCTCTTATATTTTAAAGTAATTTTGTTTTACTTTTTCTCTTCTGTTTATCTAAATTGTAAATTTTTTTAAAATTAAGTAACTTAATAATGATTACAACATAAGAATGTATTACTTACTTACTTATACTTAATTTCTTTAGCACGTCTTGTAACTATAATATTTTTGTTTTTGTAAAATATTCTGTTTCGTAATTCGTAAAGTATACAGTCTGGTAAAGAACAAGAAATGTATTAGAAAAATCTCAATAAATTGCGGATCCAATTTAATTAGGATTGTCATAGGTATATTCCTTCGATATTTTCTATTAAAAAGATGAAGCTGTACATATTTAGAAATAGGAAGAACTATTTTTGACAAAACCAAATAGATTATTCTAACTTTAAATAGGTTGAATTAATAATTGTTGTATTCAAATCAATAATCCACAGTAAAATTTAGTTCAATTCGGACAATTCGGATAATTCGGACAAAAATTCAAAAAATTCGGGCAATTCGAACGATGTACGTGATCAAAAAATTAAAGTAATTAAAATACAGCCAATACCATAAAATTAAAGTGAAAATAAATTAAAAGAAATTATTTTTTCTTTCGAAAATCATAATGATTTCGAAAATTCAATTAAATTTTAAAAAAATTTTAATTAAAGCTGATAAACGACATGATTTTTAAACAAACAAACCATAGAAATTATTTAATGAAAAGTTTAATTTAAAAATTAAATTCGAAAAATTCGATTTTGAGTTACAGCAATTTTTTCGAAAAATTATTTAAGATCTTTGAATTCGATTTATTCGAAATTATTAATTAGTTATGATATTATTGCTCAATGTCCGGTCAACACAGATACTATATAAATTCTATATATTGCATACTTTTAGGGACAATAATTTTAAATACCAAAATAAATTCATTTTTCAATAATTTTTATGTACTTTTACACTAAAATTACTACTATATATGAAAATTTTAGAAATCTTGAAAGTTAGAAACGCTTAATAAAATCTCTTTTTTTTTTTTTTTGAATATTTTGTCCTTGAAAATTTTTAAAATTTTAAGGACCATATTCAATTTTCTAATATAGCTATCATAATATTAATTTCTTGTAAAAGCTTGTTACTGAAAAGAAAAAAAAAATTTTTTCAAAACCCTATTGAAAATATTCTTACAATCTTTTTTTTCTATGGTGCCTCCATTGTGTGTACGTACGTGTACGTCTTTTGTACTTATCTTATGAAGAAATAAAATTTGTGAATTTGCACTAAGGTACTCTTATTATATTTACAATAGAAGAGTAAGATTCTAAAATATAATTCGGAAAATATATCATAAGTAAATGCACATAATTATAGACATATATATATATATATATATTTATTAATTCACACATACACACAATATTCATGTACATACAATTTTTTTTTCTTATAGATATTTTACACTGTTGTAAACACAAGGATTCATTTTTTATATAAGAACATTTTTTTTTTTTTTAAGAAAATATCCTTTTTCTTCTTTATTCTTCTTAAACATACTTATTTACTAATACTTTTGGATTTTTTTCTTTCTTTTCCTTTTCAATTCTAAAATTATATTTTTTAACACTTCTGTTTCTGTTTTTTTTTGTTATAGAAGAAAAGCCAGGACAAGAAAAGGACTACATTTTTTTTTGTATATTTTTTAACAGTTTCTCAAATCATAATATTTATAGTAAATGATTATGCCTGCTTATTGTACATTTGTATTGAATAGTTTTGGAATATATGTACAAAATATTCTCAAACTGAAGATAAAAAGTGATGAGAGAGGAGAAAAAAAGAAAATAATAAGGAAAATTTTAAGAGAAGGCAGAGGAAATAGAAATAAGAATGGAAATGGTAGAGGAAACGAAGAGAGAATGAGAGGAAAAACATTAAAAATTCAAATAAGGATTTTAAAGTTTTACTTTTAAGGATTATGGTTGAGAAAAAAAAAAAAAACCAAACCAAAGTAATTTTCTTTATTTATGTATTTTTTCCCATTAAATTTTATTTTTTTTGTTTGTATGGTTGTGATAGGGAGCAGTAGTTTGCTCATATAAAAGAGAGATTTTGAAAATTTTTATTTTCCCATTTTAAATTTTAAAAAATCAAAAAATTTTTAATAAAGTGATTTAAAAATGACTAAGTAACCTTTAAATGGTTGTAAATTAATAATAAAATAAAAATTCTAATTATTTTTGACCAACTGTTCAACTTAACAAATCCAATTTCATTAATTTCTTATACTTAAGTATTTTATACAAACTTAAGGCGAACAAGAATTAGTAAAAATTGATTGATTCAAAAGATTAATAAAAATTTCATTAAAAGCCAAGCATCGAACTCTAAATACATGACAAAACTATCAAATTTGTATGACATTTCTAATTTAAGTCCTATTCTTTCTCATTGACTTAAACTAGAAATAGAAAATTCTTAAAATAAACGTTGGTTATAAAAGAATGTATCAACGCTTCATTTATTTTTTATTCAGAGCAGTACAGGATTTAATACTAAATAATTTTTATATATGATTTCAAATCCAGGATAAATGGACAAATGAACAATCATTAATATGTAGATAAATTATGTAGATAAATTCACAAAAATTTGAATTAGAACTTTATACTCTTAGAATTTCAATACTAAAATATTTGATATTTTCCTATATAACTCTTATGTTTCTCTTATGTTTATTTAAAAACACTACTTATGAATTATAAAACATTACTTATGATATTTATAACTAGTATTATTTAATTTCATTTCGATATATTGGTGCACTCAAATTACAACAAGTTTTACCATAAGGTCACTTATTCACGAAATCACGAAATACTTATAATAATATATCCTCTTTCCAAAGGATATTTTTTAATAAAAAAGGCACTTGATAATGTTATGTGTAAAATAAACTAGTGCATATTTTATGATATATCCTTGATAATGAGTCATAAACTTAAAAAAGTTTAGAATGAACTTGTTAATGAATACAATAAACAACTTATACAACTACTTACTATAATATAATTTGAATTTTCTATAACCAAAATTACTTTAATAATGCAAACATATCAAATTTTTTTTCCATTATTTAAACAAAAATTTTTTAACAAATTTCAAATATCATTAAGAATTTTAAGTACATATTGTAAAAAAAAAATTTCAACAAAAATCTGATATTTAAATTTTAAATTTCACATTGAATATTTAATAAAAAATCTCTTAAAATATTTGTTTCCGATTATCTTTATAACATGTTAACTATGGGTACTTATAACTTTTACACAATATACAGTGAAACCCCTATAACACAAATACCCGGAATACGAAATTCTCCTGAACACGAATCATTTTGTTCCATTTTGCATCATAAACAAAATTTTTTTTTATTCTCCCTTAAAAAACAAAGATATTAACACGCAATCTCCATTAACTGAATTTTTGTCTAACATTTACATCTTTTAGTGACAATTGCCTCTGCAATACGAAGTTAACAAAATTAGTAATGCGAAAATTCTCTTTAAGCCAAAATTTTTTGAACACCAAACAATTTTGATGTAAATAATATTTCTTTAAAAAATTTTGATTTGCAAATTTTAAGAATACTGAATTACTTTTATATTTGTTATACGAGTATAAATCGTAAATCGTAACTGCAAGTTAGGTTGAGTGGGGGGACATGTACCTAGATTTGTGTGTACAATTAAATGGATTTAAAAATTATTAATTCTTACTTTATTTTTACTCTCATACCTCCTTAACGCGAAATTCTTTAATCGCGAGCTCATTTTGATATAATATGATGATTCGTTTTGTGGAGATTCGACTGTATACTATTATACCACATATATATTTACTATGTTTATAGCATGTACATTAAAATCTATTTGAAATCATTTTAAAAGACTTATTGAGAGTTCATATAATATGCGTGCTATCAACAAAATATTAAATCTTATATGTATGAAATTGTTATACGTGTATAACAATATATATATATGAAATATTTTACTATATCTTCATCAATATGAAGATATATTATTATCTATATCAATTTTACATATATAAAAGAATAAAATAAGATATTTACTTAAATAAGGATAAATATTAAAAATAATTAAGATTATTTTGTCGATAATTGATAATATTGTATAAGATTTTAAGACAACTAGTTATATACATATATATATGTGTATATGTACTACTTATATATATAACTTATACTAGATAACTACTAATATATATGTGTATATATAGATTAAACAAATACGCCGACGTTAAATCATGAATGGATGATGTTGTTAATTTATTATTCAGTTTAAAACAGAATCCTTGCTAAAGTAGAATGAGAAGAAAAAGAAGATTAACACTGTGAACACAATTGATATACTGTGAACTTTTTATTAAGTACATAATATTTATGTACACATGCCTTTAGTTTACACTACTTATATGGTATTAATATTGATTTAATTGTATACAGTATTCAATATCTATACTATAAAATGTGTACATGTACGTCATATACGTATTATGTTATACGTATACAAGTTACTCAAATATTGTTGAACTTGATGAAATTTTTAAATTATATTTGTAATTAATTTTTAATATTATTTAAATTTTAATTTATTTTAAATAAATAAATTATTATACTTGCAAATTTTATACAAACTTGTTATACTATAGAATATATGAGATTTAGGGCATATATGAAATATCGGACACAAGGTAATATAATTGAATAACTACTCAAAAGGATATGATAATTCTTATAAATTCTTCATTATGTGTGAGATAATATTGTTAATTTTTTTTGGAGCGAAATATGATAAACGCAGTTTACATAATTAATCGTAATAAAAATTAAGGCTTTAAATATTTCTCGCCTTCATAAAACTTAATAAGGCATGAGAATTTAAAAATTCAGAAGCATAAAATTGGAATATATTTTTTGAATTCAATAAAAAGGAATGACATATATATATATATATATATATATATATATATATATATATATATATATATGCATTATAATTCTGTACATTAAATTGATAAGATTGTAAAGGTTCCATGATATTGTTAAGAAAAACTGTAAATTATTTTCATTCATAGTGCTGAACGCGAAAGGAAAGAAAAATTTGCATCAAAAAACAATGTTAATTAATGTGATCACAATTTCTTAAAGGGGAGAGACGAGAGAGGATGAGATCACAATTTTGTAGTAGGAAGAGACGAGAAAGGATGAGATCACAATTTTGAAGTGGGGAGAGACGAGAGAGGATAAGGTCAAAATTTTGTAGTGGGGGGAGGCGAGGGAGGATAAGGTCAAAATTTTGTAGTGGGGAGAGACGAGGGGGGATGAGATCACAATTTTGTAGTGGGGAGAGACGAGAAAGGATTAAGAACGCTTAAATTATAACAAGAATTTTGGTCTCTTAAAAATTTCAATTGTAAAAGTAAACACATACGGTGTGGTGCTTAATGATAAAATTTCATTAAAATCAAAATTATTATCTAAGAAAAATAAATAAAATCAACACTTAATTATTTTTCACCTACCCACATATTATCAAAAATATCAATAAATAAAATGGTTTACCTTATATTTTTTAGTTTATATATATACCAACAATTTCTATTTCAAAGTTTTATAATATCAAATATTTACAAAAAAAATTAAATTGGGTCATATTTATTAAAATATATGGTTTTCATTTTACATTTACAACACTTCATCAAATCCCATATATATCTTTTCCAATTAAATATGTACACATACAGACATATACTCTTATGATATATGAACACTTATAAATATATACATATATACTAACATTTACAATTATCACAAATCAATATATTTGTGTGTAAGTATGTATGTACAATTTCTTATTCAAATATTTAAGTTGTATATCGTATACTCGTATATACTTACTATATATACATAATATATATATACAATATATATTGAGATGAAATAAAGGAATTGTTTATACTTAATATAGAAGGACATTTGAAAAAAAGAAAAAAACAAGGAAAAGAAAATCAATAAAATTTTCTTCCTTACCTGCACTTATATGCTTCCCTTTTTTTTTTTTTTTTATTAAAATACATAAGTAAATGTATATTTAATTTTTCTTGTTACATACATAAGTAGAATATTGAAGGTGAATTTGAAAAACTTTCATTTTCCATTTTTCATTTTCATTTTAATAATAATCAAAAAATATGTATGTATATTTAAGAAGGATAACAACAATAACACATTTCCATATATATATATATACATACATGTAACATCTATATTATATATTTTTAATAATTCAATGCATTTTCATATTTCATTTTCTTAAATGTTTCACAAATATATATTATGTAAGTAAGTACCTAAATGATATTTTTCAACAACACTTCAAAAAATTATATATTTTTTTTTCTTTTTTTTTTGGTATAACAAACGGTTAAATTATCGTCCCCCCCCCCCCCCTAACTATCATATTAAAACTTAAAAATATTATAAAAACTTAAGTAAAATGGCAAAAATGGAAAAAAAATTTAAGGAAAAAAGGTTAAAAAGAGAAATTTTACTCTGAAAAATCAATATGAAAATATAAGGAGTAAAGAAAGAAGCAGGAGAATAAATTCGGATAAAACTATTGATTTCTAAATAAGTAAATTTCATTTCGATTTCGATATGAAACTATAGAAAAGTTGTTGAAAACTTTTTTTAAGAACTCTAAAGACGAAAATGTGTAAATAATTAAAATTTTCATTAAAATTGCATATATTTAGGAGGATTTTTTAGAAATAAACTCAGTAATTGAGAATATATGAGGAATAAGAGTGCAATTTTTAAAAACACATGCTATTTTAAAAATTACAAGTAGTTATTATATTGTTCTATAAAGTATTGCAAATTATCAACTTATTGCATACTTTTAGGAGAATAATATTTAAAATTTAATATAATCAACCATGTAATTGAATTGTGCGATAAATTATAAGTATGTGATTTAAATTATATATATATAACTATTTTCGGCTAACAAGGAATTTTACCCGGTATTGTTTTTGTTTGAGGGCTCGATACTTTTTTGTTTGTTTACTAATATTGATTAATTTTACATATAAGTAAATATTTTCTAATGAAAGAAAAATTTTTGTGTATCATTCCCGAAATTTAAAAAAATTTGACTACTCAAAGCAGGAGAAGAAGCAGCAGAAGGTAGGAGATAAGGTTTTTAAATTTTCTTCTAAAAATGTAAATTATTATTTTAGTTATAAAATTGCAGCTACATAAATGTACAATTTTCATAAACACATGAACGAATGAAATAATAGGCACAGTAAAATTAATATGCATATTTGTTTTATACCCTGGCAGCTATTGTAAATGATACGAAATCTATGAAATTATGTTCTATTCTTATGAGGAACATACATACATACATATATGAAATATATAAAATATACTTTCCATATATTTAAATAGAGTATAAATAGCTCTCGCATTGGAATAATTATATTTGTATACTTATGTGAAAAACGATAGCATAATATTATACTAAATACTGATATAGTAAATAAAATAGGAAATTACTTAAGATATATACGAGTAGTTGTAATTTTATTTGCTATTCATAAAGGATATTTATCCATAATAATAATAAAAACAACAAAAACAACATCAGAAAACACAAAAGAATAACTAAAAATTTTTCTTTTTGTTTTGTCTTATTTATGAGACAGCGATATACTAGGGAACAAAAAAAAAGAAAAATCAAAACAAAAGACAAAATCATACAATATAAAGGAAATGTCTTTATAAAATAAAAATTCTAGTATATTTTTTTATGATTCTATACTTATACTTTTGCGAGTATAGTAAGAAACGAAAAAAAAAGGAAAACTTTGAAGAAAACGAGTCTCATGGGTATTAAAAACCTCTTTTATATATCCGATTCTCCCTATCCTCCCGCATCATCATCAACATCATATCATAACAAATTGAAGTACACACATGCCTTAGTATACGTATAAATACACAAATATATATACGAGTACAATACAAAATATAGCGAAATCATAGAAATAAAATATAAAAATTGAAGATAAAATTAAAGATTTACAATTTTTGTTTTCTCTTTTTTATACTTTACTATTTTTTTTCGTTATTCTTTTTTAATTTGAAGAGTTGAATTTTTACTTCTCTATTTTCTTATACACATAATATATACATAATATTGCAAATTGAAGTAAAATGAATAAAAATGAAAAACACAAGATGACTATTTTGTACATATTATGCATATGTAAGTAGTCATTTCAGGGTTGAAAGATTTTATGATAGAGTAATTGATTTTCAGTTCCCTTTTATATACAAATACATACAAACATACATAGGGGGATTCTTTTAATTAGACAAGTTAGAAATGCGTATAATATACTATTAAATATATACATTATACATTGTTTACTTCAATTTTTAGGATATATAATCTAGGGATGTGATATTTTATAAGATTTACAAGACGATTTTATGAAAGAATAATAGGAATTGTGAAGAAATTGCGGAAAATTCTCTTCGATTCTGTTATTAAACCATTGTAGACTGTAAGAGAACAGGAAGCTAGACCTAAAACCAGACGGATATTACAGATTTTTCGCAAAAAGTTTCAGTAAACCTTCGGAATGAATGCGTTTTTTTAATTTTTAATAGTAAGAAAATATTTTCGGAAATATTATTCCAGCGGAGATGTGATTTTTGTTCGACCGAACCTCTAAAATTGTGAATTATTCTGTTTTTGAACAATATTGAAAAATTCAAAAATTTTGAAGCAATTCAAAAGTATTCATTTTACATTTTCTCTTAAAAATTCATATAGACCAACATCGGGCGCCATTAAAAAATAATTCAAAATGATAATAATTCGAACTATTTGAATAAATTTAGGGTAATAACGGATATTTTACGTATTAAATTAATTAATTAAACTGAAAATCGTATAACAAAACGCAATTATTTTTTTGAATTCCATAAATTAAGAATTACAACACTTTATGTTAAAGCTTTTTAAGTATTTTTATAAGAAAATATACTCAACCCTGATGTTGTTCTCATTTCTATTTTAAAAGAAAACTTATGTTTTTCTAGGCTTTTGATTAATTTTTTTTCCCCCTTGTATCAAAAAATAAGAACAAAATAAGAAAAATATTTTTTTTCAAGTATCCTTTCCAAAATTACGTACGTAAATACGTACGCTGGTTATTATCCTTTTAAAATATACAAATATCTACGTAAAAATATAGTATACATAAATGGTTTGCAGATTGTAAAATATAAAAATTTTTTTTTTATGTAAACACATACGCACATACACAAAGGTACAAATAATAAAAAATAAAATAATAAAATAAATTTTTTTTTTATATTTTTGTAAAAAAAAAATTTTTCTTTTTTTGTTTTTACTCCTCTACACGTATCCTATTTATATCCTTAAGAGGAAAAGCACATGTACACACTTTATATACTCACATACATACTTATTTATTATTGTAATACAAATACAATAATAACATGATTGTAAAAATGTGTGCAATAATTTGTAAGCATAATTTTTTTTTTTATTTTTCTTAGAATATTGCTTCCTAATTGATATACGTTTATATTACACACACTTATCGTATAAAATTTAAAATTATATAGAAATGTACAATTGTACACGCAAAATATAGTATCTATATCGTAAATTTTGTATAAAAATTACATGATCAAATAATACAATATTACTTACTTACAAATTATACTAAAATAGAATTGCCGATAGGAATTTCTATATATTATGTTATTTCTATATGTGTGCGTATATATAGGGACCTGAAAAATTTGAACTAATACTATGATATTGCTGGAAACATTTACGTCATTAAAAAAAACGCACCGGCGGTCGGTCCATTTGGATGTGTATACACAGTACAAAAATGTCCATATTGTATACATAAAATTTTCGTGAAATATTTTTCTTTTACGAGATAAAGTAGAGAGAAGAGAAAAGAGAAAATCATATAGGATAAAAAAAGAACAAAATTTAAAGAAATTTTTGCAGAAAAATGAAAAAAAAAAAAAAAAAATGGAATCAGAGCAGATTTTTTTTTAAGATGAAAACAAAAACAAATACATTGAATTATAAAAAAAATTAAAGTTCACGTGTATGTACGTATATATACACGAGAGGATAATACACACATGTATGGAACCTAATCACCGCAATCTATATACTTTGTAAGTATTAAAAAAATTTTTCTCTCTTCTTTTTTTGATTTATTTCAATATTTTCTCTCTTCATTATAGCTGGGCCCTCTTTGAATAATAGAAAATGAAAAAGAAAAAAAAAAATTATAAGGATGTGAGAATATAAAAAACTCCAGCTGCTACAGTTTTACGACAATACCCTATTTCAATTTTGTTTTTTAAGTGGATTTTAAAAAAATTAATGTGGATTGTACAAAAAAAAATTTTTCTTGTTTCCATTAGGTTTTAAATTTTCCTAGCTAATTTCATATTTTTTTTATATTAAAAAATATTTTTAATATTGTATAATATTAATTTATTAATATTTATTAATTTATTAAATATTTATTAATATTAAATTATTAAAATTCTTCACTAATTTCATTTAAGATGTCTCGGGCGCCATTAAAAAATTCTAAAAAGCGGAAAATCCTATATATGGAATGATGTAATTAATAAAATTTTATTGTTTATTTATATAAATATATTATTAAGGAGGCACACTTCATTTATATAGTATTCATGATTTTTTTATGGCGCCCGACGGAGTACCACACTACGACATTTTATTTCTGAAGTATATTTTATTTATCATATTAGTACGATATTCAAATTGGTAATATTTTCTAACTCCACATCGGGCGCCATCAACAGAAACTTTTAAAACTAATGTAACTTTAAAAGTATATCTTATAGCCCCACGCAGGGCGCCATTTGAAAAAATTCTGAATACATTATTTCAGAAGCATTTATCTCATTTACTCTCCCCGCATTATACTAAAACCCTATGTTGGGCGACATTACAAAAAAAATTAATATCGTTCTGTAAAGCATCTTAGGCTCGGCAAATCAGTTCATATGATAGAAAATAAATTCAAAATCCATATTATACTTTGATTTCTATCTTTATGTCAATTTTTAGAAAAGTAATTGTATAGCAAAAAAATCAGGTTGTCTATATTAAAAGACATTATTATCGTTTATTTTAATAATATTATAATTATACTGTAATTTTTATATTAAGTGATATTGTTATAATTTACATATAAATAAAATCACATGATATGAAATATTTATTATTTTATAAGAAATTTTTATAATTATGCACACATACACACATTATTGGAATGTATACTGGTTATGTATTTACATTTCCGTGTATACCTATACAAATAATTAATACCTAACAAATCATATTTTATATTCTAGGTATATCAAAATAGAGCATAAGTAATGAGTACTTATACAGGATTTTATGAAAAATATGGCTGGATATTACAATCCACATACACAAAAAAATTTTATGCAGCGCTGAATATCTGAATATCTCATTATAATATTACAAAGCTTATTACAATACGTAAATGCTTTCTCTTATTGTGTAAAATGTATAAGAACGAGATATCTATACAAATCTAAGTCTGTATATTTTTTAAATTACATTGTCCTTTTTAACAAAAAGAAACAGAAGAGTTTTTTAAAAGTAAGAGAATAATTTTATAGGAAGAGTAGAATAAGAGATGTTGTGGAATATGTTGGTGATATTTTAGGATCTAGGAGTAAAAAGAATGGTTTTTCTTTAATAGTATTGTGTAATGTTATTCGTATTATACAAAATACACATATAAAATATACAAGCAAACACAATATATTGCATAAGTGCGCATAATCTTTTTCTAACAAAAATAAAAATTCTCATTTTGTTTCCTTTATTTTCTTATTTAAAGGTAGTTAGTTTAATAAATGAGGATGAAAATAAAAATTAGATTTTTCCTTTTTCAACTTCAAGTTTTTGTTTTTGGATTTTTTTTTTCTTGTACATTACATATGTACATACATATGTAGCATTTTCCTATTGAAAATATGGAAAAGAAAAAAAAAATTTTCTTTTATATAAAAATGTCAGATTTTTTTTCGATTTCTTACGTCAAAACTATACTATATACAATATAATAACGGAAACACAAATACACTTACATAATTTACGTAATTTTATTAGTATATAGAACACATACACATGTAAGAATTTATAATAAAAATGAATTTATTTAACAAAGCAATATTTAAATAGAAAATAAAAGTAAAAAAAGAAAAGGCATAGACACACGTATATATGTATAAACACAAGTGTAAAGGAAATATGTAAATGTCCTGTTTCACGTCTATATATATGTATATCTATATATGTATTTTTTTCATAAATCATAATTAAGAATGCAAGTATTGCATGTGACGATTATATTATTAGGTTGCCTATTTGCATTTCTTAAACTAATTATTAATAATGATTAAGATTTCATGAATTTAAAAAAATTTTCTATAAATATTTAATTCAAATTATAAATTGTATTTAGAACTATTTTCTTTTGGAATTTATAAGAGTTCAATAATTTGCAAACATGCAAGAATACTGAAAAACTGAAAATATAAAAAAACTAACAATTAGTGTCCAAGAAGGAGTTCCTAAAGGTGGGCACATTGTTGTAGTCAATTAGTTTAAATTTATTTTAACAACCAGTTAAAATATCTCGCAAGTTTTCAAAAGGAGTTTATAGGATGTTGCTGGTTCTTATTAGCTGACCACTCTATTACCATTTAAATATGTATGTAATTTTTTAATTTAATGTAATTTTTATTGAATAGTAGTATCAGTTATGCTAATATTTAATAAATCAAATGACAAAATGATATATTAATGAATTCTTCACAAATTTCATTTGAAAACCTAAAATTTCCAAAAAAATCAAATTTTTACTATCCCAATAATCAGTTAATTTACCTTATACATTCTACATTCTCATTTATATTGTATAGGTATATATAATGAAATTCTGATATTTTTTTCTCATTACATTCTCTCCTTCTTCATTTCCTCTCCTTTTATAATTTAAACTTATTTTTTTGTTCTTATATTCTTTAAAAAAGGTACATAAAATTTGTATTGAATTTCTCATATTTTTTCTATATACATACGTACTTTGTGTTCTTATGTCAAATTTAAAAAAAATTTCTTTTTTTAAACAAAACTATCTTTTAATACACATCCATATCTATATATATGTACTTTCTCAGTATGTACTCATATAATGTATATGTATGCATATTGCATACTTATAGGGATATTTCAAATTTTAAAAGGATATAATATTAGTTTTTCTCCCTGTTTTATTACTACAAACTATATTTGTATTCAATATTGGAAAAAAACAAAAATGTATAAGTAAAATATGAGAAAAAAGTATGAGAACAAGGACCTTATATGTATATACATAATATAGAAAAAATAACAACAACCATAACAAATAATAAAAAATTTAATAAAAAATATAAAAAAAAAGAATAGAAGAAAATCGACGAAAAGTAAAAAAATATTGAATATTTGAAAGAACACAAAAAAAACAGGAGGAAATTCTGAAAGTCAATTTGAACGTGTCACGGGTGCATTTCCAATAAGAAAAAAAGAAAATTAAATTAAAGAAAAAGGAAAATTCTATTTCATGGGTGCAATTTTTTATATATATGCTTATACATAATGTATTGTCATTGTTGTACATTACTACAAACTATAACAATAATTTCATTATCCTTTCTATATTGAAAATTGACGACATTTTATTGATTTTGTTCCTTGTTTCTGTCGTATACTGTCTACTCCTATTTATTGATGGCAAAATATTAATAGAAGACTATATTATATTTATGGCTAGATTTATAAAAAAAATTTTTTTTGTTTCTTTGTCAAGTGATTTCTCTTTTATAAAAACTATAAGTGTATACACAAACTTAAAATATAAGTGGACTAACATAAAAATAAAAAATATAAGTAAAATAAAATTAAATAATCAGTTTTTATTTTCTTTTTACTTACTTCTATATTTAAGGACATTTTCACTTGATTGTGATAATTTTGTTGTAAGTATGTTGTATATACCAAAAAATAAATTGAATATAAACAAAGAAATTGAAATTACGAATTCAGAATGGGCTTAGTCTTTTGAAGTAGCACATTTCACTAAAATTATTGAATGTAATTTTCTTTTAAAATAACCTTATTTATTTATTCATATAACATTATATAATAAATTATAATAATATTATCAATACTCTCGGCTGTCAGAGCCTAAAATAACCTTTTTCTGTTTACATTATTATTTGCTTTTTTTGCATATTTTTAGGGGAAAATGCAAAATGATCAAATTAAACGGAAAATTTTACTGTTAAGAAATAACAGTCCTAAATAACAAAACTTATTAAACTTTTAAATAATTTCAGAGAAATGATTTGCCGAAAATTGTAGTTTTGCTCATTTAAAGAGACTCAAACGGGATTTTTGTTAATTTTAGGCTCTTAAAATTTACACTTTAAGAGAGAAGTAATGTTGAATTTGAGCCGTCGTTTTCTAATATTGATTTTTACACAATAAGTTAATCGAAAACAATTTGAAATTAGATGAGTATTAAAAATTTTCTGAGTTTGAGGGACAATATACATATAATTTTCGAAAGTTGAATAAAAATTTTAATTTACTAAATATTTCTACGTTATAGAGGTTTCGTAAATAAACGAATGGACAGCCGAATCGTGTCTAATTAATGAATAAACTTTTTGTTTTTTAAATATTTTTTTTTTTAAATATGTTAAAAATATATTCAAGTTTCCTCTTTTCATATATAAAAATTAAAATGTAAAACATAAAATCCTTGCAGGATAATTTTCATCTCATCTCAATTCTCTTTTGAGTTTTTTACATATTTATAGAGTTAGTTTGAATTTTTCTTTTAAATACGAGTATATTGGTCTTTCTTATATTGAATTGCATATATATAGACATATATGTACGTATGCGTGTATAATTATTTAAAGCAAAAAAAACAAAAATAAATATATTGCAGATATATTTTATTTTGGATGAAGATGATGCGAGACTTTATAATAATATGATGACGATGACGCTCGAATGAGATGTTTAGAAAATATAGGAAAAAAAAAATAAAAGGAAAGTGTTGTACATACATGCATGCATGATATATAGGTATATTTTGTTGGTTGGTTGAGGCCAAATTAAAGTGAATACAAGAAAAAATCTTTTTTATTTTTGTTTCTTGATTTTGTTTGTGCCGTGCTCTTTTCTTTCATTATTATTATTGTTGTTGTTATTCTTAACATTTTTTTATCATTTTATTCCTTTTTGCTTCCTTTTCCCAATTTTCACCTATCATTCCGTTCTTTATTATATATACATATACATATATATAATGTATATATATATGTCTATTAGTGTATATACGGGATGCTTTAATATACGGGATGTGTAAGGTTGTATGTAAAATATACATACTTAATATTATATGTAAATTGCATGTACATATGTATTATAAATAAGGATAATTTATTTATGGATGAAAAACTAAATAGGTAGGTAAGTCTATATATATTTTCTATATAAATTGCATATATATATATATACATGCATATACATACAATGCGAAGTCGAAGTTTATAAAAGAAATGCAGTATGTTCGGAGGCAACGTAAATACATGTAGGGTACTATATATGGGTATATATATATATATAAGATAGTATGTATGTAAAATTATGGAATTGTGAAGAAAGGGAAATTCGGTTCTTGACCTCCTCTTTATGTATATGAATATATTAGATATATATACACTTACGTTATATGATATTTGTGGAAATTTTACATATATATACACACAATTTATTTAAATATGTACACATTTTGATTTTTATATACTTAATACGATATTGTGTAAATTATTTTTGTTGTTTTTATTTTTTTTGTTTTAAATTTTTTTTCTTTTTGAATTTTTTACTCAAAATTATTTTCTTTTGTTTTCCATTTTAAATAGGTACATGTGATTGTAGATTGCATATCATTTAAATATCGTATATAGTCTGGAATAATGAATAAGAAAAAAAAAGTGTCTTCCTAAAAAAAAAAAAAAAAAATTTTAAGCTCTTTTTACTTTTTAAAATAAAAAGGAATAAAATTATTGGATGACTATAAAATAAAAATTATACTTACTATGCTCGTTTAAATTTTCACTTCTTTCATTCCGTATTTAAATATTTAATATATACAGAAGTTTCAGTTGTATAACGGGATAAAATTAAATAGCGTTTTTGTATTTTAAAAATTTTAATATTTAAAATGAGTTTTCTTTAAATTAAACTGTAAACTTAAATTATAAATACGACATTTTTTAATATAGAGTTCCATATCGGGCGCCAACGCCCAACGAAAATAAAGCACCTTAAAAACAAACATTTCCAATAGAGGAAGGGCAGAATATTCGGCATAATCACAATTGGCCTAAGTATACCCTTCGGGTAGCCGCGTTCGCCTAACTAATCCAAAATTCGTCCGTTACGACCCCACGTCAGGCGCCACTAAAATTTTTTATGCGAACAATTAAAATCGAATCTTAAATACTAGACTAATATTTGCTTATTTTTTTCATATTATCATTTATAAATGCAATTATAAATTTCCTACTAAAATAGCTCACTTTTCTAGACCATAATTGTTTTAATTTTAAAATTCCTGGCCATTTTGAAAATTTTAATAAATAAATAAACCAATTAAGACAAATTGTATATCACATTTTTTATTTTTTACATACTTATATAAAACATTTACCCTTTTAAGTAAAAATTTTCAAGATCTAAACAATTTTCAATTCAATTAATAAAAAAAAAAAATTAGCACACTAAAAAAAATATCAAAAAATTCTAATTTAATTTAATTCTATAAGTAAAACGTCTATTTTTCGTTTATTGAATTCAAAGACAAGTAGAGAATATTATATCAAGTTTATATATTTGAATAATTTATAAAATAATAAAAATTAGAAAAGAAAATAAAATAAGACAATTGAATTGAATTTGATTCCAGCGTTAGAGGCTAAAGAAAAAATCTGAACAGAAAACAACACTCTTTTTTTTTTTATCTATGAGCAACTGCGTGAGACATAAGTGTGTACACATGTAAATTTTGAAAACATTACATCAATTTTAATATCATATATACGTAAATTTATTTCATATTTATACATATATGTATATATTCGACTTGATGCTATATTTAACTAAACACTTGTAGAATATTATATGACTAATAAAATTCTCAACAAATCTTTCAAACTTTATTCGAATTATCAATTTCGAAATGCTGAAAATTATAAAAACCAAATTAAGAAAAAAGAAAACAAATCTGTAAAAAATGTAATAAATGTTATTTTAAATGGTGTAATATTTTATTTTATTATTTTGATTCTTCTTCTATTTTATTACAATAAAATATTTGGCAGAAATTTGATCTACATATTATAATAAACATTGTCTTATTTCTATATTATATTTATAGAGTTGCGAAGAGACAATATAAAAAATTAAAGGCTAATATAAATTTCTTAATATAAATTGCATAAGCAAAATGAGAATGCACAAAAGTGTTTACAGAAGAATCTCGACTAATTAAATTCATATTAGAGAGAGGGAGAGACAACAAATCTGAATGAGTTATTTAATAAAATGTTGACAAATTCTTATAATGAGAAAAGAAATATTCAATTTATAGAGCATATGAAAATGAGTAAAAAAAATAATGAAATTACTTAAAGAGAGTGGGAGAGAGAGAAAATTAAAAGAGGTATACCTGATGCGGTCCGGTATATCAAAATTGAACCGGGCGACAGTGCACATTTTGCTGTTATGAAATTATAATTGATATCTATGTCAAAAACGTCTAAAAAATATTGAATATATTGCTTTAGTTTCTACAACGTTCGCTTGAAAATGTTCGGATCCGGTTCGATTGCCGTGAGGTAATTTTGATATTGCACATTTAAATATATAGAAGTAAATTTTTTTTGACAGTAGCATACCGCATTCCGCGTTAATTTATCACTGACAGTTTCAGTAAATTTCATGACACAATAATTAGATTTTTATTTCAAAAGCATTGGATTTGTTTCAAATGATAATTATCTTTTTCAAGAATTTGGAGAAAATGAATAACAATTTTCAACAAATTCTCTCATTTAGAGAGAACCAATATCCAAAAATTTCTTGTTTTTAATTACTTATGTGTCAAAATTACTCTTTATACCCGTACGAACGTATGTTCGAAGGGTATACTAAATTTGCCTTACCGTTTGTAACGCTAAGAAATAACGGTGTTAGATATAGACTCAATTGTATGTTTTTGATCAGCGTCAAATTCTGAGTTGATTTAGCTTTGTCTGTCCGTTAGTCCGTCCGTCCGAACGATAACTCAAAAACTAATTGAGCTAAGTTCACCAAATTTTCACAAATAATTTATTGTAGTAAGTGCCAGAACCCTATTTAAATTGGATATGATCGGGGTACCGGTTCGGGTAGCTGCCATACAACTTCAAAATTTATTTGGCTATATCTCAGAAACTATAAAAGTTATGGTATTGAAATTTCACAAAAACAAATATATTAGTAGGGCCAATGTGTCTCATAAAAGTCGTTGAAATTACTTGGCTCCTTCTGGTACCTGCCATACAACTTCAAAAGTCATTTGGCTATATCTCAGAAACTATAAAAGCTCTGATATTGAGATTTCACACAAGTGAATATATTAATAGGGCAGATGTGTCCCGTAAAAGTCGTTGAAATTACTTGGCTCCTTCTGGTACCTACCATACAACTTCAAAAGTTATTTGACTATATTTCAGAAACTATTAAAGCTATGGTATTGAAATTTCACACAAACGAATATATTAGTAGGGCCAATGGGTCTCATAAAAGTCGTTGAAATTACTTGGCTCCTTCTGGTACCTGCCATACAACTTCAAAAGTTATTTGGCTATATCTCAGAAACTATAAAAGCTGTGATATTGAGATTTCACACAAGTGAATATATTTCTAGGACCGATGGGCTTGATAAAATTCGCTAAAATTTTTTGGCTCTTTCTGGTAGCTGCCATTCAACTTTAATAGTAGTTTCACACAATCAGTATTTTGAAAAACACATAGTACTGAAATTTTGCATAAATTAATATGGTAATACGGCAACTTAAAGTCATAGTCTGCCCCATAGTTAGTTATGGTACATTAGTTATTCGCACATAGGATAAAAAATTCGTACGGGTATCACAGAGATGACAAGGTCAACTCTATTTTTTTTCTCGTTTTAAATTATATTACTGAAAAAATTTTTCTAAATATATGTTGTGCATGTTAATTAAACTAAACTTGACTGTTATTCTTATTTATTATTATTAAAATAAGAATTAGAATAAACAAATTTGATGTTAAATAAAATTAGGTTGTTAAACTAGTGTTCTAATAAAATTAAATGCATATTATGGTATAAATGAACTATAAATATATATATTTATGAATACTATTAATATTTTAATATACGTTTTGTAAATTTTAATCTAAATTGAAATCACTAATAGATAGATGGACTGATGGATCATTTTAAGAACAATATAACAACAAAAAGAAGAAATTAAAAAGTAGCTCATCGTTTTTAGCACTGTATAAAGTAGCATGGTCTGGTTTTATTCCATTTTATGGTTTAATATTAGTCTACATATAAATCTAACATTTTCAATTATTTTTTTTTTCTTTTTATTTTGAAGCGTTTCAAAGTGATACTAAATCATATAAAAATGTTAGTATATGTAATAAATATTTATGTATACATACATGCGTGTATGTGTACATATTGTGTGTGAAATTTTATTAGAAAAAGTTTTTTATTTCATTTATTTTTGCTTTTCATTTTTTTTTACAAACAATTTCAATCAATTTATGAGTCGGCGTGAGGCGAAAGTATAAGTAATTGAAGAAACGGAAAATCTCTTAAAAACTGTTTTTTTTTTTATTTTTGCTTTTTTTAAATGTTGCGCTATAATTAATAAAAAAAAAAAAAAAAACAGAAAACAATTGAAAAACAGAGCAAGTAAAAAATGAAAACGAAAAGCCTAAAAAAATTTTTTTTTTTTACGATTGAATAGTTTTGTTTAAGTTTTTCTTTTTCCTTAACTTTGTAAAAGAATGTAAAAATTTTTATTAAATGAAAATATTAAGTAATTTATTTAATACTTACAAACAAAATAGAACGCGGGATTTTTTAAGTGTTCGGCTTTTAAAAATCAAATCTAGAAAATCCGGAATCCGGAAAAATTGCAAATTCTCATGTAAAATTTGAATTGATAAATAAATCGTTCCCATTGAATCCCTCTTTTAATTTGATTGAACGTGAATGTTTGTTCATTCATTTGGGAAATCATCACCTACACATGCTCCAATATTGTTTTCCAAGTCGTAATCGGTGCTACTATTCTCGGTATAAATAAGAGATTCCGTACAACTTCAAAGAAGCTAATAGAGAAATCGTATGATTTCGGTGAACAAAATTATTTATGAAAATAATGGACCGAATTGATTTGATTTGATGTTTAAAACTGTAAAGAGTGTTATATTTTAAAAACATGACAAATCTAATACCAAAAAATCATCCATTATTTATTGAAATAGGAGGAAAATAAACATTTCTTATGTTCCGTCTTCATATATACCTGGCTGTCGTATTCTAAATCTACTTGTTTTACCGAATATACCTTAATATGTGATTTTAATCGTATAATAAACAAAAATAATAGGTAGGTGTATCTTTCTTTTCCGTTTTCATTTTTAATCATAAATATTTTTTTAATGTTGTCCAAAATAACGAGATTTATTACCTTAATAATTTGAGCCAAAAAAAGAAGTAAAAAAAAAAAAAACAAGCGATCGGACTTGTTTATTCATACAGAATTTTTGTTTTTTTACAAATTCAAAGTAAAATTATGATTTAAACTAAAACAAATATGAAAATTTAATTTAAACAATATCCAATAACCATTGAATGAACTTTACTCTAAAATAATTTCCATTATATTCAGTTATAGTTACTCTCTCGGTATAACGTCGTATATATATGTCGTATATGTTATCGGTATAACATGAAGAGTTGTCGATTTTTTATGTCAGGGATATTAGTTACATTTCCATAAATATATGTACATACATATACATATATGCACATATATGAATTGATATTTTGTCCATGGAAAACTTCATCTAAATTAAAAGAAATGAAAATGAGGACAGTGAATAATTAGAATAAGGTTTTTAATAATAAATTGAAATATTTCAATAGTGATTCTTTTTTATTCTTTTCAAAAATTATTCAATAATGAAAATGTTATTTGAAATTAATTACAAATGATTTACAACATTGTAATTTATTATGAAAAATAATAAAAAAAAAACGTTTCTGATTTAAAGAGTTTTGAGTGTCTTGTAAAATAATTTCAAAGGAAATAGTACCTTGTTTGTTCTTGAGGGAATTATTAATTTTAGTTTTAAGTACGACTCGCTAAAATACAAGCAATCAAATTCAAAAAATGCATTTCTATTTTGAAAAATAATCCGTTCCATCTATGAATTTGCGAAAATAATGCTTATTAACGTCCTAGGACGCATACTGCAGCGGTCACGAATTTGATTTTCGTGAAACCGTTTTCATATTTGTAGAAATGACAAGGTAGTGCCATACAAATTGTTTTTAGCTACCTAACCATTTCTGCAAATACGAAAATGGTTTCACGAAAATCGAATTAAGAAAAAGAGAGTCATTAACATTTTGAGCGTATAACAATAGCATGACTCTAGCAAAATTTGTAGAATAACCATACTTATAACTAAAACCAAAAAATTCAATTAATTAGGGTACGTAATATTGTTGAATTATTAAGGTATGTAGGCCACAAATTGTATAATTCTTCTCATTGTAGGAAAATAAGAATTATTAAGAAAAAGTTTATCCCAACAATTAATTAAATTTTTTCCAAAATTTTTTACTGAAAATTTTAAAAATTACTTAAAATAAGTTTATTGGCAATGTTAAAAAATTTTCTAATAATTTTCAATTTAATTATTAATAGTTTTCAATAAATAATTATGCCCTGCAGTAAGATTAACACTCACAAAATTATTTAAGTGTATTTGAATAAAATTTTAGACTTTAATGCTGAATTTTCACATTAAATATGATAGATTTTTATTAATATTTCATCTCTTACTCACAAATAATGTAGAGCAAACTCAAATTTAATAGTAAATTGTAACAATTAATTTAGAAAAATCTTCATATTTAATTTAAAATTATTAAACTTTCTATATTCATTTTACTGAAGAACATTGTGCTGAATGTGTTATTGACTTTCATTAACATTTTTACAAAATACAATAAAAGTACATAAAATTTCTTCTTTATCTTATATGTAGAGATGAAATGTTTATTGAAATTTAAGTCTAATTAATTATGAAAAGAAAATGAATGGAAAGAGGGACATGGAAAAAAATTTCTTAGTAAAATTATTTTTATGAACATATTATGTGTGTTTGTGTGATTCATTGAACTCATAATTTAAAAAATTTAATATAAAAAATTTTTGGGAAAAATTTAAAAACTCTAAGAATCTGTCGTAATATGAAACTGAAATTATATTGTATTTTGATATTTTAAAATTTAAAAAATTGAGGTGTGAACAATAATTTTTCTTTAAATTTAAAGGCTGTTCTGTTCTTATACATTTAGTGTGTCTTCTGTCATTTTGAATTAAATTTTATATTTTTGTTCAGATATAAATCTAAAATTCTTAGTGTTATTGGAATTTAAAACAAAAACGTGAAATTTGAAATTTGTTTGCAAAGGGTGTCATGTAAGAGTAACTATAAAAACAGAAGGCAATACAAGAGAAATAGCATTAAATTCGTTTAATTTTATCGACCGGGATGCTTGTTTCATGAAATAACTGATGACCACATTTATTACTGTAATAATATTTTTCTATCACCATTTTGTTATGGTGTTTGAAATCTAATTCTTTCTGATTTGAAAATTTCAGCTAATTCTTTTTGATTTATTTTACTAGAGATATTTTTTGCAAGACTTTTGCCCAGAAGGAGTGAAATATTCGCTTAAATAGTGATCAAATACAATCTCCTTCCTGAGACATAGGCGGTAAAACAACATTCAACCATAAATAACAACAAACACTCATTGAAAGTTTTTTTTGAATGAATTGAATAAAGTAAATACAAAGTGACCACCTCCTTTTAAATTTTTATTACAATGATGACTAAGTTATTGAAGTATATTACAATATATTCGAGTATCTTTGAGTTTAAAAAGGCGAATTGTATTTAAGTACTTCTCTTGAAATAAAAAATTATAGAGAAATGATCGTGTGTCAATATTAAATGGCTATTCCTATTAAAGTATTTATATACTAACGTAAGTAAGTAATCATTAGTAATAAAAATTATAATATTTATTTTTTTGATAACTTTAGTAAATATTTTGTAAAATAAATAAAAAAAAAAAAGGAAAAGAACAACAAAACAAATATTCTGATAAGATTTTTCATTTACATTATCACTTATACATATGAGTGTATCGTGAATCACCATTTACTTATATTTGATAAAAATTGTACTTACATGTACATAGTAGATGGGTATACCTAAGTACTTATACATATTTATTTTCTGATAAGGAATCATTTTCATATTGTGTACTTATATAACAATAAGTTTCCTAAATTATCAAATATAGTTCATAGACTTTTATTATACTTATTTATTATTAAAAACATTACTATTTCATTAGTGATATCTAAAAATTTTAAAATAGATTCCTATAATAGAACAATATTTATATAGATACACACAATACCACTATGAGCAAATAGATAATTTGGAGGAATTCGTAAATATTAAATTTACCTATACCTATAGCACTTTATAATTAAGTGAAAAGTTTATTTTAATATACAGAGGTCATGTTCTGCTCATTTCAAACCAAAAATTATGTACTTAGTTAAATACGTGACAATTTTTATTTATTTATAAACTTCCTTTAGTTTTTATTAAAATTTTACAGAAAAAAGGAAATTAAATAAGTTTAGGAATGTATATAAGTATATTGTAACTAATATTGTGGTTGTCAGTTAATTAAATTTTAAAAATTGAAAGAGATTTTATAGTTTATAATTACTTAAATATGTTCACTTATTCACTAATTACTTACTTACTTAGACAATATATAATTAACAACATTTTACATTTAAAAATTGATATCCGATTTGATCTTCTGTAACTCAATAAAATTCGGCCAATTATTCAATGAAATAGTGGTTATAGTCCTGATGTTTTAGCCGAACAGTTTCGAGTTCAAAATCTGATCAGCTCATAGTATTGATATAAAAGCAATTATGTACCATATATTCATATAATGCTAAACCCACAAAGTTACAAAAACTGATTCTACAAAACAGAGCCAAAACTCCTACGATATCATTCAAATACCTAATATCACTTCTTCGGATCAAAAAGTAGGCGAAAATATACAATTCAGCAATTGCAACTTATAAGCTGAATTGTGTATTAATAAAGTATTACTGCAATTTTTGAACACAGAGTTAAAAAATTAAATTTTTCTCTATATTATAAAAGTACGTTATTGATTTTTATAAAATTAATCAATACTAAATTATTTACTTAATGATTATAGTTGTTTATTTTTTGAAATGTTAAATACAATTATCTGGTAACCTTAATAAAATATATATAAGTAAGTATAAGTACTAAGATAAGAAAATTTCTAACATTTACTTAAGTTCATTCGTTATGTTTATGTTTAATTATTTACGTGGCACATATAATAATAATTTTTAGGGATTTTACCCAACTATTTAAAGATTTATAGTAAGTTTTTGAACAAATTATTTATTGATAAGTCTTTAAATCATAAGTATGACTATTGTTCTGAATTTAATAGACAAACAATTTCTTATGCCATATTTCAATTAACAAATATTTATTCATCGTTCTCGGTTTTTAAGTAACTATCACAAAAATTTACAAAGTATAAGAGTCAATAAATCTGTTTAAAACACAACTCCCAAACTTGTTTTCCATAACCTTATACAAAAATCATAATCCGATTTATTATCATTTAACAATCATAATTATAATAATTATGTGTTCAAAATCCTTTTTAGATTTTAAACATTTTGAAATATATACATTTTAGTTCATAATTTTACCACTATTAACCTAAATTCTTGTTTGATCTACTCTAACATAAGGGATTAATAGAATTGAATTTTCAAATATCATTCTTGATTATTTTCAAAATTTAACCTAGAAGTGCATACAACAATAATAATCTGTATAGTCATTCTCTATACCATATTCAATTTATTAGAATACTGTAAGATAAAAAAGAGAGTAGTTATCTGTTCGAATTCAATAAAAAAATTTAATTGAAATTTAGTTCATAGCTTATAAAAAGAGTTCAAAAAACCAAAAAGGAAAGCATATTTGTATGTATGAAAATGTACAGTTATTATTGAATATTACTATGTCCTCAATACGTGATTTAAATTTGGATCAAATTTTCAATACTTATTCTAGTTAAATGTGAAATCATTGCCAAAATTTCAATTTTGTATAAATTTTTGTAGCCTTTCTCTTGCACAAATTCATAAACTATACATACTAACATTTTTTATATATACGTGTAATACTCGTATGTCATATTGTACGTGTATATGTCACATTGCACATATATATTTAAACAAACATAAAATATTATCAAGGTAGGCATATTTTATAAGGTATTTTTTGTGTACATAATTTTTTTGAAAATGAAAAATTTATTAACATGAACAACTGCAAAAAAAAAAAAATATCAAAAAAAAAAACCTCTCTCATTTTATGATTTGTAAATTTTTTTTACTGTTAGCTATAGAATTTTTGTTTTTTGGCAAAAATGTATATTTGTTTTTTTTTTTTTTTGCTTTAGTTACATACTTTTGTACATATTTTTAATGTTTAGTCTAAAATTACATTTTCAAAAATTTTGATGTACAATTCTACTTAATTTGTTTTTTTTTTTGCTTTGCACAATTGTACTACATTTTCATTTAAAATTTTATAAATATTAAAATCATTGTCAGAATTTGTTACATTTATGTGCATAATGTATGTATGCACAATAAAAATGGCGACGAGACTACTGATCTGAGGATTATAAAAAAAATAAATGTTGTATAATGCATTTTTTTTATATTTGAACACAAGAGAATTGTTATTTTGATGGTATACTTATTATGATGGTAATTAATTGTAGAATACCTCAACCATGCCTTTGTGTAACTTACATATATACTTATGAGGTAATTTACTTTATGTAAATTTCGAAAGAATGGGTCAGAACCTATTTACATTAAAAAGTCATTTTTGTTATCTTTCACCATAAATTTGTTATTCTTTCCTTGAATTATTAATTCTTATGAAAATTACTAGTCTAACCATAGCATAAATTGTTTTAGACAACGAAATTAAAAAAATACCGCCTTACAACACAATTCAGCAATTAGAACCGATAGGCTGAATTGTCTAGGAAAAGTGTAATAAACTAATTTCATTGTTAGAGTTGGAAATGGAACGTTATTAAAAAATATGTATTTTTAATTTAGAGAAAAAATATTCAATATTCAATATTCGATAATTGAAAATTATCCCCAGCATTGAAAATGAAATAATATCATATTAGTATATAATTCAGCAATTAACATTTATAAGCTGAATTGTGCATCCTAGCCTTAATTTATCATAATTACAAGCCTTAAAATATATGAACAATATAACATTGCTCAAATAGGCAGTTGGACAGATTATACAAATTTACGAATTATTAATTTTTTTTTAATTTATTTTAAAAGTAGAACAGCAGAAAATAAGTATGTACTGCCAAAAGCAATGAACATTTGTAAAACAGAAATAACCAATAGAAAAATTGAAATCAAAATTCAATGATAATAAAGTAATTTTTTAGAGGCAAAAGAAACACTTAAAAACCACAAAACCAATATGAAAAATTATTATGAAAAGTAACTGACTCATCTGCTTTTATTATAAACTTGGTGAATGTATAAATTAATTCTAAAAGCAAAATCACAAAAACAAAATTTCCATATCTTTATAAAAATGGTCAACTATCGGTATAATGTAAAACCACCATAAATATTATACATATATATACGTACATTTTGTCATGTTAAGACCACCTTTTTAATTATGTAAGTGAAAAAAACGAAAAAAGAATCAAAAAATTAATAATTTCTTGAAAATTTTGAAATCATAATATTTACTGAACTTAATGAACACTCAAATTAAAATGTATTAATTTCATTTAAATCGTGCTCAAATTTATTCCCTGGGTTCAAATTTATCAAATTCCAGATTAATTTGGGTTAATTTCGAAAATTGTCCGTTGTTTTCAAATTATGGTGACAAAAAGAGGTGCCTTTAAGAAATTCAAAATGTGGTTGAATTTAATAGATTCTACAAAATTGGTTTTAGTTATTCAAACTTGCTCGAATTTCTTCAAAAACGAGTTTGAATCTTTGAATTTCTAAATGTAATCTGGGGTTTTTTCCATTACTGTCATAGAACTAATAACGTGGTTCTTAAGAATAGGAGGGGATTAATTCTTGTACGAAATTTAAATTATTGGCGTAATGGAATGTTTAAAAAATATTCTAGGGGGTCACGTTGTAGAATCGCCATGAAATCTACAAATCAATTTTAATAATCGAATATTTTCTTAAGTCATAAATAACTTTTTTTTTTGTAATTTTAAAGCAAAAACAACAATTTTTTATTAATTTCATAAAATTTTTTATGAAGAAATCAAAAGTATTGAATTAAATAAAAAAAAAAAAACTTGTTGAATCAAAAATAATTGGAAATGACGGCATTCAATGATCTTACCTTGTATAGAAATTTACAATAAAAAAAAAAAACAGCTATTATTAGCTTTTCAACAACAAAATGAGAAAGAGCATTTTTACAGTTTTATAAATGTTTTTTTTTTCTTTGTTGTTATTTTTTTATTTATTTTTGACACAATCATCGTTAAATATTTAAAAAAAAAATGTTAACTATTTTTGGCTGAGATCATTAATTTTTTTTTATATTTTTATTTTTTAATATTATTTTTTCATTTCTTTGCATAATTTAAAACTATACTCAAGCACTTGGTTAAAATATTTGTGTTTACCTATATGTATCTGACGTATGTAGTTCTAATTTCAAATTCATAAGATAGTTTGATAGTTATTTTTAGCGAGAATTTGATCTTGGTTATTTATTGTGACAAATCGTATCTTACATTTTAAAATTTGTAAAAAAAATATTGACGATTATTTAGAAAAATGTTAGTGCTAAAGCGATTGGGAAAGTCATATACGAGGCATAAAATTAACTAACACTTAAGCCTTTGATAAACGCCTCCAAAAATCTTTTATATTTTAAGAACCTCCTCTTATTTCTAGGTCGGTGTGTTTAGAATTAGAATTATTTGGAAAAGTTTAAGTAAAAATTTAAACATTAAAATTGGAACACTCTTTAAATTTTGACATCTAATACTGAACAAATGATTTGTTCAAATTGTAATTGCATTCTAACTCATAGAGCTGGTTAAGTGTGTCTCAACTATGGATATTTCCGGGGCAGTTTTTATTCCCATCAAGACTGTGAAAATGAGTACACTTATGGAGGAACGAGTTTTTATTCCGATAAACACAGTGAAAATGAGTATACTTATACAGAAATTATTTATAGTCTACCGACCTTAGCTGTGTTTACATGCGGAACGGCAAGAAAAATGATGCGAAATATACGGTCTTAAGAAATCGGGTGGGCTCCTGATGATATTTCAGGAGGAGTAGGACAGTTTTAGCCCTTAAATACGACGTGTCGTAGCAGACGAGATATGGATAAGAAGGAGAGTATTTTCACTATCTCTGCGAAACTGGGAGAAACTAGACAGGTTGCGTGAAGCAGAGCAGTTATAATGAGGCTGAATTTGATATGGAAGATTAATTGGAATCGGGAATTTAAATAGATTCTTTACAATAACCGTGCGACTTAGATAATCTGTAGATTGGATTAGCTGTAATCGCGTGAGTTCATTGACGACCTAGTGTAAATCTCCTTGAAATCAAATGTTAGTGCATGTAAGTATACTCGTAATTACGATAATTACTGAATTTGCAAAGTTTACTGTGAAATACTTACATATACTTAATTGAAATCTGTTATATAAATTCTAAAATAATAATTACGATAATGAATAATGATAAAAAATATTAAATTTGCATTTAAATGGGAAAATTAAAATAAATTTTAATATTTTATTTAAAAATTTTATAAAACTTTGTAAGTGTTATAATTTCATTTCACTTAATTAAATTCAAATGGTAGAAAAGTCACTTAATTTTTCATATAACAATTTAGAATATTAAAAAATATTAAGCATAAATTTAATTATTTAATGCTTTCTTACAAATTTAGAACACCTTCTGATATAAGTACTAAATAATACATGTAATATGAAATTAAATTCTTGTGGTTCATTTAAATAGTTTGCATGTGTTATACATAGAAAGCAAGTTTTTATATTACATTATGTACAAACATATGCAATGTGTATATGGGTAAAACTAACACAACTAATTCAATAAATAGGAAAAAAAAAAGATAAGATTATTTTTTTATACTTATAATATTGAAATTTAATTTCATTGACTAACAACAAGTTTTGTATATTACTTTATAGTTAGTTTTTTTTTTCTAACTAGCTTTTTATTCTAACTAGCTTTTTATCTTTAAAAAAACAGTCATTAATTAATAATTTTTTTTATTTATTAATGGAATTTAATTGAGTATTAAAAATCAATATAGAAAATAATAAAGAATGAAAAATTACTGTAAATATTTTTGTATATACTTACTTAGATAAAAGAAATTAATATTTCTAGTTTTAAAGTAAATTTCTATAGACTCTAGACTTCAGAGTACTCACTCTGTAGAAAATGTAGATAATGATTTTATTTAATAAGAATTTTAAATAGTTAAGAACATAAAAAACAGGATAAGCAGTAATTATTTCAATATATTATTAAGTGCTTAAATCAAAATGAAAATGCTAAACAAGGGTATTAGAGAAATTTGAATGAAATCTTAATATCCAATATCTTGATATTTTGAAAGGAAGTTCATTTTTTATGTAAAATTCTAGAAATATTAAAAAATTTTAATGGAAAATAATTAAAAGTAAAATATAAGAGAATAATGATACGATCTAAGCTAAAATTGAGAAAAATATTGAAATATTGCGATGAGATGAAGTGAAAAGCGTGAGCTTGGAAATTTATATGGAATATCTTGTGGTATACATAAAATTAAATGTACCAAATATTGAATAATACATGTACCAATTGAAATTATACCTGTAATAATGAAATTATGATGATTTTTGCGTAAGTATATAGTATTCCTATTTTAATATTAATTTTCTAATCATACTAAATACTATAATATTTAATAAATGACTTATTCAAAATTATCATAAATTTGCATAAATATTCTAATTAAAATTCATTTGCAAATCATTGTAAAATTCTTGTTTTTTTTGTTACTTTCATTTTTATTTCCTCTAAATGTGCGAAATAAATTTATCAGAAACCGATTATTATACCCGTACGCACGTATGTTCGAAGGGTATACTAAATTTGCCTTACCGTTTGTAACGCTAAGAAATAACGGTGTTAGATATAGACTCAAGTGTATGTTTTTGATCAGCGTCAAATTCTGAGTTGATTTAGCTTTGTCTGTCCGTCCGTCCGTCCGTCCAAACGATAACTCAAAAAATAATTGAGCTAACTTTACCAAATTTTCGCAAATGATTTATTGTAGTAAGTGTCAGAACCCTATTTAAATTGGACTTGATCGTGGTACCGGTTCGGGTAGCTGCCATGCAACTTCAAAATTTATTTGGCTATATCTCAGAAACTAAAAAAGTTGTGGTATTGAAATTTCACACAAACGAATATATTAGTAGGGCCAATGTGTCTCATAAAAGTCGTTTAAATTACTTGGCTCCTTCTGGTACCTGCCATACAACTTCAAAAGTTATTTGACTATATTTCAGAAACTATTAAAGCTATGGTATTGAAATTTCACACAAATGAATATATTAGTAGGGTCAATGTGCTTGATAAAGTTCGCTAAAATTCCTTGGCTCTTTCTGTTAGCTGCCATACAACTTCAATAGTAGTTTGGCACAACCAGTATTTTGAAAAACACACAGTCCTGAAATTTTGCATAAATTAATATGGTATTACGGCAACTTAAAGTCATAGTCTGCCCCATAGTTAGTTATGGCACATTAGTTATTCGCACATAGGATAACAAATTCGTACGGGTAACACAGAGTTGACAAGGTCAACTCTATTTTTTTTCTCGTTTTTTTTTTTGTTTTATACTACTTATATGCACACTTTAAGTATTAGTGTGCTTTTCAAATAGTTTAGAAGATATATTTCCTGCTTTGTGTATAAAATAAATTGTTTTGATTTTCAGTGTTTATTATATAAAATTGCAAATATTTACATAATTTTCTTTTTTTTGAAAAATATTTGGTTGTCATGTCACTATTAATTATTTAAAATTTGTTAACAGTGATTTGATTTTAGATATAAACTTGAAATTGTACAAAAAATTTTAAGTGTGATAGAATTAAAATTTTCAAAATAAATTTATTCTTGAAATTTGAGTTTAATTGAAGTATTTATTCTGCATTTTATTAATTGTGTTAAGTAGCCATTTCTGCTAAAATTTCTGTTAGAGTGAATTAACAGAATCTGTAGCAGAATTTTTTTCTCAGTGTGTATATAATCTTTTAAATAATATTGTTATAATATGCAGTTGACTAAGAAAAAATTTTTCGATTTTTTGAGTGCGCTTGCATATTTTTCGAGTTTGAAGAATTTAACCGGTCAGCACCTACTTAGCTTAAAAAATTAGTTATTAAACAACTAAATATAAGTGAAGAATAGTTTTTATTGATTTATTAGTTAATATTGTTTGTTTGTAGCCAATATATTGCAATGCCACATGAAAAACTTAGTCCTAATTTTAATAAATAGATAAAACACATAATAGATTTTGAAATTTTCTAAATTTCTAAAGCCAAAACATAATTATAATTTAAATTTTATTTCAATTTCTTTGTCATATAATTTTCATAATAAATAGTTTCTTATTTCAAATAACTTGGAAAACAAAAATTCATCTTATATTTTTTTTTGAAGTATGTAATTTACTTTTAAATAACACAGAGAAAAAATAAAAAGCACAGAGAAAAAAATAAAGTAAAGAATTTGAAATAAAATAAAATAAATTTTAAAAATTAAAAAAAAAAACAGGCCAAAAAACAAAATAAAGGAAAAAAAAAATTATGTAGCAAATTAAAAAATCCGCAAAATATTTCAATATCTGTACAAAATCTATAAATTTTTTTTCTTCCATTCTTTTGTAAATATATAAGTATAAGTGTATGTGTATAGCGTTTCTGCTGTTAGCATCATCCTCCTATCCTTGCGCTTTATATTTTATGATTGAAGAATTTTTGAATTATTGTTTTCTTTTTATTCTCCCTGATTATTTTTTCTCAATTTTTTCATTTTCATTTCATTTTATTCTTATTTTTTTTCTTTTTTTTTGTAGTTTCAGTTCAGAGTGAAGTGGATTTTAGGTTGAGTAAACTTAACAGATCACAAAAATAAAAAAAAAAAATCTTTTAGTTTTTTTTTTTTTCATCAACATTTTTTAATGCTACATACAAACATACCTACTTACATTTTACATACATACATATATAAATATAAATCTATAAAAAATAATAATAATTGTTTGTTTGTGTTTGAATTGTGTGCATGCTTTGATTGCTTATATGATTGTAATATAAGGTTTAAATGTGTGTATACTTATGGTATATATATGACATGGCATATGAAAACTTGCAAATTGTTAACCTATTGCCCTATATTATTATAGAGATTTTTCAATTTTTTTCTTCTTCTTCTTTTATTACTTATTAAAAAAAAAAATTCACTTGTTTTTTTTTTTTGTTCTTTTTCTTATATTTTTTTTTTTGTGTTTTTATTGTTTTTTGCTCTCTTTTTAAGAGGAAATTTCAAAAAAAATATAAAAAATTAATTAAAATTTAAATTTTTTTTTATTTTACTATTATTATTGTTATTTTTTTTTTTATATATTATTAATTTTATATTAAAATAAATTGATGTTTAAAAAAAATATTGAATGTGTTTATGCTAAAAACTGCTTGCTGCATTGGACTCTTTTATTTTTTTTTCAAAACGCCCAAGCAAATGAAGGAAGTTAAGGCATACTTAAAATAGTTTTTCTGTTCTTATTATTTATTTTTTCTTCTACTTATTTCTTTCACTTATATTGTTTTTGTGTTGTCGTTATTTTTTGATATAACGGTATAAAACAAAGGTCATATACATATGACTAGATGGCATATGCATACAACATAAGTATACATTTTTGTATATGTATTCATGGATGTGTAAAATAAGTGTTACCATTTAAATTTTCCTTTTCTTGCTTTTTTATTATTATGAAAGATTAAAGTTTTGTCTTATTTAAATAATTAAAATAAATAAATAAATTAAATTGTTAGTTTGAATAGAAAATAAAATAAGGTTGACATATTGAGATCATAGCACTTAATTATTATAATAATTGTCACGTATTGGTATAAAATATATAGAAATTATTTAGGTTTAAGAATATGATAAAATAAATTGAAAATTAAAGGATTTATTGAAAATCAAGAAATTTCTGTAAAAATGGAAATATTAAAATATAAAAGCTGAACAAATTATAAAAATTGTAATTAGAAATTATTAAAGATTGATTCCAGCCAAAAAAAAAAAAAAAATAAGCGCATAAATTTTTTCATAACGGCAACACTTAAAAGTGCTTTCATCATTCAAATGTCAAATACATCAATTCTCAAATTATTATATTATTACAGAAGATAATGCAGAAGGTAATTTTTAATCTCATGATTTTCAATAAAATTACGATATATTACTGCCTTAACAGGAAAAACTCAAATCACTATTTTCAATTCACCACTCCTATTCATCTATCCCCTTTATACAACCCGCTTAGGAGTATGAAAATACAAAGAAAATTCAAAAACTCATTACGCGTCTGCCAAATCACTTTTTTTAACTATAATTAAGTGAAATAAAACAATTGTACTCATAAGAGTGTCAATATTGTTCACCATTTTTACCAGTAAAACCAATTATTCACAAGTGTCATCTTGACATATGGTATATAAATGATTTAGATATCTGCCAATTGTATTAAAATTTTGAATTTTTTGTCATATTTAATTTAACTTGTTCCGGTGGAATTTTAATATTTAATTACAGCCCTAAGTACATGAAAATTAATTACAATTAATTGCCGTCTGGGCACATAAAAATTACTTAATTAATTGTAAGTACAGTTGAACATTTATCTATAATCTGCAATTTAACCTTCATATAGTTTATTTAAAATTGCAAAACAAAATTGTATATAAGTATAAGTACCGTGTAAAATTACTAAATTTATTCAAAAATAAAAAAATAGAAAAAAAATTAAATTCTATATTTAAACCCCAGTTAAATTAAAATGTAAATTGAATTCAAGTAATCTATTAAAGTACGTGTGTTTGCATACGTTATGTACGTGTAATGCATTTTAGTTACTTTATTGATATTACATTATGGGAAAAACAATTTTAAATTAAATTACACCAACTATAAGAGCATATATATACAATGTATATATTGTGTTCAATTAAAATTTTTAATTCCACTCTAATTTAAATATAAAACTTTTTGTGAAATACTTATAATCACAATTCGCTGATTAACACAAAAAAAAAACAATTTCAAACAAATAAAAAATTTCATTAAATCCTATTTAACTTTTCCTCTCTTTCTGAGTGCATTAAAATTTTACAAAATTTTGTATTTATATATTTTCTCTATTCTAGATACATATAACAGTATTTTGTAACTATGTATAACAGTTACATATATTAATACATAAAAAATGATTCATTTTTTAACAAAAGTACAAAAAAACAAATTTTTTTTTTTTTTATTAAATTAAAATCAATGAAAATGTCAAGAAGTTTAAAGGTTTCAACAAAAGTTATTAAGATTTAATTATTCAGAATTTTAAATTTGAATTGGAAATTCATAAAAAAAAAAAAAATATAAATTGTAATTGGAATTGGAATTAATGAATTGGAACTCATTCAATAGAAATATATATAGAAATTATATTCCAAATTCTAACATACACTCATGCACGAGTGCTGGTTTCGTTACTCTATATAGCTGGCATATATGCACGTATAACTTATATATAAGTTATTCACTTAAAATTCACAACATAAATTTATAATACCTCTTCAGTTACTTTGGTTAGAATTAAAAAATATATTGCACACAGTTTATCTAACTATGTTCTATTTTATATAGATGTTAAAAGAGCATAACTATTACGTGCAGAACCATGAAGAGAAAGGGAAAGAAAGAGAGCGGACTGGGAGGGAAAATTATTAAATGATCGATTATTAAAAAAGTACACAAACTATTTTTTTTTTTCATTAGAATCAATGGAAAAGAATTTGCAATTTTTTTTTTATAGTTTCATTTTCTAAGTCATAAGTATGAAAGTGCTTTATAATTATTTAATTGTGGGGAAAAAATTTACAACAAATACAATTGTGGACAGTTTAAGTGTTGAATATTTAAAAATATGATATTTCTAGAGTAAGTACCTTGAGGACCGTAATATGTAATGGACAAATAGAGTGATTTTTTAAATTAATTAAAAAATTTTAATAGAACACTGCAATATCCGGGAGTGTTAGTCACCTTAAAATTGCGTTTGTAATGCCCTAATGCCGAACTATCACTTTTTGTAGTTATGCTGCTCTTCATTCTCTAAATAATTTGCAATTGACATATTTTTGTTATAAAGAAAAATCAATAAAAATCAAAATTTTTGGGGAAAAAAGTGTACTCAAATGAGTAGAACAGGAACAAACGGGTTAATTAGAAAGTCGAAGAATATTAAATACTCAATTTTTTGTAGCATAATTGTGGAATACAGTCTTCTTAAGTAATTTAGAATTTATAAAATCCAGTTCTCCCAAATATGTAAGCGGCTTCAGTTCTGGCTGTACAACTTTTATAATTTGCAATCAACTTGCAAGTAACATTTTCGATTAAAATCCAAGTACCAAAAGTTATGTAATTTTTTTCCTTGAATATTTTATTAATAATTAATTAAAATTCTACAAAAAAGAAACAATGTTTACATAATTGAAATACTTAAGGGTAACACTTAAAATCCATTTTTAAAATGATGTAATTTTAATTGAATACACTCCCATTTTTATTTTAAATAAAAAATTCATTTTTATTATTCATAATTTTTTTTTTTTTTTTCAAAAATTTCATTTAATCAATTTGAATGATTCATTTTTTTTTTTAAGTCTATAAAAGTCAATAAAAATTGAAAATCAATTTAAATAAAAATTTTTTATATTTTTAAATTCTATTTCAATCGAATTGTCTGTTTACTTAATTAGTTAAATTTGAATAAAAAAAAAAAAATTAAATAAAAAATTCTTATCAGAAAATCCTTGAAAGCGATAAAACATTTTTGTTTGTTTGTTTTTTTTTTTTTTAATTCAATTTCCGGTCTCAAGAGCATTAACCATTAGAATTTATTTTTCTTGTTCTTTTGTTTTTTCAATAAAAATTTTTTGGACTGTGATAAAATAAAAAAATTAAGTATGCACTTTACAATTTCATTTTGTTATTCACATTACTTACAAGTATAATAATTGAGGTTTTGAAGCATAAAAAATGAAGTTCTTCTCAATTCAAATTGGGAATATTATATCGAATTATGAGAGTATTACGGTAGTATTATAACTGAGAGAGAGAAAGTACTATTGAGTATTGAAGTGGTTAAAATTTCGAAAATTGAACCCCAATACAATCGAAATATAAAAATTCGATTTCATACCGTTTACCTGTACCTGCCTAAATATTACTAATTCCAACTAATAAAAGGCGAAGCGTTGCCACATAGTTTAGTCAGAATCGTATGTCATGACACTAAACACTTGATCGAAAACGAATCTTATCGGCAGCAACGAATCCGAAAACTCGTTCTCCAACAAAAATTGGCGAAGAACCCAACAAATGCTAGAAAGACTTTCCGGATTATTAAAATCATCCAACCTCTATTATAAATACAAGTAATATCGAATATATTTCTTTGAATTAACTAAGGAACAATTCACGCAATATGCGCTTCCTACTTCATATAAATATTGGACACTAGCATAAAATACGATCCACATCCCCCAACGTCGAGATATCATGATATTATCGATAGACATCCGAAGACCTTAATGTGATTAGTATACATAAAACAAAAATTATTACAAAGTAATAAATTAGATAATCTATTAAGTATGTAAATAACTTTCTTTTGAAAATTTCAAAATAATTAAATTTTAAGTAGGATGATTTCATTCTCTTTTTTCTAATTTTTTTCTGAATTTCAAAGACAACCACTTATAAATATTTTTAAGTTCAATGTACAATGTTTACGCCTTTCTAAAATTTTGAAAATAAAAATCCCACAGTACTTATTTCTAATCGTTATGCTCCTAAAACAAAAAAAAAAAAAAATGGAACACAAAAAAAATTTTTTTACTGGTTTAAATAAGTAATTATTTAAATTAAAATTTTTTTAATTTCTTCCTTTCCATCGACAAATTCTAGTCACTTACATACATTTGTTCCTGTACATATGCATGCTTTACTCCTATAGGTAAACAGTGGATAAATATAAACGTAACGTATCTAGGTATGATTGTAAGTAAACACAATCAATTGAACCCAGGTAAAAGATGTTTCATTTCCTGTATGGATCCTATTTTTTTATTTTACTAATGAACTCTATATGTAGCTCTCATAATAATAAACTTGAATGTGCATTTAGTTTATAACTTAAGTACATATTGCATTTCTATATATGTATACAAACATACAAAATATTTTTTAACTTAAAATTAGTTAACCAGTTTTTTTTTTTTATTTTTAAGTAACGTATCATCATCATCATCTTTCTACCTACTTAACATTCAGAGAACATTATAAGAATATTTTCAGTGACGGTCATTATCAAAAATAAATGCGCATAAGAAAGTATATATACAAATATCCGGCTGCATATTGAGGAAATTTTCTATATATATACTTAAATATATAGGTAATATTGTGCATAATAAGCAATATTCAATAGTGTAAATATGTTCAATAATTTTTTTTTATGAAAAGAAAGTTAAAAAAAAAATAAATAAATATAATTGCCTAGTAAAGTAGATAATTATGCAGACACCTAAAAATATTTATAGGTGTTTGTGTAATGTTGCATATAAAAATTATAAAAATATACTTATAAGTACAAATAGGTGTGTAGAATGCTGTACATATAATATAGCGAGTTGAATATTATCGTAAATATAAAGAATGTAGCCGGTCAAACCCATTTAGCTTGTACAATAACGTATTTTGTATTAAAAATTTAAGTTTGGAACTAGTGTTCGTAAGTACATAGATTATTAGATCTAAATTACCGGAAACGATGTTCTTTTGAGTTAATTCTTTTATCGTGTTATATTGCATATTTTTAGGAGGAATTCTGGAATTTAAATTGCTTTTGTAAAAATTGAAAGAAATCGATAACGATTCGGAAGTAATGCTTTGGAGAAGGATGTACGTAAATGAAAGAGTTGCCATGATTTGAAAAAACTATTGTAGAAATTAAGAGACAAACTGATTTAATTGATCTACATACTTATAGGCAACCCTGTATGACATTCTTTGAAAAAATGAAGTAAGTCGGATCCTTTCTTTCTTTGCGAATTTATAAAATATTTGTGGTGTGTATGTAGTATACTTAAGGTATTTAAAGAGTTACATTTTCAGAATTTTCAAGGTAAGAACTGCTATAACTAAAAAAGAATGGGCAAAAATTTTGTTCTAAAGAAATAATTTGTTAATCAAAATATACTTGCTCACCTATAAGTATAAAATTCCAGCCGGCAAACAAACCAACAGATTGACAAAATAAGGGTAATAAAGCACATTTTTCGTAAAATATTTCGAAAATATGCTAAAAAGAAATATGTTTAATAAATATTTTACGTAAATGCGTAACAAATTTAAACGAATTCATAAATTTAGCTTCCATTATGAAATTTCTACAATAGGTATACGTACTTGAAATTCGAAATACAAACACATAATTTATGTTCAGTGTTTCGTACATTTTTAAGTAGTTTTTGTTTAATTTCAAGATGTCCTCTTTTGTATTTACGTAAGTATTTTTTCGGTTTTGAAAATTTTGTTTTTTTTTTTTTGTAAAAATTTATTGTTTTTGAACATATTTTATAAATTTTATTGTTAAATAAGAAATTTATGTTAAGTACGTTACTAATTGAGAAAAAATACCGATAACTTTAATATTTAACAATGTTATCCTTGAAATTTAGATAAAGAAACTATTCAAAAAGGTGTAAGAGATATAAAAATATATTTGAAATTTCGAAATATCCTTTGTCTTTAAAATTGAAATTAAAAGAAGAAAAACAATTTGGTTTTGGTGTAATAAAAACAGTAGGATAACAAATATTTTATGAAGAGAAATTTTTTTGGAAATTTAAAAAAAATTTTTTTTTGTTTAATTAAGTATCTGAAAAATTATGGTATTCCTTTGTTATTACTCCTTGATAATTACTAAAATACTTAAACATGAGTGCTTATTAAAAATTTTTGTGATTATTCACCATTTTTAAATTATATGTATACGATATAAACAGTAATTTAACACTTACTCATGTGAAAAGATAGAAAGTAGTTAGACAATAATGGCAAAATGCTGTAAGTGACTCAAGTATTACCGTATTTATAAATAATTAAGTAAATAAGTGTTCACATTACTTTAAACCCAACAACTTTCCGAGTAAATACTTACTTTTTATTTCGGAACAATTTGAAGTACATTAATCAAAATTTGACAGCAAATGAAAGTAAAAAGAATGACATAATAAATTCGGCATATGTTACTTTATTTTTGCAACCATTAAATTATAATTTCAAAATAAAAGCACTGGCAAATGTTAGTCCGTTTTTTTTATATACTTGATTTGATTGCAAAAAGTACCTATACTTAATAACCGTGAAATTAATTTCTTTATTTATCAAATTGGTAAAGGCATTAGTTTAGTATAACTGACATCTGCTTTTCACTAAATTTCATAAGTATTACAAAAAAATTATGTTTTAATATCTAGAACGGCATGTAATAATTTGTTTAAAACAACGGCAAATAAAAAAATTTATAGCATGAAAATTTGTCAAATTTACTGCCAGAGTTAAAATTAGAAATCTATCAAAAAATATATATACATATATATGTTAAATGGCTGACTATATCTGTCAAGATTATTTTTTTTTAAATTATATTACTTAAGGATTTAATAAAATTTTTACAATTAAGAATAACATTATAACTCAGACATTCAAAAGAGCATTAAGTATAATAAATCAATAATAAAAGATAGGCAATCGCATGCCATTCAACTGGTTCGATTTCCCTATTCCAACAAAAATTCAAAGATAATTATAATAAAAAATTGCATATAACAAGAACTATTAAGTATAAAATTTTGAAATATAAAAGTGCATTTGAGATATAAGATAAAATAGCCCTCTTGTATCAATTTGAATTCTTCTTAAAAAAATATAGAATGTATTCGAGGGGATTATATTTAAGTATTTGTTGCTACATATACTTAAGTACACAAATATATCATCCCCTTCCACATAGCCTTTTATTTCAAGATTTTAAATGAGTACTTATTGGACTTATAATTTATGTTTAAACATCATTTTTTATAATTATCACAAATCATTATTGATATTTTAGTAATTTTTCTAAAATTATTTATAATATACGGTCTAAATTTATTTATATATGAACAAACTGCAAAAAAATAGCAAATAGTTAACAATTTACAATTGCTTACAAGTTATACTTGTAAATTAAATTTCATGTTCTCTACCATAGTATTAAAATTTAATTATTTAATTTGAAATTGTAACTAAAACATAAGTATTAAAATAGTTTAATCCTTACATATTTTCACACGTTATTCTTATAAAATACTTAATTACAATATTAGGGTCTCACATATACTTTAAATGTGCAGTATACTTTTATGTAAACTTGCTCATGGGTATTAATTACAAAACATGTAAGTAAGTAAGTAAGTAAAGTGAATACAATTTCTAAAAATTCGTTTTAATAATCATCTAATCCGAAATGTAATTCACTTCCCCCCCCCATTATATTTTTTTTGTAAATATAATGTACAACTATTTAAGTATATATACTTACTTGTTCTTATTACATGCTAAAATGTTCTTATTGAATTTTTAATGTTTTGTTATTTTATACCAATTTTCAAAATAGATTCTATATGTACATAATTATATACGTTTACATACTTACTTAGCTAAGTTATTTGTGTTTTTTTTTTTCGTATTTGTGTTTTGTCGATTTAAATTTTTAATTAATTTGTAATGAGATACCGTAGTTATACACCCCATAGTTACTTATTCAGATATATACATGCTATACTCGTATATAGATAATCTAACCCTTTTTTTTTTGATTGTGTTATGTTTAAGGTAAAAAAAAAACTGAAAAAACAAAATAAAGAAAAAAAAAATATATTTATGTAGAAATTTTTAAAGGAAAACATTTTAATTCAGTGGTATCCAAGTGCGGTTAAAACTAGATTAAAGTGTTGTGAGGTAAACAAAATTTGTAACAAAAAAATCGTAGCAATTTATGACAATTAAATGGGAGAAATCTTATGTGACAATTGAAAAAGAGACGAAATATGAGCTAATGTACAACAGTAATTTTAAATTTTCGCTTGTTAAGTCCGAACTCCAAAAAAGAGGTCTATCGGCAAGTTGAAAAATAGGTACCAAATTTTACTTTTTTGCTTGAATTTTACATACTTAAAATCTTTGCTAGGATCTTGAGCCAAAAAGAAATTCTTGAGCATCAAGAATTTCAAGAATTTTTCATTGTTGCCTTGCATAACACAGCATTTTTGACAGCCTTTGATTGAAATCAAAAATTCCGGACACGAAAATACCCGAAAATAGCTCTTAACCGAGTCTTACTTAATTCTTTCAGACTAATAATGACTAATTAATAGAGTAATAATTAATTTCAAATAGAAAACATAAAATTAATGTATTTTCCATATACTTATTTCAGATTTCCGTAAATCTATTTTAAAATTAATTAATTTGAATAGTCTATAAGTATATGTATTTCAAAAGAAAATGATAGTTCAAGTCCGCACCCGGTCCATTAATGCTCGCATCTGAGATGAATTGAATTAATTTAAAAAAAAAATACATAAGTATTTACAAATTTTTTCTGTGTGTAGATATAACATTAAAGTAAAAATTCATTTTAAGTAACTTAATTTTTCCAAAATTAAAAAAAAAATACACAAAACAATTGTATACACTTACAATATTCCTTAAGGACATTCATACATAATTGAATACTTGGTATTATTAGTAACAACATACAAAATGTAACAAATGGTTATAAAATATGTAAACGATTTAGTATATGTACCTATACATATATAAATTAACATTTTAAATTTATATTTGAATATTAAATGACCGTATACATTTAAGTATATAAATACAGTTATATATATATACAAATTATAAGTATTTAAATAAAAAGAGAATCGAAAATTCAATTTAAAAAATTTTTTAAAGCATTTTAATTAAAAATTAATTTCCTTCAATTAATAAAAATTTATTTTTATTCCCAAATGAAATGACCTTTGAATACTTAAGTATACTTTTCTCTTCAAATTAAAATAAGTATGAGAATCACTGGTATATTATATAAGTATGTAATCATTGGTATATACCAGAATTTAAATCCCAAAAGAAAATTTTTATACTTAAATACACTTTTGATTTGAAAAACAACAAAATAAATTAAAAAATATTTGTGAAAAAAAAAAAATAAAAAATAAAAATGTACAAAACTGGAAAAAAAAAATGTCCGTTTAGTATAAAAATATGTCCTAAATGATTATATAACTAAAATTTCCTTAATCAATATTTCAAAAGAAAATAAAACAAAAAAATCCTGTTTAGAAGTCCTGTTTTTTTCTTCTGATTTTCGTTTTAAATTTTTTTTTCTCTTTTCTTTTAAAAAAGTTACATGTTTAATAATATTTTTTCTTGTTGTTTTTTTTTTTTTTTTGCATTTATGTAAATATACATACATATATATATATATATACCCACAAACATACCTCTGTATGTACCTATTAGATATGTTAGGGATAGCTTTTCCCAGAGATCTTTCTGTTCTGTGCTCTGTTTTTTTTTACTCCATCATCCAAAAAAAAAAAAAAAAACACAAAAATACTTGTTAAAAAAATAAGGAAAATAGAAAGTATAAAGAAACAAAAAAATAAAAAAGAGAAAATTTAATACAAAATGAATGTTAATCGAAAAATTAAAAAAACATGAAAAGATTTTTTTTATAGGGTTTCTTATGAAACTAAAAATTTATATGTATGTATATATGTACCTATGCAAGTATATTAATGGAGAGTAAGAGTGACCATATATTCTATTTCTATTAAATTCGTTCTCTTTTTTTTTTTTAACAACTGTCTGTCATTCCTAATCGGCTTTCAATATTACCTATTTTTACATTACAAAACTTTTCATTTACAAAAATAAGTACATAATTACAAATGATTAATTTAGTTTTGTAAATTTCGCCGCCATATTTTGTACTATAAAATGATTTCAGTTTTTTGACAGATGTCAAATTATAAACATCCGTATTATTATATTATTAAGCAAACACACTCCAAGAATAGTATGTTCAATAAATAAGTAAGAGAAAATAGTAATGATTCTTTTAATTAACTGATTGTTAGTTAATTCTGTTAAAATCACTTTTATCATAAGATATGTACATTATGTATACTTATGTATATTAGTACAATTTTAGTATAATTGTTGAGAATTTTAATAATAAATGTTAATTCAAATTTGAGCATTTTATTGTTCATAAGTTTCTAAGATATATTTCTCTAAATTGAAGTTAATATACTCATTTGGAATTCGTTTTTGAATTTTGTAAGCTAGAAATACGAGTAAACTAATTGTATGTATTAATGTTAATTAAACGAAATGAAATGACAAACACAATAAAACTTTGATATAGTTCCAGAAAATAAATTTTACCTTGTATTACTGTAAATTTTACGACAACACTGTCATGATTTTCAAAAATGTCATTGTCAAAAATATAAAAACTTCAAAATGTCAAAAATATAAAAATAATTATTGAAATTAAGTCAAAATTTAAATCAAGTCTACCGTTATTCATCATCACTATACAATCTATGGATTGTGTTTGAAAATTTTTTTATTTTAATCAGGCTTAAAGTACTTAATCCTTATTATTTACTTGTCTTAATATTAAATTATTATTTACTTGTCTTAATCTCTTAATATTATCAAAAATTACCGTTTTCTAAGAATTATCTAAAATCTCTTAAGAGTTACCAAAAATTACCGTTTATGTGTGTTAGCTGCCATAATTTGTTTTGCACTCTTTTTTGATTTTAAAAGAAAATGGTCACACTACACTCTAGTGTACTTGCAAACTCTTATATATACGAGTACGTACATTTATTCACCCATATATGTATGTATGAGTAGGTGTGTATAGTAAGTACTTATTAAATGTATATTTGTATAAAAATAGAGCTCATATATGATTCGTTTAGTATAAAAGAATAAAGAATGAGAAAAAGAAAAAGAGAAAAAAAAACGGATTTAATAAAGGCTTTTAATAAAGTAGTAAAACGTTAAATCAATAAAAAATGAAAAATAAAATATAGAAAAAAAAGAAAGGAGGGAAAATTGTATTTTCTTATTTTCTTTTTGTTTTTACTCCGTTTTTTTTTTTTTGTTTTTGTTGCTTGTTATTATTAAATAAGGTATTCAATTATTATTTATATATTTATGTAGGTAGACAGTAGATATATGTACATAAGTTAGTATACTTACGTTATAAATAAAAAAAAAAAATTGTAACTATTACAAATAGAATGCGAGTACTTTATTGTGTACACATACAAACTTTATGACTATATCTAGGTATAAAAGTCAAAGTAATTGAACTTTAGTATGAAAAATATTTTGAATTTTTTCTTTTTTTGTTATTTTTGTTTCTTTTTGCATTTCCCTTTGACATTTTTACTCTTTCTATTCTGTCTTTTGATTTTATTTTTTGCTTATTGCAATTTTTATTAAGAAAATTTTATATTGAAATTAAATAAGTTTGGTTATATGTGTAGAAAATATGTAACAAGTCTATATGGGGTTTAAACAAACTATGTATGTGATAAATGAATATATTTAGAATATTTTATAAATAATAAAATTATAAGCACTTAAAAAATAATTAATTTAATACAAAAAAAAAAAAAAATGCTCATATCAACCAATTACTTTATTTTATTAGATTACCATATAAAATCACTGTAAACCGGCATTTTTCATTAAAAACGAGAAAAAAAATAGAGTTGACCTTGTCAACTCTGTGATACCCGTACGAATTTGTTATCCTATGTGCGAATAACTAATGTGCCATAACTAACTATGGGGCAGACTATGACTTTAAGTTGCCGTATTACCATATTAATTTATGCAAAATTTCAGTACTATGTGTTATTCAAAATACTGGTTGTGCCAAACTACTATTGATGTTGTATGGCAGCTACCAGAAAGAGCCAAGAAATTTTAGATAATTTTATCAAGCACATCGGCCCTACTAATATATTCACTTGTGCGAAATCTCAATATCACAGCTTTTATAGTTTCTGAGTTATAGTCAAATAACTTTTGAAGTTGTATGGCAGGTACCAGAAGGAGCCAAGTAATTTCAACGGCTTTTATGAGACACATTGGCCCTACTAATATATTCGTTTGTGTGAAATTTCAATACCATAGCTTTAATAGTTTCTGAAATATAGTCAAATAACTTTTGAAGTTGTATGGCAGGTACCAGAAGGAGCCAAGTAATTTCAATGACTTTTATGTGACACATTGGCCCTACTAATATATTCGTTTGTGTGAAATTTCAATACCATAGCTTTAATAGTTTCTGAAATATAGCCAAATAATTTTTGAAGTTGTATGGCAGGTACCAGAAGGAGCCAAGTAATTTCAACGACTTTTATGTGGCATATTGGCCCTACTAATATATTCGTTTGTGTGAAATTTCAATACCATAACTTTTATAGTTTCTGAGATATAGCCAAATAAATTTTGAAGTTGTATGGCAGCTACCCGAACCGGTACCCCGATCATGTCCAATTTAAATAGGGTTCTGGCACTTACTACAATAAATCATTTGTGAAAATTTGGTGAACTTAACTCAATTAGTTTTTGAGTTATCGTTCGGACGGACGGACGGACGGACGGACGGACGGACAGACAAAGCTAAATCAACTCAGAATTTGACGCTGATCAAAAACATACACTTGAGTCTATATCTAACACCGTTATTTCTTAGCGTTACAAACGGTAAGGCAAATTTAGTATACCCTTCGAACATACGTTCGTACTGGTATAAAAATGTTGTTGTTATGTTGATGCAATGAGATGTTTGCAGATTTAATTATAGAAATGTTACTTAATAGAGAGACATCTAAGTAAGTAGGTATATACTCGTATCTATTTGAATTTAAAATATTTAATTTTATATATGTATTATTGTAATCATTATTGTAATCACTGAGTTATTAGAATATAATCACATTTTTTTGTAATAATATGTTGTACACCTATTAATTTATTAATTAATTAAGAAAATTTTATAAAATTAAATTCATTGCCATTTTAATTTTTTATGCTTAAAGATATAAGAATATTTTTTTTTTATTCTACTTTGCTCTTAGAGCTGGTACTTGAGCATAGGACTGATACCTGATATTATGTAGATGATCATGAACCGATTTCTTGCGTTATTAAGTTTACTAGCTAGGTGAAAATTAATGGTATTTAAATTGGATTCTTCAAAATTCAAGGATTTCTTATTTAAGTTTCTCATTTATCGATTCTACAAATCATAATTTCTATGTATTTCATTGACTGCCAATATTCATTAAATAAATACTTCCTCCAATTTCAGAACGCTTTGTTATTAAGTTTTATTATTTGTTCTATTAATTATATATAGTTTTAATACTCTATAATTTTAGAATTTTTTGTACTTATTCTAAAAGTATAATTACCCACATTCCGCGATATTATAAAGTAATTATGATTTGCTCTATAATTCTAAATTTTATAATTAAATTTAAATAAAAAATCAAAATTATACTTATAAAAGTATACTTGCTTTTATAATTCTAAATAAGTAACTAAGAGTTCATTTTTTATTTAACTTATAATTTTCACTATAAGTACTATATAAGGTAAGTGTCCCTATTACTGACATATTTCGCAACAAATTCAACTTTGGCGTGAGATATTTTATATGTGGGACACAATAAATGATCGCATTTTCGATTTTTTGAATAATTTGGATAATTGAGAATAATGTTTTTTATAAAATTATTTAATCAAAATATTTTTTAATTCATAATTTTTCGATTATAGACGAAAAGAAAAAATGTTCCTAATATTGACATAACCGCAAATGTTTGTGTCTATTACTGACAGTTTGTGTTCCTAATACTGACAATGTAATTTTATATGCTGTAATCCATATTCTATATATGAATAATGGTTTAAAATGGTTAAAATGATAATATTCAATAAAAATGGAATAATAATTTGGATTTCTACGGATATTTCATTTTATTTAAAAAAAAAAATTAAAAATTTATCATATTATAATTCAAACAAAAATAAAAAACATATTTTTTATTGAATTAAAGGTAAAAATATGTGAAATTCAGCTGATTTGAATTTATTATTACTGTAGAATGTACTTTTGCTAGTAGTCTTAATATGCAACAATGAATAAATAAAAATTTTTAAAAGATATTTATGAAAATCTAATTCGAAATTATATAATTTTTTATAAAGTATTATAAGTAATATTTGCTACAGATGTATTCTTATAAATAATACCTAAAATATGATGTACCAATCACACGAAATTATAAGAAATCATATCAATATATTCTAAAGCTGCTAATAAGCCTATTCTAAAGCTGCTTTTTGCTTTAACAAAGACTATTTATGTGTATTAAGTACGTAACGAGAGCAACCCATTCTTAATTTTTGGAACAACATTTCGGGTTATTAAAAAGGACTCCTTTTCTTATTTAAAGAGAACCATTTCCGTTGTGATATTTGTTATGACGTTAACGTTTACAGTAATTTCAAAGCATTTTTTTAGAAAGCGAATTGTACTGTTTTATTGACAGTATTGTATACAATATTGACACACAATTTGTTAGACGAATATCACTATTAAAAAGGTAAAAAGGTCGTAGTCAGATATAAGTTTTCACAAATGTAATCGATTTTCATTCGACAGAAATAGTTTAAACAATTTTAAAGTATAAAGAAATTATTTTAATTAATTAAAATGAATATCAAAATTAAAACTTTATACTGACATAATTTTGTTCATAATATTGACCCTCTTTAGATCGTATTACTGACACCAGTTTTTAAAGCTAAAATACTCCGAACCTGTAGTAAATTCTTAGTGTCAGAATTCGGACATAAGAAAGAAAATTCAAATTTGATTTTAATTAAATAAATACGAAAATAAAAATTTAAATATTTTAAAAATGACGGCATTTATAAAAATACGGATTTTTGACGTATTACTGACACATATGTCAGTAATAGAAGCAGGGTCGAATTTTAGATGTTCCTAATACTGATAGAAATTATTTGTTAAAATTCTTATTTATTTAACGTTTTTACTTCGAATTACTTATAAAATAAGATAAAAAATAATCAAAATATTTAATTTAATATAAATACATATATTTTTAACCCTCAAATAAGTCAAAAAACAATAAAAACAAAATCGGAAAAATTAAGCAAAAAGTATAAGAAATTCTCCAATGCAACCCACTTTTGCTATGTCTATGGAAACAAAACTGATTTATGTTCAATATTTTGGAGTTATTTCAAAACTAAATAAAAGGAAGTATTGCGATAATTTGAATTAATCTAGAAATAAAAAAATATATATATGTTGTATAGAGAAAATCTCTTAATAATTATAAAAAACCTCATATATGTCAGCATTACCGCCACTGTCAGTATTAGCTACACTTACCTTATACGCTTGACATGATTTATTTTACAATACTTAATTACCAAAAACCTTCTTTTCTATTTAATTCTTTAGATTATTTTTTAAAATTATTATTACATTTAAATTATAAAAGTAACTACATAGTTTTTTAATTTAAATGAATGCATATTATATGTAAGTATGTATTCATATGTACATTATGTATGCAATAATTGAAAATCTTTTTTCTTATTATTGGAATAATATAGATTTTCACAATTTTTCAACCTCATTTCAATATTATAATAATTTTTCATTATATATGAAAAAAAAAAATTATTATGTTAATTGTTATCAATATATATTATTATAAATTTTAATGAATTTTCTCTATATATATATATATATATATATATATGTATATATTTGCATATATATACATATATAATAGAACAAAAGTATATAATTTACCTATATATACCACAAAACAGCAGAAATTTCAAAAAAAAAAAAACAAGCAAACGAGCAAAAAAAAAATCTCTTTTTTTTTCTTTATTATGAAAACATTTTAGATACTATTCGCAAGCCATAAAAATGGGGACAAGGTTTAACACACATATATATATATTTCTATCTCTTTCTATTTTAGAACCAACAATGTTGTATATATAATGTATATATATAGTATAATTTTAAAAATGAATCAAAAAAAATTTTATTTGTATGTTTAGTTATCTGTAACAGCATTGCGAATCACAATTATTATTATTATTATTATTGTGCATATAACTATACTCGTCGTGTATAAGATCGACTGCTGATATTACATTTTTCTTTTTCTATAATTTATCATAAAATTTACCCTACATAAAATTTGATGTATTTAATATATCAATAGCTATACAAGTTTCTGTTATTAGAATTTTTGTTTTTTATTAAATAATTAAATAAATTTATAATAAAATATTAAGTATTTTTACATATTTATAACCTAGTATTTACTATATTTATAACAGTGCTAGAAAGCAAATACAAGTAGATAAACAAATAAAGAAAATTAATTTAAGAATATTTTTTTTAATTAAGGGATGCACATGTTATACTTCATGTTTGATTTCAATAGATAATATTGGTTTTTAACTTGTGAGTCAGATTATTGCATAGCCATCAGAATTTATATTGTCATTTTCAATTTGAATTAAAATTTTTGTTATTCGTTTATAGTTCGCATAAAATTATATAGATATGGCGAAGCAATAATATGTTAAGAACAAAAAATTTCAAAGGGTTAAGAACTCATTTTCATTGTAATACGTATAAGACCGATTTTTAAATTAATTATTTTATTACAACGTTTAAAATAATAATTTTTAATGCATTGGAATTTTTATAAAAAATTGTTATAAAATTATATAAAATTTAAATCGCAATTCTTCCTGATTTAAATAATAACTAATGAATAATTGAACCATTTAATCACAAATTAATTGCTCAAAAATAATTTAGACAAGAAATACATCCCCAAATAGTTGTACAAAAATACTTAGTAAATATACTAATGCTAAAATATATTCAGTTTCTCAAAAAATATTAAAAAATATTTGAGTTTCTAAAATCCAAATTTTAAAAATTGAAATTTCAAAGAACATCCTTCCCTCTATGCAATTATAATATTCTTTAACTAATTCCATAATATCAATATGATTAATTTATTTATTTTTAATAATTAAGTAACATATATAATTTGCTATTTATTAAGAGCAAAAAAAAAAATTATTCCCAAAAAGCAGAAAATTTGATGAAAGCGCATAGCGATTTATGAATTTCATTTATACAGAAGCAAATGTCATTTATACTCACTTCTGCTGCATTTGTCATTATGTAGCGTCTGTAAGCCTTTATTCATTAATATATTTAAAAAAAATTCCCCACTTTATATGGATGATTGCATTAACTGTCTTTCATAAGTATTTATTACATTCATATAGGTATACACAATTTGCATTAATAATAAATTTATTCGGTACATCCCTGCTTATAAATGTTATACAAAGTTATATCTCATTACATATAAAGCATTTATAACTATAATACTACACTAGTATATATTAGTGTATGTAATATGTAAATATATATATATAAAATTTTTTAATATTTTAATAACTTACCTCTAAATAAACATCACTGTCTGGATCGAATGTATCATTAACATGACGAAATGTTATATTAACATGTGGTATGGAATGTAATACCCTTGATAATATACTGGGTTGATCTAACTGCATCATCGTCGTTGATGACATTATTGATAAATTTTTTTTTTTCCTTTCTTTCTCTTGATTTTTTTTTTTTTTTATTATTTATTTTAATAAAATTTTTTTCTTATTTGTTTTATTGATTTTTTCTTCTTATTTTCTTCAAACTTTTATTAATTTTCTTTTATTTTTCTCTAGATTTTTATATTTTTTTTTTCTTATTATATCAAAAAAAAATTAAATAGTAAAATTAAGTATTGTGTTAAGAATATACACTATAAAAAAAGATGTACATATATACATTCATATATATTTTATGGTTAAACAGGGGTAGGTACACACAATAATTATAATTTATTAAATACAAGAGTAATAAGTAATATAAACTACACTATAAAATGTATAAAATACACTGAGAAAAAATAATACCAGAAAATTAACAAAAAAAAATTATTATTTTATTCACCAATTATTTATGATTTTTTTTTTATTTTTTTTTATTATTTATTATTATTTTTGTTTTACTTTTTATTTGTTATTTATATTATTAAAAAGGTATTTTATTTCTCTTATTTTTTTACCTTTTTAATTATTATTTTTTGTTTTGTTTTTTAGTGTATACACACGGTATCAGTATAAGATATACCTTACATACATGTATGCATACTTATATAATATTTTCTTGTTATCTACAAGATGAGAAATTTTTTTTTTTTTTGGTTTTTATTATTTTTTTAATGTGACATCAATTTTTGTTTTTATTTTTCGCTTCTTTTCTTATTTTTTTTTATATACATATATATAGAAATAAATATACGATATAACAGTATTACGTACATGTACGTAGAAAAAATGAATAACAGTAATGTATGTATTAAAAAAAAAAAGGTATACATATGGAGAAAACCTCTATATATCTATATATATATATATATACACAAATGTATACATATTTAACATCTAGGTATTAGGTATAGATATTTTTTTTTTGGCTTTTTTTATTTTGTGTTCGCATTTTACTTGAAATACATTGGTAAAAGTATAAAGGTTAGGTAAGTACCAAATTTATTTATACTTAAATCTGTTATACATGGTTGTGGATAAAAATATCTAAAAACTTATTTATATAATATGGTATATATTGTATATGCAGGTACATTAGGTAGACAATATACGAAAATATTGTATAGTAAATAAAATATAACTTCTATTGTACCTATATAAGTATCTTACCATATTGTATTGCATGAAGGTAGTATGAATATAACTATAATTAGCTTGTAACAATAAGCACTTCTTTTTTATAATATTTTAAAAGAAACAAACCAAAAAAAATAAATGAGTTATTAACATTAAATATAAAAATAACATAAAAATATATATACAAGTATACATAGTTATTCATTCATACATATGTATACAAATACCATATATATATATATACATATACTATTCTTTATAAAATAAGAATAAAACAAAAAAAAAAAATTTTTTTTTTTGCTTTTTTAAAAATAGTTAAATTAAATATTCCTATTTACCTTGAAAATTCTTTAAAAGAGAGTAGAATAAATAGCTTTATACAATATACTTTTAAGTATACATATAGATATATATTTATATACATTAGTATACATACATACATACATATCTACTTAAATAGTTAAACAAAAAACTTAATAATATATTTATTATTAATATATTTAATAATTAATTATTTATATATAACATAAAAAATTTTTGTATTATTAAATATGCAAAAAATATCTTAATTTTAAATAAGTCACTTAATTATATATATCAAGTATGGGTATATATATGCGTAAGTATAAGATATTTGGATATTTTAAATATTTTCCCTGTTACTTATATGTATACATAGTAAGATATTAAGTTTAAGAAAAAAATTTTATATATTTTATTATAGAATATTTAATAATAGCAATGAAATTATATTTATTCAAATAGGTACAAAAGATATTTGTTTGACATTTTTTAAAACCATTAACCATATTAACTATTTTGAATTTTGACAGCGAATTGACATTTTATTTATTTTGCCACTAAGTAAGTAACTATATGCATATATACATATTTATTCTGTTTTACTAAAATGAATTAAGTTATGCACAAAATTAAATTAAGATTTAAATATTCCAATAAAAAATTATTGGAATATTTTGTGAAATTTTAATGTATGTACTTTTAAATCGTTAGGGTTAGGTAAGCAGTACCAGGTACGTGGATTTGTTTTATCGTACTTAGTATGATACTATCTTGAATACTTATTTAAATAATAAGAAACATGAATAATAATTAAATGCTTAATTTTTAATTACTGGAAAAATTAATTTTTCAAATATTGGTAAGTCTTTTACAATTAATTGTAATAATTGAATATTAAATGGATTGATTATTGGAGTTTTAATAACTTACTTGAGTATTAAAATTTTATTTTAATGAAGAATTTTTGAATTAATCATTATTGTGAACTAGATATTAGCACATACAAACATATTTAATCAAATTCTTAACAAAAAATTTTCAATTTCTTTTTAGATATTATGCGGAGTCCGATAATACCAGAACATTTATTACTACAAAAAGAACACATCCTAAAATATCATTGGATATGGTTAGTATCGTAAATGAACTTCTCAAATTTTCTAAAGTGCTTTGATCTATCTACATGTTCTTTAACATTTTGGGTAGGTAGGTACATAAATGCATACCTAATTACTTATTTTACAATACAATACTATACATATTTTCAGTGTGACTTAGTTATGTATGTAATTAGGCAAAATCCACCTTTCGGTATTAAATATACCAATTCTTCTTAAATTGATCAGTTTTATCGTGAAAAATCTCGAAACTGACGTATATACTTGCTTATAAGTTAACTGAAAATCTGGAAAATATTACAATATCATTTTTAATATGAAAATAATTGTAAGTTATTTTAGTCAAATTACAAGCCCCGTTTTTTTCTCTTTTTATTTTTAATTTTCTAAACAAAAATGCGGAAAAAATTACCGGTTACAATTTACTTATAAGAGAAATTTTTAATATTTATGATTTGTTAGATTAAAAATAACCTTTTTTTTTAAAATTACAATTTGTTATACAATTAAAAATTTTTTTTATATACGTACATATACGTACATAAATAGTTGTAAAAAAAAATTTCATCTGTTATGGTCTATTTATTTTAAAGTCATTTTCAAATTTTCTAACTATGCTTTATACCATTTTCTTAAACATAAAAAATTAATAGGTACACCTTTGTACTAAAGTTACTTTTGATAATAATTTACAAAGCCAAACTTTTTTTTTGGTTGTCAAATAAAGTTGAAAGAATAATCGGAAAGAAAAGAAATTCAAAATAAATCATGGGAGCATAACATAAAAAGATTTTCATTTAATTTACTTATTATCTAAGATTTATTTAAAATAAGTGAATTGTTCTATCATTTAAGCTCAAAGTATGCGTGTTTGTTCATAAAAATGGGGATTTTAACATTTTGATTTGTGGAAAAATGGGAATTTTTATTTCTTTCTGCGGAGTTATCTAGGTATATTTACCTAACTTATATTCTATAGCTATACACAAGCATATTATATGTAATAATTTATTTTAGTTATAGATATCACAGTACTGAAATTTGAAAACTCCTAAATTAAATTACTCGTTATGGTTTTGAAAACTCTTCTGTCAGAGATTTTAATTAGGTACATAAATATGTGCTGTAAACTGCTGGTAATATAAAATTTTATTAAAAAATCTTCTAAAAAACAAATTCAATCAACTGACTCGGTTTTAAAACCTGGTCTTAATTTTAAACAATAAGTAGGTATCTACCCATTAATAAAATTTTATTAAATTGAATTAAAATTTTATTTAATACCATTGGATTATTTAATAATATTGTCAGAATAAAAATAATATATAGATTTTTTAACCAAATTCATCTTGTATAACCAATTTTATTTAAAAACCAGTTAAGCCAAAATAAGAATTGTAATCGGAATTATTATTAATTACGAAAATATGAACATCGGTATAATGCCGCCTCGATAAAATTTAAAATTAAGTAATGCCGCTAATTTAAATTTATAATTTTGACAAATTTCCTAACTAGCTCACTTTATTTTTCACATTTGTTTTTTTCAGATTTCATAAATTTTACAATATTCAACTTACATACAATTTGGTATATGTACTTATACTAAAATTTACCTATGTTAAATATATATATATATATATATATATATTACATAGTAAATATAAGTATGAATATATTATTTCACATTTATGTATACTTAATCCAAGTATTGAAAATTTTTTTATATTATAGGTAAATATACTTATGTATGTATGTACAATTATGATATGGTAATGGATAAATTTCTTAATAAGTAGGTACTAGTTACATCAATATAATTACAACTGAACTTATAGGTTATATTCAGATTTAGATCTGAAGAAATTTAGATTTTAAATATAAAATAAATGTATAAACAGAACGAACAGAAGAGGACAAAGTATTTAAAGTAAGGTAGCTACCTACCAACCTACCTACCTACTTATATTTTCTACTCTTATAAATTTAAATTTTAAATTATTCTATTAAATTTCCAAAATTTCAAGGTACAAATAGAAATATTTAAGTTTTAAAACTTAAAATTATAGAAAATTTAAAGAAAAATTAGAAAATTATTGTTTTTTTGTATTTTTTCTACCAATTTTATTATGTTGTTAAAAAATGTGTGTATATAATCCAGCCAGACACAGTATAGGCAGCTAATATCATGGTTGTACACTGGGCTAGCTGCGAAATTTTTCGTCCACCACGTTCATGTTATCAGACATTTTTTCTTTCTTGTTTTTCTTTTTGATTTTTTAATTGAATTTTTTTTTTTTTTCTAAAAAAACTTTGATAATTTTTTGTCGAATTTTCGATAAAATTTATTTATTTTAAAAATAATTTAAATGGAGTTCTTTGTTTTATCAATTTTTTTTTTTTTTTTTGTATAATAATTATTCTTTGGCTATGATTTTTTCCAATAAAATTACAAAAAAAAAAATTTTTTTTTTCTTATTCACTTCTTTTCTTAAACAAAATATTTTTTTTCTTTTTTTATACAATCTCACACACCCACACTAACACAATATTTCTTATCTGCTTATTTCTAAAATAAAATTTTTTTTTTCTTCTTCTTCGAGCGTGTAGTTTTTGTTGGTATTTCTGTGCTAGTTATATAAATGTGTGCGAGTGTATGTATGGTTAAGAATACAGAAAAAAAAAAAGAAAAATGAAATATGCACTTTTTTTTCCTATTTTTTTTTTCTCTTGTACAGAAAAAAAAATTTTTTTTCTTCTTTAATTTTAGAAAAAGTAAAAGGATAATTCACTAAATAAATTTTAATTATTTTTAATATAAAAAATGTATTTTTTTTAAATAATTAATTAATTCGTTAATAATTTCATAATTTTTATTAGTTGAAAGAAAAAAAAGTTTTCTTATTCTTTTCTTTTTTTTAGTAAAAAGTTAATTTTTGTGCAATTTAGACGACGCACCCAATCACTTTTTTCTTATTTTTTTAACTCTACAGCGTACAAATTCTCTCGATAAACTGAAAAAGCTGAGCAGAGCAACCATTTGATTAACCAAAAAAAAAAAAAACAGAAAACAAAAAAATTGAAGGAAAAAAAGAGAGCGATAAATTATTCTTATTGTTTTGTTTGAAAACAAAATAAGAAAATGACAAAAAAAACCAGAGATTACGGTACATATTCAGCTCAAATGTCAAAAAAAAAATAATATTAAAAATGCTGTCATTATTGTAAATATTGAAAAATGTTGCCATTGATAAAATTGTTATTTTGCTTTTAGAAATTTCATATTGTGAATGAATATAATAACAAAAATGTATAAATTTATTTATTACAGACCTTTAAGCTCTTTATGTTATAAAACTTCGAAAAATTTTAAAAGGAGAACAATGTCACGTCAATTGTCACAAAGAGAAAAAAAAATTCCTATTAAAACAAAAAAAAAAATAAAGCAGACATAAGAAGTGAAGTCTAAAATGTCAAAATATTTATCAAAGATAAACAAATATTTTTTAGTTGTACAAAAAAGCAAAAATTTCAATTTTATATTAAAAATTTGTCAAATTTAGAAATTTTAGAAATTGAAAAGTTTTCAGACAAAATATAAGATTAAATCTATGATAAAATTTGATAACACTGTTAACATTTTTGATTTTATGTCAAAATTTAAAGTTTTTCTATGAAAATTTTAACCATAACAAAAGTGAACTGATCAGAAAACTTTCACAAAAAAATTAATTGTCACCATTTTACTTTTTAAAAATTTGACAGTAAGAAATTAATTTAAATCTGACGTAAGGTCTGAACAACAGTGAATAATTTCAGTTTGATATGTGAACAGTTATCAGGCTTTATTAACAATTTAATCTCAGATTTTGTCAATAATTAAAAATATATTAAAATGTTAAAAAGGTTGTAAGATTGGAAATTACAAATTGGAAGTTAGATGCTGAAATGAAAATTATTTTATGCTTCCAAATTATATTTGGAAGCATAATCATATTTGATATTTCTGTAAATAGTTTAGCAAAAGCAACAACCAATTTGTCCAAATAGTAAAGAATTAATATCAAATTATCCACATAAAGATTTACAATATTGCCAACATTTAAAAATTATAAAATAATATTTTAATATCGTAAACAATATCGTAAATATTTTTTGTATTAAAAACTAATATAAATTATCGTTAAACAATTTAGTACTACATTGCACATTTTGTTCATTTATTATCTTTGTTGGGTCGGTATAAAATTGAAACAAAAACATTGTAAAAATATGAATGTGTAAAATGAAACAGACTTGAACTATTTGAAAATGGTTTCAATATTTGGTAATAAAAACTAAATGATAACTAGATAGACATTTAAAATAATTATAAATTTCATGTTGATTTCAAAAAAATTTGCAGATATCGCTGTGTTATTTCTACTCGTTCTACATTTTTCATTAAGAAATTTTGCTAATTAATAATTAAGAAAATTCGATATTTTAAATTAATTTTGTTTCTGATAATTTTAAAATTGTTAATCTTCAAGAATGTGTAAAAAATAATGAATATTTCCTATATGTCGCAGAGTTCTATTCACTCGCAGAAGGAAAAATTATGAACATCAACAAATTATGCAGGTAACCATAAATGTTGAAGAGTGTTAATGTGATGATGAATTTAATTTTAGGGAGTTTTCTAAATATTCCATTAATTAATGCATATTACATAATTTGTAACATATGTACATACATACTTAGATCTTATTTATTAAATTTTTTTATACAAAATTTGAGTATTGTATCTATTCGGTTTCTTTTTTTTTATAAATTAAAAATTTTAAATTTCAGGATATGCGCTACCAATTAATTGTTTTCCTCTATATTTCCATGTATGTGTTACTATATTAATTTTTTGTTGATTTAATGATATTGGACAATCTTGATCGGCTCTTACAGCAAAACATACTGTATAAATTGCCATTTCCAATTCAGGTGAAGTTCCAATGAATAATGTATTTGCATACTTTTCTAATCCATTGTAATTAAATCGATATTTCAATATAGTTCCTTTCTAAAACGTAAAATGATATAAAATTAAAAATTTATATTCAAAAATTTAGAAAAGTTGTTTACAACTTACAGTCCCTAAATCTACTTTTCTAATATAACCCTTATAATCAGCATTTCCTGATTTCTCCTCTTCATAATAGTAGACCCAATTATGCATTCCTATTACTGTGCCATTTTTAATTTCATTTAAGAAAACGTGTTCAAATGCACTACTTCCAATACGACCACCGCCTCTAGAGTATAATGTGAACCATAACGTTTTGACATATTCTCGATGAGTTTTAGGATCTGGTGTTACAATTCCTTTGGTTTGTAGAAATTGCATAGCTGCCCTCATTACACTTGTAGCCATTATAGCATCTACAAAATCATTCTCTTCTTTATGTTCTATTGGTGTGACATATTCATTTATGGATGTATCTACTTCATAGTTATTGTAAAGAAGTCGCATTTTCGCAATTGTCGGACTTTGTAAAGCTTGATCTTTAACATCTAGTAAACTAAAATTAATTGTTTACGTTAATTAAGTAAAAATTTAATAAATTTAGCTTGTTTTCTTTCTCTAAAAAGTAAATTTTACCTTTCAGGTGCTTCATCAGTCCGATCTGTAGATTTTGTTTTTCCTTGAAGATTTATTGTTACGAATTCATTTTGATTGTTAACATCTTTGCTCAGTAAATTTTCTGTTAAAGTTGAAAGTTCATCATCTTTTGCCAATTGATTTTTATTACTAGATTTTGTAGGTGCTCCGGGAGAATGTGGCACAAAACTCACACCACCTCCAGAACTTCCAGACGGAGAAGCTGTCGGTTTTTGATTACCGCCTCTAGATGGTCCAAGTGGTGGAAAATCTTTTTCATTCAAAATATTTGGTGCTCCTGATCTTGGAGGAACAGCAGGTGGACTTTGTGATCCTGGCCTTGGAGGAACAGCAGGTGGACCTTGTGATGGAGTACCAATAGGGAATTTTGGTGTGCTTGGTATATTGGGATTAACATAATCACGTCTATTTGATGGTGCTGTAGGGAATGTAGGTACATTTCCTTGAGAAGCTTGCGGACTTGTAGGTTTTGGTGGAATAGAAGGCCTTATTGGCGCAACATAATCTCTTCTATTATCTGGTTTTACAGTTGTAGTACTTGTAATTGTAGAAGCCTGTTGTGGATTTTGTGGCATACCAGGAGAAGGTGGACGAGGTGGTGCTACATAATCTCTTCGATTATCCGGTTTTGAAGTGGTGGTTGTTGTTGAACTACTAATTTGATTTATTCCACTAGGTCCACCAATATTTGTAGGCAAATTGGGATTCACACGAGGTTTGACTGTTGTTGTAGTGGTTGTTGAAGCTAAAATTCAAAACAAGAATTTAGTGTATTTGCAAAAATATTATAAAAAATTAGGCAACTTACTTGAACTTGCAGTGGGAGCAACAAAATCACGATTTTGACTAGGTTTTTGTGCTGGAGTTGTTGATGTACTGATTGGTTTTGCTGTAGTTGAACTTGTTAAAACAGCTTTTTCTGTTGGCGGTTCAACAGTAGTTGTTGTTTTTCCTCCACCAAAAAGTTTTTTTATTCCACTAAAAAATCCTGATTTTTTTGTTGTAGTTTCATGTGGTTTTTCAGTTGGAGATACTTTTCCAGATAAAACATCTGGACCATATGATAAACTTTCAAAGTCAGAGCAATGAACAGCTGAAAATATAAATTAAATTTAATGTGTTGTAAATGATATTATCAGGGGATTGCTACATATAGAGTGATATATAGGCTGTTGTAGATGGGAGTGCTATTTAACTGGAACATTGCGAGTTTTATATACCCTTTAATGGAACGCAATTACTATTGAAACCGTAAAAATACAAAAAAAAAAATTATGTAAAAATTTCTCAAAACATCAATTGTTTATGCGGAAGCTACACCTTTAAATTTTCACATACTTAAAAATATTCATTTACAAACGTTTTATAAATAGACTATGTACAAAAATGTGCTCAATTAAGCAATTTAAAAGTCTCTACAATGATCTCAATTAAGGAGAATTTTAAAAAAAACATGTTGTAACAACAAAATTTTACAAAATTTTTCACTGCCTTTAATCTATACTTATGGGAATCAAACATGACTATATAAAAAAGCGAAATTTTTAATTCATAATTTAAATCACTTTGTGAACTTGCTTCTGTTTAAAGCCTTGTTATAAGCAGACATCATCACTATATATTTTCGCATTGGAAAAAAGCGAGTAAACTTGAAATTATTTCGTTGATAACATCGTTGATCTTGTTCTAATAATTCAGAAAAATAAACATCGCAAATTAAAATTTTACTTGGCGTCATTATTATGAAAGAAAAATTATGTGATAAATTTAATTTTAATTTCTCTAATTGAGTTTAATTAAATTATTTTTTATTTTTTTTTGGAAAAGTTTATTTCGGTTTATGGCTTACATAGATTGTGCTCCATAATACTTCCGAATATGTAATAGCTCTGTTTAATTTATGATTATATTCAGCAGTGCCTGCTTTCTAATTTCATGATAATAATGGTTAGGAGTAGATTGCAAATAGAACGCTCTGATATACGGGAATTCAGTTATTCGGGACCAAAAAACCACCTATTACAACTCCCAACTATTATTCTTTTATTAAACTTAGTGTGTCTTTAAAATAAAGAACGCGCACCTACAAATTATACAAGTTCTACTCTGTTAAGGATTAAAATGCAAATATAATTATAGGTTCCAGGGTTGTAGTCAAAGACATGATTACATTTTATTAAAACGTAATTTTTATTTATGAATAATATTGTTATATTTTTTATTTTGCAATTATTTTTGATATTACGATTAATATTCTTAATTATTGTGAATTTCGTGTTAACTCGTTATCACGGTTAACAGTAATGAAATATAGTGCGGCAACTTGAACAACCTAGTAGAAAAACTTTTTTTTTTCTCAAAAATCTTAAATCAATAATTTTAACAATAAAAAATAAACGAGATTCAAGTGAAATCTTGAGATCGAATTATGACTGTAATTTCATTTTGTCAAACCCATAACCTTAAAATTGCGTTAGAAATAACAGGCATAGAGTGATCATAAACTGATCAATTCATTCTATAAGAAATTTGTTATTTTTCCAACAAAATACAGCCAACAAATTCTTGTTTTATTGCTAATCTTTTCCGATTTTGTTATCACTTCCATTATCCAAGTTTATTGAAAATTTCTCAAAGGTAGATTATTAATAAATGTAAGTACAACTTATACTTGTTTTTTTAACTTACTTGTTTCTAAAGAAATTGTTATTATAAAACAGACTAACACAATAAAATAATTTATTTTCATATTGTTTGTATTTATTGAAAAACACTTAAGGCGAAATAAGTATTAAAGGTTGTCGTTTTTTGTTTTCATTCAATGAATCTTGTAAATTCTGAAATCAATTTATTTTTATAAAGATTTTATTAATTTTTCTCAATAATATTATTATTATCACACAATTAAATTAAAAAAGCAAAAATGATGTCAAAAATTAACTAGACGATAACCTTTTAATTTTATGCAAGGTTCAAAAAATAAATTAATAAAAAAAAAAAATACGAAAAATAAAAATTTCCAAACTTTCTGATTTTAATATTAAGCGTAGTAATGACGACACTACATCTTAACCGTATTAATTTTAAATCACAACTGAGAAATTATTGTTATGTTTGAGAGTTTAAATTCCAGCTTTATAAAATCGGATTAAAAATAAAAACATAAATTTGAGTGAGAGCGAATTAAAAATCTCTTTATAAGTAACAGGTATGGTAAAATTATTTGATAATGCTTTATGTTTTTCTCTTATTACATAGGTTTATTTTCGGTATGGCATGGTGAACTTCAATTCAACTTAAATATTGAGTATTATAAAAATAATTTAAGTCAGTTGAAGCGTTTAATTTAATAATAAAAATTTTAAAATTTTGAATTTTTGTTATTTATTTGGTGGTTTCTCTAACAAAATTTCATAATTAAATACTTTATTGCATTTTGTAAATATGTTCTTCAAGTAAACGAATAAGATTTGTAACATTTCTATATCTAATGTCAATTCTAACAATAATTAAGTAAGTAGTTAAGATTATTGCTAACATTTTTACTTGAGAAATACCATTAAATCTCTACGTTTAATGTTTAAAGGCTGAATTCTGCTCTTACGCTATATTTCCGAACTGTCCCAATATGCTCGTTTTTCTATACTTTTCCTGTCTATAAAGCTTAAACAATAATCAATAGTTTTTAGTTGATACCGTAAAATGTATGCTGTAGTGCTAGAAACTTTAAAATATTTCATTATGACTCGACCTTCTTTTAAGAAAGTGACATTATTCGAATTACGTTGGAATCTGCGAAATTTTTTACAATTTAATTTTTTCCTTCTTTACTCTACAAATACAATTTGTTTTAAAATATTAAATTAGGAAATAATTTGACCATGTCTGCTCTTGAAATTTTACCTAAAATTTAACAATACTATATGTATTTTATATAATATATGTATATAGTATGCCGTTTGTTGCATTGTGAAATAAGAGACAAATTATATCTATTCTTAAATAGAAATATTTTGATAAGAGAGTGTTACAGATATACATATCTCACATGTCTGTTTCTGACGTATTTGATAAATATTTAGAGAGATAAAATTCAAAATTTCTCTTTTCTTGGTTATGTTATTTTCTTATTACTCACACCTTATTCGAATAATTTTAATTGTTTAACATTACCTGCTGTGATTTTTTTAAGGTTTGCTTTATGCCATGGGAAGTGTGTATTGTTTGTGAAATAAATTAAAGTTGCAAAAATAAAATTGAACATTTGTTTATATTTGCATGTTTTTTTAAGGCAGTTTTTGTATTGAAAATGATCTTAATTTCACCTTGAAATTGAAATAATAATATTTTTAACAGAAATACAAATGTACGTAATGTCTGTTAGAAAATGTTAATATAAATTATATTTTTCATCACATGTAGTTTCATTGCCGGTTTTTAAGTGAAATTGAATAAGACAGTAGCTGTGATGGCAAAAATGCAAAAAAATTGAAAAACTTCCTTTGCAATCCGATAATTTTTGCAATTACGAGAATGAAATCCGAAAAAAAATTTATTTGCTCATTGCAGTTTCGAATCGAATTAATCTGGTTAATTTGAATCTGAAAGTGTTTATGGAGATGATTTATGGAGATTTAAACCCGTTAATGAACAATAGATAAGGAATATACCTAGTTTGTGGTAACAAAAGAATTCTTGTTACTTCTCAATATATTTAATACAGTTTTCTTCCTTCGTTTCAGGTACACTTAAAAATATTATGCTTAATATTTTCAATGAATTGGTTCTGTCGGGAAGTACATATTTTATAAAAAAATGCTCTATTTTCTTTTACAAAATAATTTTTCTAATTTATTTCTTTAAAATTTTAGAAAATCATCAAATTCATCCGGATTTTAGAAACAAGATTTCCTATAGCTTGTTTGCTGATATTAGTATACGAGACAATTGTCTAATACTAAGTGGCTAAAAACATTGAGTGACAATTACTCTTCTTGATCGTGTAATTATTTCGGAATTTTAAAGGAATTAGTAAACAAATAACGCAATATGAGTTCTACCCCTATTTTGGGTTAGAAGAAAGTAAATGAGAAAACAAGATTATTTTTTTTCACAGATTCACATTAGAACTTTTATTTATTTTTATTTATTTTTGTATTTATTTAATTTTTTAAATTTTATTTTATATTTTTAATTTCTTTTTTTTGTTTTTATAATATACATATTTATGTATATATAAAAGTATATTTATACATTTATAATTTTGCATTTTGTTTCCTTCTCACAAATGATGAATTTTAAGATTTATTTTTTTTGTTCCATTTTTTATATTTTAATTTTTTATTTAATTTCTCTCGGTAATCATAAGATTTGAAATGTATTTTTTTTGACAATTAAATTTAAATTCTTTTTCATTTATAGTTTTTTTTTATAATTACTAGATTTTTGTTCCTAAACACATACGATTAGTTTTTTTAATATAATTTTTATATTTAATATAATTTAAAATTTTATTTTTTTTTTCTTATTTTTCTTTTATTTATCTATATTATATTTATTTTACATGTAAGTAATTTGATTTTAATTACAATATATAGAATATTTGTATTTATTTTTATTTACACTTATAAAATTAATAGAATTTAATTTATTTTTTTTTATTCAATTTTAATTATATAAATAAAATTTTTTTTTTAGTAAATATTTTGGTTTTTTTTTCTTTACTAATTTCAGTTACTATATAATCTAAAAATTTTAATATTACACATATTGTAAATATTTTTCATTAATATGCACACATTTTAGTATTATTTTTTCATTATTTATATGAATATGTTACGGTAAAAGTATAAATTTTGATACTTTGATTTCAAAATTGCAGTATTACTATATTATTGTAAAATTCAGCAATTACTCTTTATAAGCTGAATTGTGTATTAATACTGCATTAGTACAATTTCAAAGTTAGGGTACTGTTACTACTAGCATTATTAGTATATTAGCCATTTGAACAAACGTTTCATTAAAATTTCAAGAATTTTAAATTTAAAATTAATTCAGCTATTATTCAGTAATTAACAGCATTTGAAGTAAGAATGCTTTTTTGTCCAATTTGCTTATTAGCCAGATATTATGATTACACACGATATTACACGATTTTTATTTTGAAAAAATGTTTTAATTCAATTATTTTTTTCTGACAAATCTTGAGTAGCCGTTTTCCTTTGTTTTGAATATTAATTGGAAGGAAAATTATGAATTTAAAATATCAAGGATTACAGAAATTGTGATAAATATTTTGATTTACAAAATCATGATATTTTCTTCAAAATTTTAATTTTTTTTTTTCATATAGACAGGCTGTTTTTGAAATCATCACTGCATTTCGTATTGCGAATACTCAGTTTAAATAATTTTTAATTATTTAATGTTATTACAAAACTGTTTCACTATACTCATGTAACTTTTATTAAATTTTTAAGAAAATTCTTAGAAATATATAACAGATTGCAATAATATAACCTATTCTACAATTCAGCAACTATAATTCATAAGCTGAATTGTGTATTAATACCGTAATAAAAAATATTTTATACATTTACCGTAATATATACATATATAATATGTAAATATATATAAATATATTTTATACATAAATTATTTTTGTTTTTTCTTTTCTTTTTTTAATTTTATAATATTTACATGCATATACACATAACGTATGTATGTTGTGTATATAATAAAGTATAATATAATGTAAATGTTCATTTTGTATCAGCATTTAATTCCAGTTCATTTTTTTTTCTTTATTTTTTAATAATAATTTATTTGTTTTTTTTTTTGTTTAATAGTTAATTTTAAATACATTTATTTTTACATAATTTCTAAAATCTATAATATTATTACTAAAATATTTTTAATTTATAATTGTTTTTTTTTATTTTCAATTCTATATTTCAATAGTGAAGTTTAAGTATTTATTATTTTTCTTATTTTGGTTTTTTTTTTAGTATAATATTTGTACAAGTGTTTAATTTATAATATTTTTAAAAATTTTTATGGTAAAATAAAATTATTGCATACCAAAATTTGAAGAAGTATTTTATTGCTATAAAATTCAGCATACAATTGCTTATTGCTGATATGAGCAATAAGAGCGAATCAGAGATTTTAAAATTACATTTATAATGTATTTCTACATGATTCAGCAATTACAATTCATAAGCTGAATTGTCATGTTACACCGTTTTAAGGCAATTTTGAAATCAAGGACATAATATAAGCTTAGGTTGAATATTTAAATTCAATTTGTTTTCAGTATAATATTGTGAACGGTTTGATTAAACTATTTACATAAATTTTAAGATTTTATAATGATAAAAGCATTTTAAATTGTTAACCTTTAAAATACAATTTATATTAATATTATTTTGAATGGAAATAGAACGCTACATTACTTTTTTAAAGTATATAATTAAATTTATAAATTTTACAAGTTAGTATTGTTTCAAGTCCAATTATATAACTCATATTTCAAAAAATATTCTAATTACAATTTGAATTATTTCAAATAGAAATTTGAATTGCTAGCCGTGTACCGACAAAAGCCCCGACATTAAAATTGTAATAATATAGTATTAATACACAATTCAGCAATTATAATTAATAAGCTGAATTATATATTAATGTCATATAATAGCAATTTTATAAGTCAGGAAACTTTTATACGTTATCCCTGTTTCCTTTATTAAAAAGAATTAAATTATAATATTGTTTTCGGAATTTGATTGCAGTAAATTTTTGTTCAAACAATTTGGATTTTTCAATAATTTTATTCTACTATAAAATTTTTTAAAAAAAATTTTATTTTTAGTTGAAGTTTTTTTTTTTTTTTTATTTTGATTGCATTTACTATTTTATATAATACATATAATGTATGTATGTATGTCTCAATTATATTCTTATTTGTTTATAACATTAAATTGACAAAAAAATATTTATTGATCCTTTTGTTTTTTTTTTTGTTTTTGTTTTTGTATATTGTAATAATATTTTGTAATCCTTAAACGTATATGTATGTATGTATATAAAGAATTTTATTATTTTAAATAAGAAAATATTTTTAATTTTTATTATTATTTTTTTTTTTTTTCTTTTTAGATTTCTGAAGAATGAGTATATTATTTAATTGAATTTTTAGTTTTCCAAATTCATTTTAAGGTCATTTGTATATTTTATTGAAAATTATGAAAATAGATGGATAAAGAGGAGATTTTTTTTATTTTATAAATAAAATTTTGTTGATTTTTTTTTAGAAAATAAAATTGATTTTAGCCCTAAGCCATTTTATTAATTGTATTTTTACATATAATGAAATTTCTTTTGAAAATTTTGGAATAAATTTTTACAATTTATTTTATTATTTTAGAAAAATATTTATTCTTACATAATTATTTCCTCCAGGTTTTTTTGAATTCTTCATGTATTTAACAAATTATTTACTGCATTAAATAAAAAGTTTAAGGAAATATTTGTAACGAAACCCAGACTATGTGCATAAAGTTCATAATTTTCTTCTCCATAAAATTGTAATTTTCCATGGAATCAGGATTGTAATTATATTTAGGGATATTGGTAATGAAAATCATCTCTTAATTTATTAAAATTAATCATTATAGATTAGATGGTTGGTGGGTGTGTCTCAATAGGGTAGGCGCCGACCGTCTATAGGCATAATTAATTATGTGCTATATTCCGGCGTCGCAACTATGTAGAGTCCACTAAGTGTCTAACATACCTCCACGTGGTACCAACCGGGCAACGATCCTGATGATCGGCTAAATGTTAGATGCGACACGGTCAACGTTGGGCCCAGCAAGCTGTCGTTGACCTTAAACAAAAATAGCTCACAGACCTAAAAAGCCTCGGATAAGGATTGATAACACGGCAACGACTATGGCAAGTACAAGGATTACGATTAAACATCAAAAACGAATTTCTAAAGATCTAAGATGTGCATGTTGGAACATACGCTCATGGGCCGGAAGAGAGCATGAAATACTGCTTGAAATGCAAAAGCATAAAATCGATATATGCGCTATCTCGGAGACAAAACGTAAGGGTAAGGGCGAATTAACTTACACCGATTACATCCTCAAATATAGCGGAATTGCAAAATCTAAAAGAGCCGTAGCAGGAGTAGGTATTTTAATTAACACAAAGCTCATACCAAACATAGAGGATACATATTATGTTGACGAGAGAATCATAAAAGTCGTGTTAGATATTGGTAAAGAAAAAATCCACTTTCTAAGTGTGTATGCACCAGATTCCAGTAGAAAAAAAGAGGAAACGGACAATTTCTACGAAAACCTGCAAAAAGAAATTGACAAAATCCCAACAGGTGAAAAAACATTTATTCTTGGGGATATGAATGCAAGAGTTGGAAATAATGTCGTAGATGGGGTTAAGCAAAGATTCAATGAAGATCAAACAAACGAAAATGGCATAAAACTTACACTTTTCTGTGCAAATAATGAATTAAGAATAAATAACACATATTTCAATCACAAAAAACAACACAAAATAACCTGGTCAAACACAAGAGGTTCCACATCTACAATAGACTATATAATAACAAACAGAGCAATTCATCCAAACATAATACTAGATGTACGTTCACTATCTTCAGCAAATGCCGGAACTGATCACAACTTGGTTCTCGCAAAAATAAGATTGTCTATAAAATTAAAAAAGAAAAGACAATCAATGCTTCGCGAAAAACTAAACATTGAAGCTTTAAATAACGAATCCGTAAAATATCTATACAAAAGCAGACTGGCAAACAAAATCAACACGAACATAATTAACATCGATGACAACGTAGAATCAAGTTGGGAAAAAATAAAGAATAACATAATAAACGCGGCCAATGAAGCTCTAGGCACAAGAACTGTAAACTCGAATGCTAAATTAAAAAACACACCATGGTACAATGCAGAAGTTAAGAGTTTGGCAAAGGAAAAACGTGTAGCCTTTATTAACTACGTCAGCAATCGTATACCTGAAAATTACCAACAATACAGGGAAACAAGAAATCGTGTGAATAGTAGCATTCGAAAAATAAAAGAAAGTTACTGGGCAGCATTCACTGCAGACATGGAAAGAGACTTATACGGCTCCCAGAAAAAGGTCTGGAAAATGCTCAGACGTCAGAAGCGAGAAGTAAATGAATACACACAAACACAAAGTATATCCACGCAAGATTGGGAAAAATATTTCCACAGTTTATATAATGACATGGAACAATATGTAGCTGAAACTATTTTTCCTAGAGGTACAGACACACCAATTAGTGTTGAAATCGTGACACAGGCAGTCAAAAATTTGAAAAATCGTAAGGCAGCCGGACACGATGGCATCTATAATGAGTTAATAAAATATGGTGGCGAATACCTATACGAACAATTGACTTTACTATTCCAAAACGTCATTAACCAAGGAATAGTACCGAACGACTGGAGGAAAAGTATCACTATACCCATTTTCAAAAAGGGGAACAAAAACGTATTGGAAAACTACAGGGGAATAACTTTACTCAGCGCAGTGATGAAATTATTTACGAAAATTCTCGAGAAACTTCTAACCGAAAGAATTTCATTGAGCGAAGAACAACAAGGCTTCCGTAAAAACAGGTCCACAATCGATGCGATATTTGTTGTACGTCAAATTGTTGAAAAATCTATAGAGTTTGAAAAACCAGCTTTCATGTGTTTCGTTGACTTAACAAAGGCATTCGACCGAGTTAAGCTAGGGGATATTGTGAAGATTTTGAACAACAAGAACATACCTCCAAACATCATTAAAATCATCGAGGAACTAAACATGAACACAACAACTCACGTGCTGGTAAACAACGAGCTATCGAACGAAATTCCAATATCGGCAGGAATTAGACAAGGGGATTCTTTGAGTCCATTTCTGTTTAATCTTGTAATGGATCAAATAATAGCGGAAGTAAAAAACGCAGGTCATGGTTTCAGAACAAACAAAGGTGAAATCAAAATATTATGTTACGCTGATGACGCTGTATTGATATCCGAAAACGAAGATGAGCTACAAAGATTATTACATCGGTTTTATTTATCTGCTAAAAAGTACAACATGGTGATCTCAACGGAAAAAACAAAATCACTCGTAGTATCGAAAGATCCCATCAGATGTAAATTAGCCATCAACGACATTATAATAGAACAAGTTATGTCCTTCAGATATCTTGGAGTGGAAATATCTTCAAACCAAAACCGTGAAGCAGACAACCGCGCACAAGTAAACAAGGCAGCAAGAGTGTCCGGATGTTTGAAAGATATTATATGGAAAAATAAGTACATGAACCCCACATCAAAAGTCAAAATTTACAAAACATGTGTAAGACCAATTATGACTTATGCAGCAGAAACAACATCAGAAACATGTAGAACCAAAACTAACAAACGCACTGCAGAAATGGCGATTCTACGTAATATTAATGGCTCTACATTGCGAGATCGTGTCCGCAGTTCTGATATAAGGAAATCTTTAGAAATCCAAGATGTGGTTAGATGGGTGAGAGAAAGAAGACGTGCTTGGAACGATCATATATCTAGAATGGATACCAGCAGGATCGTAAAAATATCCAAAGAAGGAATACCGGGCACCAACAGACCTCCAGGACGACCGCCCAAAAGGTGGATGGATAGCTGGACTTCTACCTCACAGGAGGCTAATTAGTTACAAACAGGCTGTCAAGCCTACACCAAGAGAAAGAAGAAGAAGAAGAAGATAGATTAGATTAGAATTGATTTTGTTCCCAATATTCTTAACTTTTTGAAAAAAAAAAAAAAAATTATTATGAATTATTTACTCTCAATTACAAATCCCCAATGTTCTTTAAATAGTATGTGGGTATTTACATATTGGTGTGGGTAAAAATACCCATATAGATGGGAATTTACCCACACCCATATTTATTGTATAATATTAAGGAATTTACTACACTTTAAACAATTAAATCAATTATATTTTATTTTTTGTTATTAAAAAATATTACAAATCAAAGGGACCCATAGTATATGATTGAAGATTGAAGATGTGTCTAATATTATTAAGGAAAAAAATAATAATAAAATATTTCATTATATTTAATTTGTGATGAACACTGAGTTAGATATAGACCAATAATTTTAATTTTAATTCAATTTTTATTTACTTATTTAATATTTTCTACTTTTATGTTAAATAAAAAAATAAACTGATGGTAGAGGTAAATGCAAATAGTAATTGTATTAAGGATATTTTAAGGATTTTTTGTTTGGTTTTTTTTTTTGATAAAAATTTTTATTTTCATTTGTTGAATATTAAGAATAAATTTTATAATAATATAAATTTTAATATATAGATGGTATGGTTGTATGTTTATGTATAAAGTATATTATGATTTTTAATATTATAAAAAAGTGCTAAGTATATTTATAGTTTCTTTATTTTAAAAATATCAAAGATGAAACCAGATAGGTAAAATATATTTTTTTGAAATTATACATATAACTACATATATATATATACATTTATATTATATTCCATTTTGTATTTTGATTTTATAAAAATATAATAATTTTTTTTTTTTAATTTTTTATTATATTAAAATTTTTGTAACAATGAATTCAGTACAGATGAGTGAAATTTTCAGTTCGAAGGAATAAAAGTTTTTTAGTATAATAGAGTTTGTTTTTTTTTTTTTTTTATAAAAAATAAATTTTTAAATTTAATTTGTGGGCATAAATAGAAAAATATTTGCATAAATAATATATTTTGTAATTTTATTTATTATACATAAGAAATAATATTTTACATTCAAAGTAAATTTTTACGGTATACAAATGATTTTCTAAACATATAAGGGACAAATAATCGCAATGACTTAAAAAATTCAACAATAACTGTATTGTTATACAATTCAACAACTCATACAGCTCATAAGCTCAATTATTGCAATTTCGAAGTCAGAGTAACTCAATATTAAATTAAAATTTATTCAGTATTTTTGAACAATTTAAGACAATGATTGTAGTTGAAAATTTTAAAAGTAAAAATAATTTAAAACGAACACCACAACTTTTATTCAAAAATTTTTTGCATGATAGTACAAGGTAAACATATTGCAATCATTTGAGAATAATACTGGAAGGTTTCTGATTTTATATAGTTTTATATAATTACAATATAATAGTAAATTATATTTACGATATAGTTACGATTATAATTATAATAATAATTTTAGTTTTTATTTTAATAAATATAAGAGACTATAATATTTGTGAATTATTAAAAATTAAATTTTTGTAAAATTATGTATTTTAATTATGTTGTTGTTAATTAAATCAATAACTCATACAGCTCATAAGATGAATGATCGCAATTTCGAAGCCAGAGCAACTCAATATTAAATTATAATTTATTTAGTATTTTTAATTTAATTTAATTTATTCAGTATTATCTAATTAAATTCACAATAGTTTTTGAATATGACTGATATTTGAAAATCTTACAGTGTCGCATTTTAAAGAATAAATATAAGAATCTAGAATATTTTTCCAAAATTTGAAGAATTATTTTAAATAACAAATTAATTTTATTTTGAATTGTTGCACAGTATTATTGCCTCATAGGATGGATATGTTACATTCTTCAAATCATTGCCATTTCTTTCAATTCAAAATTGAAAAAATTTTCTATTAAATGAAGAAAGAAGAATTATAAAGGATATGTATGTATATAAGTAGTTTAAGTCTTAATTTTTGTTCTATTATACAATATTTTTTTTAAATGCATGCAAATATTCTATATTTTAATTAATATTTTTATTTAAAATTTATTTTATTTATTATATTTTTATTTTAGGTAAAGCTGTGTAAAGCGTTTCTTTTTTTTTTGTCTTGTGAATTGAATTACAAGAATTTCAATATTAAATGGCTAGAAATGGAAAATAGTTTAATACTTATACATCAAGGGTCTAAATTACTAACGTATAATATGGTTTTCAGCAAAAAAAAAACTCACTATATCGTAAAAAAAAAATACATAGTAATATAATAAAAATTATATAATTTGAAAAGAAAAATTTTGAAATTTTAAAAATTTTTATATGAAAATTTTAAATATTGAAAATTAGTTTTACAAAATTGAAATTCTATTCGGAATTCTTGTGTTCTGTAACAAGCATTTATTTAAGTTATTTTTCAATATTTTCTGATCTATATAGATAATAAATATGTACAAAATTAAATTTATTGAGGGGTGTTATTAGCGAAAAACCGTGTATATTAACAAAATGGAAGAAAATTTTATTATTCTTGTATAATTTTGTAAATTTTATTTTTCAAATTCTGTTGTTTTCTAAATTATTTACAAAATTTTAAAAATGTTAAATAGGCGATTTTTCGTTAATAACTACCCAATTAATTAACAATTTCCATAATATTTCATTAGTAAAATATTTAATTAGGAAAAAAATAAAAATAAAAAATATTATTTTTATATTGAATTTTAATAAAATTAATGAAATTTTATAATTGTATATAAGTTAAGGTTATACACTAGAAGCAAAAAGTATGTATTTTTCAATATTAAAAATTGAAATAAATTTCAAATAACACCAGTTTAGATTTTCATAAATTTTTTTTTTTTGAAATTTAAACATTTTGTAAATTTAGTCTAAATTTATCGTAAATACAAATTAGTTCGAATTAAATTTCTTTAAATTTCATTGAAATTTGTTTTAGTATTGATCGAGAATTTTATATTTTTCTTTTCTCTCAGTATATTGGAGCTTTACTAATATAAAATTATTTAGATTATAAATTTATGAATTTTTTTGTATGAGAAATGCAATTGATTGTTTGGTCATATAGGAATGAATATATATATATATATATATATACATATATATAAAATTTTGCTTTAATATTCATATATTTAAGATTTTTTTTTTATATTATATTAAAATATTTCAGTCTCTATTCCAAATAATTTTCATTATTAAAATATTATGATAATTATTATTATTATTATATTATTTAATATTGTAAAGATAAAAAATATCAATTTCATTTTTTAAATATTTTAGTTTTTTTTTTTTTTTTTGAGAGGATTTTTTTAAATTATATTATTATAATACATATATATATATACTAATATTATTATGTAAGAAAAGTTAATAATAATTTATAAAGATTTTGTTAATTTATTTTTTTTTTTTTTAAATTTTTTACATTGATTTCAAATATTTTAGTTTTCTTATTTTTAAAAATTAGTTTAATTTGTTTTTTTACGATATTATTTTTACTAAAATTTTTCTAATTTCTAATATACATTTAATTTTTTTTTTTTAGGTTTTTTTTTCTTAAAATTTTTTTTTTGTTTTTCAAAAATTTAAAATTTACATTTAAATTGTCTAATTTATTATAAATATATTTTTTGTTGATTTTTTTAATATTTACATAAAAAGATTTTTACTATTTCCTAAAGATGAAAAATTATAAAATACAATTAAGATCGTATAAGTAAATTTTTATTAAGCATTTACCATTTTTAATTATTTTATTTTTGGAGTAATTTTAGTGAAATATTTTAGGAAGAAATTTTTGAATTTTATTGCAATTTATATGCAGACTACACTCAATATGCTTCTAATAATTATTTTATTGGTTTATTTGTAGGATTTGATAATGTACAACTGAACTGCCGATATTTTAAATAAATTGAAGCGTCATGCCGTTTTTCTAAACCATAGTCGAATGAAAACCATTAGAGCTTCATTGTAGGTATTTAGTTTTTATTAATTGTCCCTGTATCTCTTTCTTAATCAGTATCCTTGATATTGAATTTAGATTTTTAAAAATTGCCCAGTATGAGCATTTTGGCTTTATCTAAATGCAGGCAGGATTTCGAAGAGATAGTAAAAAACGTTTATTTTTTTCTTTATTTTCTAAGTTTAATATTCAATATTCATATGCATTTGTTTAAAAATTTGGTTAACATTGAAGCTGGTATTACATCTACCCAACCGGTTAAGAAAATTTCTTTATTTACTTTAATATACGAAAGTGGAATTCTAAAACATACTTAAATGGATTTTGTTAAGAAACGAATTTCCTTACAAAAAATAATTTTAGATGTACTTGTTCCTTTTGACGACGTCTCAACTTCGTAAAATTGCTATTGTTTAACAATTTATTATGTCGAAACCAAAAAGGTTTTTTTCTAATTCCGCAAATGGAAAAAAAAAAATAAGTGAAATCATTTTTCTATTGCATTTCGTTCTGAAATTAATCATTATCACGATTTTTTTCGTTCATTTCCCTTCTCTCTTCAAATTTCTACAAAAATAAAAGAAAAATTAATGTTAGAATTACTTTTTTTAATTTTTCTCCTAATTCTACATAAATTAAATGCAATAATTATAATAGATATTGGAATTTCAATGAGAATAAATTTATTTTAAGAAAGTCTTTTCATGTTAAGTTCAAGGATAACGTGCTACGCCACTTTGTAAATAATTGATTCGATTCTCATTTATCTTTTCAATTCAGACGCTTTCGGATCAAACAATTTTACATTCAAATTTAAACTGGTCTCAGTGAATAGGTGCTATTAGTTCGAATAATTTGAATTTCGAATATTGTGAAAATCGAAGTATTAGGATTTATATTAGGAAGACTTATAAATTTCTTTCTAGAATAGGAAGAATACAATGAATTAATTCAAAATAACTATGGTAAATTTTAAATATTTTAAAACAAATGTTAAAAGAAAAAATTAAAAATGTTAAAATATAATTTTATTTTTACTATTTAATTGTATATAAAAAAAGAATTTTAAAATATTTAACAAATAAAAATTAAAAAATACAAGAAAATTTTCAAATAATTGTGAGCAAAGAATACGCAAGAAAGGAAAAAAAACACATTTGAAAAATTTTTTAATAATAATTTTCTTGTAGCTTGTAAAGCATGACAATCATACGTATATATATACATATATATATATATATATTAAATTCTAATTTAAAAAATATAAATTAGAAATATTTTTAAATTTTTAAGACAATACAAGTTTTTTTTTTTATAATATTTTTTTTTACATTCATAGTAATTAAATTTATTCTAAATAGTTTTTATATTAATTTTTTATTTTATTTAAAAATAAATTTTATTTTATAATATTATTTTTTTATTTTCTAAAAATTTATTTTAAATTCAATTTTTTAAATATTCAATATAAATATTTTTTTATTTTTTCTTCAATTGTTTTTTATACATTTTCTGGTTCAGGTAAATTCTGTTTACAGCATTTACAAGCAAATGAACTTAAACGATCACTTAAATTTGACCAAAAATTATTTGTATAATCTGTTAAATCATTAGCACTAAGACTTCTACCATTACAGCTATTACCATCATTATTATAATCGGTTATTGGTGGTGGAACATAACCATTTGAACTTGTATTTGTATCAGAACTTCTATGTCAAATTTTTGGTTGATTACTTGAATAATTACCACTGCTATCATGACCACAACCAGTTGAATTATAATCACCATTACTACTACCAATTATATTTTGTTGTTGTTGTTGTTGATTTTGCTGTTGTTCAGATGATGTATATATTGCTGAATCAATTAAATCTTCTTCAAATGTTGGAGTTATTACTTTAGGCAAAGGTTGTGTACTTATTGGTATTGTATTATCAGAACCATCACCACCACTTATACGAATTGGTGGTGCATCACCACTACTTGTATTGTAACTATTATTGTCTTCAGTGAATACATCTTGACGATTACTATTATCTTCATTACGTGATGATTTTCTTGATTCACCACCACTACTACTACTATAACGTTGTTGACGATATGTACTACATGGTACATCTAAACTATATGCACGATTTCTACCAATATTTGTTATTTCCGATTGTTGTATAATATATTGGGATTGTTGATGTTTTAATTGTTTTTGTTTGGCATTCGATGGGAAATAATTATTAGAAATAGTACAACATAAACCTAAAATTAAAAAACAAAAATTATTTTTAATTAATATTATTAATATGAAATTGAAAAGTGTGTATGTACCTTGTTTTGTGACATCTTTAGCACCATTTGTTGTATTATTGTTACGTGCAGGATCAGAATTACTCTTAGATGAATATCTTTTATTACCTTTATCAAATATTGAAAAAATATCAGTTATTTGTTTAAAACGTGCTCTCCATGATTTTTGATTATAACTAGAGGAACATTGTTGATTTGTATTATCAATATTTGAAGATTTATTAACACCAATTAATGATCCTGTTTTACCGATACCAGCAATTCCACCGCCTCCACCACTACCACCACCACCACCACAACTACCATGTTCTAATTTTTGATTATGTTCTTGTAATTGTTGCTGTTGTTGTAATAAAAGTAAATGCTGTTGTTGATGATGTTGTGTTATAGAACCAATTGATGCATTTGTTGAATGGCAAGCTAAATTCATTTGACGTAACATTAATTGATCACAATACATTTGTGATGAATTCATATTAACAACATCTTCACCTAATACAACACAATGTTGTTCATTCTTTGGTTTATCACTAGCTGGTGTTGATGTTGAACCGCTACTATTCTGTTGCGATTGTAAGCCTTCATTTTGACGATTATAAAATACATAACTATCAGAAATTACTTGTTGTAAGCCATCCGATGATCTACGATTATTACAACTGTATTGATCTAAACTGACTGCACGATTTGAACCAAAATGTCCACGATTTGTATGATAACCATGAATATTTCCATATGAATTACGCATTCTACCACCAGAACTACACATTTCACTTATCATTGATGGACGTTTCTCTCGATTCGATTTACGATGACATGTTGAATGTGATGCTTTAGAACGATTTCCACTTTCTGTATCAACTTTAAATTTTGATGTCTTTTCGGCTACCTGCATTCAATTTTAAATATTTTTCTTTTTATTATTTAATTAAATAATCTAATCAATATATATATTTACATCAACTTCAGTTGCTGTTTCAGAATCACCACTTTCACTACCTTCAGGTAAATCATGTAATTCAGCTGCAATACATGTTGGCTCATCGACAGATGTACGAGATGTTGATTTTTGAGATGGTATACTACGACGCGATTTTACACTAATTCCAGATTGTGAACGTGGTATTTGTGGAGAACATGATCCATTTGATTCCGAACCATTTTCTGTATTTGATTCTGCAACAGATTTACGTTGCTTATTTTGAGCATCATTTAGGCATCTAAAAAAAAAATTTCAAATAATTTCAATAAAATTTTTTTATTCTTTTATTAAAATTCATTTACTTGTAGTAGTCCAATGCAATACGAACAGGAATAATTATTAATTCTATAATTTCTGGTAATAATTCACCTAAAGCTTCAAATAATGGTAATAATACCAGACCAATAAAACGTACTTGACTACCCGGTTTACTTATTTTATCTGGATCCATAAATGGTGTAACCGGTAATCCTTCAGATTTTTCTGCTGCACTTTGTGCAAAAAATTCTTTAAATAAACGATCTAACCATGGTTCAGCAACATCCATTGGTCTAGCTTCATTTGAAATATCAGCAACTTTTATAAGGACCATGCATAACTGCAAATTGGAAAAATTTTTTTAATTTCTCTTTTTTTTAAGGAATTTTTTAAAAAAATTCTTTCAATTACCAAATTTATATGGGATCGATTTGAGTAATCAAAAGTTGTAATGATATCTTTAAATTGTGTTAGGATTTCATTATGACGTGCCATATCCGTTGCCAATATGCATCTTATTATTCCCTCTCGAATAAAACTGTGAATAAAAGAGAATTAAGAATTTTAATAAGAATTTTTAAATGAAATAACAGAATATTTTTATATTATAATTTTTTTTGGAAACTTTTTATAATAACTAGAGCACGACCCTTAGATCTGACTTACTCCTAAACCCCAACTTATTCTAGTTCCGAGAATTTTAAAATATCTCTACAAGCCAATCAGATGTCTCTGAATTGCCAATTACACAAAACGCACTGCATCACTTCTTCGTCAAGCAGATAACCGCACAAAAGGGTTCGCCTCTAATCCCAATTTATTTATATAGTTATTGAAATTATTGAGCCTGTTCTATTATTAAAAGCGAATTCTTTCATGTTAAAATAAATGGATATATTTAAAGATTTGATTAATCCTATATGAAAACTTAAAATTTTACTAAAAGAAAAATTTTATTTTTGCCTGCTTTTATAATTCCAGAATGAATTTTACCTATTGTTTCTATTCAAATTTTGCCGTAAGGAATTTTTATATAGATTTTATATTCTGATGAAAATTTATGTTTGCCTTAAAAATCCGAATAAAATGATTTGTATGCAAATTTTATTTAAGAAATTAAAAATTCATATAAGCATCAAACACATTTGTATGAACAATGAACTGTAGTTGAAAGAAGAAAAAACAAATGAAACAAACTAAAGGTCTAAAATTTTCTATTCAATAGAAATGGAAGAGCATATATTATGGATGTATGAGAAAGAGAACAACATATAACAATTCTCATTCCAATTGTGGCAGTGATTTTTTTTTTAATTTTCAAAGAGTTCGAATACAATTTACTCTATTACACAAAACAGGAGCACAATACCGAAAAATTGTAGCACATCTATACGAGTACCAACCCGAAACAATCAATTGTTTTCCCACTTTCTTTCTTTGAGATGGCGGGATCATACAAGTAGTATGAAAAATAGTATAATTATTTGCATTATAATTATGAATATAGATCGAATTCGCGTTTGCAGTTCTGACTGCAAGAGATTTTATTACTTAAAACTGTACTGCAATATAGAACTATTAATGCAGCGTTGCCAAAAAAAAAACTCTGGCGTAATCTTAATAATGTCTCTCTACTCTCTCAATAATTAATTCTCTACTAATTGAATTGAGATTATGATTATCACAGCAGAAAAAAATTCTATGCTGTCAACTTGACAGAAGATCTTTTGCAGCTCTATCAACAAAAATCTGAATACTTTTTGCAGCAAACTACAAAAACGTACTGCAATTGCAGATCTTTGTTAGAATTGCAAACGCGAATTTGATCTTTATTCACTCATTCCCGAAATTCCATTTCCTAAATTAATTTAGACCCGTCCCTTGACAAAGTAAATCCGTTTCTTCTTATTTGTTTATACGGAAAAATTTCTAGGATTAGACTATACCCTTCATATTATGACTAAAAATATCGAAAAATAAAAAAAAAAACTGTAAAGATTATGGATTTTATGTAAGATTGTAAGGTATTCAAAATGCTGTAATATTACTCCATCCTGCCCCTCCCCCTGCGTATGCTTGAATAATTTTTTTTTCATATATCTTTTTGTTTCTAAGGATGTTGTTTTGGTTCTGTTTGTTATTTATTAGTGGTTTGTTTTAAAAAGCTAAAAGCGACGGATATTAAATTAAATACATATATATATATACTGGTTTTGTATATGTGTACATATTTACATTTCTGTATTCGGTAATCGTAGTACGATACGGGTATTTGGTTTAGAGAAAAATATAAAAAAATTTTACATAGATGCTTTTATTTGCAAAAAATTTCAATGGTGGCCAAAAAAAAAGAAAAATTAAAATAAATATTTTTATGTATATATGCGTTATGTATATATATTTATATATATGAATATATGCGTTATATATATATTGATATATAAATTTATTTTTTATGAATTTTATATACATAGGGTGATTATTTTATATAATTAAAGGTGATAAAAGTTCAATGATTTATTAAAAGAATGTGTATGCAGTACATGGTGTTTCTATGGCAAAAACTGCCTCAAGAATTTAAAATTCGTTGTGATATATAGGAGAGATAGGGAACACCATATAAAAAAATTTCAAAATTTATGGCCGGATTTTTTAAAATTTCAAAATTCAGCCTGATTTGGGATTTCAAACTCGGCTTTTACCAAATGACTTTAAAATTTATTTTTCCAATTTCTACTCCTTAACTTTTACTCTAAAACTTCGACTCAATAATTGTGATACAGATATCACTTCAAAACTTCGACTCCACACAACTCTGAATTATTACGAATTCGATATTTCAACTTCGAATTTAAAAATCTGCTAGAAATTTTCAGATTCTCAAGCATAAACAATTTCATTACACCCTGTACAAAAACCAGAATTATATTTTATTTCAATGTCCGTTTCACATCCTAATGCATATATTTATTAATACCGTTAGAAAAATATTTACGAAAATAGAAATTAGGATATTTAAATTTATAGCAAAACTTAAGAGGAGAAATCGAGGCAAAATAGAAAAGAAAGAAAAAAACAAAATTTAATAACAAAAAGATGTTTTTATAAAAGTCCATTTCTAAAAGGTATCCGAGAAACAGAGGTGAGGAATAGGGAAAATGGAGTAATTTTGAAAAATAGGCATGGGGAGATGCAAAAAACAACAAAATATATTTCATGCTTATTTCATCTATTTTTAAATTAATAGTACAAAGTAAGGAGATATTTTTAAATTTAAACACTGAAATTGGTGCCTTAAAACTCCGTTTACGATATAGAGTGAATGAAATGTTAGAAACTTTATCGTTACCATTATCTTTATTGCTATCATCTACCTATTCAGAATTATTTCCATCAACAATTTCAACAGTATAAATATTAACCGTTTTATTATGTATTTGGAGACCCTGGCGCCCAACGACTGCTGCAAGGATTATCTGACTAGAATCCTGCAAAAGTATGATCGATTGATATAAGTGAATTTCTGAAAAATTTGCACAGAGATTGAACCTTCTGTTTCGTTAAACATATGAAGAAGTTATTCTAGTCGGAGGCTGACAAAGCATCTATTTTATATCATTGTGGAATTTGACGAAAGAATTATGTTATTATTTTCTGGATTGATATTTTTATATAAAGAAACAGTGAACTGGAACTTGTTCACTGGTTCATTAGATCTTCTATTAAAAGTACTTCATAAATTTGGTAGTGATGTGCTTTAAATCGTGTATCGCTCCTGTTAAATTGTATACTTGTTAAACTGACATTAAATTCATTGTTAATTTGGTAATGGTTTGGTTATTTGAAAATTATATAAACCACATTTCTATAGCAAGTTGTCTGAATGAATGATTTACGGCATTGTATGTTGCAATTTAAGAATTATTGAGAAGATTTCAATTATAAACAAGAAAAATTTAAACATGTTTTTTTAAAATTTCATGTAAATTCCCTTAATGATGTGATATTCCTGTTCCTGTTCATATAAAATATACGCTAGATTTACATACATACAAACATTTTAAAAATATTACAGAGAGAATTTTATGGAAAGGAAACCGGACTTTTCCATTAGCACTGAACAACAACGAACAAAAAGAAAAAACGAAAAAGCAAAAAAAAAAAAATTAAATGAATAATAAGGATTACAATAAGGATCAAAATCTTGCGGATAAACGCATACCATATTTAAAAAAAAATTATTTGGTGCGAAAACCAACGAGTAAGTAAAATTTTAATTTTTTTTCTATGTTCTTTTTATATATTTAGTATGGGTATGGGGCTCAGTATAGTTGATTGAATTGGTCAGCGGTGAAATGAAAATGGAGGAAAATTATGAGAAAAAATTAAATCCTGACCAGACAACAAAATAAAATGTGAAAAAGTAACATGCTACGAGATTAATTCAGTAAGTACTTTAATTAATTTATAGCATTGCAATCAGAAAATATTTTAAATATTTTGTTATAACATTAAGCAGAAGCAGAACAGGAGAACAATTTAAGATTACTAATACTAAATATTGCTTGCATAACCTATCACATTCATCCGACCATTATTCACTCCCGTAATCGGCACGGGGAGATTATTCCACAGAACAGCATTGCTCACAAAAAATTAAAGATATCTACGATGTCTAGTATGCCTTGGGTAACTGACGACTTAACCGACCTACCTCTTCTGATTTTATTATAAAGATGTTATGGACGATCACCATTAAGAATCCTCTTAAATAGTTTAATACATTGCAGATTCAGATATCCGGCGGAGCCGCAATCAAGCAAGATTTTTCTTTCATCCGAGATTCTGTCAAATTTTTTTCTATTGACGGCAAATCTATAGTACAGGTATTGAAAATGAGCTTAATTTTATTAAACTCAATGGCGCCCATAGAAGAAAACACAACATCACAATAGAAAAAGTGCGTTCAAACTAGAGACTTAGACTTAATCAAGTCAATCGTAGTCACCTTAAAAAGGATCGAAGAAAACCTCCAAAGAGTTCTGAGTTTAAGAAAGATTTTATATGCTATTAAGTTGATATGATCATTCCAGTCAAATTTACTATTGAAAACAACACCATGATCCTTGAACGTATTAAAATCTTCGTTTATCATTTGAATTCTGTCAGGAATTCAATTCAGCAAAAGTATTGCCGAGAAAAAGTTGCGTATTATCAGTATTAATCTGGCAAGAAGAATGTTGAAGGCAGAATGGAAACTTTTCCATATAATGGAAACTTTTTTATATAACTGAAGAGCAGATGGATGAAGTAATCTAAGAAACGAGTTAAAGGCAGAAAAATTAAAAATTGGCGGACCGCTCTCTTGGCGGACGTTTTACCAACTGAGCTAAAGAGGTATGAAGAATTTTCAGGTATTTTCAATGAATTCTACTATATTGCAAGTGATTTTTGAGCTTGAATTCTCAAAGGCGAAACATTGCACAGTATAAAATTTCGGTAAATAGCAAAATTTTTTTACAAAATAAAATTAGATTTTATTATTTTAGATAGAAAAAATTTGGATTTTCTATGCCATTTCCTTTTGTACTTGGAATATAAAAATTTTAATAATTTGTTGAGTAAATTTTACAATTTTGTTGAGCATCTTGTTGAACCCATATTTATTTAAATTATTCACATAGAGGCGAGCATAATACGAGAATTAATATAAAAGTTGTACGAATTTATACCGTAAATTTGTTCTTAAAAAATTTCATATAAGATTTGCCTGGAAAATTCGATTAAATTGAATAATTTTTTCAAAAATTTCTTTAAATACCAATGAATGAATATTGTGTTTTTAGGGATTCGATTTTCATGAATTTCTAGAGCGAGTTTTTTGAATTTTACAAAAACAATCTTTAGTGCATGTCGATGAATTTAAATTTTCATATGTATAAGATTTGGGAATAGAATATCAAAGTTTTCATGATGCTTTAAGGAAAGCATCAAAAATTTATAAAACAAAGCATTTGTTTTTCTCTATTCCAATTGGAATACGAGTATATAGTTTTTCAATATACTATTAATTCCATACTATTAATTCTCATGGCATATTCCTTGAAAATAAAAAATCATTATAAATTTATTCATGGAATTTTGAAAAATATTTTGATTCATAGTAAAAAATTTATGAGATTTTTGATAAATTTAAAAAAAAAAAAATATTTATGATTTTTTTTTGTATTCTTTGGAATTTAAAATAAATTATTTGAATTTCCTGGAAATATCATGGAGATTTTTTTTGTATATTTTAGTTTTTTTTATAGAATTTAATATGAAATTTTTGAAATTTTCAAAGAATAATCAAGCAAAAAACACATAACGTAGTCATTGAGGCTTTCATTTAGTATTTTTGAATTAAAGTTATATAGTAGGTCCGAAATTCTTGTCAGGGATTATTTAAAAATGCTATTAAAACTCATCAGTTTATTATTGCATTTTAATTTTTGAATGTGTATGTTTCTTAATACTTTTAATCTGTTGGGGTCAGAATACTTTTAATTGTTAAAATTTAAAAATATTTTTATTCAATATTAGATTCTGTTAAAATTTATCTTACTTAATCCAAGGTTATCTAAAAATCACAACTTGCCTGCCATCATTTTACATTATTGTTATTGATTAACTTAACCAAAATAAAGAGAAATTCAATTAAATATATATTTTGGCTCCCTCACTTTTTTCATAAATTCATAATTAATTTTTTACTATTAAAATGAATTGAAATTAATTATTTGATGTGCAAATTGAACAATATGCAACACGAAAAGGAAGTTATGACAAAAACTAGACTTGCATCGCTTCACAAGGGGTCTAATATCTCTTCGAAGGGAAGCGTAATCGATACTGTAATAGAGGTAATAATCGAATACTGTTTGATTGGCGAACATGCGAGGAATATGAGCCACCTCGTAAATGATCTCTATAGTAGCTGTCGTGACGAAAAGGAGAAGGAAACGGCGACACATCTACTAGCATTCGCGATTTGCAAGCGAATGTTTCTTGGGTTTTATCCCTTTCAGGAAACTACGAATTTAGTGAATGTAATTGCAAGAGTCTTTGGTCGATTTACTCGGCCTGATTCTAATGGATGGGAAAAGGAGTAATTTGGCGGTACTACAACGATCCCTATGTTTGGCCTATATGTATACCCTCCGGGTAGCCGTGTCAAACTAATCACACCTAACCTAATCATTAAAAATATTAAGTAACATTCAAAATTGTAAATTTTAAATTTTATTTGCTTTCATTGTAGTAACCCAAGGATTTTCTACAATAAACGTTTCTATAATAATTGTTGGTGTTTCTGTTGGTGTTGTTGATAATATAATATTTAAAAATAATAAATAAAGTGTATAATAACCTCATCATTAATAATTATAAATCTCAAACTTTTAGTAAAAGAAAATTTTTTTCATTTGAAAAGCAGTTATTGGGTAAAGTGAGTAAAGTGAGTAAAATTTTTTTTTTGTTCTCTTTTTAACAAATTACAACTTAACTTTTTATTTGCTCACTTTTTTTTTTCTGAGAAATTGTAAAAAAAAAAAAAAGAGAAAATAATTTTACAATGTGAAATACCATGTGAAAGATGGTGATTTGCGCCATGGGGAACAAATGGAAAAAAAATGAGGTGAGTGTTTTGAAGAAGAATTTGTAATTAATTTTATCCTTGTTTTTAACCAGGATCACTTTCAGGTATAAAATTTCTTCTTCTTCTCCTTATTATTCTGTTTCTTCTTATTTGTTAAATTTTTCTATTTTACGTCGCGAGCTTTTGTTTCAATTACTTATTAATTATAAATTAATTGCAGGAAAGAGAGAAACAAGTAGAAAAAAAAATGAAAATTGAAAAAAAAAACGTAAAGTTTTTTTTTATCTCCAGTGAAAAAATTTTCCAGATTTTCTTAATTTTTTTTTCACCTTTTCTTTATTATTTACTTTTCTATATTGATTTTGTGTTGTTGTACGGTAAAGTGAGCAAAGTAGATGATTAAGTCTTTTTGTTTTTGTTGTACGCCAATTTTCAAAACGTATTTTCATAATAATCTCAAAATTATTTTATTTTTTTTTTTACTCATATTTTGCGCGCGAAAACGTTGGTGTAAAATGTATTCCATAAAATTATTAATATATAAGTAGCTACAAACACATACATACATATTTTTTCTAATAATTAATTAAGGGGTTCGTGCAATCGTGCACATTAATGTTATTCGTTTTTTTTTTTTTGAAATTATTGTTGGTGCTGTAATTTATATTGAGTCCCTAGATCAGTTTCAATTGAAATTTTTGATTTTGATTTAACAAATTTTTTTTAAAATATAAATTTTATAAAATTAATTAAAATTAATCAAGTAACACCTAGTGATTTATTGTGAAAGTTATAATATTTTTAAGTCTTTTACGAATAGGAATTTTTAAGTCTTTTACGAAAATATTTGTGATATTTTATAAGAAATTCAAGTGTTGTTCTGTTTCTCTATGTGGAGGCTGCTTTGACAATCAGAAAGAAATGATGACCCCTCTCTCACTTTCTTTCTATAGCCATGTTCGACGTTGGGGAATTCTAGACAAAAATATCATTGGGTTCGTTCCTTTCAACGGGCTACAGACTTAGTGAATGTAAAGGGATAAAAAAATCTTAGCCAATTTTTGAGGAATTCAGGTTGATTCGAATTCGTGGAAGAAGGACAGAATTGAGAAGGGAAGCAGAGGTCTGGAATGTTATACCATTACGAGCTTAATTGGTATTTGTTTTAGAATGGGTTTTAGAAAAGTTGTTTATCTCATTGTTTCTATATCAAAATAAATTAATTTTGAAAGAAGTGGTGATTGTTGTGATGGTTGCTGGAATGGTTGTATATTTCGGACTGATTTTGGGGAATATATATATACGACTCCTTTATTAATACGGAAATTTCCACGGTTTTAATAATTTTTAATAAATTTTAAATGATTAAGTAATTATTTGTGCTCGAATAACACACGATAAGTGTGTGAAATGTGATTTTTCTAAAAGGATTAGTTATTCCTTGTTACGAGTATTCATTGAAATTTTTACGGTAAAAAATATTTTTTACCGTAAATATCTATACAATAAATACAACAAATACATACACATATGCGTTACAAATAAATGTTGGTGTTAATCAAAAAAGGAAACTGACCGCATTAAAGAAAATTTAATACAAATTCATGGTAGGTATAGGATAAAGTTTGGTGTGTAGGTGTTGTTTAGCTTTGATAATTTCTGTTTTTTTTTTTTTTGTAATTAATTAGATAGGTAATTCGTGACATACGTTACTTTATTTTAGACTTTAGAACTGAAATCTAAAAGAAAAATAAAAAACAAGAAAAAGTAGGGAATGGTGGAAAAGGTAGTGAGTTGGGAGAGCATTGTAAACACTTTACGTGTTAAGATCCTTTTTTTTTGTTGTTTTTGTTTTTTCTTTTACTTTGATGAATTTTCGTTTTTTTTTTGTGAAAATTCTTTTTCTAATTCTTTTCCATGTTTATTTATATAAATTTTTTTTTTGTATAACCTTAAGGTATGTTTTAAAAATTTCTTCTATTTTGGACCCACTACCCCAGTACCGAAGCGTGTTAGATAGATAAAAATATAATTTGATGCTTTTACTCTTAAATGTTTATGATCCTTTGGTTTTGTTGTATGAAAGATATGAATTTGAATGGCATAGGGAGAGAGAATAAAAAAAAATAATGATTAAAGACGCAGTCATTAAACCTAAAACGAAAAATGTTGATTATCGTGGGTAGAATTTAATTTGCTTTTTTCTTTTTCGTTGAAAATATTTTCGAAGAAAAATGGGTTTATTCCAAAATTAAGTTTCTTATGTGGTAAACTCATAATGTAGGTCCGTGAATGTTAAAATAAAATTGTGATTAAACTGTTCATAAAATTTTGGTTCTAAGAACACATTTAATTAAGGACGAGGTATTGAAGAAATGATGATCATCGTCAGTAGATTCTATATGAGATTAGTTTAAAGAGAAATATTTTTATATATTTCCCCCACTCCTTTCATTCTACTAAACTTAAACTCTCTATAACTGAAGTTATTTATAATTGAAACTCTCAATCATTCTCTTTCTTTCTCTCTGAGAGCCTTTCTAAAAAAAAATTATTGCAACAGTCATGTGTTGTTGCGATCCCCGAAAAATTTCAATTTATTTCAACTCAATTATTCGAAAAAATTAATTCAATAACAAAAAATCTGTGTATACTGCGCAAAGAACAATTAAAACACTTTTTTTTTACGGAATCTATTAATTGGGACTGAGCCGCTTTATGTGTTTATTTTTCAAAAATCTCATAGACCGATAATTGTAGATCTCTTTCGAGTAAGTTTTGCATTCAAGTATTTTTTCTACTTTAATTTCATTCATAACTGATGGTAAGTGGTATGGTTCGACTTACAGAAGGTTTACCGTAATGTACTCCAGTAATATAATACGTATGGTATGAAAGTTTCTCTTTCCCTCTCTGTTAAACGATTGTTTTATTCTTTAATTCTCGATTTTTAGTATTTAAGTTTTCTCTATTTTGAATTTGTTAATAAGTAGTGACATTGTTCCATTAAAAGAAGGTTCACTGTAATATACTCGTTTAATATTTATACGATATGGTAACCTATTATAATATTGATTAGAGTGCATTCTTAAGAAACTTATTTCAAAAATTCTTGTTTTTTTTTTTTCAAAGTTTTTTCAAATAGTTTGCTTAATAAATTTCATACAATAAAGTTTATATACAATAAAATTTTTCTAAATAAATTGAATTTTATTTATAATAGTAAAAAGAAAAAAGTTTCCAATATGAAAAATATAAGAGTAACAAAATGTGGGAAAAAAATTTCCCTAATAATATACTTACTTAAAAGTTTCTCTACTGAAATTTTTGAATATATTGCAGTCAGGATGTTCTAATAAACGGAAAGCAATCGAACAATGATGATTTTCTAATGGTGATATATCATTATACCTGTATGTATATTAAGAAAAAGAAGAACAAGAAAATAAGAAGAATATAAAAAATTATAATATGTGGGTAATTTTGTATGTATGTGGGATATATGTATAATATGTCTTATATACGTTTATTTTTAAAAGTATTTCATATGAAAATAAATGTAAAAGTTTTGAATCAAAAACGACATTGCAAGGAAATTTTACAGAATACAAAAAAAAAATGTTTTAATAATAAAAGTTATTATATGTGAAAACTTTTATAAAATTTCATTTTAAGAAGAAGAAAATAAATAATATAAAAATGGAATAGAAGGGGACAATAAGTTAAAAATAAAAAAAAACAGCCAATTAATTAAAAATAATTAGAAATAAATCCGGCTTGGTTTTTTTGAATAAAAAAATATTTTTAATGTAGGACTTCACCTGTTTTGTATAAACAGATTTTAAATAAAGTTGGGTCAAACCAATGGTTTGTATTGTAGCACTTTTCCCTTCAACAAGTGAAAATTCTGCTTTTAAATACAGTCTATGTGTAGCTATCACACTATTAAAATTATTTTCATTCATATACAAAACTATTTCTAGGATTGCATATATTTAGGATGACTCCTAAAATTTCAAGCCTCTACAGTCTGGGGTCTAGAAGAAAAACGACATCAAAAATTTGGAAAAAAAGGACTTTAAATAACGGTAAATTTGAACGGCTATTTTGTTTTTCTTAAGTTGAACTATAGTATACCGCACAAGGGGAAGCAAGCCACTGCCTTTCCGCGTTTGCAAAATTTCAAAAATGCTTATGGTTTAATTGCAACAAATATTTAAAAAAGGCCATTTTTAGGGTTTTAGGGGGGTTTAACTTCTAGAGGCGGGGAGATAGGTAAAAATTTTGTTCTACGGAAATAAGTTTCTAGTGAAGATCTATGTACGTATTAAATTTCAGCTTTCTATCTTCAAAGGTGTAGAAGTTTTGTAAACAGACACACGGGCAGACGGACGGACGGACGAACAGAGTGAAACTAATAAGCACTTTTTTCAAAAATTTTTTTGGAAAAGTGCTAAAAAGAGATCATTTAAATTGAACGAATGTTGAAGAAATTTAAGGAGCATTCGAGGCTCAATAATACCCTAAAAGCATCGCGGTAGGTTTTCACTTGTTTTACAATTAATAATTTTACCGTAGGTTTTCTCTTCTTCACAGATATTTCATTTTTGAAATTTGCTCAATTTTTGCTCAATATTTGATATTAAAATGAAAGTCGGAATATATGAGCTTCTATTTTACGAAAAAATAATTCTTATGGTATATGAGTAAACAATGATTAAAGGAAAAGTTGAAATTTTTTTTTTTAAAAAAATTTAATTTTGTACTTAAATATTTAAAAAAAAATCTTTGGCGCCGATGATACTCCGCTCAAAGAGGAATTACAGCCATATATCTCGAGTTATAAGGAAGACCAACTTTGGTGCGTAAACAACTCGACAAGGAGGGTAACAAAATAAAGTTTTTCTATTATTCTTTTGTTTATACGAACTCATTATGCTGCCCATATAAGGAATACCAACGAGTTTTCGACACTCTGTATGAAAATTTTATAGTGCAATCATTAAAGTTGTATACATGAATAAAGGAGTGAGAAATTTCCTCTTATAAAGTAATATTTTCTCAGCGACACTATATTATTATTCAATTTTTCCAACATTCTGCTCATTTACGATAAGAGAATTTTCTGACGTAAATTTGAAATTTTAAATATTTAAGCATTTTGTGAGGGAAGAGGAGCAATAAATTCCGCTCAAATTCAATTGAAATAAAAGTTATTAATGAAGCACTTAAGAGAAAAGTTCATTCTCATAAAATAATGATTGAGTTAAATTATATACAAGAGCATTCTCTTGCATTTCAACCTGAAATATGTAATACATGTAATTACAAATTATCAAAGTTATATATACACACATACACATACCTTAAAGCTAATTCTGTTCTGGCATTTATTTGATAAATATTATTATAACCGGGATGATCTAGATCATGACATATTGATGACACCAACAATATTAAAACTTCTAATTCACCAAGTCGTTGGCATAAATTCGCTTGATGGCTTATAGCATACATCTGCAAAAAAAAAAAAAAAAACAAATAGAAAATTTAAAATTTAATTGTGGTTCATTATTAAATTAAAAGGATTAAAGAAAAAAAGGTCCTTTTTTGTAAAGTACAAGGGATTTAAAATAAGCAATGATGTTCAACCATTTAATTTTCATTATAATACTTTGTTAAGTCCAGACAAATACAAAAAAAGAAATTAAAAGAAAATTGTCACATCAAGCAGTCAAAGATTTCTTATTCAAAAGAAAACATGTTTGTGTGGGTAGAAAATATGTAGGAGTAGAAATTTATTAGAAAAAACAATTTATTCAATTGAAATCAAAAGAAAAATTAAAAATTTTAATTTAAATTGGATTTGTTGAACTGTAAATTTTTGATTCTTAATAATTTGTATTAAGTAAGAAGTTGTTTTTAGTTTATTAGACAAGGATAAATGAAGATTCTAAAGAAACGGTACTTTACAGTTGAAAATTGAACTGTACGTACAGCAGAAGTAGTGAAATTCAATGTGAAAACCTAAGGAGACAAAATGCCAAATTAAGTGGAATTGAAATTCCAATCATTTTATGATAAATTATTGAAGGTTTCAGTAAATTAAAAAATTAAACATTGTTGAAGCAAATCAGATTGAACAATTAACTGGAATAGATGAAAACTTTAATTAAAAATATAGTTGATCAGATACCGGATGTGGTCTTGAGATAATGTGAATTCGAAATAGAATGATATACGCAAAAGAATGATCCTGGCCACGGATAATTCAGAAAACAATTGAAAAACTTCCTGCCACATTTTAAATATTCCAGTACTTAATGCTTTTCAAACAGGTCATTTTTCCTCTTCAACTCCCTGAAAGGGACTCAAGAAAAAGAGAAAATGCCATATGTTTAATATTTAAACAGTTGATTACTATCTATTTGTACACCATTCAATTTCTGAGCGGAATTGCATTAAAATGTGAGGAATCTGAGTTAAATCTGTGAGAAGATGAAAAGATTTAATCAATTTTTGGGATAGATTTGTCTCCATTCTTGGAAATTGATCTTCTTGGTTTGTTCTGTATTCTTTGAAGTATCTTGCATTTTTGTCTAATTTTGTGGAATAATCAATTAGATTTATTAAAGTACATGTTAATATCACGTGGCTAATCTACTATACGGTCTGTTATCATGTTGGTCAACTTAGATTTTCTTTCCTTTTATATTCATTATTCGAAGTAAAGGTTAATATTATGTTGCACTTTAAAAAATTTTCCACATTTTTTTTTATTATTCTCTCTTGTGTCCTGGTTTTTGTGTTTTGTTCTCGGTTCACTACACTATGTTCTACAATACGTTTTAAAATCGACAGCTTGTTCCATTTTATTTTTATTTTAGCTATTTCAATGTTTTCTCTTAAAAACCGTTTTAATGGTTAAAAAATGTTCATAGTCTCTTGAGGTAAAAATACAGAAAAAAAAAAAAAGTAAAAAATATCCTTGATGTTTAATTCAAATTTTTTTTTTACACTGCACGTTGTCATTATGCTCTTGTGTAGATAAGTCTACGGTATATCAGACGCTATTCATGTTAATATTACGTATAGAGTAGCTTACATTAAAATTATTGGATTTACTTAGCATATTTTAATAGAAGCACATTTCCTAATGAAATACACTAAAACTATAGTTAAATAATTTTGTTAATTTTGGAAATGGGTGGTTCTTTAAATTGTTTCGGTCGAAACGACGTTAAATTTCTGGTTTCATGTCTTATTTTCGATATTTTTTAGCTGCAAATTGCTAAATTTTTATTTGACAACCTCAATTTATTAGTAAAAATTTTCTTTTCTATTTGGATTTTCGATTTTCTACTTAAATTAACGCCATCTACCTATACACTATATACAGAGTCATCTATTTTTAATGACAATGTCATTGAATGCATTTAATTATGCAAAAATTCGAAATTATAAAAACTCCTTTTAAAATTTATTGTATATTTGTACGCTTAGAAGGTAATAAAATCTTAATATATATTTGGGGGCTATATATTTCTATTTATATTTTATTTAATTTTAGTTTTATTGATATTGAATCCATTAATTTCGCTAGCAAATCTAAATAATATATGTAAAAGACAATTTAATTTTATTACTTGCTTCATACTATCAATTATGTGTTCAGAGTAGCTCTTATATAGTCTCTATTAAACTATTTTATATTTAATATTGTTTTAGAGTAGATCTTTAATGCTGAAAATCTAAATATTTATATTGAAGTAATAAAAAATAAAAGCAATTAAATGTTGAGAATTAGCAGAGCTTTAAGGAATAAATAATAAAAATAAATTAATAGCCTGTATATTTGATAATAGACCGTTTAATATTAGTGTATATAAGAGTATAAGAGTAAAAGATTTGATTGAAATCACGTAGCGCAAAGTAATGAATTATTTTTCTAAATCAAAATGTGAAAATTATCACTATTAACATTTTATGTTCCTCAAAATAATTTTTATTAAATAACTACTCATTAAATTTTTGATTTGAGCATACAACATGTTCGATAATATTCGTATCGAACAATATGTTGGAATAATATACGAAATGATAACATCGAACAAATGAATGAAATTTTTTAAGGTTTTAATCAAAAACAAAAAATATTTAAGTGTTGTTATTTGCTTCATACTGCATATGATCGGTTTCATCCAAATCGTATGAAGCCGACTCCAAACTAATCAAACTAATCAAAATTGATTTTCAGAAATTTTTTCGAATAAATCTTGTAGAGCTTAAAATTTTTTCATTGCTACCTCATATAATATAATCATAATTCACAAAAAAAAAATATATTTTTCTGCTTTGTACGGAATTACGTTTTAAAAAGTATGATTCGATTATTTTGGGGTGGAGGCTGTTCGATCACACATGAAAAATCTGTGTGATATTGGTTGGATGTCCGTTGGTTATCATCGTTACACGTTTAGCCTTAATATAAAAGAGAAGAAAATAGCTAAAATTCAATAGTGAAGAGATATGAGAAAATGCTTAAAACGTTGCTCAGACAATACAAAAATAAAACGTTCGAAAAGTTTGAAAACGATTTTCTTCACTGAACACAACACTTTTGAAATATTAGACCATTTTACACTTATTTTATTTCCATTTATTTTCGTTGCAACTACATCCTATACAATAAGAATCCGTTTTTAATGAATGCAATCTCAAAAAAAAAAAAATTTCTTTTTTATTTTCTGAGAAAAAGAAACAGCATTTTCTCATATATCGAAGTTAAGTACATATTATTACATATATCGACACACAAACATAGCCATACGAAAACATTACCTTTTTTGCATATTATTTTACTCTTGCATTACAAGAATTAACTTTTGTTCTATTTTTCTTGTCTATTCCTCCTTTTACATAGAATAAATTTTTACATTTTTTTTATATAGATATATATATAGGGAGCTTATTATCCTTAGAGAGTATTTTATGTTCTGACTGTGTTGTTTATTTTTTCATAACATTTATTTCAATATCCCAAAAGTATATCAAGTGTAGTAAACTAAAACTTTAAAGTAAAAAAAAATTTAGAAGAGAAATTATAAAGTAGTAGCATAAAGAGCATTATGCATGTGTTACAACAGTACCGTGTTAAGTACGAGTGTATCGAAAAATAACTGATTGTAAGTATGATGAAAGCTCATACATATATAGAATCTCATGGTTTTATGGAACAGCATGGAAAAAAAAAAACATGCTGTTTTATATATGGAAAAGTAAATGGCATCAATTTTACGGGAGCCATTAAAAATTATATTAATTTTTATGTGTGCTGATATGTGTGTGATTGTTATGTATGAAATAAAATATTTACATACATTTTAATATCGAATTGATTCTTCTATTATAACTTAAAGGGGAAAACAAGAGAAACATTTTTTATAGATTTACAAAAAAAGAAATTTCTTATCTTTCTTATTTTTTTTTTTGTTATACAGAAAGAAAATCAGAAGTTGGCATTGTTTTTCCATTGTCTAAGTTTTAAATTTTATTTTTTTTTTTATGAAATATAGATTTTTAAAACCCTTTGATATCAAATTTTTAATATTATAAAAAGAAAAAAAAATAATATTTTTTACAGCACAAATTTGTCGAAAATAAACTATGAGTACTCGAGTGCCATAACAATTCATCTTGGGATTCAAATAAGAGAGCTAATGTAGTGAAGGCTTAATTATGGAACTTGATTGCAATAAAATCGACTCGTCTTTAATAACATTTTAACAAAATTTTTTAATAAATCTAGATCTAATAAATCTAAATCTAAATATCTTATATAATTTTTAAACGACCCTTGTTGAATTCTTGAAATCGACTGTAATTCAATCGGCTCGATTAAATGAAACGAATAAAAAAATCATTTCACTCAATTGATTTAAGAATTTTGTTTGTTTGTGAAGCAATACTGAGGTCTCACATCCCCCTTTCCCGTGCTCAAACAAATTCTGCATCTACCATTTTCTTCCAGAATAAGAAATTTTGTAAAACATTATCTGATTCTATAATGGTCCGATGACATACCCCTACATACTATATTCTTTTTCACTCCTATTATTTTTTTAAACATTTTTGATTGTATACCCTCATAATTGACTTTGTCTATCGAAACGCTAGAGAAATTTCTTTTTTGTTCCGACTGCCTTATTTCTAATTTATTATTTACTTCTGCATAAACCGTATACGAGAAGTAATCAAGTATATTTGAACGAATTATTTAGTATAAGCTCTAAGGAAATCAGTATAATCATACATGTCTGTCCAACAATATTATAATGAACTCAATTTACATAATATAATACAAATGAAATTCAATATTAAGATTCAACAAAATTTTATGATTTTTCGGATTCCAACAATATACCATATTTACCCTTTATATATATAAGTAAAGGGTATAATATAGTTTTCACTTTGATCATAGCATGCTGAATTTAACCAACTGATGTTGTCAAGAGTATATATATATATATATATATATATAGGTACTAATACAATTGTATATATTATATTGTGCTTGATTTTAAGTGTCCTTGTTATAAACTATTGTTTTTATTTTTTTATATACCATCATGTAGATTATTATAAGTGCATGTTTTTGAAATAAAACATGAAATTTGAAATTTTCTTTATAGAGAAAAAAATCCATTATATACGCTTTATATTATAAACAAAATGATTGCAATGCACTTTATGTTCGTGTACATATAAATATAGTGTATGCATATTGGGGCTATGTATCCATATTTGGTCATGTATAACAAGTATATTTTGTTATAACAATTGCTATAATAATGTTTTTTTTTCTGTAAATTTTTAGTGAAATTTAATTTTCTTTAAAAGTAAATGATATTTTCTTGATTTTTCAATTTTAATTGATTAATTGAATCCTTTTGATTTTCTTTTATAGTATATTATAGGGGTTTATTATAATAGTTGTATCAGTTTTACATGTAAACCAAAAAAAAAAACAAAAAGGATGTATAAGGATCCTGATATTAATTAAGTTTTACTTTTCTATATAGATTGATTTACTTTGTAATTAAATAAAAAAAAATTTGTTCATTATACTTTAAAAATATTTCGAAATTTTGGTAGTTTGTATAATAAATTTTAATTAATATTTTTCCCATGATTGTATAACAAATTAATTAGAATTCGGTAGTTGTTCAAAAATTTGTGAATTCTGCTTTAAAATCTAAATTACTGAATTCAGTTTTAGAGTCAATTAATTAGTGATTTGGTACCGGTGTTTGAATTTCTTGCATTACATAATTACAACACTGTATTAAATAGATCCAAATTTCAACTTGGAGATAATGAGCTTCTGAATTAGGCAGAAAAATCCATACCGCATAATATATTTTGGGCTAAACCGAATATTGAACCCAAGAGTTACAATTGAAATTCAAAATTTGTTCATTTGTAATAGCTATTGTAAGATTTCCTTTAAATAAAATAGAATTTAAAATATTTAAAGATAAATTGCATACTTTTAGGGATATACAATTAATAACATTAGAGCTGCGTTCAAATTTTGATTCAGATTGTATTACATAATTGTTTAGTATTAATTGAAAGATGTAGCGTAAGATATTTGAAAACATTGATCAAAATATTCATTGATTAAGTCTTAGGCAATTATTTTTGAAATATCCAGCTATATTTAATCGAAAATATTTAAGTTTTAAAAATGGTTGCGATAGTGATACGAAATAAGGATTGCGGTTACAAATATCGATATTTTCAATTACAATAATTTGTCGAGTGTTAAAACAGTTTTGCAAATCTTGCCATTAATAATAAAAAACTAAAAATTTTTGTCAAATAAAAATTTTATATAAAATTCATTTATAATATATTATTTAGGTACTTACCATTTGTGCAACACAAAAACAATGACGAAAATTATGAAATGGTACTTCATTATAATGTTTATATACTTCATATAACCATTCTCTAAGTGTATCAATTGGTATATTAAATTTATCAATTAAACCCAATTCAATAAACATTGTTTGCATTAAATATATAACATCGGCATCCTCCCAATCATATGAATCAAATGCTGGTAATCTTAAAGCTGATTTTATATCATCGGATAATGTTTTATCACATATTTCAAGAAATCTTTTTTTAACTTCTGAATGTTTTGGTAGACTAGTTTTTCGATGTGGTGGTCCAGCTGGCCGTTTTGATAAACCTATTATTAAATAAAATTTAATATTGAGTTTAATTTTTAGAATTTAATTAGTTAGTTTTTAAATTTGCAAATAAAAATAAAATATTATTAATCAAGTAAATTTTTAATAATTAAAAATTGTGTTAAAATAACTTTAATTGATTGTTTTAACTTAGATTTGTAAGAGTTCAAAAATAGGGGGAGAAATTTTTCATAATCCTTTCTATTTTTTATTTTATTTCACTTCAAAATTTAATAAAAACTTTTAGCATTAATTTTAATATATAAAATCTTACAAGGATCCTAAGATATCCCAGCCTTCTTTTAAAATAAAATATTTTATATTTTCATTGTTAAATAAAAGCTTTTTTAAATTTTTATTAAGAATTAAGCAAATTAAAACATTATAGAATTTTTAAAAATTTAGCATAAATTTCAAAAAATTAAAAATTTAAATGGCAACAATTTAAATTTTATAAAAACATAATTCCTTATTAAGTACATAGGGTTGAATTCAGATTTAAAATATATAAACAGTGTTGGTACAGTGTCATTATAACGGGAGATTTTCCACCTCATAACGAAAAAATACGACTTTTTTTTTTAAATGATAAACATAAAACATAATATCGTAGAATATCCTTTTAATATGAAAATATGTCATTTTGTTTAAGGATAATTAATAGTAGGGATGCGATGTTCGTAAGCCAACAAAAATATGTTACATATCATGTGAATGGTAGATTAAGTGACTGACCTTAATTGTGAGAACTATTCATACGTATAAAAGTTTTTTAATTCAAAGTTATTTTGATATGAAATGCAATAATTTAAGAGTATATAAAGGATTAAAAAGTACAAAGAATTAAAAATTGTTAAACTGTTAGATATCTCTAGAGTTAAGATGACTTCCATCCATTTAAAACTAGATTGAGCAACTCTGCGTGAAATAAAAGATTACTAGGACGTATTAGGCCTTACAAATAACTTTCCCCTTACTATGTAACTACAATTTGTGGTTGAATTGATGAAGCAACTTTGCCATTTGACGCTATTTGTCTTTACACTTGAAGAGGTGAAGCAATTATAACATTTTTCTTTCATATAAAAGAAACATATTTGCTGTGATTTTTTAAAATTATATTTTATAGACATGTTGGTTGAGATGTGCTACTCAAGTTATAATAACACTGCAACCAGTCTGATCCATTACAACCACTTAAATAGGCACAAGTTCAATGCTATTCCAGTTTCTTCCAAGAACATTGCGATATTAGATGATAATTTGAAACGATTTCTTATATTTTTGAGCAAAATCGTAATATTTCGATTATTCAATCGCCTTTCCAATCATTTTCCTAAAAATTTTCAAGTATCTAAATCTTAATTGAATTATAATAAAGTTAAGTTATTTAAAATTTAAAAAGAAAAAGCAAAAAAACGAATTTTACAGATTAACTTTGGTAATAACAAAAGTTCATTCAAAAGTTAATTTTATTTTTCCTTGCTCTTTTTTGAAATTTTTGTTATTTCGAAAAATTTGCCAATAATCTAAAAAATAAAATAAGAAAAAAATTCTAAATGGACGGGATATTTTTCCTCTTAATATTGAATTATTCATTTTTCTATAATACAATTAAATTTTTGGAATCCTTTTTCGTTTTTTGTTAAAAAATATTTTTTCTCTCACATGCTTATTTTACAAGAGATTTAAAAATGAAAAAGGTTGCTGGCTAAGGAAAATGTTAATAGGAAAATCCTTTTTTTTTTTTTTTTTTGGCTCCAATTTACATAAACATGTTTGTGTATTTGGTGTAATCCCGTGAATAAAACACTCTTCAAAATATAGATTCTCACTGTAAATCTCTTATTCCTTTAATTTTTGTTGAGACAGGGTTGGCTTTCGAAATTTTATTTTCTTCCAAAATTGTTTAGGTCACATTATAGGTTATCCCACTTTGAAGTTTTCCAAATATTTAGAAATATCCTTAGATTTTTCATTGCGTTCAGCAGATTTCCGATGTAATTTGGTCTATTTTGCAATTCATTTAGAATAAATGATTGAGAGCTAATTTGTTTGCAAATATAAATATTTCCTGGGCTATTTAATATTTTCCTGAGCTATTTACGTTACTAAACAAGTGCTTACTACTGTTCTACTTCTTTATCCTCCAGATTTTTTACATTTCAAATTCCTAAAGAAAATTCTTTATTTACTCCATTTTTTTTTTCTAAAAATTTAACATTCACATTTTTTATGAAAATCATTTTAAAAATAATAAAAGAAAGTAAAAAAAAAAAGGATAATAGATTTTTTGTATGTTAGTCTTTGAATATCCTTAATATTCATTGATAATTTATTTATGTGTTTAAAAAGGTAAACGATATTTCAAAAAAAAAAAAGGGAAAATATTTTAACATAAATTTTTTTTTGCAATGAAATTTTCATAAATTCTTTTTTATTCTTTCGTAGATTTTATGAATTTAAAGAACGAGAATAAATAAATACTATGATCCTGATCCTTTTAAATTTTTAATAGAAATTTGAAAGAAAAAAAAAATTTTTCTTTAATTAGGACATTGTTTTTTTTTTCAAAATTAATTTTTCACTCTTTGAATGACGTTAACTTAAATTTTGATAGCTGTTTTAGTATTAAAAATTTCTTCGTTTTCTTCGAATTAAAAATTTATTGATATTGTTTAAAAAATTGCATATCCGCAGGGGTATATTAAAGAATTTTGTTCTTTAATTTTAATATTGAATGACGGTTGATTTGTACATTCCAACGGAACCGAATGGGGCGAAAGGACTACTGCAGCCATTGACGACTTATTGCACTCTCCCCACGCTCTATAATATCCCTGTTCCAAGTATAAAACTGGACATGTCCCTAAGGAAATCAGACAACAGATCCTTCGTATAAATCATAATATTATTTTGTATTTTAATATTTAGAGCACATATTTATTTTGGGAGTGTTCTATAATCGCGACTAAGCGCATAATGTTTGTAGTGAATACTAGATTTCAATTAAATTAGGATTCATTTGTTCTATATTGTTAACCAATATCGCTACTGCAATATTTTTATGTAAATGCTTAAATAAAATTTCAAAATTTTTTGAATAAAATCCATTTTTTGTGGAAATTCGTAAAATTTTAAAAATTTTATATTCTATATTTACATGACAATTTTATGTTGTTATATATTAATATCCTTACACTTTATTTGATATTGAATAGAAATTTTATAATTTTTCTAATCTTTCAAATGTGATATAAGTAAAGATTATATTAAAATATTTAAAATCATTTTCAAATTATCCTTGATTATTTGTTTATTTTAAAAACTCAATTTCAGGATATTTTCTCAATATTATTGGATAATATTTTGAAAATATTGAATAATAATGGGAAAAATTTGTCATAATCATAATTGGAAAATTAAGTATGAAAACTATTATAAATTTTTATTTGATTTTCTATTATAAAAATTTTATAATTGCATTATTTTAATTCTACATTATTATGGCAAATGATTATATTGTTATTATTATTTTATCACAGATTAAAAATTAAATCGAATATAATGTCATATTGTTCTATAAATTATAACAATTGGAAAATTGTTATAAAAGATAAAAATGTCTTCAGGAGAATTATTCTATGAATGTATGAATGAAAAATTAAAAGTTATACAAATTTGTTGAATTCTACATAATGAAAAGGACACTTTAATTGGAATTGTATCTTAATCAATATCAATATTATTGTACATTATTCGATTGTTAGTTGTGTTTATGTTTATTCTTTGACATTAAGTTTTAAAATTTCTTTTGCAATAATCTTTATTCTTCATTGATTTTAACCACATACATATAAAAATATAAAAAGACGCTGGGCGTTTAGATGTTTTCATTCTTTAGTGAGAAATGAGCAAATCTAACGATCTGCAGGTTGGCAGGGACTATGTTCAGGCTCATACAACACTCTTAAAAACAAAAACATAAGTATCTCATACTGCATACACAATGTATATTTTGTCACAGTGGTCGGCGTAATGTCTGGGAACATTGTATAAGATGTGTATATGTGCTAGCATATAACAATTTGGGGTAGCAAAAATTGGATTGCACCAGGTGATATAAATAGCTTCGAGTATCTTTTGTATGGGAGGAGGAAGCATGCACTTAGCGAATACACATTTAAGACGTTGACTGGAATTTAGAGCTGTAAGGAAAGGCAAATTCATTTGCGTTTGGTGTGAAAGGAAGAACGTTTGAATACTACAAATGAATTGTAACACTCGCTTTTAGTTTATCACAACTTAATGCTATTTAGATTTTTCTGTTATGAAAAAAAGCTCATTTTTGAGTAATTATTTTTTGAGTGATTTTTTTGGACGATTTTTTGAGTGATTTTTTTGAGTAATTTTTTTGAGTAATTTTTTTTTGAGAGATTTTCTCGAGAGATTTTTTTGAGTGATTTTTTTTTGAGTGATTTTTTTGAGTGATTTTTTAAATGATGACTATTTAATGATGGACAATCTCTAGTAAAAATTTTGAGTGAAGTCATTTCTAGTGACTTTTTTAAGTTTTTTTCTTTTGATTTAGGGTCGAAAATTTTAAATAATATTCATGAGTGATTCTTAAGTGGTGTGGACTTATATAAAAATAAAGTTTAAATAAGTAATAAAGAATAATTATTTCTTAAATAGTTTTTTGAGTAATTTTTTTAGAGTAATCTTTTGATGACTCAACTCCTAACTCTGTTCATGCTATTAAATTGTTATGAATCATTTCGATTACCCATTGAATCGACCTTTAATCTACAGGCGAGGCACTCAATTTGAACTATAATCGATTTTTATACTATAGGGAAGATTGTAACTTGAAATTATTTGAAAATTTCTAAAATCCTTTGATAATTTATTTAATGTAATCATGATTTCATGAACATTCAATTTGCATAATTATTCAACAAAAAAAAAAAATTAAAATTTTTATCTCTTAGAATCCTTTTTTGTTTGTCATCACAATTCCTGAAATTTTATTGACATGTGATTTAAATTTAACAAATTTTTTAAAGAGAAAATTTTGTTTTTTAATTAAATGATGATGATTTTTTGTTTATAATTACTGATTGATTCAAAAAAAATTTTTCCATCTGTTCCAAAAATAAATTACTATTTAATTTTTATTTTTATATTTGGTTTTTTATTTTTTTTTTTATAAAAAGGAAAAAAGTAAATGCGGTTTGATTGTAATTTTGGTTTTCTCTTCATATTTATTTTCGGTTTTTTTTTTCCTTTTTAAATGATCCTTAGAGATTTGAAATGAAGGCAGAAAAGAGAAAGAAGAATAAAAGTTTAGCTTAATTTTTTTAAGATTTTATTCTCAACACAATCCCAAATGGATTTTTTTAAATTTTTTTTTTTAAATTTGATGTACTGGAATTTTTTTTTCTTTTATTTTCATTCCTCTTTTTTTTTACAATATTTTTAACTTGATTTTCTCTCTCTCTCTCTCTGTTTCTTTTCAAGTTTGAAATTTTGTTTTTTTTTGAAACGAAAATAACTTGAGAAATACGCAAATAAAATAAAGTATATACCATGTGTGTGAGTGAGTATGTCCTTATGTGCTTGTGTATGAGCAGAAATTCATTTTAATGGTTAGCCTCACATTTTGAGAAGATTTTTGAACAAATATTTTTTGTTTTCCAGAAATATTGATTTTATTAGTTGCAGTCTGTCTGCCCGCCCAGTTTTATTAATATTGGAAATATTTCTAATGGACAACTAATAGAATTACTCTTCCAGAAGAAAATTCTGAATATAACGGTAATTGTTTTCTTATATAAAATTTTAATCTTTAAAAATTATTAATACAAAAGAGCTATTGAAATTTATTTTAATATTTTTCCCCCAAAAGTATGCAATTTTGTTGTACTAATTTTTAGCACTATTTTTCATTACTAAAACTTGAAACTCACCTATATTTAAGGTTAGAATATAAAACTGTTAAAGAGAAATGTCCTTTTTTTAACAAATTATAAGTCTAAATTACTTTAAACTTTTTTATTTTGATATTTCTCATATAATACGTGTAAATAAAAGTTAATATCCATATAGTTCTCAAGAAATAATTTATTACAGTAAAATGTAATTGTGTACACATAAAACACATACATAACAGGGCCAAAAACAGAAAAAAAGAGAAAATTCTCGAAGAAACTTGACAATTTTGATATGAAGAAGTTGACAGTTTCCATTTCTTAAAGTTTTCCTTTATTTTTATGATAAAAGTTAATGTTACATGAAGTATTGTGTGCGTGTGCATTATTAATATAATAGGCACGTGCTTGTAGACATTTAAAAATTTCCTGAGTGTTAGAAACATCGGCCAGTGTAGTAGGTAATTGAATAGATCAAAATTAGAGTAATACGATATTAATAAGTAATTCAGCAATTAAAACTTATAAGCTGAATTGTATTTTAATACCGTATTACTGCAATTTTGTAATACAACACCATATCTTTGAGTTTAACAACCTGAATTTTAAATATAAATCAAAAATTTATGCTTAAGCTTAATTCAGTAATTGTTCATGGCTTAAAGATTCAAATCACTGGATTTATGGTTACGAAAATTATCCTAATTTTTTTCAGGGAAAATTTTATTTTTTAAAAATTTTGTATGTATTTTATTAAATAATTAAATTTTTAGTAGAAAAATAACATTTCAAAAAAATAATATTAAATTTTTATAAATTGAATTTTCCTGTTCTTCCTGCAATGTATACGAAATATAAAAGGAAGAAAAGCAAAGAAACAGAACAATAGTAAACGAAATAGAACGAATTTAATTATTAAATATTTTTTTTTTAAATTCTTAACATTAAAAATTTTTCATTATAAATAACAATGTTATACAAAATATATACAACATATATTTAAACGTGTTCAATTTACTGCTTTTTTTACACACATTATGTTCATTTACAGTTGTTATTATTGGAACAATTTACAATGTAATTATTTTATTCTGCTTATGAATTTTTTACATGACTGCCCATGGTACTATGGTAAAATATTGTTAAATTGACTGATTTTCTCATATATTTAAAATTGAAAATTTTCAAGGATTTTCTATATGCTTTATATGTCATGTATTTTTAATTTTAAAGAGAACAAAATTGTATTTTTGTGTTATTTAATGAAAACTGAGAATCTTAACCATTGTTCACCACTAAATGTTTCAACATTCTGGAACATAATGGTTTTCCCAGAAATCACGAGCTTTAATGGGAAAATACAAGCTCCTTTTTTAAATATTTGTAATTAAATGGATATTTTCTCAGAAAAATATGATGATTAAATTTTAAAAAAGCCATGATTTCAAAATAACAGTAATACAGTACTAATATACAATTCAGCTTATAACTTATATTTGCTGAATTGCGTATTAATACCGTACTATTGCAATTTTGATGTCAAGGAAACGTGTGCGTGAATCAATTATATTATTTTAATCCATAAAAATTTTTTAAAAGAAAATATCCTTAAATAAGAAAATCAATAAACTTATTCTATAAAATATCTCAAGTATTTGATCATAAAATATAATTCTTATATGATATTGGGCTTTAAACCCCAAGAAAATTAAATTCATAATATTAAAATATGTAAAAATGTTAATGATTTTCTAGCTGGTTATATGAATTGGTCTATAAAATATAAGGATAATGATATGAGACAAAAAAATTATTCGAATATTGATTTATGCAAAATATAATAATCAATACGATTATCTAGATAATCTGACCTCCGCCCCACTCCCCACCAAATCCCCAATTCTATAAAGCATAATATAAAAATCATAGTGTATTAAATATAAAATTCTAACCGAAATTTATGCGAAAAATATAATTGGAATAGAAAGCGAAAAAATCAAAAAAAGAAATGAAAATGAAATTTAAGTTTTTTTTTCTTTTTTGTTGTAAAGCAAACGAATTAAATTACAAAAACAAAATAAATGGTTTTAGTTACCGCGAATTAAGGACGATATGATATAGAAAAAAAATAAAGAAAAAAATGAAAGGGAAAAGCAGATTAGAAATTATAGCCTTAAGGCTTGGTCCTTTTTCTTTTCCATTTTCGTTTTGCTTTTTTTTTGTTTTAGTTTTGTTTATAGTAAACAGCACATTTAGAAAATAAATTCTAAACAAATAAATTTCATTGGTATGTCTATTTCTTGTCATTTGATCATACTAGTAGCAGGCACCTCTCAGATTATCTTCATTGTGCCTTCATCATTTTGTGAATTGTCTATATGGTCATCACCAAAATGTGAGTAAACTCTCTTCAGATTTACTATAAGAATGAATAGAAAAAAGATTTATTTAATAACAAATTTTCATTGTCTAGTGAAGAAACCCCATGTTCTCACCATGTTCAACTCAGAATAAATCACACTGTATAGATTCTGTGGTGTGTAGAATGAGAAATCGTTTTACATTTTGTGCAGATTTGACGCGCTGTTTAAGAAAATTCTGCTAACGTAATTTTAAACGTAATATGTAAAGTATTCAGCAATTAAAATTGTATTGCTGAATAAGTAAAATTAGGTAGAATGACCACAGTTTTTGGTGAATAAAATATTTTAATTTTCATTTGTTTAAAAAGACAAAATGTGCTGCCACGTAAACCATTCATTCTTTGAAATTTATTTGTTTTGTTTTTTTCATTTTCAGTTTTCATTTTAGTTTCTTCACATATAAATACCCTTGTATATATATATATATATATATATATATAACAGCGAGGTCCTTAGCCAAATGTGTTTGTATACTTTTATATTAAATTTTATTAAAAAGGACATAGAATAAAAAATTCTGAATACAAAAAAAAAAAAAAAAATGGGAAAACAAGAGAATAAACAATTTGAAAACAAAAAAATAACAAAAAAAAATAACAAATAAAAAAATAAGAAAAAAGGATAATTATAAAGACGTTTAGAAAATGCTTGCGCGTTTTTTTTTTCCTTGTATTTGGTTTTTATATTTAATTTTTATCTTTCTGATAGCGCAATATCCTTTTTGGTTATTGACATAGAAACACAAAGAAAATAACACAGAAGTAGAAGAGAAAAAGTGAAATATAACAAAAGATTAAAGATATTTTCTCTAGACTAATTGTGTATATAAAATATTGTGTTCGTGTGTTTGTATAAATTATTATATAATAATAATATTAAGGACAATCCTACAATATTCTTTTGAAAATTGTTAAGGATATCACCTCTATAGAAAACAAGAAAAATAAATAAGAAATAATTTTAAGAACCACGATTTTCTCTTTGTTATTATTAAGGGCACTGTTTTTCCTTCCTATAAATAATGTGTATAAGAACTCTCAAAGAGAAAGTATATAATATGAAAATGTTAAATGTATAGTTATATTTAAAAAGGACATTTCAATAATAATTTATTATAGGACATATATAGTTCTGTTAAGTTTTATATTAAAGATTTTATAAGGTTATTTTTGTTTTGTTTCTTTTTTGATAATTTATTATTTAATAATAAACTTTACTAGTAAATAAGTAATTCATAGACTTATTCTCTTAAAATAAAGTGGTCTAAAATTAGCATTTTTTTTTAAGTAAACAATTAAATATATTTGTATATTTGCTACTTTTTGTATGAAAAACACTCCTCTGAAATTATATAATTCAAAAATGAGTATATTATATACAAGTAGCTGTTATATTTTGTTTTTGTATATAATTATACCGGGTTTTTAATTACAAATAAATAACAATTACCAATTAAAGTACCTACATATAAATAGAAGAGAAAAATTATACATTTCTGCTTTTAAGGTTAAATTTTAACGAAATTTTTATTAAATTGAGTTTAATTAAAATTTTTTTAAAGAAAATAATGAAATTTATTATGATTTTTGATTGAAATTCAAAAAAAATTATACAATAGTATGATATAGTTAGAAAAATAACTTCAAAATTTTTGATAATATTGTATTTCTACACAATTCAGCAATTAAAACTCATCAGCTGAATTGTATATAAACTTTATAATACGGAAATTATATTTTTATAAAATTCAGCAATAACAATTTTTAAGCTAAATTTTGTACAAACATATTATTCAGCAATTAGGACTCATTAGCTCAAAATTTTAAGTATATAGAATAAAAATTGCTAAACTGACTTGTGAATAAACATCATATTTAACAATTAGAAGTCGTCAACTTAATTGATATGAATTGTGTGTAAACATCATATTCAACAATTAGAATCGATCACCTTAAAATTTTAAATATGTACAATTCAGCAATCAGAACTTATGGGCTGAACTATCTATACATTTTATAATTCGGAAATAATGTAATTATACAATTTAGCAATTATAAATCACAAGCTGAATCGTGTATAAACTTTGTTTGTATTAATTAATAATTGCTGCACAATACAAAAAATATTCAAATTGCAAAAATTCAGTATTAAAACGCAATTCAGCTTATAAGTTTGATTTGCTGAATTGTGTAATAATTGTGTATAATGTTACACAATTATAAAAAATTTTGTTATTAAATGGGTATTAACTAAAAATTTTTTAATAATAACAATACTTGTAAATTAATAACATTACATATTATTTAACAAGTACCAAAATTTTCCAAGAAATATTAATCAACCACCGTCATTCATTCAGTTATTTAAAAAAAAAAATCTTTATGATTCTATGAGGGAAATAAGGAATCAAGTGAAAAATGTGATAGTACTAGTTTCTGTACTACTCATTATATACTCGCAGAATCAAACTGCTTTCCTTTCTGGTTTCTTCATTATTCATAATTTTTGAAAATTTTACAGAGGAGAAAAGTTTTAGACAAAGAATTTTCCTTTAAAAAAAAAACACTAAAATGTCAGCTTTATGTTATGATTTTTTTCTGTTTGTTATTGTTTTTATAAAATTTTTTACGTTGTCTATCAAAATATTTACATTTAGTACAAAAGCACGAATACATATACGGCGCAATATACTTGTATAGTCATTTTAAATGACAATTTCTCTTCTTAAAATTAATTTTGAAGTTTTCTTCAAAAGGCAGAAGAGAAACAAGGAGAAAATCAGTTTTCTTTATACTTTATGAAAAAAAAAATAACTTATAAATTTTCTTAGATTTTTCTTTTATGGTTTTAATTTTAATAACCATGATAAATTACCTGTACGCGAACAGCATGTACATAGTTTTCAATCGAAAATTAGTAGTGCTATTAGCAATAATTTTGAATTATGCTTAGTGTATTTAATGAAAATGTCATCTGTCAAAAATAAATATTCAAAATATCATTAATTATTCCATATAGAAGAGACTTTTCCATTTCCCATTGCATGATTTAGGTTGGTCGGATTTTTTTCAGGTTACAACCACTTTACGAAGATTGACTATTATTGATGCGACTTTATTTAAAATGTAGATGGATAAGTGTGTTGAGCCTTAGATGATTGTGTTGGAAAATGTCGTTCCGCCTTTTTTGTTAGCTTGGTATCTTTTAATTAAAATTGGAATAATTTGAAGCCGGTATACATAATTTTTCATCATGTTACTGATTATGGTAGGAATTACCCGGTAACTTTTAGAATTCAAATTAGAATTTAATATATAAAATTTGAGGACAAAAATTAATGGGTCTAACAAGAATTATACCTTAATTGCACACAACTTTAACTGTGATAACGAACTACACAGTGAACGGAACTCAAATTCCAAATAGAATTAAAGTTATTCTTCTTACTTAAAAATGATATTCAATAATAAATAATGTGGAAAGAATAGTTTTTTTTTTGATTTTCTATATAATTTATAAAATGTTATTTAGAACATTTAGTTTTCATATTAACCATCAAATATTAGTTAATTAGATCAAATGGGTAAGAGATTTTCGAGAGGTTGTTGTTGAGAGGTTGAGAATACTTGAAATTCAGAAGAAACTTTCATTATTTTCAATTCATATTTCAATTATTCAACCTATACACTTTAATTGTTTATATATATCCATATCCATGTAATAAAGGGTACGAGTATAATAAATTATAACTGTATGTTCAATAAATTAAATATTGTGTTATTTTAAGTGTATGCGAGGTGAATCGCAATAACATATTGATCCTATACAATACGAGTATGAGTAAAATTTGTGTTGTTGAGTGGGCCCCAAATTTCAATGGTATGCAAAACACTGGGATTCTAACAAAATTTTAGATAACTTGTAGATTTTTACAACCGAGGTAATAGTGCACTGCAACCATGTATAAGGATCTATTGTGCTTCCCCTTCCCTGACAGCGGGATATGCTCTTCAACATACGGTCGAGAGCTACGCTCCTGATGAAATGAAGCAACTTTCGAAGGCCTAATAGAGGGCTTGAAAGTAAGATATCATATTTTTCTTTTGTTATTCATGTAAGAAAAACATTTGAATTTTTTGGAAAATTGTTTTTTAACCTAACAAATGGCATATAATACTCGTATATTGTTGCAAATCTGAATCACCCTGTACATGGTTATGAATATATATCTTACATATTATGTATGTATATCACCATATTACCATAGAAATATTCAAAATAAAATTAATAAACATCAAAAGAATTTATTCTTTCTTTTATAAAATACACAAAATAATAATGGAAAGTGCGGAATAAGAAGTCAAAGATGAAAAACAAAAACGTTTTCTTTCTCTTTTTTTTTGAAATTTAATAATAATAATGGTAATAATAATAATATAGGAGGAAGGAAGCAGGGTAGGAAGAGTGGAGGAATAAAATAAGGTTGAGTAATTCTTGTCTATCATCGTACAAAAATGTACTCATTTATAAAAGTGTACCGAACGTTTAATTTGGTTTCTTTTCACTTCTATACTGTATAATTGAATTTCAAACGAAAAAAATATTAAGTGGGTAGACAATAATAATTGGTATTGGTGTCATGAAAAGTATTATACTCGGTAGTTAACCTGTTTTATTATAAATACTAATTTTAAAAGAATAGAGGTGGTAAATTTTATTTTTTTTTTTCTTTCATTTTTTGTTCAGTGAATAATCTAGGATGGTATTTTTTAATGTACAAAATTCCCACGTGAAGTGTTCACAAATAAAGGTGTTCATGATATGTGGGTTGAAATTGTTTCTTATTTATAACTTAATATTTCCATTAAAATAATGTGTTAATATAATAAGAAACAAAATGGAGTCTTTGAAATAATTAAAGAATAAATTTTATTGATCCTTTACAGGAGTTTGTTAGATTATGTACGAGTACAATGCTTATGTTTATGTTCCATGTTAATATAAGGGTGCAATATTGAAGAATAATTTAATTAATTATAATAAATAATAATACTTGGTGATCAAGTTCATTTAGGGAACTTACCATCATATACATCGAAGATCTGATTTTTGGAAGAGAGCGATTGACAGTATACAATAACTGGAGTGTAACTGGCCTAACACTCAGGTGGGGAATACAATAGATTCATATGGAAACCATAGTGCATTGTTGTCTCAATAAAAAATCTATTCAATTCAGCTCATTCCTCTCGTTTATATACATGCGATCCAGTCACTATATGTAGGATTGATGATATCATTTTTAAATTTACCTTCTGTACAATCACAGGCAATATGAGTTTTGAGTTTTGTAAATAAAATTTTTTGTGCAAGTTATGAGAAATTTAAGAAATATGCTGAATTTCCATGTGTGTGTGTGTGTGTACTGTAATTGATGTACGAATTTCTATATGAATGATTTGTTGTCTAAAAAGTATTCAAGTAGGTGTCCAATTATAATTTTTAAAATTTGACCTCATGTCTATAATCATCATGTGTCAATGTAATTTATCTAACTGAAAATTTAATTTAAGCAAAATTTTATAGAAAATTCCAAACAAAATTAAATATTTGTCTTTAAAGTAAAAAAGTCTAAAATATGAAATGAAAAATCTCAAAAAGGTTAAAATATCCTTGCTTTTTTTAAAAATTTTATTTAAAATCTTATGAACAAAGGTAATAATGTGTGGGCATTCCACATACATTATAAAATCCTTATATATCCTTTTAATATTTTTGTTATTAAAGTCATTATCGTATAAAAGGGAAACAAAGGTGTTATAATTGGTGAAAATAAAGAGGTGAAAATATTTGAAAATTCACAAAATTTTAAGCTTTATTCTATGGTTTCTATAGGATATGATTTGCTGTGATATAATGTAGCTGTATGCTATGTAAGTTAATAAGAAAGCGTCCTAAAGCATATCCATATTTTATATTGCATGTATATAGGTGAAGTAAATCACCCACACACATACTGTAACTATTTTCTAAATTTTAATTTCAAAAATTTTTGTTTATTGAATTTTTTTTTTTTTTGGAAAATATTGCATTGCAAACTGTGAGAAAATTTTGAAAAAAATTTTCAAAAGGATATTTTGCATTTTTCTCACTTTTAATTAATAAAAACCAATGAAAAGTGTTTAACAATTTTCCAATAATTGAGAAAATATTTATAAATGTATATGTAATGTTTGTATACTTATGGAAATCGTTGAGTAGGTGTTAATATGAAATCACTTTCAACTATTTCAATTAAAGCAATTAGAAGTTCTAAAAGAAATTTTCATAATTTTAACGTTGCTGGAGTTTTTGGAAGTGCATAACATTAAAATTCTTAAAATAATCAACAAACAATTTTATTCTGTTCTAGAAATATTATCTAACATGAACCAATTATTAAAAATTAAGGGTAACTCCGATATTACAGGCTACAACAAAATATTTTCAACACTACTGGAAGGTTGTTAACTGTGAGTGACAAAATAATGCGAATAAATTTAAAGTGTTTTGGAATCTAATACGATCCTCTGTTGTACACCTCACACTAAAGGTAATGACAGAAATATGCCATTATTGCTGATTGCGTGTGTATGTTGATTTTTATTACCATTTTCGTCTTTTAAAAATGAAAAATAACCTGTAAGTAATTTTTGTAACTTTCGAAACTTTTGAAGAGAAAGTTTAACAATAAAAAAAATTTTGTATAAAAATATTTTTTTAACAATAATAATAATGAGAACATCAAAAATGTTATCAAAGTTTTACGATAAAATATTATAAACGGTTTTATTGATCTAGTATAAATGGAAATCATTAAGGATTTTTAAAGTTGAAAATGTAAATTTAAGGAGATTTTTAATATCTGAAGAAACATATTTCCCGCGATTATTGCAGCCATTCATGGCTCGCCTCTGCTTCGTGATGGCTAGAAAAGAACAGTCAAATAAAATATGTATGGCTATCCTCTCGAAGTCTCAGCAAAATTTATATAAAAGAGAGTCAGCTTTACTCAGTTTGTGTAGATAATATTTCACCGGAAATATAGGACATAGACTGTGCTGACGAGCTCTATATTTGAAGCATCTATTTAGGCATTCCTTATTGATTTTGAAAGATGCTTCTGGATCGAGTGGATTATTTAAGATTTTTGCGTGGGGGAAAAAAGGATGAATTCCTATAAAAAACGGAATTAGAAACAAATAATTTACACTTTCAATACCGAATGCTTGTTTTGTTTAAAGATTATGAATGTCGCATTCATAATCTTTACTGACTAGAATATTTTTGTTCCTATGGTAGTGAAAGGGTTAACTATTCATTTAAAAGCTTATTTTCTGGGATTAAAGAAGTAAAAATGCTATGGAATTATTGGTGTTATTTTGAATGACGGCTACTTTTAGAATACCAAATTCTTAATACGCTACATAAATTATAAAAATTTTCAACAATTTTGATATTCAAACTTCAAACCAGCCACAATTTTTTGTGGCCTATTTTCATTAATTTATTCTCGAACCAATGAATTTTTGTATTTCCACTTCGTTTTGCACGAAATTTTTCACTGAAAATCTTTAAATTACTCGCTCATAATCACGTTTTTTCTTATTACTCAATTTATTATTAATAAAATTAAATAATAATTTTAAAATGCTTAATAAAAAATATTTTTTTTTTGATTATCTCATTTTCTTAATTAAATATTTTTTAAATGAATTTATTTTAAGTGAATTCCACGAATCTCTTAAAACCTTTTGACATTGATGAACTAAAATTTTGCTTACAATTCTTCCATTTTGTTTTTTTTTTTTAACAAGTTCAAATTATGGGCAACAAAAACCATCAAAATTTTGAAATAAAGAGAAAGAATAATATTTTTTATTGATGAATTTTTAAAAAAAAAAAAACAACAACAAAGACGAACAAAAAATCCATATCCTCACTTTTAACATTTATTATGACATTTTGTCCTTCTTTTGACATTTTATTATATAATCATAAAAAACATATATAAATAAATTTTTAGATTACCGAATATGGATTTGATTTCCAAAATTTCCAATTCCATTCTGAATAATTAATTTACTTAATTTTAAAGGGGTAGGAAGATGTAGCATGCTTTCAGCTTACAATAATTTTTTGAAACGAATAATGTTGCCCCGTAATTTATGCAATTTTTAATTAATGATTAAGTTTTTTGTTTTCTTCGGTTGGAGACGAAGACCCATGATAACTTCTCATGTCGACCTATAAAATGTTTTGTGATTCCCATCCCTACTTACATTAACACAATACCAAGGCCTCTGATCCTTTGAAAAATTGCATTATAGCAGCTACTTAAAGCCGCGGAGACCTCCATCTTAACCAACCATAACCAAGCCACCGCCTAGAATTCACCCAATGCTCTACTGTTTCATCTTCTTTCAGACAGAAACGGCAGATCTCCCCGGCAGAGTGAGTACACTTAGCAATATCCTCAAGCCTCAAGTCATTAGAAATTTATTTAATAGTAAAATTTTTTAATTTATTATTACTATGCATTGAATTCTCATTGAATTCCCATTGAGTTGCCATTGAATCTCCAACATTTTGATGAAATTTTTATGCATAAAAAAATATTTCAGGATATCTTAGAGTATATAGGACTTGATTTTACTAAAAATACTCTCAAATTCTCTTGTTATCTTATTTATTTTAAGTTATCGTTTTCTTATTATAAAAAAGTTATCCTTATAAAAACTTTTTTTTTTGATAAAATAACAATAATAATAATAAGAATAATAAAAGAAAAATACTTACGGGATATCCTTATTTAGCGACATTGATGTGTATATACCAACTTGTATATATATAAATAAAAAATAATAAATTTTGAGTGACTTTTCATAATAAAAGACGAAGAAAGTATACGAACAAATAATTGTGCTTTAGGGGTAAAAAAAAATATAAAAACAAGAAAAAATAAAAATTATTATTCCTTTTATATTTAAAGTGATAGAGTAAAATCGAACGAATGACAAATATAAAAGAAAAAAAAAGGATATTTAAAAAGGATATTTCTTATTTTTCTCTTAAAAACAAAAAACAAAGAGCAAATTGAGTAAAATTTTTATAAGGCGAGCATTGGACGCACATGAATCATATTGTGTGCCTGTATTGTGTGTGTTCAATTGAAACGTTCTCAATTTTTACCCTAAAATACAAGAATTTTATTAAGGATACGACGCTTTAGATATAAATTTGATTGAATTTTTATTTTCAAAATTTAATTAAAATATTTTCCTTTTTTCTCAAAATTTAATTTTAATTTAAAACAAAAAAATAAATGCAATTTTTATTGTTATGCACAAAAATTGACGTGCCAAAATCTCTTAATACCAAAATTATACCATCAAATTTTACTCAGGTTTCAAAGATATTTAAATATTCACTTAATTTTTTTTTACTGTTATTTTAATGTTATTTTAATAAAATGGGAATTAACAAATGGGAACACGGCCCTTATACGAGCAACTTCATGTTAAAATACTAAATCACGATTTTATTGGTAAAATGACCTTGATAAATGATAAAAGGTTAAGAAAATATTGTTTTAAATAAAAATTCCAAAATTCTTTTTGCAAAATTATTAAAATTCTAGAATTAAATTTGATTGGGATTTGATAAAGAATAATTTATGAGTCATAAAAAGAGAGATGAGAATCTCGTCCTTGTGATTTCTTTTTAAATTAAATTATTTAATATGAAATTTTGACCACACGTTTGTCCAATTTAGAACTTTAAATACATAATTTAGATTAGATTTCAAGTAAGTGTGATAGTGAACTCTATGAATTTTATACAGGTCTTATCACGTGAATTTAAAAATTATTGTGATTTGAAGGATAAAATTTAAAAATTAGTCCCGAAAATATGCAATTTAATAATTTATTCATTTTAAGGATCGTATTTGGATAAAAAATATTTTTTTTTTTTTTGCATAATTGAATTTCTGTTGCTTTTTCATATATATTAATTTAATTAATTAATGCAATATGTGATTATGCATAATTATATAATTAATTTTAAAATGAATTAATAAAAAATTCTTGCATCCCATTGGAAATTTTTTTTAGTATTAAATCAACAACGAATTTAAATAATTAAAAATTATGGTATAAGCAATAAAATTTTTTTCATAATTAATAAATGTAAATTTAGCAATTGCATAATTTTATATTTAAATTATTAATTTAAAAATGTGCCCCGTAATTTATGCAATTTTTTTAATTATTAAATTTTTATATTTTCAACTTGAAATTTTTGCTATCAGAATTTTAATAAATAAATTTTATTATGCTAAATTATCAGAGAGCTACCTAGTCAGCTAGCTATAAATTATTTTTGTTAAAAATAATAATAATGCGCCATAATTTATGCAATTTATTGTTTTCATATAATTAGTATTCAACTGGGATTTTTCAAGTGAAATTTAATTAAATGAATTATTAGCAGTATTATTTCCTGATATAACACAGTGGAAATGAATGAATTTTTTTTGAAGAGTGTTATTTGATTTGCTATAGAAAACTTTATGTCTAAGATACCATATTTTGTCTTTAAAATAAGGCAATAGCCTATTATGTAGTAAATATGGTTTCTCAGCACAATTATTTTCACAATTTAGTGATTATTTTCGATTGCCGATCTGAGTTATTACAATTATATTAAATCAATTAGGCTTATTCCCATATTATATTCTAAAATATTTTACAATTTATAGATTTAATCCCTGAAATTGAAAGTGCCGAATTGAGAATATTGTTTATGGTTATTAAAAAAAACTTTCAGCCCCCCATTCTTATTGAAAATGATCATTTTTGTTCCTTTTTTAAATATTCACATGAATATTTAATCCTACCATATAATATTGCTATTAACAATTTATGGTACCCCAATTATTATATGATTATACCAATTATTACTTATAAATTTTAATACTATTAATAAAGGACAAAGAAAAAAAAAAATCGAAAAGAAAATTCAAGGTAATCTCGGTTGTCATTTTTTGATAATTTTTTTTTTTTCATTGAAAAATTATTATTTTTAATTTTTCCTCAAAAATAAAACAAAAAATAAAAATAATGCTTTTATTTTATTGAAAGAGATCACTATTCGTAAACGTATGTATGTATACAGGGTTATCATGAGATACATCATATGATATTTCCCGGGCAATAGAAACTTGATTGTTAAGTTGAACATTTGTATAACAGAAGAGAGACCAGCATTTTGAACGGTTGCATGTCCTTTTTTTTTTGTGTAATTTCAAGAAACGCCTAACCAGAACAAAGTACACAAAGATACAAAGCAACTCCCAACCAGAACAGATAGAAAAATAACTTGAATACCAAATTAAAGGTCAGTTGACAATATTGCCAGCCCTGCTAAAATTAAAGAGAAAACTGCACTGTTACCTCACCTAAAAAATTCATGTTTTTTTTTTAAATTAAAATGTTGAAATTTCAAATTTTTCGGAATTTTAAAGTCATATTATTCCGAAATCTAGAGAGATGATAATTAATGTAATTACTCATGAGAAAGGTCTTATTGTAAGGTTTCTAAATCATATTTAATAATGCGCATGGCTGCACAGATATGAGAGTTATACTTACTTAAAATTTCGAAAAGTAAAAAAAAAAAGCAGTCGAGATTCCCTCATTGAGATTCTGTAATCGCTTCTATAAAAAATATTTTATCCACTTGAGAAAGCCTACACAATGGTATATAGCGGTGCACTTGAATACGAGACACCCTGTATAAAATATCCTGATAATTATTTTTTGTTTTTCAAATGTAAACATGAAAAATTCCCTGTTATTATATGCCTACAAACTATGGTAACTTTTTTGTTTTTTTTTTTGTATTTTTTTGCTCTTTATTTGTTTTAAGCCTTAAAATTCAATATAAAATTGAAGATACCAAAAAAAAAATAAAAAGGAAGAAAATCCCCACTACTTTTTAAAAAATATTTTTTATTTCATTGAAAAATTTAAAAAGTATGTGAGGTTGATTTTTATTCAAAATCTTTTTCACAAAATCAACACAATATTTTTGTTTTCCTGCTCGTTATCATTATTATTTGCTCATGTATTATTGGTGTGATGTTTGCTACAACCACCAAAGATCAAATTTTCCGGGAAAATCAATTTAAATTTTATAGTTTGATTGTTCAAAAATTATACTATGCTGATTTTAATTGTGACTGAATCTCATGGTTTAGAAATGTGTGTTAGTTTTGTGACCACACCAAGTTCGAAATGGTTTGTATTTGTGGAAAGTTCGGAAAGTAAAAAATATTTAATTATTCATTACAGAAAACTTCTCATTAAAAATTAAGTGACACGTCCTAAATTGATAAAATGATTATAAAATATTTCAAAACTAATTGAAAATAAGGAAAAATCCTGAAAAACATGCTTATTCCAAAAAAGTGAAAAAATGGCGTTTATCCGAAAGAAGTACTACAGCGACAATAATATTTATTTTATTATTTTTGTTTACATGCCTAAGTGTGTATGTGTGTGTATATTTGAGTATGTTTATTTTTTATTTTTTAATTTTATTCATATTAGAATTTTTTTTTATAATATAAACAAAAAATATGGCTGTTGTCAGGGTAAAAGGGGGGAGGAGGGGAACGGGGTAGAGAGTGGAGCCCAAAGTATTACAAATAAAATCTTGTTTTTTTTTTTTTTTTTTCAAAAATTTTATTTTTTTATTTTCTATATGCTTTCAATTGAATTTGAAAATAATCATAAACAATTTCGATTTAATGTGCCAACGCAAATATTTATTTTGTTTTAAGTCAAAAAAAAAAAAAAAAAAAAAAAAAACAAACATTTTTTGTTATTTGCTTTTTTCTTTTAGAAAGTTAAATAGAAGAACTGAATGGTATTAATGGAAGATAAAAAGAGATGAGATGAGCAAAGGTAGTGAATTAGAGAATGGCGTTACGAATTCCGATGCGACTTGCGAGTAAGCAATACGAAAAAAAATTAAATAACAGAATGATATGCGATTCGAGAGAAAACAGAAATCTTTTATATAGGGTTGTGGAATGAAAAAGTGAGGAGAGAAAATCGAAAAATAAAAATAATCAGAGATTGTTTTCTTCTAACTGACTTTTACATATGTGTGAGAGAGATACATTGTGGCTGGATGAAGACTGATGGCGAAGTTTTTGGAACATTTTCTGCTTACAAGTTTACAAACTTCTTAATTTTTCTAATATTGTTTTGTTATTTACGCAAATATTTTAAAAAAATGTTTTGTTTATGATTAACTAAAATTTTTTGGGTTGTTAAGCCCTTTTTCTCTTTAATTCATAAGAAAAGACATTCATTTTATGTGGAATTGGTAATGTGATATTTTTGTTTATAAATATAGATCTTGTTTCTAGTTAAATAATTAAATAATTTTAATGTATAATATGCTGCTTTTATTGAAGTAAAAAATCTCAGAAATCTCATGTAATTCAAAATAAAATTTTCTTTTAATTTTTTTCAAAGAAGCAAGGAATTGTGTGCACAAATAAACGAAATTTACCTCATAGAAATCAAGAGAAAACCAACTGCTATAATTTATGGAAAAGTATACATTGCGCTGTTAAATATTTCTGGTTATAAATATTACTACCTTATTTATTAGCTGCATTTTCCTCTTGCAATATAAAGAGTGTTTATACTATATTCGAAAAAATTTTATGCCTGGAGTCAACACTATAAAAATTTTCAGCATATGACGCAATTTACAACATTTTTTAAGTTATCTTGGTCGTGAAATCAAGTGATATATAAACTTTCTAACCATAAAACTATACCTAATTTAACCTTTAATATCAATAAAACTTTAGAGACATATTGATATCGGGAGACAGAAATAACAAACAAAAAAAGGCAAAAAAAAAAACAAAAAATAAAAAAAATAATTGGAATAAAAAAAATTTTTTTTTTGTGGTTAAACCTTCAGGGGAAATTTTTATAAAATAAACAAAATAATTATATTAAAATAATAAATAAATAAAGTATTGATTCCCTAATATTTCTGGTAAAAAATATATTTTTTTTTCATAATAAAATTGGCTAAAATTCACATAAATAAAATTCGAATTAAGCTAATGATTTGTAAAGTAGCACATTTCCTTTGAACATTACTGTCCGAATGTAGAAAATATATTGCATACTTTTAGGGGAAATTTGGTGATACATGCAGTTTCGGAAACAAAAAGTGATGAACTTGAAATTTTACTTAAATTGAGAGGTGGTTACTTAGAAAGGGAGGAAGGTATAGAAAAAAAATTCTTCTCACGAATTTATGTATTTATTATCTTGTAGAAATTGCTACAAGTTTTTACTATAAAATTGGGGAAAAAACACTATTGTGTAACGAAGGCAATTTGTGAGACTGTTCTGTCCTCTTTTACACAGATGATTTCAAAGCAGAATAACATGGTAGGACAAGGAGGCATTTTAATGTGGAACCCTCATTCAGTTTTTCTCAGTACTGCAATATTTGTTAAAAAATTTCTGTGTTCCCGGAATACAGTAGAATGATATCGCTCGACGAAGGTGATCGCGAGGAATGAGATGACTTTTTAGACCGGCCCTAATTGAAAAAGAAAACTCAGGAATTTTTCTGAGCGTGTATATAAGCCATCGTTATATAAACGCAAGAATTTCTTGAAGAAATACTTGAACAGACAAAATAAGACTAATATGCAAATTTTTTGCCGATATTATTTAAAAAAATGCTTAAAATTTATTTTGCTTTTTTTAATTATTTCATTCGTTTCAATTTTTTTTTTTTGTAACATTGGAAACAACGAAGCCTGAATATACGATTTCCGTTTAATTAAAATAACCCATTTGGAAATTTGTTTTTACAGGATATTAAAAATGATACTCGGTATAACATATATACACAATTGCATACATACATATATGTTAATATGTGTAGTGAAACATGTGTGTTTTGTAATATTATACAGAGTCCAATTTACTGAATTCCTATAACGTAATTACGGTAAAAAGTGAATATTAAATTAGTGGCAAAAAAAAGAGAACCACAATAAACCAATAAAAAAAAAAAATGTTATGGTAAAACAAAAAAAATAAAAAATTTGGTAAACATATTTTTTACGAATTTTTGTGATTGCTTTGGTTCTTGTTTTTGTAAAATTAAATTTTGAAATTATTGTGATTTTTTTTGGATAATTTTCAATTAAAATAAATTTGGTATAGAAAAATGGTATAGTAAAGAAAGTTAATTTTTAAATTAATTTACAGAAAAATTCAATGTAAAATGAATGCTGTCAAAATTTCAATGAAGTTTCGAAAAAATTTAGACCTAATATGGCTGTCGATTTTAGATGTTAATTGAGAACAAGGTATATTTTAAGTTTTGATACAAATGTAAATGTTAAATCGAATTATTGACTGCGCTTTTACATGAGTCTTCATTAAGAAATTGCAATAAAATTAAATATTAATAAAAAATTTATTTTGCAAATGAATAAATTGTTTTTATGAAGAATCTGGAACCAAGAACGTTACAACCGTGGTTGTCATACTGACAAAAAGCTTAGAAAATGTGCAATCCATTTTGATGGAAATTTCGATAGCTGCAATATTAGATCGCCCTGAAAAATGCCGTTATTTAAAAAAAAAACGGAAAAATTTCGAAAAAATAATTTTTTAGACGATTCTAGGATCTGAACTTAAAGAACTTCAAAGTTCGTTATATCCTTGTTGGATAGCCTATTGTATGAGCTTTCCAGAAATTGTCTAAAAATACTGCTATGTCTTATACGCAGCCATAGTTATAACCTGCTTTCGATGAAGTCAGAAATATAAAAATTTCCCTTTCAGAGCTTCTAGCTTCTAAACCTTTCCAATATTTTTTTTTCTTTCATTACTCACTGGTATACGCCAATGCACCACTATATGAAACACCTTGTATATGCAACCACTCTGTATATGCGACAAAAATTTTTGAGTTAGTATAACAGTAATGATTAAACTAAAAGCCCGCAAATTTATATTGCTGTCTCAAACGAAATATCGTAATAAATAATAATTTTCTTATCAAACATATTTAAATTCTCATTTAAATATTATTCTCTTTAATTTTCTCTAACTTTTTAATCTTACTCTTACTCTTTTGATTTTATTTTTATTGTTCTCAATAAATTTTTTCGAATGGTCAGAATATAAAATAAAAATTATAATTTTTTTTTGCATATTTTACGGCGCATCGCAATTTTCATCTTATTTAACTTTAAATAAAAAATTTTATAATTTTATCCAGATAAGAAAAAAAAAAAATAGCTATTGTATAACAGATAAATTTTTTTTTTTGACTTTTGGTTTTTTTTTTTTGACAAATTTGAATAATAAATTCAACTTGTAAATTCGAAAATAATTTTTAACAAAAATATTATTATTTACTCTGTAAAAGTGTAACGTTGTATGTACGTATATTATGGTGTATGAATAAGAAATGAATTTGAATTAAAATAAGTATGAATAATTCATTCGATTAACTTCAATTGCCTTTTATAATATAATATGAGAGTAGAATTTATATACATATACATATATACCCCATATATTTTCTATATTTATAAAAAAAAAAATGAATTTAAAAGGAAAATTGTTTTGAAAAAAAAAAAAATGTAATAAATTTCAAGTGAATATTTTTGGCTTGTTGCGTGTTCGAACAAATTCATTTAAAAAATTATTGTTGTTTAAAACATGTAAAGTGCGGATGACCTATATTAATTTTGTGGTTGCATGTACACAATTCTTGAGTTTAATTTTTCATATACAAATTGAGAGATTTGGGTGAATTATGGTGAATTTTTAAAATTTGTCCTAGATAATTCAAAGAATTGCCATATATTTGTAAAATTTTCATTGTAACAGGAATAATTTCAGTATAACAAAAATTTTTCATATATCTGCTTTCTGACATATTCAAAAATGCCAAATTTTAAGGGTATGGAATTGCGGCTCTTTTAAATGCATGCTCTTTTCAAATACCAATTCTAATTTAGTACAAAAATTTCTTAAAAATTATTTTATTTATTTATTCACCTTCATATTTATAATTAATTGTTTATTAATATTAAAAGAAAACGTTCTCATATTTTTCTGTTAATCTTTTCTAATTTATTACTCCTTTATGGTGTATACCATGTATATGTTTTAAATTTATGGTAAAAATTTGAATATATGAAAAAATTCTCTTTAATTTTATGTACAAAAATTCGCTCAAATATCGTTGTTTTTTTTAATTTGACGGCTACTTTATTTTCACAATAAGTTTTCCTTTTTTTTTTTTTTAAAAAAAATAAAATAAATGTTGTTTATTTCTTATTAAATTTCCTTCTTATGTACATATACATTAATGTGTATATGATATGTTGTAAATATGTATGATAACATGCTTCATACTGTAATGAACAAAAAAGAACATCACATATTATGTATGTAATTTACAATAAAAAGAAGTAGATAGCTATAAAGAAGAAGAATGAAAAAGAAAAAAAGAAATGAATTTAATATCCTGAATTTGAAAAATATTTCAATTATTTCAGTATCATTTAACATTACACATAATGTACGGGTACAATGTTTTCATACTAACTTACATATATGTATGATATACATGTATGATAACTATACACAAAAATAAAATTTGTTTTGAGCAGATCTGGTTAACTCAATTTGAATAATAAGCCAAATATAAAATGTCCTGCCAAATAGAAAATTTTAAATATGAAATTTCCTGACATATTCGAGACTCGAATTCGAGAGGTATTGTTGATGCATGATGATACTCGTAGAATGGGTTAAGACCGACAAAAAAATATGAAAGAACATTTAAGTTTTTTCCTTCTTCTCCTCAACCAAGAGAAAAATAATTGAAAATAAAGTACAGAATTCGGGATTAATATCGATTTTCGCAATTGAATTGATTTTCAATTCGAGATGGCATTCGAGTCTACTTAATTTCAATTGCATATTAAATGGTGAAAGATGTTTCATATGGTGTTTGACAATTTTTGTAAAAATTATTTGTGCCCTACAAACTATGTCTCTATGGGCCGCATGTTGGGAAACCCTATACAATTTAGAGAGTATAATATGAAATAAAATATTTTGTATAGAATCAACCAGGTGTGTGTATTTAATTTTTATAACAATTTGCGTATTCGTGTTTAGCAGGACGTTTACGTGTATGTATGTAAATAGTTTTATAAAGTATGAAAATATTTTGTTTCAATTATCTGATAAGAAATAAAATTTCTTTATTTTTTCTCCATTTTTCGTACACACAGAACCATCACTTTTTTTTTATTACAAAATGTAAATATGAAATGAAAATAAAAATTTTTTGACATAAAAATTTTGTTAAAGAATAACCAGACTTTTTACATAATTTTCTTTTATATGTTCATACATACATATGTACATACGTGTGTTACGTTAATATTTATTAGATTATGTGGGTTTAAATAATTCAATGTTAGCTTTTTATACTGGTAAGATAAGTAGATATGTAAATAGTAACTATGTTTCTTACCTGCCAAATGGCATGTTATCTAAGAAGGGAGGTATTGTTTTCATACCAAATTTTAAACATGCAACTATTGGCAGAAATCGGTCGTTCTTCTATATCAAGTTCGACTGAAATGATTTTAATGGAAATTTATTAATGGATTCTGAAATTATTTTAATGGATTATTTGAATAAGCGGAATGTGTGGAATTCATAAACTTTTAGGGTATTTTAAGTCTCAGAAATAGGACTTTTACTATTGGTGGGTTACAAAGTTTGCATCCAATCAGTGAAATTCTCTGAAATTTAATATTTGAATTTTATTTGTGAACGAAACTGGATGACTCCTGTGCCATGAAAATTGAGTTCCAGAAAATGTTAGAAGTCAAAGTTTACATATTGTGCAGTAGGATACAAAATACATTTTCAAACTGAAAATTTGAAAATTAAACCTAAAAAGTGGTCATGATGTCGTTTATGTGATGACCACATCAAATATGTCTCTTTGAGAAAAAGTTATATCCATGAAGGGAACAAACTAAGTGTTAAACTGATGTTATAAAAAAACAAAACTTAAGGAGCCCATATAATTTACGAATTTGTGTTAGACCCATTAAGGTGTAAATGTGTGACATAATAAATAAATTATTGATGTATCACAAATTATAAAAAAAAAATTCATTTTGGCACACTTAATTTTTTTTTTTTTTCATGTGACAAGACCTTTGAAGTTCATTGAATTTCATTCGTTCTTCGAATAAGAAATTTTTTTAATTATTTATGACTGAATGTGATTGTAATTAATTTATGGAAATTGATTTTGTAGGTGCAATGTGATATGGGAAAATGTAGTAGATAGATTAAGTCAGAATTGTATTCAATTCGGATTGTTCAAGGGGTGCATGTTTTTGGAATCAAAAATACACATCAAACTCATTGATCTACTTCGGGTTGTAATTGAGGCGAGTCGCTATTTTAATGGTTGTATTTTAATAATCTGACTCTGAGAACTTTATTTAGATTATTAGTGCCGGACATAGACCTCCTCCTTGAGATATTATAAGTAAAAATTGGTCTTTTTGGAAATCGGACTCATTGTAAGCAGTTTTTCCTTACAACTAAGAATATATAGCAGACAGAACCTACTTAATAGTTCCAGTTTTAAAGCTCCATAAAGTATCCTTTTCAATTTCGCCCAAAGTTCTTACCATTTTATATTAAGAGGCACCCTGTTATATTTATAATTCATTAAAGCTATTCAATTTAATTTATTTATATAAAAATTTCATTTCATTTCAAATTATTTTGTTAATAATATTTGACATACATACACATACACATAGATATAATTGAAGGTGAAAATGAGAATGACCAAATAAATAAGTGGAAAATGTACATGTCCATTTCTAGGAACCTTTTTATTATACTCTTTTATATTTATGTTAATTTTGATTGTCGTTTCCGATAAATCTTTTCTATCATATACATACAAATGTAGTGAATATGCTATTGATGCTAGAACTCGGGGTTATCAAAAATATGAAAATAGAATATTTTTTTCTATGAAATTTTTTCAATGCTTTTATTAATAAAGATATTCTAATGGAAATCTAAAAGAGCAATTCTACAAAAAAAAAGATGAAATTTCCACTAGACTGAGTGAATAAAAATTTCATTTGTCTACTTTTAACTTTTGTAATTTATTGGACATTTTATCAAGTTAAAAAGGGCACAAGCTAATAATTTCTCTATTATAAAATGGAAGAGATAGAACAAATGTAAAAATATAGGGAAGAATCTGAATGATAAGCATGCTGTCGTTTGATTTGTAATGTCGTGCTTTGTTAGAGTGAAATTTATGAATTTGTTAATAGTATGGCAATAAGTCTTAAGGATATATGTGCATCCTAAATAGTTTTGGTTCGATTCCGAAATTACATGAGGTGAGATATTAAAATCTTAAAAATTTATTAAGAAAATAAATTGCCTATACGTAGCCGTTATAAATTGCCGTTAGTGTGGATTGTGGCCCCGTGTTTCATTCTTTTCATTACGCCATCAAGCATAATTCTGAAGAGAATGAAATTGAGTGATAGAGAGTATTCCTACTTGATACCCGAATCATTCTTCACTGGTCGTCGTGTAATTGTCCGAAGCTAGTATTTTCGTACAAGATTTTTCTAATGTTTTAAATTTTTCTACGTATGCCCTTATAGTGTAATCGTTTCAGATAGCTTCATGAAAAATTTTTTCGGAAAGCTCTGTGGAAATCGACGAATGTACGATGGAGAGGATTATTTCATTAGTTACATTGTTCTATTATATTTTTGAGGATGTTACAGTGGTCTATGCAGCCTCTGTCCTTAGAAATCTGGTGTATTCTTTCTTGCCCTAACTTCATCATAGACCAGAACCAGCACCTACTATGTTTCGCGTTGAAAAAGGTTATACTATTCGTTTATTTGTTCAGATTACTTTATAACTTTTTCCCCAATTGCACTTGTCATCTATTTTTCCTTCTTGTCAGATATTTTCTGGTATAAGCCGGAGTAATTAATTGAAGTCCCATTTTACAGGTTGTTCTTGTTGACGATCAGTTTTTTTTCTTACGTCTTTTACTGCTGCATGATGTTTCAAATTTAGAATTATTAAAAATTACATTTTTGTTTTAATTATTCTTCTATATTAAGTATTAATTGAACCTAAAATTATTATAAAAGCAACTTAATTTTAACATGATCAGATGTTCTCCCTTCTAATTTCATTATTTATACATAGATATTTTTAGAATCATGACAGGACATTTTATTCTAATTGTAAAAAAATAATAATTTTTCATGTATAAATTTTTTGTTAAGTAAAAAATTATGTTTTTTATTTTGTACAAGACCTTAATCTTAAAATATAAATATTGCGATTAAAATTTTGGATGACAAGTATTCACTTGATTCTTATATAACAGCCCTGCCCCCCTCTGTACTTAAGAAATTTTCTTATATAGAGTTTGTAGGTACGTTAATTTTATTTTAATGTTCATTGTACAGTTTAATGTTTTTAAGTGATACACGTGTATTGGAATGACTATACAAATGATTCTAATAACTAAAATAATATTAGAATTGAAAATATTATAAAATATTTTTATTGGTACGTATGAATATTGATTTTAAATTCAATTAAAATTTTCTTTGAGTTTGAGCAAATTCAATAGAAAAGTTTTTATTTTTAATATTCAGTAAAAATACACTTCTTAATCTAAAATACATAAAATCGGGAAAAAAATGAGGGTTTGTGAAGTAGCACATTTCCCTTTTAATAATTTCGATTGGCAAATGCTCAATTTGCCTTTAATAATTTCGATTGGCAAATGCTCAATTTGCCTTTAATAATTTAGATATAATTTTGGTTTAAATGATAAACAAGGTCTATAGATAATAATTTTTTTAGTAGAGCATATAAATTTTGTAAATATTTAGGAGAAATCTAAAGAGTAGCAATTTACGAAAAACGTGAATTTTGTGCCAAATTCATTTGGTTATGACGCAACCAAAGTAGATCATGGAGCTTTAATAGAATATAAATTCGGCAGATTTGATGGTGTGAAATAAATGTACAGCAACTTATCAATAAAATTTCGCAAAATCTTTAAATTACTCACGGATGAGTAAGAATAAAATATTTGTCGACATTATTACAATCTGGTAAAATTCGGAACTAATTGGTATTGGAGTATAGGAAAAATATTAACCCGGAAATGGCCGAAAAACTGTTTTAAACGGGCAGATAGAGTAAAAGGCATAATTTAAAAGGACAGATTGACTGTTACGTATATTTTCTCCTATAGATTGTTTAAAAATTTACCAAAGATGAACTTTTTATATAGATTAGCAATTACCATGGTAATTTGTTTTTGATTCAAATTTCTAAAGAAATTTTTTTTTTGTTATCCCCTCCCTTTTTCTCATTTTTATTCTCAAATTTTCATTTTACTTGTGAATATTATAAATTTGTAATAAAAAAAAATTATACAAAAGCATTTTAGAGGCGCGATTAAGTGTCCATTGTTTTGAAATTTTTATTATAATTTTTTTTTTATTTCAAAATTTCTTGTTAAGTAAAAAGTATTTTAAAGTATTTTAACTTGTATTTATTATCGAATTGTGGTTTGGTATGCAAAAATGAGAAAAAAACATTTTGGAAACATAAAATTTTTGGAGGAAATTTTTTTTACATTTCTTCTGAATTGTCCTTTTATGCTGGAACATTATTTGAATAATACAATCATAATGAATACAAAATATTTTCGGAAATACTTAAGTGAGGCTTGTTAATATTTTGTGTTTTTTGTCCTTATTCTCATTTCTATGCGGTATTTTTCAATTTCAACAGCATAATTTATGGATAGATAGGTACTTGTTAAGTACAAATCACTAATGAATGTTTAAAATGTAATTGTTAAGTGCTTAATGCAAACTACATGTATGCGCTTATAATTCAAAATTAATCTTATAAATAAATTAATATTTGAAATTTTGTAAATTGAATGGTTACTTGGAATGAACTGCTAATCATTAAGTAATAAAATTTTTATTAAAAATGTAGGAGAAGGTGGTGAAATTGCGCGCACTTAAGGTTATTACTTGCTTTCCTGAAAAACATTAAGATTGAATGTGATAGTTTAATATTTAATCTAGCATTTTGTATTTATGTAATGTGAATAATTTTAATCAAAACGAAAATATAAACGTTTTACAAAACCCTTACTTTACGAAAAATTACCCACACTCATGGGTAATTGTGCGTATAACATTGGGTAATTACGCACAAAGTGAAAAATTGAAAATGTTTGCAATTTTACTAGAAAATCTTTATTAATTCACGTTTAGAACATAAGGTAATATAATTTAAGACAAAATTGCATTTATTTGATCTGGCAGTAATTTTAATTTAAATTAGGGTAATTATGCGCAGCGTATAATTACGTTTCTAGAACAATAATTTTTTACTCAAATAATGTTTTGAAACTAGGTTTCATTAATCTTGTTGTAAGGAGAAGAATTTTTAATGATTTTTGATATTTTCAACTACGTTTAGTACCCGTTTTTAATTATTTGAAATCAAGGTTTTCCAATTAAAATCTGGCTACTATAGAATATGAATTTCTTGGTTAAATTTTACGAAATTTTTTAGTTACATTGTTCAAGTTCTGTAATAACTAAATTCTGAAATATATTTTCCTATATTTCATCTATATTGTAAAAATAATTAGAAATTCGTTAAATATTTACTCCACGTCTTCTCAACCTTCTCCCCGATAAGTAAATTCTCTGAAATCAATCCAAAAAAAAAGCGTATAATAAATTCATTTTGCCTATATTAAATTACAAGAACCATTAATAAATTTTAAATTAAATGGAAAAAAAATAATAAGTTGGCTATGAGAGATTATTGTCAATCTCAATAATTCTATTAAAAAAAATTGGAGAATAAAATCAAATAATATTTTTTTATTTTTTCAATTGATTTCCTTAGAATTCTTTTCAAATATTTTAATAATGATGAAAGAAGAAGCTACATTACTATAAAACACAATTTCAAATTGGTATTGCAAATGAGTAACTCTTTAAATTATATGGGTAATAATTATGTAAAATTAGATGAGCGAACCAATATCACCGAGGCGAACCGCAATTATATTCAAATGTCATTTATAAGGATTAAATTCAGTACTAAATGGAGTTGGTTAAGTTGGAAATGATTGGAATTCGAGAAATTTTCAAGTTAGTAATTTTATTTTAATAAAATATGTATGTAATAAGAATGTGTTGAAAGAAATCATCTTCATTGAAATTATTGAGTTCACCCAAAATTTTCTTTCATACGAGGTCGTTCATTATGACTAATATATCAAATTTCTGAAGCAATATAAATACAGGATTTTTTATAATGCATATTGGGAAAATATTATAAAGGAAATTAAATTTGCATAAACCTTATTAATTTTCATTGTCACAATTTTTATTGTTGCTAAAACAAAAGAAATACGGTCTGGAGTTGTTTCTGCAATATTTGTCGTAAATGTGTTCCTGAGAATAAAAAAAAATTAGTGTCACATTAAAGTCAGTTCTCCCTCCCGAAACAAAATTTTTCGTGGTCTTCTAAAGCCTTTAGCTCGTTGTATAAATAAATTTGCAATAGTAATCTTGTCTCTTTTAGTTTTTTTTTCAATTTTGAGTAATAACAGTTTTTCCTTGTTTGGAGTCAATCCGATGGTAATTGCTCTCTTTTTTCTGCTCTGCCTTAATTATTCAATTTTTGTATTAATACTAACTTATTACGATACATGTGCTCTACATTTATACTTGCACGAAGGCATGTTAGTTAGGCTTTTATTCTCTGGCGGTACTTGTCGTATACTGTCGTATATCATTTAGTTAAATTTCTGTCACAAACGATTTTAAATCAAATTATTTAAGTTAATTTTAATTCAAAACGAGTATCAATAATATTATTTTGTAAAATATTCAGTGAATTTCTAAAAATTTCCAAAAAAATACAAATTTAATTTAATTTTTATTTAATTTTAATATTTTATTGGTTGTGAAAAATTGGAAAATTTTTATAAATAAATAAAAATTTACCATATAGCCTAGCTATTAATTTTTCCTTTTGTTTCCTGTCGTTTTTTTAATCCACTTAATTTTAATTCTTATTTATAGAAAAAATACAAATATATATGTACAATTATATGTACAGTTAAGATCCTTTTGTTCTTATCTAAATTATAAAAAATAATAATAATATCCTTTTATAACAATAAGGATCAATGAAGAGAAAATATTCCGTAATTTAGAATTAAATTACAATTTGTTATTAAACTTTCAAATAAATATTAGCTTACACACATTTATATATCAATACGCATAATGAGCTTCTATATATACATATATATATATATATATATGTGTATTTATTAGTGAATATTTACGTATGTAATTTGATATTTTCTCTTCCTTTTTCAACAAAAAAAAAAAAGGGAAATTTTTAAAATTCATATCATATTCATCTTCTATATGTGTGTGCGTGCGTGTGTTCGTATGTAGATTTAATTTAAAAAAAAATTTTTTCTTGTTCAATTGTCGTTAATAAATTTGATAAGCTCTTTTTGTTTGAAATTAGATTGAATTCAGCCAATTGTGAATATGAGGGAGTTTTTTTTTTTTGTTCTATTGTATTTGCTTTGCTACTTGTTTTTTTCTTCTTTAGAAATCAAGTACCTATATTGGGGACTATGAAGAATTGAAAACCATTCTAATAGTCTATTAAATTATCTATATATTAAATTTTGAATAGAAATGTTAAGAGTGAAAGACAAGCAAGGTTCTACACTGCTAGAATTTCAAATAATGTTGGAAGAAGATTTAAAAACTAATAAAAAAGTTGGAATACTCCTTATTCTAAATTCTAATTTTGTATAACTGAAAACCTTTGAAATACTTAGTCGGGAATAATTGAAAAAATTGCCAATTTTACCACCTACCCCGATTTCGATTAATCACACTTGTAATTAAAATTCGTAGAAAATTTTTTAATTTATCATGGTACATTTATGGTACACGTACGTAGAATGCAATTTGAAAGTTTTTAAAGGAAATTTTATTGGAATTTTTGGAACATGGTACATCTTATTGTACATTTCATACAAATTAAAATTTTAAGATTGGTACACATAGGATTTTGTACCAATAAAAAATCCAATATAGATTAATTTAACATTAAATAAATCAATATTTTGCAATTTTTATAATATTGCAAGAAATTCAATTCCGAGTATTAGGAATTTTAGACCGGCTGATTTTTTTTTTTTTGGATAACTAAATCGTAGTCATCAAATTTGCGGAACAGTTGTACAAGGAATATTGGCGTTCTATCATATTTAATTTTTCATTTTCCAAATCTTTTCCAAGTAAGAGTGTGACATAGTGGCAGATTTTATAAGAATATTGTTAGATTGCAATTTTCCAAGATTTGTTTTTCTCGTTATATTAACTGAGAATTTTAATTCATCTTCATCCTAGAAATAATTAACTATGATATTATATGAAATTTAATTATGTTAATTTTACATTAAATTAAATCTATTAATATTAAAAGGTATTCATAATATTAAATTAAATTTTCTCGCTATACATCAAGTCATTTTAAAAATAGAAAAATTTCTTAAAATTTGTATATAGTAGTTATGGTAATGATAAGCAAAGAATAAGCAGATTACTATTATAACTTGTATAAATTAAAATATCATTGTAAACTTTATTAAAAGCTTCAGGCAACGCAAAAATATTTTCTTTAAAAATAAAACTGAATTTAAAAAACAACTTCACGTATACGGTAATCCTTTATTTTCCAGGTACCTATCTAGAATATTAAAAAAAAAATTCCTTAAACTACTCACTTAATATTTTCTTCTTTTTAAAATAATTTGCTTCTATTTTATTTTTTTGTTCTTGTTTGTTTTGTTTTTCTGAAGAAGTTCTCATGATTTGGAATGAAAATTTGCAAGAACGAAACGCATAATGACTTTATATCATTTTGCGTCTGAATGTGTATCGTTAATTATACTGCGTGTATGAGACTTGAAAGTGTTAGAAACCATTCAATGATCGTTAATGTTTCAGAGTATTCGAGACTCGAATGTGCTTTCAAGTCTATTTTCTTCTACATATCTAAAGCTAAACTGAGATTGTCCTTAAACACAACATGTCGCATTTGCCGGGGAGTGAACGAGAAGGAGATTATTTTTCACTATCTCTATGGGTCACTTGAGGCATGTGTAACAGGGCTGAACGAGATATCGAAAATTAGTAACGGGTATTTAGATAGATTCGTCAAGAGAACCTGGTGGCTTAAATGGGCCACCTGTAAAAATTCAGGTGAATTGTGAAAATTAAAGGAAAATTGTGAAAATTGAGGTGTGGCGGATCTATTGCACTTGCCACATCAACCAACCAACTAGCAGATCTAAAACTGAGTTGTTTTTTGTGTGTAACTACGGGAAATTTTATATTATCACTGTACCTTTCATCAAAGGCTAATCTAAATTAATTAATCACTTATTATTATGAACACAAACCATTTCACACAAATGATTCGTGTCTACAATAAAGTTTGTGACATTTATCACTAGTCATACTTAGTGATTAAACACTTAGTGATTGAACACAAAATCATCATCAAATCCGGTCGCTCTTTTTTATTACTGTATTTCAATAATGTACCATAGAATCTTGAACACCCTGTATATAACAATAATATTAATCAAATATATAATATATCACTGAGTGAAATTATATAATCCTTTTGAGTTTTTAAAGTACTTTTTTGAATGATAAATTTTTTTTTTTGTGTATAATTTTTTATACGCGTGTTTTTTTTTTTTTTTTTTTTTACAAGTATAAGTAAAAAATTTCACTGTAAATTTTAATATTCATCAAATGAATTCACTTTTATTTTTGTTGTTATACGAATGCGCAAATTATAATAAATATATTCGAGCATGTTTATAAGTATAACACACACTTATATTATATAATTCAAACTGTCAGAGTTTATTTGTATGTATTTTGGGAAAATATCAAATAAGAATAATAAGAATAAAGTGAATATAATTCTTATTACATTTGAGAGTTTAAAAATTTTAATATTAAATGAAAAATGAGGATAAAACGTTTCAGGATAATAAGAAGTGGTTAGTACATATACATACATAATATTATGTACTTGTATTAATTTATGCGTTTTCATTTAATTTATAGTATAAGAAACCAATTGTTGATAGGTTGTCATGTTAAAAATTAAATAAGTAAAACAGTACAGAAAGTGAAGGTTAATGATTGGAATATAATGTTCATTTATACAACTACTTGCACCGCGTTTCTCTAAATCACCATATCACGACTGTAACTTGTCTAGAGCAATAAAATCCAATCAATCTATTGTTTTCTATTCGGTAAAATAGCACATTTCTTCTTTCAAATTAAAGTCTAAAACTAATTCAAGCAAAAGCATTAAATCTAAATCATCAAATAAGAACAAATAATTTTGCATATCTTTAGGATGATATTAATATGTATTCAAATAAGTAAGGGGACATTTGTTGTTGTGTTTCAGCTTTTATACAAAAATTCGATAAAACATTTATTAGGTGGTTAGATTAGATTAGCTTGCCCTGGTCCCCCGAAAGGTTCACATAGGCAATTTAGCTCCGTTTTCCGGTACTCATTCGAACCAGCCCCAGGTCTTTAAAAACCGGATAAAATCCTTAACATTCACATTTGGTAAGTGCGCCCGAAAGAGTAAACCTCAACAACTCGAACCTTTTATTAAGTTTTAAAGAAAGATTTGGCTGAAAATTAATTTTTTGTTAAAATAGAGGTAGATAGTAATTTGCCAAAAGAGGATGAAGAGGAAGGGAGGTTGGTTGCACAGGGTTGGAATAAATTTATTCTAACCGAGCAAAATATTTAACGATATTGAACATCTGTTATACTGTTATACTCACACTTGAAATTGAGCAAGGAAATTAGTCGAAAAATTAATGAAACCCGGACTGTCGATTGGAAAAATACTGGAATTATGAAGGTTTAATTCCAGATCTTTGCAATTTAAAAATGGTTTTAATAAGAGTTCATTAATATTGAGAGGCTGGTGAACTTATAAATTAATTATTACTATCCATAAAGAATTACAGGGGCAAAGAAGAATTCCACATTCTAGGAGCTTGAGGGTGGGAGTTTGTATTTGCAAATAATTTTTGCTCTTATACGCTAGAGAACTGTTTTGTGTACTCAGAATTTATTTTCGAATATAAAATTAAAATTTTCTATCTTTTAAGATTCCGAATGTTTTGTAAACGGAGGAAAAAACTGGCAGACAAATTTATATTTTTTTTCCCCCAATATTTTGAGATCGTTCTAAAAAAAAAGTAAGACTTATTACAAAAAAATATTTTAATTTGACTAGTAAAGTATAACTTTGTATTTTATTTTGTATATGCAACAAGTCTACATAACGCCATGTAAAAGTTTTAGAATAAATATTATTTAAAACGTTTTTATTAATAAGAATAACAACGAAAAAGCAAAGAAGTATAAAAGTAAAGAGAAGCTCATGATAAATTAGTCCTTGAGGATTTTTTCGGGTTTTTGTTTCTATTCTTTTGCTTATTCTTTTTCTTTGTTAAGAAGTTTTTCTTCAAAATGAATCTACAAGTATACAACAGCGTTAAATGAATTTTATACGTAATTTATTTTAATAATAACATTTTTATAAATACTGAGTACAATGTTATTGTTGTGTTTTGGAAAACAAAAATAATTTTTGTAGGTGGTAGTTAGAAAATTGCAGTAATTTTATTATATTTTTTTTATTACCGACAGCACTGCACAATTAAATTAGTAGTGAAATTGTGGTTGTAGAATTATTTCTAATGACGAGGATTAAACAAAACTGCATCTACATATTTAACATAAATACGTTAAAAATTTTGACCAGTTTGGCTGGGATGGTGTTAGAGAATTTCAATTAAGAAATTTTTCGTGATATTTTATTGGTGACTAATATTGTGATTATTGACAGACTTTAAAAATATTTTAGGTAAAGTAATCTGAATTTTCACTCAATCTTAAAATTTCTAGATTTGAAATTCATTGAAAAACTTTAATCTCAGACTTTTTTAAGTGTCTTAGATAGCATTTTATTGAATTTTCTTGGAATTTTAACAATATAATTGACTTTCCGTTCTGATTACATTTTAATATTAACAAAAAATACTAAAAAAAATTAGAACTTACTAATGGCTTTCCTCAAAATTGAAATTTGATACTTTTACCAGAAGTAATTGTTTCCGAAAATAATTAACGGTTTTTATTAGGCTCAAAATTAATCATTTTCTATTTTTAGGAAATAATTTTTATAAAATTAATTGTTCTAATCAAAAGTAAATGATCACTTCTCTTGATGTAAAAATTATTGAAATTAATTGAAATTCAAAATGACTAGCTCTTAAAAATAGATTATTTTTCAAATATATTTTCTACTTAAAATATTTAAAATTAATGTTAACAATATATTTTATTTATCAAAATATTTAAAATTACGAACCTAGCTATTTCTAATTGAAGATTTCAATATTTCATAAATTTTTAGAAAATTTATTTGCTTTAACAACTCTACTCCAAATTTGAAAATTGTTGCATACTTTCAGGCGAAATATTTTTTTAATTATTGTTTTTTGTACGAATGTATGTTCGAAGAGTATAATAAATTTGCCGTTTGTAATGCTAAGGAATAATGGTCTGAGATGTAGACTCAACTGTATGTTTTTTATCAGCATTGAATTCGGAGGCAATTTAACTATGTCTGTCCGTCGTTTTGTGTATTCGCCCGTTCGTTCCAACGATAACTCAAAAACTAATAATCCTTTATTAATTTTCTAATATTTATGATGTACAAATCTTACCGTATTAGAATGTCTTTCAAGAATTTTTTCTTTCTAGAGAATTGAATTTCAGAATGTAAGGGAACAGAGCAACCCTATTAACAATATATAATTAGCTTATCATGTTTAAGTCTCTTATTTTTGTTTCTTTGACTTCGACTACATTGTTATTAGTCCGGGTCCGAGTTATTTTTAGAAAAAAAATTTAATAATATTTTCATTTTCCACCCAAGTTTATTTTGTCATTGAACAATTTTTTCTTTTAGAATTTCTTTAGACAAGATTGAAACTGTAAAATAATTTTTTAATGGTTTCAAAAATTTCTAAAAAAAAATTTTTGTTGAAAAAATTGAAAATATTTTTGTTCTCGAAAAAACTTTTCTTTTATCTATCGGAGACATTGTTAAAAATGATTTTTGTGTACACACACACAAAAAAAAAAATTCTTTTTAAAAAAATTTTTACTTTTTTTTTTCTCTCTCTGTAATTATTTTCAATTTTACTGTCATTATTTTGGTTTCGTTTTATTGTTTTCATTATTCATTCTATAACAAAGTTTTTAAAGATGTGTCAGTTTGTGCGGTGAGAGGGCAGGTAGCAAAATAAATTTTTGAGAAAATGCAAAATACTCTCAACGCTCTTATCAATTGTTGCTTTTCAATAACAATATAAAAAACAAACAAAAAATAAATATCAGAAAATAAAAAAATAACAATAATAAGAACAAGAGAATTGTGAAGAGAAAGTTTTCCCTTCTCAATGTAAAGAAATAATTTTAAAAAGAGAGAAAAAAAATGATGGAAAATTTTTTAAAGAAATTGACAAATTTGTTTTCCACAATAATTAGTATAGAAAAGATATAAATCAAAAAAGAAAAAAAGTAGAACAACAAAAAAAAAAAAACAAATAACGGATCTTTACTTTTCTCCCTCTCACTTATTACTTTCAGAGAAAAATGAACAACTTAATAAAATAAAAGTATCAAAATGAATTTCCAATAAAAAAGAAAAACTTCAGAAGTTAAAATCCTCCTATCAGTGTTAAGAAAAATTACTCCCCGCCACCCCCTGGCCCATCTAGTGTGTATTGGGAATAAATTATTTTTCGATATTTTTTTTTGTGTTTCGGAAAATGCGTATTATTTTTAAGAAAAATAACACACGTCTCATGATAAATTGCTTTTCTTCTTCTTTTCAATTAAAAATTACTTTTAAAAAATTATTACAAATTTTGTGGTTTTTTTTTTTTATCGCTAATGCATTCTTTTTTCTCGAATATACACATAGATCTATGTTATATATTGAATGATTTATAAGTATGTGATGGTAGCTTCATAATTTCGTATGAATTTGAGAAGTACTTTTGTGATAGCACTTTGATTGCTCTCGAAACTCGCGAAAATAATGCGGACAATGCTTCGGAAGAAATACGGAATTAAGAAGTGTTTGTTTATAAATCATAGTGAAAGCAGAATTTTGGATTGTGTCTTTGCTAAATAAATTGAATTATGGTAAGGAAAATTGCTCCTGGATTCAACTATTTCAAAATTCAACTAAAGAAAAAACAATCGTTTTTTGTGTTTTAGGCTGGGTTTATGTCAGAGTTTTTTAGAATTTTCTAAAACTTAGTATCTCCTTAGCCCATTTGAGAAGAATTCGAATGAGGGGTGCAAAAAGAACTTCTGCGGTACCACGATTAATCCAGTTGGTCTATGTATGCCCTTTGGAGGCCGCGTTAACTTAATATAGTATGAATTAAAATGGTAGTGAATTTTGTCATGTCTGCAATAAAAGATGACCCTAGTGTCACAAATAACTTTTTAATATATTATAAGTGTCAGACACTTTATTTTTTTTTTTTTGGAAGGAATTAAAAAAAATTAGAATATCGTTAAATTAGCATTTTGAATTGTGTATGGTTTGTTTTTCAATTTCAAAATTACAAACTTATGAATTTGCCTAAGTATATGCAAAATTTTCTATTAATTTTTGAGTAAATTAGAAACTTTATAGGATTCTTAACACGTATATATAAGTATTTATTCATAAAAAAAAAAATGAATTTTTTGGAAACGGTTTTATTTGAAATTCCAAATAATAGATTATATAGCTAGCGTTATATATATATTATATAAGGTGAATGAGATACTCAAGATGAAATGAGAATGAAAATTTTGAAAACCTTAAGAAATCAATCATTTTTAAAATATAAATAATTTTCTTCATATATACTTAAAGTAAACAAAACAAATTAATATATTTCTACTTAATTTTTCTTAAAATTTATCCTAAATAAGACCTATAAATTAATATTCAAATTTTCTTTCAAAAATTCTTAAAAACTTTTAGGTACTATGATGCGTTACACCTATTCGTATAAATTATGCAAAATATTTACAAAATTTAAGTTTCCTATTTAATGTCCAACTAAATTCAGTTCTGCCCATCCCATAGTTCCTATTCTTATTCCATGAAATCGTACTGCTATCTTGGTTTTTTACCAGATTTCAATATTAATTTCCAATATTACAAATGGTTCAATTAATTCTAAATTGAATTTTCCACAAATTTATCATTTAATCTTTAATAAATCCGAAAATCATCCAATTTTTTTTTTTTTACAGTTTTATTCAACACCAATTCAATTTTATTTAAATAGTAAAAATTCATGCAAAAAAGAATTTTTTTTTTTTTTAAATATTTTAATTGAGACTTTTTCAAAACTACTCAAGCAAAATATAAATTCTTTTTACTACTCTTCTGTTTTTTACAAAAAAAAAATTCAATATACTACCTTACCCATATATATATATATATATATATAATATATTTATGTACAGAGCGTTTACAATTTTGCACGATTTTCAAACACATTTAACACGATTTACTGGCAAAACTATTAGAAATAGAGGAAAATTTTATAGCAAAAATTCCAATTTCGACGAGCTTTATCTCGAAAACTATGATCCAGATCAATTTTGATTGTTAGACCGAAAATTAATAGCAATCAGTTACCTGTAAAACAAGCCTACGATGGTTAGTCTATGTTACATGGTTCCGAAATTATAAGCATTTATTTATATACAGGAAAAATATGTGGTACCTGTTTTTTCAAAAGACTGCAGCTCAAAAACGAGTATATCTGTACCCCCTTTTCCCCCTGCCTTCCTCATACAGTTTATCAGGGAATCATTCCTGAAATTATTTACTATCTTAATTCGAAACACCCTGTATATGTACCTCAATAATAAAATTTAAATACATAATCGATATTTTTTTTTATATAGAAAATTTTAATATTTCTCACATACTTGTATTTTATATAGAGTGTTTGATTCATAAAAAAAAAAAAAATAAAAAAAAATTTTTTATAATAAAATTTAAATTCATTTAATTTTCCGGTTTAATGAAATCATGAATTAAGGCTCTTATAGGTTCTATTGTGGCATATACAAAAAAAAAAATGAAAAGCAAAGTTTGAACAAAGAATGAAAATAAATTTCCAAAAAATTAAATTTCACTCAGATTTTCCAACACAAATTTTCACTTTATCGTAAAATTTTTGTTGTTTTGTTCTTTTTTTTTTGAAAAAATAAATCGGTTTTCCGTACATCCTTTATGCCATCCTTTTTTTTTTATAATGATAAAAAATATTTTCTTTTTTCTTTTTGTGTGTGCGTTTTTTCTTATTTTTTTTCTTTTTAATATCCTTTCAATCTTTGTTATAAACAATTTAACACATACCTCAATTATGTACAGACACAAACAAAAAAAAAAAACAAAATTAACATAAAAAACAAAATAGGAAATAAAAATATATTTAACCAAAACAGGATAATAAGATAAAAATAAAATAAAAAAACTGTATATAGGACAAAAGGACGAAGTAAAGAATTAAGTAAAAATTTTTTGATAGAAAACAACGACCACTGAATGTCAATCAGAAGAACGAATCATCAGGCAACAAAAAAAAAAACAATAATTTGACAGTTACAAAGGGATAATAATCTGCAAATATTTTTATATCAGAACAGTAATGAGGAAGAAAACATAAGAAAAATAAAAGAAGAAATTGTTAAAAATAATCCAAAAGTAAAATCCAAAAATAAATATGAATTTTTTTTTTTTTATGTGATGGCGTTATTAAAATGAACAGGAGGATTTCATTTTAAATGTCTTATAAATTTTCTAAAATTTTCTAAAATTATTCTAAATTTTTTTCATAAATATATGAATTTTGGTCAATCTCATAAAATTTAGTATTAATTTTAATAAAAATGAACTATAAGTGGTTTGTAAGATTCCCACGTTATTTTTACAAAATGTTTGCTGTCACAGTGAAAATTTCGAATAAATTTTCAGAATTCAAATTATTAAATTTCTAAGATTTTGGTCAAATTATTTTCTAAAATATTATGTCAAAAATATAAAATTGTCGACTATTCAATCACCATTTTGTCAATATAGCAGAAGTTCAGTCGGTGAGATTTGACATACACCAAAAGGCGATCAATAAGTTATAATGGTTAAATGGAGATTCACATATAAATTTTCAATTTGCATTAAAATCAGTTCAGTTGAAATTGTGACACACGCAAACATATACAGACAGACATGCACTTATATATCTAAAAATTGTTTTATTTACCTTTCCCAACCTTGAGGAAAAGTATTTCCGTTGGAAATTCAAAATGAAAAATATGATGCTATCACTGGACCTCCCTTGTTGTATGTAATCATTGAATTGATCAGTTAATAAGAATTGATGGAAAATAGTTAAATTTTTTTTTTTGTTTTTTTATAATTTATTCAATTATGGTCGAGACATTGGTATTATATCGAAATTTATTTGCAATTATTGTCATTGGTTTAGTGTTAAACAATGTTATAAAATTAATGATTTTGAAACAATATCATTAGGGACAAATTATATTGATGATATTCCATAATAAATTGAAATTTTTGTGTTTTGCCGACCTTTTTTTGTTTTTTTTTTTTAATTACTCCACGGGGAGGCCCCTAGGCCACACTCACGTCGACTCATATAGCATCTTTTGTGATTCCCATCCCCCTACATTACCTCTATTTCTAGGCCCCCGACAAACCGAACCGCAGTACGGCAGCCACATCAAGCTGCGAGATCATCCCCGAGGTCACAAAGCCCCTCCTCAAGCACCTCAGCCGCATGCGAGAAACCGCTTCGCACTCACATAGTAAGTGCTCCATGGTTTCGTCCTCCTCCAGTTATAAACGGCAGACATCACTCGGTCCCCCGCCCATCCTTTTCAGGTGCACCCTCGTGAGGCAGTGTCCAGTGAAAACACCCACTAATGTTTTCAAATGTGGACGACTGAGCAAAGTCAGATCCTGGACCCCCAATCTCAGGGGACGCACAAATTTTCTAGAGTGCGGCAGGCCCAGGCAGCTGTCCTAGTGTTCAACTCTAGCCCGCTCCTCCCATTCACTGAGGGCACGCAAGACCGTTGTCTTGGGCACGAGCTTAAAATTGTGTTAATTTTCCACCCTCATTTATGACAATATTTATACATCGAGGCTGTTACTGTTAACAGCTAATTGTTGTATAATTGATAATATGCAAATTCTCATTATGTTTCTCATAATTTCAATTACTATAAATGAGTAAAATTGGTACTTCATGCATTTGATTCAAAAAATAATTCCTCTCAATGAAAGCAAAAAAAATATAAGAGAAAACTGTTACATTAGTAATATGTAACTCTTACCCAATTTTTCCTGTTTTTCTCATTCAGTAATACAGAATTACGTTCGTATATATTAAGTAATATGTGGCCAGCAAAATCATTATTATTGTGACACATTAAACATGATGTACTGTCAGTATTTTAATGAAATATCCCACGATAGGACACTGACAAGAAACGAATTTATATTAATTTTTAAAATGTCCTCCTACTTGACAAGTTTATTGAACTTTAAAAATAACAAGTGCCTATATCTAAATATATATATATATATATATATATGCATAAATTATTTAAAATAAATTAAAAAAAAATAAAATTAAATTTCATGCTCTCTAAGAGAAAAAGAGTGGAGGGGGGGGGGGGGGGGGGGGTAAAAACCTTCTCTATTTCAATATTTTCTAACTTTCTTATACGGAATGATGACACAGTAAAGCCATTGATTACAGAAAAATATTATTGAAAGTGTTATACTAAAAAAAAAAAAATAATAAAAAATATAAAGGATTTAAAATTATTCAAAATATTTTTTCTCTCAAAAAAAAAAATTTTTTCCAATATTTTTTTTTTTTACATTTTTACCCTAAAAAGTAATTCCTTTTTTATTTTTTTATTATATATATAATAAAATATTGTTTAAATACACGAATGTATACAATAATACAGAATGTTTCATTTCTGTATAATTAGGTTATTAATTGAGTATATTTAAGAGTAACAGGTATACGAATTAAAATTTCTTATCACACTATACAAGCGATAAATACAACTCGGCACCTCAAGCTCGGTAGACTTGTCTGTCTGTTTCTGACGAACATAAACATTTCGTTGCCTTGTTGCAGTAGTACCATACCTTTACTTATCAAATAGTCTAGAGGCCCTGGTGCTTATCAAAGAAGGATGATTAAAATTACTTAATACAAGTTGACTGGGTAATTTGACTGTCAAGGTTAATATTGATTTTTATATATGCTGCACGTTCGCTCATCAGGAACACCACAGCTTCATACCACACATTGTAAATATTAATCTTAATTTATTTTTTTTACTCAAATTTCCTATTATACTCGTATTTATATATCTACTACAAAATTAGTGAACTCACATCACGTATTCTCAATCAACTTAAACTATGTAAACGCATTCACAATAATAAATTTGTTGCTATTCCACATAATGTAATTTTATCATCAGAGTAATTTAGAATGGTGGTTATGCGAATAGTCCTGAACTATAAAACATAGAATAATATTGCAAGATTCTTTATTCAATTAATTCACCAAAATTTCACAGATTTTAAATAAAAAATAAAAAAAAAATCATTAAAGAACCCGAATAGATGGACATTTAACATATATTTTATACCTGAATTGAAACACCTCACCTCATCCTCATCATCATTATATTACATTATTATAAAATATACAAGTATTTCATCCTATAGGTATGCAAATATTTTCATATAAAATAAAATTCTGCATGGTATACAATATAAATTCCCTTTTAATGCATATACATACATCTAAACATAAAATTGACAATTTATTGATTTAAAAATCGATAAATGTAGGATTTTTTTTTTTTCACCTACATACATACACATACTATATATTTGTATGCGCCTAAATATATGTATAGATTTTTGATACATTATTATATTTTCATTATATTTTATATGATTTTTTATAGGACAGGAATAAATTATATGAAGTGACAAGTTATTTGAGTATATAAAAATGTCCCTTTTAAAAATTATAATATATTTTTATGCACATTTTATAACTGTTATACATATATAGTATTACTGTATATAAATATGATATTATGAACACATCAATAGTGTATTGTACTTGTATAATGTTACACAGAAAAAAAAAAATTTAATGATAATAATATGTGCATATTATGTACATAATAAGTATGTATAAATACTCGTATGTGCCATTCAGGAATAAAATTTATCAAAATATTTGTTTTTTTTATTGATCAGTTTTTTAGAAAAAAATTATAAGAATTTTTCTAGCATACTCGTATATGAGAATATTATAGTGTTCAAAACTTTCATATTTTTCATATAAATTATATATTTTTATATTTTTATATGAATAAATTTTAATTTAATTCAGTAAATATGGGAAAATTTTTAAGTATATTGGGCCAGAATATTCAAAAAAAAAAAAAATAGGTGAAATTATGTTAGAATGTGTGGTTTAGTGTATAAATATTTTATATTACTTCTATTGTGAATTGAACAGCATAATTTTGTAAGCTCATTTAAAATTTTATGAAAATTAAATATGAAATTCTATAGTAGGATGTGTAAAATGTTAAAAAATTTAAAATAATTATATGGAATTTTGTATTAAAAATTTAAAGAGAAAATTATAGTGTTATAACAGTAATTTGCACTTTGATAATAATATTTTGAAACTGTATAAATTAAAATATTCTTTATTAAATTTTGTTATGAATTTTATTTTCTAATTTTTATTTATTTCTCTCTCCATAATACTCTGTATTGAATCGAGGTAATATTGGTGAATTCTGGTGAATTGAGTTTACACAGGAGAAGAGTAAAAAATTATACTTATTGCAATTGTTTGTTTTAGGCACCTGAATTGTACTCGAGAAATAAATCATAAAATAATATAAAATAATGAGAATGATTTAATTGGAGAGAGAGATAAAAACAGAATCGCTCTTTTTTAAATTGACAATCGAATTCAAATTTAAATTTAGTCTTCAAGAGTTGTAAATTGTGAAGAGAATTGAGTAAGGAACAAGTTTATAATTTAATTACAATTTGGAATTTATTCACCACTCACGGACTTTCTATAGTCTAGCTCTAAGGTCTCGCCTTTGTTGGAACTATTCAATTTATCATATTTTATTGAAATTTTTAATCAATATTATTTATGTGAATGCGATGCACAAATTATAGAGCAAATTAACATTTTTAGTCAGAATTCAATTTTATATTGAATTTAAAAACAAAAGTAAAACAAATATTTTATTTTTCTTGTAAATAAACACAATCCTCTTATTATTAATAAATTATAAGAATTTCCAACTTGATTTATTATATTATCCTTTTGACATCCTTAAATATTTTATTTATACTTCATAAAGAATCTATACATATAAAGTAGTAGGTATACGAACTCGATAATTAATTTGTTATACAAAAGCTTTATTGTTATCCTTATTTCTAATACAATAACAATATTGTACTGTTGTAAGGACTAGAACAAATTTGTTTTTAATTAATGATTTATTCGGAATTGCTATTCTTCTTAGAAATTCTAATTTACAAAATTATCAAATAAAATATAAAATTGGATCTATATTACTTCCATTAATGGATCCCATATATGATCAAAAAAATAAAATTTTGTAATTTTTAGTAAAAAAGTTTATCTAGTGTTGATTTCTTCTTGTTGGTGTCCATTTCTTCTTAAATTTTATTTATAGAATGTTAAAATAAAAATTTGTCATTCATTGCAAATAGGGACTGGACAATTGCACAGTATACGGATAAATATACAAAGATTTTTCCAAAAAGAGTGTGTATATAAGCCAGGCTTTACTGTATCTATGTATTTCCTCTAACAACTCATACAAATAATCATGTATCTCCATAAATAATGAATTTGTTGGCAACATGAAAAAGACCTGGAACAAAAAATATTGTTAAAAATAAGAAAATAGGAAAACCGTAATTATGACAAGAATAACGTTTTCTAAGCTGTCAATTATTATATTTATTACTCAATTTTTAAATTTTTTATGTGCTTTAGTGTGTTTGTATGTGAATGGATATGTGTAAATGTTATACATAGAAAAACTGTTAAAAATATCGTTTTTTTTTTCTTTTGTATTTTTATTTATGGAACAAATTTATTTATTTTTAGACAAACTACCTGCAAAGTATGTTAAAACGTCACAAAAAATATCAAATCTGACGGTTGAAAAAAAAGACTGTATAACAGTTAATTTAAGTAATGGGGGAGGAAGAGAGAATGAGGTAAAGAGTAGAATAATAATGTATGTGTTCTAATTTTTTTTTCTCTTTTTATTTTTGCGTTGTGTTTCCTTTTTTTCTTGTATTTTTTAACACTATTCTTTCATATTTTTATACGTAAATAGTTTTATGTTATTGTTTACTTTTAGGTAATTGGAACTTGAAACTGTTGTGTATAAAAGTATAAGAGTGTTGGTATGTAAATTATTTTTTGTACAAGTCATATGTACAATGGAGCTTTAACAAAAAATTTTAGCAAAAATAAAAAAAAAAATATGGCGACAATAAATTGAATTTTTTTTCCTTGAAAGAGAGCAAAAATTACCTTCTTTTTCTGTTAATGACCGACCTGATTGGGTGGAGTGAGCATACCTGGATTTGGTATAATTTCATAAGTAGCTGAAATGTAGAAAAGTTCTTCAAAAGAAAAGGGTAGCTCTAATGGATTACCTACAGTTCAACGCACAATAAATACAGCAGGAATAGTTGTACGAATTTGAGCAATGCTCGGTCTGTGATCCGTTTGCCAATTTAACCAAATAACCCTTTCTTTTTTTTTAAATTTTTAAAATATTTTACAATTTATACACATAAAATCAATTTCATTTCTATAAATCTTTTATATTTAAATATTTCCTCATGAATTCTCTGACAACTATTTTTAATTTTCATTAATAAAATTATTGTTTAAATGTGTTTCGGCAACAACTCATGTTACTTATATGTATAACATATAGAACAAGTGTGTCTATCAGAAAAATTTTTATAATTTATTTAAAAACTTATTTAAGTTCATTTTTGAATTATATTTTTCGATAATTGGCACGATAAGACCACAAAATTTCCGCATTATATACACACACATTCACTCACTCGTATATATATATAGACTTTGTATAACACTATAAACAATTCTTTTTTTCAATGATGAAATTTTTATGTCATTACTATTAACATTACGACACCATTATATCCAGTATATATATATATATATATGTAGAAAATTAAGTTAATAACATGTTTGCATGACTGAAGTAAAAATGAGTTTATCATAAAAATTAATAATTTTTACATATATGGATGGTATACGTATACAGTTATGTACATATATATTAAGTATATAGCAAAAAAATATTATATTTTTTACACTGTACAGGGTTTTATGGTTTCTAAATGCAAAATGAAAGAAGGTAGATCCTATTTTGAATGGCAAATTTTTTTGTAATTCATTACAGAAAATGAAAGATCGGCACATTATTTTCTCAATAACTTTCGAATTATAACAGGTTGGAAGATGATTAATATAACAATTCAGAGATTATTTCTTTTACTAATGTTCTACCCTATGCATTTGGAGACTTGTCGACGCCTGTCTAAGAGGGTTGATCCCAATTCCTGGTCGCATTCAGATTGTTCTAGCTTTATGTGTTTTTATATCGGATACAAATTCTGTTGTACCATAATTTTTGGCATATAACGCGAATTAATTTGTTTTTGAAAAGCCATATAAAATTATCAACCTGATACACTCATCAAAGATTCTTAATGTTACACCTCTGAAAAATTTTTTGTGAAATTCTACAGTCTTGTGCAGAATTTTAAATGCCGCCGTAGCAAATTGCCTCCATGCAAAAGATTTACATTCTCCTGATATTTCAAATGGTATGAATTTAGAGCAGTGAATTTAGAATTCAAACACCTTGTATACTTTTAATATTCCCTGGTTTTCCTTTTATACAAAAGCTATTTTATAAAAATATTATTTGTGTTTTGTGTGATAAAAAATTTTGATTGACTTTAATAATTGTTGTAAAGGTAACAACAACAACAAAAAAAAAAATAAGTTGAATATTCGAAAATGAATTAAGGGTTTTTTTATTTTTTTGCTTTCCTCCATTTAATATACTTCCTATATATCCTTATTATATCCTTATCATATATTATAAGTTAAAGGATAAATTATAATAAAAATATTCCTATATATTTTAGCTTAAATGATTATTAAAATCATTTTACTTTAAGTTTAAATTAATTTAAAATCCACGCCATTTTTTTATGTGTGCTTTTTTTTTAAATTAATAATTATTATTTGTTGAGGGTATATATGTAAATGTATTCAAATTTGAGTGAATTTTTAGAGTATTAGAGTAGTGTAGGTGTAAGAATATGAATTGATTTTTGAATTAATTATGCATTAATTTTTGATTAATGCCGGGTGATATTATAAAATAAAATTAATTTAATTTTTTAAGATTAAAAATAAGCGATTAAAAATAAATATTAGAGAGATTATTATAATTAATTATTTTAATGGAAATTCATTATAAATATTATTTTGATTAATTTAAAAAAAATGGTAGGTAACTTGAATTAATATAGTATTAAAAGTTAATTTTGATTAATTTTCAATTTAAATTAATAAATTCATAAAATTACAGTCTGAAATAATTCAGAAAATTTTTAATATTAAATTAATTATTTTCAAGTTATTCGGCAAATTGAGCATTATGAAGGGGTTCGAATACAAGAAGCGAGATTTATGAATATTGTTTAATTATGTCAGCAATGCAATACTCTTATATGAATGAGTTACTGTATAAATTGTATAACAGTAGCCAATGAAACTAAATAATGTTAGCTATAGGTTAAATAGCAGCGCTATTAATAAGCAAATGCATATTAAATAAATTTTTTGGAAACTGGTGACTGTATGTGGAGAATGGTGGTTATACAATAAATTAAAAATTTTGTGTCCGAATATAATATTTTAATATGATTAGAATTAAAATTGAATGAGAACTGCCAAGAGGAAATACACACAATTCGACATGATGGACCAGGGAACCTGCAATGAGGACATTTTTAAAATAAAGATGAATATGAAAACTCGAATGCTTGTAAAATTATTTCAACACGTCAAAGAAAATGTGTTGAATTGTAGTTTTTGTGAATGTGGTGAATTGTAATTTTACATTTCATCTTGAAATATTCACCACATTTTCGTCAAAGAAAATGTGATGAATATTTCAAGGTGAAATGTAAATTTTTATTAAATTATAATTTTACCGCAATCTAAACGAACAGAATTGAGTTTTTAGCCGGGATACCATTGATAAAATGGTAATTTTTTTTTTCGAAATTTTAGAACTTTGCAAAGTCCGAATATAAAATTTTCCTCTATTCCAGACTTTAGTATAGAAAATTGATGATAAATTGCTTTAAATAGTTTTACCTTATTTTAGTAAAAATATGGCACTACCCACGATATCCTTTGCTACGTTATATACAGGATATATTTTTTGGTTAAAATAACCATAAAATTAGAAGTGGTGAAAATAATATATAAGAAAACAAAGGGCTTGAATTAAAGTACTTTAATTTTCTATTTCTTCTCTTTACTTCATATACAAGCAATATTCTAACTTTCCAAATAACTCTTCAAAGTTGATATGTGTGAAATATCAAAAACAAAAAACACACACCAAAAAAAAATTATCTTAATGGTAGAATTATATGAGTTGTAAAAATAAGTCAAGCAATTTATTGAGAACTTCATTTTGTGGTATCCTTTTTTATCCAGGATCTCATTCTTTTTTTCCACTAAATTTATTGATTTGTATAAGAAATTGAGTATATGATATTAAAATAAAAGGTTATCCTTTAAAAAGGATAAATAAAGAAGAGTGAAATGAACAGAGAGAATTTGAACTCTAATTTTAATAAAAATTTCATTTTATTCCCTTTCCTCTTATATTGTACATGATTTCTTTCTGGTTTGAACATAAGCTCTTCTGGTTTTTTGTTTTTGGTTTTACTTCATTTAATTGAAGTTAAGGTCAAGAATGTTGAACTTATCTCAAATTAATGCATAAAATAAACTTACTTTAATTTCTCCTATATTTCCAATAAAATATTTAAAGAATTTGATGAAAACTTACCTGTAAAAGAAAAAAAATTAAAAAATTAATTATTTTAAAAATTAAAATTTGATATTTTTGTTAACAATAGTGTTAATAATATTTTGTTATTAGAAAATCGAAGTAGTGCAGGTTTAGTGACACGCTTGGAATATAGGCCGCTCTGGAAATGATTTCTGCTGGAGTTACTGTGACGAGAAGGAGGGAAAGTCGGGGAGAAAATGATAGATTACATGATGGTGAGGCGGGACTATTCTTTTCCTCCTGAAATGATGCTCATGTCCAGGAGACAAGGCATAAATTCCTTGATTTTATTTTATTTTTGTTTATTATGAGCTTGACGAATGTTAATTTCATAGCCGGTTGAGATCTCGTTCTTTTATTCATTAGAACTCAGTGTGATTCAATTATATTTGGGATACAAGAGCCAAGACAGTACGAGTATAATCTTAAATATTGTAGGTATGTCAATCTGAAATAAATTTAAGTAATACCTACGGCGTGTATAGAACATCAATTTTAAAGTGCGTATTTTCTCCTCACTTAGTGTTTTTGTACAAAATTTATGATTGAAAAAAAAAAAAAAAAAAAAATCTTATTGCATACTTTTAGGAGAAGTAATTATTGCATATTTTTAAGAGCTGAATCAAAGTTCTAAGAAAAATTTTCGTATAGAATCTACATTCTTCTGTCGGTTATCATATGTAATCCTTGGAAAACGGATGTCACAAGCTTGTTTAAGAAATTTATTCGTAATTATTATTACATAAAAAAGTTTTTCGAAATTAGACATAGAGAGGAAAATTTTAAATTTAATTTTAAAAAATTTCAAAACTGTTATTGATTTTTATTCATTTTTAATAGTATTTCCTTTAAAATCGCAACTAATGCATTAAGTACATTATTACCATAATATTTTCTAAATTATATTTAAATTGTATTAAAATTTTGCAATTACTATATAGGATAAAATATCGCAGAACTTTTGAATAAAGTTGATAATATCATTTCCTGTATCCTTTCGAATAACTTCATTTTAAATCAATAAAGTCCCCATTATATCACAGGGTTATATAATAAAAAAAAACTTTTCTATCAAATTTACATACAACTTTTACACCTACATAATATGCACGTACATTGAAACTACCATAGAGGAAAAAAAAATTCTATGTTATTTTTAGTATTTTAAACACGTGTTTTTCATTTTTATTGTGTGTAATGTTATGCAAATTATCATAAAATAATATGTAAATGCATATAATACGCGCGTAATATTAAAATTTTACAATCTTTATTAAGGTAATTTTCGCGCCTGATAACGTCTAATTTAACTTTTGTTTTTAGGCTCCAATTTCTGTACAAGTACGAGTATGTACTCAAGGGGAGTGGGGGATTGTAAGCAATAAATTGAGTTTGTATAAAGTGAAAAATACATATAAGAAAAAATTTTCATATTCGTGATAAGATTTTCAATGGTTAGCAAACAATGTTTGGGACCAAAAGGAAGGTACAAATGAGAAAGATAAAAGACAAAATGTCGACAATTTTGTTTTTTTTTTTTTGTCATCTGTATCCTTTTCATTATTCGCATAGTAAGTTTTTGTCTTTTAACTAGGATATGAAAATGTAATGATAAAAAATATTCAAGTTAAAAATGTAATGTAAAGGTTAAAATTATAATGTGAATGTGTGTATGTATAAAAATTTTAATTTTATGAGGAAATTATGCGATTTAAGATAGAAAATACGTATGTTAACAACAATAATGGCTATGATAATTTCAAATATCTTATATTTTAAGGTTTAAATTATTGAATAGGCGATTGAAAATTGCTTGTTTTTTGTTAAAACTACGACCTATACATTAAATATTGGCTATGGTAGTAAATTGAGTAAATGAACCAAATAATTTGTGTTTAAATAACCTGTGAATTAGAATGGTGCCAAACAATATATGAAAAAAATTTTCCAATATATTTTCTGGTTAAATTAGAAGACATTCAGAGCGTAATAAAATTTACTTTACTATTTTTGTCGCAGTAAAATCGGTTGTTTTTCATGAAAATATTCAGAAACATAATAATATTATTATTATCCCCTAAAAGTATGCAATATTAAGATTTTATTAACCGAATTTTATTAGTTGGGTTAGAATAATTTTCTGACTTTATTCAGCTTATTTAGAACTATTACCACGACTACTCACTTGTATTCAATAGTGGGCCTTAAAATTATCCAAATCAAAAGGATTTCGGCCAAATTTTAATTAAAATTCAAAATCTTAGGGTGTAAATTAAGTGATAATACTCACACAGTCACAATATAGTTTATAACTTAAACTCAACATAGTTTATAACTTAAATTTAATTTAATTATATATATAGCGCACACATGTATGTATATATAGCATTGAATTCTCTGTCACTTTTCTTTGAATAAATTCAAAATATTTGTACATTATTAAAATTATATTACAAATTTTAATTTATTTATTCCATTTTGACAAATTCTTCTTTGAAAATTTGATAAATTACTTCCTACATACATATATGTAGCTAGCTGCTATCATTTTGATTATAAAAAATTTCATATCAATGTAATTGGATCACATGCATACTTTTAGGCTTTTAACTCCAAAAAAAAAGCAAAAATATCTAAAGAAATCTGTCAAATACAAGGAAAATAAATATTTTTTAATTTTTTTTTTTTTGTAATTTTCAATTTCCTAAAAATGTCAACCAAAATAAGAATTTTTTTATATAAAAATGAAGAATTAGAAATTTATATTGGTATGTGAACATTATAATGAACACATGTGTTTCCAACAGCTTATCAGTCATATTTCAATTTAAAATAGTCACTTTGGTATTTTTACATACATACATACCTAAATGCGGATGTAATTTGTAATGAAATTAATATCATTTCTAATTCTTAAATTGTGGACCATTTCCATATTACTTCGTATTTGTGGTAATAAAGCTATATTGGCTGTTAGGCAGAATTTGCATTTTTGCTCATTTATAGGTCTAATATTTGAATGATGATTCTCAAAACAATGGAGCAGTAAATGTTTTTTTGAATATTTGTATTTAAAAGGGTCTGTTTTACTAGGAGCTGTTCTAGGAATTTTTTGCCACTTCCAGGGAAATCGCTTTACATATGCTACAAATTTATATTTTTCTAGGTTATTCAATATCATTTTACTTGCTCTCTTAACATTTGAAAGAAATTTTTAAAGGAATTTTTATAAATCTGTGCAGTGCTTTCTCCAAACCAGAAAATGTAATATACGGTCGGTTTCGTGCTGATCACATCACCAGTTCAAGAATATTTATAAACTATTTTCGCTTCACATTTCAATGAATTAAATTTAAGTGCGTTATTTATGATTAAATGTACTCGTATAATTGAAATTTCAAAATTAATTCAAGATTAATACTAAAATTTGTACCTCTTCTTCACAGCCAGTGACTCACAATTATTGTTATAGATTTCTTCAGTTTGATGACTAGTTTCTTCACTCACCATATTTAATCTTTCACTACAGTATATATAGGAAAAACAGGAAAACCGGGAAAACTTTTTTACTAAAGTCTTAAATTTCAGCAAAAAAAAAAGAAGAAATACAAACAAAAACAAAAATTCATTTTTGTTACATTGAAATTCATCAACTTCTTCTATCAACTTCTTCCACTTTTTCTTTTCCCATACAAATTTCCATTAAAATATTTGCAGAAATCATTGACAATTATTGACAATTACTTACCCAAAGGAATTTCTATATAAAATTGAAAAGAAAATACAAGATTCCTATACAAAAATTTTCTTTTTTATATAGATTTTCAAGGATATTGAGGAACGCTTAAAATTTTTCCTCTCTTTCTATTATTCCTATTTTTCATCCTTATTTTTATTCAATTGTTTGTAGGGAAAAATTTTTCGTATTACATTATATCGAAAAAATAAACAAAAATATTAACAAAGACACTAGCAATAAAGACAAAGTTTGAGATGAAAACAAATTTTTTTTTTTTTGCTATAGAGAATAATAGAGTCTATTGTCAATTTTAGAATCATATGCGGATATAGAAATTTTTTACAAATACTTATACCTACATAAACACAAAATATAAAGGCAAAAAATTTTTTATACTAAAAAGAATAACCTTGTACAAGTAAGAAAATTTTCTAATCTATCAAGGAATCAAAATTAAATATTTAATACATACTTAGCGAATATTATGTAATAGGAACACACGCACACATGCTATACATCAACATTGAGGGTGGGGTGATAATTTGCTTTATTGAAAATAATAGTGGCATAAGAGCGTTGTAATATATTTGGTTGGGACAATGAAGCACAAGTCTAAAATTAATCCTCTATAGAATCTTATATGCCTAAATAATAAATGAATTTTTGAATTTGCTTTCCATTCCAAAACAAGCTATAAACTACCAATTCCCGTCGGAACATGGTGATAAGCGTGTTTTTTTCATAAATTTTACCCTTACCTCTCATAATTTTCATGTTGTTCGGTTTTATAGCAGAATATAAAATTATAATTATTAAATTTGTCACTATTTGTGTCTCGGAAAAACAATATTTGCAAATTGGAAAATTATCACAATTTCTCACAATATTACCATTGTCTTATTATCTGATCTAATAACACCGCTTCGTCTGTATATAAATTGTGTATATAAATTTTTTCTAAGATTTCAGTACGCACACAGTAAAATTTATCATGACATTAGTGGATGCTAAGAAATTTACATTACTACGTCGATTATAATTGAATCTGTAACGGTTTAAATGCCATTGATTAAATTCCTTCAATAGCTGTGCTATGTAAATATGTAATGTAGGAGCTCCTTTGGATTTCTGTCCATAGACAATGCCTTAAAAAATTTTTTCTCACTCAAAATTTCTCACTCAAAAACTTATCCTCGGCAATTTGCTGTACAAAGCACGAATTTATTCAAGAATAATATTCATTCCCCCACTTATTATTTTCAAGAATTCTATAACCATTAACTTTGAAAGTTCATAATCGAAAATTTCCTGTATTTTTCTTGAAAAAAAGAAGAAAACTTTTACGTTCTCTAGAAAAAATCAAAAAAAATCACAATGTTATAAAAATCGATCTAATCTTGAATTTATGTGTGTTAAATTTTGTATTCAAAAATTTCACCTTCTCTACTACCAAGTTCTATAAAAGTTTTCTATAACGAAAAAAATCAAAATCCCTCGGGTAAGCATAGAAAATAGATTTTTGATCCCTATATAAACATTCAACTTTGAAAGTAAAAGAAAAAAAATTAATAAAAATAAATTTTTAAAATTTGTCTAGATTTATAGAAATTCTCATAAGAAATGAGTGCCCCTCCTCCCCCTTCTACCCTCCTCAATACCCACTCCCCATTCACATCCTCTCTTCTTCTTCTATAAATATCATTTGTATTTCGTGTTACAAATCTTTATTTCCTTTTTAGTTTTTATGATTTGTTCGTCCCCCCACTCCACCCTTCTAAAACAATATCTCGTCAACGACCTTGTTAACAATATAAAAATAACGGTAGATGATTAGGAATAGATAAAGAAATTAGAAAAAGAAAAAAAAGAGAGTGAGAAAACAAGCAAAACTTTATTACGAGTATTTAAGCTTTTTATTCTATGAGGCCTCCCGTAAACATACTATTCAAGCTACTTTCGGTTCATTTGATTTTCAAATATAATCTTTTTGAGTAAATTTTCGTCTCTACAATCCTAGATTAAAGGCAATACAAGAATAAAAGAATTTTGGAAAAGGATAACCCATAATATTATTAAGAAATCACACAAAAAAAATTATACTGGCAATACTTCAATTTTGTATTTTATTGTTTTATAAGTAGGATTATTGGTTCATATTTTGAAGAAACCCTACATAAGAATGGATAAGAATATTGAATTGTTTCTTATTTTTTTCAAGAGATTATGCAATAAAAAAATAAGAGAACCCAAAAAAATATTTTAATTTTTTTAGAATAAATAACTAAGATTTAATTTTAAGTAAAATTTTAAAAAAGTTTTGAAAATAAAAAGTATTAGAAGCTTTAGGTCTTGGTTAAGGTTGACGCGGCTATCTGAAGATACACTTAGACCAAGTAAAATCTGTTAAAATGCTGTTGAATCTTCATATCCTCACCATCATGTGAACCAGCTCACGTGAGCCTTTATAAACCGGTTTAGGTTCCTGACATTTACGTTCGACAGGTCTGTAACTCGCAAAGAAAAAATGCGACCCAAGGAATCGCCTTCTCCCTGCCAAAACTGGGTAAGAGCATACAGAAAATGAGCCATCGTCTCCTCCATTTCTACTTCGAGGCATCCTACAGAAATCGATAGAAGGGCATTCTATCCTCTAGGCGTGTTCGCCAATCAAATAGTACCTAACTATAACTCATATCATAGTTCTAAATTAGAAAGTTTAAAAATATGAAAAAATTATTATTTAATAAAGAAAATGTGTAAGAAATTGAAAATTGTACTTGTATAGTGTAAGAAGAATCGTAATTTTCCTGAAATTATGGTCAAGTTGCACTCAATTGACTCCAATGTAATCTTATAATACAAAAAAATTATCGAGATTTCAAATCTATCCCTAATATTTCGCTAGTCCTCATTTTGTAAATCCTTGTGGTTTAATTAAACTATTAAACGGCTAACCTGCTATTAATTTTGAAGACTCTCAATATTCTATTTTTTCTGTTTTTGTAATTTATGATTATTTAAATATGACGAATGCAACCAACTAGTGTCAAATTATTCAAAGTAAAACAAAAATCTGACGTCAAATCCACAGGGAATAAAATAAATTTTTATTGCATTTTTTTTTTATTAACATGCCCCCTATAACAGTAAAACAAAAGTTAAATGACAATAAAACAAAGAAAACGAACAAATAAAAATTCATATCCTGAAATCCTTTAATCTTCTACAATGTAATAAAAAAAACAACAAAAAAAAAAAAACAAAAAATTTTAAAGATATTTGAATACGGCAAGAAATAAAATGAAAGTGTAATAAAACCTCAAAATATCTCAATTTTTATCCTTTATTTAATTTTTTTTTTTACTTTTTTTTTGTCAAGGATTCTTTTGATATTAATATTAAACAATATATTATTATCCTTTAAAATAACATTCGAATATAAACTTAAACCAAAACAAAATTTAATACCTTCCTATTTTAAGTTGGATTTGTCTTAAGTCAAACATTTTTTAAAGAATTTTCCTAGGACATGAGTTCTTGGAGGATCGATCATTAAAACATTGCAGAACAAAAACTATAAAGGTATCGGAGATATTTTTAACGATACGCCGCTTGATCATACTTCTCAAATTGTTTAAATTCCCTAGCAAGAATTTTATTCATAAGAATTTTATTCAATTTTAGGGTGCAAATCTCGTTCATTTTCAATACCGTACCCGAAGAATTAGCCTTACTTCCGAAGAATTGGCATTTTTGCCGAGTTTCATCTTTAGCTCTTTGAATTCTCAAATTAGTGCTTTTATAACAGATGGAAGGTAGAACGAACATCAACGTATAATTTTAGCTTACATTTTTATGAACAAAAATATTTATACTTTATGGAATAGGAAATATTTCCTTTCTGGTGTTATATACGTCGTAACAAATTGAATATACTCCACTAAATAATATTTTTGCCGGATCAAAAAAATTCTTCTATACAGGAAAATAAAATTTTTTCTTATAGGTATGGCGTTTTTTCTTAAAAAAAAAAATATTTGACAAATATTCGAAGTGGAGTGGAGTATATGAGAAATTTTACAATAAATATTTGATAATTTTGTACAGGATATGCAAGTTGTAAAACATACAAAATTTTTAAACAAAATCGCTCGTAATATCAGTAATGTATAAAATAAAGACTTTATCAGCCATTTTGGTAACATAAAATAAATAAAAACAAAATTGTAAATTCCTTTTCGTTCTTCCTCAAAACAAAGAAAGTGAGAAGTATAGGGGGATATTTGCTCTCTTCTAAAATGCAAATATTTTATGTGGCAATAAGAGAAAGTTACATAAATTAATTTAGAATAAAATTGAGAATATTATGTGCACCGAAAATTTGACTCAAATCAAATGGCTCCGAGGGGGTTAAAAATTAAGAACGAGAAAAACACAAGTTAATTGACATTTTTTTTTTATTCTTACTTCACTCCTGGAAGGAGTATAAGACTGGTGCACGATATTGTAACTAATCATGAACCAGGTAATCGTTGAATTTATTAGGTAGGTGCCCAGCTTACTGTAGTTTTATATTAAACATTTAAGGTTATTGATATTTACTATTTTATTTTGTTGGTATTTTTAATATTGGATATTATTGAAATCTGGCAATTAGTTAATATTAATTTTTTATTTTTACATGCAATGTCTTTATATACATCCAAGACCCTTCTGTTAAAGGGCCAGTGAAATAAAAACTATACCATTGGTCAGGTCATTATGATCTAATTGACATTAAGATTTAATTAAATTTAAATATTTAAAAATTTTCAAATACATTTCGATACTACATATTTGTCGTATGTTAATAATTTTGTTACGATATTTAGATTATCGCATACGACAGATACCGCAAGACTCTACCTCATCATATTCTATAGTTTCGTTCTAGTATTTTAAAAACTCCTTATTTATATATAAAAATATATCCGGAAATATTGTAATTATTAATAATAAATTAATATAATTGCTCAAATTTTCTTTATACTATTAAAAGTTCAACTTAATATTATAGGGTATTTTCCCTTTAAATAGAATTTTCCGTTTTCTACATTCTACAATAACAATATTACTATGAATAATAAAATTAATGTTTATTTATGTAACTAAAATAATAATTACATACAATTTCTTATATTTGATTATATACAAAAAAAAAAAAATATTTTCGAAACAAAAAGTACTTATAAAAGAAGAAAATAATAAAATTGACAATATGAAAAAAAAAACAGCACATTAACGGGGAAAAAACAATGATAAATACCTGTCTTGGGATTTATTTTTATTACCTGAAAAATACTTATAAAAATACATTAACATTTAACAGGTATTTATATATTACGTTCTTATGTACATTATTATGTTAAATTCGAAAATAACCATATAATAGAAATAATAATATTCTCTTTAATACTCGTACATATTATATGTGACCTGAAAACATAATGGTTTACTCATTCTTCTTATGTATGTATATAGATTCTTAATAATACTATATTATGTTTACACTAATTCAAGAGTAAAAAGTATGTATTATAGAATTATACATGATGTTTGATAGGTTATCGAACATGTTTGAAACATATGGTTTGTTGGTAGAAAATTTACTCCTTTTCCCACAATATGAATACAAACTTCATAAATCTTTCAAGCATTTTTCAAAATGATGATTAATTTTACGACTTACACTTATTGTAAATAAAATACAATTTTATCGAACAAGTTGGAAACACAGTATGAAACGAAATCGTGTTGGATTGATTTGAAACGGTGGAATCAAGCACATTGTTGTTTATTTACATTCTCAATAATGTCATTCTTAAAACCAAATAATTTCATTTTCAAAAAAACAATTTATAAAAAATTCCCGAATTTGTCATCACTTCAATCAAACAACACCACTAAATTCCTGTTAATTAAATTAATTTTATTATTTTTAATACTCGAAAAAAATTATTTAAAATCCATGGTATTTCCACTTGGTTTTCTATTTTTTTCACATTCAATTATCAAGAAAAACCAAAAATAAAATTTTCAACTCTCGAATAGAACATCAAGAAAAAAAAAAATAGGACTCATTCCAATACAATACCCAAAAATTAAAAAAAAAAAACCGATCAATCACCAGTTATAGGTAAAAAGCAAATACACACATTTACACTGAAAGAAAAGTTAATCGATAGAAGTCAAATAAACGTAAAATATAAAAAAAATAATGAAAAAACCCAAAAAAAAAAAAAACCAGGCGAAAAAAAATGAAATAAACGCTCAGGTGTCAAAGTCATGTTCTCTTTGTGCTGTCCTCATCCCTATTTATTTTTATTTACTAAAAAAAAATTTTATTCTTTTTTATAAATTAAAAATTTATGAACAGCAAAAATCATTAAAGACGTAAAAAAATTTCGGTACGTATACGTTGCGAATATACACACAAAAAAAAAAACAAAACAAGTAAAAGGTATAAGGCAAGAAAATGGATGAAAATGAAGAGTTTGTATGGCTAACCCTAAGATTATATGGATACAATTTAGAAATTTATGAAATCATTCAAGATCTATGAGAATAACAGGCCAAAGTGCATGTAATTTTTCAATTTTAACTAACATTTGTCTTCACCAAGGCTGAACTTTTCAGTAATGCAGCTGAATCAAGAGCTGAGAAGCTCCTGAGTTGAAACGCTCACTTCAAAACAAGAAAGAATTTTACAAAACCTAATTAATATTTCCGAAAATTTTCTGGGTCAAACATGTCCTTTTATTAAAAATTCTGCCACATAATTAAAATTTAAGAATTTTAACACAAAAATGGAAAAATGCACGTATATAGTTGGACGTATTTATTAATTTAGATCTTTGGATCCGGTTAGTGCCGGATTTTTCGTATAACAATAGAAATCGTCTAAACACTATCTTACAATTCGTTCTGTTAACTTAAGCCTTATTTTCCTAATTAGAAGCGTTCTTCAATTCACCGCCGAATATTATCAGTATTATTCTAAAATACATGACAGATTTATAATACCTTTTATGAATATTGCAAAACATAAGAAAATGAAAAAAAATATTAAGATTCCTTTTCTTTCTTTTTTACAACGATACAAGGTCAAAAGGTTACAAAAGAAATTTTTGCTGTCTATTTTGTTTCTGTTAACAAAAAAAAAAAAAATTTTTCATATAATGTGAAAAATGAAAAATTAAAACTTTTTGTCATTCAAACTTATTTTAAAATTATGACTTTAATAATTTAAAAAGGATCTTAGACAGTTTCCATAACATTACAATCTACGATTATTACGAAAGAAAAATTTGAAATGAAATTTGAGTGAAGACATAATTTTTATAATTTTAATTTTGAATGAATGACACATAAATTTTGAAGACAGTCAAATTTAAACAAGACTATGTGACTACAATTTAGACGACAACGATCTCAGTGTTACTAGACATGAAAATGGAACATATTGAATTTTATTTGTTTATAAATTAAATTTGATAACGTAATGGAATTTTATGTAACGAAAATTTTAATGCTCGGAAACAATTCGATCGAAAAATTTATTTTGGAACCTTAAGATGTCTTGCAGTAAAAATGTGAAATGGTGGAACGTTAAGGAACACAAAAAATTTATTTTAATTATTCTACTGGAACTCAAAGAAATTTAAAGCCAAACTTAAAACTGTTAAATATATTTAAATCCTCAAAATTAACAGTTTGTGGTACTACAATTCTTCCAAAAATTTTGAAGGTGGTTACAAATTCTGAATTATTTAACCCTTTTAGACCTAATTGCTAAAAAAATAGATTACATCTCAAAGACATGTAGAGAAATTGAGACAGCTCTAGCGAAAAGGGTGGACTCTTTATACTTGTATTTCAATACCCTAAAAGCCATACAAGACTTACAAGATCTGCATAAAAGAAATGATACAATACCAACATAAAAGGGAAGAGACAGCCGTTCCTGATGTTAGTTCATTGAGTATCCGTTGCAAAATTGCTAGTATTAGTTGCTCAAATATAACTATGAAATCGAAACAAAAGTCGACTATTTCAAACGCGTTCAACACCTCAGATACGGTATTTAAGCTGGGTATTCAATGGTTTACGCAGGATTGGAATAAACATATTAAAAAAATTAATCCTAACCAGGATTCGATCAACAAACATCAACATTAAAAATCATTCAGTCGGTGGACGAAATTGTGCAGGCAGTTGAAGTGGAGGACGCTGAGTGAGGATCAATTTGGGAATATGATGGTATGAATAGCTCTAAAAATGTTGGTCTGTCAAGAAACTTTTGTTCTGTTCTTAATCTGACTTAAATAAGAAGATTGAATTAGAAACAGTAACAAAAAATATTTTCCCCGGTTTTATTACTCACATTTATTGCTACTAACATCGAAATTTATGAAATTATTCACATAATTTACTCTCAATACGTATATATATATATAAAAATGGATGTTATATCGGGTAAGTAGATCCTTTCTAATTTATAAAACATAACGTTTAAACTATTCCATAACTTGTTAATGTTAATGGACTTCTTCTTATAACTATTTTAATTCTTATAATAATTTTGTTGTTTTTTGTTCATGTCATGTTTTATTCTCTCTATCCTTCTTAATTATTTGTCATTAAATGTAATAAAAATGATCAAGAAAAATAATATAATTTTTCTTCATAATTAACTCTGTTAAATGACCTTTAATTAATTCTTTTTTTTTTATTCTATTTTTCATAATTTCATTTAATTGATACAAAAACAACAAAAAATTTTTTCCTCAAAAGAAAAAAATACGGTAACAATTCACAAAACATTAAACAAGTTAGAAAAACAAATAAGAAAAACAAAAAGGACATATAAGGAAAAAACAAAAAAAAAAATAATTTTTGAGAACAACAATTTCATTAAAACTGTTGAACATCCTAGTTAAAATAGAAGGAGTAAAAAAAAACAAGTAGAAAAAAAAAATATCAATTTGTCAATTTAATTCATTTAACTCCGATTCTATTCATTCATTTTCTCCTTATTTTTAATATAGAAAAATATTTTTTTTTTGTATTTTTTTATTTATAAATGCTTGTATGAATCCTTGAATGTATTTTATTATATTAAAACCCTAAAATAGGTTATTTAACACGCCATTAAACTTATATAAATATTAATTGGTTAGATATTGAGTGTATTTTTTTTTTGCGGTGCTTATTCTTTAAATAATATGAAGGAATATAAAAATTTTATGGTCTCGCTCATAAGATATTTCATAAAAATGAAAGATAACTCATAGTATTTTGTAGTTGACTGATATTTCCAATAACAAATTTGCTTAAAATTCGAAACGCTTGGCCAGTAAATGAGAATTTTTCCGACGTTAAAATAGAACAAAGTTTTCAAAAACGATATTTAAGGTTTATGAACAGAATAACCCATTGGTTGAAGTCTTCGAATTTGGCGTCTATCGAAAATAAATATAAAATCCTATAAATACCAAGTCTACGGGCATTGCCAAGCCCAAAATATTAAGAAATTTTATCGCTTAACAATTTTTCTTGCTTATTTGGGTACTGTTTGCAGGAATTTCAAAAATCAAAAATTTTTTCCAGTAATTGTCGGTTTTCATTTCTCACAGAGTCCAATTTTAACAGATTTTACTCTATTAATATTATTGATTTGTTAAATAAGTAATATTACCCTATAATTTACAAGAAAAAACTGAATTTCTAATCTAGAAAATACACAGATTCAATGAATAACTACTGCATGTAACTACTTTGTATAATAATATAACTAAATACTGAAGAAACATTTTTGTCACTTATTCTCATATTGTTATTATTATTAGTTCTCAAATGAGAACGAGTACATAGCAACATGCATGATCGTATAAAAACAAAAACATAAAAATTTTTCTCTCTTTTTTTTTTTTTTTATCAAAATCATAAAATCAATACTCCGTTGGGGATTTTCTCAACAAGTTTTTCTGCTCTATTCTACTCTTTATAAATATAAATTCTAACTGTGCATTAATTCTCTTCTTTCAATACACGAAACCAAAAAAAAAAATATATATAACAAGAAAAAATTGTTATTTTTAAATAAAAAATAACAAAAATTAACTATTTTAGGCAAAAATATCACAATTTAATTGATTCCCTATTGAGAAAATAATTTATGAATTTTATTTGTGTGTGTATAGAGGTGGGTTCTGTATACACTTCATATTTAATAGACATCATATTGGGTTTTGAATGATATGAAAAATTACGATAATAAAGAAAAAAAAAACAAAATGGTTTTAAGTAAATGAGTAAAAAAAACAATTAAAAATATTTTAGTCGACGTGAATCGGCTGAAATATACCCTACGTCATACGTGTGAATAATAACTTTTATTTTAGACGTATATACTACATATTCCGACATTTTCTTACCAAAATTCATGGATTTATCTGAATTAATTTCTGAAATTTGGAATTATTAGGGTTTAAGGGTTGTATGGTAGCTACATGAACCCGTTCGAGCTTTTTTCCAGAAATTGATTTAGGATATAACAGAGCTCTAATTGGATATATGACTGCCAAATTTCAATTGGTTTGGGTATGGGAGCCTGTTCCCCCCTAAAGGTGGATATTTAGCGAATGAGATGAGCCAATGTCACTTCTTCAGCTCCTACAGAAATAGCTTAGAAGGCGACCCATCTGGCATGTTCGCCAATTAGACAATGATCCGTTATGAACCCTATCGCAGCTTTAATAACTCCTCGGCTGAGAGACATCAAATCCTTGGTGCGGTGCAGGTCTGGACTTGGCCGCAGTTCTCTGGCCACGTTGTCTATGCTTCCGTTTGCCTATCTTCGATTGGCGCTGTAGCAACTTATAAGTACTCAGATGCATTTCAAGGTCATATAGTCAGGCCGCTAATTCAACTAAAATGGTTCTGCCTAATTATAGTACTTTAATAAAATTCGAAAATTCTCATTATTTTCTCTTAATTCTTAAGTAAAAACATTAATTGTTATAACAATAATGAAAACTTTCTCTCATAACATATGCAATTTTAGAAACACTATTTAACATTAGATCTCACTCTTTAATAATGCATATTGTTATTTTCAGATTGAAATTTGATCGAATTGAACTTTTATATTAATATTTTAATAATTGTATTTTTCTTTTTTACAATTTAATATTGAAAAGAATTATTATTCATATTTTAAGTTTGCTCTTTTAAACTATGAAATTTATTAGAAAAACAATTAACCGCAAAATAACCTTTTATTAAAAATAACCTTTATTATAATATAAGAAAACAACCCCTATATTAGTATTTCACAAAATTATTAAATTTTATCAAAAAAAAAAAAAACTATTATCATTAAAAATTTTTTACTTTTGACATTATAACATACATGGGTTCAAAATTAACAATATTTTATTATAACATTTTAATTAATTTAGATAACTCAATCCAATATTTATACATAATATATTCAAATTTACATTATGAAACATACAGAGTATTTTGGAATTGTTGAAGAATTCTGACGGGACTCATTGCTGAAAGGGTTGGATGTCATCAGAATGCAGTTTGAAAAAAAATTATGTCTGGCGAAAATTCATAACAGATTCGAAACTTTTGAAGATAAAACAATGTATTATTCGCAATATTTTTTCTCAATTAATAGATCTACATAACGGTATTACTAATAGTTGATTTCAGACTTACCGTTTTCGAATAATAGCTGTTTATATATGAGATTTTAAATCAAAAAATTAAAAAAAAAAAAATATTAACTATTTTCTAAAAATTTAGCATATTTTGCACAATAGTTCGATCTTCGGTGCGTTACATCGCATTTCGCACTTCGGTGCACTACATCGTTTTTCAAAATTTGATCATACATATTTTTCATGTTACACTTACTGCCTTTACTATAGCATTTCTCTTCAAAGTAGTACATTTTTTTCTACATTAAATATCATTGACGATTGAATATCACTGAAATTGTAAAACCATTTTCAGACCACTCTGTATTTATATATATTAATCTCTTTAAAATCATATTTTATAATAATATTATGAATTTTTTGTGAAAATTTTCTCATTTTTTTTGTTTTTCGTTTTTCGTTTAGCAACTTTTTAATTATATTATTATATTTAACACGAGAATTTATTTTATAAATTTATGTATACATTTATGTATGTACTAGTGTTCATATGGCGTGCGTACATATTTATACTGCAGATAATACTCGTAACGTATATATAGATAATGAAACTTTAGTCAAGGATAATGCAATTTGAACCATAAGTTTAAGTCATTTTCCTTTTGTTAATTAAACAGTTTTTAAAAGGGTTTCTCATTCATACTTAGTTCTATATTAAAAAGAAAACGACAACAATATGAACTTAGAAAAATTTTTTTTTGTAGTAGTTTCTTCATTGTTTTTTTTTTTTATATATAATTAAATTTTATCAAACACCGCCCCCGCCTTTCCTTTATACCGTAAAAATATTTCTTTTCACTAAATTCTCATTTAAGATGTTGCAAAACAAATGAGAGAAAAAAAAAAAACTAAAATCTCAGATTTTCTTTAAATTAATTTATAGTCCAACAAAAATCTACATTATAGAAAAATACAACAAACAAAAAAAAAAAAACAATTTTTTTTAAAAGGATCCTTAAAAACCTTTTAATAAAAACTAAAAATATAAGTTAGAGAGCTGGAGAATATAAGCGAGAAAAGTGGGAAAAAAAATGAGAAAAACAAAACCGAAAAGAAAACAAGGATTGCTAAATAGCACATCGACATCCTTTTTTTTTCTTATTGGTTTTTCTTATATTGGTTTTTACTTTTCTTTAGTCCTTTTGTTAAATAAATGAATGGTTCATTTCAGTCTTGTTTTTCATGTTGTTTTTCTCTTGTTCATTCAACTTGTTATTGTTTTGCTTTTTTTCCTTTTCTTTAATCTTTGATGAGACAGAAAAATTCTTTCAATTCTTATTGTTTATTTCTCTTGTATATAGTTTTCTCCTTCTCATTGTCTTTTCGTGTTTTCTTGTTTTCCTTTCAACAAAATTAGGACAACAAAGAGCTAATAAATTTTACCTATATACTCGTATATAGTGTATATGTATGTTTGTATATAAGATTATAAAAATGTAATTTACAAATGAATGTAAAACAGAAAATTAATGGACATGATAACATTTTCGATCCGCTTCAAAAAAAAAAAAAATATATTTTTTTACCCGTTTTCAAGGAGAGAAACAAAAGAGAAAACGGCAAAAATGAGAAAGAAAAACAACAAGAAAATTAAAAGTTTAAAGACCCTTTTCACCTCAAAAGTCACAAAAAATATAAGCCTATTAAAAACTAAATAAAAAATAAAGATTTTCATTTAAAAAATGAAATTTTATAATTATAATTTTACTAAATTTTTTTTTCTTTTTTTGATTTCCTATCTTTTGTATTTGAAGAGATTAATAAATCAATTCGGGAATCTTTTTAAAATATTGAATGGTTTATTTGCTCTATTTGAGGTGATTAGAAAAGGCTTTACCCAAAATATGGTACTGTTACCCTATAATAAAACCAAACCGTCCGAAATCGATAGCATTTCTAATTGGATTTCGTGAAAATTTTTTCATATGGGAGATCCAATTGCGTGAGTATTTGAAATATTTTGCATTTTTGGTACGATAGAAAATTTTGGAGGAATATATTTGGATACATTGGACATTTGAACCTAATTTAATCTTTCTGCATGGTCTTTCAATGTAAAGGGTTTTTAAACTTAAAATATTAAACTGTATTCCTATTAAAGCATTCCTAAATTTTGGGGTAGTGTAGGGCAGTACTAGCAACAATCGTTCTATACTGAATTTCTTGGAGGAATAGAGGGCAATGAAAGGCTCCCTTGGCTCGCAAGAGTGGAGATGGTCGGACAAAACGAGTTAATAGATTGGTATCTCCTCCTCCATGCCACCACTGGACAAATTTAGGAATGTAATATGCAAAGAACATATAAAATAAATAAGCAGGATGGATGGAGGGCAAGATCCAGATGGGGCAGATACACGTGTCGAATCCCTAAAGTCTTCTGGTCGTTTAGATGTGAGGATCGCTAGTGAAGTACGCTGCGTTGGAGGGATACCGATGAGCCTTCTACTGGTCTAGTGCTGGTTAATAGCGCTAAGGCAGCCGCCTGTCCTCTCTTCTGACGAATAGCAGAACTTATTTGGACCTACTGGTCGGTTTTTTAGCGTGGAGCTTCGTCTTGGGAATGATAACAAGGAGATTAGGCACAAAAATTTTGCGTTTTAATATAAAACTAAAGAAATTTTTAAAAAATTGTATGCATTTGAAGTATAGGCATTATTAATACAATAATCTCCTCATGCTTTATTAAAGATAAAACAAAAAAAACTTTTTACAGAAAAATCTTTTTATTTTCCTTTAAAATTAGTTTAATCCCAAACACAAGATAGTGATCATTTGAGCTGGTGAGCCAAAAAACTTTAATACTTATAGTGGTGACCATGAAAAATGCTTTACCCAAAAAAAAAAAAAAAAAAAAACTGGAAGGGGGAGGGGATACAAAAAAAATCAAAAATTTAATCTCTTTCTTGTAACTTTTGTTAACTTTTTTGTTTCTTTCTTTCATTTTGTTTCTTTTTATAATTAGATTTCAGGTATTAATATGCCGACCTTTTATCACACTAAACACCTTTGAATAAAATTTTTTCCGACAACACATTTTCATTTTCATGATGATATCACAGATATCAGAAATTTTCCAAAAAAACAAAAAAAAAAAACAAAAAAAATAAAAATATGGGATCGAATTACACATGTCTACAATAGGAACAATTTTAAATTCGAAAAATTACGAACTATTATTTGAGTTAAAAATTTGAGTTGAGTTTTAAGCCAGCTAAAGTTGTTAAGATCTATTAAGAAAACAATGTCTATTTTCTAATCTTCAATCTAAATTTAATATTAAGTAAATTAAATACAATTAAAGTTAAATAGTGTGCATCTCAACTTATTCTTCAACATCTTAAACATCTACCAAGTTCATGTACTTCTAAAATCTTGCTTTCATTTGTCAAATTTTTGATTGTATTCTGAAAGAAGCCTGAAGATTCGGTATTGAATTCAAATTATTGGACTTTGCGAATTCACAATCCCTAATAAGCCGCTTAATTTTCGAGATTATCAAGTATTAGTCAAGAAAAACATTATCATTTGGAAAATACAGGTCTTTAAAATTATTTAAAAAAATCCTTTACAAATCCTCTTAAAAATCCAACCACAAAACATTTAAAATTAAAAACAAAATTTGTTTAATAAAAAACCTCACAGGACTGTCTTATAAAGGTTTTTTTTTGGGCGGGTTTCATAATTGAATTCAACCCTCCCCCCCCCCCCCCCCCTTTTTTTTTCTCATACTCAATTAACTCTCGCTGTTGCAAATTCCATAATATAATAAAGAATATATTGTATTACAACTTTCAATTTTTCTTTTCAATATGACGTATTATTTTTTTCATATGTCTCTCTCTTTCCATCTTTCTGTCACTCTCTCTTTATACCTTTTCAATTTGACTCTATTTCCTTTTAGTAAACGTACACTGGTACACAGTACAATAAAATTTAAACGAGTTTGAAGAAACCAATTCAATGGTATTACGAGCGGAAGAAATGCAATTTAAACAGTACGAGTTGGAGAGAAAAAAAGAGAGAAAAATTTGAGAATTCAACTATGCGAATAAAATTTCTTATTTAATATTTTTTTTTGTTATTGTTGTGAATTGGTGATGTTTATTTGACTAGCTAAAGCCTTTTCGTATAGAACACATACATACACGCAAAATTAAAGAAAAGTCTGGTAGCTAAAAAGTAAAATGAATATGAGAAAAATCCAAAAAAAAAATTATTTGGATTAGAGAATGTCAAGAAGGCTTTTAATAATATCGTCAGGCTGGGTTTTTTTTCGCATTTTCTTATTTTTTTTTTTTATTTTTTTCCTTTTTTTGTATTATATTAGGGTTTTTGTTGCTTATGTAGTATTTTGCCTAATGTATTAAAAATATTTACCGAGTACATTGCATACAATAAGGGAGGTAAGTGATCCCACCCAATTTTCGGTGGGAAAGCACTTCAGCCATGGTAGGCAAAAGTAAATAAACTATTGATTAGAAAGATGTCAGTCTGTCTGCCTAACTGACTGTCGGGCTGCCGACCTGTATGTGCACGCGTATATTTCAAGTTCGGCTTAATCGATTTTTATAAAATTTTATATATGAGTTTATATCAGCTATGTTACAGATTGAACAACTTTTGTGATATGTCAGACATCGGGAATTGGACCTTTTTTCAAGCCGGTTTTATTCAACATTTTCTCTAGTAAACTAGACAATACACGTTTCGGTCGGTTATGTGCTGACCACATCACATTCTTTCTTGTTTATTTATTAATATATTTTTAAAGGATATGTTTGATAATCATTTAGATCCACATATTTACATACATATGTACATATTAATCTTTTAAATATTTAAACCATCTTAGATAAAAATGTACTATATTATGGAGGAACGAAGTGATAAGAAAACACGAATAAAATATTTAAAAAAAAAATTCAAGAAAAATAAAAGATAAAAATTATTTATTTTAGGAAATGAAAAATGAGTGTTAACACTTTAGAATTTTTAAAGATTTAAAAAAAAATTCATGTATATTTTGATAAGACTGTAAGGTGATGGGATTGAAATTGATTAATTTTTTAAGAGATTCAAATAATTAATCAAAAATCAAATTTCTGTTTTTTGAAAAATTCCAAAGAATGGCTTGTTAATGATAGAAATAAATTTTTCTTATATAAATAAGAGCAAAATTCAAAAATTGGAGAAATTAAATTGAAATTTGAAAATAATGTTTCTCAATTATTTGGTTCTTATGAATCCAATAAATTAGAATCCAAAAGTTATGTGCATAATTTTCGAACTCTTTAGTGTTCTATGGATATACTTTAATAAATGGAAGCTAATTAATAAATCATGATTATGACGGCGACTGGAACTTCATTAAATAATGGATATTGTGGAAAGGATTTTATGGATAAGAAAACATAACAAGAAGTGTTTATGAACAGAGACCATGAGAAAAACTCCTACAGTTTTCATAGTAAACTTTTAACTACAATTGAATTGAAGACTTACAAATCTTGTAGTACCATAGTATGGGAACGAAAAATAGTAATATCACATTAAGCATTGAATTACTAATTAAAATTTTCCTATTAAAATTTATAAAAATAAGGATAATCAATGAAAAATATTGCAATTTTCCTTTAATAATGCAAAAACTCTTTCAACACATACAAAACTTATTATAATTAAATTTTAATTAATCAATTATCAACTTCGTAAAACCGAATTTTTCAAATAAAAAAATAATTTTATTAAATGGTTTTAATTTTTATCTTCCTCTAAACATTTTTATTCTATATACTATCAATTACAGATAGTTCATATAAGTATACGAAATACATGCTTGCTATAAACGGCAATAACTTCTTACAATTAGAAGAAAAATATTCACAGAATTGTTGGAAAAATTCCACACGTAACCAATTAAAAAGTTTTCCTTCTCTTAATATATAGTAAAAAATACAAAAAAAAATTTTCCAACCTAAACAAAACGTAAGTGAAAAGAATTTTTAAAAAGAATTTCCTTTAAAAATTAAAACCTGCACGTAACCACTAATTAAATTGGTTATAAAGTAAAACCTAATTTTTTCATCATAGATATTAGAAGAGAATTAAAAGATATTGTATAGAAATATTTCTATATATTTTAAATTATTTAATTTTAATTAAGAAATCATTTAATTTCTAAATCCTATTATATAGAAATTCCATTAAGAAATATTTAGAATTTTAATAAGGAATTGTAAATGAATAAAATTTAATGTAAAATTCAATTTATTAACGCAAATGAAATGAAGAGTGTGGATTTGAAGGATAATATGAAAATTTTTATTGAAATTTCAAAATTAATTTATATCGGAAATTTCGGACGCAGCTAATTCTTAAGAGAAGGTTCTACTCTCAGCATTAAGCATACTATTTAAAATAATTTTCGATTTTAGTGATAAAGGAAACAAAAAATGTGGCATTTAACTAAATTTTCCAATTTTAAAAAAATTTGCGCCTGAAAGTATGCAATTTTTTTTAAATCTTATATTATATTTCTTCTAAAAAATGGAATACTGAATAAAATATTTTTAAAATAATTTTATTAAAATTAAAAAATTTATGAATTTTCTTATGTAATTTAATATTTTCCCATATCTCTTATATTTATTAAATTAAACTTTAATTTGTCCAGGATATTGTTTTTTTATATTATTTATGCACCTAAATTAACAGAACGACATGTAAAGAAATATAAACTAAAAATAAATCAAGTAACAGTCAAGTAAATTTCTTTGCTCTCTGCACTAAATTTTAAATTAAAAAAAATGTTAACATTTCAAAAACTAAATAAAGATATTCAATACACACATACATACATTTATTGTGTATATCATGTATATTGGGCTCAGATATATTCGAAATAATGTAATATTTTAAATTTATTTCATTATATAATGCACATTATTATAATCGTTTTAATACAAAAATAGCGTGCAACACAATTTTCATATAATATTTTACATATTATACATAATATAAGTAATTCATTATCATTTTATCTTTAACATGCAAAAAAGAGAACAATTAAAATATAGAGAAAAAAAAAATTAAAAGAGAAAAAAAAATATTTAATTTTAATAATTACAAGAAAAAAATGGAAACCTACACAATATTTTATACACAATATGTAAAATATGGGGTCTTAGACAGAGTGTGAAAGGCTCTGTAGGACTTTTGAAGCGGTGGTAATTGAATGCGCTGAAACAAAGAAAAAATACCAAGTGAAATTTTATTTTTATTCTTGGAGAATAAGACAGTCAGAACCAATTTAGTCTTTTCATATTAAAGCTCCTGACATTCCTATTCTATCGTTGTATCAGGTGATTGTCGAAGTTATTTTTAAGTTTCAGAGATATTTTGATGTAAAGTCAAATTTTTTTAAAAAAAATTATTTTCCAATAAATTTTTCTTTTAACTGCCATTTACCGATAATAAGAAATATTAACCTATAATATTTTAAGGGATGTGATGTCTTGCATTCTGACCTTTATTTCGATGTAATACAATGTACCAAATATCTCTAGGAATATCATGTCTATGGGAGGAAATCTTTAGGCCAAAACTACTGTGGCTGGTACACCATGTTTAAGTGCCCATATTATATCTTTGGCATAATTTCTTAAAAAATAAAATATTCTTTTGTTATTTACATATAATGCAACCATATATATATATTGTCGTATGATATTATATATGCGCATATTAATATTAACCCATTAAAATCTAGGTACCTTTTTCTGGTACCCGAATTTATTGATATTCGGTGCAAGACTAACAGAAATTTGAAATTGCAGTACCGAAACAGTACGCAGAAGAAACAATATTTTAATGCAGTTCCAACTTAAAACGGCAAAGAATTCCTAGGTATTCACATATTATAAATTGAGATTTTACATACATCCCTAATACATCGAGAGCTTTTAATGTGTTAAAAAGATTCCGTGAATTTCATTAACCTAATAAAAAATAAATTTTCTCCCTTCTGGTTTTTTTTTTCTTATGATTCTTTCATTTTTAATTTTAAAACCTTAATATTTTTATTTACCTACCCATTTTTAACCACACTATTATCATATATAATATTATGTAGATATACTCGTATATTATGCAAGAAAAAAAAAACCCTATTATTAACATTTTAAAAGCATGCCATCGTTATAATAATTTACATATACAAATATACATTATTATGTATACAGCAATAATGTAGATGTTCATTTTACATATTCCATTACATATAATGTGATTTTTCAAGCTAAGGCATATAACACGAAAGAAATTCTATTTTACATATGCATAATATATGAGAAATTTTTTAAACTGAAGATATTTATTGTCTATATACTATGGTTGTTATTGTTGTGGTCATAAATTATCCTTACAAATGAATATTTTAGTTTAAGAAAATAAAAATAAACGAAAAACAATTTTCTAATTTTATAATAGTTTCTTGATTTTATAAATTATTTTATGTAGAGAATATAGGGTCCCTATTGTAGGGTATATAGGGATATGCGAGTACCTTAAAAAAACAGAAGAATTTCAGGATAATTATAATTTTGATGAGAAAATTATGGTTGACAAAGTTAAATTTCAGTACAGGCTTTGTTGAATATAAAATCTAAAACAATTTTAATAAAATTCAAAAATTAATCGAGCACTAAATTTTTAATTTCATCAGAATAATAGTGATATTTTAGCTAAATTTTTAATTCTAAAGATAAATTTTAAAATTCTAAATCTATAAAATTGCATTTAAACTAAAAAGGAAAATTAAAAAATTATTTCTCTCAGTGCAGAATGACGCAGAAAATCGAAATTAAGATTTTTACATCAAAAACTCAATTTCAAAAATTTTGTCATTTAGACCTTATTCGTCGGACATATTCAATTTTTACATCATTACTTCTATAATTTACTGGTATGCCAAAATATTTCAATTATAGAGGTAAAACATTTTGAAATTTTGCCAAGGTGGCAAAATATTAGGGCTTATTAAAAAGAGGTCATGAGCCATTAATATACCTTTAACAGATACTTTTAACAGCAGTAAAAATAAAAACAAAAAATTTTTGGTTAATTATCAGAAAAATGGAGTCGCGTAGCACCCAGAATTCCAGATTTACAAAAATTTCCTTGAAGAAAAATTTCAGGTGTCTTCAGTACCTTATCGACACTATACAGAGTGGATTTGTAAAAATTTTTTCTGAAAAAAATTTGCACCGCATTTCATTATTATTGCACCGCCGCCCCATTTCTCTATCATAAATGTATTTGCTGGCTTTCTGCTGTTACCAAAACGGATACTTCTGGTAAGACTATTCGGAATCTGAAAAGCTTCAATACCAAGTCTTTTTTCATTAAATGCAAAAGAATAATATACTTTTTGTTCTCAAAGTTTCTAACTCATTCTATAATTTTTGAATTCTTTATAATGCCATTCCCAATCAGAGAATTCAAATTCGAGAAATAGTTCACTGTGTTCTAAAAATAACATTATACGTAACATAAATTTTTATTTATATCAGTGTATACATTTGCATTTAATTATACATTTAAAATAAAAAATTTATGAGTGTGTACAGAGTGTGAGTGTGTGTACATACGTGGTAAGCGAGTCATATATCGTATATGTGCATTTTAGGTATGCAAACATTTGATATGCAAAATTTAGTTTTTGATATTTGCTTGTGGTAAATAAATTTTCCCTTTTTTTTTTGTGCTTTCTATGCTAATAATCTAAATATATTTAAGCAATTTATATATTTTTCTATTTGTTGTCTTTTATAATAATTTTTTTAAATTTTATAAAAATATTTTTATAGTTTGTTAAATAATTTTCACATTTCCTACTGACATAAAGTGTTATTAAAATAAAATTCTTCCTTTATTTGCTTTTCCTGTTTTTACTCTATAATTATTTTTAATATAGAAATATGCTATTTTTTAAAAAAGAAAACTAGTTATTAAAAGGCTAGTTTCCCTTCATTGAATTAAATTTTTCACTATTTCAGATTGGTTTCTTAATACATTAAGTTTAAAATCAAAATTTTAAATAAATCTGTAAAATTTCAAAGTGAAATGATTAAATTTGCATATAATCATTATCATTTTCGAAAAAACGCCATGTTTACAATTTACTCACTATGATATATGGCGAAAAGTGTCACACTCCTTAATCACAGAAAATATTTACAACTGTTTTCAATGAAAAAAAATCTGATGTGATCAGCACATAACCGACCATGAGATGTGTTGTCTAGTTTACAGCGAAAATGTTAAACAAAACCGACCCGTAAAATGGTTCAGTACCGAATTTTTGAGATATCCCAAAAGTTGATCAATCCGTGACCATAACCAAAATAAACTCACATATAAAATTTCATCAAAATCGATTCAGTCGAACACGAGGGCACACAATGACTGGCCAACCGACAGACCGACATTTCTCTAAAAATAGTTTAGTTACGCTTCCCTTCCATGGAAAAACTGCATTCCAACCAAAAACTCGACATGCGAAAATTAATGCTATCACATAACCTTCCTTATTACTGCATATTCTTATTTCATACAATAAGAAATGCAGTCGGTAAAATTATAAATTTCACTTAAACTTCAATTATATTTCATAAATTTTTTATTTAATCCTAACATAGTATGTAAAATCCAAGACTTATCCCCTTATTAAAATTATTTTTAAACAACAATTTATTACATAAACAATTTGTAGTAGAATACCTACCTACCTATACTTTCAACACTAATTTCTAATTATTTGTGTACACCAAATATATACATATATAAAATTAAAGTATGTTTTTATAACCTTTTGACCTGAATAATATTAAAAGATTTTATACTAACACAACTCTTACACCAACTCCCCCTTCCTCCTTTTCATTCATGTTTTAATGCACTTCCGTCCTGGTATAAATATAAAGTAAGAGGAACGATTTATTTAACAAAAAAGTGGGGTATTTTTTTCTCCTATTTTTTTCATATTTTTCATTTTTGTAACACTCTTCTTCCGAATTCTTTTTTGCATACAAATATTATTATTTCCTTTTGACTAAATGCTTTACTTCAAAGCTCATGTTATTCTCTTCTTCCTCTCTTCTGCTTTAGTAAACTATACTGCTATAAGCAAATGAGAACGAGCACGTTTATATGATATTATAGTGATGGTACTTAAAACAAGGAGTGCAATGTATAAAAGAAAATCTATTAAGGAAAGAGAAAAAAGAAAAGAAACTTGAAAATACTTAAAACTTAGATGTAAAGATCATCAGGGTGCAGCAGTCTCAAAGTCCTTAAAGAAAGAAAAAAAAAAAATTTAAATGTTCAACTTTAAAAAATGTTGAACTACATATTAGTTACGTTTTAGAATATATAAGTATATGTGGGTATATGAGTTGTAGTTGATGTACATAAAGGAACTATAGTCATAGTCGTTTATTTTGCGGATCTATTGTTAATGCATAAAAACAAGAAATGTTGCATGTAATCACCTTTAAATCTTCTTTAGGAGGACTTACATAGAATATGTTTTCTGTTTATACAATTATCATTTTGTTACACAGTTAAAAGTTGTAAGTTATCACCATTGCTTTTCGATATATATTCAGAAGATGTCTTTGAGGAAGCGATTAGTATGTAGGTGTAAGTATCAAACAGTGCATATCATCAACAATATTTGATAGCAGATGACAATGCTTATTGCAGACAAAAAAAATAGATCTCCAATATATAGTTGACAGAATTAATCACCATAGTAAAGATTTCGGCTTGACAATAATGACATCTAATACAAAATAAATGGTAGTAAGCAGATCGAGGAAATCTATCAAAAACTGAAATCAATAACATCACGATCGAAAGGATAAAATCTAACAAAAATCTTATATGTTGGTTGACTGAAGATTGGAATTGTGAAAAAGAAATCAAAGGCCGCATTGAAATGGCAAGCAGCTCTTCTATCAAGCACAGAAATATGCTCTGTAGCATGTAATTTAGACTGGCTTACGCTTACTGGCGTCTTTTAAAATGCTTTATATGGTCAATACTGTTATATGGTCTAGAAACTTGAACATTAAAAATTAAAGACATAAACAAACTTGAGGCATTTGAAATATTGGCATTCCAAAGAATTTTGCGAATATCTTAGGTAGATCACATAACAAACAAAGCAGTTCTCTGAAGAATATATACGAAATTATTCCAGAGTATAAAAATTGTCTTACTTTGTTCATGTGATATGTGGCAATGTAAATATGATCTCACTTCAACTAATCATTCAGGGGAAAGTCGAAAGGCAGGAGAGGTGTTGAACACAAACAGATGGCTTGCTTTACAAACTAGCATCTCTATTCATAACTGATTAAAACTTGCACAATACTATCACTCATTTTTGCACAGCGCATTTTTCACAGTTAAAATAGTCTCAAATTTTTTTTTCTAAATTTAATCTTGAAATTTTTTACTGTGTATTTCAAACAAATTTTTATTATTCATAAATGCAGAATGAATATATGAGGCATCTAGACTAAGGGATGCTTTAGATGTCTACGACAGCGAATCTTGTTCCTCGGAAGTGGTCACCGAGGGAGGAATTCTTTGGGCTACCCGCAGCTTTCAGCCTTTCAAGTCGCCGGCCCGGACGATATAGTGCCTGCGGAATTACAAAATGCGGCAGGGGTTATCCTGGCTTAGCTGAAAATTATCTACGAATGCTGTATAGACCTAGCTCACATTCCAAAATTGTGGAATGTTGCCAGGATCGTCTTCATTCCTAAAACTGGGAGGAGCTCGCACAGCTGCCCAAAGGATTTTAGACGAATTAGTTTAACATCGTTTCTACTAAAAATATTAGAAAAATTGATAGACGCATACATAAGAAGCAAACTTAACCCGAGGTGGGTGTCTCCGGCACAACATGCGTATCGAAAGGGTAGGTCAACGGAAACGGCCCTACACTCCTTGATACACTACATTAAAGGGTCCGTTAACTGCGGGGAATACACGCTGGCTGCCTTCCTAGATATTGAAGGCGCTTTCAACAATGTTAGGTCGCGGTCGATCACTCAGGCTCTGTCGGAACTCTCAGTTCATGGCTCCCTGACTGCCCCGATAGGGAATATGCTGTCGGGCAGATCCATCAGGGTCATGCATTGAGCACACTGTTGAAAGGGGCACTCCCCAAGGAAGTGTGCTTTCTCCTCTTCTCTGGAACCTGGTAATCAATCGGTTACTAGTACTCCTGGAGGGGGAGGGTTATAAGGTGGTCGTCTGCGCAGATGACGTGGCAGTGGCCGTGTCTGGGAAGCACCTCTATGCACTAAATGGGCTAATAGAGAGGGCTCTTGGCTTAGTTTCGAACTGGGCGACCGACTGTGGGCTATCTATTAACACTCAAAAGACGGAGCTAGTCATTTTCAGTAGGAGATATAAGATTCCGGTTCTGGTGTGGTGGACGGCGCTCCGTACTTCGTTAAACCTGAGGTTAATCAGCAGGGTTCAAAGGATGGCAATGGTGTGTGTTGGTAGAGCTCTGCGCCCCACCCCTACACAGGCTCTTTAGATTCTCTTACATCTGCTGCCATTAGATATACTGGGCAGACAGATGGCTGCGGAGTCTGCAGTGCGTCTTGGGGCCGCACAGTGGTCGTGTTGCCCCACGAGTCACGCTTCGATTCTTGCGGACTGTCGAGGCAAAGCTGGCAGGACGCGGCCAGGGATGGCTCTGTCCATTTCTACACGGATGAATTCAAACTTGACGGAAAGCTGGGTCGGGGTGTTTACTCCGAGCAATTGGGAGTTGAGCTCTCCTTCCGCCTGCCGGACCACTGCAGTGTTTTTCAGGCAAAGGTGGTCGCAATTGGGGAGGCTCTGCGCTGGCTTGGTGAGTATGTGGTGTCCGCGGGCAGTGTTAGCATCTTCACGGACAGCCAAGCCATAATAAGGGCGCTGGAGTCGGAGACCTCTACGTCCAGAACGGTCCTTGATTGTAGGTCGTCTCTTAACGAGATGGCGAGGCAGTTCGAGTTAAATTTGGTTTGGGTTCCCTGACACAGTGGGATCTCAGGGAATTGCAAAGCAGATGAGCTTGCGAGACATGGAACGACCCTCGGAATTCTACCTGAAAAGGAGAACCTTGGCATGCCTCTAAGCATTCACAAGCTGGGGCTATGCAGTGCGGCGGTGGAACGTACCAATCTCAGATGTGCGAATGGAACTACGTGTAACGCGGCAAGGAAGTTGTGGTCAAAGCTAGACTTGCGTCGCACGAGAGATCTAATATCTCTCCGACGGGAGGATATTGACGCGGTGATAGGGGTTTTAACCGGATACTGTCTGATTGGCGATCACGCCAGGGGAATGGGCCGCCCCGCAAACCATCTTGGTAGGAGCTTCTGTGACGAGGAGGAGAAGGAAACGGTGACCCACCTGCTATATTCGTGCACCTCCAGGCGAAGGTTTCTTGGGTCTCCCACTTTCTTGAGCGGGCCACGGACCTAGCGAATGTAAATGCTAGGGATCTTGACCGGTTTCTGAGGGGCTCGGGCTGGTTCTAGTGAGGGAGAGAGGGGGGATCCGGCGGCATCACAACGGGCCTTAGTGACCTAGGTGTACCTTTCGGGGGGCCGTGCAACCTAGCCTAACCTAACCTAGAAATATAGGTAGGAAAATTGTTATAGAATTTACGGGAAAATCCTTTAATTACTTAGTCAGTGAAACCATTTATCTATAATAAACATAGAAGATTACCTATCATAAACAAACTGATGCTAAGTCTAAATATTGAAGCTTTTGAAATAAGATTTTTCTTACTTTATTCGCAAATGAGTATACATTTCTCACCACGATTACTATGTCAATTTCATGTGTATAATTATAAAGAGCTCTTAGAGAATTCAATTAATTTATTTTATAATAGCGATTTAAAATGTTGCAGTTATCTTGCATCTTAATCTAAGGCTTAATGTATAAAAATTTCAGTTGTAAATTTAAAATTAAACTAGTCAATTAAATATTCTATACATTAGTCCTAAAAATTAAAAATTACGAGAAATTTCTTAAATTAAAAATCACAAATCTTTAATATTTTCCACAATTTATTTATAGTTTTTTAACCCGACCATATTGTTGTTATATTTAAATTTTACTAGTATATATAACACTTATGTCTTATAAATATAGAAATTCTAAAGATACTAAAATTCAAAAAAATAAATCAAATGTAATTTACTTATTCTTTTTATTTTAAGAAAATTTAAAAAAAAGACCATAGAATTATTCTTCCGGAAAATAAATTTAAAAAAAAAACAAAACCTTCCAAATTTTATTTAAATGCCTTCTCTGAATTTTCATTTTTAACAAAAATTTTAATTTCCTAAATTGTGTATGTACATATACATATCTTTCACATAATTATATGTACATAAATAGAAAAATATTCAAGTTCTTTAAGGGTCTCCTTTACAACTTCTTTAACTATAACTAATTTTCTTAAATATTTTCTCATTTCTAGCATTCAACTGTATTTTAAATTCTCTTATTTTACATTATTTGAGTGACCATTTGCAATTTACTGTCAAGGACAAAATTAAGTAATTTTTTCTTGAATTACGAAAAAAATTTGATATATATGCCCCGCCATATATGAGTATATGAGCCAAAAATCAATATATTAATAAAAATTAAATTTTGAAATTTTCGGAAAAATTATTATACCGCATGCAAGAGCCATATGTAGCGTATATCATATTTCTTATAATACCATAGGATTCAATGGAACAATTTCAATTATTTTTAAAGAAGAAGTGCAGAATTATGAAAATTTCTTTATAGCTTTAAGAATAATATAAAACTTTTAATTCTTAACAGATAATTTCAATTTTTTATTGTTATTCCAGTCTTTTATCATTGACAATATGCTATATATGAAAGTTTCTTATATATCACATATGAGACTACATTATCATAAAATATGTTATCGACTTGTGCTTCTTTCTCCCATACATTGTCCTAAGTAATTAAATGACAAACTGAACGATTATAGCCCGAAATTCTCCTAATATTTGACAATTTTTTAAACCCTAACACGGGTAATCTTTTCTCTGGTAACACTGGTAAGTGGTTTATCTTAAATTTTAAACAAATTCCATATTCTATAAATTTAACACACAATATTCATTCTCAATTATATTTTGAAAGAAAATCTAGAATATTTTCTGAATTTAATTAAAACTCTTATTTAAAAATATTAAAATATGCAATAAATTTAAAATTTAATTAAGAAACGATAAGAATTTTTTAAACTTAATAAGAAACTTTGTATTATACAAATAACTGTTATATAAAGTAAAACAAAATGGCGTACATAATATAAATTTTTAATTATTTTTTTAAATAAATTATTAAAATCACAATTAAATCACTTTTATCTTAATCATTATAAAATTCAATTAATTTAATTGAAATTTAAAAGTGTTATATAAATTTTGATTAAAAAATTCATATAACAAGTTAATTTTAAAATTATATAATAATTATTATTGTATAACTAAATTTTAATTTAATTATACAATTATGCTAATTAATATGTATGAACCTTAAGTATAACAAGAATAGTTCTCTTCCTCCTCTTTTCCTTCTTCTAGAAAACACAAAGTATTTTTTGAGTCTATTTTTAATTTATAAGTAGAAATGAAATAATTTCTAATATAAAAATTTTTTCGAACGCCTACGTTTTAAAAAAAGTTTTTCTTTTTCAAAAAAAAAAGTTAGACATAAACAATGAATAAATTTTTTTTTTTATAATTGAAATATCTAATAAAAGAAAATAATGGTGTATTTTACCTAGCTAGTTCCCATTGTATAGACAACTGTTATACAAAGAAATTAAAAATGGCGTTTTATAATAAATTTCAGAATTTTCAATTAGGTTTTCTATAAGATAAACCGAACATTTTATTCTGAAAAAAAAAATAAAGCGACTGTTATCAGTAATTCAATAAATTTCAATTAAAAAATAAATATATTGCATACTTTTAAGATTAAATTTTAATAATTCTAAATATTACACTTATAATATTTAACTGTTATATTAATAATTATTGGGTTAATTAACAGAAGAAATTTCGAGGAGAATGAGTGAAGAGTGAAATTTACAATTATTATAATTGAGGTAATAAAATTTCGATTTAGTCTAACTATAAAATAATTTCAGTAAAATTTAGAAACCAAGTTTTGGCATAAGATATTCATTGCTTACAAATTACCAAAATCTTATCATTTATACAACAGGATTCAATGAAAGCTTTCTATATTCCATGAAACACTTTCCAACACATGCAAGGAAAAAATATGTAAAGGTACCAAGGCTTTTTCCTATAGTTTTTCCGTTTTCGTTTAATTTATAACAATCTGGAATTGTTTATAATATGTAACAATCTGGAATTGTTTTTGGATATAAAGTTTGAAATAAACTCTGGAATTGAAATTTTTATTATAATTGGGATTGGAAAAGTAAATTTCGAAGTGAAATTTGAAAATTTTTTTGGAATTTTTGTGGAGCATCTTTAAATAAGTTTATCGAAGAATTTGGTTTGATACACTGAATTCTAAATCCGATAAATTTATGTTGCTGTAATTCTGCGATGCAAATGAAATTGAAAACTTTCTCTGTTGAAGTTTCAGGTCAAGAAGTTTCGAAATAAAATTCAAAGCTCTCATTCCGGTCAACATTGTTAATAACCGCAATATGTACAGTAATTGAAGTTAACAAACATCTATCACGTATCGAAATACCCTTACAACAAGTAAATTATTTCGATATGTATAAGAAATAGCTAAGTAAATATAAACAAAAATAATTGTAAAAATGAAAAATTCTTTTTTTTTTGTAAAAACTTTTCTATTCTTTAAAATTGGAAGCCATAATCTCATAAAAAGAAAATTAAACGTGGGAAATAAAAATTCAAGGACACTTTGTCCTTATTTGTGCACCGTCCATTTTATTTGTTTGTATTCCCTCTTCTTTTTCTGGCTTTCACAAATCATTTCTTAGAAAATCTCAATTAATTGTTTTATTTTTATTTTTTTGGACATTTTTATTTTTAAGGACGTTTTTTTTTTTTTTTTTTTCGTTTTATTTTTCTGATGATTTAATTTCGATTGTTAACGCCTTAATGTTTGTTCAAGTTTTAATTTTCAAAAAGGAAAAGAGAAGAAAAAAAAAATTTCAAGGTGAACTTCTATTGCTTCCGTGTTTTATTGTGCGGATTTTGGTTAGAATCATCTAGTGTTGTATAAAGAATTTTTAGAAAAAAAAAAACAAGAAAAATAAAAATTATTTAGGAAAAATTTTCTAAGTAAATAAATTATTTAAAATTTTACATTTTGCTTTAAGAAAAATATTATTCATAGTGTAGAATTTGAATTTTAAACAGCAGAACAGAAATATTCAAAAATTTTCTAAGTTTATGAAAGGTACGGGCAGTATTAAAGTTAAAATGGAGCCTTTTCAGTCTTACAATAAAAGAAAAAAAATTTTGAATTTTTGGAGTTTAGATCTATACAAAACCCAGTACAGGCTGTATTACCTCTGAAATGAATACTCGAAACCCTGTCCCACATCGACTAAAACAATTAAGAAGGGTAATTTTTTCTTTGTGTATGTGAGTTACGACATTCTGGTTCTATAATGCACTCTTACGTTATTATAGATGAATATCAAAATACGTCCTTTTTATATATATGCACTTAATATTGTAAACATTATCAAATCAATTTAGAAACTATATAATATACGAGGGCTTCATATCATTCTTATCTATATTCTGAACACTATAAGATTTTTGTACTTATATTTTAAATTAACTTTACATTTTATCCGTTCACAGCATTTAAATCCTTTATGTACATTATGCTTAAAATTCAATTTGCAATAATGGAATTTTATATAACGGTATACTAAAAATTTTCTTCTTCTTTCTCTTCTTCTTTTGTTATTTAAAATTATTTTTTTTTTTTGTGTTTTCTCAAGAGAAAACTAGATAAAATCATTCAATAAATGAATAAGAAAAATAACAAAAATTGATTTATTTTACTTGAGAGCTTGATATGGAAGATTAACGAGGGCATATCAGAAAAACAAATACCTAAAATTTCTTTGAATTAAGAAAAATGTAGGGGAATTGAGGAAACTTTTCCTTATTTTTTTTAAAAGCTAATTTAATTATTTTGTACATGTCTAATGCACGTAAATATAGAGATGATCGTGCATAAAATCACAATCCTTGAATGTTAATGGAAGCGTCTAACGTATGGCAACAAAAATTATTTTCCTGTTAAATCTTTGAATAATATTCAAACAATTTTTATAAACTATAATTTTTACATTAAAATTATGTGCCTAGGTTTTATTTACATACTTTAATTGGCACCTCCCACCATTAAAAAAATTCATTTGCAATTTCTCTTAAACCAAGTAATAAAGTGGTTCTTTTGATACAATTGTCGAGTAGATTAATAACGTGCTCAATTGAAGGAATCCTTAGAAAGACGAATCAAAAAATTTTCCTCAAAATGAAGTTGAATCACCTTATCTCCTATTTTCTAGGCGAAAACTGTATGCTAACTAATTTACTGAAGTATGAAGCTTGAAATTGATAACAATAATTGATAAAAAAATTATTGCCCTATATTTACGAAAACTTGCCGAAATCTAGTTTTGGATTTTACCAAATTTTTCGAAACCTTTTAAGCCCTGTTATACTAAAACTGAATCATTAAATGTAATAATACGGAGCATTGCTGGAAAGGTTTCGGCAAGATTTAGGGGTTTTTTTCAAAATCAATACCAGCTTCCGCTAAACGGATTCAACAATGGCCATGTTTAATATTGTTCTATGTACAGATTTTTTGTGTAATTAATTTTTGATATATCTTCGTACGCTTAAGGAAAATTTTACCAAGAGGCAACTAGTGAGGGGAGGCCTTATATACATGAAATCTTAAACTTGAATAAAAGTTTTGGCAAATTCATGTAAGGTATCCAGAGAATCTTAATGCATCCGAAAAACTTTTTAGAGCTCTAAACGAATATCACGATTTCACTTCGGAAATCACAGACACGGGCGACTAATTAGTTAATATTTAAATAAGGTAATTCAATAACACTTATAAGACCTCTTAGAAAACGATTTTAATCAATTGGCAATATATTTTAAATATAATTTAATTAAACTCAATTACCAATTAAAATTTTCCTATTTTGAAAATTCATTTTAACAAATTTGTCAAATTTCAAATTAAATTTAAACATTTTTTTTTTTGTTTTTCAATAATCCCTAAAGCAATAAAACTCCTATAAAATTTTTTTTAATTACATATACATACATACATTACAGATATCCTTTAACCCATGTACAACTGTAATTAAATACTTTGAAAAAAACAAAAAGAAGGGAGAGAAAATTTTTTAATTGAAAATGACAAAAACAATAATTTGAAAATAGAAAATAGTTGGGGAAAATTTTTTTTTTGCATTAAAAATAAATCTAAACCACAAACAGCTTTAATTCCAACTTAATTTTACCACGAAAAGTAAATCCAATTTTTATTTTAATCTTATTAAATTAATTATATTTTATGAGAGATTGTTTTTTTATATGTAGGTATTTATTTGTGCACACGTATAACAATTTTACAATATTGGAGGAATATAAAAGATTCTCCTAATCCATATATTGGCTACATATATATGAAAAATTCATGTGCATTTAGATTATGTTCCTATGCAAGTGTGAATGATTATCGTATTATAATTAAAAATCTAATGTGGCCAGTCAACTTGTCTGCAATGTAGTTGAATATGCAATATGTTCCCCTATAACGAGAGTTTGCTTTGCGACCCTTGATTTCTTTAAATAATAATTCTTAAATTTTGTTCTTTTGAAAAACCAGTTTTGAACTATAAATATTTTTCGAGGAAAGTAGTTGATCCTTTCTCTAAATATGTGATCGAAATTGTAAATTTGATTCATTCAGGGGCTTAGGTAATTAAGCGAGTGTTCAAGTAGACAGAACAATATCGCGGAAACTAGAATTTCCGTTCAAATTCTTGGTATACTGTGAAATTCGATGCCATATTACAATACCTTCCCTTATTGTATGCTATTATAGGTCAGTGATTTTATGAAAACTTTTGAAAAATAATTTTAACTTTTTAATCCTTTAGAATTAAATTAGGGTAAATTTTTTTTTTTTTTAAATTTAATACATTTACAAAATATTCATGAACTAAATTTTAATTTTCTCCCCTACCACACTTTATAATTTTGTAATGATTTAGGAACTCTGTTCTAATATTAATAAAAAATTTAATCATTATCCATTAGGGGTAAATATTGGTTGTGTAAGGGTATGGTATCAACCATTATAGTAGTTCACCTCTTTTTATACAGCGGAATTTACTTTAACTGGCAAGTATGATATTGTGCCGTTTTTTAAGAGTCATATTGTATAGGAAGTGCTGTAAAATTGTAGTAAGAATTTAAAAAAATTGTTATGAGTGACAATTAAATTTTGTAGTTTTTTTTATAAATTCCACCAATTTTCATAGTATATGTGCAAAATAAGTGAAATACATGAAATTTTCTATAGAAACACGTTGATATTACTACTACTATAAAATGTCTTACGTTTACACGTGTGAAGTTTAAATCAAAACATTTCAATGTCAAAATTAAAAATAATTTTTATAAGAAACAAAATCTCAAGAAATATTTTTAAATTTTTTTTTCTTTTAGATTTTCCTTATTAATTTTTAAGTTTTTTCGTTTCCGGTTTCATTGTTAGTATTATTTTTCGTTGTTTTTCGTTATATTTCGAATGACAATTACTCGTAATATGACAGAGAACTGACAGAAAAATTATGAAATATTTTTTTTGCATTACAATTATTATGTCACGTTTTTTCTCCCTCACTGCTTGTGAGAAGCGAAGAGGAAATAAAAATTTCAAAAGCAAACGCGAATATCACAAATTAAAATTGAATAAATAAGGTGCTATATGCTTGTAAATTTTTTGGAACGTGAAAATTATGTTTTAGTTGTTAATATTTCGGCTCTCGTGCCGATTAAAAAAATACTTTTAGGTTATTTATTCACAACATTAATAAATTGACGTAAATAATTCACAATATTAAAAACGCATTAACCTATGTCTGTATGTAAATTTCGAAACATGCAGCGCTCCCTCTAATTGTCAAATATATATTATTCTTATCCATTGTGACATATTGAAATTCTCATTAAAATTTTAACAATTATTTTAATTAAAATTCTTCCAAGCGGCATGTTTTTATGGTAGTACCCGAAAAATTCAAATAATGCCAATAAGAATAATAGTTTTCGTTTAATTTTTCTGCAGGATGTCTCGGATCTAAATTCACTATCATATATTATTGTATAGGCCCAGCTGAGTAAAAAAATCATTCGAAATTAACTAATTGAGCATTTGTAACTTCGAAATTGTTGAGCTGTGAAAACCTTACAAAAGTTTTGTTTACTCATCAGGGCCCATACAATGTTATATAGCATTGCACTTAGATATGAGATACCCTCTATAATAAAATAATTTAATGTCTACATTATAAATAAAGGTGAAAATTAATTGTATATAAGTGATTAAATTTTTAATACCTTGTTGATGTGAACTATAATTTTAGATCTAAATTAAGATATAAAATTTTTTCTCAGATTTTTTGCTATGTAATTCGTATTTTTATTTGAAATTTATTATTCATTGAATAGAACTTTCATGTATTTGATCCTTGAAAATAAAGTATATAAAAATAAGGTTAAAAAAAACTTGTTATACATGCTGTTATACTTAATTAACTATAATAAAACTTGAATTTATTTAGTCTATAAATTTTATACGGTTCTTTTATAATAATATTATAAATAATGCAATACAATCAAAAGTTAAACTAATAAAATGTTCAACTATAATGTTTGATTACAAAACTATAATAAGTTTTTTAAAATTAAAGTTTAAATGATAATATTTTGGGTTTTGTTGGAAGAAAGCAAAGAGCGTACAAAAAAATCCTTAATAATTTTTTAAAATTTTAGTATTTGTAATTAAATTTAGTTCCACATACATTAAACTCTCATTGGCTTCAATTTAATTTCTTAGTTTGACTGATGTGAAGATGAACGGAAATGTACGGCTTGTATAGCCTGAAATACTTTGATATATAAATTTTAATCTTCACTATTGTCTACCTAATTCAGTCATCAACATTGTGCCGCAAAACAATTATCAAAAACTATAATAAAATTTTCTGTACAATATTTGAACAAAACTAGTCTTATACGCACCTTATATTAGTCTTATACCTTCAATCTTGTTTTGAAGAGTTCAAGAGGAGAGTTGTGATCTGGCTCAATATATTTGGGAATTCAGAATTCAATCTACTGGTTGTCTAAAGGAGCATTAAATCATGCAACATTATTGCTAAAATTCAATTTCTTAGCACAAGTTCTCTATTATATAATAATTAAATAACACAAAAGATACATACAAGACGATATAAATATAAAATGCTCCAGCATCTACCTTAAATTACTGTAATTGTAATGCGACAGACATATTATGAAAATAACTTTATTTTAACAGCAATTTTAGCATACCTTAATCATAAAATAAAAATTATCTACTAAATAAATAATGCAAAGAAATTACCCCCACCCCATATATTGGTATATAAAACAGACTAACTATGTTATTGCGTAGGGATTGTCAAGATTCATATACAGAGCACCTTTAAGAATTCAATATATACCTTCAGAAAGGTTAAATACCTATTTAATATTTCGGTTATAAAAGTAAATTTAATAACCTGAATTTTTTTTTTGATTACCACTTAAATTCGGATATTAGTTCGTATACATAAACTTATAAACATAGGGACATAATAATCGAATATTACTTTAGCTAATCTGTATAAGGGGACAATGAAAAATATTCAATATAAATGTGAGTAAAATGTTCCTATAAATATAATATTTGTATAAGTAGGGAAAAACCAACAGGTATTCAAACGATTTTGATGATAAGTTAAACAAAATTATCATGGGACTGAAAGTGTTCCAGGAAAGATTTGTTTTTCATATCCACCACGCATTCCCTCCAAGAGTGTCCTTTTTTCCCATCCTCCTATCCCTACAAATAGTTTTTTTTATGTGTTTTTTATTCTCTTAGTTCTTCTGGTTTTTCCTTTCGTATTTCATTTAAAATTTTATTATTGCTTTTTAAATTATTATGACATTATTAAAAGCCTACTAAGGCTTTTCATAGTAAAAAAATTATAATTTAATATTTTATGACTTTATTAAGGCTTGTATAAATCAGAAATTCAACAAAAAAACATTTTTATTTTCTTAATAATTTGACAAAATATTTTAACAAATTTAATTAAAATGTAATAAAAATGTTAAGGAATTAAAATTTTGAAATGTTTTTAATTGTTTTTGAAAAGTACAAGTTATTTAACATTAATTGGCAATTCTATTGTGTTAAGGAAAAAATTAACTAAATTAGAAAACGAAATTGAAGACTTTTAAGCAAAGATCTGAAAAGTTTGAATTGAATTTGAAAGAAAATTAATGACAATTCAAGCAATAACACATTATAAACGTTTAACTGTGCATAATAGCAAATTCAAAGGCGCTACAACATAAATTGAATTCAAATATTAAAGCATAATTCAACATAAGAGCATTACTACAAAGCATCAACAGGATAGGCTTCATTCTTGAATTCTTGAATCGCTATCACAACGTTGCTATCGTAAACGAACAATCAACTTCACATGCATATATTGATAGACAACAGAAGAACTCGAATCAAATAAAGCCTGACTTCCCCCTTGTGCTTAGCAAGATCATCTGCTAAATTATTACCATATACATATGTCCACGTGCATGGTTATCCAATTGCCACATTATATTCGACCTGACATAATAGGAGTCTAACGCTCTGATCACCACTGCCTTACTAACTAACTGTGAAAATGGTGATAGTTTGATTAACATAATATTTCTACTTCTCACTAGCGAAAGTATCAACTATTACATCTACGAAATATAGAGCATATTCATGAAATTTTGCGAAAACAAAGTAAAATTCCCATGAAAATTTTTTGTTACAACAAATATTTTATATTTCTTAATGTCTTTTGGCGAGTCGATTTTTATAAAGTGTGTAATTTTCCAAAAGAAAAATTCTTTCATAAAATTCAAAACTTTTATTTGTAAAAAAAATTGTAAAAATATTAAGTTCATATACACATAATTAAATATTAAAACCTTTGTATATAGATGGTATAAAAAAGTTCTAAACAATAGCCAAATTTTTATTCTCTTTATGCTCGTATGTCCGAAGGGTAACACAAATTTCCCTTATGATTTGTAATACTAAGAAATAATGATCTGAGATATAGACTCAAGTGTATGTTTTTGATCACCGTCGAATTCTGAAATGATTTAACCATGTATATCTGTCCGTCCCAATGATAAGTTAAGAACTAATTGAGCTAAGCTCATAGTAAATTCCGGAACCCTATTTTAATTGGATGTTCTTGCGGCAGTAGTTACTTCGAAACTCATTTGGTCGTATATTATGGAAGCTATTGATATTACAGTGTTGAAATTTTTCAAAAACGAATATGGTAATATGGCCATTATTTTAAATAAAATTTCTTCCAGATGGTATGTGTGTATGCGATAACTTCGGTGTATGTAACTAGGAGTATGTGTGAAACATAGATGCGATTAACATACAACACTTAAAATTATTCATTCGTACAGGTATAACAAAGTTGACACGGTCATCTCTACCTGTTCTCGTTTTTTATTCAATTTTTCCCTTTTACGGTACCTATATTTATACCTACACCTACCAGGCCAGAACTCTTCATATTTAATTGTAAATTCCTACATTGTTTTTTTCTCCTTTCATTTCAAAATTCTCATAAATAGGAAAAAAAAAAAATTGGCAATAACATAAAATGGAGAACAACCAGAAAAAAAAACACAATTATTGTAATATGAAAATCGCCTTAAATGAAAATGAAAATTCAAGCACAACTGAAGTTTTCCATATCCTTTGTTCAAAGTTGAATAAAAAAAAAAAACAAAATAATAAGACAAAAAAATAATAAATTTATTGTCAGCATTATGATTGCTACTCAAAATATACTCCAAATGTATTAAAGGAGCCATAGAGAGAACAAAAAAAAAAATGAAAAAATTAAATGAAAAAAAAAAACAGCAATATGAATTGTGTACTTTCTTTTATTAAAATTAAATTTGCCGTAAAATATCCTTTTCTTCGCTTTGGGTATTTGAAAAATTTGTTTTCCTTTCTACAATTTAAACAATAAACACGCATACATGGAGAGAAAAAAAAATATTAAAATTGTGTATTTTATCGGACGTTTATTTTATAGTCCTTTTGGGATTCGGTTTTTTTTATTTGTGTTTTTTCTTAATAATGAAAAATATAAGTAAAAAGATTTTCGCCTTTTATCAAGACTTACAAAAAAAAACTGATAAAAACTTGAACTATAATGAAAATTGATTTTTTTTTGTTACTCCTATAGTGAGATAAAGGACATTTGACGTAATTTTGAAAAAGAAATTTTAATTTTTCTGACATAAAATTTAAATGTGACTTTAAAGAATATCCTTGAAGGTTATTAAATAAATTATTTTCACTATAAATTTTATTTATTTTTACTTATTTTGAATGGTTTGATGCAGGGTTTAGGAGGATTACGCCAAGCAAGATAATAGTAATTGTCCACAATCACAGAAGAGTAGGGGAGGAAGGGAGGGGCGGAGTACTACACTAAAAAATTCTTGATTAAAATTCAGAACGATAATATAGGAATATAATTATTATAAAACATTGTTTTAAGTGAAATTGCTTTAGGTTAAACAATATCGAATAATTGAGATAAGTGTTAATTTTTTTGTAGTAAAATCATCTACAAAATTTGTACACATCAGCGTATCTACGAAACTAAATGAGATAGCGAAAATCTGATTACATATAGTGAAAGATCATCGTCGAAAACCTATAAAAGTGGTCTTTAGTCAGAAATTTCGAAAGTGACTTATGAATCAAAATAGCACTCAGCCGACGAAATTTCATTTATTAACCAGAATTCAGTATGTACTTCATTTAGAGCCAGAATTTTATGCTACAAAATTTTATGCAATAATTAAGAAATTTGTAAATTCGGGTAATTATTTTAATAATTAACGGAACAAAATTGTCAGTGTTACACTTATTGTTGGAAAAACCTTTAAACTTTAAATTTATACTGCCATCTTTCGAAGCACGTACATTGCAATTTTAAAAATATCAACAAATTTTAAATTAATATGCCCCAAAATTTGAATGAATTGAATTTAATATTTTTACGATTGTCACACATAGATGTACGTCTAAAGTCTACACTGAATAAAAACATTTAAAGTAAATTTATCTTTTTTATTATTAAACTTCCTTTTTTACGCATAGTGATTCGTCACTATATATAAGAAAAATCACTTATCTTTCATAGAATTACAATGAATTTCTATACAAAATTTTGTCATATAATCCTCATCTTTTAAATAGATCCTCATAATCTTAAAGTCATCTATACCGACTACTTATATGTATAAAATTTGTTAAATCATTTTAATACTCTATAATTATTAAGAGAACTCCCCATACTTTAACTGTATCCCATTTTACATAATATTGAATCATCAGGTTGCAATAATAATAATAAAAATAAAAAAAAAATTAATAAAAAATTGTAAAATAAAACTAAAATCAATATTCAAATTTTATTCTCCCACACTTAAACGCACCACTCTTGTCGTATCAAATTCACTGATTTACCTCACATTTTAAAATAAAATCAGTGGGAATAAAAACAAAAAAAAAAAACACAGATGAGAAATAAATAAATATAATAATAAAAGATAAAATAAGATAAAAAATAAAAAAAAAAGAGTAAAATGAACCCAAAATACTAATACCAATAAGTAATAAAAATAAAATACGCAATCAATTTATATTAACGGTATAAAATGAGTAAATAATACTTTTTGATGGTTGCTGCTGTTGCAATGACAACGCAACAAAATCCAAAAAAAAAAAACAAACACAGAAAAGTATCATAAGCACAACACAAACATTTAAAAGTGAGATGATATTGAGGTGAAAAAAACCAAAGAATATAAAAGCAACAGCAACAGTAATTTTCAATCACTGTAAATAGTAGCTGGCAACACAACAGGCACAACAATATGAAACAAAATTTAATACGAACATCGGAAGTGACACAAAATAAAAACAAACAAAATCAGAATAACAAGAGAAAAAAGAGAAAAAGTAAAACAACAAAAAATGGGATTTTGTTGTGATTTTTTCTTTACCACCCACTCACACACACACTCACACTCATAAAACCACATAAAAATTTGTGATTTTTATTTAAATTTTTAAAGTTTTTATTCTCTTTAAAAAAAAAAAATCTTTTCTCCCAAATGGGAATTTTTCTGTATTATTATTGTGAATCGGAGAAGAGAATGAAATGCATAAGAATTTAATATTAAATATTTTGAGTAGCAGTTAATAGGGAACGGATTGTATTACCGGGTTAAATGAAATTTATTGAATTTTTCCTATAGTTAATCAGTTGAAAAAAAAAACATTATTATTTTTTTTTTTATATTGGTAATTTTATCGCAATTTTATATTGGAAGATTTAATAATGGCTAATGTAATTTCATAGTGATTTAATATGATTTTCAATTGTAGGTGAAAATACGATGAGAAATTTGATAAAATTTTGCAATTTTGGCGGGCAGCAACAAAAATTTATCTAAATAAAAATGTAATATTATTGATTTGACGTTTAAAGAGCTTTGTTATGGAATATGGGCCGAATAATGAAAGTATTGTAAATTCAAATTTAATTAAGTAGTTGCATTAATAGAAAATTGTGGAACACATAGACAGTGATTCGGGTTGATTCGGATTTTCAATACATTGAAAATTGTTTTAGGAATTAAGCCATGGTCCAGAATATTTTTAATAAATCTTCAAATCAATTCATAATTAAAATTTCTTACTGTTTATAAGATCTCACACAGCGAGTCACCACTGTTCAATCTTGTTCTAACCGTACATTTATTATCTCTTGCCTTATGATTTATAATTCCGATCTTGAAGAGAGGAGTGTAAAAGAAGAAAATAAATTTTCTCTTTTTTTTTTATTATTAAAGAAATGAAAAAAAACAAAAATTATTCCACTTTTGTAACAATTTTAAAACTCACGGGAATTAAAAATGATTGGCGTAAAGTTCTCCTTAACTAACAGTAGTTTTAAGCAATTTTTCCAACAAAATAGGAAAGAAAGTGCTCATTAGTTTCACGCAGTCTGGCCGCCTATCCGCTTACAATACTTCTACAAATTTTGAAATATAAAACCGAAAATGTTTATATACCCAAGTAGATTTTTGCGAGAATTTAATTTTTTTCCTACCAAATTCCTACAAAACCAAAAACATAACGGTAAAATGGCCATTTCAATTAAAAATGTTGCCATTATTGTAGTTCACTTATTTAACCGTCAATTTCGATTATTTTGTGATGTTTTTTTTCAAATTTTTGTTTTTTTCCCCCTAAAAATATGCAATAATTATTTTTTCCATAATATTATATTTTTGGTATATAAATGAAATAATTTCACTAGCCGACAAGTACTCAAGAAAAAAGTGCTTCTTTTCAAACCCCTGTTTTAGTCCCAATTTAATTTTTTCTTCTTTTTAACATTTTTTTATTCATTTCTTATTGTTGTCATTATTATTATAATTTTTTGTCGCTTTAAAAAAAAAAATGGAAGGTTGTTTTTTAAAATCAAAATTATCAAACAAAGCAGAAAATAAAAAGAGAAAAATTATAAAATGGAGAATAAAAGGAAAACTTTCTTATATTTCTGTTTTTTTTTTTTTATTTCATTTTTAAGCTATTGAGAACTTATGCTTCGTTGAAACTTGGCACAGGTACATAATATTTATGTACTGTGAATATATGTATATGTATGTATATAGAGAGGCGAGTCACGCAAGAGAAGAACTTTTTAAAAAAATTGGTTGGTAATCAAAGGTAAAAATAAAAAAAAATAAAAATGGAAGAGGGTTGATAAATAAAATGTAAAAAAAGAAAAGAAAAAACTTTAGACAAAGATAAACGGAAATATGTACCTTGAGAATGAAAAAATAAATAAAGAAATTAAGAAAAGAAAATAACGGTAAAAGGATCATAACGTAATAAAACGGTTTAAGAGAGCTATTTCCATTATTTTTATTTTCCTTTTTTTTTTATTATTTTAATATTTAAATTAACCTGTTTTTAAAGTTATTTTTAGTTAAATTATAAGTTTACAATGCCTTAGAATAGATCAAGATTTACTGATGATGAAGAAATGATTAGCATCTCTTATACACGAGTTCTGCGGTAATTCATAAGAAATGAAAAAAATTTCAAAAGAATGACCGTTTTTTGTATGTTTTGTAAAACATATCAAGTGATAATGTCATTCAAATTTGGGTTTAATATTAGGGACGGCTGATTACTTTAATTAATATAATTATGAGAGGATATACGGTATTATAAATTTTACGGTATTAGAATTTCTTTAAGCATTTTCAAATATCTATATAGTTTTGAAAAACATGCTTGAAATATTTGAGTTTGAAATGAGTTGGTAAAATTAAAATTACATCAAAAATGGGAGAATAAATTTAAATAGTGAAATTTTATACCAGTGTTGCCAAATAGTGGGAAATTTCCCATTTTGAGGAAATTTCCCATTTGGAGAAAATTTCCCTCAAAACGGGAAATTTCGCACGAAATTGAATAATTGAAGGGAAAAAGGGAAAAATGCCAAAAGTCTTGGGAAATTCAATTGAAAAGTTCTTATTATTTATTTTGAATTGATATTGTATTACTTATATTAAATTTTGAAAGTGTCTGTTTTATTTAAGCATAATGCTAGATGTATGGGTATAAATAAAAAATTTCTTAAAGGGAAATTATAAAGGAAAAAATGGGAATTTTTAAACTAAAGGTGATAAATTGAGCTAGAAAGAGTTCACTGTTTCACTGTCAAAGTTTTCAAATCACATGAAGATTAAAGTACAAGAATACTTTACGTTAGACAGTATCGCTCAGTAGATTTAGGACGAATTAGGCTCGTTTTGATGTAATATTTCCCGAAATCTTAATATTACCTAAAACGATGGCAGGATCTTAATGTTGCACAAATGTTTCCTTTTTTTTTGTTGAAATCTTAAAGAAAAAAAAATTTTCTTAAAATTTATTTTTTTTTTCTTTTATTTTTTCTCTGTTTACTTATTTTTATTTCTTTTCTTGTTTATTTAAATAAAATAAATATTGTGCAAGGTGATTTTATGATTGTTTTTTGTCTTTCTTCCTTCATATAATGTAGGTGGTTTAAGTATTAATAGAAGTTCCAATTTAAAAGATGGTTCCTCTGAATTTTTTTATTCAAATTGGCAACATAGCACTTTTACAAAATTAAAATTCTGTTACGTTCTGTGAGACTTATTTACAATAATTGCAGCCAAGTCGCATAGCCAATATTATAGTTCAAGTTAACTAAAAGAACTAATTTTTTACAAGCATAAACTTGTTATATGCTAAGATTATATAACTTTTTTTCGCTCAATTGAGACATTACGAAAAAAAGGTCGTGTCTTGTCGATTGTAATAGTTTCAGCAGAAACAAATTATTCCAGTTAATTTTCCTGGAAACCAAATTAATTTGGGTTAATTGTTCGAAAAAATTGTAAAGAATCAGCCTAGGTAATGTATTTTTCATTGGTCAGAAGTCTTGTCTATGAAATCCCGATTTAAACCATAGTCCTGTTCGTAAGTTTCATCATGACTGGTCGCACAAAACCGACTCCCTATTTTATATTTACAATTATTTTTATTACATTGATTTATTAAATTGTGTTAAGCTACACGTACTCGTACACTGTTTCGGAGGTGAATATCTCGATGTATTGCACTACACTATAAAAATGAGAAAATCTTTTATACCCCACGAAAATTTTGTTTTTTTTTTTTAATATATTCTATAGGAGTGTGTGTTTTAATGTTAAATAAACAATTTAGTGGTTATGCAAAAAATGTATTATTTATAATATTTGCATTACAAACACATATACACTTAATAATAATAATAAAAATGCAAAACAAATACATAAAAAACATAATTTTTATATATTAACATTAATAACGCTTATCATTTTGTATACAATATAATACAAAGGGTTCAAGGATAAAATCCAAATTTTTGAAAAAAAATTTTCTCTTTCTTTTTTCTTTTCTCTTTGTTATTCTTATAAATTTGTTGTAAATTTTTGTTTTTTATTCTTTCTTCTTTTGTGTTTTCTTAAGGGAAATTTTGGTTTTCTTAATTTTATTCTTTTCTCTGTGTTTGTTTTTGTGTTTGTAAGTTGAATGTTATCTACATTCCATAAAGTTATTTTCCTGATTATTCTCTAATTTTGAATTGATTTAATAGGATATAAAAGGATATTATTGTTAGATAGTTAAGGATGATAAGAAACAAAAAAAAATTATCGATTATCAAAAAAAAAAGAGAAAAAATTTACCCAATATTTGGCAAAGTAGAATTCTAAATGTGCTATGGGAATGGGAGGCTTAAGTTTTTAAGCGATTTTTATATAATTTAATACACTTGAGACAGTCACTTTATTATTGTGCTATTTAAATTATATTCAGAATGTGTCAGTAATATAAATTAGAAGATCTTACTTAAGACGGATTTTACTTTTCATATTTTTTGAATTAGAATGATAATTTTTAGATTTTTCAAAATATATCTATTGTGACTTACAAAATTCTAAGTGAATGGTGTGATATTTAATATGAATTGAACGAAATGTGATATTTTGCTGTGCGAATGAATGGTTTCGAAGTAGATTTGATTTAATTCAAAGTACAAACAGCTTATGATCTTATTTAAATATTCTGTAACGCTGTAGACGGTGTGGGAAATCGGAGATATTTTCTATTAGGTCTAATTATACAGTAACTGATTCTATTTTAAAAAGATATTGTTTTTAAAATTGTAAAAATTACAAAAAAAATTGCTCTTGGCACAAGCCTTTCTCATTTTATGATACCACAAATTATTAATCATTTTACACAAAAGGCATGTTTCTTGGCAAATCTACTTAAATTTGGAACATTAAATCATTTCGTGTGATAGTTAGTAAATGTGTCAAGTGCAGCAAGTCTTCCGCATTCCAATTATCATAAATTTACCGTTTTGCTGTAACTGCCCCGGGATCACCAGGACGTTATTGAGCGTCAGCTTACAGGTAGCCTATCTAAGCCACCTAGTTCTCTTGAGCAATCTATCTAAATTTCTGATACTAATTTTGGATATTTCACCCTGTCGCGCCCTATATGCTAAATAATACGATAGTAATTTAATGTGTTTCTTAAAAGAAACTCCATTGAATTGGAATGAAGTTATTAATGATGGACAATAAATTGCATTTATACGTAGTGTATGAGAAAGTTGTAATATAAATTTTATTCTGAAGGTATATATGGTATTAGCATATTACCAATTTAAATTATCATATTCGTCTTCGTTTACAGAAATGCGTAGGAAATTTTTAAATGGAATTTTTGATATACTGAGTCGATTACATTTTTATTATAGAGGCGTAACTTTGAATTACAAACGGTAATATAAGGATAATACAAAACACAGGAGGAAAATATAATTTTTTTTTCCATTTATAAAATACCAAAAAAAAAATGTAATTTCCCCTCTTTTATTTTACATTAAATATCCTTTAATATTTAAATTTCAAAATCAATATTTGAATTTAATTAATTTAAATAAAAAAAAAAAAATAATAAAAAATGATGCAAAAATTTTAAGCTCTAGTATAAATTTCATATTCAATAATTTATTTATTAAAATAAAAAAACTAAAGATATTTACATAATATTACAGCTCAGTCAGTCAACCAGATGCGGGTCACCACATTAATCCTCTCTATATATGAAAAATGTTAAAAAATTAATCCCATATCAAAAGTTTAATTAAGGATATTTTTATTTCAATTGTAATATTGGACTTTTCTTTTTGTTTGTTTTCGTTTTACTTATTTTTTTCTCGGAAATTTTATTTGGAAAATATATTGAGTGTATCAGTCACAAATTATCATTACAATTTTCATATAATATTGTAAAAATAGTTTTCAACAATTGAGGAATCTTGTCTGCTTGATAGTATCTTCCATAAATTAAGATTTGAATTTCAAGAGAAAAATTTGGTTTTTAAAATATTTTTAGGGTAAAAAATTAAAAATTTTATTTGAGTAAAACACCAAAATTATGACGTTTTCTGTGAAAAATAAATACGATTGCAAATTTAATTTGACAAATAGCCGTACCCGAGTTTATATAAAGCCCTAACCAGGAAAAAACTGTTAAAAAAATTGACTGATCTTTACTTTTACTGGTCTTATATTAGAGTCCGAGATTAGAATGTTTTGTTTAAAATTTAAATCTAATATAAACAAAGTAATTAACCACTGAAAACCAAAATGTACCAATGTACATAATAAAAAATTTTTAATGAAATCTTTGGAAAAATGTAATTTATTTCTAAAGTTGCAAAGATTTTTAATTTCGTTTTTTAATTAGATATATTTTAGTACATAAACAGTGATATTGGAAATTTCATATGAAAAAACCAATGGTACTCTAGGAATTTTAAAAATATAAGAAATCTTTTAAAAATTTTCAACGAAATTTAATTTAAAATTTTAGACACTAGTATTTAATGATTAATATATTATGCTTATTGTCGAATATATTTGCTATAAAATTGTTAAAAATTTTTTAATGCAATATATTTAATTGGTTTGTGATCTACTGTAGTTCCTTGTACTTATATGGAGAATATACGAATAAAAATATATTATATTGATGATAAAAGGATTAAATTAAGATAAGAACTGTATAAATATATTATTAGTATGTATATGCGAGAATAAAATATGATCACTGTTAATGTTATATGCTTACCATATGGTAAGCATATGTTATTTTTAAGTACCTATACCTATATACCTAATATATACATATAAATTATTACATTTGAATATTCATCATGTTACGTGTAATCAATATTTTTTCTCTTGTTTGCGATACACATTTTTTTTTTAATCCATATATCATGTGCTATATTTTATGATAAGAGTTTTAATTAATTAGTTGGAATGAAAATTATCCTCTATATCCTTAATATAATAATAAATATAAATATGATATTCAACGAGGTACTCAAATTCAGATTATGCTTCTATTTACATAAGTTTTTTTTTAGGTGATTATTATTTATTTAAGCTATAGAGTCAAATATAAAGAAATAGGATATTATGAGAAATAATTTTATGAATATTTAGGTCATTCTTAATTACACTTACAACGAATACAATATGAAAAAAAAAAAAATTAAAATGAAAATATAGACGAATAGTAAATAATTGGTTGGTAAAATTAATTAATTATATTATAATAAATTTAAGAAAATTTAGCAAAAATTTTAAATACGAAATAGATTTTAAGATTATTAATTATTTATTCATAAAATCATTTCTAAAGTATTGTAATAATAATTTTAATTGAATGATTAAGATAACTCAAGCCCATATATATTAAAATAATTCAAATCTTGTACACACAAATGAGATCAAAATGAGAGAGAGAGAATTCTGTGTTATAAAAGAGAAAATTGATTATAAAAGATTTATTAAAAATTTTTATTTTATATAACAATATTATTCCCGATTTACAGCGTCGATATAATGAATTTTCATTGTATTCAATGTGAAAATATCATTGTAGGGGGTCTTTTCGAATGGAATTAATAACGTTTGTTACAATATATCCAAAATGTTTTGTTAAGTTTGGAATTCTAAATTTTAAATGAAAATTTTGGAAAATAATTTCTAATAAAAAACTGTTATATACTTCTATATATAACTGTTTATATACTTCTTCTACTGTTTATAAACTGCGCTACGGTTTATTCTTGAAAAAAAATTATGGTTATGGTGGTTGTTTTTGGCTAATTTTGTTCAAAGTAGGCAATAATTTTGATTGTGTATAGGATAACAATACTGATGTTGAGCCGATAAATCTGTTATCTTAACAGTTGATTATGTTAAATGGAATTGAAATTTTACAGGTATTGGCGTTTACAGTTTTATTATAACAAATGGAAAATTATTAAAAAATTCAAGAAAACTTTTGAAAAATTAAAAATTTGAGTATTGTAAGAGAAACAGCAGCTACATGAATATTGAATTGATTTTATTTATTTATTTAGTAAAAAAAATTGAATTAATAGAGAATTTTATAAAAGGATATTAATAAAAAGAAAACAAAACTTATTCTTTTTTTGGTTTATTTTTCAACAAATAAAATTTTACATGTGGGTATTTCTTCTCTCTCTCTCTCTCTCTCTTGCTCTTGCTCTCCCTATAAATTTAATATGCATGTGTAGTTTAGGATTCTTTTCTTTGCTAGTAGATCTCGGCTATTTTCTATCTTTTTATTTAGTTTTATTTTATTACAAGATTATTTTTTTTATATAATATGTAAAAACCGGAAATATTTGTATACAAAAAAAAAGAGAAGAAAAATACACACAGAAAAGAAAAAAATTCTTTATATTCTTTAAAATTCTATAATACACAACTAGCATATTATTATACATATAACAAAAGAAATAAAGAGAAAATGAAAAGAAAAAGAAAAATTCATGGGAATAAATTATAATTTCAAACAATAAGAGATAAAAGGAAAAATAAATAAATAAGACAAGAAATGAAAATGGAAAAATAAATAGCCAACTGATGGTAATAAGAGAAAAAAGGAACAAAAAAAAAAAGAAAATCGAAATAGAAATGGATAAAATACAAGGAAAAAAAAAATAAACAACAAAATGGAGGAAAAATATCCTTTAAAAATCAACTTTAAAATTTATTTATTCTGATAACGAAATTTAAGACGAATTTTTTTTTTTTGTATTTCCATAAAGGCGATCTTCGGTATAATTTCAATTTAGAATACAACAATAATATAGCAAGTACAGGGTTAAAAAAAAGTTAAAGAGAGTGGAAAAGTAAAATTGCTCTCCAAATGTATAATCTGTCCTGTAAACTTTGAGGTGACCCTACGAAAAAATTTCAAATTTCAAACCGTGTTATAGGAACTGGCTATAAATAAATCATAAATACTTTCTGATTTTTATTTTCAGTGAAGAGAAGAGCCCTGCGTAATCGGTTCGAAAACTATTCGGCTCCTAACTCTATACTGATTGAAATTTTTTGCATAAATTTCAATTCCGAATCAATTTTAGATTGTTTAAGACCATGGCTCTTATTTTCGGTTTATAAGAAATTTTTTTATTTAATTTGGTCCAAAGCGTCCGTTTATCAATGTAAAATAAATGGCTCTAACTTTGACTTCTTGACTAAGACTCTTTGACTCTGACTCCTTGACTCTCAGTTCGACTCCTCAGCACTTCGACTCCACAACAGTTTTGCTTATTTTAGCCAAATTTAGCTCATTTTGTGATTATAAAATTGGCTTTATGCCTCCTTTTTGTTTTAATGTAATTGCATTCGGATTCGGATTTGGCTAATTTTTGATTTTCTTTAGAGAATTTTACAATTTAGCCTGTTTAACAAAAATTTCCTTGAGTCATATATTTGTATCATATATTTTTCAAGTACGGCAAGAGTATAATATTAAACTACATTAAACTAGTATTAAATTACGTGAAATTTTTCAGTGTACGAGTGTGTATTTTTCAATGTACGAGTGTACAAACAAAATTGTTTGCTGATTAAAATTTATTTAAGTAAGCCATTCATTCTTAATGGAGTTCAGAAAATTTGTCCCGTATAATATTTCGAACTATAGTACTTCTCAGTAATTTTACATTTTTCACGTTTTTCCAGTATAAGAGTCAGATATGAGGTCATTCATAATACTTTTTCAATGATGGCATACAATATCTTATACCCTGTATATAAGAATATATAGTGCTCTAAACTAAATTGTGCTCTGTACAATATTAGCATTAAAGGATAATAAGTATTAAGGATAATAAAATAATACAAGAGAAAGAGAGAGAGAGAGAGAGAGGTAGAATAAAATTATGAATTAAATTGAATAGATCCGAGAAGATTTTTTTTTGAGTAATGAAATTATGAATTAAAAATATTATTTTTATTTGAATAATTATTAAAAAATTTATTATATACCTCATGGTTTTCCATTGCTTAATTTTCTGTTTTAGTAATCCTTTGTAATATTTCTTTTAAGTAAACGCTTAATTTGAAATGAAAAGAAGTAGGAATATATTTAATTCTACATTGTAGTTGGAATAAGAATTTGTGAATGAAAAAAAAATAATTAAGAAGGGGATAATTAAGAGATTGCTTCCAAAAATTTTTAATTAAAAATTTAAAAATAAAATTTGTAATAAATTGAAATTTAAGTTTTTTTTATTAGAATTTTTCATGTAAAATTTTATTTATAGCTTTACTGCAATGGAATTTTTGTTTTTAATTGGAAATTATTAAACCTCTTACAATATTAATTTATTAAACCTGCAATTTTTCGATAAATCTAGAAATATTTTTAATTATTGTCGATTTCGAATCAAATTGTAAAATTAGATTTTTAAATTTCAGTAATATAAAATGTAAAACTCATTCAATATTTATTCATTTGGAAGAAATTTAATTATACAATATGCATAACAGGTCATTTTTTATTACTGATTCTTAAAATAGTATACTTATTATTACGCCCACAATAATTTTTGATGCAATTATGGTCACATACACAAATATACGCCAAATATAATTAATTTCAAATATGCATATACAAAAATGTAAGACCTTTAAAAGTAAAAATAAAAATATTTTTTTTCTTTACCCGGAAACGTGGATTTTATATTCTGTATTTTAAATATTGTAATATGGCAGCAGTATATACCACGATTTTCGAAAATTTATTTTAAAAAATTTTCTAAAATTAGATTTTAAAATATACTTGATATTATTAACCTATTACATTTAATTTAACGCTTATACGATAAGTGAGCGTAATTTGTTTAATAACATTAGTGGATATTGTTTTTCGAGGGAAAATCACTGTATAATATGCAGAAGAGGTTTCTTAATACAATAATATTCAATTTTAAAATCCTTTTTCTAGGAACACGATTATTTTTTCCAAATATTTGCTGGAAATTCTTTTAATACGAGTATACACTTTTACTGCAAGTATTAAATCAACATGCAATTTTATGTATATCTTAAGGCATTTTTATTATTTTATTTGATATTAATAGCCTCATCCATATCAGGAAACTGAAAATATTTAAATATTATTTAGTTACAATGTACATAATATTTAAATGTCCCTAAATTGTAAAATAATTCCATAATATTAGAAATTATTATTATTTATTCTATGATCTAAATTAAAATGAAATGAACATTTTTCAAATAGTAAACATTAATTTTGTATTTTATAATAAAATTTTTAATTAAATTTTTGCCTGAATATCCTTTTTTTGGTAACTATATGGAAATAAATTTTGAAAATTTAACATGATTTTTTTTTTTTCGGAAATATTTGATTTCAGTTTAGTTGCGGTACATATAAGGATACATGGTCTTCTAAATGTTAATGCGTTTCAATAATAAAATATCATTCACATTGATTTCAAAATTAATTTATGTACAAGAAAATAAAATGAATCAAAGCAATGAAAAGAACATGAAAATTCAATTTGAATTCAAAAACTTTATGATTATATTGAAAAAATTTTAATGATTTATTTGAGAAATTTCCATAGAATTGGCAATATAATTCAAAACTCAAATGAATAATTTTGTGATTTTTATTTAATAATTTTTCTTTTTTAGCTTTACAAATGAAAATTTCGAACGAATTTTTAAAGAATTTTTCATTTTTATTCTAAAATTTTCATTCTACCGTTGAAAACTTTAAAAGATTAATTTAAAACAATTTTTAAAAAATTTCATGTAAAATTGCATACTTTTAGGGGAATAAATTAAAAATATTTTATGTTATGATTATTCTAACCTAAAATATTCATTCAAATTAATTTATCAAATTTAAAATCTAATAATAATAATTTAAATAATATTAAAAAAAGAAATTATAAATTCAGCTAAGCTTCCTGCCCCCAAAAATATTTTTCTAAACTTCAAACGAATTTATTTAAAATTTCAAATAAATTTGTTGCAAAATTTTTATTAAAATTATTTTTAATAAAAAAAAAATTAAATATAATTTAATTAATTTAGAAAAAAATTTTAAAAATTTTATTATATAACAAAATTTTAATATAAATCGTTATAAATAAAATTTGGCAATATTGTAATAAAATTTTATTAAAAATTAAATTTAATAAAAAGACAATTTTCTAACAATGGCATTTCATAAGCTCCTATAGTACTTAAGAGACCTAATTTATGAAAATAAAATTAGAATTAGAACAACCTTAATTAAATTAGTTTTATTATATGAAAATGTTAAGATTTTTCTTCCGGTGTTAGATCCCTTGAGAGCATATGGCTTCCAAAATCTCTATTATAGACCATTCGTTTTACTTCTGCCCATGTATTGTTGGCAGTGTTGAATTCTTTCTTTATTGTTCTTTGCCATAAATTCTTGGGTCGCCCAACGTTTCTTTTTCCTCGCGCGTTCCACTCTAATACCAGCCACGAAATTCTTTTGGGTGTTCGGGTCGCAGTATATGATTGTTTTAATTTTTTTTTGTCTCCTATTACTCTTACTAACTAATAGTTCTTGGTCTTTTAAAGCTCAAACGTCTGTGTTACTTATTCGTGTGGGCCAGAATAATCGGCAGATGATTATCAGACTTCTATTTATGAATACCTGTATATTCTGTTTGTGCATTCATTTTTCGGTAGCAACATTTCGCAGTCATACAACAAGAATGATTCCACCCGTGTGAATATTCTTAATTTCGTATTTCTCGATAAGTGTAAAGATTTCCAGATGGCTTATAATCTGTCAAATACCGCCCAAGTTAGTTTCTACCCATTTTTTATTCGTTCCCCTCCGACTGTAGATATTATACTATTGGGATAATTAAATTGTTCGACATTTTGTATTAATCTGGCATTTATGAGGAAGTTTTTAAGGGTTTTGCTGTGTTTAATTGGAGTGATTTTATCTTTCTTGTGTTAATTTTCAGGCCCACTATAGGAATAATATTTCACAAACAGAATTCAAAATATTGTGGCTGGCAAAGTTTATACTTGATTAAAAAGTTACAAAAAAAAGTTCGGTAGTGAAAGGGTTAATATTTGCATAAGTTAATTTTAAAACAATTCTTGGAATTATCTCTTTGTGTACAGAATTTTGACTCAATCAAAAATTTTCCACGATTTTCATAATTATTTGAATAATATTTGTTTAATTAAGTTTACCATAATTTCGTTTGCTTCGTTTGAAAGAAATCATGAGTTTTTGAATATTATAGAGTACATTTTTAAAATGAAAAATTAATTAATCAAAGCATTTCCGTGACTTTTATGCAATAAGAATGAAAAAAGATTTCCTACAGGAAAATCTGATTTAAATACATGCTGTTCTATACAGAATAAAAATTTAATAAATTTTCCCTAGAATGCCACAAAAAAAAAACAAAAATATTTTGATTTTGTTTATTCATAATTGAATTTCGAATTTATAATTGAAGATTATTGTTCATTAATAATAGTCTATATGAAAATATTCAATTTGCATTTTAAAAAAGGAAATTTTGCATGGCATGTCCGCGAAAATGATATTTTTATTATGAGATAAAAGAAAAAATTTGTTTTGAATTTGATTTTAGAGAACTTGTGTGCATTTTTCAAATTACTCGTAAATATTTTGAAGCGAAAATATTTAGATTTCGTTTTATTAATGCTGTTGTATTCTCGGAAAAAAAGTAGGTTTCAGAATTTTATAAGACCCTCCTAAGAATTGATATGCAGCTACTATTTCAAATTTTACGAAATACTAAAAGCTACTATTCATTTTATTTAATTAGTACAAGCATGTAGATTTCTTCTCATTTATTCTAAATAGAATTTTAAAATTCTAAAATTGAGTCACTTAAACTCATGCTAAATAAAAATTGCTGGCCATTACTCTTTAATACCAATTTTTTCTTTTTGCATTCCTGCATTCGAAAATAAGCAAGAGACTTAAATTTCATTCAAATAATTTTTATATATATATAATGCATATTTTATTTAAAAAAAATATTTACAAAGGATTCATATAACTTTTATGGCGAAAAAAATTTTAATAAAAATAAGATGAAAAAAAAAATTAAACTTTTAAAATTTTTCAAACTTTTTATTTCTTTTTTTCTTTTTTTAAATAAATTTAATTTTAAGAGAAAAATTTTTGTGCAGTAAAAATTTTTTCAAGATTATGTCAATCAAAAAATTTTATTAAACCAAGAGTCTCGACGCCTCATTGTAATCTTACAAAAGATACCATTTTTCTGTATTGCAATGCGATTATTTGTTAATCCAATTCTTCAAGGCCTTAATCCAACTGTCTAGGTTTTTTTAATTCAAATTTTATTGCAAAAATTTTTATCAGTAATAATTCAGAGAACGAATATTGTTAATAGGAATTTTTTACCCTAAATTTCTTGATATGAGTGAAGTTTGTTAAATTATTTCAGTGTAAGGAATATATCCTTTCAAATAAAGCCACATTGATGCTGTGGCTCGGATATTGAAATCAAAATATTTTGAAATTAAGATCCAACCGCAGAGACAACAATTATCATACGAGAAACAAGAGACGCAACAAAAATTGCTTTTAATTAAGAATTCGAATTGTTGAAGAATTCGTGAACCTTTACTGAACGTATAAATTTTGTACGAACATAGTTCCACCATGTTTAAGAATGAAATATTCATAGAAAGCCTTACAATTTCCACAAATTTAAATCATTCCCTTCTAACCAATTGTCTCCCTGAATAAACAATATTATTTTCTATCCTGGTACAATTTGAATTTCTTAATATTTCCTGTTTAGTATTGTGCGAGAGCGTAAGTCTTTTGAATGAGAATGAAAACTACTTGGTTATTTTTTTTTTTTTTACTCAAAAAAACTCATTTTTTTGTTGAATTTTTAAGTGATTTTAAGTGAAATTTATTTACACTTAAAAAACAAAAACAAAAATAAAATTGTTTTTTTGTTTTCTTTCTGTTATTGTTCTTCAAAAGCCAAGACTATTTGTAAAAATTATTCAAATTCTTTTAAAAAAAAAGTTAAAAAATAAAAAAATTTCAAAATAATTTTTTTTTTTTTATTGTTGTTAATTTTAACCTTCTCTTTTTATACTGAAACTTAATTTTTCACTTAAAATAAATGAAAAATTTCAATAATTTTTATTTTAATTGAAAAATTTTTTAAAATATTGGTAAGTATTATAATTCAGCGCATTTCCTGAATTTTATGTTCTCCGCCTATAAATATGCAATCCGGCTACACGATTGTAGATTAATTTTGAGAGAGAGTAATGTCAAAACAAATTTTTTTGAGAGCATTTTTAAGCATTTAGAGATTATGATATTTTACAAACTATTTGCTTGAGTCGAGTTCATTGCTTTTGATTTTTCAACTTGCAGGCTTTTAAATAATTCGAATAGTGAAACGCAATTGTAGTGATATGAAATTTGTATATTCTAATTCCTGTTTTAAATTCATTAAAATGTTAAGTTGATTAATTTGAATAAAATTATGCTGCCTCACATGCACACACAGTCATACAAGAGATATAGGAGTAGATTGTGTTAAATCTAAAAATGATTTTTGTTATTTTTTTAATTTTTCAATTTTTTATTGAATAAATTTTCCAAGTATATTGACAGTAAATTCATGGATAAAATTACGGCAAAAAATTTCAAAATAAAATAAAAGTTTTCAATTTTCTCCATTTTCTTTTTTCTATTTTTGTTTTTGTTCGAATGAAAACTTTTAAATTTTCCCATAATATAGCCTAGCATTTCAGAAATTTCTTGTTGAATAGCTATTATTATTTGTTGATTTTAAAATGAAAAAAACTCTTAAAATAAAATAACAATTTTGAATTTATAAAAGTTTTCAAAATTTTTTTTTTGTCTTTTTGTCTTTTGTATAACAAAGTAAGTAAATAGCATTTTCAGAATAGTTATAAAGAATTTTTTTTATATAAAAGCTTCTTTCATCATCATTTCAATATAAAAATTAATTCATTAAAATAAATTTATTTAAATTCGGGAATTGAAATGCTTAAGAATTATTTACGAAATTTCAATAATTTTTAAGATTTTTATTATTGAAATATGAAATTAGAAACGACAGAGCAGAAAAATATAGAAAATTGCTAACTGAATCAGCTCTAATATAAATATAGAGCTAATAGAAAACGCTTTGAACAGTACCTTTCTGTTAAATAATAAATATAATAATAAGAAACATAAAATCTGAAGCCGTTTTCACAAAATACTAGGGTTCATTTTACTCGCAAAGCAAAAATTTTTAATATATGGGATACTAAAGAACTGCTGTTTTCATCTTTGTTTTTCAATCAACAAACCATAGGAATTTTAAGTATTAATGATCTAGTGAGATTTTGTCTTGAATTTCAAGTAATGGTCGTACAGCAGAACAATAAAACATCAATACTGCAGAACAATAAAATTTTGTAATACTAAATTGTAATAGAAAAAAACATTTTCTTTTAAACATTTTCCAAAAAAAAAAACACTATTTCACATATAGTAATTTCAAAATTCACGGGGGATAATTATGTAATATGAAAATAATTATTTAAATAAAAATTCTAAAAGTTGTCAACTTTAAACGTAAAAAATTAAAAGAAAAATTACTGTTATATTGAGTGGTTAATAAACATTTCTTGGCTAAAAAAAATATTTCCTCACCTTGCTATATTTGTATTGTATTATATCTATAGATTGGGCTCAAGAGTCTTAAGACCAGAGCCAATTTTTTTTTTATAAAAAACCTAATTTTTAAATGTTTATTTTTCAAAAAATAAAAGTCTTTTATAAAAGTGTAAATTAAATAAAACAAGAAATTGAAGTACTTAGAAAATTTTAAATGAGAATGAGAAAATAAAATCAGTGGCGTGCCTTAAAAAATACTGCGAAATTAATTTTACTAAGTTGGAGACCGTTGTTGTGCAACTCAAAATTTATTTCTTGTACAGTTTTTCTAATAACAACCATTGTACCCTTAAATTATATTGATCACCTCAATGAATTTCCCAGAAAACCATATTATATAAAATTGGTTTTAATATCTCAAAAGATTTTATATTAATTATTTTTTGAATAAATTTTAATTTCTAAGAATATCATTATTTTTCAAAGAGAAAATTCTCAATAAATTTATACTTAAAACTGTTATAATAATTAAAAAATATAATAATACATAAAAAAAAAATTTTATAATAAACACTTACATAACCAATTCATTTTCTCCGTATAATCAATTTTTCTTTTTAAATCTCCAACAACTGTTCTTAAATCATCATTATTAAACTGGCACTGTATAATAGTATTTTGTAATTGTATTAAATTAAATTCACTTCCTTTACTACCACTACTACCACTGCTATCTTTACGAACATCATTATTTTTATTACAATTATTATTTAAATTATTTAAATTACTATTATTACCACTATTATTTTGATGATGATGATTACTATTATTATTATTATTATTGTTATTATTATTATTACTGTTACTATAATTATTATTATTTTGATTTTTATAATCACTATTATTATCATCACCGTTACCGTTACCACCGCTACTACAAACTATTGTTGTAGTAGTTGTTGTTGTTGTAGTTCTTTCATTATTTGAATTTCTTCTTTCAATTAAACATACACTACTATTACTATTTATATTACTAATGCTACCACCAATATTTATACCACTGATATTTGTACAACTACCATTATCACAGTCACCACAGCTATCATGGCTACTACTACCACCAACACCATCAACACCACCACCACTACCACTGCCACTACAATGACTGATAATATCACTTGTACTTTTAAATATTGTTGTTGATTTTTTATCATTAATATTTAATAAATTATCAATTGATGATTTATCTTCATCTTTAAAATGTACATTACCACTGGATCGGCTTAATAATATTGTTGATGAACCTTTTGTTGTTGATGTTGTTAAAAAATTATTATCATTTTTTAAAAAAGCATTTGATGTTGCCGATTTAAATGATGATTGTGATGATGTATTTTCAGTATTAATACTACTTGAATTACTACCGCATATATCTGATGATAATGTACCAACACTATATTTACGTGAATTACTTAATAATTCCGTTTTAAAATCATTAATATTACTATTTGTTCGATTTTCAACAATACTACTACTACTACGACGATTTGTATTTGTTAATGAATTTGATATAGCAGATTGTTGTTTTATAATACCAATTGTTCGATTTGATACTGTTGTAGTTGAAGATGATGTTGTTGATCCATTTCCTGTTGTTTGTTGCTGTATATTATTTGTTGTATTTAATGATTCTTGTTGAGCATTATTTGATGAACAATTTAATGAACCACTTGATCTACTACATTGTTTATTTGTTTGATTTTGTGATGATGATGATGATGATTGTGATGCTGATGATGATATTAATTTATTATTACTATTATTTATAATGGCAGATGTTGAATTATTACTGGCTGATGTTGTATATGATGTTGATGTTTGTAATGATGTTGATGATATAGGAGGTGGTGCAGCTGGAATACCAAATAATTTAGAGCCTGCATAATATTTTGTACTTGTTACAGCTGCCACTGTTGTTGATGCTATTGATAGTGATGCTGATGAGGGTGTATTATCACCGGTTGTTGTTGTTGCTATTGAATTATTTGATACAATGCTATTATTTTGACTAGTTGTTGATTGTTTACGATTATTATTATAATTAATATTATTTAAATTTTTTTGATCGTCTAATGATAAAAGTTTTTCAATACTACCACAACTCATTATATAAATTTTTTTTGGAAATCTTCTATCAATTTCTTTTTGATAATCAATATGCTCTTGTATTTTAATTCTTTCCTCTTGACATTTATAAAATTTTATTAATAAATCTTCTAATAATTCAATACGTTGCCTTTTTGAATATTCATCAGAATTTGTTTGATTGATTATCTTATTTGTTTGGGTTCCAGTTTTATTATCTAATATTTTTGCCTCCGTTAAAATTGTTGTTGTTGTTGTTGTACCTGGTATTAAATTAGTAGATTGCTGTTGAGTATTGTCAAGTTGTTGTTGTTGTTGTTGTGTTAATTCTGCTTGTTTAATTAAATTACTAATTGGTCCGAGGCTTTCTATTTCTAGTGAATTTTTTTCAATTTTATTTTCTGTATTTTCATCAAGACAATGTTGTTGTAATGCTGTTGTTGTTGATATTGGTATATTTGATAAATTTTGATCAGATATTTCTGATTTCGTTATACTTTCAATAATTTTATCATTTTCATTATTTGTTATTGTTGTATAATAATTTGATAATTGATTTTGTTGCTTATTATTATAATTATTTTGAAAATTAATGGCAGCCTTTTCAAGCTCTTTATGATATTCATACGGTCCCAGTATATTATTAAAATATGAATATTTTTTTTCTAAATAACGTAATTGTGATGCAATATAACCTATATCGGTAATTAAATTAATATCCTCAGATTGAAATGAAAATACTGGATGTGATGATCTTCGACAATTTTGATTTAAATTAAAACTAATATTTTCTGATGATGAGCTTAATAAATTTATTGAATTATTTGAATCAATTATTGATGATGATGTATTCTTATTTAATAATTTATTTGCTGTTGTTGCAGTTAATTCTGCTGTTGTTGATGTTGTTATAGATGTTGTTAACGTTGTTACAGACGCTATTGTATTTGTATTTTTTGTTGTCTGTTGTTGAAATGATGATGATGATGCACTTGTGCCAGGTATAGGAGAAGCTGCAAAAAAAAAAAATAAAATTAATTAAAAAATGTGAAAGAAAATTATATTTTGAAAATTGCTTTAAAGGTTTTAAATTTTATTATTCGACAAGAAATCAAAATGCTGTAAAGAAACTAAATATGCTATTTTTCTTAATTTCAATTCTGTTCACATTGTGGAATTGTGGCCGATGGTTAAAATTTTCAAGATGGTTATTGATTTTTTATATATTTTTTCATATTTAGTAGCCATAATATTCGAAAATCGCATGTGAATAAAATTTTTAGCACAATTTTAAATGGAAATGTTCGGAATACTCTTGTTTTAATAAATTCAAACTAATATTTAATTTGTGTATGAGAGCAGGTGAGATTAATATCTTTTTTAATTTCTTATAAGAAAATTTAAAGAAAATTAGATATTTTTCCATAAATTATGAAAATATTTTAAAAAATATTATTAAAGTTTTCTTAAATTTTTAGATATTTCCTCAACATCTTGTTGAATTTATTGTCATCATTATCCTTTTGTTTTTTCTTCAATGAAATTCTCAAAATTTAATAAACAAAAAGAATTATTAAAAAATTTTTGAAATTTCTTTTAAAAACTAATATGCATCTGCAATATACAGAGAGAGTTTGTTTCTTGTTTTCTTAGTATTTAAAATAGTGGTTAATAAAGGATGATGTTATACTAAAATTTTAAAAAAAAAATTTTCAAAAAAATTTAAAAAACAATTTTCTTAAAATTTTTCAGAATATTTTTCTCTTATTCTCTTATGAATATTAAATTTTCTGAAATTATTGGATCAATATTTTCGTAAAATAATATTATTATGCAAAAACAAAATACAAAGCATAGTTCTCGTCTAAAAGAGTATGTAAACATAGAAGCAGCTCGGCTGCTAGCTAATGGCGTTATGACAGAAAGATTTAAACGAACAAGATCTTTCAATTCAACACAAAATACCAATTTCCTTATGAAAGATATTTAATTTTTGAACGGAAAGACCAAGTTAGCGCAAAGGTAATAGTTGGTCTGTAGAACCAGTTTTATCAGTTCAGAGTTTAGGTGACTTTTTAAGGTAGGAGCTCCAATGTCGGAGCAAAAAGGCTGGTATAACACCGTCCTTCTTCGTCTTTCTGGATTTTTTCTCCTAGGCTTTAATATCGCCGCTTTAATTCAAAAAATTTATAGCTTTCCGCCTCTACCATTCATTTTTTTAAACACAAAATGTACTCGTTGCATAATTAAGTTGATTTCTAAATTGAAGTTAAACCAAAAACTCTTATATGTATGTAGAAGATCTTAATTTAAACTTCCATATAAAAATCATTGATTTTATAATAAAAATTTTCAATTTTCTACTCCATTAATTTTTTGATTTTGGAAAAATTCTGAAATTATTAAGTTGAAAATGTTGATATGTCTGTAATTAAGAAAATTCAATGAATCTTTAAGAGTAGTAAATTAAAAAATTTGATAATATCAAAATCACATTAAAAAATTTATTCTTTTCTTTTTTATACTGTTATACACATTATTATAACATTATAATAAAAATTCAATTTTCTTCCAGTTTCATTCGTTTCTTCATGTTAAGCAAAAAATTTCTTAATCATAATTTTCTGAATAAATTGTTCAACAAAAAAAATATTCCAATAAATTTTCTCTAATTTCAAAATCATAAATTTTATTAAATTTTTAAGGAAAAAAAAAAAGGAAATATTCCAAGAAAAGTTTTCAATAATTTTTTTTAAGATTTTAATTTTAACATGACTTTATAGATTAGGAAAAAAAAATTATATTAAAATTTTAATCAAAACTCCTTTTTTTCTTAATTCTAAATATTTATAGTGAAATATTTTGAATGCAATTTGGGAATGCTACTCTATTTTAGCATCTAAGCAAAGAATAATAACAAGAAAAATTATAAAATGTTGCAATTTTATATACTTGGATCTTGAAAATTTGGCACTGCAATTTCCACAAATCCACTGCAGCTAGTGGAAAAAATGTTTCCATTCTGGAGATTATTAAAATTTTTATTCTTCTTGACAAAAATTTTGAAAATTTCAAAAGTACACCGAGCATTTATTAATTACGTAAGCAATTCGATTCGAAATGAAATTAATTTATTGCAGATTTTGTTCACTACAGATCTGACGAGACGATTGCATTCAGTTTAAATCAGTTAATAATTTTTTCTTCCTTTATATTTGGTTTTAAGCATTCAAGTTTATTAAGTTGTGTAGGTCAGGAATTCATTTAAGGAAAAAATATTTAGGATTGAGTGCCCCGTTTGTAAATATTTGAAAATATATTTAAGAATTAATATTCTTGGTGATAGTGAGATCACAAGTTTTTCGAAAATTGTTTTTAATTAATTGATATTTTGAAATAGGTCTGGCTACATTTCGAGTTCGAATATTATTGTCTCCCCTTGCAAAAATTATAAAAATTTTGTTAAAACATAAAATTTTTTTTCGGATTTTTTCATATTTGGACATCGGGGCTCTCTCACTACTAAACAAAAATTTATGATTTTTGGCAAGAATATTCTCTAGTGGAATATAATTATGTAGGTAGTAAAGTCGCTAGATTTTTCAAAATAAGTATTAGATTTTAATTTGTTTCTAAACTATAATAACCCATTTTTAAATTCTGATACATATTTTGAACCACTTTCCAAAGCTCATGGGTAGAGTATGATTAAAACTTAAGAAAATCAGAAAATAAAGGAAAAATTTTTTATTACGATATGTGATTAAAGAAAGCATAATAGTATTGTGAACATGTGTTATATGGTGTGTATACAAGGACAATAATATTAAAATGAAAATAGGAAATATACAAAATAATAATTGGTAACAGGAAGTTTTCTTCCTTATGTTCATTTGTTTTTGGGTTTTTGTTTTTATTGAGAATGGGAATAAGAAAGCAACGAAATTAAGTTTTTCTAATTTTCCATTTTATTTATTTGTATATTTTTTATTTGTTTTTGCTGGTTTGTTATTTTTCCATTCTATTTAATTAAACTTTATTATCTTGATAGTATACGTGCAATTGTATAAAAAAAATTTATTTTATTGTTTTTTTTTTAAAAAGATCTGATAAATTTTATATGAAAAACTTTTTAATAGTAAATTTTTATTTTTATTACTATATTGTGTCTGTTGAGCAGAGGCGGTTCAATTATATATGCAAAGTAATAATTTGCATTGAGTGGCGGAAAACAGGGGCACAATTGTCGAATTAGAAAAAAAAGCAAAATTTTAAAAAATAAAAATTCTTTTCCAATTTTTTCGATTATGTATTTGCTAAATAACTTTTCCCGTTATTATTTAGAGTTGAATTATATAGTTGAATTAACTTGGTAACATGTTTCTGTATAGAAACATTGTTGAGAGTTCAATTCGAGACTTTAATTATATGACTAATCTCGCATTCAGCATGATGAAGTTATAAGAAAGTAATTAACTTTACATAATTGTTAGGAAAGTGAGGCGAGAGAGCATCCTCTTTGAAAAGCAACTGCGAAAAAGTCAGAACCGTCCCTGCTCTTGAGTGTATACATGTGTACATGAGAGATAGAAGATATAGCGAAGAGGATAGAGAGTTAAGAGATTTCTTTTTATCCTTAGTTTGTTTTTTGTTTCTGTTTCATATTAAAGTTTTAAAATAGCTTTTTTCTTTTTCATTGTTTTTTAAGTTTTAAAAGTCTTTCAAGTGTATAGAAACTGAAAAAGAAACAAAAGATATTTTAAACTTTTTTTTGTTCTCTTCTCTATCTCTCTCTCTCTCTTTCTGCTTCTCTCTGACTATGCCTCTTCTGCTTCTCTCATTCCTTAGATGTCTTTTAAAGATAATTCCCAAAAAGGATTAGAAATAGTTTTAAGGATGAAATAATGCATAGTGAAAAAAAGAAAAACAAAAATAAATAATCCTTAAAAAAATAAGAAAAATTTCTCATTTAAATGTTTTTGTTTTTTTTTCAGAGATCTACATAGATTTTTAGTACCGTAATGGAAATTAAAATTAAAATAATCTCTTAAGATTTTTTTATTTTCTGAAAATACAAATCCTTTTTTAAAAAAAAAATCCACATAAGAACCGTATCGATGTGAAATTAACTTGAATGTTTCTTAAAATTATTCCAAGCAATTCAAAAATAATAATTGTTTAAATTATCTTGAATTGTTTTTAATATTAAATTATAATTGAATAATCTAAATTGATAGAAAAATATATTATAGTTTTCAAATAAAATAGTAAAATATTGGATTATATTTAAAAGTGTGCTAGAAATATTCAATACGTAATTGCTCTCAGTATATTCAATAGGGGTCGAAGTTTTTATTATATAGAATTAATATTGGAATACAAATATTACGATTAATTCTGTTATTTCGCAGATTAAGACTCTAAACAATAAGCAATCTCGAATTTAATAATGGATTTTAGATGAAATCGTAATAGTTTCCCAGTAGTACTTAAATATTTCTCATGCAAACAAGGTCCCTATATTGTCCCGAAGGTGTATTTAGATTTTCTTATCTTAATAACAAAATCTTCAATTGCCATCACTTCCTAAATCTAGCTTTTTGAGATGCTCTGCATTGTCCTATAAAGACACCGTTGAGAATTCTCGTCGCATCCACGTCGAGCTTTGTAATGTTCGGAAAGCGCTTTGGGTCTTTATCTTCTATAAGTTCATTGCCATGTCGACGGCCTGGAAAATTTTCTAAGGCTTTGAGCGTCTCTTATCTGTTTCCTTTTTTAATTCTCCAAAGACAGTGGGAGGTTTGACTTCATTGAAAGACTCTGGGCCGAGAGCAGGTGAGGCAGAGCTCTTTCTTGTAAATTTGTTAGTCACCCCCTTATCTTTGACGTTTTGTTGTGCCTATTCCCATTGTTGAGTTTTTTTAAAAAAGCCCACAAACACCTCAGGGAATACTATAAAAATGTATATTATGAGTATGATCAAAATCACTAGCCCTCGTCTGAATTAATTGCTAATTAAATTTTATTCATCCAAAGCTATAATTCTCTTCTTCTACTTTTAAATTTCCGGAATTATGAATATTTCATATTTCTTCTATAAAAAGTTGACCTTAATTATTAGATATTAGAATAAATAATATTTACAATTAACATGTATATTAAATATAATAATAATTATGATAGTATATAAAAAAAAATCATTTTCATAAATTTCTTAGCTGTTTCATTCTCACATTTATGCCCCTTCGCCCCTGCCCTTATAGAAATAAAAAATTTGTTTATAAATAAGGATAACAAGGAACTGTAAATTCACACTATTATTTTTTTTTGTACATTTTTTGAATATGAAATTTTTTGTTACAAAAAGAACTTATATTTTCTAATATTAATGTGTTTATGTGTTAAGTATTTACCGCCCAATTCATTCTATTCGATATAATATTACATTACATTAGCACATTAGTTATACTATTACAATCTAAGAATTCTTATATGTATACATATTTCTACTCTTCAACGCAGGATATTGTAAACTATTTTGCTATACGTTCCATATATACATATATGGGAATGTGAAATATTTATGAATGTAGATTAAGTTGAAAAATTTTCATAATCCTCATTATGATCCTTGAATATTAAACAATATTTGTTACAGAGAAGAGAAAAGGGCGTAAATATGTTGGTAGAGAGATATAGAAAGAAATTGCGAATATTGTGTAAATTTAATAGTAAAAGAAATATAAAACGAAGAGTTCTTCAAATATATATAGAGAACTTGTTAAGCATTACTATGTTTAAAAGGTTATTTTAATTTAAAAAACAACTAAAAATTATTAACAAGGATTAAGTTTTGTTTTTAGTTTTTGCTTATTTAGAATATTTTCTAAGATCATTAATTTTATTGTATATAAAAATATTTAATCTATTTTGTATACAATTTGAGGTTTAGAATGTTTTTCAAAAATATTTTTTCAAATTTTTATTTTTTAGTTGATTATGGTAGCTTTAGGTTAAAAATTTACAGTATTCACAGATTATTCTAGAATAATTTGTACGTGCGAGCTGGTTACGAGCCTCTAAAACAAAATTTTATAAATGAAAAATTGTAATTAAATTTTTATGAAATATTCCAAATTTCATATGTTCTTATGTACAATGTATGTATACGTAAATAAGTTTTTCATTAAGAAATATTTCCTATATTTGGGTTTTAAAATAATTTCTAATACACATACAATATACTTATAATCAGACCCGGGTCTCACTTTTTTGACGCCCTACACGGTTTCAAAAAAGTGTGCCCTCCGATTCAAAAACAATGAACAGTATGCAATAAAAATTGCAAATTGCGCATAATAATTGCGCCCCTGTTTTTCACCGCTCACTGTCTAAGATTATTTTACATATATGGTTGATTCGGTGTTGCTTATAAGTGTACGTAAAACAAGAAATTGCAAACTATTCTAAAAACTTAAGGAAGGAGAGCAAATACACATATTCCTTAAAAAACACAAAAACAAAATAATGAACAAAATAGAAAACGTGGCAAGGAAATTATTTGTTGAATACGGCAAACTTTTAATGTATCCTAACAAAAATACACAACAAAATAATATAAAACACAAAGTAGAAAATGTAAAATACAATATTAAATCACATTAAGAAAAAAAATCCCTACACACACATCAAATAAATAAATTAAGAGGTGTTTATAGTAATGAAAGTGAGGCGGAATTAAATGAATAAAAATAGTACAATTTATATTGTAGTCACGGTATACAAAACCACTTTAGTGAAATGAAAGGATAATAAGAATTATGACCAAAAATTATATTATTAATGATTTCTTTCCAGACGCAGCCAGCTACTTTTGTATGTATTCTAGTACCTATATTAATAAATTTTGTTATATGAGAAGAATTTCTTGTGTTCTGAAAAGGATATTATTCTAACATATATCATAAAAATATTTTTGTTTAAATTCTCACGTTTATCACCTTTTAAAATTTATGTATCCTTTGAGTAAATTTGTTTCTTATTTCTTGTTTTTTCATATTTTTCGGATATGTATAGAAATAAATTTCAATATGTTTAAGTAAGATAGCAAATAAAAGAAATAAAAGAGAAAAAAATGCAGTCAGTCAACAGAAATCCTTATAGAATATTTGATTTAAAAATCAATATGGACAACTCTAGGATAGTTATTTTTATAAGAATTTCTGATATCTTCAATATGTAGATTATGTGTTTAGTATTGAACTCTGCAAATATTCTAACAGCAAAGAAATTAAAATATGCAAGAAAACATTGCAGTATTGCAGAACTTTCGTATGATGTACATGCATATGTATATAAAAATTGTTCGACTTTTGAACACTTCTTCTAAAAACGCACAAACATTGTCAGCTTAGCCAGAGAAAGCAATAAATTTAAATTTTCCAAATTTCTCGTAGCATATGAAGCTTTTTTATATTGACAATAATATACTTGTTTCTTTCAACTTTTCAAAAATTTCGGCCAAACACATTCAATCAATTTCAGTTAAGTCAGAAAACAAATTTAAATATTTTCTTCAAGTGACGCCTTGTAAAACTAAACTTTATATAATTTTATAATTAAAGAATTTCCATGAGATTCATTCATTCAAACGACATGTCTTTCTTAGTTAACTCAAAAACCGCATTAATATTTCATTTTAATGATTACAAATGCAAAGGTAATTTTATTACACCTTCCTATTACATAGCAGGGTCCATATGGATGAAAAAATATAAAAAAAAAATTAATGATTTATAACACCCTACATTAGATTTTTATTTTTATTTTTGTTACAATCTAAAGATAAAAACATGCGCCTATATGAATATGAAATTTTCTTTATAAATTCCAATTTCAAATACCTATGTATATGTATTGGTTTGTGTATTGCTATCGAAAAGAACGCACACTACAAAGGAAAAAAAAAAGTTGAAAAAAATTCCGCAAGGTCAATTAGAAAATATGACAGTTACCTTATGACAATAAAATGAAAAATATTTTGTGTTTTTTTCATTTTTTTCCATAATGTCGTTGACTGCCATTTATTTTGTTATATTATGACATGTGTGTATAAAAGGGGAACTAAAGTGATATACTAACACATTGTTAAAGGTATGTAAAATATTTTCTCATTTTTTTTATGTGAGAAATAATTTTAATGAAATTTATTGACAAAAATAAATTGATTCTTTTATTTCTGTTATATTTCTTTTATAGATTTTACTTTAGGAGATTTAGGATTCTGATAACGTATTTGGACAATAATGTATATTTGAAGTTTAATAAGGTAATCGGTCAAGTGACAAATGGTCGAATACTTAGATTATTAAAATTAGATTTAATGTTCGAGTAAAAATTTGTAATATAATAGGTATGTTGGTATAAAAGATTAACTGTTATACTCATGTGAAAAAACTGTTATACTCATCTTAAATATTTGTTTATAAATACGAATAAAGAATTCGGATTAAGGACAGTATCTGTCATTAAGGTTTTTAGTAATTTACGCTAGTAACAATTATTAAGTAATAACAATTAGTAAAAGCTGGATATATAAAACTAAATGAACAAGCAATTGATTATATTTTAGTAGAATTTCGAACTTAAAATTATACTTGAATTCAAGGACTATAAAAATTTCGAGATATTGTCCTATAACGAATTTCATTTACAAAATTCTCTCAGTAGTATGCTGACCTTAATTTTTAATGTAATTATTATTTTAATAAAATTAAACAAAAATATATTTCTTAATAATTTTGTTTTAATAATTTTGTGTTAATTAATTATAATCTTTATTATAAATATAAAAATATTGATTTTATATGTACGAATAGCAATCAACAAATTTGATAGTTACTATGAGATAAAATATCCAAATTTAACAACCAAATAATGATGAAGAAGGAATTATTTTCCCTCTCCTCTTCCTTCTTTTTCAACCCACATATGTTTTAAATATAGATCGAAAAGTCAAATGTAATTTTGTAATTCATGGGAATTTTAACCTTGAGAATTTTTGTATTATTCTTTGTTTTCATTTTTGTGATGAATTTTTTATTGTTCTTTTGAAAGAAGAATTCTAACTTTAGTTATTGTAAGTAATTAAATAACATACATATGTATGTACGTATGTAAAAATAGAATAATAATATTTCTATTCTGACAATTTTGATCAAATGAGTGATATTTCATTGGTAAAAATAAATTTTTATATGAAATTATTTAGTAATTTTCCATTATAGTTTGACCCGCAAAGAATATTATTTATAACAATATGGCGGAATTTTATTTGGTAAGAAGTAAAAAAGTTGTAAAAGATGGCAGTAATAAATGATTGTATATCCACATTGAAATAATCGACTGTAGTACAAAATTTTCGAAATCCTTGGTTACGTATTTAATTTCAATGAAATGGACGATTAACAGTATGGTAAACGTTTCTTTATCCACTCTCTCTCTCTCTCTCTCTCTCTCTCTCTCTCTCTATCTTTGAGTAAATAGCCATGAAAGCTCAAAATGAAGTCCTATGTGTTACATGCTTTCAGAATGTAAAACAGTGTATAATTTCGGAAATATTGCATTATTGGATAGAGAAATAGTAAATGGAATTTTAAAAATTTATATTTCAATTGTAAATATTTCAAAGTGGTGAATTTTGTTCAATTACACCAAATTTGAGGTGAATTAAACTTAATATCAGTTAAGTGACAGTTTCTCATAAATAAGCAATGATTTATTTGATTCTTTTTGGAAACACGTTGCGCTTTCGAATATTCAAGATAAAACCGAACAAAAAGGGTTGAGAAAAAACGGAATGAGAGATGCGAAAAACGAGTATTTAATAGATTAATATTTAATTATATTTTTAAAGTTCCAATATACTCTATTAAAAATTTGGCAATCAATGGCAGAGGCCTGTTACTATTTTACAAAATTCTTAAATAAATAAAAATTTTTATTTAAAATTCTATTTTAAGAGATATTTTTCCACCGAATTATCTAATAATCTTCAAAAATAGTATAATAAAAACAAAGATCAATATTATTAATTCCAGTCATTTCTATATTCTTTTGTATTTCAAATATAATTTTGTATTTTAAAAATATACTCTTTTATTTCTATTATACAAGATGGCCATAATGAACAAATTTACATATAAAATCAATAAAAAAAGTTTCCACTTAGAAAATTTATTCTTTAATATATAATAAAGAAATTTTAGAAAAAACAAAAACTTTTAGCACACTTCAAATTTTATCGGAAAATTTAATTTTCAACTTTTAAAGCTAAAAAAAATAGAAAATTTTCTATTTCATTTTGGATGAAAATTATGGTGATTTTGTTTATTTTATTTATAACGTTATTTGTTTATTTAAATAAATCTTTTATTATTTTGTATACAAAATAAATAAGAAGGCGTATAAAATAAGAATTTAGCTTAGCTATATTTTTGTTTTTATATGAAAACACTTTAAAAATTAAAAACGCAAATATAGAGAAAATGTGAAATTAAGACAATTATATGGCGTTAGACGTCATTCCAAAAATGTTTTTTTTTAATTAAAATACAGTGCTGTATTTTCTTAAAAATTTTACCATTGTATACAATTTTAATGAATAAATTATAAAATATACTAGGTTATTAAAAAGTAATTTCTTTGTTTTGCTGAAAGAAATCGGAAATTGCTTATATTTAAAATACTTATGTAGTTATATAGCAAACTGGACGACAAACCGGGTAGGATGAGCTAGTTGTGCAGAAAATTTTATTATAAATCTTCAACTATCAGCGAAAGGGAGCGTTGAGCGAAAATAAGTCATTAGTATAAAATTTACTTTAAATATAGAATACGTTTTATATTCAATTAATCAATACCTTTTATATTTTTGGTTATTTACATTATTTACATTGTTTACGTTGTTTACGTTTTTTACATTTATTTTATTTATCCCGCGTTTTTTACCTAATTTACTGTTAACACGTTTCTTACATTTTTTACATATTTTACATTGTTTACGTATTTTACATTTTTTACGCTATTTACATTTTTTCAAATTTAACGTAATTAAATAAATATAAAAGTGATACCTTTTATATTTTTTGTTTTTTACATTATTTACGTTGTTTACGTTATTTACATTTATTTTATTTATCTCACATGTTCTATCTAATTTACTTTTATTGCGTTTCTTACACTATTTACGTTGTTTACATTGTTTACATATTTTACGTTTTTTACATTTTTCGTTTAAAATTTAGCTTAATCAAATAAATATAATTGTGATAAATAAGTTATTGTATAAATTAAATATATGTACCTAAATTGAATAAATACACAATACTAAGAGCAGCACACGTATACAATAAGGAAACATAAAACCTCTTATGATGCGCACAAAATCTCGTTAAATCAACGTTACAATATCTTCGTAAATAACTTTTACCTAACATAAATTTCGACATTCGTTATATCCAAGGATAAATTGAAAAATTTACATAATTTTGAATGTTTATAGATTGTCTTAATTTACTTTGTCATCATGCAAAAGAGCCACCAAACGAAGTTAGTCTAATTACATATATACTCATTAGTCTTTTCATTTTGAAAAATGAATTCACCACTCAAATCTTCGAGAAAATTTGACCAACAAAACTATAGTGGACAATAACTAACTAACTAATTACATATTCAGCCTCCGGCCCTGTTCGATTTTATTATTATTTTATTTATATTGTGTAAATACATAATATACGTACGTACAATGTCAATTAGATATTTGTATATAAAATGAAATTATATTTTTTATATATGGATATGTTTGTACATCCTTAATATGTTTATGTAAATATTTATAAAAATGTTTCCATATTCTTTCTATCATTTCATTATAATTTTTTTTTCTCTCTTATAACCACAATCATTAAATAAATAAATCAGATTTTAATCCTTTCAGTTTTTCATAATAAATACGTACATACATATGTGTATTTACATACCTACATATACAAATATAATATTAAGGTAAATATTATATACATACAATATATATTTCAAATATATATATATACATAATATTACAAATACATTTGCAAATGTACTTATTAAATTTGCTGTCATCATATTTCAAAATATAAAGGGAAAATATAATTTACCAATACATTTACAAGTTATTTTATATATATACTCGTATATCTACATATATTATGTATATTTGTATATGGATATATAGTTATCTACTCATATTATTTTAAATTAATGTTTGACCTTGAATATTTTGTTATTGACGTCCTTTAATATCTCAATAATACTACATATTATATGTATGTATTTACGATACAATTTACCTATATATATATATATAAACTTGAAAAAGAAAAATTATTATTGTATATGTGTATGTTATTTAATTTCTTCTTAAAATTTTTATTATCTGTTTTTTGTTATAAATTTTCACTAATATACAATTTTATATATATGATTACGACACACAAGTAATTACAAAATATAACACATATGTATATACTTACGTACGTAAGTACCAAACATGTGTCTTTCAGTTTTAAAATCTAATTAAATTTCCATATATATAAATTTTTATTTTATTTAATTTTTAAGTGTTTTTAAGAACGTGTTAGTATGCAAAAATACGTACGTACACATATACATTACATATTGTATAAGGAGTGTCTTACATTCAAGTGTAAATTTCTATACGAGCGCGGTGTAAAAATTTATTCCAAAAATGTAGAAGGTCGTATACAGTAAAGGTACATGCAACTGTACTACAAGTAAACTGAGGAGTTTTTTTATGTTATAATTATTGTGTATTGCTTGTTTAATTATATTAAAATTTTAATTTTTCACGTAGTCATTAAAGTTAAAATGATGTAAGAACTTCAAAAAATTCTTATTTTGAAGCCAAATCAATTTTAGAATAATTCCTTATACTTAATATAGTATATATAGTAGAAACAAAATTATTTTTAAAATGCAACTTTAGATGTTCGATTGTTTTGAATGTCATCAAAAGTTCCTAATCGTAAGCCTGCATAGAGTCCTTATTAGCAATTATACAGTAATATTAATATATCATGCCCATTAAATCGATTATCATAATAAGGTCAGGGCTGATTTCTTGTGCTCTGAAAAGGATACAACCACAACTTCAGTCGCAATACAAGTCAGAAAAACTCATCACGTTTCATTGCAAGTAGATCAACCGAATACCGTTAAATACATTAAATTCGCATAGAATATCTTGCCTTCCATATGAGATAACCAGTTAAATTAATCTGTCTGATTAAATTAATAAAAATGGCTTCTCAATTTCTAATGATCCATTAGGACACCAACTCAAATTGTCTTCTTCCCTCTGTACGTCTTGACTTTTACACAATTATAATCTCAAATTTTGTGTAAATGTAATAATAGATTCATTAACTGGACAACTTGTTAATTGAATAATTAAAATAAAAACAATAATAATAATAATAATACTATGTTGCAAATATTTTAAAAATAATTATGGTTATGATTTTGATTATTTGATTATCATATTAAAATTTAATATTTAATTTTTTAACAAACACAAAATTCAAATGAAAATGGTTTCCTTATTATAAAGATTTTCAATATCCTTTGGCTACAAAAATTATAAACATCAAAGTAATTGTAAAATTATTTTTTACCTTTTATAATATTGTTATCGTATATATTTATTATGTATTCAATGTCTATATCTAGTAAATTTTCTTAAGCACCTTTATTTGACACTTATCTTATATTATATATTATTATTTAGGTATATAAGAATATTTTAAATTACAGATGCCAGATAAATAAAGAATTTCTTTTATACAAAAAAAATTTTATTTAATAATGAAAATTAAATACGGGAATTTAAACCACAATTCTACCATACAATAATTAAATTTTAATAAAAAAGAAGAAAGGAATATAGAAAACAAAAGTGTAAACAAAAAAAAAAATTTTGTTTTTGTGAAAGAAGAATAAGTGAGAAAGAGTAAGAAAATAATAAAATTAAAATTTTCATCTTTTGTATTTATAAAACTGTAAAAATCTATTTATTTTTGTTTGTTCTCACTTTAATCCTGATATGTGAATGTATTGTACAAGAAAAGAGTTGAAAATTACAAAATTCGTAGAACAGTTTTCCGAATACAGAAAGTTGAACGAAGGTTTTTTATATATATGGTATATTAAAAAATTACTTATAATCAAAATGTGCAATGCGGTTCCCATACTAAATAATGGCGTTTTCCAGAATACGGACTTGATGCTAGCTTGACTTATTCGTTAATACAATTTGTGCTCTAACGAAATTTAAATAATGAATTAACCCGACTACTGGAACAGTTTTAAAGAATCAAAGCAAAGCAAGTATATCAATAGTAATAACAAGTTTCAATAGGAATAGTAAATAATATCTCAATGCCAATCTCTCTTATATTGATGACACAAGTAGTTCATGTGAGAATTAAATGAGCTCATTAAAATAAATGCAAAATTACAATGCAATGCATTCATTTTATTGCTTTACATTGCTTTCATTTTATGTATCATTAAACTCAATTTTATAAACTGTTCACATTGTTCCAGCAACAGAACTCACTATACAAAAATTTTACAATCAGTACAAACCGGATAAACCTCCCACACTTTATAAAATGCAAAAAAATCGGGAAAATTTAATATGTGGAACATAATATATGTTATTTTTTTGTAACTCACTCTGTTGCTAAAATCTCTTAGTTATTTTACCATCATAGTTATTATAGGGGTTTAAAAGAATACTCTATACATATTCATATAGAAGTTTATAGAAACTATGCATATAACAGAACTTTTAAAATTTTAAACCAATTTTTAATTTAAAAAAAAATTTTTTTTTCCTAATTTCCCAACACCATCAGAATAATTTTTTTTTTTACTTTTTTTTTTGCAGGTATTAAAACAATTAAAAATTTCGGTTTTAATTTTATACCTTTTTCATCTTTACAGGGAAATGGTTTCATTTTATATAAATGATAATTAAATTCTAAAGAAATATAAGATTTAAAATGTCATAGGATTAAAATGATGATCCTGGAATCCTTATGGAAATTATAATGGTATATAAAGAAAAGAGAAATAAAGGTATGTGTAATAGAGAGAGTTAATTTTGAAATTAGAATTTTTATAGTGCAACTTGTTGATGAAATTTTTTTTAGAGTGTGAGTTTGAGTGTAAGTGTGATTTTGTTTTTGCGTCTCTTTATTTTTGAAAGGTTAAGATAAAAAATATCAACTAAATTGACAAAAAAAAATATTTTTTTTTTTATTTAGAATATTTAAAATCTTTTGTTGTTGTTTGAGGAAAAAAAAGGATTTAAGAGCCAAAAAAGTTTTAAGGAAATTATTTTTTTTTTATTTATTTTTTTATTTTAAACAATAATTGGAATGAAGTTTGATCCCGGCATTAAATGAAGAACTTTAAAATGTTTAGGTATTGAAAAGTAGACAGAGCAAATACATTTTAAAAATTAAAAATTTTGAGAGATAAAAGAGTAAAATTGAAAAGACAGGAAAAGAGAGAAAGAGAGAAAAGAGAAAGAAGTTTATTGCGTGTTTTATTTCCGTTGAAAAGATATTAAAAATTAATGAAAAATAAAAGCAAAAAATTATTGTCTCCGGGGAAAACTTATTGAGAATTTTGTTTTTTTTTTTTGGATGCCATTATAATAATGATTTTTTTATGCTATAAAATTTTACAAGAATTTCTTCTTAAAAGTGAAATTAATTTATGCGTATTTTCTTTAAAATTTCAATATTAAATTTTTTACAATATAATTACTATAAAAATATTTTCAGCCTCAAAGGAAATATGAAAATCAAAAATATATCGCCAGAGTCAGGAAACACTTACAAGAAGAATTGTTAAGAAATTCAGGAAATATTTATATATAATTATTAACAAAATTTTAAATTCAATTTAATGACCACCATTACTTTAATTTTCAATTTGATTACAAAAATATATATAGTAGAAATTTTGTTGCAATTTAATATCTGATTAAATAATTTGAAAATTTCTGTTCCAAAATATTTGTTTAAAATGTAAGATTTTAATTTACAAAATTTTAAAAATATTATATAATTAATTAAATTTGAAAAATACTTACTAATAAGCACCGTTTTCGTTGAATTATCTGAAGATGTTGAGGAACAGCTTTCGTTCACGGAACTTTTATCCTTGTACATTTAGATAAAACAGAATTTTTTATTAAAAACACCTCTCAAAACTACCTTTATTTTGTATAAATATTTTCTTGTTGTTGTTGTTGTTGTTTTCTTTTCAAATTAATTTTCTTTTTAATATTTTGTTTATTAAATATTTTTCTCTGTTTAAATCATTTAATTGCAATTAAAATTAATTTTCACTGTTTTTATTATTTTATTTCAATTCCTTTTTTTTTTTTTAATTCTTATTCGAAAGTTATTTATAATCTGAAATATAATAAAATTATATAAAATTATTCATTAATTTATTTAAATTATTAAAATTTTTTGTAATTTAATTGAAATATTAATAATTTCGTTATATTTTACTAAAATATTAAAATAATATTTAAAAATATAGCAAAAGTCAGGATCTTATATAGTTAAATTGTTATTATTGTGAAAAAAAAAAATTATTAAAATAATAATGTTAACCCATTAAAAGCACCAGTATTAGTTTTTATTCTTGAAATTTAATAATTTTTTCAGTTCTTGTTATAAATATAAAATAATATAAAATTTCTTAATAAAAAATTCATATTTTCTTGATAAATTACTAAAATTCAGTCAAATCGTTTCCGAGATTTAGACTGTACTGTATGTATGCAGTATAACCGCTCAAAATGGGTTGATGAGAAGAGATAAAATTGAAAATATTATTAAATTCAGTTAAATTGTTTCCGAAATTTGGGCTCTACTGTATGTATACAGTATAAACGCTCAAAATGCGTTAATGAGCTAGATAATTCCAAAAATTATTATTCAATTTATATTTCCAAACTGCTACACAACTGTTTAATTACATTGTATAAAAATTAACTAAAATTTAATATAAAACATTTTTTATTACTAATATAATTTTCATTTTTATATTCATTATGGAAATTGAAATTTTTCAAAATAATAAAAATAAAATAAAGAAGAAAACAAAAATTTTTTTAATGTCTTTTTGATGTTGCAACCATTAATTTACGTGCAGCATATTATTACAAGATGAAAAGAGAAAAGAAATAAATTTTTGTAATTTTAAATTTCTGCAGTTTTTTTTTTATGTGCGGTAGCAAACGGAAACCGGATGAAATTAACATATTCTTTATGGGTATGCAATGCTGCACTTTTTTCTTATTTCTTTATTCTATATAAAAATCTTGAAATAATGTCATAACTTCTAACGTACTTATTTCAGTTCCAGCTCTATTGTATTTTTTTTACTAATGTAACAAAAATATTTTTTAATATTTTTTTCTTGTTTATTTAATTTTTGTTTTTTTTTTTTTGAGTAAAATGTAATTTTTCATAATAAATAATTATATTTTACATTCTGGCTTTTTTATTACTTTTATACAATATTTTATGTTCTTTCAAAAAAAAAAATTATTGTTGTACAAAAAATTTATCTTGCAATAAGGATTATCTCATAGTTTTTTTTTAATTTTCTTTTTATATTTTGTATACATGTAGGAGAGAAATAAATGAAAGGGAATTTTTGTTAACATTGTTATACTTTATTGTGTTTTTTTTTTCTTTTTTGTGAAATTTACCTTAAATGCGTGGTAAATTATGTATAAAATTCGGTTATATATATATATATACAATATTTAATGTAAAACATCTGTAGCAAGAGGACAAATGTCTTTAAATCAAATTGGATAGTTTTAAAATTAATTAAACTCAAAAAAATTAAAGATATTTTAGAAGATTATGAAGAGCAAACAAGCCAAAATCAAAAATATAGCAAATTGAGCATTATGGTTTTTATTCAAAAATTTCGTTTCTATAATTAGTTTTGAGTCGGTTACCTGATTTTGTTAACATTTTGTTAATTTCTAAGAATTCGGAAGCGAAACTATAAAAAAAAAACCGAATTCCAAATCCGGATTTATTTGAATTGAATAAAATTGTGCCATGGATTATATAGAATTTAATATGGAGAATTTAATTATAATATTTACTCAATTTTGTTCTTAATTTAACTAATTTAACTAATTAAACGGTATTATGAATTAAAATACCTGTAAAGTGCTGAGAAGAAATTTAAATTAAAATTATTTTGTAAGAAATTGCAAACTAAAACTTATAACAATATTAATTTTGGAAATTGAGTTAAAAAAATTCGAAATTTACATATTATTTTCGTTGTAACTTTATATTTAATTAAGATATATTAATAAAATTTCTACAGAATATAGCCTAAGTCATAGGAAACTTAAATATACAATAAAACTGAAAAATATAAAATTTGATTTAGACGGTTTTGGTTTTCGGTTACAAATTTTCCTTAAAATGTATGTTATATATACCTATCTATATATACCTATATAAAATGTATATAATATTTATTTAATAAAATTACGACAATGTTAAACATATACAAAAAGCTAAAACGAAAGTTATTTTAGAGTTAAGATTGTATAGAGGCAAAAAAAAAAAGAAAAACACAAAATAAAAATGGAAAAAATTTTCCTTTTAATGGAAAAATAATATTTTGATCCATTAAAACTTGTAGGTAATAGAAAAAAAACAAGAAAACTGTAGATTTATATTGCAAAAGAAAAATTATTATTATTCTTCCACCTCGCTCCCTTCTTCTGATTTATGTACATTTTCTCTAATAGCGTTGTATATGAATAGCATTGTATATGAATAGCATCTTATTTTATAACACTCAGTTATATGACTTCAAAATAGTTATACACATAAAGACTTTTATATTCTTTTTAAAATGAGACACACAATACCATAGTAAATCTTCATTGTTTAGACATTGTTTAAGATTTTAAGGCTGAATTCAAAGTGTATAATAAAAGTAAAATGATTTTTTTTTTATTTAATATAAAATATTGTGTAGGTCATGGCTTTATATAGGTATATACAAAATATAGTTATATGACAAAGCATTTCTTATATATACTAATAAAATAAACATTAAAATTGGAATTTTTCATTTTTAGTTTTGAAAAGTATAACAATTTTAAATTGGAAAAATTGAATTTTCATTCCCAAAATTTAAAAATTATTAAAATTATTTGAAAATTTATAGGTAAATATGGCATAATTTAATTATAATTTTTAAAAATTAAATTTGAAATTAAATTTTACACTTATGAAAATATTAATATGTGGAAAAGAACCTCATTTAGAAGCTCAAATTTAAAAAAGTAGAATAAAGGCATTTTATTTAACCACACCAATCCGACATTTTTTTTAAACAACAACACTGCGTATAATATTATTTGATATTGTTGTAAGTTTTAAATTTAAATTATCTTATTGTATAATTTGTTATATGCAGAAATTTAAATGTTTACTGGCTCATTTGTTTCAACAATGATATAACTCAAAGAAAATATAGTTCCTGAATTATTTATAGAAAAAATAAGTATTTAAAATATTTCTTTCTTGTGAAAAAACACTATTTCTTTAGCTTGAAAATTCTTGATTTTTCCAAATGTTAAAATTTTGAGTTATTTCATTGTTGCAACAAACAAGCGACATATTTTTTTCAACAACACGTATAACATATACATTTAGTTTAGTTTTTGTGGGTGTAATAATCTCAAAAAAATTTTCTAATAAATTGTATAAAACAAGTGATATTAATAGTTTTAAATTTGTTAAATCATCATTTAATTTCATAGTATAGAGGATGAATTTAAAATATGTATGTATGCACATGTAAAAATATATATATTGTATATTATATAACACATAAAATTTAATTCCTTACGTAAATGACTAAATAATTATTAAATTTACAAAAATTTTCTATATTATGAATAGGATTTATAGTATAAAGATTTTGAAATAAAATTTATAGTAGGCTGACATGATATATTTGACCTTCACTAGTTATATTTAAATATTTTTACAAAAATATTAACGCTCTTAATGAATTATTAACAGTGTTTTGTCAAATATATTAAATTTTTCGATTTAAAACAAGTTCATCATAGGTTTCTTTCAATATTATTTGAAATTAACCTCAAAATATTTTAATAACAATCATTCCTCTAAAATACTTTTTAGTTTCTTAATTATTGTCATCTCGAAAATTTTATTATATTTTTAAATAACCTTATAATCTTTATTTTCATTTACAGTCATTTAACAATTTCATTTTCTAAGAAAACATACATATAAAATCAAATTTTCTAATGGTTATTTAAAAAACAAAAAAAAACCAAGTCCAATAAACTTATGCAATAGCAAAAAATTAATTTTTAAAACTCGCACTCTTAATTCTAATTTGTTTTGATTTGTGGTGATTTTTTTTTATTTTATTGCGTATTATTTTTAAAAAAAAATTAAAAATGACAAAATAACTAGAATTAATAGAAAACAATTTTTAGTGCCGAAAATTTAATTTTGAAAATTTCATTTTAAAAATTATCATTAAAAATTAGACAAGTAGAATGGATAAAGTAATCAAAAATAAAAATTGTTATTTTGTGGTTTCACATTTATAATTTGAAATGAAAATGTTATTTTTATAATCCTTGAAATCCTTGACTTTTTGAAATTTCTTTTGATTGTGATATCATAATAATACGAGTATATACAAACGCAATTACAATATATGCGAGAATTTATTATACGCATTGAATGTGTGGTAGAATGAGAATATTAAAAATAATTTCTTAAAATTAAATTAATCATTTTAATGTTTCAAATATTATTTCCAAAATTAAGTAATTTTTTTTTTTAAACATTTTAAATAATTAAAATAAATTTTATTTGATTGTACAAGTTTTTTGTTTGAAATTGAGTGTAGGAAGTTCAAATCAGAACAAATTAAAAATTAAATTAAGAAAATTTTTCATGAGAAAAAGCAGAAAATTAATTGTCAATTTTTTTTTAATCAAATTATTTAAAATAAAATCAAAAATTTCTTGAAACCATCATCATTAAAAATTAGATTTGTTATACGAAAAGAGTTTTCGTTTTGGATATATAAATTAATTTATTGTACATGTATGACAGTTTTGTTATAAAATTATAATTTTAATATTGTTTTTGATTTGAAAAATTGTGCGTAAAATTTTGATATTTCAAAAAAAATATCAAAAGATTTTTAGTTTTAAATACTTAATATTTGATTACCAAACTGTTATGTATGAATATAGAATGTTTTTCAAGAATCGATAGTATTCTCGTTATAGAATGATAGTAAGGGTATCCAAAATAATAAAAATTAATAGAAAATTTTTCTTTGTTTACTCTTCATCGAATTGAGGAGCTTATGTGAGCTATTTAAAACTGTTTTTGTGAAAAATATTCAATTTTTACATTTCCAATTATAATCCGGAAAATATGACGGGTAAAATAAATGCTCATGAAATTCTCCTTTAATAATTTTTTTTTTTATTAACGAAATATTCAAGTGCAAAATCAAAATTTTTAACAACTTTTTGGAACAATTTTTCAAATTAATCAAAAATTAAAATTTATTTTAATATAAGAACGTCATAAAAATTAAAATTAAACTCTCAATTCTTAAAAATTATTATGTAAATCAAAATATCTTAAATCTATAATAATTGTAAATTCAGAATCATTTTTAAAATTTAATTTACAAATTTTAAACTTCGAATATGTGCATAAATTATACAAATATTTTGATTAAATTTATTTTTATAAAACAATATGAATTCGGAAAAAATGAAATTTTATTCATTATTATTATAATTTTGTTTTTTTCTTTTTTCTTAAATAAACTTATTCATATTTGACATTTAATTCAAAAATTATAATGAAAAATCACCAATTTTCATTAAGTTATTATTAAAAAAAAATTTCATTAAATTTTAATTGGAAAAAAAACAAAAATAATTTTTTAAAAACAATGGTTATATACTCTAGCTTATACTCATGCATGTGTGCATACATACGAGTACATACATTAGCATAGTTTATATAATTATAATTTCATGTACAGAAATTCATATATAAATAAATTTTCATGTGAATCCTTTTCTTTACATTTTACTCTCTGACACTAACATGATTGAATGATTTAAAACCGAAAATAATAATAAAAAAAAAATTCAATTTTCATAAATTTTCATTTAACTACAAAAAAATATATTTATAATCCTTTTAATAAAAATTTCAATTAATTATGTTTTGTTTGTGGTTTTTGTTTTATAAAATTAATTTCTAATATAATTTTTAATTGTCCATTTTGAAAAATTCTAAAATTTTTTTTGCTACTATTTTATTAATTTTCATGCAAGTTAAAATTTACTTTAAATTTACTTTAAATTTTTATAAATTTTGATTGTCACAAGTTCACTGTTAATATTTTTCCTTAACATTAACATTCCTGTTGTTGCTAATATTTCCTTAACATTTTCATTACGTTATACATCTAAAAAGAGAAAATGAGAGAAAAAAAATATTAATCATAAAAAATATTATTTAAAATTTAATTAATTTTTTTAATATTATTCAAAAATAAATTTTAATAATTTTTTTGTCTTTATTTTTTAATTTATTTACTCAAATTTGCATTTTTCACAGAAAATCTGTGCATTTCAATTGCTAGAATTTAATAAGAAATAAAATATTTTGGTGAGTTGCAAAAGTCCCCTATAAAATAAATCACACTCACCTTTAAAATAAATAGGTGAGTTTTCAATAAGAAATGAGCAACTAGTGACAATTTATTAAGAGTACTCTAATAAAATTTATTATATTTCGCATTATTATCGTAAAATTTCTAAAAATTTAGTTAAGTTGATTTGGTACAAAATTGGGCTGTTCGAAAATTTCTATTATCTGTTTAAAACAATTATTTTAAGTGAATTGTTCTGCATTTGGACTATTTTAAGTTGATATATAATTAAAATGACAAAAATGTTCTAACAATACATAAACTGGTCAAATTAATGTTTAGGCACAGAAACTTAAATGTTCATTGTTTGAATGGTTAAATTGTTAAATGTGAATTATTTAATTGATATTTGAATATATCACTTAGTAGTTAAGTACTAATCGCAATAAAATTGAAAAAAAAATTCTACGATTATTATTGTTTTCAAACACAATTTTAGCATGAACCGCACAGGAAATATTTTTTTTTTATTCCAAGATGACAGTAAGATAAAATGAACTACTGACACGAAAGAGTTAAATTTTTCATATTAAATTGAGTAAAAAATGTGTACTCTAATTTATAAAATATTAAAATATGTCACATTGTTTAATTAAATTTCATTCTCTTTTATCTCTTAATCGTAAACACAATTACTTAATCAACGTATGTTCTAATAAACAATAACACAAACAATTTTAATAGAAAAATTAATCAAATTTCCCAGTTAAAGTTGACAAAAAATCGAAAATATAAAACCAAGGCACAAAATGTATTATGAATTAAAAATTAAATAAATTTTCAATATAAATACAGAATAACTACTCTGACTACAGCACAAATCACATAAATTCAAAAAGGATAATAATTGACAAAATTCACTTTAATATACAAACAAAATTCTTCTCTATAATTTCTCTCAAATCTAAACTTTGTCAGCTATTTATATACAATATAATCATGTACTTACTATGCACGTCCGAAAAAATTTAATTATAAAAACAAACCTTATTATATATGGAAAAAAAAGATTTCATATAAGTTAATATTTGAAAATTGTTAGAATTTTTTTCAAAAAAAAAAAGTTAATGTTTATAAATGTGAAAATTGTTAAAAACATTTTATGTGAAAAACGTGTCCTTTTATATAACATATTCTCCAATGGTCATGTATAATATGTTATACAATATTGAGAATTCGATTATTTGAAATACCCATAAGTATATTGATAAAAATTTCGTGATTTTTATATTGTAAGAGGTTTTTTGTCCAAAAATGTTTAGAAGGTAGTGAATGAAGTACTATAAATATGGTAGGAGGCGGTATTTTGAGTGTTGTAGTAGGGATTGAAAGGCAGCGATTATTATATGACGTGAAAGTTATATGAACAACAATGGCTTGTTTGTCAATGGTTTGATAATTTTTAAGGCTTCATTATAGGCCGTAAGTTTTAAAGAAAACTATATAAGTTTTTCCCGCAAATATAAACGATCTAATGAAGTTCCAGTTCTAATTCACATCAAATATTAATTCGGTATTTGGAAATACGATATGAAATTTTTTACGATATATACGATATAAAAAAAATTTAATAATTTTACGATATGAAAATTGTGCACATTTAATTCCACACACAATATAGAGCTGGCACATTTTTAAAATTTGTCATATAGTTCTGCAAACAAGACAGATTCCAATGCCATACTGTTCATTTAGATAAAAGAGCTCTCTTTAAGGTTTTTTAAAATTTGATAATTACTCTGGACAATCATGTATTCAGTTCACTTCCTTTCAATTATTCAGTTTGGGGTATAATCGTGTGCATATTTTAACACATTTATATTATTGAATTAAATCAAAGTAAATTGTTAATTTTTTATGTCTTACAATTCACAAGAATTTTTTTTTTTTTATTATTCATTAATTTTTAATTTATAAAATCTGATAATAACTGGAACGTGGAATAAATTTACTGAATTTTTCATTAATTCATTAAATCGGAATGATATTATTTATTTGTTTGAATTTTTAAATTAATTTTCCAGTGAACAATAAATAATGAGTTTTATAAATTCATTCACACATGCATAAAAAATATTTTGATGGCTTCTTTTTAAATACTTAAGAGATTTGTGTAAAACAAGAATATGATGTGGTCGATATAAAGTCAACTCCGATTATTAATTGTGCAAGTTATTGGCTGCAATAATTGGAGCTATTAATTGACCCCCACCTCAATTATTAATGACAAAATTGATGAAAGTTGTAATGGACGTTCGAATGTGTAAGAAAAAAAATGGAAATATAGATTTTATCCTTAAAGAATCTAGTTTTTACATAGAATTTTTATGATTTTCCAAAAACATTGTTTAATTATTTTTAATTGAAATTAAAATATTTACTAATATTTTTATAATTATTTCATTTAAAGCCAGCCAAATTGCTTGTGTATAACAATAAAATCACAGAAAACAATTGGCCAGAAATATACGTTGCTATATGCGGTGATGTAGTTTAGTCTGCAGATCAATGCAGACTTGTTATGTGAATATACCGAGAATATTTGAAGTTTGTTATGAAAACAATACCTTACTCTCCTACATATTCAATATAGTGAAAATTTGAAAAAAAAGGATACTTTTTTTCAGTTCAATGTTTAAAAAATTTTGGATATATTTCGTGTGCAGTAAATGATCTTTAATTTCACGTGCCGCAATTCAAATTAATTTTGTAAAAAAAAAAATAACAAAATTTAAGTTTTTTATTTCGCCCTTTTTTTTTAAAAACCAAAACTGATGAAATACTTGTTTACGTTACTATTCCAAATAACCTCAACTAAAATGTTAAAAAATGTGAGAATTCTAAATTAAGAAAAACTTTTGATCTTAAAATTAAAAAAAAAATTAAATTTTCTTTTCATTTGGCATGATTTAGGTTTAATGATGCCAAATCATATATATGATAAAAATAAAATAAAATTCCCGATTGACTGTTATTAGTTGGGCTTGGGATACTTAAGAAAAAACCTCATTGAAATGAAAAAAATTTGAAAGAAATTAAAAACAAAAAATTGATCGTCACCTCTTGGGTATTTGGTTTTTTGTTTTTTGCTTAAATTTACCTAATAGTCGTGTTCTGGAAAGATATCTTCGTGATTCGGATGATAGCATTAAGCCTCATTAAAATTTTTGAATCTGACGGGCTGGAGACCTTGTAACCATCACGCCACTCTTGATAACTTATGCTCAAAATGACTTACAGTAAGAGTCATAGTTTATTTTTTTACATAAGAATAATTAATTGTTCGTAGAGAACCAAGCAAAGAATAAGATACAAGACGGACAAAGCACTATAGTTATCTTTTATGACGTCGATTTTAGTTACAGCTTAAGAAGAATACATAACAATTAGGTAGGATTAATTACCAGCGTCTTCTCGTTGGCAACTCAGAAAACATTTCATGTAGCTATGCTGAAGGCATTTGTTGATTTTGTTCAAATTGCTGAAGGAGGGTAGTAGAAGCATATCTTAAACTCAGTGGGAACAGTGGAGTCCAATAGATCTTTATACCTTAATCGCCGTGCGCTTATACCCCAATTACACAATCTACAAATTATTAATTTAACACAACATTTTATTATCCATGTAGGCATAACGTAATGTGTTCCAAACTATGTGTGTGGGTATTAAACTTTCAATCACTTTGTTATTATACTTTTGTTTTGTTTTTTGTGTTAACTATTTTCTAGGCAAAAGTTCACAGAGCTAATTTAAACTTTTTATAAAATTTTAAAACCTGAAAAAATATTTTTACTTATTTTTTAGCTTATGTTTTCAACCGAAACACCAACAAAAAAAAAACTGAAACCTCAAAAACAAAAAGAGTTTTAGGAGAATGAAGAAAAAAAAATATTTTTTTTTTTCATTAATTCCAAATGTTACAGTTTTCATATCCTTAATAATGTTCAAGGATATAAAATTAAAAAAAAACAACAATTTTTTTTTTCTAATTTTCTACATAAAATTTTTTGTTTTCTTTAATTTTTAATTTTTACAACTTATGACGTTAAAATAACAACAAGAACAGTAATAATCTAATTAAATTAAGGACATTTTAATATTAATTTAGGTAGGTACCTTTGAATACCTATGTATTATATAATATGTGTGTGTTAGTGTGTAAGTGTTTGAGAATTTAAATATGATAATTAACTATAAACTAAATTTTATTTTAACTTTTATAGCTAGTTTTAATATTTTTGTTTTTTTTTTTATGAATGAGTAAACAATTTATGAAATTAAAATATTTGGAAGCAACACTCAAAGTTTACCTGTCTACTTTAGGGATATAGTTTTTAAAAAATTTATTTGAAAATGTTCGAGAAATTTAAATTACAGCGTTATAAGCAGGTTATTTACAAATTTAGCTGAGCTAATTCTCTGTTGAATAGAAAAAATTTTATGAAATTTTTTGTAATTTGAGGAGTTATATTCTATAAATAAGAATTGCCGTTGTTTATTTTGGAATCAATAGCGGGGGAATGTGAAAAAATATTTGAAGAAATTTTTAATTATGTTATTGTTGTAAAATTTTTCAAGCTAATTCACGCTAAAGAGTGCCTTCCGTTTTTAAAGACGCAAAATCCGTTTTTAAAGAAAATAGAGTGTCCTAACAAAAGAATTTTGAAAATGTCAATAAAAGATTTAAGTCAAGCTACTAGCATTCCAATTCCAACTATTCCAACGACTTTAAATACATAAATATAAAATGTATACAAAAGATTTAAATGTCACCTATTTCAAACACAATTATACTTCATACTATGTTCGGAGTGAGAACTATATCTCTAGAGTATAAAAAGAGAAAAACTAAGAGGAGAAAATTGGGTTGAATTCGGATTTGCAGTTTTAACTGTGAAAGATATTATTATTTAAAACTAGACTGCAATATAGAAATAGAACTACTAAAGCAGCGTTGCCAACAGAAACTCTTGTGTTTGGTATATGTCTCTACTCTCTCAACAATAAGTTATTTACTAATTGAGATTATGAATATAAAGAAAGAAAAAAATTTTATGCTGTCAGTTATCGATTTGACTAACAAAACAAAATCGATTTGTAGTTTTACTAACAAAAACGGAATACTTTTTCAAGCGAACTATAAAAACGTGCTGCCATTGCAGATCTTTGTTAGAATTGCAAAATGCAAATTCAATATTATACTGTATGTGTATAATATGTGTACTTTACGTTTGTGTATGCAAATAATATGTGCTGTGTGTTGTACACAAAAAATAAAAGACAAAGCCTTCGTCATGTAAATTATGAATAGGAAGGTAACTAGAATGATTTTTTTTGTTTTTATTTTTATATTATCTTTATGATAATTACTTTGCCCTTAAGGAATATTTTGGTTGCTTACAATTTAATAAAATATTAGTTATATTGTTTTTAATAATAAAATCCTTTTATGGTTGAATGGATATTATACTATAAAATTTTATAGTAAATTTAGTAAAATGTTTAAATTTATTTTCATGGTATAAAAACAATTTGTTTTTCCTGGCACACAGTACGCTGTATGCGAAGGCAAAGGTATTGTTTTCTAAACAAATTTATTATCATGTTGAATTTTTAATCCTGTTAAGCAATTTGTTTGTCAATGATCATGAAAATTACTACCAAAACTAATAATATTAAAGCTTAAAACTATATTTATCTAATAATTCATCCTATTACTGCAAGTAAGTGTTCTAATAATTTACAAATTTTGTTGAAATCCAATGAATGAAAGTCATTTTTCACAATTTTACTCCAAAATTCTTCATTTACTGAGAAATTTGTTAATATTATTCTGCAAATTCACAATGGAGTCTGGGTGATTATGTGCTCATCCTATATTAGATTGAATATTTTTTTTTTTTTTTGGTACAAATTCCAATTTAAGCGTATACAAATTATGGATACGATCCTAAAATAATTTAAACATTAATTAAAATTCTTGAAAATTTTTATGTTTTTCTTTTGTTTAGGTCATAGGATATGAAAAAAAAATTTTGAAATTTTTCGAGTCCCTTACAAAAATAATTTTGTTTTCACTTGGTAAAAATTTAAAATTTATTTTTCATTTTTCCTTTTATTAACCCTTTTATTAAAATAGAACTCACAATAAGGATATTTTCAATATTTTTCTATAATAAACTTTTTCTCTTCCAGAATTTCAAATGAAAAATTTGATCGATTCATATTAAGAGGAATTAATAAAAACAAAAGAAAATAAGAACCAAAAAAAATATAACAAAATTTAATTTTCCAACAATTTATTAATTTTTTCTTGTTTTTTTTTTTGTTATAGAATAAAATTTCCAATGATGAAATTCATAGCCTTAAGGATCCATTTTCAGAAAATTAAATTATAATTTATTATTTTTTGATTCTTTGAGCTGCAAAAAAAAAAATTTGAATTTTCTATACCTATACTTTTAATGAAATACCTTTCTTTATGGTATATTTAAAGGAGTTATAATCCGATTTTTTAATTTGTTTTTCAATTTCTTGGTATAATTAAGGGACTCTGAATTTGAATTCTTAGAAATAATAGGTCTATTTTAATTAAAATTATATTATTTTATTGTACACGTGACATTTATCAAAAATTTTCACTTAAGTACGGCTTTTATAGTTGATAGTTTCAAAGATTTTAATGATTTTATTAAAGATAGAATTTTGAATAAAATTTAATTAAAATTGAATTTCAAGAGTAATTAAAAATTATGTATAGAATTGATAAATTATATAATATATACGAATATATTCTTTCGCTAGTTTAGGGGTTACGACACCGCGGTCAGGTCTTTATAAAAAATTATATTCAATATTTAGCATTGTAACTACAAAACTATATAAAAATAGTAAAGAAAAATATCCTTTTTCAATATTTCCAAATTTACTTACATCTACAACATAAAAATCAGCAATCTTAACAAAATTCTCCTATAAATATAAGACTGGGTTTATTAATCTTAAATCGAAAATCATGTCACGCCTCAAAGTATATATATAATTACAAGGAGTTTTTTATATTTTTATTCTTATAATTGTTTTCATAACGATTTCATTCACATTCTTAATATTATTTGTTTTTTTTTTGTGCTCATTCAATTCACAATAGACACATTAAGAAGGATCTAATTTATTTTAATAGTTTTTTTTTCTCATTAAATTCACAATAATATGATGACAATGCAATCTTTTTAATTAAATTTACGACTTATATAGGTACTTCCCTATTTTTATTATTATATTGACATACACTATTTTTTTTATATAAATAATAACAGTTATAGTGCTAAATTTTTAAATTTTGAGTATATTTAAGTTTTCCACTTTTCTTCTCATACAGCTTTAACTAAACCATTTAAAGAATTGTTGGTTACGTCGTATTGTTAAGTTACGTCGATTTAGCCATATCTTAACAATTTGAAGTATTGATTTCAATGGCATTGTGCTTACTTTAACAATCAATCTTCTTTTCTTATCAACCAAATCATCATTAATTAGAGATGTTGAATTGTCAAATAATAAATGAGGTAATGTTTATAAACTCTGCTAATTATCGCCGCTGCACCATCCTTTAAGAGACGGATAATACCATATTTTTTCGGCATCAATACAAACATCATGAATTTGCCACTTTTTTTACCATGTGGTGTTGTAATACATAGCGATGTAGATTCTGCGACCTGGGCACAAAGGACTCCACTCATGTCTTATTTGAGTGTAATGGCTTGGCCAACTCTAGATACAAATTTCTCGGGGCCTTGGATTCTCATGAATCGCTGTGCATAGTGAGCATGCTAAAATTTATTGGGAACCAGAATCTTGAGTTCTAATGATCTGCTGCGTGGATGCATAAAAGAGCTGTATGGTCGAGGTGCTGATTAAATTCGTCCCATATATAACATAACATACCATGTGGCATTAAAAAATATTCCTAGAAATGGCAATCTAGTTACAACTGAATGTTTTTCTAATAACGTTCGCTAAAATGGAACAGAAGAAATTCAGAATTAGAGACTGACTACTTTTTATATTTTATTTACCATTCTAAGAATATCATATTTTTACATCATTTCTTAAAATGAATATTAACGACTACCCACTTATATTGTGGAAAATAACATTTAAACATGGAAAAAAGGCAATTCCCTGAATATATTGTTTAAAATTTTTAAAACTTTTGGTGTTTTTAAACTTTTCGCCTTGTACAAAAAAATTTAATTATTAAACTTGTTTAAGTTTTTAAAAAGGCACGTGCTATTCAACGCACCATTAATTTGTTAAGTATAAAATTTATTATTTACCTTCTTTTTATTGTAGACATATATAAAAATATGCACATAACAAAAGTTAATTACTTAGAGTAGTAAAAATATCAAAGAAATAATTTTTTTCAAGTCTATATGAAAAGTCTTTATTAAAAATGATCACTATATACTTTTTGTCTATATTCTTTTTATATCGTTTTACAGGACATTTACAATCTAATTAACATAATTATTTTAAAAAATTTTTTTAAAACTTTTTCTAATTCTTGTTTATTTCAATTTTTTTTTTATCTTCTTATCTTCTCCTTTTTGTTTTTTTTTTTATTATTTATGCTTGTTTTTTATTGTCAGGATTTTATTTTTTTTTATATTTTTTGTTCTTTCTGTGTTTTGTTTTTTATTTTGAATTAATCTAATATTCCATTTGCACGTGTTGTATGCCATTCTTATTTTTGATAAATTTTCAAAATTTCTGAAACCATTCATAATATTTTAGAGATAATTGTGTTGACTGTCAGGTGCTTAAGTATGTGATTACATCAGAATTTGGCGACTATTCATTTCACAGAATCAATAGTTTTACAAAAGAGGTAAGTTAGAACAGCATGTGTTAACGCGGTCTCCCATCAAAAGGCCCGCTCGTTATGTTGCCGGGGGATCTCTTCTTTTCCCTTTGTCGTTCAAGCCAAAAACTTTTATGGTTGTTATCACTTATATTCACTAAGATCGTAGCCCGGTAAAAGAAACAATACACAAAAAATCTCTTTCCAGAGTTCGTTAAGGTCGGACACGAGCATTGGAAGTGGATCTCCATTTCAAAAAGATTATGCTCCTCCTCCTTGTCACACCAGTTTTTACAGAGAACTTTTATAAGGTGGCCCATTCTTTTGGCATGTTGACTAATTAAACAATATCCCGTTAAAAACCCCTCCTATATTCCCGTCGGAGATATATGAAATGCCTTATAACGGCGTAAATATAGCTTTCTCCAAAATTCTCTCTTAAATTCTCTCGAAAATAGGGGGAAGAAGCCTAACAACATTGTTATATTCAATTTTTAACAAACACTTCAAACTGAAAATTTACGAAAGTTTCGCAAAATTTAAGCTCTTTTTCCTAAATCATATGGAATTTACTTCAAAATTTTACAATATTGCTTGATGCTATCTTAAAGTTGTGTTTGATATTTTACGAAATCCATCATCGTTCTATTTCTGTTATCATATTAGTGTGTATGTGTGTATAACATTATACTTGTTAAGCATCATCTGTGTTTGATTATTAGCACAACATTATAAGGGAAAAATGTATAACAAAATTCATGTACAATTTTTTTTGTGTACTTAATATGCACATATATGTACATATATGTAATGCCAGTACATATATATATTTAAATTATATGTAAATGTGATAAAGTAAAAATCTTGTCATCATAGATTTTATTAGAATATGCTAGATGCTAGAATAATATCCTTTTTTTTTTCATTATTTTTTTAATATTTTTTGTTGTTATTTTTTTTTTCTATACTAAGTATATAAATATGTGAATATGATGTATAACATTGTGTTAAAGTAATCGTTTTGGGATCCTAAATAATGTGTCTCGTATGTACATTTATTATTTATTTTTAAGAACCCAAAGTACTGAAGTAAAAACAAAATTTATTTCTTTGCAATTTTTGTTCTTTTTTGACATAAATAAGAATAGAAAATTTATAAAGGGAGCGAGAGGTAAGGTGGACGGCGGAGGGGGGAGGCTATCTTAAAATATCTTAAACAATTTAAATCTGTGTTGTAAAATATTTGGAAAAATCTTTACATTGAAAACGAGTTGGATTGTAAATTATGTACAAATTTATTGAAATACCTACTACATCTACTATATAAAGGCAATTTAAGCCTTTCATTATTGGGGATGTGAAATTCTTTAAAATTTAAAATTCTTTTGTTGTTAACATCGAGTATTTTGAAATTTAATTCTTTTAAAATTTAATGTGGCCGAACAATAATTTTCTACGGTATGTGGGAACAGTAATTGCAATTATCGTAAATTTAATAAAATTATGCTTAAATATTGGACATTTATGACAAAACTTTTTAAATCGAATGAATATTTTTAAAAAGAAAGGGTTAATATCTGGTATTTGAGTTGCGTTATATTGTTTCATTCACTCAAAATTATCAATTAATTAGATTATTTAATCCAATGCGGGTACAATATTTGAAAAAATTCTCAATTACACTTCAAATCAGTGCTTTATGAGTGTATTTCAAAATTTCACTCAAAATTTAAATAATATTTTTAAGTGATCATGTTAAATTCTTATAAGATTGTCTTGTGACACACTTATATCATTGAAACTATTTAATATAAAGTGCTTATATTCATCCATAATTATATAATTTTCAAGTAAGAATTTGAGTAAATTTTATTGAGTGAAATTTAAAAATTTAGTATTATTACCATAATAAATCATTTTAGTTGTATATAAATCATTTAATCATTTATTTATTGTTAATAAATCATCTAGTTGTTTTAGCATATTTCACTCACATTTCTTATTTTTATTCATAATTTTAGTTTAGACTACTAAAGGAGTAAAGCCTATTTTTATTGGCACAAATTTCTCATACATTTTAAACTTTAAAAAGTCTATTGGTAGTGAGAATAGGCCAGCCCGAAGTAGGTCTAGTACATTAAAGGGTTAATAATGAATTAATTTAAGAAAATAATTTGGCATATAAAATCACTTTATACACACAATAAATAATTTTTTTTTTTTTTAAATTAAAATGAGTTGATTAAAATTTTATTTAAAAAGAAATTTATGTATGCTCGACACCATCACAGAATGTTACCTGTTCTTTAGGTCTCTAGTATACAAAAAATATAATATGATACAATGTTTTATTCATATAATGTTGAGCTTTACATTTTTTTTTCTTAAAAAATTTTATAATTTATTTGTATGTTCGTGAACTTGTTCATTATCATGAATAAAATGACTTACTTAAACATTTATGTATTCTCGAGTATGTGTGTAAAAACAAATTGCATTTAAGTGAAAAAAAATTTTGAAAATCAAAATTTTTATAAAAAAAATATGTGAAATGTAAACGTTTGATATCTCGAATAAAGCGTTTCTCAAATTTTAGATTAATTAATTGAATAATTGAAGCGTAAACTCTGAAAAAAAGAAATACACACATTGAAAATTCGAGAAGAAAAAATTTAAGTTTTATACATGAATGAAATGAAGAGAGAGAGAGAAAGGAGGATGGAAAAGGAAGACGGAGATGAGAAGAAGAAAAAAAAGCAATCCTGAATGAAAATTTTAAGGATTTATGAAGAGAATTTTATTTTATTTTCTTTTTTATTTTCAAAAGAATAAAAAGAATCCTTTTTTTTTCTTTTGATTTTTTGCAACAATTCAAAATTAGACAAATCAATCAAGTTGTTAGAACTCGTTACATATATTTGCCTATATATCTACACTTGTTATACACATAGAGTAGCATAACTTGGAATCTTCTCTTTTATTAGTAACAAAATTTCCCACATATCCTTATTAAAATACATATATATTAAGTAACACTACGACAACAATATCTCTGCACTTCTCACATATCACATATGATTGTATTTATTTTCTAAAAATAGAGACAGAGAGAGCGAGAGAAAAGATAGAGAAAAAATATAAAAAAAAAAATAAGTAAGGGTTATTTTTTACGATTTAACAATACAAAAGAACAAAACTACAACAAAATAAAATTGTGTACATATACATGAATTGAAGTTAAAAAAAAAAAAGGACAATGTATATTAAAGTAAAATTGTATCCTTGAAAATTGCTTTTGAAAAAAAAAAAAATTTAAGAAAGAAAATGATTTTCGAAAGTAATCAAACTTTTATTATTCAATCAAGTTTTTACTTTTTCTCATCTTTTTTATTTTTTCTTATTATTATTATTTATAAGGATATTTCATTAATATGGTATATATACGGTAAAATATATTTAAAATACACAATATTTATAGTTCTTACACACTATACATAACTTAAAAAATATTATGCACTAAAATTCATTAAATGAGAAATAGGGTCATGGAAAATTCATTCTGATTAATAGTGGCAATTAGAAAATTAGATTCAATTCAATAAATTTGTGTCTTAAAGGAAAAAAAAAAAAAAAAAAACAAAAAGGATAAAAATAAATTTTTGAAAATTACTATCCCTATAAATGGGTACAAAATAAGAATTTTCTAAGAATTGTTTATATGGAGTATTTAGGACAAATATTTAGAAGCATTCATTTTCGTTTTAAGAATATTTTTAATATTATATGTGTATGATAAAGGGAGATGAAAGAAAAGGAAATGGAGATGAAATTTTACAAAATTAAAATTCTTGTAAATTTAAATTTTAAATTAATCAATTAAATGAAAAGCTGAAAAATTCGATTATAAAATTAATTTGAAGATCATGTTTTGACTCAGTTCTTAAATTCAGAAAATGGTTGCATCTGTTACCTTGTTAACTTGACTTTTCATGTAAACGTTTGAAAATCCGCTCTTAATATGCTGATCTTAAGAGACCTCTGCTGAAAATTATTGTTTACGAATGTAGTAGCGCTTTATTACCCTAATTTCATTATTACAATAACAAATTAGACCAATCCGGGCAACTTCCCCTATTTGCAAAAATTATTAATATCATACAAAAAGTTTGTATGAAATCTTATATGCGTGCATTTTTAAAAACGTAACAAGTACATAAGATTTTCTATAATTTTATATCATGCGTACTCCATATACATAAAACAGAACAGCATACACCCAATGATAAAACCAACATTGTTAATAATAATATGACCTTCACAAGATGATTAAATAAAGTATTCCAGTTCATGTCCTATAAACTTTGGGAATAAAATTTATTTGAATGTACTTAATTTCAAAGGTAAAATTAAGTATGACAATTTCTTAAAACTTTAAGAAAACAATTTTCAAGAATTGGCACGCAATCTGTATATATTGTACAATTTCATCCAAATGAAACATAGTGAAATTTCATTCCTATAAAAAAAATTCGGCCATTTGATGAATATGGGAAAAGTTTTCTTCTTTTCTTTCACTCTTTAGCGTATACTTGTAAATAATTTTTTTATGTTATTTTTTAATTACTTCCAGCCATTAATTGTTTTAATAGCACTTTTTCCAAGAAATTTATTATTTACATGTTATATAAGTATATATGTTATGTATAGTCCTGTTTTATTCCTGCTATATAATAAAAAAAATATAATAAAAAAATAATTGTTCGAGTACAAGTCAAAAAATTTTTTTTTTTTTTTTTTGTAATAAGTTTTTCATTTTAATGGTAACTTTTAAATGTCGGAACTGTCATCCAAGTCATATTAAATGTCATCTAAAAAATTTTTTTTGAAATTTTATGTACTCTTACATAATAATCTGAATTAAAAATAAAATTTTTCTACGAAGAAATTTTCAAGTTATTTTTATTTTTGGATCCTAATTGGTATTTTTTATGAAAACAAATTTTGATAGTGAATTTCATGATACATTTCGAATAGTAATGCTGACAAGAATCTTATTATGGCAGAAAGCAATAATACATATTTCGTAATTTATTTAGGGCGAACATCTTAAATATTGAGCGAAAAGTGTGACATTAAATGAAAAAATCAATAAATTCGGCCACCCGAATTGAATATTTTGAACGGAAAGGACTTAAGAGAGTAATATTTTGAGAGAAAGATCTTAAATAAATTTGAAAATATTAATTAATAGCCATTAAGAATGGTTTTGTCATTTTATGACCATTTATATTGCAAATGTCTTAAGAACTATCCGCCATCGGGCAGCAGTATTGCGTTTTTATACTTATATCACAGAATTACTAAAAATCGGACAGCAGTTTTTCTTTATTTTTATATCACAATGTCCGAATTCGTACCCCCATCGAGTGGCAGTTTATTTTTTAATACTTTTATCATAGATGCTTTTAAGAGTATCCACCATCGGCCAACAGTTTATTATTATTTTTATATCGCAGATGTCCTTAGAAGTAACCGACATTGGACGGCAGTTTTTTTTTATTTTATATTTATTTAACAGATGTCCTTGATAGTTCCCACCATCGGGCAGCAATTTTTTATTATTTTTATATCTCAAATGCCCTTAGAAATAATCGAATTCGGACGGCAGTTTTTTGTCCAATATTTATATCACAGATGTCCGTATTTGTACCCACTATTGGGCGGCAGGTTTTTTGTACTTATATCACAAATATCCGTAATTGTACCCACGAACGGGCGGCAGTTTTTATTTCATGATATTTCGATTTAATTGCCTTGATAAATAATTTAATATTTCCATAATTTGAACAAAATTCTAAATTGAATTTATTATTGAATAATAAATTGACATGATCTTGTTTTATAGTACGATGGTAGTCTCAGAGTTGTCAGATATATACTATCCAATACATTAATGCCTATACTGATTTTATACAAATTTTATGTATGTATTATAAAAATATTTTTTTGATTTTTTTTTCTTTTATTACTTATTCTTTCAAAAAAAATATATTTTTTAAGTGATATTTTTACTGATGAATTCCCCAATTGAGTTCTTTTTATACAAGAAATAAAATTTAATTTTATGTTTTCGGTTTTATTGAAACTTTATATTATTTAAGGTTTTAGTTTTATGTTCTTATTTTAAGAGAAATGTCAGGATAATAAGGTTTTCTTTTCATTTTTAATATTATCAAAATTTTTTGAAATAAAAATATTTTTTTTTTATTTTAAAAATTACACAAAGAAGAATTTTTTTTGCGCTTCTTTTCAATTTTTTTTTTTTTTTGCTTTTTTTCGGTATCTGCGTATATTTTATTGTATTTTAATTTTAATGTCATAAAGAGTCCTTGGAGTATATCATAATGACTTTATAAAATTTAAAATAAAAATAAAATTTTTCTTTTTTTTTTTAAACTGGAATAACATTTTTATGCATTATAATTAACAATTTAATTGTAAAAATAAAGAAAAACTATATCAAAACGAAAAATAAAAGAATGCAAAAAATATTTTTCAAGTCATAAACAAGATTTTCCAAAAAAAATTTTTATGACAATCTGTGTATAAAATGATAATAAGGATGCGAAATAGCTGCGATAATCTAAGGTATAAGGACATGAAAATAGTTTGTAAAAATTGGAAATAATTTTAATGGTTTACGTTCCAAACCAAAAAGAAATTAAAAACAAAAGTAAAGAATTTATTACCGTAAATGTTGGGTAATAACATTCGTTAATGTCGTAAAAACTTTTATACATTATTCTTAAAAGGATAGCTACGAGTTTTTAATTTTTTTATATATTTCAAATTAATTTCGTCCATAATAACCCAAGTAACAATTTTTCTCCATATGTTTTTTAATATCGAATTAACTGGTCGATATAATGATATAAAGATGGTCGATTCCACCACATTACACCACATTATTTTGTTAACACCACATTATTGGACTTCCACCACATTATTTTGTTAACAAGGTATAATTTACATAACGATTGTGCAATTCTATTTCGAAACACTAATAGACACTGGTTAATAGTTCCATGGCGAGCATTGTTTTCTAAAACTTTTCTGTAAGACATCATTTAGCTCTATAATATGTATTATATTTTCTTCTTAAACTCTATAGGCGCCACTCAGTTTCCTACTATAAATATTTATTATATTTTTTCTTAAACTGTTCTATACAGGCCGCCGCTTAGCTTTACTTAACATTTATTAAGATATTTATTTTTTAAACTGTTCTCAAAAAACTCCACTTAGCTCTACTCACGGAATATAAGATCTAAATTTTAATTTTTTTCTACAGAGCTATAAATACAAAGATCAATTGAAGAAATTATTACATAGTCCAATAAAGCTAACTATAATAGACAAAAAAAAAATTGTTACTTGGGAAAGAAAAAAAGTCATCTATAAAACCAAATTGTAACTATTTAGGAATTTTTGCATAAATCGAAAAAATTAGGAATTTTTAAAATGTTGTACAAGGATTTTTGAAAAAAAAAAATTGAATTTCTTGAACACAAACTTAATGAAAATAAAAAGCTATTAAATAACAGTAATATTTTGCGGGAAAATAAATTTACTTAAAACTTATTTGTCTTTTAGTGCTGATTCCATATTGTACAGTCATTTTGACAATATGGAATCAAAGAAGAGATAAATTTTGCTTTCCATTCTCTTTCACTCTTTTTGCTTTGCTTATTTGTTTTTGTTAAAAAATTTACTTTCAATTTAATTTTGTGTTCTTCACTCTCTTATAGAAAAAGTTTGGAATTCTTAATGTGTTTTTAATTAAATTTGAAAATAATACACGATACATATATATATATATATTTTGTAGGTATCTCTATATATAAGTAGTATATATAATTTATTTAAGGGAAAAATTAAAAAGTTTTAATCAATACGTGAATTTGTCCAAAATTTTGATCGTGACTATTTGTATAACATCCTTAATAAACAACTCCATTACCAGTTAGTCATGTTATAAAAAAAAATTGAATTAAGTGAGAAAAATACATACATATTTATGTATGAGAAAGTTTTCTATAAAAAAGTTTTCTAATAAAATTAGATTCTTGATTAAGATTCCTAATTTGTAATAATAAAATTTTAATGATATATGTATGTTTGGGGTTTCACGTGCTTATATTTAATATAATTTTATCAATTATTGCTTTTATATTATTTGACTTTTAAAAATATTCAAATTTTATTATAGCTATGCTAATGCTCTTTGTAAAATAATAGCTGTGTAGAGTTTTTTTTTGGAAAAATTTATCTTAAGTTACTCATTTTTTGTGGAGAACTTGAAAATTGTACCGAAAGAGAGATTTGTTAACTCTTGACTTAAAGATAAGTTTGAAAATTTTTTAATTTTTTTAAGAAATATTTACTATATTTCTAATTTCTGGTTTCATATGAAGGTTAGAACTTTGAAGAAAGTCAAAACAGTGTCTTCTCTTCTTTGAATTATTTACAAGAAATTGTGTGTGAGTAATTACTTGTTTTCTCTGAAAATCCATTAACAAAAATGACAGAAAATTATTTGTGAGAAAATTTCAATATATCAATAAAAATTTGGTATAATAAGGAATAAATTTTCAACTAAACTTAAGAATCACACCCTTGACTGATGAATTGTGATTAGTCGAATCGATTTACTAATTAGAGTTGGTCGACATTCTTGTTTATTCATTCACCTCGCAATCAGGTCGTTGTATGTCTATACCTTCAATATTTTAGTAGTACCTAAATACCTATTCTGTTTTTAACAAATTTATCTAGTATATCTTTTATATATATTTCGATTATCTCAGCTATAGCTTTGCTCAGCTAAAAATATTCAACGTTTACAGCTTTGAATTTACATTTATTTCATAAAATCACTTGAAAATTTTAACAGCATTCGATTATGATTGAAAAAATAACAAGAAAATTTCTGTTAAAAATTTATTTGAATATTGACTGACTTAGTTGTGTTATGTAATACTATATATAACCAAATTCAAATAGCTACCCGTATCCAATATTACAAAAACAAACGCATTAGTAATCCCTCTATAAGTCTATAAAATAAAAATTTTTATTTTAAGTATAAAAACCTGAATTTTTTTCATAAAATTCCATAAAACACTTTTTTAATTAAAACAATTTTAACACTAAACTAGAATCTAAAAATAGGTCTGCGTATACCTAAAATTAGAAAAATATTATGTAGTATAAATTTTAGGCTGAACACATTAGATTAATTATTTTTTGAAATTTTCCATTAAAAAATATGTATGTATACAAGAACCTAGATAATAAACCTTGAAAATTTTTTTAGAAATTCTTATTCTATTATTATTGTTACGAAAAATAAATTTTCATTCATCTCAACAGAATTGTTGTTATTTTAAATAAAAAATTCATTTGTATTATTAATTTTTTTTTTTTGAATATGCGGAATATTATGAATTATTAATGTTGGTTGCGTTAATCTTGCAAAAATTTTTTATACAAAAAATTTTATTTTTAGGTTTTTTTGAAACAAAAATTTGTTATTATATTAAACTCATTTCCATAGATTCGTGTATAGTTACAAGATTGTAGAATTGGTTAACATTTTAATTTTAACGTGAATATTACTAAATATTCGATATTATTTATAGCTTGTATAATATTCAGAGAATTGTTATATAAAATTCGTGTATATTTAAAACTAATTCATATTACACTCTATTCATGTATAACACAATTACAAGTTATCATATTCAACAAGTAGGTGATGTTCATGTATATGTATTAAGGATTTATACGAGAATTCATTATGAAAATTCAAACCATTAAAACTTTAACGTTTTATTTGTACGTGGGAAATACGCCATATTTGGGTGTCATTTTAAAAGGATTTTTCTTTTCTTTTTATAGTATTAATAATAAAATAACGAATTTGGGGGTGAATTTTTGTAGTATAGAAATTCATCCAAGAATGTATGCATTTGGAAATTTTTTTCACCTCAAAATATTATTTTTTTATTAATAGATTTTGATTTGATTTTCTCATAAAATTCAAATGAATAAAGTTCTGTGACGAAAGACGTATTAAAATAAATTTTGATCCAAAAAAGTTTCCAAAAAAAATTTTTGGTCACTAGGTGTTATTCTATATTGGTGTTATTAAAAATGATGCGTTGAAATTTGAGATTATTGTTAATTTAATGACTAACTTATCATGAAATTTTTCAATTTGGGTGCAAAATCACATGCTTACATATGTAAATGAGAAGAGATATAGAAGATTAATTTTAATACTTTATTTTCAGAAATATAAGGGCTCAAATTTTGTAATGTTAATAAAAGAGCTTGAAGAATTTAATCAAATTTAAAAAATTTTGCTCATTTCCCCTGAGAATTTTAGATTTAAAAGACTGGTAACAAAAAATTTTTTCCATAACAAAGAAGGTATGAATAATTTTGTTATTTTTTAATCCACATTTCTTTTTATTGCTTTTTCAGAGAAAACAAAGCTATGCCAACGCATTCATTTCACCAGTATTGTTAATACAGGATTAAGCAATATATGACACCTGCCGATTTACGTAAAACTGCTGATTTAGCTAAAAATATTATATCATTGGCTTTCTTTTTTAATTGTGGGTGTTTATGATTACTATAATTAAAAAGATTCTACACAAAAAAATAATATACAAAACAATTGAAATATTAAAAAAAAAAAGAAGAATTTTTCATTCTTGAATGTTAAACAGTTAAAAGGATTAAAAAAAAATAATTGTTGTTTTTATTTTTGAGTATTTTTCTTTTTTCTTTTGGTATGTTTAGTTTCTTATGTAAATATCATTCATAAATTATTGTCACATTTAGAAATTTTAAATGATTTTTTAATATTGTTATTTAATATTTCGGAATCAGTTTGTATAGCGCACACAAATTATTCTTTAAAATTTGAAAAAATAATAAGATTCAACTTATTTAACCTTTATAATATAAGAATACCAAAAATTCTGCCCATAATTTCAAATATTTTGTATATTATTTTAAATATTAACATGGCCACATTTGGTGAATGTAACACAATACTATTCAACTTTTAATAATAGAAGCCTAACAATTTCCAGTTTTAGGTGCTCTGGCATTTTACAAAAATATATGTTGCACTTAAGAAGCTCTCCAAAATAACACTTTCAATAACATTTTCTCGTATTCCATAACAATGTTTATTAATGAAAATTGCTCTACTCAATATAATAATCGCAATACTTTTTTTTACAAAAAAAAAAAAAACAAAAAAGTAAATTTCTAAAAAATGAGGCCTTTAAAATAATTTGAGTGGAAAATTAAGTTTATAACATTCATTCTTTTCTTATACACAAATATATATATAACTCTTTGTATATAGTCTAATTAATCATATTAAATTAAATTCTCTAAAGAAAACCATAATAGAAGTTGCACCCACAGAAAAAGACTACCATATTTTTATTGTATTCACAATATTTTTCATATGAAACTATTTGTTTTTAAAAAACATAACCTAATTTTTTAAGAATTTAAATTTATAAAAATTATTGTAGACGAAAATTGCAATAATTCAAAATGAAATCTTATTATTTTTTTTATATTTCATAATACTCCGAAAAATAGTTAATTATTGCCAATGAAAACTGGGACTAGACCAACTGTTTTAAAGAATCCATAAATTTACTTGTAAATGTACCCTAACTTATTGCTAAAAGATTCAAAGAGAAGCGATTTTTGTCACATTACGTTTTGTGGCATAATATTACAATAAAGATGCGAAATTGTAAATGGTACAAGGATTTTCTCCTTCTCTTCTGTTCTTTCCTAAAATAATTTCCCTATATACTACATGCACACACACATTTATTGTATGTATATATTTAAAAGTAAATAAATGACAATAATGATGGCTATTATCGAACCCATAATTTGTGTTTGTTAATATTTTATAATTTATTTTAAGCAACGATGAAAAATATTCGTTTGGGTTGATGAAAAGAACACAGGACATGAAAAATATTAATAGCTTTTTCCTGTTTGCGTTTTTTTTTTTTTTTCTGTGCACATTTTGAAATTTTCATTTTGTATTATTATTGAAAGAGTAAAAGAAGAACTCAATCACATTTAGCACCCGAAAAATTTGAACACAACAACAAAAAAAAAAAACTTTTTCACATGAAAAACGATGATGAAAAGTAGGCCAAAATCCTTTAGGGTATTTTTCTAAAGTATGAAAAATATATTTTCGTCATTAATCTCACAAATAACCAGTAACAGTACATCATACAAATAGCCATATACAACCAAAAATATTTCAAGCCCAAGAAATAAAAGGAAGGTGTAAAAGGAGTTTTTTGCGTTTATGTGTTCGTGGTTTTTTTTTTTCGTCCTCTTTTTGGGTTTTCCCTCAGTTACGTGTTTATGTAATTGAAACCTTTTTCTTTTTTCTTGTTTTTTAATTTGTTTTATTTTATTTCCTTCATAACTTCTGTTTTGGGCATTTTTATTTTAAAATTTTTATTCTCATAACAAAAGGAGCTGAAAAAAAAAAATGAGAAAAGAAAAACTACAGTTTACTGACGGTTTGATAATAATAAAAATACCCCAGTTTTTAGACCACACAAAAAATTTTCACATTATGAGGAAAAGGAAATGCAAAATATTCAAAAAATTTCTCATAAATTTAAGGACTTGGATAATTAAATTTTCTTTAGGTAAGTATAGGTACCTACCTATAACTAGGTACCTATAATTTGTACGTATATATAAGAAACATACACACAAGAAAAAATTTAATATAACTAAATGTATTCAAATTTATATTTAATGTAGAAATGTTTAAAGGATTTACATAACATTGGTGTAAAAATTTGTTAATTTTAGTGTATATTTGTATAGAAATTATAAGGAAAACCCGATATTTTAGAAGTTTTCCTTGGGTTATTTCGGGTTTATTACAAAAAAGGGAATTCTTCTTCTTTATTTTGTTTTTTAATTGAATTGTATTAATGCATTATATTTCTTTTGTTATAGAATTACAAAAGAAAATTTTATATTGTAAATATTAATGAAATACAATTTAAATTTTAATAGTCCTCTTAAGAAATTTGAAATAATTAAAAGCAAAATATTTTGAAATATTAAAAATATTTTAAAGAATGTTTTAAATAAAACCAAATTTATAAAACAGAAGAAAATTTTACAAAAATTCATATCCATTTTTATAACAGAAACAGAATAGATTTTATTTAAAAATATTATTGAATTTAACTTTTAAAATTATATAATTTCAAAAATATTAAACAAAAATATATGAATAGAAATCATCTTATAGACAATTTTATCAATCGTTACGAAAACTTTGAATTCGCACGTATTTCAAAATATAGACCCACGTACTCGGACCTCTAAACTCACACATATTTTATTTTCATTTCTTATACAAAAACTTAAAAACAGATTGGAAAATAATTGAATTCTTCTTTTCAATATTATCATAAAATTTATGACAAAGATGATGGAAGTAAATAGATTAACAAGATTAATCCCATGCTCACCATGGACAATAAAAATGAAAACTTATTATATTGAGTCCTATAAAGTATCATTTGTGAAAAAATCAAAAGTACAGGCTGCTAAAAGATCGTGCTACACGTTTGACCAAAATAAAAATTTCCAATCAGTGGCACGTGTTTCCCTTAATTTGATTTTAGGAGAAATGAATAAATTTAAAAATATTAAAAAATTATAATATATGTATCTTAAATTTTCTTTGTTCTTTGACAAACGTTAAAATTATTTTAAAGTAACCAAGCTTATAGGGTTCAGTGGTCCTTCAATATAATGGGACTCAACATTTTCAAATCGGAACAACAAAAATAATATCCGACTACTATAAAATAATTAAATTTTGACTAATACAAACATGCATACATATATGTATCCATAAATTTTGAAAACTAAGGCTAAAATTTTAAACTTTAAAATTAGAAACGAGATATGTATTTTGCAAAAAGATTAAAAATTTAAGAATACTTAACATGAAAATTGGAAAATTCGAATAAGTCGCATCATGTATGTAACTGGCATGATCCAACTGTTGTTTTGTTTTTGTTAATTGTTGTATGTAGGTTTTATTGGTTCGTCTGGTTAGGCTGACCAACAGGAAAGGTAAAATAATTCCTGTTTGAATTAAAATTTTTGGATTCTTATCTCAATCAGTTATTCAAATATTGAAACAGCAGCATTTGATATTCACTAAAATTATTTCGAACATTAAGATGTAGTCCATTTCTAAAATTAGAATTTTAGAATATACCTATCATCTTTGAAATCTCATGATAACTGTAATATGATTTCAAGACAGTACCTCTCACAGCATTAGTTAGTTCTCTCAGAAACAACGCAATAAATTATTGTAGATAAGTTTAATAATTTCCAATTGGTAATAGAATTTTAAAATTCCTAAAATTATAAAATATAAATTCATGTTATAGCTAAACAAAAATTTATTTTGTATCATTTGAACACTTGTAGCACCATTATATACTATTAAAGATCTTTTGACCTCAAATATAAAATTTTTGCTGACCACCAACAAAAAAATAACATTAAGAGCATTAAACTGCAAAAGAAGATTTTCAATGGTTTTTCTAAAATTATTTAAAAAATTTTCAAAAATTTTCTTTTTTCTTTTATTGTTTTGTTGTTATAAGTAAAATTTCTTCCTTCCTATTGATAATTTCTCGTATCCTTGAATATTATGTTTTTTTTAGTATATTAGCACCATATTATGTTTTCACATTCAAAAAGAAAAGTATATAAAAGCAAAAACTGAAAGTACGAAAAAAAGAACCTATAATAATTTTGCAAGTCATTTCCAATAACAACAACAGCAACGACACAACTACAGTAGCAACAATAGCAACAAACCAAAATATTTTATCCCTTTTTCGTTTTGTTAAATTACCAATGGGTAATTCCATAATTTTGATGTAGTCATTTTGTATTTGGGTTATATTTTGATTGAATAGTCTTCAAATAGAGTGTGACAGTATTCCGCATTGCAAAACGGAAATTTGGCGATGAATTACGTTTCTTATTGCATTTTACAATGTTACGCATAATAAATTGCATGACAAGCGAATCGTATATTCCAAATTTCTAGAAGCTTTTTGAACAATTTTGAAATGCTACCAAGTACCCGCTTTATAACGCTATATAACGCTAATTTTTAATTATTTGCCTTAAGTATTTTATATCTTTTACCTGCCAAAAAAATGAAATGTTAATTTTTAAAAAAACCAGTGTCGTTGTTCACGTTTTCGTTTTTTAACCAAGAGCTTAATATTTATGCTATTTTTTTAATATCAAAAACATACTTAGACCAAACTCTATGTGCTAGCAAAAAAAAAATGTTCAAATTTCACAGAGCTCATATATTACTTTGACACTTTAAACTTGAAAAATTATTAAATGACACATTACTTGTCTTGCGTTCTTTTTTGAAAGCAAAGTCATATTAGAAAATTTTTTCATCTAACTATAACATTCCCTGAAAATTCTGAATTTAATCTGATTTAACTCCAAGCAAAAAAAAAATCAACATTTTATTTTTTAAAATTAAATATGGTTAAGCTTTTTTTTGACAATACGGGATACTACCTGCGGTAGCATCTTTATTCATTCAAACAAGACGTCTAAAATTTATGAAATTTCCATTTAAATTTTCAAATCATTTGAAATTCCCGGGAATATTATGATTAGAATTATAATAAAAATAAAATATATACACCGGAAATTAAAAAAATTTAAATAGATATTAAATCTGATCTGACACAAATTAGAACATAGTATATTATAAAGACATTACTAAATTTTTTACAAATAAATAATGTGTAATATGTTGCGTGTATATATAATCTATTACAATAAATTATAATAGATTATTATAATGTATAAAAATTTGATAAGTTTTAAGACAAGTTGTCAAACGTTAAATTATATGCGAATGTCAAAACATATGACAATTTAAATTTCAAATTCCATGATGTAAATACGTACTCGGAAAATTTTTTATGCTACAAAATAATTCATGTAAAAATAGTAAAGTTAAGCATGACGTAAAACCGGTTTATATATTTATTGTTTTACAATCTGGAAACCAGGGAATGATTTGATAAACGAGTATTCATGTGCTAAACATTTTATTTTCTATATGTGTATGTGTTGTGAATGAGTAACGTATAATGCTAACTATAAAGTTTATGTAAATTTTCACATGCAAATATTTGTGTGTGTTTACACTCTTTTATAATAATAATATGATAATGCGATTAAAATCTTGAAGGTTTTTGTAAAAAAAAAATGAAACACTTTTCCTTTTTGGTATTTTTGTTATCCTTTGTCCATCTATTAAAATTTAGAATTTTTAAATAGCACTGTGCATTAACCATACTGATACATTCAAAAATGGAATAAAAATGAAAAAAACGAAAACAAAAAATGGAAAAAGTTCCTCTTTTTTCTATCCTACACAAAATGGGATTATTTTTCTTCTCTGTTTTGTTTTTTTTTCTATTTTTTCTATAAAATACTAAATTTTTGTTATAAAATTCCTTTTCTTTTTTTAGAAAAATGGGAAATGTAAAAGAATTTAGAGAGCCTGAACTTTTTCAATGTATACGACGTGTCGGTGAAATATTCAAGGTGTTCTTAAATCAACAGAGTATGTAAACGTACACAAACATACAGAAAATGTAAAAATACCCTTGTATGTAAAATAATTTTTTGCTTTCTGTTGAATAAAAAAGTAAAAAATTTAAATTTTATATAGAAAATATGCAAATTGACTATTGTGAATGAGCATAAAAATTGTTGATTGTCATTTTCTTTTTTGTAAATTTTATGAACAAAATCATTTTTTCTTTTTATGTCTACTAGGTTATATGGTTAGCATTCTAGATCATTATAAATTTAAAAGTATAAATGGTTGGTTAGTTTTTAAATTAAAATATTTGTAAAATAATATTATTATGAAAATTCGTATGACATCGAAAAATATTAATAGTGTGGAAAGTTTATTGGAATTTGTAATTTTTCTAGACCATTTTGATATCAACATAATTTAATTTAATACTGACTGCTGACAGACTTATTGAACTTATTAGTGGCAGGCACAAATACTATATTGAAAATTTCTATTGAATTTTTCCGATATTAACTACATTAAATATTATTCCAATTTTCGAAAATTTCAAATTAAAAAAATTGTTGTTATATTTGCCACTAGAGAGCCTTGATGGACCAACTCGTTATTGTGAATGACAATATTAAGTAAGGAAACGTAATATATTGCGTTTATATGCAGGTTGAAGCCGACTTCGGATAAAGACCACATATAAACGCTACTTGACTTAGTATTTTCAATTGAGTCGATCGGATAAAATTGTTAATATAATCAAAATAGGCTGCGGTAGAAGTGAGTAAAATTTACTGCAGCATTTGATCTTATCTACATATTGATTGAAGACGTATTGATAAAGTTTGATGAATTATATACGAGGCTGAAATTATCTGATAAACATGGAGATCAAATTTTAGTTAAAATTTAGAAAATTTGCTACAAAATTTATAAGCAAAGTATAAAAAGCAGCTGATCACGGCTCAACATTTTTCCAAAAAAATTAATTGCCGCCATTTTACTAACATGAAAAATCTAACAAAAAATCTAATGTGATTTGAGAAGATGGAGTGATTTCTACTATTTGTGGTATATAATAATATTTGTGGATTTCGAAAAAAATTGAAATTAAATTTCATGGTAAGAATTTCTAATTACATATATCTTTTTCTTAAATGTATTTGATCTGAAATCTACATACACTTAAAATACAATTATATGAATCGTTAACGTTAATTTAAAAGTGTTGCATTATGATCCTTAACTTTTGTAATACAATTATGATAATAAGAATTATAATTTAAGGTTTGAAGAAATATTCAGTTAGTTATGTTCAACAAATTATTCTAGAGAATCCTAATTAGAATTTGGAGTTTTACATAACGAGAACTGGAAAACTAAATTGAAGAATTATTGTATGAAATTTTGCTAAATTTATCAAAATCAAATTTTATCAGGTGAAAAAAGAAAATTTATTAGATTAGAAATTTGAAGAATCAAGAATACTTTTTCCTAAATTTTAACATTAATAGAAAGAATATTGTTGCAGAATTCAGAAAAATCTGATACAAGAACTGTTGTACAATTGGAATTGTTGCACAAACCATAATCTATTATAAGTAAACAACCATATTATTCTATTTCTATAACTTTTATTCAACTCAGAGTAAAAAATGATAAATTGAATAACACATGAGGAAATATTATCTACCACAAATTTTTCTTGAATTTAAGCTGAGAATAACAAATTCTTGTAATTCATAATGAAATTATTCAAATAAATGTTTACATACGCTTACAACTATACATATGAGTTATATATCAATTTCTTGTTATCCTCATGAGTAAAGAAATGAAGAGATATTTATAATATCAGATGTAAATATTAACATTTTCATTATACAAAATTCATTGAAATTTCATGATAAGGATCATAATCTAGGATACATACAACATTTGCAAGATTGCTTGCAAGTCAAAATATTTTTTATATTTATTATACCTTTGCAGATCTATTGCTTCTATAAATTGGTTATTCTTAAGTATATTTGTTGCATGTGTTACTAAGTGTATGTATTCATAAATTTTGTAAACGCATACGTAAATATTTTCGGTAACATTACATAATGTGGATATGAATAGGTGGAAAAATTTGAAATTGAGTAGTAGTGATATATTTTCTATAACCTTGATCATATCATTAATAAATGAAAGATTTATAGAGTAAGTTTAACTTATGAACTCTTAAATTAAAAGGAAAGGCTTACGCTTTCCGACTACAATTGTATAATGCTGTTCATTTCATCAATTAATTCATTGCTTAAGTTAATTAAAAAAATCGTTCCCTGTGTTAAACTCTTTTATGGAATCCCTAACGATGAGTAGTGCTGTCTCATAATTTCTAAAAACGACCATGATCAATCGTCTAGCATCAACTAATTGTGCTTCAACTTTTTAAGAAAATATCTATATGGCATCTATTACTCGCACTATAATCTGCCATTAATTAGCTGCTACACACACAATAAATAAGTCGTAATATCGATTTTGATAATTGTTTTATGCAAATTGAATGTTTTTCAAAAACTTTGTAAAAAACTTAAAATTATTTATTCACATAATTATGAAAATGCCATGTATACGTAACATACGTGTATAATTAACTATATATCATATGGTATTTTGTTAAAAATTTATTCCATATTAATTAGTTTAAATTGTTTGACTTGATGTAAAGTTTTTCGCAAAATAAAAACTAAATTTATTTAATTTTCAAATACATACATGTGCACGCGTTTATTTCGAAAGCCACTTTATATATACATATGTACTTATTAACAATAAAATATTCATTGACTTAAAAATTTAATTTAATAAAAAATGTTTTTAATTTTTTTTTTTTTTAAATAACAATTCATTTTAACCCATTGTTTAATTTTAGGTGTATTTAATATTTTATTGAACAATTGAGAGTAATTTAAATTATTTTAACAAATAATAATGAAGACAATTAATATTTTAATTCAAAATAAGACACTTTATCGTAATTGTTACGAGATAACGGTATATTTTATTATAATATAATGGCGTGATAATATGGTTCGATTTACTAGTTTAAACTAGAAGTTCGATTAGAGTTTGAATTAGAATTCATTAAACTTTATTAGAAACTAGTTATTTAAATTGAATAACAAACTAATTATATTTATTTTTATAATAATTTTAATTGAAAATTGTAAGTGAGTCAATGATCTTTTCTAAATTTTTTGTATTATTTGTAATTTCTTATATTGTTAATGTATATAAATGCTATAATTAATATCATTCATTATTTAATTATGCTATTTTTAAAAATAAATTTTGTTGTAAGCTCTTTAATATTTGGATTAAAATAACAAAATTAAATTTACTTACTAAAAATACATAATAATAACAAATGTAGTTCAATGATAACAATATATTGAATAAGCAGTTATTATGCAAGATTTTCATTGTAAAATTCTTAAAGTATTGAGAATTATACAGTTGTGAAAGGGTTAAATAACTTAATTTACTATTAAACGTGTGCTATACGATACAATATATAGAAATTGGCGAATAGCATCAAAAACAGCGTAAATTAAATTTTTCATTTTTTTTTTTTTGAGCTTACTTCAAATTCGTATTACTTTATAATATGATTTACATGTACATATGTTTGTATATCTCAGCAAAATTTGATAAATGAACTTAAAATTATTCTCATAAGTTATTTTATTAAAAATGTGAAAAATTGGAAATTTTTAAGAAAATTTTTGATTTTAAAAAAATGTCTACCTTTTCAAGTAAGCTTAATTTACTGAGTCAAGTATGAGAGTTCTGAATTCGAAGTCACTATGTTTTATGTTATATAACTATGTTTATGTTATGCTATGTTTTATGATCTATAAGGTGCTGTAAGAATTTTATCATTGTATACTTCTCAATTAGTTCTGAAGTCAGATTACTTTAAAAATTATTAAAAGCAAGAAATTTTTTAGAAAAATTGAAGCCGAATTCGAACTTAATTTTCTAGAAACACAAATTTTTCGAATTAGTAAGTTTTTATTTCAAAAGACAGAAACATTTTTGAAAAAAAAAATAAGTATTCAAGAAGTGTGCTTTTTGCAAATATCAAATTTAAATACGAACTTGTTTTTTATTTATTTTAATTATAATGGCACGGTTCAGTAAATAATTAATTAATATGCTTTTACGTTAATTTATTTCACCTAAATTTTTTGTTGTGTTTTATTTTGTTTCCATTTTATTTGATAATTAGGGTAAAAAGTGTATTGTTTTTTTTTTATTTTCTGATGTTTATTTATTTTATTGAAAATATTTTATTTTGATTTGTAATAAATTTTGTTGATTTTTAGTATTTCGCCTTTTTTTTGTATACTTGAACCATATTCTATGGAAAATTTTAAATTTTTTTTTTTGTTTTCACCTACTACAAGTCATACTGAATTCTGGAATATTTTTTTTTTCGAAATTCTCAAATATTGCTTAAGTGATTTTATAGCTATTTTAGTATTGTATAAGTTTTCTTTAAAAAATAAAAAAATATTTGAATGAGTAATGAGCAAAATATAAAATTAAGTAATATACACGCGCGCAAATATAATTTTTGCGTATATAAGTCAGAATATTAATTAATTTTAAAATTCTAATGTAATGATTGATGTATGATTAATGTTAAATTTATTCTAACAAAATTGCATAATAATTTTTTATAATATTTTTAATAAATTATTATATTGGAATTTTTGAGTAATTAAGTGTAATGAAATTAAGTAAAATTGGCATGATTCAAAAGAATTGAGTTTAGAATATAACACTTAATCAATTAGTATTTAAGTGATTGCTTAAGCTTGATTGTTGAATTGTTTTTTGAGAAATAATTTGCATATTAATATGAAATTTGTATTTAATGTATGCAAAGCTGGGAAATTTATATTTTGTTTTCCGAAGAATTATAAGATATAATTTAACAAATTGCGTTAATTAGTTCCAGTATTGTTGACAATAAATTTATTAAATCTTCAAATTTTCTTATGGTAATAAGAAAATTTGAATCTGCACAAATTTTTTTAAAAAATAAAATCTAAAATTTTTTGGGTTTGATTTTGATCAAACAGTTTTTAAGTGAAATTATTCAAGAATTTCAAATTCATACCAAAATCATTTACTTTTTTCAATAATGTAATCAAGTAGGTAATTTATGTATTCTAGTTGAAACTGAATTATAAATAGAAGGTTACACATAATGTGTAACTTACTTCTTCCAATCAGTTCCTTCCAATTTCCATTTAGGTGCCTAAATACTCATAACACAAATATAATTAATAACCAATTTTAACATTTTGTTAAATAATTATTTCTCTAAATTCCCAAATTATTATTACGAAACCAACAAACAATTTGTTTTCATAAGTACTTGAAATTCTTCAATATACATATATTTTTAATTCTTTCAAAATAAAATAAGAAAAAGAAAAAATAACAATATTCTGCCATAATTTATTTGTTTCAACAAAATTAATTTTCAAAAATTAGGTAAATAGAAAAGCAAAAAAAATAATAAAAATTTAAATTGAAAGGAGCAAATTTTTATATTTTCAAATTAAATTTTTAGATTTAATTTCAAAAATGAACTCTTTTCTTTTTTATTTTTACAATTACTGTGGTGAATTTTTGTATAAACATTTAATAAATTAATGATTTTTATAAAGAGTTTTTTTTTTTTTTATTTTCAATTTTGTTTTTATTTCTTTATAAAATAAACATTTATTGGATATTAATTCCATTAAAATTTTACAGTACTCATATATATGCGGGACTATTAAAAATAACACAATATAAAATTAACATACGAATTTCTATACATTCTGTATATAAACACCAAGCATATTATAATATTACACATAGTATTATATATACATATATATACGTATAGATATATATAGAGATTTATGAACAACAGCTTTTTGTAAATATACGAGAATTTTAAATAGAAAATTTAATATGAATAAAAAAGAGCACATGGAAAAAATTACAAAGAAACAAAAGAGAACAAGTTTATGATATCAGAACATTTTTTGTCTTTTAGGTAATTTAAACTATTATCGATCTTCGAAAATAAATTTCGAAAATTGTCGAATCTTCTCAATTTTGATTCTAGAATAAGATTATAGTATATAGTTATAAAGCTCCCGGTATGGATAATTTTAGAATTTTTTTATAGGAACAAAAATTATGCGCTCTGGTGGTGGGACGCGGGTCGAGAAATCAGTACAAATTTTTTTGGGCAGAATTTTTGTAATTTGATTTTATTAAACTCTCCTATATTACCGTTACCCAATACCAACACGAACAATTTCTTAAACCAACGAATCATCTCAATTTCGGATCACTACATATTCGCACCTTCGCCCCTCCATACAAAATAAACTGGATAATAAAATCCCAATTTCATTAAATTTGAAATTTTACGCATGTACGCATTATTTTTTTCGGGTAAAAATATATTTTTTCCCCGAAATAATTGTGATTTTCAAATTTTGAAAAATATTTCGAAAAAAATTCATTTAAATGCGATTATCTCTAAATACTGGTTAACAATATGTATATCCTGTGTTACACGTGTGTTCTTAATATTGCCGCCCAATAATGCCATTATTATGGCGTTTCGTATGTTAATTAATTTAAAAATTTTATTTTGTTTGGAATACTCAATATTTCGTGTAATTAAATTAAAGATTTTTATAAAAGCTAAGCGGTACGTTTATATTTTTTTGTTTTTTTTTTTTTATTATTTCATGTTACAGTATTAAGGAATCTGGAAATATGCATGCAAAAATAAAAAAAGAAAACAGAGAAAAAACAAACGGTTTTTCCTTTGATATTTAAATTTTTGCTATTGAAAATAAATTGAATTTTCCTTTCGTCCCTATTTCTTTTTTTTATTTTTAGTCTTCACTCTTTTTTGTTTTCCTCTATAATAAACTTTTCTATATAGTCTTTTTTCCTCTTTTATCTTATATTTGGATGCCAGAAAATACGTTTGAGGGTTTTTTTTTTATTTTTCTTGTTGTTTAGTATAAAAATGTCAGACACAAAGTGCTATCTATCGGCTGGAAGCTAAACAATATAAGTATAATAAAACAATAATAAATAATGGAGAAAGAGAGAGAAAAAAAAATTAGAAATTGTTTGAAAAGTGGAAAAAAAAAATAAAGTGAGCGAATGACGTAGGTAAATATTTACAATTAGAATTTTTTTTATTTGTTTTTCTACTTTTGGTCGCTCTTTATTTATAGTTTGTTTATATTATGTATGTATGTATGTATTTAATGCTTGTGTGTATATGTAAATATTATTTTTTATAGTTTATGTGCTTATTTGCAAATAACATTGGCGTTTAAAATGTCATCGATTTAAATTTTAGATAATTTTTTGTTTGTTTTAGTTTTTAATTTTTTGAAGGATATTTCCTTTTCACACCCCATTCTCTCTGTCTCACATAATATGTATATTTTGAATATTTATTTATATTTATAGAAATATTATTGTTTTCTAATACATAAACTTTATTCAATAAATTTAAATTTTATATATTTTGAATTAGAATTAGAATTTTAAACAAATAAAGGGAAAAATTATTCAATTTTTATGAGATTTTTTACAAACAAATTTTAAATAGAAAAATTTTCGGCTAATATTCTTATGAATATTTAAGTAATTCTGAAAGTAAAAAGAAGTGAAAGTAATTTTGTTTAGGAGTATAAATTTAAAATATTAATGAAAATTTAAAAATACATTTATGAATTTCTATTTTAAGTTCCAAAATTAAACACAAAAATTTTAAAATTAGGTCATAATTTAGAATGATCTGTTCGGAATTTATAAACTAATTGTGAATAGTTTCAATTAACATAAGAATCACAATATCAATACAAGATTTAATGGCATATGATAATCATGATTAACGTATTAAGATTTTTAATTTATTTTATTAAACACCTACATATTATGCATACTAAAAATCTACTTAAGTAGAATACTAAATTAATTTTTTTAAATACCATAGTAAATATATCATTATTATGTAATTATATAATTAGTTTAAATAATGAAATTAATACGTGATCATTATTTGAAATTAACAATATTCAATATTATTTATAAAATCAAAAAAAAAATTTCGAATTTTTTAATTTTATTAATTAATATCAGAATATTTAAAGGTTTAGAAAATTATTTTACCTTACGGTATCAAGTGTATAAAATAATTTCTGTTCTCTTTTTCTCTATATTTTACTTAAATTTCACAATTTCTTTGTCTTTTTATGATTTTAACTTGATTTAACCCCTTAAGATATTTCTAATTATTTTATCGTATATAAAATTTAATACATTTTATTACTTCAGGGAATTCTTTTCAAAAAAAAAAAAAATACATTTTTTGTTTTGTTTAAATGTTTAACAACATTTTCATAAGTATTTTTCCTTGAATAATTAAATAAATTGTGTGTGTTTACACATTTTAATTGTCTACATTTAATATTTTATGTATAAAATGTCAGTACTTAAATTTTGTAATTTATGTAAACAAATTTTGTACTAATTGCAGAAAATTTTTAAAAAAAAAAGGATTTTAAAAATATTGCGCTCATTAGCTTTAATATTTTCGCCCGTTGGCGAGAAAGCGAGGAATTCAGGAAGATCCCAGAGCCCTTCTGCGAACCACATAAGGAGGTGAACTAAGGAAGGAAGTTAAAGAGAGTGCGGTCAGGGTACTAGAGCAATTAAAAAAAAGGATTTTAAAAATATTGCGCTCATTAGTTTTAATATGTCCGCCCGTTGGCGAGAAAGCTAGGAATAGAGGAAGAATGCGGAGCCCTTCTATGAACCACATTAGGAGGTGAACTATGGAAGGAAGTTGGAGTGAGTGTAGTCAGAGTACTGGAGCAATCTTGCAGAATCTTGACAGGTTTATTGTCTTATTGGGAGATTATAACCAGAGATGTTTTAAGAATTAAAATGAGCAAAAGTCGGATACTCGATGCTCCGAATCTTACATATTTAGCACACAAAGCTTGGTATATCGATTAGAACACAATAAATTTATACATTTGCTCTAATCAGTATATTTTGTTCTTTTAGCGTTAACTTACAAATCTTCAAATACGCTCATAAATATATGCGCTCTATTACTTTTAATATATTTTTAATCTTCCCCATTCCAGAGCTAATTTTACAGGGAAATGTGCTACTTCACTTACCCCTTATAGGTTTACATTTTCAAAAATTCAATATTTTTTCATATCAAAAACATTATTATTAACATTATTTTAATTGATAATAATTATTTTAATATTATATTAATGAAATTTATATAATAATAATAATGTTATAAGGAAGTATTTTGTTTAAATTATTGTAAAATCTTCAAAAATTAATAAAAATTCAGGTGATTTTGTAAACTATTTAAAATAAAAAAATTTATCAATTAATTAATTATTACTTTAATTATTAAATAATATTGAAAATTTACGTAATAATTAAATTAATGAATAAGTGAACAAAAAAAATACTTATATAATATTAAATTTAATTCCATTCAATTATGTATTCAAAATAAAATAATCAAGTAATAATCATGCACATATTATATACACACTTAAATGCATTTTATGTACATTGTCATTAATAGATTAAGTTGAATAATTATTATTGAATTACGGTGGGTTTCGCAGCGAATTAATCAGCTTTCTGTATACTTAATTATAATTTTTAATGAAAATATTTATTAAATAATGTAGTTTTCAATTTTATTAACATAAATTTATTGGGGTATTTAAAAATCGAAATAATTGGGGTATTTAAAGATCGAATAATTGAGGTATTTGAAAATCGAATATTTGGGGTATTTAAAAATTGATTATTTATAATTTTATAATAATATTGATGATAATTATTTATAAATTTTCTAATCATAAAAAACTTACTCTGTAGTTGCATTTCATTTGAAATTGGCTAATTTTTGTGTAAATCATCATAGATATATTACTAGTTTTAAACAAAATTTTATGCAGACAATCTGCTCTTTAATAATTATTGTTTAATAATTAATTAAATTATTTTTTCTAATTAAATTAACAATATAATACCGTTAATTCTGTATAGTTGAAACAAAAATTAAAAATTTTAATCAAAATTATAATATTTATTTCTGGTGATCAGAAACGAACACAAAATTATATGTTGAATCTATTAAATTGCATATGATGCACTTACATTTACTAAAAATTTAATATTCAAATACTTATATAGTTATACTCGTAATTAATAAGTAATGCATAAATATAATATAGTTGTATAACACCTAGTTATAATTTATATACACCTTTATAACATAATAAGAATAATAATGAGAAATTGTTCATGAAATCCTTAATTACTTCCTGTGGTATCAAATCCTTGTAATCAATGGCTTTGTCATATCTATAACTTACCACATTTTATGGGTAAATAATAAATAAAGACACTATTGTATACATAATATGATAATGTACATATGCATAATATGTAGATATATACATATACAGCGTATATATTGTGTATATCCTAAATGAGATGAAGATTATTGATTTTCAATTCAATTGAATTTTTCAATTTAATTTTTGTAAAAATATTATAATGCCTTTCTCTATACTTTATACGCATATAGAATGCAAATAATTAAAAAATATAGTAAGACAAAATAACATAATGTATGTATGTACTATGTAGATGTATGATATACTATAGCATAATTTTGGATATAAAGTATATTTCAACAGAAATTGTATTCATGCATTAATATGCCCAATGTATTGGAACACATGCATGCATATAATATGGTCAAAGATGACACGATATAGTCACAAACAGCATATAACACAATTTTTCAAAATTATTACTTTAAACAGAATTTTATTGAATTGTAAAATGAAATTTCTATATATATGTATATTGTACTACCCTTATACTCCTTATTATGCGATAAAATCCTTGTAATATTTTCATTCTCCTCTTAATGTTATTCTCACATCAAAAACAGAGGAACGCTTTTAAAGTGTGTAATTACATTTTATTTTTTTTTTGTTTTTTATTTTGTTCTTCTATTTTCAAAACAAAAGATCACAACATAATAATAGTTTTAATGACAAGATACACAAACTCTCGTATATTATATTTAATGTGCATTATATAGGAAGAACTGCGTATATGTAGAGCAGATATTAAGAAAGGAAAAAGACATGGGGTCACAATTACAAATAATAATTTTTATTGTGAACCAAAAACATCGTAAGAATATAAACAAGTAGAAAGGATAATAAAAAAGAGAAAATCCTTTTTTCTCATTTTTTTTTTTGTTTGTATTTTTTGTGATTGTTGTTTTTTTGTTAATTTTACCACTTCATCAGGATAAGTAATAAGGATTTTTAATTTAAGTCAAAAGTGGAAATAATTTTTTGCTTTTTTTTTTATTACTCACCACAAAGTGGTTTCAGGACCAACCAGATTTTCATAAAATTACACTTTTCCCTTTGTTATATTTTATATATACTTTATGATTTATGTTATGGAAAATGTGATTATATAAATGTAATGAGATTGTATTTTTTTCATGTATTTGATTTGTGTTGTTTGTGATCAAAATGTTTGAATATAATCTTTGTGTATGCATAAACATGTCTTTGATACTCGTACAATCGTCCATATAAGCTTTATTGAAATATGTTGTTATTATATAGAGTGAGAGTGTGGGTAATAATTTTCTCTTCTGACACAAAGTATAGGGGGTAAAGTAAATAAAATTTTTATTGAAATTTAATTTTTTAATATTTATTGAAAAAAATACGAATGAATTTAATTGTCTTCAAATATTTCAATTTAAAGTTTATTAAAATTTAAAATTATTAAATTTTTTTTTTTTAAATTATATTAAATTAAGAGTTAAAAATTGTTTCCCATGCATTATAAATGATTTTATTGTAAAATAAACGCCCGTAATTTGGTACCAAATTAACGGGCAAAATCATCTAATTTTACAGAAATGTTTTAAAAATTTTTTTACATAATTTTTGTATTTTTCATTGTAAATTTTTAATTTCTATTCCTATACGAGTATACCATAGTAGGCACATGAAATAACTATATGTAAACGAGAAAATTACTCAATGCTATTATGAATTTAAATATGTATAACACTATACTTATTACTGTTATATATACCGTAAGCGTATATATAACAGTAGATATAGTTTACATTAAAGTAATAGTATTTTACGTGTGAAATTTTCTATGTTCCATGCTCATCGTATTTGCGTGTAGGTTGATTGTATATGAAAAATTGTTTTCATATATATATATATTTTTAATTTAAAAAATGTAAAAATTGAAATAGAATCCTTTTTAAACACGCACACGTCTGTGAATGAATGAAAAATATTATTAACCTCAATTTTAACTGTAACATGTATGTATAGTTGATTTATTATTATTTTACTTGCATACTTGTAGGATTTTAAGTTTTGTAATTGTTTTTGTTTTCTTTATTTTTTTTTTATAGCTACACTTGGGAATAGATCTATAATGTATAGAAATTTTAGTATAATGTTCATTTTGGTATAATTATGCGATTTAAAATTAAAATTTTTATTTAATTTAAGGCAAACACCCCACACATATTATTTGGAGGTGTTTGAGAATATTATGTTAGAAGTTTTGCATTTATAAAAACTTAACAATTGAATGGTGTGAGAATAAAGAATGAGTGTGAGAAAATTAAGGAATTGGGCACGGAATATTAAGTATGAAAAATCATATACTAATTATATTGAGCTGTGTGCCTCAAAGACACAACAACGTGAAATATAAATAATAAGTATATTTAGTATGGGTTAAAACACTTAGTGAGTGGAAAATTGAAATTCCTAGAAACATTTTTATTGAGATTTGAAATTCTTGTACGCATAGTGTCTAATAATTTAAATTTAAAATTTATTTAACATTTAATATTTAATTTTTTTCTCTAAATATCCTCTTACCCACCCTTCTACTTCCCGACTCCTTTATGTTTTTAAACTGCATTAAAAATTTTATGTATATTTAAAATTTTACATCCTGTTTTCTTGTTCCTCCGGATTTATTTATAACATGAACATGGGTTTATTGGGTCACAACATTTAATAAATTAAAAAAAAAAAACAAAATTAAAATTATCACAATTACAATGATTCGTCATCACAATTATAATGATTATTCCATTTATTGACCTATAAAATCTTACATAATAAATTTTTCTTTTTTTCTTCCAGAATTCATCCAATCGAGAAAGTTAAAATTAACAAAATATAAAAACAAAATATCATAAGACGAAACAACAACGAAAAAAAAAGGAAACATAAAATTAAGAATGGATAAAAGTCATAACCTTTTATAATAAAAAGGATCATAAGTCCTTTTCATTACTAAACAAAAAAAAAAATCTTACATTTTTTCTACATACACAATATAAACTCAAAATATATATTTGCTATTATTAACATTATTACAAGAGTCTATTCATTCATATCAAATAGCATACATGTATATATATATATGTACTTATGTATATGTGTATCAAATTGAATATAATATGCTTGAAATTCTAATAAACCTACATTGATCTTAGAGCTACTTAAACATTATAATATTATTGTACCATTTTTATGCATAGCTATACACAAAATAATGTTTCGAAATATTAAATAGAATGTGTGTATGTTGTTCGGAAAAATTTTATGAAGGAGAAAATTATATTATAATATTTGAAGGTCTATATAATATTTTTGTATTTGGGGAAAAAAAAAATGAAAGGATATCGTAATCATTTATAATGGATTTTTGTTTTATTTTTTTTTTTTTTTTTGTGTATGTAACAAAAAAATTCAACAGTTGATAATTTTACTTTTATATGAAAAAGGAAATATTAAATGTAAATGGAAGAATTTTAAAAAGGAATTTACTGACTTAATCACAACTATAAGGGTGCAAAAATTTTTTATTAACGCCATCTTTATGCTTGTAGGTAGAATTCGAAAAATTTTTAGGAGAAAAACCGGGTCATTTTATTGCAGCACAGGTGGTTTCGGCCCTTTAAAAAAGAGGTGTAAGAGAAGGCACAGGGGGAAGTAAGAAGTGTAAAAAGAGGAGACATTACATATAAATTGATAGGAAGAATAATAAGGAAGTACGGAGAAGAAGTTAGGAAAAACGGAAAGAAGAAAAATTAGCATTTCTGCATTTGATTCAATAAGAAAATGGGGTCATTTAGATAAAAGTCTTCGATGAATTGTTAACTAGTTCCGAAAAACACGCTCTTTCATCATATGTACACGCACAGAGAGTGTATATTCTTGATTGGAACACGTAAACGACAATTATTGCGTATACCGAACAAAATCATTTTCACGTATGGACACAATAAAAACGTATGTTTTGTACTTTCCTGTTCAAGATTTGTAAATATAAAAAATTCGTTTGAAAAAACCACATTTACTAAAATCATTTTCCAAATCCCAAAAGAAGCAAACTAGAAGTTTCAAAAACAAACCCAAGAAATACGAGTAAAAAATCTAAATTTTAAATCTGATGATTTTTTTTTTGATAATTCATTTTTACAGGTATTTTCTTAGAAAAATCATACTAGAATCTTAATTATTAAAAATAATATAAAAAATTCTTAGTGTTTTTTTAATTTAAATAAATAAAATATTTTAAATTTTCTATTAAAATTCAAAACACAAATTCAAAAATAAAATTTCATTTACTTTTATTTTTAGATAAGATTTTATGATTGGCAAAAATGTTGAACACTGGTTTAATGGAAGTTGGTTATTCGAAGGATGAATAAGGATATGTTTGGAATGAAAACGAAATATTTTTTTATAACTCACTATTATTGGTTTTTTTAATATTGTGACCAATATTGAACGTGATGAAGGAAGTAAATTATAGTTTAATTTTTTTCGAAGGTATTCCATAAAATGCTAAATTCCATAAAATGCCAAAAAATAAACAAAACACAATTTATTTATGTATGGGGTTTTTGTCAATTAATGTTTTAATTTGTAGTCACAATTAATACAATGATTCGTGAAGGATAAATCCATTAATGTTAACCTGAAGATTATGTTAATATTGTTGTTAATTTTATAGAAAGATCATTATAAGTATTAAAATTTCTGTGTAACACATGTGCTCATTTTAATTTTTAGATCTAATGCCTGCATTTACAGATAAGAAAATTGTAAATCGTGTTATATCGTTTAAAAGAAAAATTTATTTATTTGTAGGTTTGCAAGAAATTTCAATTCGACTTACCTAATTTTTTTTTTTTTAAATATTTTTCAATCAATTATTAGTTAAAATTTGCTAGATCATTTTAAATTATGTTGTTTTACAAAATTTATAGCTCTTTTAAGTAAATAGTGTGTAATCAATCACTGATAATTTTCAAGTACAAATAGATAGAAACATAATAATCTTGAACAGATTACAATATAGTCTACAATACGATAACTATTTATCTAGAATTAAAAATGACGTTATAGGAACACGCTATTATGCCTGTGTAAAATAACGTGTACTTGAAATCGCTAAATAATTATTTCTGAAATTTTTTGCCTATTTGCCCTTCAACATTTGTTTAAAAATAATGGACGTGTAAAATTGTAAACCTACATAATGTTGCTTTGAACCAATTTTCAATTATTCAGCGAGTGCCAATTATAATAGTTGATCTAGTTATACATATTTTTTTCAAAATATGAAAATTAAATGAATTTTTTATTCGTAGAAGCATTTTTAATCAATTCCAATAATTTAATATGAAATTTTATTTCAAATGAAATTTTAAATTTCTATGTAATTAATAAATCTTTGATTTAAATATATTTCTCATTAATCAATTAATTACACAATATACATATGTATGGTAGGTTATCGAATAAATTTCAATATCAAGTGCATATATATTGTAATATCAGAATATCTTTATGAATCACAATGCATTGTAATTTGATTTCTGATAAAAAAAATCACGTTAGTATTCGGAAAAGTGCCTTTGTCTCGCAAATACGACGGCACAAAATGTGTGATAAATGAAAATTTCTCACTAAAATTAATATTAGAAAATGCTTGAATTTATTATTTTATTAATATTTATTCAATTTTTTTTTTACTACTATTTATATTTCAAGGGTTCAGAATTCAATTTGTGTAAGCCAGTAAATGTTAGTTTTGGAAAAAAAAGCAGAAGAAAATTGAGCAACTTAATAACAGGAACAACGTTAGCACAAAAAAATTGTGTTGCAAAATTTCAACAATCTGTAACAAAGACACGATGTTAGTGCTCTTATCAACTAAACTTGATTGCGAAGTAACTTACACTAATTGACTTCTGAGCTTTCGATTTAATTTGCATAATATGACAACACTTTTTATGTCTCAATAGTTAAAATAAATTTTTTTTTTTAATAAAAATAAACTCTTGAAGTTATGAAAAAGTGTTAATTAAATATTTCTTCTTTTATTGTTACATTTTAGATTGTGTGTGTACGACTCGGATCAATGATCAATTTGATATTTGAGAAAATGTTACGTATGTCAAACATGTGAAATCGAAAATTCAAATAAAGATATCAGACACTCTGTTAATATGAAAAATTATCACATTTTTATTATTATAGATATTTTAACAAAAAATATTTAAAAATAAACCAGTTAGATTATATTTTTATAACATAAGAAATATGTATACATTGATCTATATAATAATTATGATGATTTGATGAGTGTTACCTTAACTGTATAGAGTTAATAGAAAATTAGTTTAATATTAGAGTAAGAAAATCATGTAAGATTGATGTAAAATTTAATATTTTTATATATTATTGCATGAGAATATGAAATAGGTATATACGAATGGTGTAAAATTAATGTAAAATCTTGTTTTTGAAGTTCACGGCGTTTTTAAGAATTCAATAATATTCCATTAGTTCCTATCTGGGCCCGAATAAATTTTATTTAGAAATATAATAAGCTGTTAACTTTTGTATAATAGACTTTTGAACAATTAATGGTCTCCCTAACTCAATTTTGCCGTTTTAAAATTTGTTATCAAATCTCCAAGAAAATATTTTATAGATTTTCTTGAAATTTTTAGTAAAAATTTGAGTTTTCAATTAAATTCAATGAATAGCTACCGGTTTTTTAATATTTTTATACATATTTCGAATATTTTAAAAAAAATATTTAAAAATTTTTACAAAAACTTCATAATATACAAAACTATTCTGCGATCTCATTGAAAATTTCAATAATTTTTCTTCTTACAACATCATTCAAATTGACTTTCACCAATAACTAATGGATCGTTGTTTTTTATTTGTTATATGAAAGTGAAAATGAATTACAATACGATCCCTAATTTATTAATAACGATTTCTTAAAGAGCGTGTAATATCTATAGGAGCGCAAAACTATAGACAAAGCAAACTCACACGTAAAATAAAAAATTTCTTCACAATTTTTTATGTAATTCTCTTAAACATCTTAATATAGGTATATGGGTTTGTTGTATTTTACTGATAAAAATACAACAAGTACACCTAATTTAATGTATGTTTTTCTTGTTAAAATAATAATTTTCGAGTTTTAATGATTAGCACACAAGTAAAGTTCGATAAATCTTTACAAAAAAAAAAAATTCTTTGCTTAGCAACTGAAAAAAAATTACTATGTACACAGAAACCGTATAATTCTAAAGAAATATCATTAGAAATTTCATTGGAAACAAGATAATAATTAGAACATTTTTTCAAAAATTTCAATTAATGTAACCAAAGTAAATTTATTAAGGAAGGCCATATTTTATGTAAAAAAAATTGTAATTAATTTTAATTTTTATTATGTGGCTTCCATTGTTAAAATTTTATTCTGTTAAAATTTTTTTACGATATTTTCGCTAATTGTAGAAATTTTGTAAATTTTTATTAAATAAATAAAATAATTATTAAGAGTGGTTGAATTTGTGGAAGAAAAATTTGAAAATTTAAGGGAAAACAATTTTCACAAATTCCTTATTATTTTATGCGTATGAATTTCAACAGAAATTAAAAAATACTAGTTAATTATTAAAAATTAAAATAAAAAAATCATGAAAAAATATTTGAAATATTTTAAAATAATTCTTCCGTAATTAATATTTGTGTTCATTAGAGTTATAAATAAAATCACTTAAAATCAAATAAATAAATATAAACAAGGAAAAGAAAAAATGGAAATAAAATATCAGAAATCAGGATAAAAATTTTTAATTTATTTAAAATTAAAAACAAATATTTTTTAATTAATTGAATTGGTTTTTTTTTTTGTTTTTGATTTGTACATTAAATTCCACTAAATTATTTTAGCGTAAAAATATTGCTTTTTTATATTTACATTATTTTGCGCACAGATTATTTAAATTTTAGATAATTTTAAAAAATTTGAAAAAAATATTTTAGTCCTTACTATAAAGGTACAATTTGTATTGAAATTTTCATATTTAAAATATTTTTACATCATAGATTTTTGATTATAAAAATTTCAAATTAAAAGAAAATTTTTTAATTTTGAAAATATTGGTCACCATTTTGTGGTTACATTAATTAGATATCAATAAAGGAATTTTTTTTAAAAATTTGATTTTGTAAAACTGAACAAGTTATATGAACAAGGAATTCATTAGGAATTCATAAATAAAATGTACATATACCTGTTGGTTAATTCTGAAAGCGATATGTTCTCTAATATTTTGTGCAATTTATTATTGCCATTAAAATTAAATAAAGTTGGGTCAAACCAATGGTTTGTATTGTAGCACTTTTCCCTTCAACAAGTGAAAATTCTGCTTTTAAATACAGTCTATGCATACCCATCACACTATTAAAATTATTTTCATTCATATACAAAACTATTTCTAGGATTGCCTATATTTAGGATGACGCATATATGCAGTCTTTGAAATAAAGCAAAAATTAATATAAAAAGGGGTTAACATAATGCTCGATTTTAAGGGTTAATTGTGTGAGTTAAGAAAAATAATTATATTTTTTAGTATCATGGAATTTACCGTTAGCTTTTTGTGTTTATAGAAATTGAAAAAACCTTGGGCGGTTCGGAAATATAAGGTGTCAAAAATTCAAATTTTACAAATTTCAAGAGGCGATAACTGGAGAGGGGGTGGAGATGGAAAAAAATTTTCTTCTAACGAAATGAACTATTTGTTAATGTCTAAAAGCCCCTAAAATTTCAAAGTTCTACATTATGGGGTCTAGAAGAAAAACGAGATCAAAAATTTGGAAAAAAAGAACTTTAGATAACAGTAAATTTGAACGGCCATTTTGTTTTTCTAAAGTTTAACTATAGTATACCGCGCTAGGGGAAGCAAGTCGCTGCCTCTCTGCGTTTGAAAAATTTCAAAAATGCTTATGGTTTCATTGCAACAAATATTTAAAAAAGGCCATTTTTAGGGTTTTGGGGGGGTATAACTTCTAGAGGGGGGGAGATAGGTAAAAAATTTGTTCTACGGAAATAAGTTTCTAGTGAAGATCTATGTACGTATGAAATTTCAGCTTTCTATCTTCAAGGGTGTAGAAGTTTTGTAAACAGACACACGGACGGACGGACGGACGGACGGACGGACGGACGGACGGACGGACGGACGGACAGAGTGAAACTAATAAGCACTTTTTTTCAAAATTTTTTGGAAAAGTGCTAAAAAATAAGTTTTAGTGAATTGATAACAAGAGCCATTTTATCTATTTGATAGTGATTTTTTTTATTTCTTTTATGTTGAATTTTTTTTTTGTTAATTCCGCGGTATGGAAATATTTGCTACCGAAAAATTTTTAAAATGTGGGAATGATAGAGTGATTTGTTCGGAAGTTAAATTGAAATATTACTTGAAATATTGTATTTGGCCTGTTAAGTTTTACTCTTTGATACCGTCTTTTTAATAATACCTGATGATTATGATATTACCAGTTAATCATATCGCTTCTCTTAAAAAATAACAATTTTGCTTTGCATTAATAACCAATAGTCATAATATTTTTATGAAATAATATTTTATCAGAACCCTTTATGGCGTTACTGCTAAAATCTTAAACACTCACCTGATAATAATAATAATGCAAAAATCCAATTTTGCAATTTAATACAATTATTATAGGATTTTTTAAATTACAGTATGCATTTTAAGAATTGTTTTATCTTTTCATATAACAGAATGAATATAAAATTAATATTTTGCATATTGATGAAGAATTTTGTGCTTTAATAAATAAATTAACATAGAAAATTCTGATTATAGAAAATCTGATATTATTTTATAGCCATTTTAATTATTACACTGTAAGAAAAATTTACTATTTAAGTAATTTTCAACTGAAAATTTTAAAAATTTATATTTTTTGCATATAAATTTTTATTATATAGTGCAGTTAATATTCGAATATTACTCACAATTATACCGACAGATAATAATTATTTAAGTAAATAATAATTATTAATTGTTTCGGTCTTATAAATTTAACTTAACATTTTATGACTGCTGTTAAAATAACAAATGATATCAGTTCACATTTTACGTAATCATTTACATACAATCTCGTGAATTGTATATATACATACATTTACTCGTATCTTATCGCATGTTATAAGTATAAGGTGTACATAAAATAACAATTGAACAATTTATAAAATCGCTTTAAAAATTTTTTTAATTTCTAATAATTTTCGATTAATAATGTTATTATTCTACATACATAGATATTTTTTCAATTTAAAATCTTTTATACAAATATAATTATTATGATTAAAAAAAAAAAAATCTGATTATTACAATTTTTATCAATTTTGAAAAGTACATACTTGAGAAATAAATATTTTGATTTTTGATTGCATACTTATTATTATTATTATTATTATTATTGTATAAAATGATAATGATTATAAATATATATATTATAGATTAAAATATATGTATGTATAAAAAAAAATGTATATAGGTAATTATTATTATTATGACAAGGTCTTATAACACACGTTATTTTTATGGTAGTAAGATGATAATTTTGATGTCACAAGAAAAAATAAATTTTTGTTTTAGGCTTATATTTGTTTATAGGCTTATATTTATGTTATTTATGGGCATATATTTTGTTGTTATGTACCATAATATTAATTTCTATTATAAAATCATAATTATATTTTCATTAGATTAAAAATTAGGCCTGCGGCAAAGATACTGTTTTATTATATCAGGCAACTTGAACTTGAAATTTAAAATTTTTGATTATTTATCAAATCTATATTCTTTTATGGACAGTTTTTGTAGTCACCTGTTTTGATAATAATGATTAGTTTTTCATTGTTCTTTTCTATTGAATAATTAATTTCAATTCTAGTTCGCATAAAGGGTGTTGTACAATACAAATTAATATCATTTTCATTAATAATTAAACAGTGTTTGTTTCTCTGTACATATTTACGCATTTGGGGATATTAATTCTGTTAGGTATTTCGTTTAATTGACGACAAATGACGACAAATCAATTTATTATTTGAAATTAATTTAAATGACGAAGGGCAATCACAGAACGAAACGATTTGCAAACAATTAATTATTGAATTTAATGATTTTTAATGTTTTTTAGCAACTGTAATCGGCTTAGGAACTATCAAAGTTTCGTTATAAAATAAAAATTTTAAAATTCCAATAATCGGAGTAAAATTTTAAAATTTCAAATTACAAAATTTATTTAAGAGGAACAAACGACTTTATGTTTTCAACAATTTAACAATTTTATTGTTATCGCAAAATTTCCTTTAATTTTATTTGGAACATAAACATTTTTATTTTATTTTTTCATTTTATTTTACACCATTCTTAATAATATAAAATTAATTTTATTCGATAAAAAATAAATGAAAATTTACAAATTCATTTACTATGCTATGATATAATTATATTGTGTTTACACATTAAGCTTTACGTTTTTTTTGATAAAATTTATTTAAATAAAAAATAATAAAAATACTTTTGATATCACCGGTGCAAAAAAAATTTGTCAAAGTACGGACGGTTTTCTGCCGCTTCTCCCTCCCTCTCCCTCTTTTTATAAGGGTTATAATAAAATTTCAATTGAGTTTGTGTTACAGGTAATTCAATTATAATAATTAAGTAGACAGTATAAACAATTTTGAAAAGGGATTTTATCGGCAAAAAAAAAAAACTTTTACATTCCAATTTTGTTCTAATTACATAAATTTAATTTGGATTTTAAATTTAATTCGTATCGCTACTGACACCTAAATAAATTAATTAAGTAGAAATTTTATTATAATTTTAGTTGATTTTGGATTTCAATGAATATTAAATGAGGTTATAGACAAAGTTAACAGGAAGCAGCAAGGCTGAAAGCGAATTTATAATAAACGTGCAAATAATTATGAAATTATGGAAGTTTAATTGGAAAATTTTTATTTCGGAAACTGATTTTTGTATATTATGAATGGAAATGTAATGAATTTTTAAGTTGAAAAATTTATGCTGTTGCAAATTACCTGTAATACCAGACACAATTTTATGTTTGGGATGTTGAAGAACCAAGTGGGAGCTTACTAGTGTAGCTCCAGAATGAGTATTGTCGACTGGAGAGCGATATTAACCGTAGATTTTATTGAGGCAGAATTTTGATCGAGAAAAAAATGTGTCCCAAAAGATACTTGATTTATTTAAGATGCCCGCCATGCTCAGATATTTGATTAGAGTATACAATAGATTTAAGTTATTATTTATTAAGCAGAAATATGCAGATAATTGAATTGGAAGGAATGGGAAGTGTTAAACTAATGTTTAATTTACAAGCACCAACAAATCAGCAAACTGTTTAATAAATATTTTTTAATTTTAAGAAAATTATTTTGTATTATAAGGAGAATTTTTTCCAATTTTGCCACTTTTTGCCATTATATCAGTTTGATACTTATTTGACAATATTTTTCTAATAACACTATATTAAATTTTCAATTTTACAACTAATTCATTCAAGGTGAAACTCAAATCAATAATAAATAGAGTTCGATGATATTTTTATTATAGTTATTATGTAAAATATCTATTAGGTCAAGTACATTTCAATGTGTAGGTACGTTTACTATTATTTTTAATACAAAATAAATAGAAGTATCTAATAAATTGTAATTAATTATTATTTGTGTAATATTAGAAAAATGTTTTTATATAAAAATATAATGTAAAAGTATATATTTTATTGCCTATATTAAATTCGATTTATCACTTAATCCTAATTTAATGTGTTTTGAGTTTGATTATATAAATAAATTATATTATTCTTACATAATATATGTGTACATAGAATAAATTTTACATTGAGTTTAAAGTTCAATATTTAATAACATAATATGTGCTTACAGTAAGTGTGTTCACATACTGTATAACATACAATTTTATATGACAATTAATTCAACCCATATATTATGTGTACTTAAAATATTTATTGATTTATTAGATTTAAAATTTTTAGAATATAATATATTAGATTTATTAATGAAGGTTTGAGTATCTATAATTCAATATTATTAGATTAAGATTTTTAAATTGTTAAGTAAAAAATATAGGATATTGCAGGCTGTGTTGTCACTTGCACAAATTGCGGGACAATCTGCGAACCTTTTGTGTAAATTTTTTATAGATAAGTCTTTATGCCTGCAGTGTATAAACTCGGTTAATCTAATGTAAATAGTATGCAATAGTATTCAAATAGTTGATATGAAATAGCCCAATTGATTCTGTTCATGAACATATCTTTATTTAAGATTTACAATTCAAAATTAACTTACAATTATTTTAAATGGTTAAAACTTCTTCATATTTGTAACTTTGCAACTCACCTGTAAAAGAAAAAAATTATTTTAATTAGTTTTGATAAATAAGCTATTTAAAAATAAAATATTATTTGGGCACAAAATCATAAAAACAACTTATAAACAAATAAATAATAAAGATATGTGGGCAGATATTTTAATACTTAATCTTAAAAGCTGTCATTCAACGAGAAAATTACTTAAATATGCAAAAAATATTTTGGAATAGTTTCTAAGAAAAATGTATTTTATCACAATAATTTTTCAAGATATTAATTTTACAATTTTTTTCTGGAAAATTCCATTTACAAATTCTTTATACTCCAATGAAACAATATTAAAGTCATCTGCTCAAGAACTGAATTCTTCGCCACTTAGAACACTTCTTATATTCAAGTTCGACCGTGAGAAATTTTAAATTTTCTTTAAATTTTTGAAAATAATTGCAACATTAAAATCATATTTACACATTAACATCGTAAAAAGCATGTAATTTAATAATAAAAAAGAAAAAAAATAGAAAATCCAAAAAGGAAAAATTTGCAAGGATGGTGTTATAAAATATAAAATTATCCTTTTTATTACGTCATAAAAAAAGAAGCTGAAATGTTTTATTCTTTATTTTTTTTTTTAATATTTTTAATTTCTTTTAAAACCTAAATGCAAGGCTTTTAACTTTTTTTCCCTTCATTTTATGTGTATGAAAAATTTTTTCTTTTATTTTAAAATTTAAAATTTTAAAAAAATAATATTTTAAGGAGTCTTTTTTCATTAGTTAAAAGAAAATTAAAATTTAATTATATTATTATATTTTTTATTATATAACAACTTTGTAAAAAAAAAGTAAAATGAGAAAAATGAAGAATTATGCTTGTAAAGAAAGAAAAAAAAATTATTTTTTAACTTAATTTTAAAATTTTAATAACAAAATTAATTACAGAATACAAAAATTTGTTTTTAAATGCAGAGCTCTTTTGCCTTTTTTTGTGTTCTGTGTCAATAAAATCAGACAATTAAATTAAGAAATTTATGTATCTTTATTTTTTACGTTTAATGAATTTGTAAAACAATGAACTTTATATATCGTAAATATCTTTTATAAGAAATTCATAATTTTATTGTAGGGTATCTGAAAATATTGAAAAGCCGAACTAAAATATTAGCTTTTACTAAGCAGTAGTACTTAAACACTAGTATGAATACGAACAAAATAAGTAAAATTTGAAAAAATAATTAATTTTTATAGTGATGTAGGTTATGCCGTCTTATAAAATCGATTTCCAAAAATGTTTCCGAATAAATATTGATGAGCTACCTTTTGAATCATATACCGCATTTTTTTTTAATTTTGTTAGCTTTTCGAGGCTTCAAAAACGGCATAAAAACAGTATAAAACCAATTTCTAATAACAGATTCAATTGTTCATGCTCAACATTAGATAAAATTTCTTTAATTGATCAAAATGCTAAAATCAATGTCAGTTTGCCACTTCAAATTAATTATTAAATTTTTGTTTCTTGTTACTTTAATTTTATTTTTCTTAAAAATTGTTATACAATTCTTAAATCTTAATAAGATCTAAATATAAGATTCTATTTATATCTCCTATTCATCATCATAAAATTCTCATCCAAGTCCATTTCCTAAACAATTAATTATTATTAAAATAAAATATTATAAAACAAAATATTAAGAAAGTTAACTGATATATACAGCTAATATATACAATTAAAATTACATATAATAACTATGAATTATGTAATCTATTAAATAGTGATTATATAATTATATAAGAAACCACTAAACTAAAATCCACAAAATGCAATAATAATAATAATAGATTTTCATTAAAATCACATCAATTACAAGTGCATAGATTGTACAATATTACAATATCCTTTAACATATTATAAATGTTATATAAACATTATTATTCAATTACTACTATAATATATGAGTAGAGTAAATTGATTTTTAAATACAGGATAATAATTATGTAAAATTTGTGTATATGTTTGACCAATTATAACCCATATGTTGAAGGATATTTTGTTGTTGTAAATTAAAGTATATTTTAACAAAACAAAAATAATGTGTTTATTGTAAAAAAATAATTGGATTTTGTGAACATAAATGGTTTCATTTTTTGATCATATTTGGTGTAGTTTAATGGTATTCTTAATATATACGCAAAATATAAGAACATCTAAAATGTCGTTTGATATGGAAATTATCCTTAAATTTTGCATTTTATTTTCAGTTATAAATTAAATTATATACACAATTTGGTTTAAAATAGCTTTGCCATCCTTTATAGTACTATAAAAGTTGTGTGTAATAGTGATAAGTGTGTAATTCCTTTCACTGATATTTTGAATATTTAGAATTTATCTATTAATTTCTAAGAAAAACTTGATGATATATCACGTTCCGTATTGCATTTTAAAAAAATTTTCTGAATGATTTTTTGTAAAATTTTAATGAAAACTTCCATTATGCGTTATTCAATATTCAAAACTAATAAAAATGAATTTTTGCGTTGAATTTTGATATAGAAAATTGAAAGTAGAATCTAGAGAATAATGTCAACGTCAAAAATATCAAAATTTGTTTGACAATGCAGTTATCATGCAGTATTTATTTATTTCTGAATTATAGTACGATTTAGAACTGATTTATTTGTTTTTGGCAATATTACCATAATTTAAATTGGTTTTATGAATGATTAACCTGCATGCGGATAAGATTTATAACAAAAAAGTGATTGCTCTTTGAAGGAAATTTTACAGTAGATATGTGCTTTGATTTCATTTCAATCTATCGTAAATAGCAGTTGTATTAGATTTTTGAATTCATTTGAGAAGTTAATTTTCTCTTTGAAAAAAAAATAAATTAAAATATTTTATTTTATAATTCAACAATATGTCCAACATCACTTTAAGATCTCAAAGAAAGCAAAGTTGTATTTTAAAATCAAAATCAAAGAAAAAGAAAAACCAGAATTTCAATTAAATTGTAATAAATTTTTTTTTCTAAATTATTAAATGAAAATTGAAAATTGAATGTTTTAATATATAAAATAATACATATACATTATTATGTATATAGTGAAAAAACATAAAATTTAAAAAACGATAATAAAGAAATTCAAAAAGTTGCTGCTCCTTTTTTTTTTCTCATATCAAAATTATTATAGAAAAAAAATAAACCAGAAAATTGTGACCATTAAATAAAACCATAATAGAAAATCAATTTAAAAAATGTTTCAATTCATATTCTTCAGTCCCATTATGGGATGCCAACCTTGATCGATTCTCATACACATACAATATGTGCTTTCACTCTCACAAACAACTAATTTTCTCCCGTAACATTTATTTGAAATAAAAATTAAAATCTATATAAAAAAAAATTTCTATTAATCTTTTTTTATTCTTTGCATATTTGAAAACACAAAAATGACAGACAATTTTACGGTAAAAGAGAATTAGCACTGATTGCAACTACTGCTCTCTTTTAAAGGAAAGAAAACATAATACAAACACGTATATCGTATCTTGTATATATGATAAAAATTGTAGTAGAACAAATTAAATATTAAGAAAAAAAAAAAATTCAATTATGAAAACATCCTGAAAACGTATTGCAAAATGGTTTTTTTTTTTACCTATTGAATTGGATACGACAAGAGAGGTATTATGTGATGGAATCAAATTTCATATGTCGAATTTTCAACGGAAACCGGGATTTCGTAGTGATACTATTAATGTTGGGTTATGTATCAGCGTGAGTCGTCTATTTTTAATTTCGGCTGTAATCAAGTAACCACGTGGTCAATACGACAAGCTAACCCCTATCAGTTTTTTGAGGAACCAGATAGACATATATTTTTCGATAGAGAATGAAATATACAAAGATACCAATTTCCGTCAAATTTAATATTTAAATGACTGTTATAAATAGTGAACTAGTAAAATATTTTCGTAATTAATCGTAGGGGGTTTACATATCGAACTTTTACTATAGTGCCCACTTATGTATTTTATCATATGTGTATGAGGAATTTAGTTAGAATTTCTTAAATTTTAATATTCGAATACCGTGTGTATGTTAATCAAATCAACTAACTTTCAAATTTTTTAAAAAATTCTAAGTGCTAAATTTATTTATTTTTAGGTATATGCTTATTACAAGTTAACTGGTATACACTTAAAATTAAAAGATATTTTCATAGTCGTATATAACATTTTCGTCAAATCAGAAAATATACTTTACAGTTGCTTATGTGCTGTCCGCAATCTAACATCACTCTTTTTAACTTGTACCATATAAAATAGATTTCATCATAGTGACAGAATATCCTTGATATACAATCACTTTTTTTTTTGTGTATAACAATATTATTAATGCAATTGAATACTGGGTACATGTTATGACTATAACAATAATAGAAAAACCGAACAAAAAGAAAAAAAAAACAACCGAAACCAATTTACGATTTTTCTATAATTTTGTTTTTTTTTTATCATAACTTCTTTCCAATCAGACATCACCCATAATGCATTTATGGAATATTGAAAGGATATGTTTTATACGTACGTACATATATGTATAACAGTTTTATATAAGTAAAGTATATGAGTTTTAGCAAATTATTTCTGTTATAAATTGGATGCAGCTCTATATACGATATAATAATATTCCATTTAGGTTTACTACTCATTTATCTTCCTCTGTTATTGTGGTTGTGTGGGTACGTGTGTCTGTTATATATTGCATTTTAATTCTAAAATAAAATTGCTTATCCTCTTTTAGTTGACTAAAATGAAATTGCTCTCTCTTTCACTCTCTTTTTCCGTTGTTTCCGGTTAATCGTATATTGAATGAATATTGCAATTTTATGTCAATTTTAATTTTATAACAATAATTTTTGTTCTTTAACTATTTTATGTTTTAGAATTAAATTTTTTAATTGAATTTATCAAACATGTTATAATTGAATCTATTATTGTGAATTTTGATTGTTTTATCCATCAAATATTTGTTAGATTATGTATGTATAACAGTTTATGATATTATAATATTTAACAATTATTTGAAAGCAAAATTAAATAAAATCTTGATTTATGGAATTGTCAGTAGTTAGGTTAAATTTAAAATAAAATTTTGCACCTAAAAGTATGCAATTTTGTGTAAGCTTACCGGAGATCACGTATTTAAACTTTCTCTATTTCTAACTATTTTTCTGAAATTTAAATTAATTCGGCTTAAGAAAGTTTCTGGTATTTCCGTAATGAAAGCATTTTTCTACCAGAAAATTCGGCCCATACACTCATTAGCCTAGTTATTTGAACTTTTAATAATTCCTGTTTTTCTACATTTTTCGTGGTTTTGTGTTTTCAAAGATCAAAAATAGTTCATTTAGAAAAAAAAAAAAGGTTATTATTTTTACCCCTTTTATTATATATATATGTATATACCTTTAAGTCCTTTAGAAAAATATTTTGTTAAAAATAAAATATCCTTGAACTCAAGTGAAAAATATTCTGTTTTTTTTTGTTTTCTTTCTTTAAAATTAGTGAAAAGACAAATTTTTAACAAAAAAAAAAAAAAATTTTTTTATTTATTTGATAATTTCCAGTCAATATTACGGTACCAGTCAATATTGTGGTGAAAATAATTAACATTCTTATAAGGTATAGAGACGGTGGAGGAGGTTGGACGGTGGAGGAGGATGGACAATTGAAAAGAGGTAATTGCCTTAAACAAACTTATTGAAAAAATTTCCCAAAATTATTCCAGAAAATTTTATTCAATAATGTTAAGCATCTACATATATGAATGGATGGTTCAGTTTTCTTTCTATTAAATTTAACCAAAATTTCATTGATTCTACACCATTTTCGAATTCAATTCAAATTTGGATTGAAAAATCATTGTATAACAGAAATTTCACCTCAAATATTTCCTCAATTTTATAGGAAATTCAAAAATCATTCATATACTTATAAGGTTTATATTGAACTCAAAATATTACATTATAAACTGTAATTCAGTTTTAGTAAGCCTTGTCTTTAAATATAAGAAATATTTTTAAGAACAAACAAACAAAATTTTTTAAAGTTATTTTTAGTTTAACAAAAAAAAAAAAAGAAAAACAAGATGAACTCATTTTTTTCATGTAATTCAATATTATTTTTTCAGCTCTTTTTTTTTGCTCTTTAAGCTTTACTATATATACATATACATATATAGAATAAATTTATTTCTTCTTTTTAGACAATGTGATCCTTGGTATGAGCTTAACATAGACATATTATTATAATAAATTTAAACTATGATTTATGATTTTTAATACGACATGTAAATTATGGAAAAGGAACAAAAACTAGCTAGAGTATATGGGGAAACTTTTATTAAGATACATAGAAAAATTTATGCATATTAAAAATTATTAAGATGAAAATGATGAAAATTTGTTTTTTTTTTGAAATTTTTAAAAAATTTATAAATTTTTATTCATTTTATTAAAGGATATGAAATTAAGAAGGAAATAAAATGAATCGTAACTGAAATAATCATTGTATAACATGTCTAGTGGAATAATCGTTCCGGGTTATCCTGCCCAACAAGTACGCATATGAAAATTTTCATATAGAGTTTATGAATTCAACAGAATTTGGGTATGTGTATTAGTAGATTCGATGTAAAATATTTAAAATTTCAGATATTTTTAAATTTGATTTAGAATAGAGTGCTGCTTAATAAATCTATTTTTAAGTCTAGTATTTCAAAATAGAAATCATCCAACAATATCTACAAAATTTCATTAAAAATAGAATGCTTAAAAATTTTTTGGAAATTTCATGTCTTAATGAAATAATGCTTAGCGACAGTGCTGTCAATTCTCATTTCTTAATTTACCTCTTTTGGTTCAAAAATTCCCATTTTTTCCGTCTCCAAACGCTATTTTTACCCATAAAATTTCCCTTTAAGAAATATTTTTATTTATACCCATACATCTAGCATTGTACTTAAATAAAATACTTAATAGTGATAATTTAAATAGGTACCTTCAAAATTTAACCTTTCTGTCTATATCAGTTTAAGAGCTTCAAAATAAAGAGTAGGACTTTTTATTAATGAACAGCAAGTGTAAAATGCATTTGGTCAAAAATGAAAAGAAATAATATTAAATAATGTTAATGAAAAGTTTTCAATGGAATTTCCCACGATTTTTGACCATTTCTCACTTTTCCCTTCAATGTTTCAAAATTCCCTCAACATGGGTAATTTCCCACGATTTAACAACACTGTTTAGTGACATGTTAATCGTATAAAAATATTATTATAAAATTTTTCTACAAATTTAGCCATTAAATTCCATTTCAATATTTTAACCAATTTCTTATTCAAGCACAAAATAAACCAATTTTTATTATTACCCATTGCGCTCCTACACATAGAAGTTTTTTAACAAATTAATTATTAAATTAATGTTGCTACAGGAAAAGTGTAAAATTTCCACAATATTGTTGTATTTTCTTATTAAAATTCCACAATAATGTCTAAACTTATAAGCTAATTAATTTGGAATTTAATATTTAAAAAAAAAAAAAAATTGCTTAAACATTTTAATTGCTGCCCCAAAATTTTATAAATGCTTCGAAAAAAACAAAATTTTGCGTGACAATAACAAACTTTCTTTTCTCTCAAATTAAAATTTATTCTGAATTAAAGAGAAACAAAAATTCAGTAATTATTTTCTTAAATATTTAAAAAGAAAAAAAAACAAATATAGTTAAAGAGTCTTATATGTATACGTTGACAGAAATATTGTGTCATGCCACTGTCAATTCAACATTAAATTAAAGAAGTTTTTTTCTTTCTAACCATTAAAAATACAAAAAGAATAGAAAAAGAAAACCACATTAAACTCAAGGCTGCTTTAATAAACAAAAACAGAGAAAGAGAGAGAGAGAGAGGCAGAGAATGGGAGAGAGAGAAAGAAAAAATATAGAAAAAGAATAGAATTTTTTCTTTTGTTTTTTATTGAAAAGGACAGTAGAATTTAAGCCTTTTGTTCGTAACAAGAGAGTAAGAGAGAAGAGGTAAAGAAAAAAAGGAAGAAGAGAAAAAAAGGGAAAAATAAAAAATTAGTTTAGTTTTTTGTTCTCTCTCAATTTTTTTTTTCTTGTTTTGAATAGAAAATTGAATAGAAGTTTATCGAAATATCAAAAATAATTTGCATTTTCGATTTTGATAAAGGTCAGCAAGAAAAAATTATAATGATACTATCAACTAAATTAAGGATCTTTGATCCTTTTTTTTTCGTGACCTTGTACGTAACACAGTTTTTTTTGGACCCAAAAGATTATTTTTGTGATCTGTGCAATAAACATTTTTGGTTTTTTTTTTCCATATTCATTTATTTCTGAATTCATGTAGAGTTCAAACTCAACAGGTGTACAACCCTTTTGACTTGAAAATATATCGAAATGAATAAATTATTTTTTAAATGTTTTTTTTTTGCTATGGGTTTACTTAAAAACACGAACAATAATAATTTGAAGAGCAGAAATAAAAATTGTGAATTTGTTGAAAAAAAAAATATTTTTTATTCTTAAATTCAATGAGAATTTTGTGCGTTGACTTCTTGTTTGAGTAGCAGTGGGATACTAAATAAGAAATATTTTAATAATTTTTCTCGGATTCTTCTGGGACTCATTTACTATGAGTTTATAAATGCTTTGATTTGAATATAAAAAAGAAAAATTTTCTAATTTTAAATTACACAATTTAAAATTTTAAATTCTACACTGCTAAAAAATTTGGTTGAAAATTACTAGTAAAAACGAAATTACCCACACGACCTTAATTTATTGTTTGTGTATTCTGCTATAAACAGCATATATATTTTACTTGATTTCGTAATAATTGTAAAGAAGGGCGGAAAATAACACTAAAATCAAAAACAATTGCTGTGACGACTCAAAATTTTTATGAAAAAAATGAGAGTAAAATATACGCCATTGTGGCAGCAATTTTACATGTTGGATTTGAAGATAAATTTTCGGGATGTTGAATATTTTTGAAATTTGAAAGTGTACTCGAATAAGGTACATTGTTCTTTTTTTTCCCTGTTTAAAACTCTTGTTGTATAGGGCATAGCGCTTCGATTAAACATCTCCATCTGTTTCTATTTTAGGTGATAAACCTTATAAGTCTTGTGTAGAGTTGTTATTTATTTTTCTATTGTTCTTTGCCATGTATTCTTAGCCTAGAAATGTAATTCCAATCCTTGCTTCGTTATATACTGATCTAGTCTCCTAAGTGTGTGACCTACCCATCTATATTCTTTCTTATTTGATTTTATTTATCGGATAAATATTCACAAATAGTTATCTGCCACCTGTTGTTAGATAGAGAAAATTTTATTCATTTTCATGCGATCAAAGCGTTAGTGGTCTACAAATTTTATATGCAATCCAATTCCTTCTAATATTTGACTATATATACGACATAGATTAAGCCTTAATAAGCCATAACAAAATTTCGGATTCTCTTGCCTTTGGTTCAACTCCCTTGAAGCGTTGTTTAATGCTTTGAATTTAATTTTTGTAATAATTTTTCTCATTTCACACAACAATATTTTTTAAAATTTCTACTACGAAAACAAAAAACATTCAAAAATAATGGCAATAAATTATTACGAAATCCATATTGAGTGAAAAAGAAAGAAAATAAAAAAAAAAATGAAAATAAAATTTAATAAGATTTAAAACGGATACAAAACATTAAGGATACGAGTAAAATAAATGATAGGAAAAAAAATTCCTTTAAAAAATTTTAAATTTTAATTTTCTAGCCATTAAAGACATTTCTATATAGCAATTTTAGAGTCTTTTAATAAATTTTCTGGCTGTTTACTTTTGCTATATATAGCTATACATTTATGTATAAGATTTTTAAATACCTACGTATTTATATATAGATGATTTATTTAATTTTATTAAAGTGTTGGAAATAAACACAAATTTTTTCTTTTTTTGTTATTTTGTTAAAAATCACGTTCTAAGAATTTCGTCTTGTGATTTTAAATTTTTTTCATCATAATTATTTTCAATTTATAAAAAAAGAAAATTAATTTATTAAATGAAAATTTATAAGATTAGAAGATAGATAACGTGTGGAGCTGGTGTTTTTCATAACATCCTTTTTAATGGAAACCATAATAATTGTTGAATGCAAGAAAGAAGAGAAACGTTTTATTTCTCACGTATATTTTAGGTATTCTGTTAATGTAACTATTCAGCAAGTAATCGCACGTGCAAACATTGTTGTAAAATATTGCAGATCAAAATTAAAATTGTAGTGCAGTAAAGCTCAGAGGTATGATTTTGCATTTCTCGACAACATGTGTAGATACATAGCGTTCATACACAGCGTTCATATAACTAGTTTTAAAGTTATAGTGCAATAATTTTTTGAAGAGAAAATTTGTGAGTGACAAAAAATTTAAATATTTTGAAATTTTTTTTCTGAGTGTGACAATTCTCTTTTCCTAGTCTTTCTGTTATGATCTCCGTTAATGTTCATACCTATTGCTTGAAAATTATACAATTAGATAGTCACTGTTTTGAAATCACACTATAAATAATTATTTTCAAAATGTGCATGTGAAAAGATAAAATATGTTAAGAGAGAATGAGAGAATGAGGGAATGAGAGAAGAGAACGATATTTTAAACCACTTGATGTTATTTTATAATATCATTTTGTAGTGAAGAACATGTTGAATATGCAGTAAATTCGGTTATATTGCAGAAGATATAGTTATACTGCACTAGATATTTTTTCTCCTATACGCATTTTGATTTAAAAAACATTGACCCCGTCGAAAGCATGGCTTTTAAAAATAAGATTAAATATTATTATTATGAAAATATTTATAATTTTTTAAATGTGTGACAATCAATTTAGTATCACAACAAAGTAATAATATTAAGCTAAAAAATATTTTTATTTTAAGTGAGAATTAATTGCAAAGCTATTAAACTGCCTGTATGTATGCAAAATTTGAAAATGTTAAGTTTTTGCTTATCAACATAAAAAGTAGGTGATTAAAAATTACTTTCATCATTAGGCATACAACTTACTTGTGTTCGAAATTTCCATTAAATGAAACAGTAGAACTTCCCAAAAATTCGATATAGGAAAAGTTTTGGATATTGAAAAATACTATAAAATATGTGAATATTTTGAGGTGGTAGTACATGAGAATAACATCTGCTTAAAAAATGGCTGTTTAAGTTATTACAGGCTCCTGTAATCGACGTTTTTGACTCCAACCATTTCGACACCATATTTCTCAATATTTCAAATTCTCTGTACGTTTTTCACTCCATCAATACTATTATTGACCATGTCCATGACTGGCCAAGTCACATTTAACTGAGAACGAGATTTTCATTTTTAATACTCACAATTCCTCCCTTTTATACTACACTCATAAATTGAAATACTGAAATAAGACCAATTTCTGTGTTCAACATTTCAATTACATTACACCAATTTCTGTGTTCAATATTTCAATTACATCTAGCCACCTATACATTTATCTCCCCTATTAAACCTGTTAAACTTTAATTTTCTATGGTTTTCATTCATTTTTTTCTTCTTTCAATATCTTAAAAAAAAAGCTAATAGCGTGGGATCGAGAAATATTGTATAACAACCAGAAAAAAAATTAAAACCTTCAACTGTATAACAAAAAAAAAAAAAATTTAATCCTTTTATAAAACTAAATTAATTTATATAAGGAAAAAAAGTAAAAAAATTTAAAGTTTTTCTGACAAGGGATAAATTTTTTAACAAGGTATTATTATTAATTCGCCTGAAAATATTCTGTTCTAGTTCTTTATATAACAGAACGAAACGGAAAGAAAACCCCGCATATTTTATAATTTTTATAGTGGTATTTAACTTTTTTAAAAAAAAAAAAATAATAAGGATTAAAACATCAGAAATAATTTTTGAAACTTTCAATATTAATAGATTTACTTTGGTTTTTTTACTCCTCTTTCGAACAGTTTGAGGTTTAGGAACATTTAAAATAAGAAGAATTTCATTTAATTATAATAATTTAATACGTATAACAAAATTAATTTCTATAATTTAATTTAATAATATTGTGTTTCTAGTATAATTAAAATGGTCATTAATTTTTCGGCGAATTTCTAAAATGAGTCGAAAATGTTTGATTTTAGTTGTAAAATTTAAAAGTAAAGAGTTTACTGATCTTTCTTTAAAATTGTGATAATTGTGAGTCATAAGACGAGAAATTCTAGTTTATTTTTAGAAGGGCAACTACATTCATTCAAAACACGGCAACACGCATCTTGCCATAAGAATGTAGCTGTACGGGCTGTTTCCAATATAAAACGCACCTTGTTGATTTTTAATATTTTATCGAAAATACGTCTTCAATTGCAGAAAGCAGAAATAAGATGAAGGATTAATTTATATCATTAGCATCTCGATATACTTATATAACACTAATATACTATTGTATAATACTAATAAAATACCAAGGCTGATCTTATAACGCTCAGACATAAAAATGACATAATGCTACATAATATTAATTAAGAGAGTGAGGTGGGAATATTCATACCTAATATATGGTGGTAAAATACGTTATGTTGAATTCATAGAATATTTTTATATGCGTGTATTTATATACGAATACATGTATATAGTTTTGTATGTTAGATTTTTAATTGTGTTAGAATATTAATAGTGATGCTAACACTCTAAACAAAACTGTAGCTTCACCATAGAACCGATGAATTCGGTTTAAGTTTTGATATTTTTGGAAATGGATTAGAGAACAGATCCATAATTATAACTCGATTGAAGGTGTTATATGCTTATAAATTGAGTTAACAGCCTTTGAATACATTCTTACTGGAAGCATATGATTTTAAACTCACACAATTGTGGTGATTTAGAATTACAAGAGATCATATGAGTCGAAAAGGGAGGCGTTCATAGTGAGTTGAATTAATCGTGTATTCTATAAAAAAAGGAATATTTCATTTGTCACTATCCGGAGAACAAATTAATTCGGAATAATGTGTCAAATTTTTTGGCCAAAAAATCTTTTATACACCTAAGTTTATTTTATTTGGAGTTCTTAGAATAATTTTCCTCAAAATCATATCCAATAATAATAATTTCACTCTTGCGATCAATTCATTTACATTGGAATATTATCTAGTATTATATTGGTATGTGTTATATTGGTATGTATTATATTGGTCTGTATATACAATGACACACACAAATACACATGGATGCATTTAAAATTGGAAAATTTTCTTAGAATTTTGTTTTTTTTTTTTTTGTTCCTTTTAATTTTTGTGAGTCTTAAACTTTTCTTTTGGTTTTTTAGTATTTAAAAGTTTTAAATTGAAAATTTCTTATGGTACAAAATTTTGTTTTATCATAAATATTTGGTTTGTGAATTGTAATCTCGCATTTCTTCCATTTAAAAAAGTTTCTTGGAATTTGTATTCAATTTCTTTTGTATTTTTTTTTTTTGTCCTTTTTTTGGTGTTTTATTTTATTTACAAAAGACATAAATTGGGTACCAATTTCTTTATATACAAGTTTTCATAATATGGTATACAAGTTTTAAGGGACACAAAAATTTTTTATAACAGAGAATCTCATTATAGATTCGAATGTAAGATTAAGATTGAAAATTAATTAAATTTTGGATTTAATTCGAAACTAGAATCACATCAAAATGTTATACTGGTAAATATTATACATTTTAACCAAATATGAACAGATGATAATGTAATTCGACATACTTTACATGAAATTGTAATAGACTGGTCTATATAGAAAGATAATTACGAGAGGCAATTAGTGATGCTTGTTGAGCTCAATTACATACACACATAACACGAAAATCATCAAAGAAAAAAAAAAAAATCGAAATATTCTGGTTGGTTGATTGACGTGGCAGCTGCGGCAGATCCACCACATCCAAAGTAGCACAAAAGTGTCATTTTGCTACCACTACCTCGTGTTCACTAGGCTGTCATTAAGCGTACTATTACAGGTGACTTAATTCCGCCACCCGTTTCCCTTGATGAATCTTTCTAAGTACCCAATACTAATTTTCGATATCTCGTCGTCACACATTCTCTACTCATGTGACTCAATATGATCAGCCTAACCCCGCACAGAGCCGGCGAAGAAAAATGGTCTTTTTGTTTTCCATTTCTCGAATGTGTTTCTAACGGGCCTAGCAGCATGCTCACTAACGGTCGTCATTTCGTGTAGATTGCCGTAAGGCTCGAAACCTTATAGGAAGGGTTGCAACATTTTTTATAATATTCTTTCAATAATTTTTTTGATATTTTTTTTTTAATTTAATTTAAGATTAGAATTATTTTCTCATATTTTAAATTCCGTAAATGTTCATTAAATTGCAGTGCCTTTATACATTTGCGTACGACTTGCATATTTTGAAATGTAATTAATCACTGCGTGGCGTGTAATACGGTTACATAATCCAAGTCGAATCCCTACTCAAAAATTAATCTTAGCTTAAATTTTTGTCGGGTTGTGGCAAATTTTTCTATATTTTTCAAATTATATTTTGTAATTATTTTCAAATCACATTTAAAGTAACCCTGATTTTTTAAAATAACAAATATCAATACATCTTAAATAAAGTCTAATATAGTTTAGTACGTTGTTATTTAAAAATTTGACTTGATTAAAAAAAAAATTACAAAATCTTCTTTTAATTTTTTTCTTACCTTAATAATGGTTTTACACATAACGGTTTGTATTTTAACATTAACAAAATTTTTTAAGGAATTTTTTTTAAGGACTGCCAAAATAAAGTCCATACATACTTATATTAGAAAAGAAAAAATTGGATGTGGTCAGCTCATAATTATTTCGAAAATTTCGTATTTTCTGAATTGAAGCATTTCAACTTCTTAAAGAAAAATTTATTCAAAGTAGGGTAACACAATAGCTGTTACGGAAATTTGGGGTTTTATTGAAAATTTTTTGTTCTAATTATAAGAAAATTTCAACTTATGTGGGAATTTGCGTTTTATTTTCCAAAAGCATTAAAATTTCTTTTCTTATATTTGGGGACTTCGCAGATCTTAAAATGTCTTTAAGCAAGATTAGCCCCCTAATAAGCCCCTATGCTTAAGGGAATATTGCTCAGTTCGTCATATTCAAATTCAATTACATATTGAGGCTCAGGAATGCATAAACAGCCAGAAAAAGCTTCCTTTCACCGTTCTTCAACAAGAAGAAGTCAATTTAAATTAAAAACATTAAATGATTAGATTTTTGATATGGAAGCAATACTGCCCACCCAACTATGTATGTAATGAATGCTTTTACTAAAAACAAGAGGAAAATACTTGGAAATTAAAAGAAAATTGAAAATTTATTTATTTTGTGTTGCAGCATTAATTTATTTCTAAATAAAATGTTGTTCAACAGTTTACATTGCTACATATAAAAGACCGCCGTGTAACTGGCTGGTTTCACCTATATATCTACTATATGTTGCGTATAGTTTCTATAACAATACCGTAATAAGGTATTATAACTGTGTTATGCTTACATATACATTGAATGAACATTAAAATGTACAAATAATACGAAATTACTTTTTGAAAAACAAAAATAACTGTACTTTAATGTGGTTCATTAGTAACTAAACTTTTAATATCCTTTTTTTTTGTGGAAAAAAAAACAGAAAATAAAAGTTTTTAGTCCATGTTTTAAGGTTTTTGTTAATATTTTCTGTTCTGTTCCTTCCCCCCACCCCTGCCCCCAGAATTCACATTTTATTCGCTTGTGTTTCATGTACGTTTATAAATTTTAAAGACTTTTGTATTTGTAAAGAAGATTATTAGTTCTTTTGTACTTAATTGGGATTGAAAATAAATTTGAAATTTTTTATTTTTTGTTTTTTTGATAAGGGATGGGAAAATAACAAAAAAAATTGAAAAATATCAGGTGAAATTCTTTTAAATTTGAAAAAAAAAATTAATTTTTTTTTGTACTTGTTGATGAAAATTGTATAAACTATATGTATAGTTTGGTAACCCTTATCAAATTTTTAAATTAATTACTGTAACTAAGAATTTGATTAAAATTGACTATTTAAGTATAAAATTCGAAACAGAGAAAACAATTTCACAATTGGACTTAAATTTAGAAAACAAAAAAATGATTGATTGATACAAAATGATACAAAAGATGCGTACCTCAAGGATTAAGGTACATTAGATTAAATATTAAATGCCTTTTGTGTTATTTTATATTTTAAGTTTTAAGCAATTTCTCTGCTGCAAATTTTGTCGAAACTTTTTGAGAAGGTTATACTAAAAAGAATGGAACCTATAATTGAAGAGAAGTCATTAATTCCGAACCATCAGATTGGGTTTAGAGCAGAACATTCAACTACTGATCAAATCCATAGAATTACAAATATTATTGAGCAAGCCCTAAAAGAAAAGTAAATTTGTACAACAATTTTAGATATTTTAAGTTCAAACTCGATGTTTGCTTTTTTGCCTCTTTATGATCAATGTGATGAGCAAGGCAGAGGGTAATGTTTACCTTATCTGCTTAAAAGAGAATGAAACAGTGGAATACTATAATAGTGTGAGTGCGAGACTATGATTCGTCTACGACTAATATATGTCGAAGGAGATTTTATGAGTGCGATGGAAATTTCGCAGCTTAAGGTGGCTGTTATAGTGCATTTCGTCATTTATAGTGCTAATCTAGATGGAGATGGGAATCATGAAAAATCTTATGCGTGTACTTGAGAAGTAACTTAAGGTTTCGGTCCCCGACACGGCAAAGAAAAAAAAAAACAAAAAAAAAAGTTCTAAGCCCCATAACTTTACCAATTTCTATAAAAGCGACAAACTAACGGTAAATACCATGTCATAAAAAAATTAAATTATTAATTTTAATTCACGCAATTAACCCTTGACTTCGAACAATATTTTTATGCTGTTTTTCAATTTTTTCAATTTTTTGTTCATCCTAAATTTATGCAATAATTTGATACATTAAATAAGTCAAAGTTGTGTCAGTTTCAATTACTTTGGGTATTGAAAATTAGTTAATTCTTGTATGGTAATCAACTCACTAAAAAATTACTCACTAAAAAATTACCATTGCAAATAATTAATGAAAATTCAATAAAAAATATTTCAATTATTCGCAATATAAATTACTTTAAAAAATGAGAGTAGAGAAGAGAAGAAGAAAAAATTACTCAAAACAAATATTAAATAAATAAAATAAAAAGTAATAACAAAGGAAAAAAAAAGTGAACGCCTATAATTATGCAATTTGTTTTATGACTTCCTCTCTCCTTATATTTTGATTTTTTTTTTCTCTTTTGTTACTTTTCAAATAAAAGCGATTTAACCACTATAAGAAAAATTGCCTCAAGTTATTTCCAAAATCTCAAATCTCTAAATGAAAATAATAAAAAAAAAAAAAGATATTTTTTTCTAAAGTTTTTTTTTTTATTCCTTTCTCTCTCAAAATCGTTGCTTTTGTTATTTTGTTATTTTTTTTTATTTCGAAATTATTTCGAAAAGTCATCAGATAAATTTCCGACCCAAAAAATATTTTTGGTTTTTTTTTTTTTGTTCTTTACTTTTGCCTTCATGCTCTACAAAATTTTCGTACTTTGATTTTGATCAGTTTGTTTTTTCTCCTTTCACTCAATTTTGTTATATCCTAAGAATAAAAAAAAAAAAATTTTCTTTGTTGTCCTTAAGCAAAACGAACAATAAAATAAGAAAAAGAGAAGGAAAAACAAAATTTTTTTTATATTTTGTGATTTTCCATTCTCTCATAATTTTGTAATAAGTTGAAAAGCAAAGTAAAGGTAAGAAAAGGAAAAACAAAAACAACACAGAATTAGAATGAAAATTCGGATCAAAAAATCAAAGTATTTAATGATTATCAATAATAATCATTAAAAATCATAATTTCAATCAATATTATTATGATTATCATTATGATTATCACTTTTCTTTCTCTTGTTTCGCTTTATACATTTTTTTTTAATAATCATCTTCATTAACAATACACAATCGGTTATTATAATTATTTTTTTTTTGTTTTATTTTCTCTTCTTACGTTTTTGCTCTTCGTACTTCTCTGGTCTTCTCATATTTCTGCCTTTTTCATATCTCTAGGCTCTGACTCTGACTCTTCTTATATTTGAATTTATTTTCTCGTTCGTTTATGTTTTCTCTTATTTTTTTTTTCTATTAATCACTCCAATATTCTCAATATATACATATATACTTTTAACACTTCTACAATTATTTATTCTGAGATTTATTTTCTGAATTATTGCTTTTTTTTTTTTTTACTTTTATTTTCACTCATCTTTTATCGTTCATATCCTCTTCATAGGTAAAATATTATATATATATATAGATTATCTATTAAAAATTCAGTGATGAATTCATTATTTTTTTTGTTTATATAACAATTAATAAGGTTTCTCGACAGTGTTTATAATAGGAAGAAAAATGATGAGCAAAAATTTTAATTCTGGATAACTAATGTCCTATCGAACCGCTTGAGCCAATAACTAATTTTCCAAATGATGCAACAAAAATTTCAGATTAGAGATAATTATTAGATGATAATTTAATAAAATGTGGTCATTACAAGTTCAAAAATGTTTTTCCAAAAGGATTCCAGAAGCTTTTTTAAAATTCGAATATAATATTCATTTAAAGCTGTTTTAATACATGTTCGATCGAACTTGGTACAACGTGTTGCATACAACGCATCATATTTCATCAGTTTGTTAACAATTTTTAAGTATTTATGATAAGCAATAATTTTGATCATAGTGATTAATATCACATTGAACAATCTAGACGAATAACTAATTTTTGGATTGATCCAGTACAAGTTCAAGATTAGGGAAGAATATTAGAGCAAATTTATAAAAATTTTGTCATTACAAGTCCGAAAAAGAGCTCTTCCAAAAGAATTCGATGCAGTAGCATTTTCAAATTCAAAAATATTTATTTAAGATTATTGTATGATACATGTTCGATCGAACTTTGTATAACGTGTTGCATGCGACATATCATACTTCTTCATTTTATAAACAATTTAAAAGTATTTTCTCTCTCTCACTCTCTCTCTCTCTTTGAGAAATAAAAGATTGTAATAAACTAAAATAAATAATAAATCAACTCGAACGGGAAATTTATCGGCCATATTTTTGTATATATATTATATTTTTTTTTTGTTTATTTTCTTCTTTCTGTATTTTTAATGTTTCAGGTGCCGTTATTGTAATTTTATTGATTATTTTAATTTTTTTTTTAATTAATATTTTTTTTTCCAATATTTTCCTTTTAATATTTTATTTTATTTGCATATACATATATGCATACATAAATAATGTATGACACAATTTCATCCTTTTTATTTCTTTTTCAAGCAAAAATAAGGACGCATCAATTATAATTTTATAATATTAAAGAAAGCATATGTGTAACACATGCAAGTGTACATTATGGAGATTATAGTAAGCACAAAGTCACAGTAAAAGTAAAAATAAATTTTGTTGTAAAATTCAATAAAAATGACTGAAAGAAAAAAAAAATTTCCTCTTTTCTTTCCCTTCTTCCCAAAAGGTCCTTAATGTAATTAAATCGCTGATCGAAATTACATGTTTACCTATAATTTTTTTTTTGGAAGGCGTAAAGAGAATCGAAATTTTTTTTTTTAATTTTAATTTCATGAATAAATTAAAAAAAATTAATCACGATATTAGAAATTATAGAATAGGAAATTTGCTTAGGTATTAGGAAAGGTGCTCAACAATGTACTAGGAAAGTTGCTCAGCAATATTTGAATTGAATTTTTTTTATTGAAAAAAGCTACTCCAGTTCAATTCTTACAGTATGGAGACAATAATCTCTACCATTTTCCATTGAGAAAGTTTATTTCCCGAATTATTTACTGAATTAAGTCACGGCAGTTGCATTTGTAAAATTATTAAAGGTATTTTGTGTTAAGTATTCAAACATATCTCAGCTTACTCTGAAATCTGAACGATGGTGGAATATTAAACCGAAAAATTTAAGCTGTGACAAAGTATAATAAAAGTCTAGGGAAAGATTGTGGACTTTACAGGCGAGTTAGCTACGGAAGTGAGCGTTCATGAAAAACTATTTATTTTATTATACTTTGGAGACTACTATACACATCTCATGTCACTGACAAGTACTAGTCTACCCACGTACAATTGTCTCGGAAAGAGTTTTCTCATCATTGAAGAACTGTTATTCAATTCTTTAAGGGACATCTCTAGTTTTATATTTTATGTGGAAGCCTAAAAGTCTTGAATAAGTTGCGAATGACTGCGATGGCCAATACAAGGAATGATTGCCATGGCCAAAAGGAAGTTAATAACATCGGTCTTTTTTATCTTTTTCCAATTTTAAATGAAATTACTGTCGTTCAAAACCTCTCGAATGCAAGGTTGTGTTGCGTCTCATATCGACTCATTCTCAAAATATTATCAAACACTGAGCAATGCGTTAAAACCAGTTTTTTTTTTTTTAAATTAATTATTAAACACTTTAATTTTAATTTACTCAAATATAATTTTGAAATTATTGGCATAGACAAATATCAAACGTTGTTTTTTTCTTAATCCTATTTAAATAATTTTCCATTAACATCTTAGCTTTTCTTTGTTTTTAAACACTTTAATTTCAAATCTATTTTTTAAGTACCTAGGACTCTACAAATATTTTTTCTGATTTTAATATTAAAATAAAAAAAAATCATTCGAAAATAAAAATAAAAACTTGAAATTTTTTAATACCATGGAAATTTACTGGTTATCATTCTGTTTTCATCTTCTCTATGTTTTTTTGTAAAAAATAAAAAATTAATTCAAAAAAATAATAATAATAATTAAAAAACATTCCGTTAGCATTATAAGCTAAAATGTTAATTAGAAAATCATTGACTTGAAAAAAAAAGAGAGAGAGAAAAGAAAAGGAAAATATGTTTTCATTTGAAGGTCCTTTGCCTCTTTTTTTTTTTTGATTTTTGAAATCATTTCATTTAAATTAAAAACGAATTTTTTATTTTCAACTCCTAGTCATCGCCACCATCCTCATCAACATCTTCTTTATCCTTAATAAAAAGCTAACAGACAGAAAAGCAAAAAAAAAATAGAAGAAAAATAATTATGAATTAAGTTGTCATTTCGCGGACGTTGACAACATGTTACAATTAAATAAAGACAAATAATTTTTTATGTTATGTTTCTGGTAAAAAAAAATATCGATTTCAAAGAAATGGGGATAATTTAATTAAAAAAATGGCGACAATTTTAATCCCAACCATTTTAAATTTGGACAAAAACAGAAGGGGTAAATAAATTAAATATCCGATAATTGATCAAACCCTGTGGTGACCTGAGGTTAAGATAATTGTCAATTATTAATTTGGTCCAAAATATACCGGTGTATGTTATTGGATAAGAAGACATTGTTATATTTATGCCTTTGACGAAGCTTGATCAAACGTCGAAGAATTAGGTAGAGTCACCAAAATTTAATATTTGTCAAAATTTTTAGGGGTAATCGAACCGTGAAGTAAACGAATTACGAAGAAATTTCGTTGTTAATACAAAAATATTGTTGCTTTATGTTGTTATAATTGCAGGTTTCGCTAATCCAAGCTGCCTTGTATGAAACAAATGATTTGAAACGGAAGAAATAAATGAACAAGAAGAACAAGATTGACTGAAAATTGTGCATTAAAATGGATTCAATATGTAAAAATATTGATTGTTCTCTAGAATATTACACAAATGAAAAAAAATTACCACATAATTTAACAAAAAAAGAATTAATTTCAAAACTATTTCCAAATCTTTTGTGAAGAGTATTGCGTTCACAGGAATCAAAATATTTAAAATTGAATAATTTGTTGTCACAGAAGTTTTAGATATTTTTAAAATTCCTGTCGTACTTTCTCAATTCAATTCAATTGACCAAGAGTTTTGAAAGCGATGTCATTCTCAATTTTTAATGTCATTCTCTAGTTGAATTGAAACAAGAAAATGGTGCCGAAAATATTAAAATTTTTTCTTATTAAAGTACCAATGTCAATAATATACTCCTCTAAATTAGTGTTAAAATAAGTGAATTTTGAATATGTGATATGAAATCTATGGCCTGGTGAATTTGAATACCTGATATTTGAATGGTAAATTTTGAATATCTAAGTGATACCTAGGGGATTTGTTAAATTATTCCAACTTTGACCAAAATTATAATAAATTATAATAAAAATGAGATGCTAATGAGCCAGTAAATTCCCGTATTTAATTTAAATCATATGTCATACTTGTACTAAATTTTTAAATTAAAATATTTTCAAGGGAAAATGTTGAATATTGCTTTTCATATAGAAATAATAAATAATTATGCTTATATAATTGAAGCAATCCTTTGGATATTTCAATTATCATATAATAATTTAAAAATATTTGTACAGAATTTCGCGAGTACATACATATATTTGTGTTTTTAGAACAGTTGTTTAGAGAGAAAATTTTAATATCAATTACAAATACATAATCAATCTGACATACCCTTTCATTAAAAATCTTTAAGGTGACATTGTAATAATAAAATTTTTACACATTATTTACCCACATGTATGCATAAAATAAATTATGTATATTTTATACAACTTAATATATTATGCTTATTATATAAATTATATATAAGTGTCCTTGTTACACATATGTATATATACTAAATAATTATATGAGATGGGGAATATTATTTTGTATATTATACGGTTATGTTTCTAATGATTTTTCTTAATTATTTTCATGCTATAAAATTGAATGTTATATAAGTATAACATTAATATTTAAAGAAAAATTATGTAATTTCTAAGAATAATTTATGCTACAATAAGTTTTCCTTTATGCAATTTTTATTTTCACGTGTGTATAGATATATATATATATATATACGTATATAAAATTATCATTTATATAAGAAAAAATAAACATTTCTTTTATTTTAAATTATTATTAAATATGATAATTGTATAACAGAAATAATAATTATTTATCAAAATAATTAGGAGTTCACCACTCAACACTATTACGAATTCACCACTCTGTTTCCCAAAACTTGATTTCCTATAACTTGAATTTCTCTTTAAAACTAAAATTGCTTTAAATAAATCAGTGATCTCAAAAAATCAGTTGTGTATACCTAATTCGTATAATGAGAGTTCGAATTCGCACTGGACTTAATCGACTATTTCGAATTTTTCCGATTTAATTATTTTGAAATCTCGAAAAAGAAGATTTCTCATTTTGTTTTTACGAATTCGAATTTTCTTTATTTCGAAATTATTTTCGAAATTTAGTGTATTTCGAATTTCGAATGTTCGAAACTCTGTCTTTATATTGAATATTTTAAAATGACTGATTTAATTATTTTAGAATTTTTAATCGACTCATTGATTTTGCATAATTTAATAAGAATTTTCGATAATGTTTTCGAAATTCGAAAAATTTTACTTCTACGTTATTTTTCAAGCTTTTTCAGCTCAAGTTTTAATCGATCAAGTCCGTCAATCGGGCAAAATCCATTATGAATAAGGCTATTTACTAGAAATATTCATAAAATAATTCAATTATTTTGAAGTACCCCTCAAGCAATGTTAATGACGAAGATTTGACACAACCAATAATATTCATTCGGTTTTTTTAAGTTAACGACACTTCCTTAATGTTTTCTATGTTAAACACATAAATTAAAGGCAAATGCAAAAAAAAGTTGTTAAAAAATTTTCCATTTTCAAGAAAATTATAAAAATATTCATGAGAAAAACAATAAAAAAACCAAAAATAAAATAGAAAAAAAAAATTAATGACGTTTTCGTTTGTAATTTTGTAGTTTGACGTCATGTTTTTCGTTTCTTTTTCTTCTTTTTATTATTATTTTGTTGCCTTCTCTGTAAATAGATTGACTTTTATTGGTATATGAAATGTAAAAATCATTCATATTTCAAGTTTCTTTTCAAATATGAGTGGAATATCAAAAAATGAAGGGGGGGGGGGGGGGGAGGGAGGGCAGAGAGATGGGCAACGTCTTCTCCTTTAGTTTCATAATCTTTTAATTGTTCTTTAAAAAAAAAATATAATAAAAATATGAAGAAGAAAAAAAACTTCACATTTTTTTTTTGTTGTACAAAGAAGTTGTTTTTAAATTAAAATTTTTATATTTGTTAAGCCGTAGGACATTAAATTTTAATTTGTACATTTTTTTTATTTTTCTTGTTCCAAATTTAAGATTTTAATTTGAAGTTGATAAGCGTTTTTATTAATCATCTAAAAACAAAATATTTATAAGAAGGAGCAACGAAATTTTGAACTCAACTTGAAAGTTTTTTATATTGACAAAGTGTTTTGCGAAAATCGAGTGTAACGCTTTGAAGTAAGGGGTTTTGACATACTTTAAAAATTTGACGGAATTACGATATGACAAAAACTAACGACGTGACTTCTTCCATAGATCTTTTTGGCTAATTTACTTATTTTGCCACTCTTTTGCCACCGGGGACATGGAATAATGGAAATGAAATGTCAAATCCGGATTATTTAGATTTAATATATAACTTTTAAGAGTACCTTCTGAATTATGCTTTTTGTCGAGATTTTATGGTGTTACTATGTTATTGTAGATTTGTAGATTTGTACAATTGGGGCAAAAGTGCACCGCGACCACGTATAAGGATCTATTGTCCGCCCCCATTCGAGTGCGGGACATGCCCTACAACACACGCTTGAGACCCACCCTCCTGATCAACTCAAGCAACTTGTGAGGACCAGAAGACCGTAACTCCGCCACCGTTAGAACAAAGCCACCCAGCACCTCCCCCCTCCTATGAGTAAAAGCATCACAATTCCCCAGGAGGTACACCGAGGTCTCTCCATACTCCCCACAGAATTTGCAAGTATCTTCATTTTCCAGGCCCAGCCGACTGAGGTGTCTCGTAAGCCTGCAGTGACCCGTCAAAACGCCGGTGAGGACCCTCACCCATCCCTATAATTTTCTTAAATTGCTTCTGGTCATATTCTCCCAAGAGCTCTTTGGCTTGCCGCAGCCCCGGAAGACTTTTCCAGCGCTCCGGCCGCCTTATTTCTGATTCGTTTCTTAATTCCCAACGAATAGTATGTGGTCCTTACAAGCGCATCAGCGGCCTCATTTCCTCCCGCGCCGACATAGCCCTATAACATACTATGTTATAGATGAGAACTTGAATAGTTGTAAGATTGGGACTTTCACTTGACTTTAGAGATTTGCTTCCGCTTCATAAGACATTGAGTTAAGGAGGCGGATGACTAGATGACCTTTTATGTTAAGTTATTCATAGTTTTTTAATTTATATTTGCTTTAATATGGAATATTGTAGATATATAATGGTGATTTATAGCATGTGACTATATCGTTTGGATTCTAGACCCTTCTTTTGAAAAACTGGGAGTAATAATCATTACACTATTGGTTAGATGAACGCCTATTGCATCAGGAATAATAGCGACTAAGTTAAATGTACATTTTTAATTTAAATTCATTAAGTTCTCATATCAAACCACATGGAACAACACATAGTATTTTTGAAAAACTAACATCTATAATACAAACTAATACAAACTGTCCTCAGAGATTTTTTTCTATAATTAAAATATTTTTATTTTTGCTACTTTAATTCTTACACCTTAAACTTAAAAATAGTTTTTAAGAAAAAAAGCAATTTTTTTTATTAAATTTTGAATCAATTATCACTCTGATGAGGTCACGACAAAATTTTTGAGTACAATAAAATAAAAAAAAATTCCATCAAAAATAATTTTATCACCAATTTTAAAGATTTCGGTAATATCGTAAATGACCTTTCAGTTTTTAACAACTAGTTTATTCTCAATTTTCTCAATTTTTTTTTTAAAAAGTGTAAAGCAATCAAAAGAGAAATTCATCTTTCTCTCATTTTATTTTTGTCATATTTTTTTTCTCATTTTGTAACATTGTCATGTCAGCAATAAAATAAAAATTTTTGACAAGATTCCCTACATTTATTTTCTTTTTTCTCTTTTAAAACAAATTCAATTTACTTTTATTAAAAAAAAAAATATGACAGGAAAACTACCATTTTGTCTATCAATGTAAAATATTTTCTCCTTTAACACAATTTTTATTTTTTTCAAAGAAAATATTTTAATTTCCTTTTTAGAAAATCTTACATAAAGCGTAAAACACCTGATTATCACAAAAAAAAAAGGAATTTGAATAATCTTTTGAATTTTGTATCCTTTAAATTTTAAAATATGATTGATTGTAAAAGGAAATTTTATTAAAAATATTCAAAAAACGAGAATAGGTAGAGTTGGTCAGAGGTTATTGACATACAGTTTCAGACAACCTCCATGTTTTATACAACTTCCTTCATATAGCATCAAAATAGCGGCCATATTACTATATTTATTTACGACAAATTTCAGTACTGTACCGTTAGTAGTTTCTAAGATATGATCAAATGAAGTTATATGCCACTTACCACAAAGAGTCAAGAAATTTCAACGATTTTTATCGCAAATAACAGTCCCAATAATATATTTGCTTGTGCGAAATTTGCATATCACTGCTTCAATAACTTCTGAGAAACTATTACAAAGATTTGAGAAAATTTGATGAGCAACTAGTTTTTGAGATATTGAACAGGCGGAAGGACAGCCGGACGCACGGAAAGACTGACAGACATACAGACATGGTTAAATCGAATCAGAATTCTACTCTGATTTTTGATCACCTGATTTTTGAACACCTGATATCTAAGATCACTGTTTTTAGCTTTACAAATCGTAAAGCAAATTTATAATACCCTTCGAACATACTGTCGCGTGGTTATAAGAACTAAAGAAAAAGCTGAAGAAAAAATATTCCCATATTTTTTCCTTCTTAAAAAAGCAGGTTCTTTTCCAAAATGAATCCTTCTATCTTGTCTTTAATAATATTTCCATTTTCTTTTTATGAAAATTTAATGAAGTGAATTTGTTTCATTTTTCAAACTTTTATTAAATTTATTTTTGCTTTAATGAAATTTGATTTTTTTGGACCACATAATTGACATTTTATTAGCTAGTATTTTATAAATATTTTACGTCTTTTAAATATTCTTCGTCTTGTTTTTGTCTATGATCTAAAATTTGTGGTCGTTTCTTCTTATCTTATCAAATTTTAATCAAATCAAATAACATCTACGAAAAATATTTAATATTTTAACATCTGATTCCTCAATAATAACTAATAATTTTACAGATTTAACGTCGTTTAACCCTGAATTCGTCTTATTCTATTTGAATATAAGGTCAATAGTTAGGTTGCTGGCGCTTTCTGTTGCTGGCGCTTTCTGTTGCTGGCATCTTCTGTTGCTGGCGCCTCATGTTGCTGGCACCTTCTGTTGCTGGCGCCTTCTGTTACTGGCGCTTTTGGTTGCTGCCGCCTTCTGTTAATTGCACCTTCTGTTGCTGGCGCACCTTCTGTTGCTGGCATCTTCTGTTGTTGACGCCGTCTGTTGCTGACGCCATCTGTTGCTGACATCTTTTGTTACTGGCGCCTCCTGCTCCTGGCGCCTTATTTTTGAATTTAAAATTTTCACCTAATACAAAGAATTTTCGGAAGTTTATGTACATATAACTGCAGATTATAATAAATACTACTCTTATACAGTTTTAGTTAACAGACAATTGTAAAGTATATCTGTAATATTAATTATCGGTAATCAAAACTAAAATATCTTATAAAAAGTCAATTATTTTAATAACTAAATCTCAAAAGGGCAACAGTTTTCAATTAATTTTAATGAAAAATTACATTTAATTTTCTTTTTAATTAATTAGTAGCTAGAATAGTTGTATAAAAATCCTTGACATTATTTTCAAAATTTATTGCAATTTATATATATATACACACATTTTCTTACCATATGAAATAAGTTTGAGTTCTTCATAAGGAATTTGCTTAGGTAATTAAAGAAATACTTCTATTTCTTAACTATAAAGATGAAAATTTAAAAATAAAAAAATTAATTTTCTTTTTTTTTAACCCCTTTTACAGTTTTTTTTTTTTACAATTTATAGTTGAAGGAGGAGCAAAAAGAAAAATTACACATTTTTTTCGATGAAAATTTTAAAATGATTGCATACAAGAGCAGGTGAAAAATATTTTTTTATTTCATTGTAAATATTAAATTTATTTTTTTTTTCCTCTTTTGCTCTTTGCCGTCATCAAGGAAATTTTTTTAAAGCAAAAATAAGTACAAAGAAAAAAAAAAATTGAATTGAAATAGAACTCGTACAGCTTCTCTCTCAATTTCAGTAAGAATGTTATTTACAAAAATCTCATAAGACTTTGCAAGAAAAGTGTTAGAAGAGTCCTTTACCCAGGATACGAGCACTTATATTTTTTTTCTCATAATGTATTTGAAGAAAAATTATAGTTTATTTTAAACTTTCTTTTAACTTCTTTATATTTAAATAAAATTCTTTAAGTATATTTTTCTTTCTTTCTAAACTTTTTATATGTAAGAAGAGCTAAAAAGATTTTGAAAGAAAAATGTGAATACTATCATAGGGTGTCGAGATTTTTATAAGTAGTTCGTGATTCAAATTCTTTGACTCAGTCCTCAGAAAAAATAAGTCCAGTCAAATTCCTTGGTTCTATTAAATTATATGAATTAGTGCCAGAAAATGAGCCCGAATCCAAAGTTAATTCGAGTGTATTTAATTTCGATAAATTAAAAGCCGAACAATATTCCCGAACCCGAATCTTAATCCGAATCGGAATCTGAATGCATCAAATACCATGATTTTATGTATACTAGAGATTTTAATTCATGATTTTAAATTTAAAAATATATTTTGGAATATAAAATTTCGCTCATTATTCGCTCATTTGATAATGAGCGAATAATGAGCAAAATATCGGATTTGAACCCGAAGTCAAAAAGCCGAATCCGAATACTCTGTACTGAATTTATATTTGAATATATTGAAAACAAATACGAACCTGAATTCGATTCCGAATGCAATAAATCGCAAAAATTAATTGTAAATTTTTTGAAAATAGTAAAACTGAAGGCGCCAACAATAGAAGGCACTAGCAACTCAGAATTTAAATTTATTGAATTTATTTAGAATAATATTTTATTATTTATTTTTTTTTGTTTTTATTTTAAGCTAAAACAGCTTGATTAGGGAAGTAATTTAAGTGAATGGTAGAGCCAAAAGCCTTCTAATTTAAATCAAATTAGAAGTTTATAACTTCCGTACATATGTATGCATTTCCAGTCACAATCAAATGAACAATCATCCAACTTATACATAAATTGTTTTTAGCACTTTTCCAAAAAATTTTTTGAAAAAAGTGCTTATTAGTTTCACTCTGTCCGTCCGTCCGTCCGTCCGTCCGTCCGTCCGTCCGTCCGTCCGTCCGTCCGTCCGTCCGTCTGTCCGTGTGTCTGTTTACAAAACTTCTACAACTTTGAAGATAGAAAGCTGAAATTTAATACGTACATAGATCTTCACTAGAAACTTATTTCCGTAGAACAAAATTTTTACCTATCTCCCCCCCTCTAGAAGTTATACCCCCCCAAAACCCTAAAAATGGCCTTTTTTAAATATTTGTTGCAATGAAACCATAAGCATTTTTGAAATTTTGCAAACGCAGAAAGGCAGTGGCTTGCTTCCCCTTGCGCGGTATACTATAGTTCAACTTAAGAAAAACAAAATGGCTGCTCAAATTTACCGTTATTTAAAGTCTTTTTTTTCCAAATTTTTGATGTCGTTTTTCTTCTAGACCCCAGCCTGTAGAAGCTTGAAATTTTAGGAGCTTTTAGATATTAATAAATAGTTCATTTTGTTAGAAGAACATTTTTTTCCATCTCCACCCCCTCTCAAGTTATCACCTCTTGAAATTCGTAAAATTTGAATTTTTGACACCTTATATTTCCGAAACCGCAAGCTTTTCCAAATTTTTATGAACGCAAGAAGCTAACGGTAAATTCCATGAAATTAAAAAATATAATTATTTTTCTTAACTCACACAATTAACCCTTAAAATCGAGCATTATGTTAACCCCTTTTTATATTAATTTTTGCTTTATTTCAAAGACTGCATATATGAGTCATCCTAAATATATGCAATCCTAGAAATAGTTTTGTATATGAATGAAAACAATTTTAATAGTGTGATAGCTATACATAGACTGTATTTAAAAGCAGAATTTTCACTTGTTGAAGGGAAAAGTGCTACAATACAAACCATTGGTTTGACCCAACTTTATTTTCTTAAAGGACAATCAGTTTAAAACAGAATATCCTTCGTAATCACAAAATACTTATATATATATATATAAGATAAGATAAAGCAAATGAAGGAAAAGTTGAATATTCAACTTAATTTCCTGTAAGAGCAGGATGTTTTCTCAATTTTTTTTTTTTATAATTTTTCTCTTTTATTCTTTTTTGCGTTTTTGTCACTATCATTCTCTCACTTTTCTCTCCATTTTTTAAATATATGCTGAGTAAATGAATATACCTAGAGCTTTTTAACCTTGAATTAAATAAAATAAATAAAAAAAATTTTTTATTTATTTAAAAAGGATTTTCATAAAAATGAGCAGCATTAATTACATTAAAGTTTATAAGGAAAAAAAAAAACAAAACAAAGAGAAAAGTAAAAGACGTCAAAAAAAAAAAGTTCATTAAAAAAACTTTTGCTTTACAAATTAAAATCGCCTTTTATAAGAAGAAGTAAAATAGGGACTTAAAATATTTTTGCTTTCAAGTGGATGAAGTGCTTCAGATGACATAATGAAAATGACTTGAAAAAAATTTTTTTAATTTCAGGTCAAGATTTACAAAATTTAAGAATCCTTAAGAAAGATGAAGAAGAAATAATAAAAAAAATTTATTTATTATTTTGCCCTCCGAAATTTGTTTGCCGTATACAAAAATTTTTTTTCTAAATTTCTTCATTTCTTAATTTTTATCTTATTTTTGTTGAAATTTTCACAGTGAATAGCTTATTGCTCATATATACCTTATAATACAGCTGAATTATGTTTTTAATAACTTAATTATTTTGGAAAAATCTATTTTATTTTCTACCATTAATTTCGAATTTAAAAAAAAAATGTAAAAATTTAAACCAGAATCTCGAAAAAATAATTGTTTTGTCACACGTTTGAATTAATAAGATTTGTATGATAGCTGCCCCATACAGATTCATAACATTTGATTCATACCAAAATCTTATTAGAACGGTTGACACAATCTTATTACCTTTAGTGTGAAATTAACTATTAGAGTATGAAAACTACCTTTATTGCACGAAATTTGCATACGATTCTGACATTTATTAGTACAAATAAAATTGTTGTTTGAATGTTATCAGCAGTGTGACAAACTGAGTGTATAAATATTCCAAACTGTGATTTCATTACAGAACAGACCTGTTTATAATACTGGTTCTGAATATCCGGAATTCGCAATATTTAAAAATTTTTATTAATATTGAAAATATCCACAGAAACGACATAAATTAAGGATTACTAGAGGGCAAAAATTAAAATATTGGAAAAAAATTTTTTGATAATGGTGGAATAGAAAAACTCTTCAAAGATTCGAAATCTGTACGGTAGAAATTTCAAAGATTTTTAAAGTCGAAATCGGTTATAATAAATTATTAATGCTTAATTTATGTTTGAGTTTTTCAATTTTGGATCTAATTCTAAAATTTGTAATGGTTCGATTCATGGAAGTTCTACTGTATTAGAATGTACTTATATACCAAATGGCGAAATACTTAATTGAGCTAGTTTTCGATTACACATATTTTGTCAATTTAAAATATCAATATCTAAATTTGTAAATCAAATGTAAACATGAATGTCTAGCAAATTGTAGGAGCAACTTTAAATAATTTAAAATTTAATTTAAAAAAATTTAATATTCAATGAATTTTTTGAATTAATCTTGTGTTGATATTATAAATATAAAATTTCTAGTTATATAATAACATTTAACAAATCTAAATTAATAATATGAGGGAGGCGGATGGAAGAAGGGAGGCAGAGGGATAACAACATAAAATTCTTAATTTCATATTTTAAAAAATTTAATAGTTTCTCATATAAAATTGTAAAAATTTCTTCGCTAACATTTTCCATGTGAATATTTTTAAAATTTTCCGAATGGGTTGCGGGCGGGAAGATTACATTTCTCGGATAAATATGAGTACTATAATTTTGTGAATTTCATCTTTAACTCATTAAAATTTTTTTTTTATATATTAAGTTTATTAAAACTTTTCTAAAAGAGTATTTTTCTACTTGAAGAATTTTTGTATATCATTTTTATATTCTTGTATTGCTGTGTATACCCATGTAATATAAAATTTTATTTAAAAATGTTAACAAGATTTTCCAAAAAATTTTATTTTGAACAAGAAAATCTTGAAGAATTTCAAAATCTTTTTTTTTTATGTTTTGAAATTATATTAAAAACTTTACAGCCATGTAAAATTCTAAAATATATTTATAGTAAAAAACCCCGTCTTCATGAAAATGTAAAATAAATTTTGATTTTATAAAAAGTTAAATTGAATGTATCCATACATATAGCTTAAGGATAAATTGGTAAGTGTTAGATTTAAATTTTCAAAGGAGAATGTTTCCAGAAAAAAATAATTTTGTAAATAAGTTTAAAAGTACTTTAAAATAAACACAATGTAATTATGAAAAACGTTACAGACAGACAATAATTACGTTAATGTTAATATTCTGAGTTTAGAGTCTTCGTGTTAAAGAATGTCAAAGGGTTTGAGTGAATTTGGGGTTATGTTCAGTGAAGTTTTAATTTTGATTTTCGAGAAAGTTTTCAAAATTACTGTGAAATAAGCATATTTATAGTCGACTATTTAACATCATTTAGTTACTATTTATGAATAAAAATAAGAAATGCGATAGTTTACATTCACAGTATACTGTAAGAAATGGGTTGAAAATTGCTATACAAAAAAATTGGGTAATTTTCACTTTAAATACTTATCAAACATACAAAGCTATAATAAAATAAATTTTACCTAATTTGGTAGGATATATTATGCTGTATATGAGAAGCGGTGGGAGGAAATTTTTATGGCTTAATCGTACAAGATTTAGCGATTTTTCTTGAGAAAGAAATATTATTACCCATTATAATGTAAAATTACTCGCACTTGTGGGAAATTTCCACTGTGTGAAAAATTCACTTTGAAATTTTTTTTACGGTTAATAATGATAACACTCTAATTTCTTTTATTAAATTATTGACAAGTTGTTCAACTAACTAGCACAATATAACGTCAATTATTAATAACCCCTAGACTACTAAAATGGAATCGCAATTTTTATGGGTTTCGATTTTATTTCAAATTCAGTTAAAAACTATTCTTCCTTAACTAGAATTCATGCTCCACTTGAATTTAATTTAAATGAAATCCAATGTAATTTTCCTTGTTTGCTTTGACCACCATTTCAATCTAGAACTTTTCAAGTTAACTTTCAACTAGCCGTCATTAAAAAACGCATGTTATTAAAATTTAAACATAGAATTACACTCAAAAAAAAAATTTTTTTTTTCTAAATATTTCAGTAATTTTCAAATATGAGATAAAAAAAAAATTTTATAATCTTTTCAGGCACAAATTTTCTATATAGCAACGCCATATAGAAATGTAAAAGAGATAAAAAAATTGGTGTTACAATGATCACAGGTGGTATTTGTAAATGTACGAAAAATTTTGAAAATATTTTTGATGTAAAAGAATTTTCAAGGGAATATAAAATTGTTCCATTTCACATTCACATTTAAAAAGCAAATAACTTTTCATCAGGACTAGAGAAAAAAAAAAAATAATGAAAAATAAAGTAAAAATATTTTATCACCGTGTAAAAAATTATTTTGCAAAAATTTTTAGTGAAAAATGCTAAAAAGAAACTCATTTCATTAAAAATATTTGATGTCTGGCCCATAACGAGTTTTGTTCATGCCGATTGTATGATATGAGTTGAATTTTACTTTGAATACAACAGCAATGTAGAATGGCATCCAAGCTCTGGACCAGCTTAAATATTAGCGGAATAGTTTAAGTAAAATTTATTAGAAACAACACAAAATTTCGTTGTTATGAAAGTGACCTTCATTGTGTTGGAATACTTGATCAACTTTGTAATTTGATATTTAAATTCAAGATGTACCAAAGTACCAACCAAAAGTATCATTGTACCAATCAATTTTCCATGGTAAGATTAATCGAATTTTTCTTTGTAAAATACTACTTGCTCCATTAGATTCTAATAGCTTTAATTTCTAACAAACCTTATTAATATTTATCCTAACTGATAAATATAAAAATTATGAACATTTAAAAAAACATATAAAAAAAATCCAATATTTTTTCCATTAAAAGTACCACATGTTTTACCACAAAATAAAATTTTCATTAAATTCAATTGAAAATTCTATTAATTTGTTTAATGGTAAACTAACTGAAAATAGACCTTTAATTTATTGTAAATAATAAATTTTCTAGGCGGGGTATTCTAATTTTTTAAAAAAGAGAAACAAAAATCCAAAAATTTCTCATCCTATTATCTCACATAATATCAAAAATAAATTCCTTTACAATATTAAAATCATAATTTTATAAATTCAATTATAAAACGAAAAAAAAAATCCCTTCCGCTTCGTCTCCTTAATTTAACACCCAACACGAACAACCGGAAAAAAATACAGAAAAAACAGAGAACCAAAACGATTATAAATCAGAAGAGAAAATGAGCAAATTCCATCATTCCCCTATTCATATGCAAAATTTTAAATAGTGAGAATATTTTTGACATTGATATTTTGAAATGAGTGAATAAAAAATAAATTACGAAATTATTTAATAACAAACACAACTACACGAATAAACCCACTACATACACAAATCATTCTAGCTGTTTGTAAAGTATAAAAAATTATTTTATGAATTTTAATTATTTATTTCCGGAAACACCTACACTACCCAACCTCTTGTCCTCCCTAAATTAGATAGTTTAGGTATGAAGTGTTCAAAATGAATTTGACAGCGTGTTAAAATGCGTAATATTATGTCAAAAAATGATGGATTATTATTTTCAAAAAAAAAAATTGTTTTTTTTTATTCCTTAAAAAAATTCAATATTAATTTTTTAGATAGAAATTGACATGACAGTTGCTTTTTTTTTTCTTGCATCAGAAGAAAAAAAAATTTTTATTATACTTTCAATCAATCAATAATTTTTCGCTTCTTGGGTCTTTTTTTTCAATATTCGTTCCTCTTTTTATTGTTATGGAATTGTTTTTTTTTTATCAGGAAAAATGCAATGACATGAATTTGAATTCATTATCAAAATTATAATGACATTTAATTTTTGATGCATCTACATATGTGAATCGCTGCTTTCGTATTCGATTTTTATCACTATGGCAATTATTGTTGTTAACAAGTTGAAAAGAAAGAGAAAAATAAATAGTGAAATATCAAAAATATTTACATAATTTATGTAAGAATATGTGATTATGTTTGAAATATAATGTATGTAAAACAAAATACTTGATGACAGATTTTTACATTTTGACATATTTCTGAATTGTTATCAATTGACAAATTTGACAATTGACATTTTATTTGAAGTAATTTTACTGCGTTATTACTCATGATGACGTTACATTTCAAATCAAAATATTTGGTATTTGAAATCAGGAAGGATTTTCAATAGTTTTCTAGGATTTAAGAAAAAATTTTTGTGATTTTAAATTTTTGATTATATAAAGAATTTAAACAAATTGATTATTTTATGATTTAAAAATTCACCGAACGAAGCGTTGCTGGCGTAGAAATGATTTAAATAAATTTGACCAGAGGCGCAACTAAAATTGCGTCTCTATTGCCAATAAAATGCTTAAGAAAATTTGTATATAATTACTGAAATGTTCGATATTATACATTGAAATTGTTATATTGTTATAAATGTGTGTTTAGCACACATTGGATAAATATTTTTCAATTCTCAATTTCTGCTTTAAATTGTAATTAATTATTATAGTAAAGCTATATAAGATTTCTAAAAACTATTGTATAATATATAGAGCTTCCATCTTAGTTTTTGAATTAAATTCGTGAATCATTTTAGTTTTTGAGAATTACAAATTTATCAACTCCTTTAAGGCACTAATGACTTCCTGCCTGAGTTTAGCTCAAACTTAACCGAAACTAAATAATTCATAAAAAACTAAAAATACCGTAATTAAGTGATTAACTGTTTTGTAGTAGTTTGTGTAATACATCTCTAAAATGTAATGGAAAATATCAAACGTGGGCTACAGAATCGTATAACAGTTTAATAATATTAATTAAAATCTTAAACTTTTTTAAATATCAAAAGTTCTTTTTAATATCGTATAGTAAATGTCAATTTGATTTCTAAATGTTAAATTTATAATTTTTGAAAATTTTAAATATCAAATGTTATATACATAGATTTGCATTTTATTCTTATTTAATAATATGACAGAGTTGCCATATCTACAAACTACTTTCTTATATACATGTGAGTAAAAGAAACGAATAGAAATTAATGATAAATCGGATTTTGATTTTGTTTTAGAATCGCTTTTCGGATAGCTTCGGATTTTTTCAAAAATTTTTGAATTCACTTTAATATTTTATCAAAACAATCAATTCGAACACTTTCAATTCACTACATTTACATTTACACTGTTGTTCTTAAGAGTGAATAAAAATAAGTGCCAAGTTCTCATGATTTCCATCTATACACACGTCTAACACAAAATACGAATGAAAAAAAGATTATTTTTTGATTTTCATAAAATTGCATAAATATAGGCGCAATTAGAATACCATATGAATAATATTTAATAATAAAATTTTTATTTAAAACTAAAAATTTCTCTTTAGTATAAGCAACACTAAAGCGTTATATTGTAGGTATAACAGTTTTACACTCTCCTTGACAAGAATGAAAAGCAAAATTTTAAAAATAGTTTCTGTTTTTTTTTTTTGAATTCACTTTATTTTTATACATTATGAATTTAAATCACATAATATACGAGTAAGATCACACTATTGAAACTTCTTTTTCTAAATTGCATATAGAAAACCAAAATAACCGAACAGGTTCTATTTTAAAATTCTAAACAAAAAAATTCTCTTTTTAAATTTTAATTTTGTTATTGTTGTTGTTATTTTTTCAATTTCAAGGATATCATCTGTATATCCTTCTCATATTATACATATATACAAGGATTATGTACAAAATTCATATTTTTTTTTTGTACTGATAAAAAATTTAATTTCACGACCATTCATATTGTATTGAAAAGAATAAAGTTGATGTTTTTTATACTTACTTGCTTGTTGTTCGTTCAGAAAAACGTGATATACGAGAGAAAGAATATTAGAAAATTTGGTTCAACTGCAGTCACATACTTTTATCGTAACTTATATTCAAAATATATTCTATGTATAAGTATATAACATTAGTGTATATGGCCACACATTGTCACAAACAAAACTTCAATATAAAAATTTTCTTTTCAAATTTTATCATAGTTTCAAGAGAACGTCTGTTTGTTCTGCATCTCTGTATGTATAACAAACAGGACAAATTATAATTTGTATGGTATGACACGTACATATGTATTTATGTTACTCTATAGTCTATATAGTATACATGTATAGTTAGTAAGAGCTTATGAGCTCATAGTGTGTATAACTAGCACAATGTATAAATGTGCATATGCATAAAAATTCAAGTGAAATTCAAAAAGATTTTTCATTTGAAGATTTTTTGTTTTTTTTTTTGCTTTTAAAATAAAATTTTTTCTCTACACATTCAGTTGTATATATGCATATATATGTAAAATATACCGAGAATTGAATTAAAATGACAATAGAAATTGAATAAAAAGCCGAATTTTCATGAAATAGGATGACAATTTAAATTTTAGTTTTTCGTCCTGATTCTTTTATTTTGTAATTTTTACGTTTTTGTTCTTTGTTCATTGTGTATACGTTATTTTAATTGAATCAATTCAACAATACTAAATTAAAAGTGTAGGTATTCTTTTATAACAATTCTATAAATTTCACTGCTGGTCCTCAGTTGAGTTGATTCAAATTTGTGCTTGATTTTATAGTGAATTAATTTTATTGTGTTGATTAGATGACAGGGCCGGCGCAGAAGGTTCACCGCACCTCAATTAGCACAATAAATGTGGGGTTTGACTACTACTACCCCGTGATCAAGAGGCCATCATGGTGCGTTCGATTATAAATAGCCTGTACAGATATCCTGTAGACAATTACATACATATTTAAGAATCTACCTAAATCTCCGATGCTAATTTTCAATATCTCGTCAATCCTCGTCACACATGCTTTATTTAACGTAAAATTGAGTGTAATTTTAAACGTTATAACTGATATTTTGGATGAGGTTGAAGCCAACTCCCCTGTAATCATTGGAAATTCGAAATTCAACAATTAAAAATAGGAAAAATGAACACCATTTTATTATAATATTGACTCCAGTTTTCGATTATGTCATATATAAAACTAACTTTTAAAACACTTTTAGTAAAACATTAGATTCATAATGAAATGTGCAAAAAATTTGTTGAGCTGGAGATGAATTACTCACCCACTGCAATTATCAGTTCGAGCCCGTCAAATCAGTCTGCAGATATAGCAATAATCTTAAAATATTTTTTCAGAATATGATATTTAATCTAAACGAAAACCTATGAATCGTTAGGGTTATAAAAGAACACTTTTAAATTTGAGTTTATTCTTTTATTGCGAATCTCACAAATTATTCAAATACATTCCAATAGTTGTTTAATTGAATAGTGTAATTGAATAATAGGGGATGCTTTACACCAAGGCGAAGGAAAAATGCATTGTTAACACATAACACAGAATTTACAATCTAGTTCAAATTATAATAAACATAAGGCTAGTCACAATACTACTCTTATATTTACCCACATTTACCCATAATATATTTAATTTCAAATCCTCAACAATTCATAAAATTTTTGCAAAAATATTGGCATATGTAGAGTATGTAGAGAATTATGAAATATCAATTCATTATATGCACTTTTTTAATATATTGATTGTAAGTAGTCCAGGTGTAGTTATCGGAAAATTAATTATTATTACTGAATTGTGAAAACAATGACAATAATAATTATCTATTGAAATGCAAATGAAGTACGGTACAATTCTGTAAAAAATTTAAGGCAAAATATTTTGTTTTTCGAATTAATTGAAACTAATTACCTTTTATGCAATCTCTCATGATTTTTAATTGAATCCAAATATTTAATTTTTGGAGATAGTATAAGTAAAATATTATTCGGAATATTAATTATTTTCAATTTTATAACTATGAAATTTTACTATTTATTTATATAAAAATTATGTAGGTGAGCAAAGGAGGATATAGCAATTAAGTAAGAAAAATAAATTAAATATTAATCGGATGGTTTTCAGAAAGACCAACTTTGTAGACCAATAATTAAGCAAGAATGGCGAAAAAAGGGAAATTTCTCCCATTAATTTTTACTCATCTGGACTTATATTACCCTATGCTTTTGGAATACAATCGAGTGTCGGAAACTTTTTGTGTTTAACCAATTATTTAATGAATAAAAATATTATAGTTCTCATAAATGCAGTATACAAATTGTTATTGTTCCTGTATGCTTGATACCACCTGTCAAATGGGAAAGATGTGGTTAAATCGGCTCAGTATTGGACCATGATCAAAAACATACATTATTATGTCTATTATCTTCGACCATTATTTCTTAGTGTTACAAGCAATATGGAAAATTTATACTTTGCTTTGAACAATATTTCGAGTTCGTACGGGTATAATACAATGTACAAGATTATGACAAATTTTTCAATATAATTTGGGTATGACAAAAATTATTAAATTGAAAAGAAATTGAATTTAGAGAAGAACACCAAAAATAAATAAATAAATAAATATTTTTTTTATAGACAACAGGATTATTTTCAAAAGTCGCGCAAATATTAAATTTTAATTTTATATGAGAAAAAAATGAAAATTTTTCAAATCACAAAATATATAAGGTGACATTTTAAAAAGAATAAAAGAATAACGTATTTACAATACAAGCACCTGTAAAAAAATCCATAAAATTTTAATTTTGTCATATTATACATTTTTACATCGTAGCATACAAATGCAAACAAATTTATATAATATTATATAACTCTTATATAGAGTGTTTCCTCTATCTCTCATAATTTTGCCAATAAAACGTCTTAAATGTTTACAAATTTTCGAGAAATTTCGAGTGTTTTTAGAAAAAAATCAAAGAAAACGTGCAACTATAACCAGCTTTATCTCAAAAACTGTGGCTCAAATCTAATTGATTGTGAAACACAAAATAAAAAACAATCAATTTCCTGTAAGAGACAAGTCCAAATGGTTACTCTATATTGCATGATTCTGAAGTCATAAGCATTTATTTATTAACAGAAAAAATCTGATCCCATTTTTTTTAACAGGCTGTAGTTCGAAAACGAGTATATTTCCTCACGCCGCCGCCCTCCCTTACAATATTTTCCTGAGAATAGTTCAAACAAATATCTCTGAAGTTTGCTGCCTCCCTTATGCGAAACATCCTGTTGTATACATTTTATAATACTTATGTTGAGCATAAAAAATTATAACCCACGTAAATTCGTTAAAAAATTCATAATATTTGAAAATATTTTCTTCCTTTTTCGAAAAGGATACCTTAAATTTTTATTATTATAAAAAAAAAATATAAAAAAAATTAATAAAATTCATTTAAGTTTTATAAATTAAGTATAAGATTTTTTTGTTCCGAAAAGACTGAGTTAAAATTAAATTATTTTTAAAAAGATAATAAATTTTTTAATTATTTAAACTTTAATGAAATTTCACAAAAATATTAAAAATTTCATTTTTAAAAGATTAATAAATTAAAAATCAAAAAAAAAAATTTATTAAAATATTTTTTGTGAGTTGAAATTAATTTTTAATTCTCTATTTAATCTTTAATTTTATTATTGTTAGAATCGGATGTCAAAGGTCCGATATTGAAAAGGAATGATTTATTGACTATTTGGGATTAAGTATTTGGGTAATTAAAATATTTATGAGTTTTTTTTTTTGGGAAAATTAATTATGGGCCCCTATAATAAAAATTGATGATTAAATAAGATTTTTATGTGCTTTATTAATTGTGATGTGAAAATCTTACGATATTCCGGATGGTTTCAGTTTATGCGTTAGGATGTGTTCTACAGAAAAGGGTAATAAAAATTTTGCGTTAAAAAACTTTACTTGCCTTGAATATTACGCATAAATTCCGTAAATATTTAGAATCACCAAAAGGCATAACAACAACAACCACCTCAAACGTTTAAATCCGGAAACCCAAATGTATTGCTTATTATAGAGCAACTTGAAATCAGTAAAATTTAAATTTGCCGTTGATTATAAAATTGAACAAAATGTCGCCGCCAAGAACGTTGATATTAACTTTCATGCATAAGAGCAATCACCGAATTGCATATGCTTACTTTAAAAATATATTAGTGACATCTGGATGTGAAAAGCTAAGGTAGATCTATCTGTCATTTATATCGATATTAAGTTAAATGTCATTAGAACAAATAGAGTGAGCCTTGAGCCTTCCGCGATTTTTCGAGACAATCTATACCCGAGATTCCCAAGCAGTCCTATTTGTATTTCCCAATAAATTATTGGATGAAATAAAAACACCACCATTTCACAATCACATAAAAATAATCCGCAACAAAAAGATACCTTATACATACTCATATAATAAGTATTGCCCAAATTTCTCATGTATTTGCATTTTATGGAGACCTATACTCAAAAAAATTTATTTATAGTATTCTGTTTTATGCCTGTTGCCTTTCTAGAAGCATATGGCCGTGCTTTTTTGATAAACGGAAATAAAACAAAGAAATTCATATTTAAATTTTAAGGTGTTGAGCCGCGCAGTTGGTAGCGCAACAGTTTAATAACCTTAAGATTGATTCAGTTAAATTCAGTTCGATGTCGATATTATACACATTATTGTATTATATTTTTTAATTCCTACTTGATAAGTGTTCCATTAAGAATTAGAACTGAAGCTAATTTATTATTTACAAGGTGTAGTACAAATAACTTCAACTCATTTTAGTATCACTCCCTTCTTTATCGTCGAAATTATTGTATTCATAGCCAAACATATGGCAATTCATTTTTATTTTAAATAATTTTAAGGGTTATTCATTGATCCGATTTGGTTATTTTACTGAACCTATGTGTATATTTTGTATAATACTTCCATATATGAGATAATTTAATATTCTATTTAAACTAAAAGAAAGTTAAAATACTCTTTAAAAAAAATTATACTTTATGCACAATGGTTCTCCATTATAGGACACTATTGAAATAAATTATGAATAAGATTGGTTATTGGAAAAGATTTTCCATTTCTTAATGAATTTTCTATACACAGTCACATACATAGTCGTATTTCATTTTCCATTGAATAAAATATGATAGTTAAATCTATAAATTTAATGGACTTATAATGAAAGATATTCAAAAAATATAAAAAGAAAATAATATTTATTCTAAAGAGAATAATATATTAGAAGGAAGAAAAAAAAATAATATTTATTTTATATAAAAGGACATTTTTAAGAACATCCGATTTAATGATTATTTAAAATAAAAGGGCAAAATATTTTTATAGGAAAAGATTTTTTATTTTTCTTTCTATAGTAAAAATTCTTTTCGGTAAAATCATTTGAAATTAATTGGTAAAATTTTGATTATTTTTCGAAATGAGAATATAAAATTAAACAAGGTTACGGCTCCTTTTATAGAAACCAGTGGCTTAAAAACAGGAAAAGAATTGAATAAAGGCAAGTATTATAGTCAGGCTTTAAGGAATTTTATATAGATTCCGGTTTTTATCAAACGAAATCAAATTAAAAATTCTTAATTTTATTCAAAAGTTCTCTTAAATATTGCACTCCCAATTCATTGGACACTATATATGAAGCAGTAGTGTCTTAAAACTAAACACGACAATATTTTTACCGTTACTGTAATTACAATTATTCTAAATTTCTAATACTCTTGGGACTACATTAAGTAAATCCTATGAAATAATTTTAAATTTTTTTTTTTTAGATTATTCGACAAAATGTGGTCGAATGCATTGAAAGAAATTGCGGCATTCAAATATTTAAGTGTCTACGTTACGTATTGTCAATACAAGTGTAAGAAGTCAACAGAATATATTTAGTGCAAAACAAACTGTTCATGCCATAGATAGTGGGATACCAAACTGTGAAACGTAATTTTAAAGAACTGAAGATATTATTGCGACTTTTAACTTCATTTCAAAAAAAAAGTATGAACTGTCCAATATTTTCGGTTAAATATGAAATGATTATGGCAGGCTACAGAATATAAAATACAACCATAAACTTTAAATATTAATTAAGAAAAAGTATCGGAATTCGTATACAATAAATCACAAAGGAGTTAGTGGCTTGGTCAATTAACATGAAATCCGAAAATTACGAGCATTAAGAATAACATTCAGCCATTTACAATATAGATGGTATAACAGAAAACGGTTCAAGAATATGATGGTCAGGGGTTTAATAGAAGTAGTTCTAAAAATAATTACCGTTACAAATTGACGAAGTTTAGCAATGCAAAGAATAGAATGAAAAAGGCTTATATTGCAGAAGCAATCAAGGCTTGTAATAACTCATATTTTAAACAATATTTTTTAATTATTTTAAAATAAAATTATTTAATTAATTATTTAATAATTTATTATTAAAACGATAAAATCAAAATGTAATTAATAATTAAAAAAATTTTTTTATAAAATCATCATCACCTTTTATTGTGTTTTGTACACAATATTTTCCATTACCAGTAAAATATTTTTATGGTCATTAAATTTTGAAATAATTTTTCTTTTTTCTTAATTATTATTATCAATAATTAATAATTAATATACACTCATATAGTTGTTAATTAATATTATTTTTCATTTATAAATTCAAATTAAAATATTTTATATTTATTAATTGAATATTTTTAAAATTAAATAATATTTTTTTCAAATTATTCTTAATTTTATCATTATTATATACTAATAAAAATTAAATAATTAATTTTAATTAATTATAATTAAAATAAATGTTAAAAATTAAATATAAATTTCAATAATAATTATTTTAATTTAATATTTTATTAAAATTAATAAAATTTTGTCATTTAATTTTTAAATATTAATTGTAAAATAAATTTAAAATAATTTTTCATGAATTTATTTTTTAAATTAATAATTAATTATTAAATTTATTTTCTTTTCAAATAACAAAAATTTTGAAATATAATTAAAAAATATTTGCATTTTTAAAGTAAATTTTTTCTTTAAATTTAAATTTTGTCACTTTAAAATTTTATTTTTAAATATTTTCACAATATTTTGTATATTTAGACAATAATATTTTTTATATAATAATTAATTATTAAAATTTTTATTTCTTTAATAAAATTTGTGAATAAAATTTTTTGTAATTTAATTTCAATTAATTCTAAATATATTAAGAATTTGAAATTTTTTGAAGATTTTTGGTCCAACTAAATTAGAATGTTTGTTTGTTATATACACCATATAACAATTTTATTATTAATTAATAATTAATATAATAATTAATAATTTTATAAATTTTTAATAAATAATTTTAATAATATAATAATTATATTTATTACACTCTAATATTTATTTATTTTAATTGAAAAATTAAAAATTTCTTTTTTTTTTTTGTGAAATTTTGATTTTATATTATAGTAATATTATTGTACTTTTATATTATAGTTATTATTTGGTATAGTAGCTGTTGTACTACTAATAAATTTACTACAATATACTTTTCAGAGAGAGGGAGAGTGTATACTAATATACGGTATACCTTTTAATACGGTATACTTTTTAAGAGAGAGAGATAGGTTGTTGTTGTAATAGTACAAGTATAAAGAATCAAATATTTTTGTATAACAAATTAATTTTTTTATTCAATGTTCTTATATTATTATATATTTTAGTATTTAATAATTATTTTGGAATAATAATTATAATATTAATTGTTATTTTTAAAACAATTAATTCATTACATTTATTTTTAGATTTTTCATTCATATTTGTATTTCATTTATGTGCCAATATTAAATTTTTCACTTTTCTTTTTCTCTTAAATTTATTTTAATTATTAAATTAAATTGTTATATGTATAATAATTTTGATTTTATATTATTATATATAGGAATAATAGTACTTTTATATATTTTATTTAGTTAGTATAACTGTTGTACTAATAATAATATAATACGGTATACTTTTGGAAAGAACGTTTATTTTAATGCTTTATATTATTTTAATGCTTTATATTAATTAATACATAATATGTATAACAGTTACTGAGAACAATTTATTATATACTGAGTAAATATTAAACAAATTACTAAAAATTAATTAATTAATTTAAAGGTAAATAATTAAGAAATGAAATTTTTAATAAAATTTTTAATTGTTCAAATTTTGATTTATTGTTTTTTTTTTTCTATTTATTTTTGATGTTAAACGTCATTTACACTCTTTGTTTTTAAAAAATACTAATTTTTAATAAGAGAATTTCGGTATATTTTCTCAATTATGAAGTAAAAATTATAATAAAAATTTAATTTAATTTAAATATTTTTTTTTAATTTTATTTCTCTTTCTCTTTCATATTATATTTGCAAATGTAGACTTTGCTCTGTAAAAATTAGTGTTTAGAATAATAATAAAAATATAAATTAATTACAATTAAATAATTATGTAAATTTTTTTTTTTTCAAAAATATTCATCGCATATTTAAAATAAAATATTTCAAATTAAAATGCAATTTTCTTTATTACTTTATTTATATTATAAAAAAATATATATATATAATTGTTATAAATAATTTTAATTTTAAAATATTTTCGGTATATAGGATTATTTAGAGTATATATACCATATATAATGAAAAAATACCTAGTATTAATTCTCTTTTATTTGATATATTACATTATGTATTATATATATATGTACTCATATTGTATATATGATACTATATATTGTATATATACTATAAGTATATATACTATATACAAAAATTTTTTTTTCCTTTATAGTATTCCTTAGATACTCAATATTATGTATATTAGGCAGGTAAGTATTATTTTTGTATAAAGGTACAAGTGTTATAATGTATATGCATGTAATATATATAAAGAGAATTAAATGTTATAAAATATTAAAAAAAAAATTTACAGTTCTGAAATTTATTTTGTATTTTAAAATATTGTTAATTATTAAAAAAAAAAATATTATACGTATGCGTGTATGTATGAATATTATTAAAATATATAATAGAATCAAAATTTGTAAATTATTTTAGAATACAAAATTTTTTTTAAAAAATTTGAAATTTATTTACATAATGTACATAATATATGTATATATATATATAAGGAATAAATTTAAGCACCATGAAATAGTATGAATATATGTATATATGCACATAACCTGGTATACATATGTGAAATACTCGTAATATGAAAATTCATTTTTGAAATTAATATTTTAATTTTTTTTATTAAAAAAAAAATTCGATTATATTGTGAATTAAAAAATTATATTTTTGTAATAAGCATACAAAATTCAAAAATATTTAATAAAAATTCAAAAAAAGTATATATATATTTGTGAAATTTAAATTCGGTTTTGAGATATATGAATAGTATTTATATATAATATGTATATATAATAATGATTTAAATGTCAATATTATATATAACATATTATTTTAATGTTACATATTCTAATATATTTAAAATAATTCCTTAAAAAATGTATATATAATATATATTTTATGAATTGCATTAAAAAAAATTAAAATTTATTCCCGAAAATTATTATGTATATATATATTTATTAAAAATAAATATTTATTAAAGTTTTCAAATTTTTGAATATTTTATAATATATACATAAATGTGAGTATATAATATTATTATATAACAGATAAGAATATATAATTGCAAATAAATATTATATACTCGAATTTGGAGTATTATTTATATATTATAATAATAATTTTAATTAAATATAAAATTTTATAAAATAATATTGAATTGTTCTTGTAATGCTAATAATAATTTTAATTTTAAATAATTTTTAAAACATCACAATTTTTTTCTCTTCAATTATTTTAATTTTAAATTTTTTTTTTAAATATTACTGTTATTTCATGAGTAAATAACTGTTTAATTAGGGTAATGACTTTTTTTCCCTTCTTTTTCCTTTTTTTTTTATTTTTTTCTAATTTACTGTTATTTTTTTAAATTATTTTATTTTCTCTTTTACAATTCTGTTTTCCTTCTCCTTGAATCCTAAATAATGATATATATGATGATATAAATGATATATATATATATATATATATATCATTTATATCATCATATAAATGATATATATATATATATATATATATATATCATTTATATCATCATATATATCATTTTTTTTATAATATTTTTTTATTAATACCTTCGTTTTTTTTTTTATTTTATTTCATTTTATTTAAATAATTTATTTAAAATATTTTTTTAATTTTAAATATTATACTCTTGTTATAATTTATTTATACATATATGTACATACATATACATATAATGTATGAATGTGTATAAATTAAACAATTTTAATTTATTTTTATATTTTCTATATTTATATATGTATGTAGCGCAACGTTCAAATTAAAGAAATTTTTTTTCTCTATATATAAAAAAAAAAAAATTTATTAATTTTTTTATATTTTTCCGAATCAGTGAATTGAACCACTTTGAAAAGACGGCGAAATTGTACTGGTCGTGAATTGATTTGGAAAAAAATTTTATTTAAAAAAACAAAAAAAAAAAAAATAATATTAAAAATTTGTAACAAAATTTTTGTTTTGTTCTTTTTGATTATTTTTTAAAAAGCTCCAATTTATTTTGTGAGAGTATTTAAAAAAAAAAAAAATTGAGTATTAAAAAATTTTTAGTTTATTTTTTTTTTTTTTTGTTGATATTAAAAACAAATACAATAAAAATATTTTTTTATCAGTAAATTTTAACAATAGCGAAATTAGACAACAACAACAATATTAATAATAAGAGAAGAAACAGTAATAAAAAAGTTTAAAACTCTGAGAAAATATTTGAGTGCTTTTAAAATTAAAAAATTTCCTGCTTAGCTTTTCATTTCATACAAATTTTTGTTTCTTTTCTCTCTCTCTCTTATAACTACTCGTATCTCTCCGTTCACAGAAGAAGAGAAATCTGATGAAAAATTTGTAGTTTTTTGTATATAGTTTTCTTTATTGTGGAAAAATTTATGAAATTTTCTCTTTTATTTCCTGCCATACCAGCTGAGCTGAATGTATTTTAATAAATTGTAATGTTTGTTGTTGAATTGTTGAAAAGAGATTTATCAAAAAAAAAAAATTAAAAATATTATTAACAAAACAAACTAATTTTTTTTTTCAATTTGTTCTTGATGATAGCAAGTAATAAAATATTATATTGTATGTAGGTATGTTGGTATATAGAAAAATCACTGACCTTAGAAAAGATGAATTTTTATTGGAAAGTCTCCAATAAAAATTAAGACAAACAAAAGAAAATATATGAAAGAAAATATTTTTTTTTTTTTAAATTTCTTTGATAGTAATAAAAGAAAAAGTATAAGAAAATTAAATAAAATTAATTGTTTAAAAAAAAAAAAATTAATGAAATTTTATTTTCAATTTAAAATATTTGCGATATTATAAAACTACAGTGGGTAATTGTAAAAGTTTGAGATTTTAAATAATATAGAAGTGAGTACTTGAAATCTAGTTAGAATTTTCAATACAGCAAATTCTCATTCGCAATGATTTAAAATTTCCCTTTCGGATATTTTTAAAACTAAGATCCAATAATTAGTGTTGATTATAATCAAGATTTCGTCTAATAATGATTATCAAGTAAGATGATAACACTGAATGAGTTGACCATGATTATTACAGATACTAAAAATAATTACCAGGCCTTCAAATTATTGGAAAAAAAAAGAGAAAAAGAGTGAAAAATTTTAGAGGTTGCCATTTATGAAACCCAATACAATAAATTAAATAAATTGGAGAATAGAAAAATAATAACAAAGAAAACATTTTTCACCAAAGTGCAATTAAGTTAAATATAGATTTTTCCACCTCAGAATCGTGGTGAAAACAGAAGATTTTAATTTTTAATTTATGAAATAATGCAGTAAAGATTATCTTAAGCAGTCGAATCTTCGTTTACTCTCGATATTCTTTTGATAGTAATAAAGAGCACCAACTTTTTTTTATGGGACTCAATAGAAGAGTACATGAAAGGCTTAATTCATTTATGTGAAATTCAAATTCAACTTTAAATAATTGTTTTTTTTAAATTACTAATTTTAATCAATTTCATTTAAAATACTTCAAGTAAATACTATTTTAAATACTGCGTACTAGCGTATGAATAAAATTCATTTAAGAAATCCCCATTGAGTATAGCATTTTAGTGAGAAAAAGCTTTAAACTCAACAATATTAAAAATTTCCAACAATGTTCCGTTTTTATATGTTCCTCTCTCTCTCTCTCTCTCTCTCTCTCTCTCTCTCTCTCTTCCTTTTTTATTTTCTCCTAATTATTAGGTATAGGAGAGAGACATCTTGGTTTATTTGGTGCCTGCCTATGACTACTTTTGTATTTACGAACTAAAATTTTTTTGGTGAAAAAAAATCATATGCGCGCTAAATTTTACATGTTTTTCATTATGTATGTATGTATACTAGGTAAGAAAATTTGGAAATTGAAAAAAAAAATAGGAAAAATCTCTTTGTATACAAATATTTTTATACCTGTAAGTTTTTTTTTGAATACCTAACAAAAGCTTTGTTTTCCCTTTTATAAAAGCTTTTGTTTTTCTTTATCCTTTTGTATATTTTCAACAATTTGTTGTTTTTTTTTAAATTGGGAAACTTAAAAATATATTGAGCTGGTGTACGGTTATTTTTATTATACAATTCTGTTTTATGTATGTAAATATAATTTTATGTTTATTTATAGTCATAATAAATAATATTGTACATACTGTCATATATTTATACTATGTGTAAATAGCAATTTTATATACCTATATTGTAGACATATATAACATAAAAATTTACTAATACAATTCAAAAAGGACCACCTGCTGAAAATGTATGTAAAATATAATGCATTAATATAAGCTGTGTATAGTATTATATAGTATACTTAACTGGTATACTATATATATATATAAGAAGTTGTATTACAAGAACAGTATATAAGTATTTTTAAGTTTTGTTCTTCTTCGAAGGATGTTTTCCGTTTTTTGTTCGGAGACCAAGTCGATTGGTTTTTAATCAAATTTTTAACACTTAAAAAATGGGGTATTTATTCCTGTATTTAAATTCTATTTGTGAAAAATAAAATTTATGCAGTTATGAGTACTTGTAATTACTTTAAGAATGTGCTGATGCTTCTATATGAAATTCGGAGTTCACTCCGAAAATTCGGAATAATTTTTTGGAGATTCGGAGTGAATTTTCTGAAAGCTTTACAATATTCTAGTCGGAATCCATAACGGGATCGATAAAAAATTATACTCAATATACAAAATCTGACAATAAACATTGGCATCAGGGTATGCCAACTGGGTAAAAGCAGCTCGGAATGCATTAAGCAAAAAATTGAGTTGAGATAGGAAAATCCGAGTCAGAAAATAATAGTAAGTTGGTGTGTTGCTTCTTTGTTGCCTGTAAAATTATATTATCAAAGTATATGTAGAACAAATACAATTAATTATGAATTAATACAAATTTGCAGTATCAAATTCAATGACGTACTTATATATTGATTTAGTTTTAAAACGAAGACTGTCGGCAAAAACAAGAACATTTCTATATTATGTTAGAAGTTTCGAATTTCAAGTATAATTCTCTACAAATAGATTAAAATATAAATTACAAATTCTCATAACAATAATTTTATGAAAAAAATTTTCTTAAATTTAGTTTTGCCTTAGAGAATTCTATAAAATAATGTTAGTCAGGTTAATTCATTGTGTTCATCCTTTATCTTATACATATACTGTAAATAATTATTATTGTTTACTAAGACATATTAAGTATGAGTCCTTTACATAAACTTTATATAATGTGCAACAAATGTATGAGCAAGGTACACAATATAGACCTGTATTTTGTTATATGAGCTGCAATATGTAATCATCTCTTATATATATAAAATTTTCCAATTACCTTATATAGACAACGAGTATATGGGTATAAATACATAATGTCTATAGGAAATTAAACAATAATGTGTTAAAAAAGTTTTTAGTTTAAAAAGAAAAAACAAAATCGTAAGAGCAAAAAACAAGGCAATTCTTTCACTCTCTCTCTCTTTTTTACTGTAATTAGAAATCATTGTAACCTGTTCTATTTTTTAATGTCGTTTTTTTGCGGTATACTATTTGTAATCCTTTTTTAGTAAATGTTTTAATAAAAACCTGTTACCATAACTTTCTATACAATATGTAGCATAAAAATGAGTCTATGCTATGCTATTTATGAAAGAATTTAAAATGTTAAATTTTTATTAAATTTGGGTACGTTTACACATAGTATTCATTTTGATATTTGAATATTATAAAAAATGGCGATTTTAATGAGAATTTTAAAAAAAAATTAATAAAAGAATTTGAAATCCTAAAAACTGTGTAAAATTACTGTGTTTTCCTTGGCCGTAAGATCAAATAGGGTTAAGAAATATCCATGGAATAGTAAAATTTTTTAAATCCAATTCAGTTTGAACAGGATAAATTGCTGAATTTCCATTGGATACAAATTTCCAAATAAATTGAATTAAATAATCGCATTATTAGTTTAGAAAATTTAACGAAATTTTTGTTGTGTTAGAGGCAACTCCAGAAGAATGAAAGGGTTAAATATTATCTACATATAAGTATTTACTTCATTGTATGTACAGTTTAAAAAATGTATAATATTAAATTTACAGTTTATTACGGTATGCAATTGATATGCTACTATATGATTACAATATTCATGCTACTCTTGTGTCAAGTATGACGACTAAATTTTTTTATACTCTTTCTCTCACTATTGTGATTAAAATGTGTGAAGCGCTGTTGTGATTTTTATTTTAACTACAATACTTTGTCTTTTGTAATATTCAGAATTCTTTGCTATTGAATAAAAGATTTTATGAGGTTTTATTTTGCTATGTGGGGAGAACACAATAGCATAGGAGACAAAATATATTTTTTCATTAAATAATAAGTACTATGAGATCTAGCTTATGTGCTTGCATTAGTTTAATATTTTTATTTTTTTATGTAAACAAAAAATGTTAATAAATAATAACAGTGATTTTAAAATGTTAGAGACAAAATATAACGGAGAGAATAAAGAAAGGATAATAAAATATTTTTCCTTGATATTTTGAGGTTCTTTGAGGTTTGAAGGGCATTTCGTTTTTTTGTCTATATTTTTATTGTTTCTGTAAATGTTTTGTATATGGTTCATTATTTTCCGCGCCTCTCTCTCTATCTCTTTCTCTCTCTCTTCTCTCCATCTCAATTAGTCTTGTTGTTTTGTTCCATTTTAGTATTTTAGAATTCTTTTTTGGAGTTTTTGTTTTTTGCAAATTTTTTTTATTTAAGAGGATTTGAAAATTAATATTTTTGTTTGTGATTCGTACAATTGTTTATGTTGTATAGTTAAAAGCTTCGTATTATTGGGTCTTGTATTCCGAATTTATAGTATGAAGGAGAGTAATGAGAATAATTTTCTCTTATTATATTTGCTTTTGTTTTCTATTTTTTTTTATGTTGAAATTTGTCTCATTTCTTATACTGTTATTGGGGTTACATGACGTATGTATATGTCTGTATGTATGTGTGCTTAGGTACCTACCTAAATATTTTTTTTTTATTATTTATTTTGTGATTATTTTAGAATTAAAACAATGGTACATATAATTCATGAATATTATTTTGTGTAAAAATAAAAATAATAATTTTTAAAGGATATTATTTTAATGGTGTCAGCTGTGGTGTAAATGTCACTAATGGTCTACAAAAACAAAAAAATATTGATATAAAAATAAAAAAAAAAATTCTAATTTTTTTTGAGAATTTTCAGATTTGGGCTTTTTTTTTCTTTTGCAAGGTTTTTTATATTTCTGGTTAAAAAGTACATAAGTATTATGAGTGTCCATTTATTTTTGCACATGACATAATATGTGTACGTTTGTATACATGTACAAGAGCCAAAATATTACCATGAAACCGATTTATATCCATAGAACCGAATTATACCCGTAGAACATATGGCTATAATTTGGTCCGATAGATATATTTCGGGCTCATGGATATTATTCGGTCTAATGGATATAATTGGGTCCTATGGATGTAATTCAGGCCTATGGATATAATTTGGTCCTATCGATATAATTCGGTTTCATGGATATCATTTTTTTACTTTTCTCTATTTTCCTATTTTTCATATTATTTTAAGATTTTTTTCAGTTTTAACTTTGAGAAGAGCTCAAATATTTATTTTACAGATCATGTAAAACAGTTGTTTACTTTTCTTTACTGTATAACTTTATGATTATGCTAAATATATGTATACAATAAACTAAATGTATACAATACAACATAAAATTGAACTCATTAATCTTATGTTATATGAAAATTACAAGAAATTATAGTAATTTAAGGTAGATGTACTCGTATGAAGTATATTACGTGTATAAAATTATTCAATTTTCTCAACAATGATAGCAAATTCTACACTACAAAGTAAATATTTTTTATAGTGCATGTTCTAGTAGTAATATTTTTCTTAATCTTAAAAAGAAAATTAAAATTAAATTTTTGAAATTTTTTAAAATTTTTCAATTTTTATCATTGATTTTCAGAGCCAGCCCTAAATGCTCAAAATTTTACTTTGTCGAACTTCTCATTTTAATACCACAAATACGAACTTTTTCTGTAATTATTGAGATCGTATATATTGCACTGGTTTAAGCCAAATTAAACTAATGTAATAATCGAGTGCAATAATAATGTAATAATCGAGTGCATGGCTCAAAATTTTGAGCATTACTGTAATCATAAGTTCTATGTAACATTATAAAACAGCTTGTACCCCATAATTTGAATCACCATTTTGTAACAAAATTAGTTTTGTGTTAAAGATAATTTTTTTCCAACCGGAGTTCATTTTAATGGCATTCTACTTATAATTTTCTTCAACCCCTAAATATATGCAATATTTTTTATTAAAATTTTATTTTATTAAAATATGCACTTTTCTTTCTTTTTTTTTTTTGTTAAATAATCCAAAACTAATTTTATAATACTTTTAAATAGTTAATAAGCTAGTTCATTTTTGTAATTAATTTTATTTTGAGTTTGTGAGAAATAAAAATATTTTCAAAACATTGAAAAATTTAATTTTCCTAATGGGAGATGAGCAGCTGTCTAAGCATTTTTAAAAACAAAAAAGTTTTTACCTTTTTAATTTCGGATTTTGGTTTTCGAAAATAGTTTTTTTTTTTAGTTTGTTTAGAATATCTTCTTTAGAGCTCATAAATCGGATTTTAAAAAAATGCAAATTGGATTCCTTAATTAAAATTTCATTTTTAATGAATCTTAACCAATTTAATTGCTTGTTTATCGTATGGAAATCATGAATAAATAAAAAAAAAATCCACAAATTGCTAAAATGTTAATTAAAATATTGTTAAGATATTTAAAATTATAAGGAAATTGCTTTTGGTGGTGGGAAATTCGTAAGTTTACATAGGTAAGTTTTTTTAGGTTAAAGCTTGTATAAAGAAAGGGAACCAATTAAAAATATTTTAAATACAGACTAGGGACAGATTAGGGATTTAATAAAGGAGTTTACGTATATTTGTGCAGGTCACATGGTTAGAATTAAAATTAAAAGTGTTCAAAGCCTCTCGTTGAATTATTGTTGTTAAATGAAGCAATTAAGATTTAATGGAATTTTTCATTAAATTGTAAAAATATTTAGTCAGCTTTCGAATTTCACTAGGCCTTCTGCTTATTTTCTTACTTGTTTTTTTTAAATATAAGTAATTAAATTAAAATTTACTATTGTCCTTAAAAAGGACAGTGATACGAACAATTTTATTTGAGAATATCAAACGGTTACTGTAGTACATTAAAACAATGCCCTAGCACTACAAAAATGCCCAATAAAATGTTATTGCATTTCTTATACTCTCTCAATTTATTTTGTAACACAATCTTGTCAAGGCTGTCTCCCTCTTTTCTGAAAAAAAATTCAAAAATGGAACATTAGATTTGGAAAACTTTTATAACATCATCTTGATAACAATCCTCAATCCTAATTATAAGAGATCTGAATCACCAATATGATTTTAGTTCTCATATTTTGAGGCTACGGCAATCTGGCTGCGAAATGTTTACATATTTTTGTATTGAAAGCGGAAAAAATGCACAACTATAACAATAATCGTATTCTTCTCCTCAATTTATTCTTTTCTGATGAGATTACTTTCAAATGAAAATTAATGATGCAAGTTCTCTTAACTTTAAACTTTTAATTTATTTTTTTAAATTTCTAGGCGAAAATTGTTACTTTTTTTTCTTCTACTTGTTAATTATAACGTAGGTTGCACACACAATTAATGTAAACAATTATTTTAAACGTCACAACCAAAAGCATTGTAATTATAACCATTTCTCGCTCTCTCTTATTTACAGCTGCTTTGTTTTAAATGTTAATGTGCTCTACAGATATTCTGGGAATTCTTTGGGGCTCATCTTCAATACTTGATACTATCAAGTTTCAGTTAACATTAACGTATTTTTTATATAATATTTTTTTTTTAATAAATAAAATAATTAACATTTTTCACTTTAACCGTTAACTATCGTAGTTATAAGGTATAGGTTATAGCAATTATAAAGCACTTTAAATTGAAAATTTGTTACAAAAGTTGCATTTTTATTTTTACTGGTTTTGAAAAGATTTTTGACACGGTTGACATTAAAATGAACTTTAGATTTATACATGGGTAATGTATAAAAGGTAAAAAGTAAAAAAATGTAAAATTTTTTTAATATTAATTCTCCTTTTTTTTTAGTATATTCAAAAAATGTGAGAAAACATGTACTTTAAAAAAATTGCATTCTGTTTGTCCGTCCATTTGCCCGAGTTTATTTTAAGAAAACCTTCTATACACTCTTTATTGAACAGAATACGTAAATAAACCTTTGAAAGAAATCCCATTTTTCTCTATATTTGAATATTTTAATTTTATTTGCAAGCCAGTTAAATGTTATGGTCCTTACCGTCAATGGAATTACAAATCAAAATTGGGAATAAATAAATTATAAACCACAGACGGTTGCATATCAAGCGTTTCTTTAATTGTCCAGACTTAATACCGTCATGTTCGTTCCATTGCAAAACATTATAATTACGTTGCAACTACGCTACAGTCATAACAAACGCTATAATTGGAATATATCAGCTGCAATAAATTGTTACCTTGTGCCCTTTTCAAAATTCTTGTATTATTCTCTCTTAGACGATACATATGCAAATTTGTAATTTTGCGAACAAATTTCTTAATTACAATTTCCTAAAATAAGTAAGATTTCATTATGTTCGGCAACTTAATCACTTCATTGAAAGCATAAGTCAAATTTCTTTAATACAAAAGGAAGTACTCGTCTTCTTGTCAGAATACATTGCATATATTGTAAACTTTCATTAATATGCTAACTCTTTTAATTATTTACCTATCCTAAAAGTATGCAATTATCAATAATTATTTAAAATTTTAAGAGAATAAAGTAAAATTAACATGTTTTCGGGAGAAAACAAAAAAGAGAATTAAATTGTTCAAGGAAAGGTTCTCATTTACAAACCTTTGATTTTATCTGATGTTTTTTTTTTGTTATTTCGCTGAAGGATAATAATTGTTATCATCCTCTTTATTGTAAGTAGATACCTTACAATATACCTTATAAATAAAACATTGTTGTAAAAAAAAAGCATATAAAAGGAGACATCCTTGCATTAACGATAGTGAAAAAATAATGAAAAAATTTAAAAAAGAAAAAAACAAAAAAATTATTTTTTATTTGTCTTGAAATTAAAACGCATAAATTTCAATTTTCTCATAAATTTAATGCTTTTATTTTGTCTTGTCCTTTAGTTAATTTTTAGTTTATTTTTCATATTTTTTATATTTATTCATTCATTGTTATATTTACCTTTTATATTATGTGGTATGTTGTTGTCCTTAAAAATCCTGCAAAGAGAGAATAAAACAAAAAATGTTTTTTTTTAGTATCTATTTAATGCTTCTATTACGTCAAATCAATAAAGAGAATTATTAACAAAATTTTCATATATATATACAAAGCTTGTAATTTACAGGATTTTTCCTATAGTCCTGATAGATTTACATGTACCAGCGTTAAGATTTTCGTTAGTAAGGAAAAGAAATTGCTCATTAATTCTATTGACAACATTTTAGGAGGTAGGGCCAATAAAAAGCAAATATTTTGTTTTTTTTTTTTTTTGGGCTGATTTTATTGAAATTAGTCTATAATTTTGGCTACATAAGGAATAAGTATGGTACTTTTGGAAATTAACTGGAATTCAGTGATACAACAGAATATTCAGCGTGAATATAATGACATATCACTTCTTCAATTTTTAGTTTATAAATGGCCGTATTTTCTGATATAAATGATGGTATTTTCTTAAAATGTTTTCTTAAAGTGTTTTCTGATATGCCAATCATAGACGTTTACATCCCAGTTGGTTACAGAAAAATTTATTATTATGTATTCTAATATATAACAGAAATAAGGTTTAGAGGTGCTCAAAACGATTTATAATAAAAAATTAATGGTTCATAGATTACGTAGTAAAAATTTTTAGTTAGAAAATTTTACGATATAGAGAGAATTACGGTCAAATTTTTTTACGATATAGAGAGAATTACGGTCAAACATTTTTACGATATATATCGAATTACGGTCAAACATTGCACTATAATTTTAAGATTTTCAAATAATCTACAGCGTTAAAATTATACGAGAAATAAGTGCTTCAAGTACCTCTATAAGCAGTATTGTTTTATCAAGCACGTCAGAGCTATATGAGCAAGTAAATTGCATGAAACAAAATAAGTTACATACAGTATATAGTTTGTTAATTTAAGTATATAAGGTAAAGTAATCCAAATCCTAAATTTAAAATTTTTGGGAGCAACAATTACATAAATAACATATTGTATAAGAATTTTAAATTTTATTAATATTTTATTACAATAATAAATTTTTTGTTATACTTAATTCAAAACCGAAACAAAAAAATACCACATGGGACATTGCAACTTATACATTTATACACATATATAACATTAAGAATGTTACGTTGCACTGCATTTAAGGATAGTACAAGTAAACGAGTACGTAATAAATTTTCTCCCCTCTCTCTCTCCACTGTTATATTTTCGTTAACAGTTCTTCTCATAAAGAAGTAACATGAACATTAAAAGTTATAAATGAAAATGTTGAAAATGAACTTTTTACTCTCAGCATAATTGAACAAAACTTTTATAGTCAATGTATAACTTCGATGCAAGTAAAATTATTCACATACTGACACATTCATAATAATAGGTTTTTTTTTTTATTATTTATGAAACTGAAATTTCGAAAAGAATCTTCTTCATGTAACTTGCATTTCATACTCATATATACAATGTAATTAAAATTATATACACATATTATGTATGTATGTATGTATAGTGTGTCATTTCGTATAATTCTGTAAATGAAAAAGGATTTTAAAAAGGAAAATTGCAACATTGAAAACATTTGTTGCATGTCAAATAATTTTTAACATAGCTATAGGATAGAACTTGTAAATTACAATATTTTAAATTGCATATACGTAGGTGTTATATGTGTGTATATTATAAAAGTTATAAATCATTGAGGTTATGTTGATCTATGCAAATGTATGCGAATGTATTTAATATTCTAAAATATTTTCATAAATAAATTTATTATGCCCAGAATTTATTTTAGCAATTATGAATTTTTATTAAGAAATATTTTTTGTATTTTTTTAAAAGAAGTGTTTTAAATAATTTAAATTTTTTTTTTATAAAATTATAAAGTATAAATTTTAGGGTTTAAATTAATATACAAAATTTTTTTTATATATACAATTTTTTTTTCTGAATTCAGTGAAATAAATAGTTTAAGGTGTTATACGTATAGAATAAAGTTTTATTTTAAATCTACATGGTAAGAATATCTTAATTTTCTTGAATGGAAATTAAGATATTTCAGAAATAAATATGAAAAATTTAAAATATTTGTTAAAAGGTAAAATATTTTCAGGACATGAAGGTAGTTTATGTTCATTATCCTTAAGTCATAGGAATTGTACAAAAATACCTCAATAAGATTGGGGTCGTTATTAACTAATACGAAAAATATTATAATTTTCAATAATAATGCCAGATATCGAATAAAATAATAGCCACAATCACGGTGATACTTCAAGATGATGAGCTTAGTAATTAATTTTCCAAATAAAAATTAAATAATTTTGAATGACAAAATTCGTTAATGATCTAATGTAGATTCTCTCGTTTTCTACTTCTCGTATTAGGATCCTCATAGGCTACAAATATACAATATACGATTAAATGAGTCAGTAAATGTTTTTGGGTTTGTGTTTTGTGGCTATTTTCCATTCCTATCCAATATTATGAATTGTGACCCACAAGTTCTTTGTGTTCTACCAATTTTTATACAATCAGTTACTGCATATGAATATCAGTAATTTATCTTCATTTTGCTTATTTCTGCGAGGAAAATTGTTCAAATTCTATTATATCATAATTGCCTTATTCTTTAATTTTACTATTAATTCAAAAAAAAAAATGTAATTCTTTAATAAAATAATTAGAAAATTAGATATTTGTATTGAAAAGTCTATTTTCGCTCAAATTTCGCTGAAATTCGCTAAATTTTACTAAATTTCGCTATATTTTCGAATTAATTATTCCGAGTTTGTTAGAAATATTATTTAGAATGTCCAAGAACGTGCTTAAGAGCATCTTAGAAGTATTTACAAAATTGTTTTGCCGTATTTAATTTATTTTTCAATGAAAATTTGTGAAAGAGTATAAGCACTCAATATTTCTTAATATTTTTTTTCGAATAACTTGGCAAAGACTATGTCATAAAACCAGAATATTAAACGTTACCTTTAAAATTCTCATTAAAAATATTAAGAAATTTAAATGGTTTTCGAATATCTTCTATATTGCATCCTTTATTATATTATTTACAATTATTATTTTTATTGTCTGGTAAGTATGTAGTTTTTTAATATTATAATATTAAAAGCTATAATATATTTTATATTATTAAAGCTTTTTTTTTTGTCTCAGACTAAGAACAAATCCTTTTCTCTCTCACCTCTCTCTCTCTCTCTCCCCCTCTCTATTTCTATCTCGTAATAACCATTTAATTTTATGTATTGTATATTTTATGTATTTTTATATCCTTCTACCAACTCCCAATAACCTTCAAAATTTTTGAGAATTTTATTTTATCTATATAGTATATAATGTAAGTACTTGCAAGTATATAATGTAAATATGTATATAATATATAACATATTTTAATATTTTTAATGTAAAAGCTTTATCCTTTTATCCTGAAACACAAGAATATTTTTTAATTGAGAGTTAATTTCTCTTTTCAGAGTATATTTAAATTATTTTAATATTTTTAGTGAAAGAAAAGAATAATATTTTTTAAATAAAATAAATTAAATTAATTTTTATGTTATTTTAAAATAGAGATTATCATAAATATCAGAGAGAGAGAGAGAGAGAAATAGCACATAAACAAAAACAAGTATAAAATATTTAAAATTAATATTTATAAAAAAGCTTCAAAAAAGTGAAGTGAGAGAGAGAGAATTTTTTGTTCCTCAATTTTCATTTATTTTTATTGTTGAATTACAAAAATTATAAATATTTTAAAAAGAGAGAGAGAGAGAGAAAGTTATTGCAGTGGAAAAATCTCAATATTTTTAATTTTATAAGAAAAAGTTTTTCTCCATCTCTTATTTATTTTTTAATTGCACCACTTTTTAAAATTGTTATTAGTACCAAATCTCTTGTTGGTGATTTTTTTTTCTTGTTATTTTCAGAAACTATTTTAAGGAGAAGAAGATAAACGATTTATTTTTCGTCTCATATTTTAATTTCATATATTTATAAGAAGCATTAAAGAGAGGGAGAGAATATTAAAAATACTTAGTTGATATTATCATTGTTGTTATTGTGCTATATCATTACGAAACTACTAAACTAATCGATTGTGTTATAACAGTATAGAATATTTTAAATAAACTTTCTTTTTTTTTTAGCAAGAGAACAAAAAAATATAAAAGAGAACAATATATAATAATAACAATTATCCTTTATTTTAATTTACGTTTCACTTTCACAATAGCTACTTTTATTCTTTTACCCCATATTTTTTCTGTTTCCCTTTTAAAATTTTTAAAGATCCTGGCATAAAATAATCTCATGCATGTATTTGTACCTGCATATTATAACCCAATATGAAGTACATATACATTATTAAGTACCTATATTTATATTTCGTATAACAATAATGTTGAAAAGGAAAAAGAAACTAAATGAAAATAAGTTTTTAAATATAAAAAAAAACAAAAAAAAATCAACAGCGGAATAAAAATAAAAGCACAAAAAGCAACAAGTTATTTGTATATTTAAGCGTATAACAGTATATATAACAGTATATATAACAGTATATATAACAGCGAATAGTAAAATCGTAAAAAGTAAAAACCACACACAGAAAAACACAAAAAACAATAAAAAAAGACAAAAAAAATACTTTTACTGTCTCGGGCCTCTTTTATATAAAATATTTTCAGAAATATGACAAAAAAATAAAATGAAAATTTTACCTACGTAAATTTACGCGTTCATGTGTATTTAATATATATGTATCTATATATGTGTATACGAATGTATAAAACACATAAGCGCCTATTATAAATTGTGTATGAGGGAAGATAAAACGCGATATTCTTATATGTATATGAAAATTTCATTTCATTTTCAATAATAATTGAAGCCCTCAAAAGCAAATTCGGTCCAATTGGCAAAAAAGAGAGAGATTGCGAGAGAAAAAATATATTTAGCAAAAAGTATTGGTATTTTGGCAGAAATGTATAACAATATTTGATGATATTACAGAACCTTGCTTAGATAACTTAGTTTCAGAAGTAAGAGAGAAGTTAAACATTTTTATAACACTTTCTTAAATAATATTATAGTACCGATATAATGACCATATACCAGAATATGAATTGATATATACTGTTATACTGGTTGGTTGCTTCATACGGCGACCCCATGACTACCAGGTCTTCATATTCTCTTAATAATTTTATGCAATTATTTTGAGATTCACAAATTTCGGATTAGACTATTTTACTTTTAAGCGTTACAATTTCATTTTTATTCTACGTTTAAAATTTTTCGTCGTCGTTTTTTGTATATTCTATTTATTTTACTAAACTTATACGACATTCTTACTGTTATATTCCTCGTATACTCATATATTAATAGACAAGAAGCGAGCGGTTGGTTTTTTTTTGTGTATATAGCCTATAGAAATTTTAATTTTTCCTAAGTTTTCCACTTACTTCTCTTGTGTTTTTTTTTTTTTTTTTGTTTAACAAAAATGAAAAGATATAATAAAAACGGGGTTATAACAATTTAGGATATTTAATATACTTCATATATACTTTATATTTAATAATATTGTGTGTACGTGTTGTTTGAGGTTAAGAATGTGTTAAAAAGAGAACAATTTTACTGTGAAACAAAAAAACATTAAAAAGGAATGTAAGAAGCAACAATATAGGATTAAAATATTTTTTTTTTTTTAACAAGAAAATAATTTAGAATATGTTAGACATTGCTATAGGGTATTTTTCATTTTGTGTTTTTTTCTCTTAAAAAATGATATTAGACAGCGTATTATATTATGATGTTTTCTTGTTAATATGCTCGTTTAAATAATAATTTTCTAAAAGTATGTATAAGATAAAAGTAAATCCTTTTTTTCAATCGCATATTATTCTTGTTTATTTCTGTATTTGATCTCTTTAAATATGGTATATGCTAAGGAAGTAATCTTATATATGGTATTAAAATGTTTTTATATCAACTAAAATTGTTAGTAATGGAGAAAGAGAGAGAGAGAGAGAGAGAGAGAGAGAATTACACATAAATTAAGGATATATAGCTATATATTAATAAAATTTTTAAAATCCTTGATTACTTATAAATTCTAAATTAAATAATAAATTATATTCCAGGAAAAACAATTTTATGTAAAATATTGCCAAGATGGGGGACAAGTATATGACCCGCACTGTCAAAAAGTTATTTCATCTCATTATAGAATCAAGAATATTTGCGGTCTCTTTTCTTCAAAATCTAATTTCACATTAGCTTTATATAATCTTAATTAAGTATGACTGTAATTTAATGGTCTAATTGGCAAAAGCTATAAATAGATATAGTTTCGAATAGATAGTTTTAGTCCACTCATCGAATATAAAAAATATTTTTTAATAATAATTTCGCTAAAGTGTAGACAAGACACGACAAAGAGGTCTTTTGTTTTAAAAAATGAAGAATTTATTGAATAAGTGTATACTCGTAATATAATGAGCCTAATAATATGCAATTTTTTAAAGAATCGTCTTAATTTTTAAAAGAATCTTTCCTTGACAAAATGTATAATTATTAAATTTATATTTCATTGAGTAACTGTCTAATATTTAACAATTTATTATTTAAAAAATAATTTATTGTGTTCTTAAATGTTTTGAGTCATTCATTTCACGTAAAATATGCAATAAGCCTATAGGTATGCAATTTTTCATATTATATAATATAATTAAATATTTTTTGATAATTTTAAATTATCAGAAAAATATTGTGATAATTTCTTTTTTAAAAGGGTGTAATTGAATATTAATTGCATTTTATTTTATTTAGATAACATTGTATTTTATGTGATTGTATGAGCCGGAAAATATGCAATTTTTATTAATTTATATTTAATATGTAATTTACGATTATTTTAAATGTTTCAAAATATATATTCATTTTCATTAATTTAATAGTAATTTCTCACCAAAATGTAATATTTTCATAATCATATATACAATATTGGTAGTAAAAATAACTATAGTATATTTTATTTAACTACCGTGTATAGTTAACACATTAAAATTAATTAAATATACCTACGTTTTTCTTTATTCTTTATTTATGTCTTATAAATCAACTTTGCACCTGGTTCATTTTATTCATTTTCATTTATTTTATATAGCAATAAAATATCCTTGGCCTATATAACAGTGTATTCGTATATTACTGACCGTATACAGTGTATTTAATATATACAAAACTATTTACAATATATTAATTGTTTTAGTATATATTGAATATATTGAATATATCTATATATGTGCCTATACTAAATATATATATATATATTATATGCAATATATATATATATATATATATATATATTATATATGCTATATGTCAATATAGCAGTATATATATATATATATATATATATTAACACATATAATAGAATATTGATATATATATGAATATATATATATCAATATTATATATATATATATATATATCAATATATATATTATATATATATATTATATATATATATATATATATATTTAGTATATATATAGGTATATTTATAAGTGAAGATTATATAAAATCGAATAAAAAAATTATTTGTATTTTATAGGAAAAGAAATTAATTTTAGTTTTGTGTTATACTTAGTTGGTTTTTGTTTTCTAACCTAATCAATATGAATTGGCTTATACAATTTCTTTTTTTTTTCCTTCAGGTCCTTTTCAGTTTTTCTATTTTGTGTTAATATGGAAAATTGCAAAGTCATGCCTTTGTTAATATATCTAAATTCTTTGAGAATAGAATTTATTAAACATTTAGAAAAACGTTCATATACAATATGATTCTCAAATTCATAAACAGGAATAATGTATATTGTGAATATATTCACAATAATTATATATAATATAGAATGTAAGTATATCCATATCTAATCATATAAGTATATCAGGAGCAACCACCTATGTTGGTAACTCTATATTCGTATAAAATTTGAGGGCAATATTGTAAAAATACTATATTTGTAGATGTATTATGTAAATAAGTTTGTGTAAATATAAAAGGATTTAAAAAAAAAAACGGGATTCGAAATGACTATTGTTAATTTGATACCGAAAGAAAAAAAAATGAGTTCAAAAAACAGAAATCCTTGTTTTGTATTTAGTTTTGTTATAAATTTTGTTTTTCTGTTTACTATGTTGCTATTGTGTTTGTATATTAAGACACATATATACATACATATGCTCATATAATATTTACATTTATCATTATTATTATAATTTATTTACATTTCTTTTTTTTTATATTATTTCTTTCCGATTATTTATTATTCTGTATTGTCATTCATTATAAATATTTGACATATACATAAATAGAACGTTTAATTTTGAATGAAAATACACATTTTGTAATACAATCTAAAACGTATGTATGTGTGTGTTAAGAATGAATATTGAACAACATGAAGGCGTTCTACAACCACTTACTCTAGATGTTTGCTACAGCAAAAAAAAAAATTTAAAATTTAATGCTAAATTCAGTTAACATTTGCTTCTCTTGAAAATGATGAAATCTACAATTCTTCCAAAGTATAGTCCATCTATGTCAACATTCCGGTAAACAGTATAATCTTCTAAATTCAATAACTTGAGTTTTGACAACTCAAGAGATTTGTTGAAATTAATTCTAAATTAAATTCAACAACTCTCGTTGTTCCAAAATCATTAATCCATATTCTTGGCCATAGTGGAGCCAAAAAAAAAAACGTCGAAATTGGCATTTATTAATTAATTTATTAATTATTATTACTACTCTTAAAGGCATTGTTGTGTTGAATTTTTGGCATATGGAAGTAGTAAATCACTTTTCTAATCTCTTCTCACTTTGACCTAATGACAAAATTACGATAATTCCGTAAAATGTGTACCTTATTTATATGCAAAAGAATTTTTAAGTCGCCCAGTCCATGTTGGGTTATCAAAACCTTGTATTTGTGTCAAGAATTCTTCAATTGTAATCATTGATTCTTATTAGGCTTGTATTATAGCTTCTTATTAGGCTTGTGTGAAACATATCCTTATTGAATTCCTGTACATTTTCCACATATTCCCAGTTATGTTCAACTAATTGTCTTCGTTTAAAGAACGGTTTTATTTGTTAAATGGAACAAATAAATATGAACTGTGTTCGAACCTCACCTGCCTGTTTCCGCACAGTTTTGCTCATACTTAATATTTTACTTTTTAATTTTGTGTATAAACGAACTTAGTTTTGTTTTTGGCTACTTTCCTCTCTCTCTCTCTTTCTCTCTCCTTTAGTTTTTTTTAGTCGAATTTCATTCATATTATACAGTTTACACATTGACGAACACTATAAAGGTAAATATAAAACTTATTTTTATAAAAAAAAGAAGGCAAATATAAAATTCGGAAAAAGGGGAGCAGATTATAAATGATTGTTTTACTACTTGAAATTACATTCAAGTTAAATTGAAAGACTAATATAAAAATTATTGGGATCATGGGAGAATATTTTTTTTTCTCCTAATTTCTTTTTGTTCTCATTTTGTTCTCTGTTTTGTTCTATAGTTCTATAGTTTTAGATTTAGGGATGAGAAGAGTAATAAGGAGAAAAAGAGGATATTTTTTTTTGCGGTAAGTTTAAAAAATGTTGCTTTTGTAACCTTCAACCGAACTATTTAAAATACTAAAGTTTATTTATGTATAGGTGAATGTTCAAAGGCTATCTACAACAATATTTTGTATATATTTTGAATAAGAAAATTCATAAAGAAATTTGTACGCAAAATTAAGGTACAAAAAATTTTTAAAATTTTTACCAAAAATATTTGTATAACTATTTCGAAATGGGGTTATAAAATTAATTTTGTAATTTTATAACCCTATTTCCAAATACCATATAATAGAAGAGGTTTTATAGGGTAATGATTCAAAATTTTTCAAAAATAAAATAAAATTTAATTGCTATTATTTAAATATTTTTTTTTAATTTTTCTTATAAAAAATGCCTGGTAATTTTTTTTTTAAATTTGGAAATCAATTTCTAGAACAAATCATTAATCTTCATGACCATTAAATGATTAAATGGAAATTTAGGTAGTGTTTTCAGCCTTTTGAATTATCTTTCAGCCTCAATTTTTCTCGCAAGAAACAATTGAAGTTCGTGATTCTGTAGATTAAGGTTTATCTAAAATTAATTTTTGTCGCAAAAAATTCAGAATTTTTAGTATGGAAAATAAAGGCAGTCGCCATAACCATCAACTAACACCCAGTGGAATTAAAATGGCTACCGGCTGCTGCTTTCCAACATGTCTTGTATCGACTCATAGTGAGTTCTAGTACAGAAATCATTAAAGTTTTAAGATTTCAATGGGTGGGTATAGGAAGAAGAAGTGAAACTCAGCAACGAAATTTAATTTCATTACTAAACGCAGAATTATTCATAACCCCTATTTCTAGCACATTACCCAATGAAAATTTTTAAAAAATGTAGCCAATTCATATTTTCCATTCTTAATTTTATAATAATGAAAATATAAGGAAAGGGGTCGGATGTGAAAGATGGGCAAATTATTTAATAAAAACAAAATTTCACTTAACTCACTTATTTATTAACAATTTTAATTACGTTTATAATTTGAAAGTATAACAATAATCATCATTTATATAACATTAACAATTTTTTCAATATAACATTAAAATATTAAATTTAAGATCCGAAATTTCTCCTTATAAATGACCTTTTTACACGAAAAATCCATTTTTAATACCCAATTCTCCCTCTTAATTTTTAATACTTTTAATTCGAAATTAGTCATTTTCAATAAATTTTGTATAACAGGTCAATAGACTATAATTACTTCGACCTCATAATTATAAAAATTTATTATAATATCAAAAAAAAACAATATATTTTATCCCTCCCTCTTATTTCTACCTCATCATTATTAAAAATATTTAGGTGTATAAGAATAACAATTAAAAACATTATCCTTAAATTAATTTTTTTTTTATTTTTCTTCTTTAATTATGGCAAAAACTTAATTAAATATATACCTACACCTTACTAGACAAGCATTTAGGAATTTTTAAATATCCTCATTCTTTGAACGCAGAGAGAAATCTTAAGGAGTTCTAAAAATTTTTAAAATTTTTTTTTTTGTTTTCTTGTTTTTGATTTTTTTTGAAATTTTCGTAATTCTTTTCAATTATAAAATTATAAGAGAGAGAGTAAAAAGAGTAGAAAAGCATGGGTACGAACCATCAAATATTACAATCCTATATAATCCTTGAATAAAATTTGCTTATTTTAGAGTGTATACGAGTACAAACTATGGGATTAACATAGGAGAATAATACAAAATTTGGAATTCTCTAGCAGTGACAATCTAAATTTCTAAAACAAAAAAGGGAAGAGAGCCTTTTTTACGCAACTACGGCTTTCGGTAATTTAAATTAATGGTTAATTTCTATTGGCTGGTATCGCTGTTCATTTCGTATAGGCTGGTATCCCTGTTCATAATTATATCTTACACAATTTAGATAATTTACAAATTACAGACCTCATTGGTTATTAATTGCAATAAAAAGTGTTTTTAGAGTTAATCTTTTTGAAATCTAGCATATTCTGCTAAAATTCTAGAATTATTAATTATTTTTCATTTAAAGTAAAATTAAAAAAAATCACATTTATTTTCTAAAAGTACTAAAATTACAAAAATTAGTCGGAAAAGTAATCACAAACTCTTAAATTTTTTGAATCAGAATTTTGATTTTTGATCGACATCAGCACCATTATAATTTATGAATAATAAAAACAAAACACCTACAGAATTTAAAGTGTGGAAAATATTTCAAAAATCTTTCACAAATAAAGTGTAGGAATATTTCAAAAATATAAAAAGCAGCTTTAAAATAATAAGAAAAGAGTCATATATTGTGTATTCTCTTCTATTCTAAGAATTCTATATTCTTTTTTTACGATTAGGAATCTCAATAATCATCCGTGTACATTACAAAAAATTCTTTTGAGTAGAGATTATCTACTTTTCCACATTTACAGTTGAAATATACATATAAACAAATCTATTCTGCTACTTTCAGATTACACGAGAGTTCTATATTAATTAAACATAGTTACGAGTATAACAAATGTATAAGGGAAAGGATTAAATAGGAAAATGAAATGCGAAAAATTAAACCATTTTTATCCTTAATGATTTTATTAGTTTCTTTACCGTTTTCATTAACTTGGAAGATGTTATACAAGTTCTATGGTTTTATATATATATATATATAGATTTACACTCGTATATATATATATATATATATACGAGTATATATCATTAATTATGAACTAAGAAAATTAAGTTAAAAAATTTTAATATCATAGTGTTGTAAAATGTTTCTCGTAATTAAATGAAACGCGGTATAATGCAATCTAATGCTGTTTTGCGTTATTATGATGAATGTACGAGGACAGGGAATGCAACAATTCCCCTAACTTTTGGGGTTCTAATTCAGGTACATGAAGCTGTTCAGCCATTTCACAAAAACTCTCAAGTATTTGTCTGCTAGACTATAATTGGATACATAACTGTTCAATTTCATGTGTTATTACTTCTACAGATATTCGATAGTAGCTATACTAAGTTTAAATAGCTACTAATATTCTAAACGAGCCTGTTCTTTAAATTGGTCTACTTTCAGTAACAGTTGATTTCTTAATAGAAAAGAAACAATATCTGAAAATTTGTCCGAACTGATCTGAAATCTGTTTGAACTGAAAGTAACTAAAAACTGGCGCCCGAACAACTGTCTTCGACGAATAATTAAATAATATTGAACGTGTATTTTGTGGTGTTATACTATACAATTGCAAAATCCGTAAAAAGTTATAAAATTTTTCACATATTTTTATTTTCTCAGAAAGGAAAACAATTAAAATGTAACATAAGTTCCAAGAAACTGGCAAGGAATGTAATAAAAAATAAATAAAATAAACAAACAATAAAATAAAATTATTGTTATTTTTATTGCCAAAATGTGACACAGAACAAATCATTAAAATGAAACAGATTTTAACTATATGCTCACTTAACTGCCTTTTCATATTTTTCTATACTTTAACAAAATAATAAATAAAAATTTGACGTACAAATGAATAATATATGACGACACACTCACAAGTAATTCACACGAATGAGAGGATGTATGACTTTTACAAGTACCTCATTTTACTGAGAAGAGTATTTTATACTCACTGTTAAAATTCATTGTTAATATTCATGTTAATGTCATTGTAATATTCATGATAATATTAATTACAATTTAGAAAATTAAATTACCGTAAAATTGAAGAAGCACTGTGAATAATTTATAGGCTTTTATAGGAAATTCCAAATTAATTTTAAATATTTTTATTTTTAACAAAAAGAGAATATGCTCACTCGTATAAAATAGAGAACAATAATATAGCGGTAATCATATTAGTCCTAATGCATTCACATTATACCAGTGTTATTTATGCTTCTTACACGCGGGTGTTTCAAAACTAAGAACTACATTTGCAGCATTTTTGTCTATCGAAAAATTTTAGTCAATTTATCACGTATGTGTGTTAACAATGCAATAGCAGAATATGAATATTTGCACATATTGTCTTGAACTACACAAACTGACCAGAGTCAACACAACGAATACAATAATATTTAAGCGTTTATCATAAATGATTTCCATATTCAATCTCAAGACATATTTAATTGATTTCATTTATTAGAAAATTAAGATTATTTAATAATTTTTAATTGTTTTATTTTTTTTAAGAAAATATTCTATTGAATTAATTTGCTTGTTTTGTAATCATATGATATGCTAGATTCTATATGTATATAAATGTTTATACGTTTTATTATTCAAGTCGCGAGTAAATGTTAAAGTAGTGTGGGTCATCTTGCTCATCAGATCACTACAGATTTTAAGTCTTATTGAGATAAGCCAGATGTTTGTATAGACCATCTCCCAGTATCAATTGCTTTCAATACAATGCCATACAATTAGTTGTAAAAAAATGTGTTCAGTCGTTTCCCCCTCTTATTTGTAGAGTCTTTCCATCAGCAGTTCATAGATTTGTGCATATGGTATTTAGAACCAACCTCACTGTTTTAAATGAATTAAATTTTTGGTTTTTCAATTGGGTGTACTGCTATATTTCTATTTATTGAGTGACCGGACTCCCTGATCTTGCATATCTATTAAAAGAGTGATAGAGATAAAAAGTTTTTATTCACGGTCTGAAAAGAAAGTGACTGAGTGTCAAAATTAAAAAGTGAGTGAGTAAAAGTGATTGATTTTTTATTTTTTGTAATTTTCATGTAGGTGGAATGATTCTATTGATAAACGCCTAAAACGATGCAATAACGAAGCGATGTGAAAATTTAAATTATTTAAAACTTCCCGTAAAATTCAAATTAAATAAAAAAATCAAAAACGGAATGGGAAATTCAATATATCCGCTCAAATACTCACTATATATAAAAATGAGAAGAAAAAATACAAAATATTATTTAATTGTTTTCATTATTATATTAAATAATATTGTAAAAATATGATTGTAGAAAAATAATAAATAGAAGAGCTTTCTTTAGAACAAATTTTTTTTGTTTTATATAATCGTAATATAAGTAAAAAATATTGTAATCATTTATTTTCCGTTTGTATATTCCATTTCTGCCTATATAAGATTTTGCGCGGCAATATTAATAATATAGCAACGCTATTAAATTGCGTTCAATGTTTCAGCATTTTTATATTTATTTATTTATTTTTACTTTTAAATTGCTTAAAATAATAATGATTCATTAGTAAAAATATAAAAATATCAAAACGATACCAACTCAAATTTAAATACAATGTGAGTAATTTTAAGATAAAAATTTTATTTTTGTATATCAATATAAAATATTATACAAACTAGGTCTAGATAGATGAAATTGAATGCTACAGCCTGTATAATACGATAGTAAATTATCAGCTTTTCTATTTGAGATCAATCAGTGTCAGCATGCATAATAATTATATGAACACTTAAACACAATATACAAGATATACAATAAATAATTATTATTGTTCTACTCCATGAAATAGAAGAGAAAAGAGAGGAGTAGAACCTGAACTAAACTAGAAGTTCAAACATAATTAATAATAATTTTTTTTTTATACAATTATTATAGAGTAGCCTGAATTCAATTTGTTATATTAACGATATACAGTAATATACGCATGTAATTAAGAGGCGCCATCAAGAATTTTAATAAATTATTTATTAGACAATTTGCTTTCATTGCTTTCATCATTGCTCTTGTATTTATGGCGTTAGATGAGATGACCTATTAATTTAAAAGAAAAAATACAAAAAAAAAACATTTTTCTTTATTATTTTAATAACCAAGACAGCTACTATATAGAAATAAAATATTTGAAAAATTTTTTCTTAAACAGGAAAAAATTGAATGAAAGTTGATTTAAAATTGCATTGCTGTTTGTACATGTAATTGTTAAAGTATATCGTAAAAAATATAAGTATTTAAAAATATTTAATTAATGTAGTTAATCATTTTAATAGAAAAATTTATTGTGAATATTTTTTTGTGAAGAAAAATGTGAAGGTATGATAAAAATTTCTATAATAATCACATAATTTTAATGCAAATTTTTTAATAAAAAGAAAGTTTAACAGTAAGTGTAAAATATTGTAAATTTCTTATTTAATTCCAAAGAAATTATTCTGTAAGTATGCTGGGTATACAGTGAAACCTGTAAAAGTAGGACAAAGTGATGTTAAACTTGAATTAACTTAAAAAACGTCAACAAAAAATTTACTGTATTTAATTAATTCATTTTTTATTTTTAATTAAAATATTTTACAAAATTCACAAACTATTACAATTTATAAGTGTTATACATATTCAGGAATATGTCTTCTATTATCTTTGGAAGCGAAAGTTGACTTGAAAAAAAAAACTATTCACTAGTTACAACTATTGTAGATTGTAAATTATTGAAGAGAGATCTGGGTAAACGAATTTCCCACCTTTAGACCACCGCAGCTTGTCATGGGTTATTGGGGCCCTCCTATAACACACCTACACTACGCCGGTCCCAATTAAATACCTTGAGATATTCCTAAAGCAGTTGGATGGGAATCTACACAAGAGGGGGCCGGATTTTCTCAGTTTATGCAAGTAATATTTCACCGGACAATGTCGAGTGAAGAAGCCAGTTATATCACTAACCAGGTTTCAATCCATCCCATGCAGCTCTATGGAAAATTTCCTTGAGCAAGATAGAAGGAACAATATCGCAAGATGACATCCCTCAATAGCCTTCCAGCGAAGATCCAATTCCTCCTCAAGCAAAGCCTCAAGTCTGCCGTTAATTGCAAACATTGACGGTCTACAAAAGGGGACGGATTAAACGAAATGAACCTCATATCCTCCTCGTGCCAATTCGTTAGCCATTTCGTTTCATCGATGATCGCCGCACCGCGGTAGCCAAATGAGCGTTGCTCTATTTGTTGATGCCACCTCCACCAGCACATAGTTCCAAACACAGTTTGGATTCTGACTAGAACTTTGATAAATTCATTCTTTTTAAATGGCAATCATAATTAATGCCTATATACGTAACACAACAATGCCAAAATATTAATTAAAAATGATTTTAAATTTTATGGCGTAGAAAGCGTTAAGTGATTTTTTGTTCTATTTGAATTGTTCTTATGAGTTATTTAACCAGTTTACTTCACTAAAAAAGTACAAAATTTTTTATAGTTGGTAATAAAAAAAAAATTTTTTTTTTTTCTCTTTAAAAGGAAAGCCATAATAATTTTATTTTTTTAAATTGCATTTACGTGCAATCTTCTAAAACCTTAAATAAGTAAATTAATGTGCTGTTTTTTTTTTATTGAAAACAATAAGAAAAAATTCGATGTGATCGGCACATGATCGAATGCAGTGGTGATTTTCTGAATAATGGTAAAAAATTCCAGTCAACATTAATTTTATGAAAACTATAGTAGCCTTTTAATTATTTCACCTCCAAAAATGAAAATAAGGCTCGTTTGCTTTATAAGGCCCAATTTCTTAATTCTTATGAACAAATATTAAATTTTAAGACATTATTTGCCGTGGTAAAGATATGATGTTGCTGAGGTTTGATATTGCCGATTTGACAATTTGAAATTGATTAAACCGTCAAATGATCAATGCAAACTCTGGTGTAAATTTTTATTCCCATTAAAAGTTCGATAAACGAAATTTGTTGCCATCACAATACCACCCTTAATGCTGACAATGCGCCCGAAAAAAAATTGAAAAAAACCGAGGCTAAAATACATTTTTATTGTTAATAAACATTAAAAGGAGAAATACTAGAATTTATTAAAATTTTGTGACGTTAAATCATAAAGGTACACAAAAACAATTTTGCAATTTTTATAGTTGCAATTCTTGGTGTTACTATTGTTGTTTCTAGTTATTAATATTCGTGTTCTACTAAAAAAAATGCAAAAAATTAACAGCTGGAATTCCATTTTATTATAATAATTATGCATTAAGAAACAAAAAACAAAAACAATTTTTTTCTTTACCATAAAAGATCGCAATTTCAATTTCTACATCGTAGTTTTTGTATTCATGTGAAAAACAAAACATTTTTATTAGTTCCAATGGTGTGAGTAAAGAATTTTTTTAAATTACGAGTAAATAGCAAAACTCTATTCTGAATATTTTAATGCAATTAAATAAAATACCGTAATTGCAATTAATTATTTTTTGGGAAAAGGGTGTAAAAAGTGGGATACGGTTTACAAGCAGTGCTACCAGTCGGAAATCGTTAAATATCCCATAAAACAATCTAAAGTTTCTCGAATTTAGCTCTAATTTCCAGAAACGTAATGTGGTAGAACAAAAATACTTCTTCTTTGCGAGAAATATAATATAAATATATTAGTAATATATTTCATATTACTTTATACATAATATAATTTAATAAATTTAAAATTGCATTCCGAAATTACCCACAAATTTCCTGAAATTACCCGCAAATTTCTCAAAATTACTCGCAACACTTTTTATGACATCCAGTGCTTTTATAAAATTCAGTGACATCGGCTGGATCTATATCAACATCAAATTGTGTGAATCGGCTCTCACAACCCGAAAACAGGAGGCTTTGTACTATTCTAAGATTATAGACTTAATTTATAATAGAAATTTGATTTCGTCTTTTGGACTCTTCTTAAAGATTCATGGAATATTTTTCATTTTGGTAGAAGTTGATTAAATTTGCTGTTTCTCAATGGAGGCTGCGAATAAGCTATTGAATTAGGCAATAAAATTGAATAACTTTGTTATTTCTAAAAGTACAATAATTTTCTATTTGTTCTATGAAAGTAAATGTTTGGGCAATTTAATTATTATATAATTATATTTACGATATTAAATTTTGAGTATTTTATTAAATTCGACAATTTTTTATAAAAATAATGCTGTTATACAAATTATACTGTATGAATTTTTATCCAAACTAATTAGTGTAATAAAAAAATAAACAATTTATTCAAGTGCATTTTATATAATTTGATTGACTTGATAAAGTTGACTGACTTTGAAGGTTGAAGTTGACTGTTTTGTTATTGTTTTAAAATTTGTTTTTTGTATAATAATTATTTGTTCTGAAAATTTTATTGTTTTTCCTGTTGTTATTCTTATTATCTTATTGGATTAATGAAGAATAAAGTTATTGAATAAATGTGGGTGTTGTATTATCGAAGAGATCTTACAGATCTCTTGAAGTTTTGTTCAAGGAATTTCTTTGGTTATCGTTTTCACGAAGAATCAGGCCATATAAAATGGTTCCGGAGTTTTTTCAATACCAATAAATGGCAAGTCAACTATAGCTTAAGAATTTTCCTTTCCCTAGACGTGTACTGCTATTAGCTTAAGATTAATTCTATGCGATCTCTCGTCATTTATCCAAATGGTATTTATATTCAATAAACGCTTCTAAAAGAACACTTATAGGATTGATTAAAATAGGGCGCATAGGGTTTGAATTAAAATAGGTATCAGTTCCAATTAGTATAAATTAATGTGGCAATTATAGTTAGATTCAATAGTCCTTAAATGATTTCAAGTTTACTTATATTTCTTCCTATTAGATATTTCGAAACCAATTTAAATTAATTCTACTTGTTTATTAAAACTTTCTTCAGAAAATTTCTATTAATATCAGCATATCTAGATATGAGTATATTCCATTTTCTTATTTAAGTAAAGAATTTTCAAAAAAGTAAAGAATTTTTCACCATATATAACAAAAAATTTATCAGAGGACATTGGCTAGTATTTTACAAATTACAAATATCAATCTATTATAAACAACAACTACTTTATGGTATCTTTTATATAAAAGAAAACCTGGAGGAAAAGATGTTTAAATTAAGTGTAACTAAATTTAAAGTAAGTTTAAATTGATGTCGCATTCTTGAAATAAAATCATGAGAGAAATAAAAAAAAAGAGCTGCAGGAAAACAAAAAAAAACGATAAATAATAAAATAATCGAAAAAAAAAATACATTCTTCATTTTTATTGTTGTTCTTGCTCTTTATAAATGGCAATACACTTTGTACATCAACGTACGGTTCTTCCGCTTAAGATAAAGAAAATTATGGACCAGTTGAAAGCGGCTTAACAGGTGTCTTTATAGATCACTGCCGCCTGAGCAAATGCTATATACAAATATAAATTTTGGAATTTGTTAAGTTTTTTGTTGCTTGACAGATCTTTTGATGGTTGGCTGCCGCCTGAGCAAACACCATAATAGTTTAGGGTTCGTTTAGTTTCTAGTAGTTTAATAGGTATTTTGATGGGCCGCTGCCGCCTGAGCAAACACCATATAAAAATTGAAATATAAATTTTGGAATTTGTTAAGTTTTTTGTTGCTTAATAGCTCTTTTGATGTTTGGCTGCCACCTGAGCAGACACCATTTAAAAATGTTTATATAAATTTGGAATTCGTGCAATTTCTGTACGAAAATAACTGAGAATTCAAATTCTGAGTGAAAATGTAACTTTTATTTCAAGAGGAGAAGAAAAATACTAAAGAAATATTTAATGGCAAGTGTATAGGATCAATCTGTCAAACACTATAAATTATTCAAGTTTACAGGTTTTGAAATGCGAGAATACGTTGCTACGACTAGTGTCTTGTACTTAAAGGGAGTATAATAGAAGAAAGTAAGCCGCCGAGGCAGTTTTCGTTTGATTAGTGTAATTGTGGATATAATACGGGTTAATTTGTGGATTTTTTGTTCCTTTTTTTAAGAAAGTAAATTTTGTCTTCTAATGATTCAAGGCATAGGTGTACGCACTTTATTACAATATTCATTATAGTCCTTACACAACCCGAATAAAAATTTTCCATTATATGTATATGGAAATCAATAATAATATAAAACTAACTTTTATTTTATCTTTAACAATACTCGCTTACTCTTCATCTCTTTTTTTATATAGGTTGTTTGTTACTGCTGTTTCTTTATTAAATATTTGACATTTCTTATTTCAGTAATAAAGTATTTTCTTTGAAAGAAATTACATGTTGCCTTACACATTATACTTTACTGTAAATTGCATTATAACTATAAAAATGAAGCTTATTTTAATTGATAATAATCACTTCGGTATAAGACAAGAATAATTTCCATTATTGAAGTTAATCACTTACTATATATAGGTATAACGGCAAGAGTTATCTGAATTAGTTATAAGAAAAAAACATGCACACTTATGTATGAGATGATATGGAATTATAAGAGTATTTTATTTGAAATTAATTTACAATTACGTGCTGGTGGGGCTGAGCTCCTTCTGTTCCGTATGAGCTCACATTTTTAACTTTTAAGGTGTAACGTAAGATTGGCTACAGTATAGTCTAAATGTTTTCAGATAACAAGTAGGAGCATGGGAATGTACGACTTACTTATTAGGGTTTGTGTTACAACTCACGTATAGATGATAGGTTCAATGCTAGAGCAAACATACCTAGTGATATTTAGATTAGATACTGTTAAGCGAGTAGTTTCCTACAATTTTAGCTGATTATCTATAAAATTTAAGCCAGCAGTTTCCAATATGAGTTTTTGTTCCCTCTTAAAACAAAATTTTTATTTCAATATCTTAAATTTCAAAATTGATCTTCTTTGTTCTTTAAAAAATTAATTATAAATTTTCGAAATTCAAATAATGCTTATTTCGACGAAAAATTAAATTGGTAATAGTTCATTATTTATGAAGAAAAAATAAAATAAAACCGATAATTTATTGTGTGTATGTGTTTTAGAAATACAAAACCCTGCAAATGTGTTCATTTTATAAACAAAAATAAAAAAATTTTCATTTTTTGTAAACAAAATTATAAAATATTATTAATATCCAAACACTATCATATGTTTCAAAGGTTGTTTACATTAGAAATTTATTTTTTGCAAATTTATTTTCTGTCAGATCAGAAATTACACATACGCTTACATACATATAAAATATTTGATATTGATTCTATCTTCTTTAAGATCCTTACAAAATTTTTAAAAAGTGTTCATAAAATTTTGTAGCTTTGTTATAGAATTAAAGAGACTCATATAATTTCTAATCGAAAATTTTGAAAATTGTGAAAATTAAATCGGTTTTTTAGGTAGCGTTTACACATCAACCAAACTTAGATAATTTTATGTGGTTGGATGGAAATTTGATGGAAGTTTGATGTGTAAACGTCCAATTCTATCAAACTTTTTTGACAGAAATAAAAAAATAAAATGGTCGGCAATTTCTTCATGCTTCTGTAGCTCAGTTGGTAGAGCGTCCGCCTAGAAAGCGGTAGGTCACTGGTTCGAGTCCAGTTCGAGGAGAAAAATTTTTTTAATGAATTTTTCTGCCTTTAACTCGTTCCTTTGATTACGTCATCCATCTGTTCCGCAGTTGTATGAAGAAATTTCCATTAAGATAAAAAAAAGGTGAGAATATATTTTTTACGTTATGTTCGCTGTGATCAGCTGTTAATTGTGATCAGAAAAATTTAGTATTTTAAAATTAATTTTTTATAGTTTTGCAAAAAAAATATTATTTGTTGGCGATAATATAGGCGATATAAGAGGTTAAGCAAATATTTAATGAATTAAGCACTACCTGCAACAAGGTAAGGAATAGTAGTTATAAATAATTAAGAATGTGTGCAAATATCCCTTGACACTATAATAGCGATTAACTCACAATAATATTTGTAGATATAGTAGGTATAACTCAAAAGTATACATACATATATAAACCTCGATATAAAAAACAAAAAAAAATTAATTTGACAGTATATTTGATGAAATAAAGTTTGATGTGTAAACAGAATATCTCATTCAATTTCATGGTTGTCAAATTTAATCGTCAAATTTTTCTTGATGTGTAAATGATACCTTACGTTGTTATACAATTTGTGCTGAGAGTAAACGTATTAATAATGAGAGATATAAAATTTAAAATTGAGAAAACATTGACACAAACAAAATTCGGCATCCTGTATTATGATTTATTGAAAGTTATGAGTTTGACTAGGTATTCTATAATTTTTTAATTTCTAAAATCAATTGAACTGAAAAATTGGCATTTAATATAATTTTTTTTTTTTTTTTAAAAAATATCAAATCTTGAAATAAGATATTTACGCCATCTATCCGTATATATTTAATGAAAATATAATGTTCTCAAAGAGCACAATAATAATATGTTTGTATGTATATATGTTTATACGAGTATAATTGAGTATGAACAGATGTGTATATTTAAATATATTTTAAATCCTTATATATATGTAGGTAGAAAAAAAATTTAAAATATAACCAGCTGATTATGATCTCGTGTGGATCTCACACGACTGAAATAGATACAAAATACAAACGATACACAAACGATTAAGTATAATACGAGTATGTTTCTGTGTATGTTTCCTTATGTGTTAAATTGATATAAAGAATTTAAAGAAAATAAAATATACGGCTGAACGCGTTCGTGGTTGTATGTATGACAATAAATTTATATGCAATAATACAGAATGTACATAAATATCTTTTATACGTATGTATATACCATAAGTATTTATACAAAATTTATACGTTTGACTTCATCTAAGCAGAGCCAAACATACATACATGTATGAGTACATATACAATACAACTCACTGAAAATATGGAATTGGAATGCAGATGATAATATAAAAATGTCGCGTTTATTTTTGTAGTTGTTGCATTTTTTTTTTTATTTTTTATATATAGTTTAGTTTTTCCAGTTTCAATTTGAACATAAAAGGTAAAACAAGCTGTCAAGTCAAGCATTCTTGTCTCCTGTTTTTTTTTATTGTTGTTTTTTTTTTTTTGTCTTGTATTCTTATTTTATTGTTGTTATTGCTGTTTATTTTTGTTTTTCTTATGGTTATTTGTTTTTACTTTATTTTTTTTTTGTATTTTATGGGTAAAATGTGAGTTAATAGCAGTTTTAAATTACAGGTAAATATTAGGGTATATATACACACGATATTCATACAAAAAAAAAAAAAAAAAAACAGAAAAATGTTATAAAGGTCGTTATCATTTGTTTTCTTTTGCAATATCAGCAATAGTAACTGCTATTCACAGTTTAAAATTACTGGGATTATTATTGGTTATATAGAATTGATAATGATAGTTAAAAGTATACGGTTGATAATAAAAATGGAGATGCGCTATCAATGCGTTCACTTCTTCCCGTTGTTACAATGAACCTGGAAAATGATGATGAAAAATGATGACTGATGATGATGATGATAGTGATGATGTTTGATATGATTATTTTTTTTAATGATATCGAATTGATAATAGCGATACTGATGATGATGGTCATGATATTGATGACAATATGTGTAAATTTATTTCTTTTTTCTTAATAATCTCATATGTATGTAAGGATAGTGTATATTTTTGTACCCATATATTAAATTAAAGTATAATTATTTTAGAAATTTTTTTTAAATTTTATTCTATATACTCAATTATTGCTTTCTGTTTTCTCTCTTTTATAATCACATTAATATAGTCTTATATACAAGAATATCCAATTAGGTATACATGATAGATATATAAAATATGAAATTAAATTTTGGTGTCATCATCATATCTAACTAAATTCGAAAATATTGAAATTAATTAAATTCAATTCAAAAATTTATTATTTAATTTAATATACAAGATTTTTATTTAAATTGAATTGAATTTTTACTACCGTATTATTACAATTTGAATTTTAGAGATATTAATAAAAGGTATAGATTAAAGTTTACATAATATTTATACCATAGGGTCTGCAATAAAACTGGGAACAATGGTATGTAAACAGGCAATGAATATTTGTTGTTGAAAGATTTTAGATATTTACCTTGAAATAGAACTTGTACAACTATGTAAAATCGAAAAATCGTAATTAATTCGTGGTATTTTATTTAAGCCTTGATCCCTGGAAATTATCCAGTTTTTTAAGTAGATAATTTTAATTCAAAATCTTAACGACGAAAATGATGAGAAAAATTAAATTTGTATTAAATCAGAAAATATATTTTAGGACATAGGCGGTGTAAGATAGCCGTAGCTAGGCACATTTCATGGTACCTAGTATCCACCCTGATACTAATCCTTTGCATGGTAATTATGGCTCGGTAGCGATTACACCTTCAAGCGGAAGGGCGGCAAATGTAGCAACACACCTTTATTTCTTATTTATTTTTAGACAGTTCTTCTGTATGATATCTTAACTTGAACACAATCATTGATTAAGTTCTAGTGCAAAAAGTTGAAAATTCTTATCATACATCCCAATTGTTCCCTAGCATATAATTTAAGAAAGCATTCAGATACATTAATAAAATAAATAATTTCATAAAATACATGTATTCAACATTTTGATTTGATCTTAACCGTATACGAGACTTACTTACATATTTGCTTTGATATATGTACATACAAAACATATAATATTCAATTATGGTTTCAGATTTATATGGCTACATAAATTTTGCCTTTGTAGTTATTTTAATTATACAAAATATATTTATATTTAAAGGCACATAATGATCTTTAACTACATTTTTATATACGTTGTAATTTTTATATAAGTACACATGTTTTATGCTCCTATAAACCAATATAATGATCGTAATACAAATAGTTAATATTCCTGTAAATTTATATAACAAAACGTAAAAGTAAAAGAATGCAAAACTGAAAAAAACTGGTTCGAAAAAATCAAAAAACAAAAAAGAAAATGGCAAGTACATATAAGCTGGAAAGAGTAACTTTTTTTTTTTAATTTTTCTTATAGTTCTTATTACGGCTTTACTTACTATACTATTATGAACAAATTTTACATGAAACGACCTTTACATCAGAGTCGTATTAAAATTTGTGTATCTAGAATAAAAATGTTGGCAAGAGAAATCAAAAATTAAAAATAATTCAATTTTATTTCCTGAGGCAAATTTATTCTTTTTTTTTTGTATTTTGCGAATATTTTATCTAAAATGGTGTTTTAATTATATTAAGTGTATTATTTACAATTTGTAATTATTATAAAAGTAATTTTAATCTATATTTACGAGGTCCTTAATACAAATACATATACTTTTGTTATGTATTAAGGTACGCATAGGTGTTTGACGTTCACAAAGGTTTATGATTTTAAATGTGTATGATGTTGTGAGATCCCACCGGGTAACTCGAAAATTCCCGCCCCCAACTCCGTCTACAGCAAGCAGCAAGGTAAAATTTTTCTTTCGATGTAGTTCCTAAGCAAACCAACTCCATTGCAGCATTTTGGCACATTCTCATAGCTCTGTGATGTAGATGTATCATATTTTTGCAATCGTTCCAAGTACTTTCTAGCCACTCCAAGAGCAACCTCTCTCGCTTAAGTCACTGCTTCATGTTTAAGAAGCGACACCACCGCCATTGTATACATCCACCACATGATAGACGGGGAACACTCCACGTCTTGCCGAATATGACTATGCGAAACTTAAGCACTCGGGAGGCCGCACACACGTTGCGTCTTCGTGAATATTTGATCTCGAATTTCCTTTCAGCAACAGCCCCGCTCACACAAATTGTGTGCAGATTTTCCTGCTTCCTTCTTCTGGTGAAGGCCCGTAAGTCTCTCTGGAGTATATCATAAAAAGTTCTCCCAAACTCATCAATATCAATTATGACAATATCATCAGCATAAGCCTGGACATCAATATTTTCAATATAATCAGTATAAGCCAGTTTTGGTCAAACAATCCTAGTTCGGCTTTGTTGAGTTAAGTTTAGCGAACTCCTGACTATGACTTTGGACGGTCACTATACATACCTAATACATTTCCACTTTTTTCATTTTATTTGTTGTTATATTGGTTCTTTCTTATGAACCATTTGTTTACGGATGTTTTTAAGTTTTGGAAGTCACGTAACTAGTCACGTTTCTTCCGTGAATAATAATGCGAACTTTATGTATAAGTTGAATTTTCATAATTTGATTTTTCGAGACAAGTAGATAGAATCCGTATCAGTTTTATATGTTCGCAATTGTTTATGGCGTCTATCATGATGGTTACATATTTTTAAGCTATATTGCTATACTTTCAGAATAAAGGTCATTGTAAACGGCTTCCATACACAAATAACTCCCAACTTAATAAATTTAAATTTCTCTAATGTAAATTTTGAATGTTATATACCCTTAAATCGAACAAACGATTTAATGTCACACGATTAAAAAATTAAATTATACCAAATATTTCGATGATCAAAAATTATTCATATAATATTAAAATTAAAAAAAAAAAAAACAAGCACAGTTTTTACGTCATAATTTCATTTTAATGAAGATTCGTTATAGAAGCTTCTTTTATTTTTTTGATTCGTACGACCGGTTTTGAATGGAAAAAATTCCTAAAAAATGCGAATTCTTTTAATAAGCTTAATTATTTTAACGGATGAAATGCCATAAAAACTTTTAAACAAAAAAGTATAAAGAACTGAAAAAAAAATTTTAAAATTCCAAAAATGTTAAAATTATTGTTGATGTTGTTTAAATAAAAAAATGTGGTCCAAAATTATAATATCTTGATTTTTTAAAATTTCTAATGGTTAGTTGAATTGGATTAAGTTAGATTGGATTAGATTAAACAAAACCGAAAAAATATCAAATTTGCCATCCATTGGAATTTGATAATTTATTGAAATCATGTTAATCCACGGCTTTTCAAACGACTTTCTTAATAAAACTTTCACTCAAAGAAGATCTACTACTTATTTGTTATATTTTTTAAAATTCTAAATGGAACAATAATCATACAATGTTATACAATATTGCTAATTAAGATTAAATATTTTTAAATTCTTTAAAATTTTATTGAACTTGAATTATAAATTCTTTTTAAATGAATAATAGTAGTATAATCAACTCTAAATCTCAATTAAAATTGGTTATAACCTAAATGATTAAGATTTAACTTGTTCTAACTAATTCAAATAAAAAATCTATAACATAATTTCGATCATATCCACTTATTCACTTCTAAATCAAACATTTTATAACCCTAATTATTACATAAAAACTAAGCAAAAAATTTTTGTATTTTAACCAAGTTAAGTAAGTCTTAAAGATAAGATAGTCGAGTATCTTAAAATATCAAATTATTCAAAAGTTTAAAAAAAAAATAAAACACAGAAACATAAACGTTTATTAAAAGATAACACTGATGTTACATAAATATTTATTTATCAGTTTATAACTTACTTAATTCATTCCTCATTTCGAATATTCTCCTGTTATCATACTTGTATACAAAATGTATATATACATAGTTAAAGTAGTGTAGATAATAGTATAGATGAAGGACAGAATATTATTGAAGTAGCAAAACTACCTTAACAAATTTATATAAGTGATAGGTCTACAGTGTCTAAACACAATAATAATTAAATAATATAAACAGCTTTTTTTTATTTTCATTTTGTTTTATCATTTGTTTTCTGCTTTTGCTTTTTTTTAAGACATTCAATGATATTGTCACGTGAAAGTACTTAAAAAATAAAATAAAACTTACTATAAAATATGGTAATTCATTTAGGTAGAAGGTACGTAATATACACTGAAAATAGTTAATTAAAATTTATAGTTCTATGGGGTGGGCTTGTGATTCACAAAATTATATTTTTCTTTTCTTTTTAGAAAACTACTTATAACAAACAAACTTAAAAAAAAAAACGGAGGCAGCAAAACAAAAATTCCAATAATTACATGGTTACGGGTTGTTGGCTGCCTGCAATATGCATGATCAGAAAACTCACGACAAGGTAATCTATGGTGGCGATATATTAAAAACAATTACCAATGATGTCAATATACTAAAGACTATCTACTAAAACCACCCCATGCGGCGAAAACAAGAGTGTCAAATAACACGAGTATCGTTGTAGTATTGGAATGAAAATTGAATGATTTAATTCTAAGAGGCTATCTTCGAAAATTAGCAAAAAAAATTATATATACAAGATAAATATACAATTATGTATACAAAATTAAATATCGTGCAATGAACATAGACAAAAGCGAATATAATGAAATCAATTTAAGTGTCAAGAATTAGAATAAATCGAATATTAGACATATTGACAAAACGGCATACCACAGAGTATAAGCCTTGCTTGAAGACAATCGATTGCTAAATGTATTGTGTTCTACGAATTCGTATTAAAATCAAAACAACTGTGAAAATTAATAAAATAAAGAAAATTAATAATGCTATTATTTCAATAAGCTAAAGAAGTGAAAAGTAGAACTCACAATAACCTATACACAATTAAATTATATTGGTCCACCCAGTTAAACATGTATACTTGCTTACTTACATGTACATATATACATAATTTAAAGTAGGCGCTATAATAAATATTTAATTAGTAAATTTACACATTTATTTTAATTATTATTAAATAAGAGTAATAACTTCGTCTCTTATTTCATTTTAATGAAAAATATTTAAAACAGATAATTAAGTTTAAGACAAAAAAAAAAAAAAAATAATAAAAATTTTTATGATTATAATTATTATAATTTGTATTATAAAAATTTTAATATACTTATAGGAGGTAATTATTAAGTTCTCAAAATACTTACTGCGTAGAAAAATTATGGAAAAATCGGAATTATTATATTTCCATATATAAATATTGCAAAAGCCTATATATTATGTATGTAAGTAAGTACATAAGTAGGGTAGGCTTAATTTTGTCAAAGATTGAATTCTATTCAAGAAAATTGTTGAGCATAATAGTTACTTAATTTTTTTAATTGTATAAAAATTTTGAAGTAATTAAGAGTTAATGCGTTGTTCTATTCTATTGAATTAAAAATTTACCTTGTCATACTACTAAATTACTTAATAATTACTTAAAAAATACTTAATATTAATCTGGATTGCGGAGTCGGCCTGAACATTTTTTCACTTTAATTTTTAATTAAATTTTAAATTCATTTTCAGCTTGAAATCGGAGTCACTGAATATAACACTTACTCATTTTCCAAGATTGGAAAAACCTTATATAACAAATTATAATTAAAAACAAATTTATGTATAATCCTCAACTGATTACTTATGTATTTCACTAGTCTATACTAAATAATTGTTAAAACAGAACGAAATCGGTGGAGGGGAACGGCGGCCAATTTCTGTTGTAAACCCAAAACAATAGCCGAACAACACAATTTGTAATACACAAACTCTATAGTAATGCGTTATACATTAAAACCGACTGCGGTAAAATAGAAGTTTATTGGCTATTTTACAGCCGGTGATTAGATTTGCGGTGGTAATTTCGTTTAATTCTCGGCAGTCCCATTTTAACAAATGTATACGGATTTCGATATTTTGTCGCGGAAAATCGCTCTTTTTCTGTTCTCAACTTAAAATTTTTTAATTAGCAAAATATGTAACCACACTACGGTTTTGCAAAAATTTCGGCAAAATGAACTCTCGTTATTCGAATTATTTTCAACAATACATTTCAATTTACAATATTCGAACGTGTCTATATCACAAAATCTGTATGTTTTTTATCAAATAAATTTCAATTTACAGTTTCAAATCTAAAATAACTTGTTTGTTTGGTTTTAATTTCGTTTTTTTTTTTCTTCTAATTTATATACTTACTCACATATTGCTTTAAAATATTATTTTAACACTTAAAACGTTTTTTTTTTTTTTATCAGTCATATGTCATTGCTAATTATCAATCCAATATATTATAGCTAATTGATAATTAGACTGGTAGTAGGACTTCTATTCAACTTTCACTTTAAATCAGTGTTTTCTTCATTACTACATAGAATAGAATTTTTTTTTTTTGTGGGTTTTCTGGTAAAATTTTCGTTTTTTCATGTGGTTTAAATTTGTAGAACGGAAAAGACCACTTATTATGAGAATATTGTATAAATATAAGTATAAAATTTATTTGTATGTATGTATGTACATATAATTATTATATATACACAAAGAAACAAAACTTTTGTTGTTAGTGGTTTTCTGTTAAATTTAAGAATATTTTATTAACGAATTCACAGAAATTTACAAATTTTATATCTGTACTTAAAAATGAGAGTATAAGGAAAGCGTATATTCTATAATGTATAGTTATGTATGTACATATGTATAAAGAAACAGGAATAATGTTATAAGAAGAGAGTAAAAACAAAAATAAAACTATATACATACATATACATTTATAAGTAAATGAATTATAATAATATTTTATTATTTAAAATTGGAAAAATTAATGTTACGGTCAGAAACAGTAATCAAGAGCGGTATTGATTAGAGAGCATTGTAGCTACATCTATGTAGCTGAGCATTAAGAATCAGTGACTTCAAAAATGCAATGATTCAGTGTATTGCTATACAATTCAATAATTTTGTGCATTAAATTACCGTATACTCGTATTACTAGAATTTCAATGTCAAAATCTAATTGTCAAAATATAATCTGTCAAATTCTTAAAATTCGGAATATGCTACTAACATTATTTTTTTTATTAATTGTTCTTTTATTATTTTTGTTTTAGATTTTTTGATTAAGAAATCATTATAAATAAATGAACAATACAAAATGAATTTATTATCATTATTATGAATACAGTCCCGTTTAATTTGATTATTATTATAAATTTTTTTTTTTTTGTGTTTCAAGTTGAAAACACTCATCAATTTTACACTTTATTAACATATTATTTTATTATCATTTTTTTTTTTTTTTGATTGAGATTTATGTGACAATATTTTATCACTTTCTTAAATTAGTTTACTAAAACAATGATACAATGTCACGAAAAGAAAAAAATACGATATCCAAGAGATTATTTAGCTTGTTATTTTTAAGAACAATGAAATTAAATAAGTTAAAAAAATTAATTTTATTTTTTTAAATAAGAGAATGATCGTGTATCGCGCCTTTTTTACTTACTCTTTATTCATTTTCAAATCTGATATCTCCGCTTTTCTAATATATATTTCATTGTTCCAAATTATCGACTGAACATCTCACTTTTAAAAACAAAGTGAATTAATTTTGTATACATTTTACGAAAAAACGAGATTCCCGCAATACCGAATTATTCTTCTCAATCGAGAATTACTTTATACAAATATATTATAGTTACTCACTTTCTTCTCACTTAGCGAATAAAATAGCGAGATAAGACGATCAGGCCCTAATAGTGTGAAAATTTGTCACACTTAATTAGTAAAAATTCTCGCTTTGTCAATAGTTCATCAACATTCCTTTACTCTACCAAAATAAGCACTTTCTTGCATTATAATGGCTTTTTGAAAATTATTAAAACTCTCTCAAACCAATTAAGTTGCAGAATTGAAATAAAAGAGTGAATTGAAACCAAAAAATGTAGATGGCTCAACAAGAAATATTTTATATATATGTAAAATTTCGGAGTCTTGAGTGGCTGCGCTCTCATATGTTTTGATCCAAACTATTTCTATACATATGAGTAAATGTATAAGGTATGTGTGTCAAAACATTAAGAACGAATTGTGTTTCCCTAGTAGTAGCCATTAAACGAAAATTTTTCAGATTGTCATATATGAAATCTGTAGTTTTTCAATTCATTTTCCGTGAATTGTTCGTTCGAGTATGGAGAAGAATAAAACTTAAGTAAACAGTTAATATTCTAGCACGTTTTATGAAATATTTAAGATTATATCTTACAGGAAAAAAATATTTTTAAATTATCCATCCACATATAATCCACTCTTATAAAATTCTTTATAATTTTTAGATTTCGTAATTTTCAAATTAATTACATCATCTTTGAAATACAATAGGTCGAAAATATATACAAGTATTATTAATATTTTTTTGTATTCATATCTTTTAAATACAATAGGCATAATAATATAAGTATACACAAAAAAAAAGGTGATTGAAATTTACCTTGCAAAAACAATATACTCATAAATAAAGTTGTTGAACATGAAAATTTAATTCTTATATTAATACTTATGAAAATTTTAAAAGAACAAAAACAAAGTAATAATGATTAAAGAACTCTTTCTTAAGTATATGACTTAAGTAAGTACTTATGTATAAAAGAATTTGAAAATATCATTTAATATAAGCTTCTTTCAGTATAATGAGTAGAGTGTATTTAGTAGGTATATATGCTTTACAATATAATAATGAGTGATCGTTACGATCAATTAAATACTCTTGTATAAATACCATAAATATCTCATCATCTTTTTCGATTTCCTCTAATTTTTAATTTTTTTGTTTTGTTTTTTCAAACATTCTATTAATTCGCTGTGATTAATCAAAAATATAGGAAAAATACTAAAAATAAAAAAAAAAATTTTTTTTTTTTAAGAAAAAAAATTTCGGACTTTGACCGGAACATTATGTATGTAATTTTACACACCCCTATGTAACATACAACTCTATATACGCACATATTTTATATTTTATTGTTATTATAGTACATCATTTTTTATTTATTATTATTTCTGTCTTTTTCTTTTAAGTAGGTATACTATATTATACTCTTGTATCTAGTTTATTAAGATCATTTACAATATTCATTCAATGACACTTCACAAAAAAAAATACATATTTTAAGCACTAAAAAAAAATATACGCAAGAAAAAAGAATAAGATGAAATAAGTAGTATACAAATTGTGTTATATACACATATAATAAATTTATATATAACACAATTTGAATATATACTCTTAAAATTATAGTAAGATTTACGAACGCTATAGTATGCAACAGCTAAAAATGTTTCATTGAGAAATTCGTGCAGGAATATTTAGTATTAGAAAATTTTATGTACAACATAAAAGACAGAAAAATTTTAATGTCAAATTTTTCATTATTTTATCATTTTAGTATGGTTTCAGTAAGCCACACGTTAATTGCAAATCGGCTAGCCGAAATATCGATAATCGCAAAGAATTCGAATTTCGGAATTTCTTATTTCATATTGATCAAAACACGTTATACTTATATTATCGGTTTAGTTTTGAAACAATTGCAAGATCATTATGCCTAATTTTAGTTCCTCACTATTTCGTCTCTACTTAATCACTTCTCGAATATGAATGTACACAATATGTAGTATGTCATTCACGTTAATGATCTCGAAAATATTATCGTAATAATAATTATCATATAATTATATATTTTGCTTATACAAATAAATTTCATTAATTATTATTTTTAATACGTAAATAAATATAAATGCAACACACATGCACAAACACATTGTAATCAAATAATTCCAAATTGTTCGGTATTTTTAAATAGTATTATCAAAATATTTTATAAAAACTAATTCAAATATATTAGAATTTTATACTGGTATACTTACTGTGATAATTCATTTTATTTACAGCTGATCGAATTGAAAATTTTCCGTTATTTCATTATTTACATAAAATATAAATTAATTGTTATATTAGTTAATATTATTAAATGCAGAATTTATTGTTTCTTATTGTTATTAGGAAAATGTTTAAAAGCACAACACAATTATTAAACAACACAATTATAATATTAATGTAAAATTAAATTTAAAACTATTTTGATTATTATTAATTATCAAGTTTTTCATTTAAAATTTTATTTATTATTGTTTAAAAAAAAATAATGTTATACACAAGACTAAATTAAATATCTCTATATATTTTATTTATCTTAATAAATTTTTTATTATAACACCAATATGACAATATTCTTTTGATAATTTTTATATAAACATGAGTTTATCTGTTAAAATTAATTAATTTTTATTAAATTGTATATAAATGTAATGAATAAAATATTATTTAGTTATTATAATAATTATTAATTTCTGAATCATATTATATATATATTATTTATAATTGAACAAGTATACCAAAGAATAACATAATTACATTGTATAATATTAAAAATGTAATAAAAAATTATTTTATTAAAAAAATATTCATAAATATTTATGTAAATATAATAACAATTAAATATATATCATTATTATATTATTATTATTATTATTGTGGCTCCAAGATTTGTGATAAACTATCTCTTATATTATTTTGAGTTCATTGATAAAAAAAAAAAAAAAAAAAAAACCAACCATATAGAATGAAAATAAAAAATAAGTATGTGTGTATAACAAAAATATCACTTTACTACTAAACCATTTGCGCATGTTTTATTTCTATTAAACACTAGAAATGTATGTAAATATTCAATAATGAAAAATACCAGAAAAATAAAATATACTTATATATATATATATATATATATTGTTATACGTATAAGTATGTATAACAATATAATAAGAATATGTGCTTTTAAACACATATGTATATAAATATATGTAAATACTATAATATTAATTATTTTGTATTTATTATACTTGTATATAATATTTAATATTTATTATACAATTACATTTTATTGAATTTTGTTATACACTATATATATCACATATACATTTAAATGATAATCTGCATGTATATGTCTACATAAAATATAATGTAATAGTAAATATTATATTGTTATAATCTATAGCTTATATTGATCTATAGAATATAATATATTTTTTAACCATAGATAAAAATGTATTATAGTAAGTATAGATATTAAGACTTTTAAAATATACATAAAATTTATATTATAGTTATAAAATATATATATACATTTATGTCAATTCATTCTTGTATATTATAAATGTATATAATATGTTATAAAAATAATATTCTTATAGTATAAACAAGTAATACATATGTATATATAAAAAATATTTTATAATAAAACTATTACAGTACAGTCTAGGAGTAAATAAATGTAAAGACTAGAAGAATATATATCAGTTCTCTCCATATCATTAATTCATAAAAGAGCAAAAAAAATCTAACGAAATACAAAATCTAACAAAATACAAAAAAAAAACAAGAAAAAATATTCATTTCAATTTAAAAACAGTGTTGTTTATGATAATTATCGAGATTATATTAAATTAGTCAAAATATGGCGGCGCTATATGTCAGATTTTCGTTCTATATTCGGGTAGATATGCATTTCAAAATAATGAAAATACAAGACATCTTAAGTATTTTTATTATAGGTAAAAAAATATTTTATTCAATTCTGAAATTATTCTGAAAGACTAGTTTGGAAAGGTAGAGAAATATTGGGAAGGGCTTATTTTGATTTTATAGGTCGTAAGTTACTGCTTATACCGATTTTAGATAAGTTGTGAGTTTCAACAAATCAAAATCAGTAATAATTAAAAAAATTGTAAAATCTTTAAAGATTATTGTGCAACAAGATTTACAATTTTTTCTCCAGAACGTTTTCTATAGTCTTGGAGTCCCAGAATTGATTTCCAAAAATTTTTTTAACTTTAACTTTGTCAATTGTATTCCGAATTAAATATATTTTTACAAAATTTTTTTCAAACAGCACATTTTAGAAACCTGGAGCATTGAGTGTTGCAGAGCCGATTTTCCAAAAAATTTCCAAATCTCAAAGCTTGTCATATCATAAGTTTCAAAACAAAAAACAATCACAATACAAAACTAAGATCTAATATAAACGTATGTCAGATTTGACATTTAACAGACATTTAAAATCACAATTCACAACATTTCAATGAACATTTAAAATATACTTTAGAAAAAAATTTTTTTTGTCTGTTTCTCTTATTTGTAAAATTCTCTTTCTCACTTTTTCTTTATTTATTGTTTATTATTATTATTATTATGTATTAATTTTAATTTTATATAAATATTATAATAGAGAAATATATATTTAATATATTTATCTATATACATTTATATATATGCTTATATATATTATATATATATATATATATCAAGTGTTATACATGTGCGTATAGTATGTGTTTATTTTTTATATATTTATTTTTGCACTCAAAAGAAAAAATAGAAGAGAAATAAAAAAAATTTTTTTAAAAGAATTTATAATATTTTATAATAATAACAAAAAAAAAAAACGTCTTATATTTTTGTTGTTTTATTTTTTTTGTTGATAAGAAAATTTAAAATATATATGTTAGAAAGAGATAGTTTTATTAATAATTGATAATATTAAATGTATTTATCAATATATATTTATATATTATATTATGTATGTATATATATTAAATTTATAAACGTAATATAATAATTTTTAAATGTATAATCAAAATTTATAAAAATATTATACATATATATTTTTTTATTGTTATACTTACTATTGTTATAATAATGTAATTTAAAATAACAATATTAAATTTATTATAATCATTATTAATTATAAAATAATCATATAAATATTAAATTTTAAATTGTAATTTAAATTTAAATACCGTAATTTTTTGTAATAAATCCTCTATATTAATTATATATTTTCCGTATTGTAATAATTGTAGATTAGTTTTAATATTTTTATTTCTATAGTTTAATATAAAATGTAATCATTTATTATAATTATTATTGTAATTAATATTGTAATTATTACTGTATTCAAAAACAATTATTATTCTGAATTATTTTTTATTTATAATATTAATAATTAGTTTTAACACATTAAATATAATATCGTATTACATTTATTATGAATATTTGAACAATATCACTTAAATATGTTATACAGCATATTATACACAGAAACAAAAAAAAATGTGACAAATATTTTTAAAATTTTAATAATTTGCATTTAATATTAATTTTTTTTTTAATAATATTCTTTCTAAAATCTAAGTATTGCACAGTAATTTTGCGTGTTTAAAGGCACAATATACACAATATATTGAGTACTCAATATAAATTTTAGGTATACCGTAATATTATCATTACGAACACATGCATATTATTTATAAAATTATTTTCAAATATGCATGCACTTAATGTTTGCACTTATAATGAACTCGTTTTTTAACATACTAACAATTACAATATGCAATACATATTATTTTGGAACACACAATTTTTAATCACTTATTTTTTTAAATTTTTATTAATTTATTTTTTATTAATTTATTCATATTAATTTAATAAAAATTTTATGTCTTCACCACATGAACAATAATAATAATTGATTTTAATATTATAAATTTTAAATTAAGAAAATTTTAAATTTTGTTTTAATGTATGACTGGTCTATATATTGTACACATGTATTTAAATTAATGTATATATGTATGTCTGTATGTATGTAAAATGCAAGAAGCAAAGATATTTTCAATTTTTGATCACAATAAATTTATTTCTCTTCTTGTATAAATTATTTTTGTTATTTTTTATTTTTTTAAATTGATTATTCGCTTGTATTTTTCCGTTCCGATCACAATTAATGTCTATGACCGATTAAAAATAACAATTATTATTATTATTTTGTTGGCCGCAGAGCGCACAGATACGCATTTTTCTTTTTTTTCTCATTCATTTTTTTTCTTTCGTTTTGTTTTTATTTATTTTTTCTTTCTTTTACATTTTCCATCCATCCATTCGATCTCACTATGGTGTATATATGCAGGCAAAATGTGCATAATTTATTATATACTTAAATTTTATAAAATATGTAGCTGAGTTTGTAGTTGTAGTCCGCACCCAAAAATATATTACATTTTAGATTATATTTTTTAATATATAAAAATATTAAACGAAGTTTTAACAAAAAAAAAAAAAGTTTAAAATATTATTCGAAAGGAAAAGAGAAGAACTTTAGCATATGAATGTTCTTTATGTACTAAAATTACGAAAAAAAAAAAAAAAAACAAATAAAATTCAAAAAACCAAAGAAAATTACATACACACATAGATGTTTTTGGTCTGTGTAGCCGACCGAACCGACACAGAAGTACAGATAAAGAATAACAATAATAAAAATAAATATAAAAATAAATAAATAAATTAAAAAAATAAAAAATTTTTAATAAAAAAAATATCAAACTCTCTAACGAACGAGTTCGATATTCGTTTCAATTCGAGTTATACTGTTTCTCTTTTGTATGCCTATGTTTGGATGTATATATATGTTTTTGTATTTAAAATAATGGGAATTCGAAACAGATATACTGTATTTATTCAACACAAATATTACACATATTGTTATCGTTTAACACACAACACAACATACATTATAAACCTACGTGCATTTTCACATTAATATAAATTATATTATATGAATTAATATGCTCAAAAATTACTGAACTCTTGCAGAAATTGATGCAGTCTCTTATTTTTTTTATATGGGAGCAAACATTTGAACAGCATCAACCAAAAACCAAAAAAAAAAACAAACGAATAAAATATAAATAAGTAAATAGAAAATAAAAGAGAAACAAGAATAAAAAGAGAAAAACAAAACTGTTGCAATTATCATTTTTCTTGCTGTTATCAGCAAGAGAGATCTCTTTACATTTTTGTTGTTGTATGATTGTTGTTTTTTATTTATGCACATATGCATGCACATTTCACAGAGGGTATGTACGTGTGTTGTGTACATATTTTGAGAATAAAATAAATAATATAACAAAATAAAATATTAAAGAAAATAAATACAACAAAACTAAAATAAATTGAAAATAATTTAAAAAGAGAGAATAAAAAATTTATATGTTTGTCTGTATATGTATTGTAGGGAGAAGGAAGAACAATGAAATTATATATTAATGGGAGATTACAAACAAGATTAATCAATTTAAAAAGTGTGTAGTGTGTAATTTAATATTATTTGCTTACAATTGCGATCAGCAAATGTAAAATGTATAGATTTACTACATAAGTGGTAATTTGAACTAATATTGAGAGTAACTCAAATCAATTGAGAGTGAAAAAATAAAATGAGAAACAGAGGGCTTCTTTTACAATATTAATTCGAAAACACTTAAAAAATTATACAGTGATGAATCAGTCTTTCTTAAATATATTTGACGTAGTGTTTCTTAAATATATTTGATATATTAAATAGATTTGATATGAGCTTTATTCTCTCCTTCTTCTTTCTCATAAATTTTTTCTAAATCTCTTGGAGTTTATGACTAAAACTGCTAAGTGGATCGGATATGGTACGGTACTATATCATAACATTTTCATTTAAATTAAAATATTTATGAATTTGTAGTAATTAATTTTGTTTTATAATTTATTTTTAACAATATAGAAATTCAACTTTTTCCATGTTGATCAAAATAAACATCAGAATTCTCTGTTTTTTTATTTTCATAATATGTAATAATAATTTCAAATAATAAATTGAAGATTTTTCATATTAGCTGGTAACTTTTTAATTTATGATTTGTACTTGTAGGAAAAATCAAAAGTATGCAATAAATAATAATTTTATGAATGATCAATTTCATCCTAAATATATGCAATTTTATTTTTTAGTGTTTCTAAATAAAATTATGTAGCTATTATTATGCTTTAGTTTTTAAAGATGGAAAATTAACTTGGAACTTAATGCTCAAGTTATTAATTAGACGGGATAATTTTCGTATTTACAATTGCATAGTTTTTTTGTTTGTAAGCTAAACGATTGACAAGCGGATAACAGAAAAGAAATTGCAAACGGATAATAAAACAGTAGCAGAACAGTTAATGGGAGACAGTTAATTTCATACAATATGAACTATAAGTATGTAAGTATTTTTTTTAAATTTAGTGTTATAAATTCGTATTAGAAAACTTGCGTAGCCGAAAATTACCATTAACTTAATTTATATAATTGTTAAATGCATAATTAAATTGTGTAATACATAGCATTGCAATTTATTGTAATTTATATTTAAGGTTTTAAAACCGTAGAATTTAATTGTTTCAAGTAAACAGTATGATGTAAACTGAAGAATATAACAGATTTAAAAATTAAGATAGTTATTTATTATTAAAAGGTATATTTATGTTCAAAATTTATTTAGAACAAAAAAAAAAAACAAATTACACAAATAATAACAATAATTCTTTACATAATAATAATTTATATAATTTTTTTCTTTATACTTTTATTCCAAATACACAATTTTATTTAAATTTTATTCTTATTTAAAATAGAGTTTTTTTTTTCTTTTTGCTTTTTTAAAGTATAGTTTATAAAAATCATAAATTTAACTTTAAACTGTTATAATATAAATTATGACATTATAAGTCATAAGGTTATTAAGTTATAAAACAACGGAAACAGAAAAAAAAAAATTGTATAATATAGTTAGAATGTTAATTATATTTGACTTTTATTGTATTGTATAACACATTTTTGCTATATTTAATTCATAGATAACTTTTGATATAATAATTTGAATAATATTTTGTATAATAAATTTAATTATTAGTTTAATAATGTTAAATTAATTAACACTATGTAATTTATAATAATTATAACTATATTTTAATTAAACTGTTATAATTTCATTATTATTTAGATTTTTTTTTTATTAAGAATTTTTCTTTTTTTTTGTTAAAATTTCAATTTTAATTATTTTATTAGAAATATTTTTAATAGATTTTTGTTTGGTTTCTAATAATATCAATTTATAATTTTTAATTACAAAAAAATAATTTTTATATAGAAATGAATATATTCGTATAATACATAGGGATACTAAATATTTCATGTATAACAGTTATTTATTAATTTTACCAATAATATATATATTTTAATATTAAAACAATAATCTAAACATGTTTTAAATTTTTCTTATCAAATCTTTGAATTTCTGATAAAAAATTTGCTTTTGGATCAATTTCAATTTGTTGTTGAGTATTTGTTGGTGTTGTACTTGGTGTAATTGTTGTTATTGTTTTTATATTTGATCCTGATCCTGGTCCAGTTGGACTTATTATATTATTTGTTGATGTATTATAATTTTTTGTTACATTTATTGCTGTTGTTGTTGTTGTTATTGGTTTTTTATTTAAATTTAAATTCATATTTTGTTTAATAATTATTGGTCTTATTAGTGGCATTGAATTTTGATGGCTTGAATTTAAATTATCTGTGTCATCATTATAAAGTGCTTTTTCATTAATATGCATTTTTACAGGCATTATAAATTCGGATTGTACAGATGATTTTCTTATAACATCAACAATTGGCCTATCATTGTTGATTGGTGTATTTTGATTTTGACTTTGATTCTGATACTGATTAATATTAATTGATGTAATTTTTTCATCACGATTTAATTTTTGTTGTCCTAAAATTAAATTTTCTTTATAACCAGTAGTCCGACGATTAATAACTGGACCAAATGATTTTGTTTTCTCTTCAAATGTTTTATCTAAATTTTCATTCGATTTATTATTTTGTTGTGCTTTTTCCAAATCAGTCGTATTTTCGTTTTGTGAATATAATTTTTTAGAATGTTCTGATTTTCTTAGAGTACTTCGAAAATCAGGGTATTCATTATTATTATTGTTATTAATATTATTTGAATGGTAATGATTATTATTTGTATTAGATGGTATTTCTTCTGCAACTTTTCGTAGTTTTACATCAGCTATACTTTGTCTTTTATTATCGGATGAATAATTTGTAATATGAAGATTAGATGATGTAGATTGTGTTACAGCTGGTAATGACATTCGATTTCTTTGTAATGAACTGATAGATGATGTCCTTTTTACAGTTGCTCCACCAAAAATATAATCACCTAAAAGAGAAGAAGGATTAGAATTATATTATTTAATTTAATTTTATAAAATTATTTGTTTTGAGAATTTTATAGGATTAGAAACGAGTGGAATAGAAAATATTTTTGATTCTGAAATATTTCAACCTTGTTGTGTACTTCTAAGAATTTACCTTCATTTTTAATTGTAACATCATTTGTATGTTTTGGTCGTTCACTCCATGTTGACAAACTAATATTCGGTCGCCCCTGATATGTCCATTTTTTTACATTTGTATCATCAATGTCTTCTCCTTCATTTAATTTTCCTTCCTTATTTATTTCTTCACTATTTTCTTTTGTCAATCTTAAAATAGAACTAATCTTTGGTATTTCTTCATTTTTTACCTCAATATCACCAGTCTTATTTTGACTGTAATCACTTTTAATATTTTCAGTTGAAAATTCTCTTATGTCAGAATCATTTCTATTACTAACATCATTTTGACTTATTTTATTTAAATTATTTTGTGAATTTAAAATTGATTTCATAACAATTAAACTTTGTAAATTTGGTAACTCTCCAATTCTTAGATCACTGGTAGATTTACGATTTTCCAATTTTCTACGATCTATTGTATTCAATGAATTTTGTGAATTTCGAATTTCTTCACGTTGTGCTGCCAATAGTGATAAAAATGATAGACTACGTGAGTCTGAATCCTCTTCAGAATTTGAATGCTTAAATTCATTATTTTGATAATGTTGAGTAGCATGAAATGAATCAGAGCGTCCAATACTCTTCTTAAATTTAATTGAATTAGAAAGTTTTACAGTTACACGATTCTCATAGAGTCTGTCGTTTGCTTTAGATTTTATTGGCATTTCTGTTGTGTTCTCTATTATTGCTTTTTTTGAATCTTTCTGTTCTGTCATAGGTGTTTTTGTTGGTGCAGTATTCAATTTTGAAGAGTTGTTAATTTCATTTGAATTTTGCGTTATTTCTGTTAATATTTTTGGTGCGATCCCAAGAGTTTGACTTTGAATATTAATTGAATCTTTTCCGGTATCATTTGGAATAATTTCAATCGTTTCACAAGTTTTAACAGTAGTAGTAGTCCTTTCTGGCTGTACAATATCTAAAATATAATATTTTTCTTTAATTCAGGATATAATACTTCTAGTCTAAATGCTTATTTACCTTTTTTTAAGTCACATTTTTCATCATCATGTTGCTCACATTTATTAGTATCAATTTTTGATTCTGTGGTTATTGAATTAACTTTATTTCCTTGATAACCATCTTCGACATCCGAATTTATAATAACAATATCTTCTTTTACGGTTTCAGTTGCAGGAGCTTTAATATCAACTTCAATAGTTTCTTCAATTTTATATTCTTCTATTATATCAGTGGTTTCATCTGGCATATCTTCAATATCTTTAAATGCTTCCGTTACTAAGTCAGTTTCGTCTTTATACTGTGTTTCGTTTATGTTTGGAGTTATTGGTTTTTGAATTGTGATTTGAACTTTTGGCACTTCTGGCGATTTAGGAGGATTTTCTTGTAAAATATGTTCACTACCATCTGCAAATCTTGGAGGAGCTGGTATACACATTAAAATGGCTTCGTCCACAACCGAATCGTCATCATCTTGCAATGGTTTCATTGTATTTTCTGACAAAGAGTTTCTTATATTTATTGTTTCTTTTGATGGTGATTTTGGTACAGATTCAGCTTCTTTCACGGAGCTCTTTCGATTGGAATATTGTTCCTCTAATATTGAAGTACTTTGAGATGTCATTGATAACGTGGAAGCAGTTCTTGATGATTGTCCATTTTCTGTAGAAATTTCACTAAGTTGACTTCCATCATACGAAACTAAATCAGATGCCGCTGGAGAACGAAGTTTATCGACTAAAGTATTCCCATTGGGAATGATATTTGTTGCACTTTTAGCTTCATGTTTTTTGTCACCCTCTAAAATGCCATCTAAAATGAAAATAATTAAAATTTTTATATGTAATAAATAACACTTAAGGCAACTTACTGCGCATAATTTCATTTTCTGTATTTATAATCGTTTCACGTGGAGTTGCAATTGGTTTAGGAGCAACTGAACGTGGAAGTGGTGGTGGCGGTGCAGCTGTTTTCTTCTTAATATTAATAATTTTTCTTGGACTTGGTTGAGGAAATCCTCTAGGTTTTTGATGATTATCTGGTGCATATTGATCAAGACTTAAATAACTTCCTGAGTCATATCCTTCTGGATTTGGTGTTGCTGAAAAATTTTGTACACTACCGAAATAATGCTTCGTATAACCGTTTTCATATTGAACGGAAATCGATCGATTATGAATATTACGTTCTTCTTTACGTTTACGTTCCCAATCGGATTCCTCATCTATACTTTGTTCTTTATGGTTATAATTTTTTTGACTAGTTTGATTATTTCCATTACAATCAATTGAAGTACTACTTTCGTGTAGATCAATTTCTCCATATATAGCTAAATGTGCAGTACCATTTCCATTTGAATTTAAATTTGGTGTCGATGATGAAAATTCTTTTCGCTGTAATCCAAATTCTGATGATTTATTATCGTAATTTAATTGTTGTGAATCACCATTTAATTTTTGATTTGGTCGTTTCCATTCTGTTATTGGTGGTAAAACTTCTTTTTCGGGTACTGATATTTGACTAGGTGGTCTTGGTGCTAAACGTTTTTTTCGTGCCGGTGCAACTGGTGGTTTAATTGGACCAGATGTTACCATAGTAGTTGTTGTTGATATCGTTGATACAGCTGATTGTGGTATAGATATCGGTGTTGAATAATTAGCATGCATTCCAGTTGAATCCATTGAATTTAGAGAATTTGTTGAACTATATGGACTTGCTTTTGGAATAATTTTCATTGAATGTTTACTACTTTGTTCAGATGATGTTACAGAAAGTCGTCCAGTTACTGATGTCTGATTTCGTAGTTTAACAATATCATCAGAATTAAAATGATTATTATATTTTTGTTCACTTTTGTGACATAATCGTATCTCCGATAAACCAACAGTTCCAATTGTTGATTCTAAATCGAATACTTGACTAGAATCAACTGAAATTAAAAATTAAAATTAAATTATTTTGATTTTGATTTGAAGTTCTAAGTGATTTTTAAAAAAATTTTGTTTTTGATTTCGATTTAAATTAGTCGGGAAATTATTGATCGCCCATAATTATTTTTTCTAATTAATTAATTAAAGTTTTGAGCCGAAACTTGTTTAAGGAAGATTACTCGAATTCCTCAACTCAAGTGATTAAAACCCCATTATGTTTAATATAAGCATCTTCAGGTGAATAGAACCGGATTACATAATTCGTAGAATTAATTTTTAATTTAATTTTTAATTAAATTATGAAACTAAATTAGAAATCGATTCACAACAATTATAATTCGATTTTCGAAATTATAAAAATTTCATTTAAATTTTCATTAGAAAAATAATTTAATTGATAGATTAATGAAGGGTGAAACGTTGAGACATTGATTTCATTATTCAATGTAATTACTATGATCACGTAATGTTTCTGAATTTTAGTTAAGTAATGGCCTAATAACTAAAGTGTCCTCATATATTTTATTAGAAAAACATGGAAACAAAAAATGAGCCCAACATCCTCATATTACATTATTGCGATTTATTTTATCATTCTATTAAAATTATTGCGATTCAACAAAATTGAATTCTAAAATTGAGCACAATTATTTATAATCGCAAATCTAATTCCTACAATTCTCTTATTTATTCAAAAAACTGTTATACTCATTTTAAATATTTAGGTGAATATACTTACTTGGATCACGAAATTCATATTGTTCTCCATTTAATAATTTATTTTCACATACCAATTGCATTAATTGTTTTAATTTAGCTCTAGCACCTAAACGTGCAACATATAATTGTTCTCTTGGTAATAATACAGTTATACGAAATGTTTGCTCAAATGGTGCATTTGTTGTTGCAGCTGGTAATGGTGATATTGTATTATTATGTGTTATACTATTATTTATTTGTGATTGTTGTAATTGCTGTTGTGTTGGTTGTTGTTGTTGCTGTTTCTGTTGTTGTTGTTGATAATTTCCTTTATTATTAATGACAGCATTCTGACTAGTATTATCATTAGATTTTGTATTATTTTTATCTGAAATTTAAAAATAAATTTATAATATTATTATAAAATAAAAAAAAAAATATATTAAGATGTTAAAATAATTAATTATGTAATTTTTTTTAGAAATTCAACCTTTAGAACCTTATAATTTGTTTAAAGTTTAATGCTAATTGCAGTGGTGAGAATTTGACTAATATCCAGTTATAACTAATATCTAGTTCGTATTATTTAAGTCAGTAATTTTAATTGTTAATGCTGTACGCAAGAGCTTATAAATTTTCATAAAAAAATTTTTAATTTTGTTTTTATTTAACTCAATAATTTTTTACTGAGAAAATTTCATTGATTCAAGAATTGAAGTACGAAGAGCTCAACCATTTCTGTACCTTTCGATTTTGTTCTAAATCATCTCGAAGTGTTGCCTTATCGCAACAGCAATGTTTATAATAAATTTAAATTCTTTGCACATATTAAAATATAAAATATACCTAGCATATTCTTAATAAAAATCTGTAAAACAAAATGAACGTTCTACATACTTGTTCTACGAGAGTCTTTAAACTACCTGTTTATTTTACTTTTAAAATTTTAGAGCACTTCATTCCTCCTTTAATTTAAAATATTATTGCCCAGTGTAAAAATTAACTGTTATCTGTACACTGCACATTATCCTTATTCACCAATATTTTTATTTTCACCACTAACATTTTAAAATTAACAATAACAACACATTTTTCATATTTCTTTCCTTTTTGCTTCCTTGTTTTGGTAACTATATTGTTATACAAAGCAGTTTGTATAAAAAAAAAGCAAAAAAACAAAATAAAAAAATTTACTCACCTTTATTCTTTTTCCCTAATAAACGACTAAGTGTTGAAAAACCAAATTTTTCCTTATTCATATTGACTGTTTTTTTTTTTTGTGTGTGTACAGAGGACTTGATTGACTTGGAACTTCTTTGTTTATATATTTTATTAAAAATAAAATAATTAAAATTATATTTTTTTTTATTATTTTATATACACACAATTATACAATTTAATAAAAAATAAACAATGACTCTGGCTGTGTCCGTGTCTCCGCTCTTATGCACTTTGCTGACTGTTGTGCTAATGAATTTTTTTTTTATTATTTAATTAATTTTCACTTTTCGATTTTTTTTTTTTGTTTTTTGTGTTCCTATCAATTTTTTAAAAATTTTTTTTCTTCTTCTTCTTCTTGTACTTCTTCTATAAAGTGTTCAATTCGCCAACAATAACGATTTTGAAGTGATGATGTCATTGATTATAATTTTTTTTTTGTTTTTGATGAAGTAACTTTACTTACACTGTCGTGAAGCTCTGTAAATAAAAAGAAAAAGAGAGAAAAAAAAATTAGAGAAAAAAAAGCCCATTCTCAATTAATTTCTTTTAGTGATTTTTACATTTTTATTTTAACAAATTATGTATAGGAATTGGGATATTATACTTTATTGGAAGAGTGAAATAAAATGAAAAATCATTAAAATAGTTAAAATTATATTATGGGAGTTACAATCCGATATATTTACATTTTTATATTCCAAAATTATAATAATAAGAAAAACTAATGATGATCTACCCAATTTATGAAAAAAAATAAAAAATTAAATTTCAATAGTATTACAGCTGAGTATATAACAGTTACTAAGTATATGTAGGTAACAACACTAACAACAGTATAAAATTATGTACTCGCTTAGTGTACATAAAAAATGTACCTACTTAAGATTATTCAAAGCTTATGGATGAATAAAAGTTACGCGTATTACCCACGAAATATTGAAAGAAAAATGTTTGATTACTTTGATTATATTATAACAGAATTTTTATTTTAAAAATAAAGAAAAGATGAATGAAAAAGTTAAGAAATTAATAATATTTTTTATTTATAATCACAGTTAACTATAGGTTTTTATTTTTAAATAAATGAACTCCATGAAATACTATTAAACTTTTCAATTTCTTACTATTGTTACTTATTTTCCAATATGAAAATTTAAATTTTTTAAATTATTATAATTAACTTTTGTAATCTGTTATATGAACACCCAAACTTATATCTGTTATATATGTAACTATACCCAAAATTAGTTAAAAAAATATTGTTCCCATAAACAAAGAAGATTTAATAATAATAAAATTAAATTTATTAAGAAAATTGCAAAAAAAAATTGTTATAGTACCTATAATGAGCAAAATTTTTGTAAATTATGCACTTATGTAAGCATATTTTTGCAATAGACTTTTGCAATACATTCCAATTTAAGGTATAAAAGGTTCGCAGTCAATATTTATATTAAAAATTAGACAACTCTTCCGCGAATATCACCGAATCAACGTAAAAAAATCAAAGAAACTCATTTAAGTCAATTTTTTTTAGAAAATTTACAATAGAGGAAATTTGCTGATTGTTCTTCCATTAATTTGTTGAATTTCAAACCAATTCCCTTTGTAGTCGAAAGCAGTAACTGTGAGGGTAAGAGTGGTGGGAAATTGCTCATAAATTTTTTTTTTAAGTTCTTCGTTTTTTTTACGAAATGAAGCAATAAAATTGGCAAAGCGCAAATTTTTACAAACTAGATGTCGTCAGCACATATTACTGCTGGTGCACGATTTAATTTCTGCTCAATATACCACAGTAACACCACAAAAAACGCGTTTAACCTTATCCTTCTTCTCATGGCAAATCTTGTTCGTACGGGGTAGACATTTCAACCCCCCCCCCTCCCCTCCGCTCCTACTGGATTACAATAGCTCACCTGACTTTCAAAGAGACGTAGGAGAAGTGAAGAGTCTTGATTGCCTCATTTATAAAACACAATACCAGCAGTCAGCACTCGCCCTTCCGTTGCGTGACCTGTTCAGCAAAGTTGAATAAATTTAACTATAAATAAATACAGTGCATCTTAATATAACGAACCCTCCATATTTGACAGTTAAAAAATTTTATTTTTGTTTTTAAAGATTCTCTTGTGTTACAGGAAGTCTCTGTAATGCAGAGAATTCACTGTATATTTATTTTAGCTCGAATAAATAACAATTAACTTGCAGTTAGATTGTTTAAATGAAAATGAAAATATAGTGAAAGTTAAAAAATAGAAAAATATTAAAAAATAGAATTGCTTAATAAAAAAAAATAAAGAAAATTAAAAGATTGTTTTCAATTAAATTCTAATTTCGAAAATATAAAAACTGATAAAATACAATTTAAATTTTAATTAATTAATTAAAATAAATTAATTGAATTGCATTTGTGATAAAAAATAAAAATTTTATTGAAATTGTAAACGTTAAACCTATTTTATTATTAATTTTTTATTTTTTTGTAATTTTAATTAATTAACTTTTATATTTTTTTCATTTTTTATTTGAAAATAGCATGATTAGCGTACATAATAATTGAAAAATTATTTATTTACAAGCGTTCTAATGCTTAATTAGGCGTAATTTATGTTATTTTGTACCCATACAATTTAATTTATGGTATTCTTATTTTTTTGTTTGTTTGTTTGTTTGTTTGCTATTCTCAATAGAAATTTAAAGAAATTTATAATGAAATTATACTGGTATGTATAGACTTTATTAAAGAATTAAAAATTTCCCCCATTTTGTTTTTTTTTTTTTTTTTGAGTCAAAATTTATTTAAACATAAGTAAATAATGTACAGATGTATATTTTATGTAGACTTATAATATTTATTATTAATTAGTTATAATTGGTAGCCCCAACGAATATCATCATAAATTTAAACTTAGAGTGAATATTATCTAACATGATATTAGGGAATACATTCCAAATATAAAATATTAGACAAATTGCTCATCATTATAAAATTATTTTAGTTTTTTTCAAATAATTGGGAATTACCCAATCTATTTTTCTAATTATCAATTTAATACAGGTTTTCTAATAATTGTTTTATGAAAAAAGATTATGCGGGCAACTAAAGTTACTTTAGTTGCCCGCAGTTATATTATTTTTGTAAAAAAATTCGAGAAATTGCGGACAACCAAAATTACTTTGGAGGTGTTTCACAAATTTTTTTTATAAAGTCAAATAAAAATTCACAAACAATGCATGAGCTGTTGTTTATGTCCAATTGTAGCTATTTCATCGACTATGTGATGTGGATACTGGAGAATCATATGGGTTCCTATTTCATAGAAAAAGAGGAAAAAGAAACGGTTGCCGTCAGCTGTGTTTACTATAAGTCGATGGTGGTGGTCGATTTTTAATGTTGCAAACGAGAATTTGAATGGTCTTATTGTAAAACAATTTATATAATATAATTTCAACACCATCAGGACGCCATTTGGAATACACAATTAAATTTTAAATAAATAAAAATTGAAAGATTTTTCATACGAATTTTTATCTTGAATTATACAACAGTATTGCTCATGGCCATTGACGTAATTTTTTTTTTTTTATTTTTTTTTTTTTTGTATATATAGAAATTATTATTTGTTAAAGATAAAAAAAAATTGTATGCGAAAGGTGATAATAAAATTCTTATTAATATTAATACGGCAAAATCTAAAAGCTTCTGCTTATTTCGAAAGCACAGAAAAAAAAAAATAAATAAATTTGTTTTTTATGCTAAACATGTCCCACAATTTGTCCATGAATTTTTTTTTTTTTAATCATTTACATATTTTGGTATCTTATACATAATTGTATGTATGTACATCGTATACATATATATCAAAACCCACTATAATTATTTTACAGTGAATAATTGTGCAAAAATGTATAAACAGTAAATAAAATAAAAAAAAATATTTAAAAATTAATTTTTTATCACTTTTTAACAGTAAATATTTTTTATTCCAAGAATAAAATTGCATTTAAAGTAAAAATAAACCTACAGAGAATATTTTTGTTTTCAACAAATTTCAGATTTGATTTGAAGAAACAACAAAAACAAAAAAAAATTTAATTTAAATTTAAAATTAAAAAAAATGTTTTTTAAAACACCTAGCTACCTCTCAAAATAATGTAGGGGTAAAAATTCATATTTCAAAAGAATAAAAAATTTTAAATTAAATTATGGATTCAAACCCAATTCAAATTTATGTAATTATTATAGAGAAGATTACACCATAAGTGACACGATGTCACGGCAATAAAATATGGTGACAAACCTTTTTCTATAAATGGAGTCTATATATAACATGTAATTGCGGGGGAAATTATTTTAAAAGATTCTCATATTAAAGCTGCTCATAAAGAATACCGAACATTTTCTCCACGCATTCAATTCTACCATTTAAGAAGATTTTTTTAAATAAATTTTACATGCAAGTTACAAGCATAAGCAATAAATAAAATGTAACTGTTACGCCAACTATTATGCAAGTAAATAAAATAAATTTAAGTGATATTACGAGTATTATAAAATTAATTCACTATTTTTATATACACTTAAATTAATTGATTAAATGTAATAATTTTTTTAAAATTTTTTTTTGGGATTTTGATTATTACTTGATTTACGCAGGTGTTGTACGCTTGACGGAGTACATGAATTTTAAATATGGAATTATTAAAAATGCAAAAAAAAAAATTAATTAATAAAAAATTATTTAAAAAGGAAAAAATATTAAAGGTGTAACATAGAATTTAAATGAAATGAATAATTGTAATTATTATACAATTAAATTATTATGATTAAAATTAATAAATCTGGTATATAAATGGTAAAATAATGAAATGGTTGAACATAAGGTTGATTGGGTAATGCAAAGTATATAAACATTTAAATCACTTGTCACTTGTTCATCCTACTCTAATAATATAATTTTATACAAGTAATATTTGCTATAGTGTAAATAAGTAATGGTTGGCATTAATTTTGTAATAATCAAAAAAAATTTATTTATGACTTCTTAAGGAAGTCTTCAAGAATAATCTTAGTTTGATATGAATAATGACATTTGATCATACTGATTACTTGTGATTTAATAAGAATTTTCAAACATTTTACTTAATTTCACATTTTAACTCATATTGGCGGACATCACAGTAAAATTGCAATTCCAAGAGTTTCTGATGATCAATTAAAGGTTGAATTCAAAACAAGTAAGTATAATTTGCCTGTCTTATATTTGTCATTTGATTTATGTATAGATTTCCGGTTTCATATGGTTCTTAAAAACATGCTGCGTGACAGTAGCATACGGTTTAATATTTAAAATTTATTTAGTAGTGTTTAAGAAGAAATTTAAAATTCTAGGTGAATTACTTTACAACCTACTGCGTGCGAGTTTGTCATTTGTTTTTCAATAACCGGGTCGTAAACTACTAAACTGATGGTAACTAATTTTGTTAGTCTTGCAATAATTCGGAAATACCTTCATAATTCTGATTGTTGTTTTCATCTCATTGGGATTAATTAATGTTCAAGATAATTAGGCAGCTCTTTGCATAACTTGAGTTGAGACTAAAATCCAGAAAGCTCTGAATATTGAAAAGAATTTTAAGAATAAGCCTATTTTATTTTCAATTTAATTTAATAATGTTAGCATTAATTGTAAATATAAATAAAATCATTCTTTACCAAATTTTGAGCGAGTTGGACATCAGATGAGCTTTAGTCTCCTAATTTTCCTTGTTTTAATTCTATCACAATATTATTTAAAAAAAAAAATAATTCGAATATGTCAGAAATTCTGTTTTCTAATTCATTTTCAATTATTTTACGTCAATCATTATTATTATGGGTTACTTAAAGAATTTTTAAAGTTAAAACAAAAATTTTACTAATATAAAAACTTCATATGTAATAAAAAAATACCAAAAATTTAATTTTAATAGAGTCACATTGTAAATTTTTTTTTCAAATTCTGTTATTTTAAATTTAAAACAACTTTAAGCCGCAAAAATCATTTAAAATTAAAAACACGTCAAAACTTATAATTCAATTTCTGTCAATCTGTCAAAGTCAATTTGTCAAATTAATGATAGTTTTGAAGTAAAAATTTCTTGAAAAACGAAAAATAAAACGGAAAAAATTAAAATAAAAAATAGACAAAATGCGTAAATAAAAAAGTCGTAAAAATTAAAATTTTCATTAAAAAAAAATTGTTTTTTCACAGACACATTCTTGATTTGACTTTGATTTTGCATGCTCGCATTTATATTGGCTTACAAGTTAAAAAAGCCATTTTGGTAGCAGAAAAATGAATGTAAAAAAAATTGTTTTTTTGCTTTTATTGTTGGTTTAAAAAATAAAAATTGTTCTGAAGCAATAGAAAGTCTACAATAATTGTCAGAACGAATAAAGGCGAATGCAAATTATAGTATGTTGCTGACCTCTCAAACATATATCACTTTGTTCTGCATTTTGTTACAGTTCTGTTCAACTTGAACTCATACCGAAAAATGTCAAGAATTTGATTATGTTGGATTAGCATGGAAACCATTTGCCATTTTATTCTGCATAAGAATTTTTTCATGATAACATGATACTAGCTGGTTGTTGACTATTTGACTGAATCCAAAACTGTTTTCCCCATACTATCGCAAAAAGCAACAAACAAAATCCAATGCGAATTTTAAATATTAACAAAAACCCACTGTATTGAATAAGGAAATTCCCAATTAATATCTGATTGCAAATTTATTATGAACTTTTAAATTTTTTTTTTTATTATAATCACAAAAAATGGAATAGCGTCTTCAACACAAACTTAAATCAACAATCATACTATTAATTAATTATCAATTTTGTGATTATCATTCACTGATAAAATTTTATTTGTAGAAATAAATATGGAAAATGGTCATTAAATTTGATTTGATGTGTAAACACCTAATTAATGAGGAAAATTAAATTTTTTTTTTTGCAAGTAGGTACCTTCTTCTTTTACATTCATTGTTTGTATTAAAAAATTAATTAAAATGAAAAAAAAACAAATGACATTTTTGTGTAAAGTCTAGCTAGGTAAACCTCGGTAGTAATTTATTATGAAGTTTATTTCATAAGGTGTCCAAAGACGTCCATTTGAATTCAAGATTACCATTATTTTGATTTATGAAGCAATACAATTTCAGTAATTGAATAGGTAAGATCAATTTTATACTATTTAACAATTTAAGACGTGGCTTCAAAACTGATTGTATTGGAAGGCCACACTAGGTCTATTAGAACGAAACACTTTAGTCATATATTTACATAAAAAGTGTCATATTTTTTCCAGTATAACTTTAGAAGTATAGCATTACTTGTTCGTAATGCAAGTTGGTTATGGATGTTGGGTCATACATGTTAGTGATGCAAGTTGGTCATGGAAGTTGGTCATGCATGTTGGTCATGCAAGTCGGTCATGCATGTTGGTCAAGCAAATCGGTCATGCATGTTGGTCATGCAAGTTGGTCATGCATGTTGGTCATGTTATTGGGCATACCTGTTAGTCGGGCATGTTGCTAGTATTGTCAACCCGTTTTGTTGATCAGGCCATGTTTTATTTTTGGTTCAGTTGATTTGTCAATTTTATCGAATGTATCGGAACACTCTGCATATACATATTGTGCCGTTCATATTATAGAAGAAAACTCAATTTTAAATCATTACTGTAATAAAAGATGACAATTATTATTTTTAAATAAGTATTAATCAATTATGATTAAATTTTATATATACAGGCCACTCCATTAAATTCACTTTTAAAAATTTATGGAATTTTCCGCTTTATTTCTTTACTACCATTTGAAGATTTTCATTTCACTTCCAATTTATAAACGTACAATTAAATAAAAAAAAAGTAATAAAAAATCATAACACATAAGGATTTTAATCAAATTGCATTATTAAGTTGTGCTGAAATTACAATATTAAGGCATAATTATGGCAGAAACTATTTGAAATATGCTTGTGTATTTAATAAGGAAATGAATCTAAAAATTCGCGTAGAAATATTTAAAATTTTTATAGTTTCTTATATGTGTTATGTGATTTATGTTCAGTTAAACCTGGATGAAAAATAATTCACAAGAAATATCGGTTTAATTTGCCTTCTCATCAGGAAGGTTTTATTAAAAATAATTTGCTTCTTATATTATTAAAATAATTTGGTTATTTTTGCACATAATGACCTCTTTCATTAAACACTAAAGCTTACAACTAATATTACACTCTTCATTTATGAACATAACATAAATACACCCAATTTTCATCATATTCATTATGATTTCGTATTAATTACAACATATTCAAAATTAATGAGAACTACAATTAAAATATTCAAGTATAACTTTTAAGGGGACTGATTTGAAATACTTCAGTTGGATAAATGGGTTCATACGAGTACAAGAGTTTATATTTCAAAATGTAAACTAGAGCTTCATTGTTAAAACACATAGTAATATGATCTTGTATTAATCAATCTGAGCCCAACCTAAATCTCTTTTCAATTAATTTAATAATAAATCACGTATTATTAAAATTAATTAATCATATTATAAAACAAAAGAAGATAAAAATATTAAATAGTGATTTGATTAATAACGAAAAAAAGGTGTCACATATTGTAAGGTAAGAATACGTGAAAAAATTTGAGCACTCATCATAATTTTATTTTAAGAAAAAATTAAAGAAAATTTGAAATTTTTAAAAAATTTGCAAAAATGTTTTCAGGTCAGGAAATAGACCATAAATCATGTTCTGATTCAAAGTGTACCTAAAATACACAATGTTACAGACCGCATTGCATAGAATAAGGGAAAATTATGTGATAGCAGATTAAGGGCCCTTCAACGTTAAATCGAAAATGAAAATCAAATAAATGAAATGCTTTCTTTTTTCAAAAAACTTGCACTCAAATACATTTTTTTTATCATAGTTAATAACTACGCTATCAGAAACATAACTAAAATTATTGGAAAAAAAAAATTGTAGCAGTTTTTTCTTAAACATTTTGATATGTACGTAATAATTTACTTGCTGTACTCTACATCAAATTATATCTGTGTGTGAATGTGTTATGAAATCGTTATTCATGTATTATGAACTTTGCATTTTAAAAAAAATTTTAAGTGTACTTGTAAATTCGACTTGACTATCATCTATTTTTGTAACTTAGCAGCATTCCATTAATTATTTTTTGTTGTTTTTGTTTTAATTTTTCACCGACTTGCAACTTAAACGTTTTCATTGAGTATTATATGTTAGTGCATAGTCAGACATTTATTCAGAGTTGGATTTATTAAATTGTAGATTGTAGATTCGGGCGACAATGCATCGCAATCTAGTAGTATTGTAGCAAACTGGGCTAGTAAGAACGCCCAGTGTCTTGGATAGTGCACCCACTCGAGGCCTACATTTCTGATGCATTAGAGGGACTTATGTGGAGAAATATTCCAAAACGACATGCTCAAGCGCGAGTGTTCACCTAAGCTGTCCCATCTTCTATGGCTCAATGCTTCAAACTCATTGAGAAGATGCATCCGGGTCTCCCCCGCTTCACCACAGAACTTGTAAGACCTGTCAGTCTCTAAACTCACTTTACTTATGTGTTTAATAGGCTTGCAGTCTCCCGTCAAGAAACCCGGAATAGCTCTCACATGATTTTTTGTAATTGCCCTTGACCCGACCTCTATAGCCACAGCTTTATCTGCTTTACTTCGGTTAATAGCAACTCCGGAAAAAAGGGCTCTGGCCTAATAAAGTGGTAATTTGTCACCCGCCTCGCCATCTGCTTTCTCGTCTCCTTTTACGGCAAAGTGCTCTGGCAGCCAGTACAACATGACCCGGTTGCTCTGATCAAAAGGAAATTAAATCTAAATTTTCAGCATATTTGGACTTTTTATAGCGAGAAGGAGTATTTCGGAATCGAATTTCTCCATTCTTCGGTGATGCTATTCAAAAACGGACAACGTTTCCATTTTTGTGTTCTTTGAAAATAAGAGATCTCAGGATACAATCCACTCAAATGCGACACTGTATATACACTACAACTCTATTAATAAAACTAAAACGCTTTTGAGTCGATATTCAACTTTTAAAATAAAAAAAAAAAAAATTTTTTTTCGAGCATTGAATATTGCACGTGTCTTGAATATATTTGTGTAAATATTTATAAATGTACCTACATATAATATGTAAGCAGTGTATGCATACCTGTACAAATACTATAATTAACTTATGTTATTGCGATTATAATTACTTTTTGCATAACAAATTCACGTTTCAGCTCTTTATTACACACACACACTCACACATTTCAATTTACTACACTTCTACATTCGTATAGGTAACTATTTCAAATAAAATAGAAACGTGTATATTATGGGACAATGTGTGCTCGTAAATAAAATATAAAATAAAATAAAAATCGTCCACTGCTCGTTTGCTTAGCGCTTAAATTTTATTTCCTGGCAAAAAAATCAAAAGTTTTTCTTATTTGTTTTTAATTTTTTTGTTTATTTTTTTTTTTTTTGTTTTTCAATACAACGTTGGGCTTTTGATTGATAACCAGTTAGTAATAAAAGTTATAAGATATTGAATAATAGTAATGTCTTTTTTTTTTCATGTAATTTTTTATATACGTATGTATTATGTATATGTATTTAACATGTATGTGAGTTTATGTATATGAAAAAATTTAAAAAGTAAGCGGACGATCCATGGAGCGTAAATTTTATTTCATTAATTACATACAACATTGAATCTGATTGATAAAAAACAAAATCGTAAATAAATTTAAAAGAAGTCTTGTAAATTTTGTTAACACTTCAATAGATCTAATTTGATTAAGCTTAAAATAAACACAATGGGGAACACTTTTAAAATTATTTACTCAATAGCCACAAAAACGAATGCTTCTATATAATGCCACTGTAGCGTATAATAACGAACTGTCAAATTACTTTCATTCTGAAGTAACCGACAAAAAATTTTATTATAGGAAAAAAATTTCGGCTAGTCAATAATAAAAATTCTAACAATTTTAAATAAATTAAATAAATTATGTAATTCCTAACACACACACATACTACAATATTTGTCAAAACAATGGCTTACTTTACTGCTTTAATTTACTGCCTTCTATACTACACACGTGTGCTGATGTGACAATATTAATTGCCTTCTATGTGGCATATCGTCTACACTATTACCTGGTTAAAAATACAATTTCACTTAGTAAAAATTTAATTTAGATTCAATTATTTAAGTGTATAGGTACTACCTAGGCTCATCTTAACATTAAAATTGAAAGAAATAAAATCCTTAAATTTGTCAAAATTACAAATTGTTTTGCGTTACGTATATTCCGAACTTAATATTAACATTTTATTAGAATACGAATTCGAATAGGTGTTATACACTTCGTCCAACTAATATAACAGTAATTAATCAATATCACTGTGCTCAAACATTAAAGTACAATTGGGTTATCAAATTGCAGTGAAAATTTTCAAATAAAGTATACAATATCGTACGTGGTTTAACTATTGAACTAAGTAGGTAGGTATACCTAAATTTAAAGATTACCCTTAAAACAGGTTCGTGTACAAAATACTATAATAATCTATTAAAATTTTATTTTTTAATTTTATAATTTTCCTAATACATGTTTACTTTTAACTATAAATAAAAATAAAAAAATTTACACGCATTCTCTCTCATCTTAATAATCATTATTATTACAATCACAATACTTAAAAGATCATCATAATCATTATCAATATCATCAGCATGATCATCAACAATTTTGATTATCATTGATTTTCAATGATTATGATTACAAATTTAGTAATTTCATATGCATGATATGAGCTATTACAGGTATTTTTACAGGTTAAAAAAAATTAAATCGAATAAAGATTTTAAATATACTCAATTTTATATAGAAAAAAAACTAAAAAATGAAAAAAAAAACTAAAAAAAAAATTCTATTCTTACGTAACAAAATATTTTTTTTTTTTTGTGAATTTCAAATCTTTTAATTTATTTTTTAAAATAAAAGAGAATAACAATAGAATTTCAAAAAGTTTTTGTATTAAAAACAAAAGAAATGGGAAAAATTTGAGTTGATCTTAACATTTTTGGGCTATTTTTAATGAAATGTCAAATAGAATTTAAACATTTTTAAAAAAAGCTGGCGAGAATTGTCAGTACGTTGAAACGAATGTCATTATTTTTACTCATTTGATGTTTGAGCGCAACCTGTTATTCACAAATTGATTTTAAACTGCTTCGTTTTATAATTTCGAGTGAAATATCGACGTTCTAAATAAAATATCCTTTAAGACAGAGTTTACACATACATATCAAGCAAAAGTTTGATGATTTTGTTTGATTCAGTGGAAATTTCATGAAAACTTGATGTGTCATGGATGGATGTTCATCGATTTAAATCAAGCAAAATCGTATGAGAAAAATAGAGTTTTGTTCAATTCTGATCAAACTTTTGGAGAGAAATAAAAAAAATAAAACGACGATTATAATGTTGTTTTACTCACTAAGAGCTCGCAGAGATCAGCTGTCTATTATGAAATTGGACTTTTTTATATAGTTTAAAGCTGTTGAAAATGGGTCAAAAAAATTACTAGTGGGCAAAATTTTAACCAGGTTTGATAAAATATTGCTTGATGTGCAAACAGAATTTCTCATAGTTGTCAAATTTAATCATCACACTTTGCTTGATGTGTAAACGGTGCATAAGTGTTATCTTCGGTCGATATTTAAGCACCGATTATTCTTTTTCTCTCTCTTCCTCCCTCTCTCTCTCTCTCTCTCTCTCTCCGTCTATGAATTACGTTGCATTCGTTAACTTTAAAGGGAGTATCTCTATTATTACAAACGTCGATACAAATGTTGTGTACCCAGTAAACATTTTACATTCACATACGAATATCTACGAATAAGTAAAACAAAAGGTATAAAATGTCGTTTCTATAGATTAGAATTAACTAATTGCCGATCACTATAATATTATTGTATACCATTCGATATCTTTGAAAAAAAAAAATAAAATGATAAAAGTAAATTTTTATTATCAATTATAACGCGATACGATTAGAAAAACCGATTTCGATTATTATTTAATTTTAGAAAATTTTTAATCGTATTTAATAAAATTTGTAAATAATACGACGACATTCTAAAATAATCGTAAATATAAAAAAAAAATTCTAATTTATTGATGACATGTGGACATTTATATAGTAATTTTATTTTCATAATTATGGTGTGTAAGATAAAATTTTATACGACGTGTAAAATTTTTTTTTTGGTCACATATTTGGTATTATATAATTTATTTACTTCAATATATTAAAATCTTTTTTCCAATTTTGTAGATTTTATTGCTATTTTAGTAAGAGTTTTAGTAAAGCTTTGAATTAAAATCTATGTAGTAATCTGCGGCACATTTGAGCAACTTATCAGCAAAGAATAATAAAAGAAAGCTTAAAATCCAATGATTACTGGAATGACATATGACTGATTAGTATGTGACTTAAATCATTAGATTTGCATATGGCAGAAATAATTTGATTTATAAATATTTTGTTCTACTGTGTTGCAAATTTGACTAGGACATATTTAGACGTTTATTGTGGCCGTCGCTTACACAAATCATACAACGGCTACGTTTTGTTATGCTTTATAATTTTCTTAAGCATATTATGTTGTACGTAAACATTTTCTGAAAAGATACACATTCGAGCTTCAGAATAATAATTACAAAAATAATTCTAATGGATTTTTTCTACAATATTTTTCAAATATAAACCTGAAATTTTCATTAAATATAATTAATTCATTTTTATTCTGTATTAAATTTTTAAATAATTTTTTACGATCTCATGTAGAAATGGAAATTTATTGGGAAAAACTTTAACAAAATGAGGAAGATATAAATATTTTTTTGAAATAATTTAAATTTTATTGATTAGTTTATTTATAATAATGAATTATGCAAATTAGAGCTTAATTAGCATATTTTTAGAAAATATTTTACGCGGAAATTAATAATATTTTAGACCGTATTATGAATTTGCACTTATATGTTTCATTGAATAATTGAAAGAGCAATAATAATTTGCGAATATTCGATTTAGTTAATAAAAGATATTTAATTGTACGTATTTAATTTTATGAATAAGTTAAATTTTCTAATATACGTTAATTTTAGCATTAAATAGTTATTAATAGTTCAGTTATTGTGCAATGACACATTATAAAATATGGGAAATGTTGAGTACTAAGTTGATTTGTGAGAAGTTTTAACGCGATATTTAAATTTTACTCGAATGGGCTTTGAATGGGTGAAAGGAATTAAAATTAATGGCCCATATGTCAACAATATTCGTTATGCAGATGACACCACTTTATTATAGCTGATAGTCTTACAGGCATGCAGCATATACTCGATAGAGTAAATCAACATAGTAAAATAAACAAATTAGTAAGTAAGCCGAAATAGTACAAATTATAATAACGCTAAAATTTTAGTAGATAATATGCGGCAATCCAAATTGTATTCAGTTTTAAATACCATTGATGTCGGCTCCACGAAAACTGTAATTGTGACAAAGAAATAAAATGCAGTATTGAAATGAGCCGAAATACTTTTTTCATAAATTTGTATTTCCAAGTGAGGTTTATTAGGTTTTTTGTTTGGTCTATTTTAATATATAGTGTAAAATCTTGGAAGCTTAAAGTAAGGCATATTAACAAAAATTAGGTTTTTGAAATGCAACGAATATTGTGAACGGATCACATTACAAATGAGGAAGTTTTAAGACGAATGCAAAAAGAAAGGCAACTTCTTCAAAATATCAAGTACAGAAAAACGTCACATTTCGGCCACGTAATGCGAGGTGCAAAGTATGAATTTGTTCCAACTAATCATGTAATGCAAAATTTAAGGCAGATGAGATGTCGGTTAACATGACAAATGCTCTGGCTTCGTAATATCAAAAACTGAACTGGAATAAGAACGGCAAAAGAATTGTTTACACCGCTACTGACAGAAACGAATTTTCTAAACACAACATCAAAGTTAACTTAACATGTAACCGCTTACATTATGTATAGGGTAATGGCAGAAGAGAGAGAGAGAGAGGGAGTGGTTTAAATGTTCATTTACCGTTTCACATAATTTATTGTCTATAAGCTTTTTAAACTGGCTACACATCAATATCAATATCGGAGAATCATAAATAAAGTCTTCAAACTCATTTAACGCCAATTTTTACTGTACCAAATCAAATTTATTATAATTTTTATTGAGTTTTTTGATTTTCTTTTGAAAATTTATGAATTTCATAAATTTTTTAATCATTATTATTTTTAACTCATAGAAATCTTAAGAATTTATATACAAAAAGAAATTATTAAAATTAAATTTAGAGCACATAAAAATTTTGAAATTTGTTAATTTTTTTTTCAAAATTCTATTCAAGCTCCTATTATTAATCGTTCATAAAAGTCAAAAAAAAAAACAAAATGAATCTTAGAAATTCTCAATTAATTCCCATTTTCATTCATTATTTGTATTAGGATTCTCCATTTAATAATTTATGATTTAATTCTTAATTTGATTTAGAAAAATATTAAAGATTTTAGAGAGAAGAAAAAAACGAACTGAAATTACTAAGCATTTTGTTATTCTCGTACACACATGAACAGCTTTACAATGAAGCGAAATTAAATCGCGTTTAGAGATTTATTTTGTGCTTTTTTAATACTCGTAATAAAAATAATAAAAAAAGAAAAATTTAAAAAATGTAACATGAGTTTTTTCCACTTCTTTAATAAAAAATTAATTTTTAATTTAACTAACAATTTTGTAAGGTTATTATAGACCGTTTTGAAGCAGAAATATAATGTGGCCGGTAAATACTAGATCGAACCGCCTATATTCTAGCCTATATTATATTCTGAAATTTCAATATAAATTTAGTCTCTTAAGGAAATTAGTAATCTGTTTAAAGAGTTAATACATTTCCAATTAGGTAAATTTGGTTGTTCGTATACATTCATTTTCTTTAATCCAGTATTCCTGGACAGTTTCTCAATCGCAGTATTGATGATAACCAGTCCTTAAGTAAAGGATTAGCTTCCCAGCTCTGATTGCCTTGGAAACCTTTGTTTAATTGAAATTTAGCTGCTGATTCTCAATTCTTAGAACTTACCGATTTATTCAATTGGCAAATTGAAAGATCGGCAGACATCTTGCTAAAAAGAGTATTTCCGTCAAAAACTCAACATTTAAAAATTTGATGCCATCACAATACCTTTCTTATTGTATGCGATGTGATCAGTAAAACAAAAACAGAAATTAAATTTTGAAATGCGTAAATCTTTTTCTTTTTGAAATTTTTGAAGATAAAAGGTAAGTAAGTTAGTCGCAAAAAACTTGTCTGTTCTGCAAAATAACCCATTAACAATCATTTTGGCTATATAAAGATCTTCTTTAATCGCTTTTGAGTATATTATTGTTTGTTTTATTTTTTTTTGTTATAAATGTGTAAATTTAGATCAAGAACCGGATTTTATTTACTCTTTTTTTAAAGGAGTGTCATCTACTTAATTAAGATTAATATTATAAAGAAAAGAGAATTTTTGGGGGAAATTACAGTCATTTTATTGTTTATAAAAAATTTTTTTTAAAGAAATTCTTTGTCATTATAAAAAATTTTTTGTTAGAGAAACTTAGAGTTTATCGTATAGACTAGAATAAGTTTATATTGTAATTTCTAAATTAAATGTGATTATAATAAAAGTAATAAACTATTTAAATATAAAACACAAAAAAATTAAATTAATAATAAATTTTAATATTCCAAATGAAAAAAAGGTTGGAATAACTATTTACCGTAAAGAGTTTTTTAGTGCTTTGAAATTGTTAATTTAATTCTTAATGGACGTTTCATGTGAGTATTGTGCAGTAATTATAAAATTTAATATTTTATTAAACAATTTATACTAAAACTCGAAACAAAACTATTTTTATTTAATCTTCGGACTTTTAGGCGAATAGGCGAATTAAGTATCTTAGTCAATTTTCATAATTATATAACAGAAGATCAAGGAATGGTCCGTTTTATAGATAATATCGCGTTCATTTTCGAAAATCACTGTAAAACGAAAAATAAATTTTGCTTATTATAACTCTTCATAGTAATACTTCCTCTTTGTAAGTACATAGACATGATGCCTTACTAATTTTCCTGAATTTGCTTTCAGATTACCTAGTATTCCATTAGAAAGTTTAGCTGTTATTCCGTCACGACCTTCTACGTAATATCGTTCTCCACGTATTAATTTTTATAGGGTATCGGTGAGCTTTTTTCTTTGCTTGGCGGGATCTAATTTATTCTGCTAATTGGTGTTGTTATTGTCATTTTTTTGCAATTACTTTTGTTAGTAGTCGAAATATTCTGATATCTTCACACGACTGCTCTTACGGGAGTGTGACTATAAGTAGTTGGTTTCTTTGTTTTTGATACATTCTCTTCTTAGATCAGTTTAGAGAGCATCAATATTATTGTAGAAGGATATGATTAATAAATTAACGGAATTAATATTTCAGATTAAAAAATATCCCAAAACCTAGTAAATGAAATATAGCTTTTTAGTCAGCCGTATATATTTAACACTTTTGTAATCAACTAGCAAATGACAATTCAAATAACAGCATTTTAGTAAACATTTTAAAATAACAAAAACGAAATCGAGATTAAACATACGGCACGCGTAAATGAAACTGATATACAACTATTCTAAGAAAAAATTAAATTTTTGAAACAAACTTGTTATATAATAATTACAAGATTAACAAAATAATAATTAGCCTTTAATTTGAGTTAAAAAATAAAATTTATGGAATTTTCCTCTTCTCATTAAAAGTTAAACACGTATTTTACTTGGAAAACAATAAAAATTCAAAAAAATTTTTTTACATAAGAAAGATTTAATTTCTGTGAGTCACGTAAGAATGCTTTAAATCAAATAATGAACCTGTAAAATTCACCTTATAGCACTAAAATTTGAGTTGAAAATTATTCAAAAATGTTACTCCAAATTATAAAATTTATGAAAAATAAATCTGTTTTCATAATACAAATTATTATGACAAAATATTGCATAAATAAACGTCGCGTTTTTTATCACCACCCATCAAGGTGATAAAGGCATAAATAAAAGAAAAAACAAAAAGAATTTGTAATGTAAAGTCTAGCGAGAAAACAAAAACAAATTTTGAATATTTGAAATGAAGTTGTAAAAAATTTTTTTTCTTTTTTTTCGAAAAAAATGTGAAGATGAATCAAAAATTTTTAATTTTTTTCTTTTTTTTTTGCATATTATGAGCAAATCAAATGATAAAGCCCATATGAATGTATGGCTTTCAGCTATGGGGTTGTGCCAAGCAAACACACATGAAACAGAAACAAACTTTAAAAAAGAAAAGTCCTTCGTGATATAATGGGTGCTCTTGTCCTGGTATGTCCGCAATAGTGACACTCGTAGGGTTTGGAACAGGATGTAAATGTCAATACCTCTCAACTTATAGGGCGGAGGGTTTAGAAAAGCAAATGAGACCTCTCGATTTAGCTTAAGGTTCTGTGATAGCACCTCCGTGCCTTTCTTCACAGAATGTAGACACAAAACATGATAGAGCAAAACTAATGATAAGTCAGTTTGATTAGTTTTTGGGAGTTAATAACCCATCCAAGTGCGTTTTAGCTTGGGTTAAAGCTCTCCACTGCTAATAGGTTTAATGACGGTTTGGGTCTGCCTTTTTTTTTGTCTTTCCATGATTTTTAACACCTGTATTAAGGAAAAAAACTTTACAAGCTGAAAATGTTGCGGGTTGCCAAAATTTTTCATATTTTTTTTTCTTCGTTTCTGTTTTTTGTTATTGGGCATTTGTCATTATCGTAAATTCTTGAATTCAATATTTTTTTGTCCACCTGACTTGAATATTTAATAATTCGTTAATGAAAATTTAATTATTTTTTATAATATTGATTGTCGTCAATTTGATTTTAATGGTTTTATTCCAAAAAAAAAAAAAAAAACAAAAATGTGTACTGTTTTATAAATGGAAAGGTTATTATTCTATAGAATTTATAAAAGTTTTGCCAATAAAATTTTTGAATTGAAAATTGAATCATATACTAAAAATTTTAATTATTTTTATAAAAAGTTCCTGTATTAATTTTGAATAAATTACAAAATAAATTATATTTTATTTTTAGATTATTCGATATTTAAAAAAAATTAATGTGAATCACGTGTTTGAAATTTGGTAAGTGGTTAGTATAAGCCAAAGAATATAGGCATAAAAAATTCATTGATTACAATAACACAATACCTTGGTATTAGGGGATGACTAAGAATGATGATATAAGTCGTTTGTTATATAGGTATGTCGCTGTGAGTAAACGTTCATTACTGGCTCAGTAATACATTCCATAATTATCTTTTGATATTTTGCATTAAATTCAGTAGATAGTTAAGAGCTTCTCTGAATCCACAAATTGAAATTTCATCAAAAAATTCTTTGCTTTTGCATTATGGGAAGTTATAATTTTTTTCTACTAAAATTTCTTAATTTAACAAACATTTTAAACATAATTTAAACTATTTACACAAAAAACTACCCTCAATTTAGCAATTTGAGGTTAATTTCGCTACAGTATTCATTCAGAAATTTGATTAATTTTTTATTTAAAAATTTAAATAATATTGATAATTTTATTTACTACTGATTAATAATATTATTACCGCCTGGTGGTAAAAATTATAAATTTTAATTAAGATTGTCTCTCATAGATGGACTCAATGTAAATAAGCTACCACAGAGTTTTAAAGAAATACTCTGGCTATTAGCAAATATATTATGGTTTCGAAATGTAAGTTTTATAAGAAGTGACTACCGAGTGATCAAAAATTCATTCAAATTATTTAATATTTATTTTTATAAGAAGATGAAAATATTTATTCAATTAAAATATACACAGAAAAAAAAAATAAATATTTTTTCTGCAAAATTAGATCAGTTCAAAAATTTTCTTAAATAATAGCAACAAGAGAGCTTTTGATTAATTGCAAATCATAAAGTAAATATTTAAGAAAAAAAAACAAAAACAAAGTAAAAAAAATGGAAATGATTCATTTTTCTTTTCCGTTCCATAATCTATTGTTGCAGAAGAGCATAGCAAAAAAATTAGTTGAATGTCTACATATTTCTGTTTTTAGTTTTTGATTTTTATACCCGTACGAACGTATGTTCGAAGGGTATACTAAATTTGCCTTACCGTTTGTAACGCTAAGAAATAACGGTGTTAGATATAGACTCAAGTGTATGTTTTTGATCAGCGTCAAATTCTGAGTTGATTTAGCTTTGTCTGTCCGTCCGTCCGTCCGTCCGTCCGTCCGTCCGTCCGTCCGAACGATAACTCAAAAACTAATTGAGCTAAGTTCACCAAATTTTCACAAATGATTTATTGTAGTAAGTGCCAGAACCCTATTTAAATTGGACATGATCGGGGTACCGGTTCGGGTAGCTGCCATACAACTTCAAAATTTATTTGGCTATATCTCAGAAACTATAAAAGCTGTGGTATTGAAATTTCACACAAACGAATATATTAGTAGGGCCAATATACCCCATAAAAGTCGTTGAAATTACTTGGCTCCTTCTGGTACCTGCCATACAACTTCAAAAGTTATTTGGCTATATCTCAGAAACTATAAAAGCTGTGATATTGAGATTTCACACAAGTGAATATATTAGTAGGGCCGATGTGTCTGGTAAAAGTCGTTGAAATTGCTTGGCTCCTTCTGGTACCTGCCATACAACTTCAAAAGTTATTTGACTATATTTCAGAAACTATTAAAGCTATGGTATTGAAATTTCACACAAGTGAATATATTAGTAGGGCCGATGTGTCTCGTAAAAGTCGTTGAAATTACTTGGCTCCTTCTGGTACCTGCCATACAACTTCAAAAGTTATTTGACTATATCTCAGAAACTATAAAAGCTGTGATATTGAGATTTGACACAACTGAGTATATTAGTAGGGCCGATGTGCTTGATAAAATTCGCTAAAATTTCTTGGCTCTTTCTGGTAGCTGCCATACAACATCAATAGTAGTTTGGCACAACCAGTATTTTGAATAACACATAGTACTGAAATTTTGCATAAATTAATATGGTAATATGGCAACTTAAAGTCATAGTCTGCCCCATAGTTAGTTATGCCCCATTAGTTATTCGCACATAGGATAACAAATTCGTACGGGTATCACAGAGTTGACAAGGTCAACTCTATTTTTTTTCTCGTTTTATTTATTAATGAGCCAAAGTTCTGACCTTGACGAACTTTTTTAATTATTCATTTTTATGAATTTTTGTGGTTTTTTATTTTTTCACCTTTTCTCATATTCTTTTTTTTTTTTTTTTAAATTTTCATAGTTTTGAATACAAAGTAATTTTTAAACTAGTTATTTCCGAGGTGATTCTCCTTTTATCATGTAAAAAATGTTAGTCAAAATAAATATTCACTTTACGTGCTATTATAATATTTGTATAACAGAATATTTGTGTAAAGCGTTATACTGAGTATACATGCAGTGAGTAGTTATTCAATATGATGATATTTTAATTGTATGTTACTCAACCCTTTTTATTCTTCTCATTGTACTTAAATATTAAACGTTTTGTATCCCAATGAATACCTTAAGTTATATTAGAGAATACAACAAAAATTAAATGGTTTCGCTTCAAGTGTTTCAATTGCAACAAATCTCATATTTTCCAACCAAAGTAAAATTATAATTAGTATAGGTATACAAAATCCATTTTACTTTCATCAAGTGGTTTTTCTGATTGGTATTGGAATATGGGACATGTAGTGTACAGGTACATGTAGTGTGTCTGTCTGTATTAATAAAACGTTGTGTTAGGAGTATTTCAAAAGCATAAGATTTTATAAAGAGTATATGGATGCGAAATGAAAAATGCATCGTAAATGGTGTTTTATGGTTAAAAAATATTTTGTTGGTGTTAAATACAAAAATTATGGCTTAATATTAAAGAAAACTTGAAAAAAACAGAGAAAAACCGCAGGTATTTATAGGATTAACTATAATGTAATTTGTATGAATGCGTTTTTAAGCAATTTTCTAAAGATTTTTACAGTTTTTTATATTTTTTTTTTTTGTATTGTATTTTGCGGTTTATAAACAATGATTTTTCAAATTTTACAAGTGGGAAATTAGTATAAATTAAAATTTTTGTATTTAACACTCTTTATATGAAGAGGATATTTGGGGAGTAAAGGTACACATATACGTATATGAGTATCATTTTTGAAAAGACATCAATTTAAAAAAAAAAATAATTGACAATATTAGAAATTATAGATGGTTTAATAATAAAATTTTGTATAGTTAGTTTCAAAATTCAATTAGCAATTATTTTAATTTTATTTAATTTCACCTGTTTATTACTGTTGTAATTTTTTGTAAGCATAATCGAATAATTAACGTCAATTTTACTTAATATTTAACCCCTTTGTCTACCCCCATCAGTTTAACTTTGCACTGCAATGTTAGACAATTCAGCTACTCCTTTTGCTATCTGTTTAAAGTTACAATAGCACAGGAGTATTACAGTTAAACCCAATTTGCTATAAGTTCATAGGGTATATAATTGGAGTTTTTGGAACTTTCGGAGCAAGGAACAATTTCGAATAAATTTGATCCAAAAACATGGTACAATTCACAATGGTTTGTTTCTCTTTAAATTGTACTTGGACACTGGATTGAGACCGATAGTTTCATGGATTTACATTCGAATTTGCATAATTTAACAAAAATCTCTTTGTCTTAATCGGAGTCCGATGTTAAGTTTCAGATCCAGTTTAGTTTCGGAAACCTAAACTTAATTTTTGTTAATTATTTTTAGTTTATATTGTCTTATTGTTTTTACCATATTCGATATGCACTAATGAATTTTTTTTTGGTATTAAACTTACAAATCTCCGAAATAAATGTAAAAAACAAATTTGTTAAAAATTTTTAAGTTCACTTGAATTCGACTAATATGGAAGTTAAAAAGAGGAGAGCCATTTTTGTTTTTTTTTGTACTTTTATCTCTAATTAGCAAACACTTCATTTCTTCATTTACAAAATGAATATATACAAGAAAAGTGTTAAAATCACACTTAAGCACTATTTTTTTGAAACCATTTACGGCGTAATCTTTAAACGCTTAAAATGTGTTTGTTTTTTTCTTTTTAATTTTTTTCCCATTTTTTTTTATTTCCTTATTATTTTTTAAAATCGTTTTGTATTTTTCTTAGTGTTTTTTGTTATTTTTTTTTTTACAAATATTTGTTACGTTTTTTTTTTACTTTTCTACAAAACTTTTCCTATGTCTTTTGTTAAATGTGGCAAAAATCTAATTTCAAAAAAGTTTTTCTTTTGTTTTCTTTTTCATTATTTTTAGGTTTTAATTAGAGAATTTTATTTTTTCTTTTTCGGTAAAATGTTATATAAGGTTCGAAATGATATTATTTGAGGGAAGATGATTTAACGATAACAAAAAAAAAATATAATGAGAACTTTACCTATTATTATTATTGAACAAAAGAACTTTCTCCTCAATAATTTGTTTTTCGAATAAAACGTTAAACCGATATTTTCATTTGCATTTAAAATAGAAAAAGATTTTCATTCAAACAAATGTTCGGAATAAAATTCGGAGTTAATTCGGAATAAAAAAATTTCGGAATAAAATGTTGCTGGTTAGTCAGGGTCAGAGTGGGAGTTGAAAATTTAAAAAGAGAATTTTTTTTTGTGAATTTAAATGAAGACATCGGAGTCGGAACGCAGTTGAAATCAGAGTCGGTGTCGAAATCGATGTTGAAATCCAGGTCGAAAATGGGTTTTAAATTAAAAATACTCGTATATTTTGTTTTGTATTCACGATTGTCGAAGTTGTGATCCAAGACCAATTTGAAGTAAGTTTAATACTTAGTTACTAAATAGTTGAAATCAGATTCGGAGTCACAAAACGTTGAGATAAATATGATAAGTGAAATGTAATCCCATTATTTATTTTACTAAGCTTAAAATTTCCTGATTTTTTTTGTTTTCCTGTCGTTGTTTGTTCTTTTAAATTTAATCGATTATTTAAAACTCTCCAAACCACACTTAGAAAAATATTTCGATTTTTAAAAAATTTTTTATTCATTAAGCTACACTAATATTATTTGATTATGTAAAATCTAGAAATATCGCAAAATTTTGTTTATGGTATTGAAGTTTAAGAAAAAATTTACGATTAATTGAACTGTGGGAGATTCCAAGAATTCCAAGAATTCAAGAAAAAACTTCCATACATCATTAAGAATAATTAAAAGCCCACAATTAAACAAGGTTTTTTTTTTTAATATTTCGGAGTTTTTGTTTTTTATTGTACGCCAACAAAAATTAAAACTTTTTATTTTAAATTCGTTCTTGTTTTTTTCATTTGTAATTTTTAAAATTGTAAGTTTTTTTTTTTTATGAAATTTGTTTTGTATTTTTGTTACGCATTTTATGGGTGGTGTTGATAAACTTTTTTAGGTGTGTGTTGTTATTTTTTTTTTTTGTTTAAAAATTTCTTTCATTTCGCGTTAAAATCTCTTCCGTTCCGTTTCTACTACCACCTCCTTTAAAAAATTTTATTAACCTCTTTATAATGTTCTCCTATATACCTTACCTTAGGTTGGTACCAGCACCAACCTTATATACAAAAATTTCTCTTTTTTCAATATCGTTTTATTATCGTTTAAGAAAAAAATTCTTCGTTCATGCAAATTTTTTCTTATTTATTTTTCGAATTTTGTGTTTTTTTTTAAATATTTAATTTAAAAAAAATATAAATACTTTTTTTTTTATATTATTTTTTTTAATTATTTCTTTTTAATTTGAAAATTTCATTTTTTTTTAAAGGAATTTATATTTAAGTGCTCGCTTTAAGCATCGCAAAAGAGTTAATGACCACTGAAAAATGACATAAAACAGAATAACAACAGAATAATAATAATGATATGTAAGTACTTTGACTTTAAATATTAGAGTGACCAGATATTCATCAGAAGATGAGGATATATGGCTGATTCAAACCTCGATGATTATTTATAGAATAAGAAGAGATAAGAAATTCTTTTCAAAGCGCTGTTGCGGTAATGGGATTTCTAGACGGTAATGAAGAAACTTTAAAGTAAATCTTTGTAATTTTTTCTAGAGGCTCAAGTAAGGGTCTAATGCGGTCTTCGTTTTTATTTGTAATCATGTAATGAAATGTAGAAAAATAAATGAAATAGAAAGAAGATATTCTAAAATTAACAATAGAGCCCGCGTATAATTAAAGTGAATAGCACATAAAAATAATTTTTGGCCATTGCAATTAATAAGAGACTTATAAATAAAGAAAAAGAGCCGCTTTTTAATTGAGATATTTTTCATTAGTCGTTCCATAGAAATTCTCGTAAAAATGAATAATTTTTGTATATCCTTCTCATAAGTTCAATTAATTTCAAAAATTTTACTCTCTAATTTAATGTATTTTTACTTATATTTCATAACGGGCCTATGTGTACCATATGGTAGCCGCTTCAACCTAGCCTATCCTAATCTATACCTATGTATTAAAACTTACGATATAAAAGTTTTAGCTTATTTATGTCTTTTATCGTAAAAATATGTATTAAATTTTTACGATATGAGACGTAAATTTATATCGTAATTTTTTTTTACGATATTAGAACGGTCATGCTTTTACAATATGAAAATATTATGTTTATCATCCGTTTTATGTAATTGTTGCTTTTTGCACCGTATATATTGAAAAGAGGCAAATATCGTTTATTAAACTAAGTTCAGCTGGTAACCTTTGTAGACATTTTAAATCAAAATTAAAGACTTTATCTTTCATAAAATGGTAGCAAAGTAAAACTAAAATGTTTTATAATTATTATGATTATTATTCACATACATACTTACACAATGTCTATCTATACAGATACATATTTTTTATAAAAATGTAGATTTATGTACAATTAAGAGCTATTTAAGAACGTATAACTCTTTTGTAATTACATATTTAAATATGTCACCTTATACTCGTGTAAAACAAAAAAAAAATGAGCAAAAAACGCAACTTTTTTTTTATTTGTCAATCATAATTAAAGAGAAACTAAGAAAAATTATTGTTAAAGAATTTTGGAAGGCAAAAAAAATATATAAAAAAAAAAAACAAATGAAAAGAAGTTAAAGATCTTTCATTAAAACTAATATTTTGGCAATGACCTAAGACTATAGGGTACTAGAAAATATTACAAAAACTTAAAGAAAAAAAAAATACAAACAAAAGCAAGATATACGAGTATTTTTTTTTTGTTTTTTTGCTTTTTTTTCGACAAAAACACTCCAAGATAAATAATTTATTGACCTTGCTGTAATCAATTAATTAGGGTCATAATTTATAACTTAATTTGTACACCTCAACTCACCTTATGCTTTGAGTGAATTTAAGTTAGAGGATAGAAAAAAGAAGGCTTGTTATGTAATTAAGACAATTGTAATTTTTTTTTCTTCGTATAATTTTAGGAAAAAATTTTTAAAACAAGTAATTGAACTGGAAATTCATAAATTATGTAAACTTCAAAAAAAAATTTTTTGAATTTGATGAAATTTTTTGATTTTATTAAAATGAAATCATTTTTTTTTCAAATAATGAGCAAACTTTATTAATTATTTTTGTTAAATGGAACGACATTTATTAGATAAGCGATTGAGTCTAAGAAATATTAAAAAATTACAAGATTTTGTCATCTGAATAAATAATGACACATGTAAAAAATTTTAAATTTTACTGAAATTCTTATTAAAATTAACAGAAATACAAAAATATGTTGTAAATAACATTCAGAATCTAACGGGCCCCAACTTACGGGATTCCCAAGAGACCAGACGGTCATTGTTCCGGTAAACAAATCATTAGAGTGTTAAAATGGATAGGTCATTTAAAAAAGAGTGGTAAAGAAAATTTTAAAACAAAGTGAAAGAATACCAGAAACTGATGAGCTTGCCGAAGTTGGAAAGAAAAAGGGAAGAGGAATGTTTAATGCTGAAAGATTGGAAGCGGTTGACGACGTTTTTGCAATATAATAGATAAGGAAGGGTTGAAAAATATTAACAAATTAATTGATTGAATATATCGATATATTGGTGGAAAAAAAAACGGCCCACATTTCGTTCAATATGAATTGGAAGAAAACCAGCTCACTAGTACACACGTTGTAGAATATACAACTATGATGATCCACAAATTGGCGCAGGTGGACAAACTTAAAGAGAGAGAGAGCACAGGAAGGTATACGAAAAAAATGCAAAAATTGCCACAAATTTTACATGAGTCAAAAAAAAAATACACCAGTAACAACAAAATTGAAGGTGCATTTAAATGGTGAATTAAGCAGGCAAAGAGACTAAGAATTGACTCTTAAAACAACCTGCGATTCCAGAAACATTTCTGTAAAATATAAACCACAATATTCGTTTTCATGTACTCGTTCCATGCAATACTAGTAGATTGGTAAATTGGTAGATTCCAAGGGAATCGAGTTGGACAAGATGACATATCCTGTAGTCCATCGCAGCTATTCGCGACTTATTGCAGCTTCTGTACGTTTCCGCTTATAATATTCCTCTTCCCATAGTACAAAACTGGAGATATCCCCAAGGGAATTAGACAGAAGTTCCCGAACGCTCAGGAAACCTTGTCGAACACAATTACAATGCCACAAAAGCCAGTATCGGGCAGTCACAAAGGATGTGTACGGCGATCTCGTCATCACCCACAAAAAATCTACACAAGTGAGAGTCCATTTCTCCAGTTTATGCAAGTGATACCATACTGAGAAATGTGCAGTAAATTTACAATGCAATACTAGTGATATTTTCAAGAAAATACTCTCTTGTTTCTTCCGTGTTTTACTCTCTTTTTCTCATTTATCAGTGAGTGAGAAAATTTTTATCACACAATGTCTCAACCAGTCTCAACATTATCGGATGCATACTCGTAATTACATTTTATTTAATAATATTGTGCTTTAAATAGATTTTTTGAATCTTATTATTATTATCTATTTTAAATATTTAATTAAAATATTTTATTTTCTATATAAAGATATGCTACTTGTATACATATAAGTTCTATATACTTGTACATTTAAATTCACAATTATCAACTAAAATAAAGTAATAAAATTCACAATTATTAATTAATTTTTACATTTAAAGACTTTTAGAATTGTTGCGGATTCCTTTACATGTACAAAATCGCCCATTATAAGTAATTTATTAATGTAATCAAATTGAAAATGACAGACAATATAATATTATAATGGAAAAAATTAACATATGTAGTTAGCATCTAGATAATTACACCTCTTCAAAATGACAGAAAAAATATTAAAATATTGCAATATTCCTCTTGCATTGAAGTCAATAATATCTTAAGAAAAATTTGAATTGGAAGTAATTATGGATATTGAGTGTATATTCTTGGAATTGTAATTATAAATTAATTAAAATGTAGTTTTTTTTCTAGTAAAAACAAAACAGAAATATTTAAGGCTCTTTTTGAAATTCCATTTCATAAGGTACCTGTGCAATAAAATGTAAATAGTAAATAATTTGTAGTACTTGTATAAGATATTCTTAAAACGTTTTGTATATCTTTTATGATAATTTATTCAAAAAAAAAAAAAAATTAAAATTAAAATTTTCAAGACAGGTTTTTTACCATTTTTTTTTTGTAGCTATACTCGTACCATTGAAATTCGTGCATTTTTGATTTTTTTTTTTACCTTTTTGACCTAGACACAATAATCGATTCTGTCAACAATAACAGGAGCCTTTCATTTTAATGTAAACAATAATAATGAAAAAAATACTTAAAATTTTTTCTTGATTTTTGTAATTTTTTTTTTCTGTTTAAATGGAAACATGTGAAATTTTTGTTAAAAGATTTTAAAGACGACTGACAAAACTCATACCTGATTAAATTTTATTGATAAATTATTATTGATGAATCGAAATTTTTTTGTTTTTATCTTTTGAAATTAATGTATCGATTTCTTAAAATTTTATTTTTTATTTTATTATTTTTTATTCACCATATTGAATATGACCAAAAATAAATAAATTCTTATGTTTATTGAGAAAGTTTTGATCACTTTTATTGAGAGTTTATGATTACAATATAATGAGGTTAGTGCAAGTTAATTAGAGATAATCAACCATTCAAAATGGCAATAAAACTGTTTTGCTATATACCATGACGTCCCTGACTTCAATTGTGCAGATATAATTATGCAGTATAATGGCAGTACTATTACGTTTGATTGCAATATGTAGATAGAGCACTGTAATATGTGGATCGCATTTATTAACATTCTGCATATAAAGCTAGTGAAATACGGACACAATAATAATATGACATTTTTACATGTTTGCTAATCAATATCAAAATTAAGTACGCATATATTTACAAAAAAAATCTTGTCTCCTCCTATTTCCCCACAGATTCTGAAAGTGTCTTCATCTTCCAAAGTAAATCTCTTCATTTGACCCCTGAGTCAACAATTATTCGTTAGGAGACGCATGAGCATTCTCACCAGATTCTTACCCATTCGTATTATTTTCCTATATCGTTTTTGGTTATAATTTTCTAATTCCTGTGGTCCTGTCGAACCCCCGGCGGCCAAGTTCCAGAAAATGGTTCCGGACCCATAAAGGGTATATTGGCCTCCATCCTTGTCGTAATAAATCACTTCAAATATTGTGGTAAGATAACGAAAGTAATTTTAATTAAATAATTACATATAAATATAACGAATATCGATTAGATTCGTGTTCTCAATATTGAGAACTCAAACATTAAGAGCTTTAAACCGCAATTCATTTAAAAGTTTTAAAACAAAATTATCAATTAATATTAGAATATAAAAGAATTATTAAATTCTTACAAAAAAATTGACAGTATGCCTACTTAAAATATGTAAAACTTAAAACAACTTAAATAATTTCTAACTATCCGGATTATATAACAATAATACAAATGAATCAACCTCACTCATTATAAGATTACCTAATCGCTATACCAATTCTTATTTAAAATTCACAACATTTACCTGTTGTATAAAATCTGATTTCTATATCATATGCTCATATGCATAATGTATAAGGCAAGTATATAATGTAGAATAGAGAGATCTATAGAGACAAACATAATATTTTACTATTTCTTTTTTTTTTGGTGTTTCTTAATATATTATTTTTTTTAACCATATATCTTGCTGTTTTTTTTTTTGTATTTTAATTTTTTATTGTTGTTTTAGATCTAAGAATCTGTTTTAGTTATACATATTACATAATTATGCAAAAATACAGGTAATAATAACGAAAAAAAGAAAGAGAGGAAAAAAAAATATAACATGGACAAAAAATAAAACAAATAACAATGAGAACAGTAACAAGAGAAAGAAAAAAACACAAAATTCGTTATCATGAGATTTTCGTCCGATCGGATCATTTCATAGACAAAATATAGAGAGTATAAGTGAATGAGTACCGAACTACCGTACTACCGAACCGATTGCCGTGCGGATGAATTTAAAATTCGATTAATGTTTAATGTTGATCAGGTTGAATTTGAAATATGTGTGCTGCTAGTGATTGTTGTTGTTTACTATTTTGATTAATTTTTTTTTCCTATTTCTTCTAGCATAATATTAAATAAATTTTACGATTTAAGCATTTTTAGTTTGCTCGCTTATTTTTTTTTCTTCTGTTTTTTATTTCTGGGTTAACTGTTCATCCGCGATATAAATATTTTAATTAACTTCTATTGCTACCATAACTCTTGAGTTTTTATTTTTTTTTTTTTTTCAAAATTTTGTGTAATAATTTTTTTTTAGATCGTCGTCACGACACGATGATACATAAGAGATGAGTGAAATATTTTAATATTTTTGTTGTTTTGTTTTTCTCTAATTCTCTTATGTACTCTTACCGCTCGCAGTTTTCAGTTCAGTTCAACTCAATTATTTTTAAAGATTAGAAAATCATAATTTTTTTTAACATGCTTTTTTACTAATATTATACGATCAATAGATATTTTACTATGTGTATAGAGCTGTTAATAACAGACAGGTGAGAAATTATTGTTTTTACATATTAATATAGTTTTTTTTTTTTCGTATTTATTAATAAAACAAAAATAATTTCCTAGGAAGTAAAAAAAAAATTAAATTAAAAAAATTTTAATAAATTTTTGTCTGAAATTATTGTGATTTTCTGAATTTATATACACAATTATTATAATAAATAGAAAATAGAAGAAATAAAATCGGAATTCGATATGGGAAATTAAAATAAAATTGTGTGATCTGCAAAAATACTGAAAAAAACAGAAATATGAAAAATATAGAAATAAAAATGAAGAAATTAAATTATTTTTTTTTATAATAATTTCACGCAATAATTTTTTTGAAGAAGTCTTTGAAAGCGAATTTAATTCTTGTATATGAAAAAAATATTATAAAAGATTTGAAGTAGTGTTAAAAGTGCCTGTGGTGTATCAAAAGCCTAAAAATACAATTACGTGAAAAGTTATCACAATTTCACTTGAATTTATAATGTTCCGTTATTTAAATACCGTATTTTCTACAATTATTCATTTTTCGGAATAATATTTATATAAAAGCTATGCGGAACTGAACGAATTATCTAAGTATGAGTTAGTACACAATTAAAAAATTTCCCTCACATACTTACAGTAAATACAGTCAACCGAATTTATAAAATTTTCATCATTTTTTTCAATTGTCTATGGCTATAATCAAGAAGCTGGTAAGGGTCTGGCGTTGAAGCTGGAATTCAACAAAAACTGGTTAAATGTAGCAAGATGCCGACAGGCCAACTTATACTTAGTCCTATACTCAAGGAAAATTTCTTCAGATATTACTACGTATGGATAATAAAATGGTTCATTTAATAATGTATATTCTGACTGGGCACAGTCACTCTTTGTTGAGAGCGAATACAAGCTCTGAGTGATTTTAATTTACAAATGAATATTTTGCATTGTATTGAAATAATTCATATGTATTTAAGAATTCTATAAGGGCTATCAGCAAGAACAATGGAGTGGAATGTGCATTTGAGGTACAGAAACTGATGATGATTGCAAAAGCCAAGAATGCTAATCAATAGTATTTATAAATACAAAAAAAAACAGCAACCTCCCAAAACATCTTTTTACCCGCGAGTACCGCGAACTATCATTAATACGTTATTGATCATGCACCTATCTATACGAACTTTAATGAATTCATAACATTTTTTATTATTAAATTGGTTTTTTTTTAGACATTATTGGGTTTCATTCATTCGGAAAATGATTTTTATACTCCCTTTAATATTTTTTTTTTGCCGTTTCATTCTCATAAAAGGTAAAATTCAAAAAAAAAAATTTTAAAGTGAAAATTATTTTGGACTTATCTAAACTGAACTCTTGAATCTGGCGCAAAAAAAAATTTATTTATTTTACATTGCACACATGTCTTCACCATCTTTATTTCAATGAAATTTAATACTTTTATTTTAGTGCAATACTTTAAATATTGAATAAATTTTGGCTTAAAATTATTCAAGCCAATATTTTATACATATTGTACGAAAAGTATAACAATTGCATGCATGTGTCGTCATATTGGCGGAAAATTTTACGTGTTTGTATCCATTTATGCTATTGATAAGACGTAAAACAAAAATGGAAGAAAATGAAAGCGATACTTTTTTTTATGAAACTTTTAATATTTTCTTAACGTTTTAACTATTTACCCGATTTTTATTGAATAAAATAGAAATAAAAATTTATTATTTTTATGCTGATACACTGTTATACTAATATTAAATTTTGTACTAGTAGAATACAATAACAATAATTTTGAATGTTTCATATTAAAAAAAATTGTTTTGGTTTTACAAATCATTTGTAATTCGAATATTACCATATGTTTCCCAATAATGTGAAGATATTACAGTGTTATTAATGGTTAATTTTAAGGTATTCGTATAAATTATGTATAAAATTATTAAAGTTGCTAAAGATATTATTTTGAATAAAATGAACATGTTAATGATTGAACAAATTACTATGAAATTATTATGGTAAGCTGAGACTTTGGAATTTTTATAGCCAAGAATTTTGAGAATTTTATTTCAACAAAAAATCGGTCATATTCGGTTGAATAGTTTTTTTGATGTGATTAAATGTATTTAGCTTATTAGAAGGTAATGAAAATGAATGTAAAACTCTTAATATTTCACAGTTTTAGCAATAGAACTCTGCTCTTAATATTTAAAAAAAATTGGTATTCGTGTATAACGGAATTGGCATTCATATATAATAGAATTCACATTTGTGTATAACAGAATTGGTGCTCGTGTATAACAAAATTGATATTCATGTATAACAAAAATTATTGTAATATTTGTGTATAACAGAATTATCTTTTGTGTATAACAGAATTGGCATCTGTGTATAACATAATTGACGTATGTGTATAACAGAATTTACATTCGTGTATAACAGAATTGACATTTTAGTATAACAGAATTTACATACATGTATAACAGAATTAATATCCGCGTATAAGAGAATTTATTGCCATTTGTGTATAACAGAATTGGCATTGCATTTGCCTTACATAATTTTCCAATCTTTTGACTGCCATTTCAAGTTCTTTTAGTAGTTTACCTATATGATCTGATTCAAGTATATTTGCCTCGATTTCAAAGTGCGTACCTATATTTAGTTCAATGTGCGCCGTAAATTTCGCATAAAGTTTACATAATCGTTCTGCGCATAATGAACTTTGATACTAAATTTAATTTTAAATAAAAAATGTTGGAAAAAAGTACAAAAAAAAATTTATACCATAAAAATTCCAAATTTATTAATGTAAATTGTTATACGATTACTATCAAAGATATTTTGGTTTATTGTGGATTATTTTCAATTTTGTTTTTTTGTTTATGACTGTGGTAGCAATAAATTTTACTGAAGAACTGAATCGCATTGATTGCCAATCGCTGTTCATACGCCGTTTTTTTTTTTGTGTTTCTTTAAAAATTTAAAAATGTTTCTTATCGCGTGAAGAGCCTTTTTTAATTTGGGCACTCTTTTTTGTTTCTTTATACTTTCATTTCATTTATTTACTGAATATGAGTTCTTTTTGGATTTTTATCTTTATAATGTCAGGAATATAAATTCCTTTTTTAAATTTCAGGCTATTTATTATATATAAGGTAATTTGATTCCTAATAATTGAAAAAGCGTTAATAATTTATGACTTAAACTTTTATGCTAATGGAAAATTTTAATATGAAATTTAGTTAAAATATTGGGGTCTTAATAAAACTATAACCTAATGTTAATAAATTTCCAGAATTTTAGTGAAAATGTGAGCATGTTGCGGTCAGATTTTTATTGATTTTGAAGGAGCTGCATAAGGAAGGACGTTTTTGATTTTAGTTCGCACTGTGATGTACACAATTTACTTTATTACTATCACATTTTTATAATCTATGCTAAATAAACTTAAATTATAAGTATAAAATAATTATAAACTAGGTTCTGTTTTTGAAAATATAAAAAACTTACCAAATGACCTTGAAAAATATTTTATCAAATAGTGTTCTTGAAGCCAATTAAACAAAACATTCTGAAATTAAAACCAAAAATAGAAAAATAAATGTTAAGATAATTTGAAAATTTCCAATAATTTTATGTATGTATTATATATGTACAAAGGTATCTTCATAAAATATAAGATATTATTTAAAATAGCAGCTCTGCAAGTATACTACAATATTTAAAAGGAATAAGCGCCAGCTAGTAGCGATTCAATTGTATAACATGTGACTATTTGGAACTTTTTGGAACCGTATTTTTGAGATGGTCGATTGCATAGAGAGTTTTCGAAAAAATTTATTTCGAGGTTTAAAGGCTCTTCAAGCCATATGTGACCAGTTTTGAAAGGGACTTGAAAGAAAATTGAATCTGTTCTACATAATCAGTCTTCATGCTCATGATTTTGGAAAGTAGACGCATTCTGCAGCCGCAACCCTGACAACCATTGATATCATAAAATTGTTACATACGTTATAACTATACGTTTTGTATCATACACCCTGCCGATTTTTAAGAGTTAACATTAAAATTCTGGTATTAGTATGCAAAATTTTGGATCCTGCATAAATTAGTAAAAATTTTCAATACATCAAAACTTTTTTGATTCTTCATCCAGATTTTACTAGATTTAAGGTTGCAATAGTATATTTTAAGGGGTGCTGTATACTAACACACACAGCTACTTAAGTGTATATAAATATTTTTGAAATTATAATTGTATGAACATAATTTATTAACTTATTAGCTTAATTTTGGGCGTAAAAATAATGTTGACATAATCTTGATAAGAATAAAACAAAAAAACAAAACAAAAAATTTTCATTATCGCGAACAACTTAAATGAAGATTTTGTTTGATTTGGCATTATTACAAAAAAAAAAAAACAGTGTGCGCCAGTCTTATAACAAAATAAGTACAAATATCAAAATGTTTGCTTAAATTTTTCAATTTGTTGTTGTGTTTATTTCTAGGTTTTTTTGGTTTTTTATAACTAAGTCAGTGACAAAATTATGAGTCGTCCTTATTAAATTAGGAATCAAATGGATATTGGAATTTAATAAATTTTTTCCAGATTATAGTAAAATATTTACTCTAATTAATAGATTTTTTAAAATTAACTGTTATACTACCTTTTTTAATTGTAATAGAACTTTAATGATCGGGTCAGAACATTTAAAAATTCGATTTCCAATTAAATCATTAATTTTGAGTTATGCTTTCCTTGTTACCACAGATTTATAAATTATAACTATAATTTCTTGACTAAATTTCTGAGACTTAAGAATATACGTTTTAATACTTGCCACACATTTTTAATCAAAATCATATTAATATTTCATTTCTTAAAACGGAGCAATTTTCTAAATATGGTAGCTTATTTAAACACATTTTAGTTAAATAAACCATAAACCTTATAAATATTAAAATCACATTGCATACTTTCTAAATTTTTATGTTTTGTTTAATTTATGATAAAAAATAAATTATAAGTGTAAAAAAAACTTAAAAATTTCACGTACTAAAATTTGAAATTATATGATTTTAGTTATTATATTTACAGTGCCTATTAAATTGGAATAAAACTGGAAGTTTTGTAGGTTGTAAATATATCATTAGGCGAAAATAAGCTCAACTTCGTTCTGTTACGAAGCACTTGTTAAGGCTCAATAAATTTAGATTAAAGCAATGATTCGGCTTAAAGCATGGTTAAAGAGTTTAAGTTGCTGAAAACAAGTTTATACAAGAGTAGCGGTGTCTTATTTGCATTATTCTTATCATATTACAAAATATCCAGTTATTGCATACACTTAGGGATGTTGGGAGAGAGAGTGGCTTAATCTAATGGAAGTGGTTCGAACTAAAGCATGGTTAAAGAATTTAAGCTACTGAAATGCAAATTACATAAGAAGATAATGTTTTGCTTGCTTTATCATATTATGTCATATCATAAAATAACCAGTTACTGCATACTTTTAGGGACAAAAATCAATTGAAATAAATTGATTTAAAAATTTAAGTATAGTAAGACCAAATAAACCAATTCACATTTCTTGACTTTTATATAGAAATTATGCAGTGCTTTTATAAATTCTCAGATAAAGCTTGTCAGCTTTAATGTTATACTTATTTCAAAAGGAGATTTTCATGAAAATGAAACAATTTATCATATCCGAATTTCAATTAAGAAGCTACTTAATTTAATATTATTGTTTTTTTTTTTCAAATCTACGATAATCGAACTTATATTTTTGCAATTTTATAACCACTATTTAGTTCAGGTAAGTTTCCTTGAGTTAGAAATAGAAAAAATTGTTATACTTTACTCGCCAAATTCCTATAAAGTATAACTTGCCTTGATAAATTTAACATTGAACTTTTCTTATACAATATACAAATTGTTTTGAAATTATTTAGGAAAAAAAAAAATATTCTAAAAATAAATATAAAAAAAAAAATATGTTTTATAGAGCAAAATATCTAAGTATGTACAATATATGTGTGTATGTAGATAAACATACATAAATATGTATAACACTTATATTTTGGAATCTAATAACAAAAATTTTATTTACCTTTATTCAGGTTAATATTTTTTTTTTTCGTATTTCTAATTAGTGAAAGGTAATTAAAATTAACAATAAATGGAAAACAGTTATTTACTTAGTTGAAATAACTATTATTTTTTTTTTCAATTTTATGACTAAACATACATATATATTATAAAGTACTAAGTTTTGCATATATACGTATATTTTATTATTGTCAATGTATAATCGTAATGTTAAAGACGTTGGCTGCGATAGCTGATAACTGAACGACAAATATTTGTAGTCTATGTTATTATTAAGAATAATCTGTAATACATACATATATTCACATATTTTAAAGTGTTCTACTATACAATATATGCAGATATATATGGGTATTATACGATATCTGTTATATAAAAATTTTTTTTTAAAATATTTTTAAAAGTTAAATATTTTTGATTATTTTTCAAGTGAAAATAATTGAAAAAATATGTAGAAGTTATTTAGGTCAAAATATCAAAAACACATAAAATAAATATATTGAATATATTATAAAATTATGGAATATTCTTCCTCCCGTTACCCTCCATTCAAAATATATTTTGTTACTATCATTATGATTGTTACTTTAATTATTGTAGCTGTTATGAATATTATACTTTTCATAAGAGAAAATGAAATTATGAAAATTTGTAAATGAGTAAGGTAGTATTCCTAAAACTGCCCCAGTTTGATGAGCTCTTGCTACTGTTATACTTTTGAAATCGATAAATCGGTTTAGTCACCTCCAATTACTCTTAAGACTTTTAATATTAGTTCACCCCGTGTAATTTTTATGAACATGATATCACAATTTTCTGTTTTTAAAATTTGATGTTAAACAAGATTTTGTTCTCGAAAGCAAAACACTCCTTTAGAGAGGCAGAGATTGCCATAATTTCAAATCGTTTTTTGATAATTTTAAGTGTAATAATAAATCGTCTGAAATCAAAATCCAATCCGAAATTTAATTAAAATTTTTTAAAAGCTCTTAATTCATTTTTAATTTTAATAATTAGATTAACTCGACTAAATCCTTTTATTCGGGAAAAAAATTCTTTGCCCTGTAAAAAATTAGAATCTTGCTACCCCTATTCTCCTTCCTGCAGCCCATTCTTTTTCTAAAAATGATTTACTTTCTTTGCATCACAGAAATCGCTTTAAATTTGTTATTTAAGTTTTTAATAATTTTGTATTTTATTTAAGATGTTTTATTAGCACATTTTCCCCGCCATTTGCTCCCAACACACAATATATGCAATGTCTGCTTTGAAAATTAAATTAAAAGTGATTTGCACCCTACTCCTACAACAACATCCATATACGTTACCAATTTCATTTTTTTAAAGGTATCCTCGTATATACTTAAAGGTATCCTTTTCAATTTTTTAAATTTTTATTATAAGAGAAAATAATAAAACGAGTTTTTTGACATTTAAACAATTTTAAAGTACAATAAGTAGCAAATCATACTCTTTAAATTTTACATTCTATAAAGGGTAATGGAAAAAGAAATGTATAAATCCATAAATATAAAATATATTAAAAAAGTAACGTGGTAATATTAAAATTATTAATCCAATCAACTGTTGGTATCCAATCTGAGGATTAATCAATTTATCAAATTACTGCAGTTACCACAAACTCAGAAACCTAAATTCACCTGTATCTAATTGTAAAAGCCATCTGAAGCTCAATGTCTTAGAACTACACAGAAAATGTCCCGTCATCTCTTTCTCTTCCGATAATCACTTCAGGGTTTACAATCACTTCAAAAATTTGCGTACATCATAATTTGATATATCGTCGCCCTGTGAGAAGATCAAGTGTCACCCGAGCCCCTTTTTTTTGTAAAAAAATATTTCCGTCGGCCTCTCACTTCATAGATTTGAAATGATAAGTTTAGCTTGCTTTATTCCAAAAGGTTCTTCCCCAGGGTGGAACCTTTTGAAATGAGGTAATAATTGGTTCTGCTGAGGGTAAGCCATCTGTTTCCACTAAATAGCATTTCCGTATCATCATGATAGTTCGGCTCAAGGTAATTCGTACTGACTGTCGTTCCTAACGAAAGCAATAGCAAGGATAGGGTAAACTGTGTTGTAAGTGAAGCAATAAATTTTACATACCTTACAAATATCTAAAGAAGTATTCTTATTTATATTTATTCTTGCATCCATGGTATTGTTTTTCTATATTTTTTTTTTTCTAAATGCATGTAATTCGAGAATCTACTCGCGTATCTTATTTAATCGCCCTTTAAAGGTAGAACGAAGAATTTTTCATTTTCAATTTCATATAGATATTATGAGTTGGTTGGCTTGTTTCTTAATAGATTTTTATTGTTTCTGTTATAATGTTGTTGTTACATTTTAACTTTTTATCCACTAAATTGATTTTATTGGATCTCATTCTATATTATATACAAATTTAAAATCTTGTTGCTTTAAAGGTAAATTTTTTATCTCGGTATCGCTATTCTTATATAGTTACAATATATAGATACAATTTTTCTTATTTTTAATACACTCTTATATTGAATTATGAGAATGAGATTAAAATAAAGGTCATCCTTCAAATACACATAACAATAAAAATATAAGCAATAAAGTTCTGCAACAGTTGGGTTCATCTGTTCATTTTAACGATTTATAAAGAAAATTTTGTATTCTTATATAGTGAAGACTTATTGTGTGTTATTATACAAAGAAAATAATAAAAGGACAATAACCCTAAAAATAAAATTGAAAATAAAATAAATTGTTTTCAAATAAAATTTAATATTTCAATTTTAAAAAAATGAATCCTGAACTTTGATAAACTTTAAAAATTAAGTTTGTATTGTAGTCTCAACTGTTTTATAAAAAAAATTTAAAAAGAATTTTGTCTATGTTTATCAAATATTTAAGAATTTAAGGCTCATGTTCAAATAAAGTTTAAAGGAGTTTTAGTCTGAGAAATCTAGTTGAATAATTAAAAGAAATTTAATTTAGTAAATATGGTCATAGACTGGAAAACGTGAAGATTTCAATCATATTTTTTTGTAATTACAGGATGTCTAAACCTGTCATTTCAAAAAGAAATGTGAGCTGTTCTAGGCTCAACCGGATATTTCTGTAACAAAGACTTGGAAGAAAGGAGATCTCTCTGCCAAAAAAAGTTATTCGTTGTTGATCCTAATAAAATACACGAATTCATTGGGAGAACGTGTAGGTGCCAGGATAATATTTTCAGTCGGGTTGGTGGTTCTTGTATTTGGTGAAATAAATGACTGCCATTCTTTTATACTGTTTGAGGATATACTATTGTCACCTTAATTCGAAATCTAATTCATTCTAAGATTGATAAATTGTATGAACAACTTTTACAAAGTAATAAAATGTTAATCTTTCCTTCTAGATTGCTTATGTTAAATGCAACTTTCATACTGGAAATTCATTGAAATCACTATAACAAAATTAAAATGTAATTTCAATTGTCGTCACAATAACTGCTACAACAGTGAAAACGCATAAATAAATGTAGATGATAACAGCAACATTAATTATTATTGTTATTAATGAATTTAGGTAATGCAGACTCTCACATAATTTATAACAAAATCAAGTTATATGAAATCGAAATTTTAGAATTGTTTTCCAAAATTAGCAAATGTAGTGCAAAAATTAAAATTTAGATCAACGCTCAGCTCTAATTTCCATTTCAAATTCAATGGAATAATGATTTTTTTTCCTTAAAAAACAAAATTTAAACATTTTTCTGCATATTATATGAAGCAATTTAATGCAGAGTAAAAAAATACAACTGTGACTCAATTATACTTGTTATTCTGAGTTAATCACACATTAAATTTAATATATGTAATTTCTTAACTCTTACATCTATAGTTATGATTAAATAAAATAATAAAAATAAAATAAAATAAAATAAAATAATAATGATATTCGCATGAAACATCACCTTGATTTGAAAGTGTGCAAGATTTATTTTAACACTTTTTTTTATTCTTTTTTTTTGATTTGATTAAAATTTTTTTTTCGAAATCATAGCGAAATTTTTCTCATACTCATTATTCACTCTTTATTATTATAGATTTATTCGAATATTGTGTATTAAATTCAAATATATATCTAGATATTATAAGAAAAATTATAAGACGCCCCAATTATAATGGTAATATTATAAGTCTACGTTGTTATTATTTATTTATTCATGTTTATACGTCATACATATTTACTAACACATATTCTGTTGTGCATTCACACATATGAAATATAATTTTTTAAAAATATTTGCAATAGGGTTTCTCAATATTATTTCATTAAATTTATGGTATAGACGAATAAAGTTTTATATTAAGACACAACTGTAAATTGCAATGGTGGTTACATGAATGTAATCAGCATTTAAATTACAAATACCAAATCTTATTCAGATAATTAGCTATTAAACGCTGGCATAACAAGCACGTGAATGGATAACATCTCTATACCTCATATTCGTTGATTTCAAGAAGGTTTTTTAACTCCATCCACTGAAATGCAATATGGAAAGCTTTGGAAAAAAGAAGTGTTCCAAGGAAAATAATTAACATCATTATGAACATGTATAAAAATGTGAAACTTTCAGTATTAGAAGTAAGTTCAGTATTTGAACACTAGTGAATCATTCACAACAAACGAAGGTGTTAAACAAGAATGTTCGCTTTCGCCACTACTATTCACCATAATATTAAATGATGTCTTGCGGGAAGTAATCAGTATTGAAAGAGGCATCTATTGGTCTGATAACAAAAAATCTGGAGAACCTTGACTTCGCAGACGACATATGTCTAATATCTAGCAATCAAAAAGATGCACAGTTCAAATTGAATCACCTGCTCGATATATTGGCCTAGAAATGAATACGAACAAAACCAAAGCAATGTACATACACCTTGTATATAACAATTCAATTAATATAGACGGCCTAGCAATTGAATGCACAACTAATTTCTGTTATCTAGGAAGTATCATCACGTCAACAGTCGGTACTAATGAAGATGTACAGAATAGACTAGATAGAGCTAGAACAGTCTTCGGCAGACTTTGTTCCATTTGGAACAGCTCGGAAATACCTAGACATAACAAGTTGAGTATATTCAAATCATGTGTAAAATCAAGTTTAATTGATCATTCCTACTCACAAATTCCATCAAGAATAAATTGCAAGTGTTCATAAATAAATACCTAAGAAATATATGTCGAATATTCTGGCCGAACAGAATTAGGAACAAAAACTTGTGGCAACTAACAAATGAAGAGTCTATAGTGCAGCGAATTACCCAAAGAAAATGGAAATGAATTGGTCTTACATTAAGAAAAGAAGAATGCATAACAAGAATGGTGCTGACCTGGAATCTTCTAGCGGGACCAAGGCCAAGAGGTAGACGCAGAATAACATGGAGAAGTGCTGCAAGAACTAAATAGTTACAGAATCTTGTGTGATGAAATAAAGGTAAAGTCCTAAGTTTCCAAGTTGCGGAGTAACAAGAATAAAAAAAACGAGAAAAAAAATAGAGTTGACCTTGTCAACTCTGTGATACCCGTACGAATTTGTTATCCTATGTGCAAATAACTAATGTGCCATAACTAACTATGGGGCAGACTATGGCTTTAAGTTGCCGTATTACCATATTAATTTATGCAAAATTTCAGTACTTTGTGTTATTCAAAATACTGGTTGTGCCAAACTACTATTGATGTGGTATGGCACCCACCAGAAAGAGCCAAGAAATTTTAGCGAATTTTATCAAGCACACCGGCCCTACTAATATATTCACTTGTGTGAAATCTCAATATCACAGCTTTTATAGTTTCTGAAATATAATCAAATAACTTTTGAAGTTGCATGGCAGGTACCAGAAAGAGCCAAGTAATTTCAACGACTTTTATGTGACACATTGGCCCTACTAATATATTCGTTTGTGTGAAATTTCAATACCATAGCTTTAATAGTTTCTGAAATATAGCCAAATAATTTTTGAAGTTGTATGTCAGGTACCAGAAGGAGCCAAGTAATTTCAACGGCTTTTATGTGGCATATTGGCCCTACTAATATATTCGTTTGTGTGAAATTTTAATGCCATAACTTTTATAGTTTCTGAGATATAGCCAAATAAATTTTGAAGTTGTATGGCAGCTTCCCGAACCGGTACCCCGATCATGTCCAATTTAAATAGGGTTCTGGCACTTACTACAATAAATCATTTGTGAAAATTTGGTGAACTAAGCTCAATTAGTTTTTGAGTTATCGTTCGGACGGACGGACGGACGGAAGGACGGACAGACAAAGCTAAATCAACTCAGAATTTGACGCTGATTAAAAACATACACTTGAGTCTATATCTAACACCGTTATTTCTTAGCGTTACAAACGGTAAGGCAAATTTAGTATACCCTTCGAACATACGTTCGTACGGGTATAAAGATAAAAACAATGCAATCGTAATTATAAGAAAAACTCTCCCTCTGCTCTGAACTAAAAGCAATAAGTTCTCGAAAAACTAAAATATCTTAACACATCTTTAATGAGAAATAAAAAATCTATAGCATTTTTTTTTTATAAAGCTCAACGTATATAAGTACAAATTTATTTCATTGATCAATTTTATAAATAAAAAAAATACTAGAGTTACGTTTTAAATTACGGTTGTTTTCTTCAAGAAGAACCATTTTTAAATCTGATACTTTTTGACCCGGTGATTTATTGAGGTTATTTTGTTTTACCTATGAAAAATTGTGTTTTTCTTTTTTTTTTCATAACATTGATAAAATTAAAAAATGACACCTTTAATAATAATAAAAATAATAAAAATATATAAAAAAAATCACAGTTAAATGTTAATAACCTTTAGAAACAACACCTATGTATACCTTTAATATATTAAAGAAATTATTTGCTAGGTTATAATTTTAGAAAATTATTTACAATTTAATAAGAGTATAGAAACAGTAAAATATATGAATATGAAATTAATCAGAAAGAGACGAATAATTCATGTGTGTGAGTGTAAGAGTTGTGCTCAATGAGCAATAAACATGACAATGTTATTTGTTTTATTCTCAAATTATCAGACAGAAGCATAAAATGTAAAATTTCATATGAAAATTTAAAACAAAAAAAAAAAAAGAATAAAAAACAGAAAAGAAAAATATAAAAAAAAAGAACAAGAAAATCATAAGTGCTTGGGTGATCATTTTTATACCTCAAGTGCAATGTTTTCAATTTTTTTTCATTTTTAAATGCAATGATGACCTACTCAAGTAAAAAATAAAAAAAAAAGAGTTATAAAAAAACTAAAACAATAACAGCAAATCTGTTAAAAAATTTTATACCGTTATATGAGTTGCTTAAAAATCAGTCAATTACTTTCTAGAGCAAGTAAAGGTATAATTCTGCAACATTTACATGTGAGTGTGAGAAAGTATTCGCACACAAAAAAAAATAAATAAATATGTGCATAGATAATAATTAAATGGGTGCGTAGTGAAAAACTATTTTATGAAATTCTTGTATAAAAGTTAATTTTTCTCATACAAAAGGTGTTAATTAACATAATTTCATTTATTTCACATATTACAGGGGAGTATTACAAAACCATCTAAACTGTGCTCATATATAAATAGAGGCAGATCGAAATAAAGTTAACTAAACCCACTATGGTGATTATACATAGTTTTTTCTTACATAATATACTGGGCAATATAGCTAATGTAATCAAATATCACTAGGCCAGAAGAAGGTCCATTGGCATCCCTCCACAGCACACCCATCCCCATAAATTCTTTGAAGTCCCTTGAAAAATTTCAGGTCTCTTGAAAAAATTCAGTAGATCTCCCATAGGTGCACCCGAGAGCTCAAATTGAATTCCGCGGAGAATTTTATATATACCATGCAAAATGTGGCAGTTTTTATATTAGATTACCAATTAACGAATAAAATAATTTTTTTATCGTAAATATATAACGTAAACAAAATACGATATTAGAAACAATTTACGATAAAACTTGAAAAATTTTTGCAAGCTGTTTTAATTATTCAATGATTAAAATAATTTTTATTGCAAATATAACATAAATCAAATACGATATTAGCGAAAATTTACGATAAAACTTCAAACCTAAGCTTAAGCTTGTATTGTTTTTAATATTGCTTATGTTTTCAATGAATGGATATTTTGTTAAATAAGCATTAAAATGGCCAATTTCAAGATACACAAACATTTTTATAGTAAATTTTAAATACAAATTTAACCTGGTAATTTTCTTAATATTTTTTTTTTTTGTAAAAATGCAATGTTTTAATTTAATAATGAAATTATGATGAAATGAATTCGTAATTTTAAAAATATTTTGCTTGTAAACTGTAAACTACGTCAATATTTAAAAATCGCAATTTTTGGTTATTACCGTAAATTAAAGATTAATTCATAAGTTATTGAAAGAATTGAGCAGATTTTTTCAATACCTTATCAGATTGAGAGGTCTTACTATATTCTAATTTCTTATTCCTTCTAATACACGTATAATACACTGCAATACCGTTCGTTATTCTTCGTTAAACTTGTCTCATAATTTTCTTTGTAAAAGAATAAGAGATGCAAACCACAAAAGCTGAAAATTTTGAAAACGCATTTTTTTTCCCATTAATACTATTCAAGTTTTAAGTTTTAAATGCAATCTCATTTTAATATCACAATTTTTATATTCAATGCTTAAAATATTATTAAATTGTATTTGAAATTAACAATAAAATTTTTAAAATAAAAAAAGCGTGTGACCAAATGACTGAAATTCTATAATATTATGAATAATAGGGTACTCTTACTAAAAATGATTTATTGATTTGAAGAACAATATTTAAAAAAAAAATTTTTCTATTATAAATTATGAAAAACAATTCAATTTAATTTCAAAACAATATTTTAAGAGTTTTTTTGTGTTTCCAACGTTAAATGCAATTTCCATATAGTGTTGTTCAAGTTGAATTCATCTTGAATGTGCGGTGTATTGTCGCTATTATAGGTACATACATTCTTCAACTGAAACCATTATCATGATGATAAAGCGTTTCTTCTAATAAAATTCAAAACCATCTTCAACAAGTTATGTGTGTAGTTTTATTTTATATCTCATATTTTTTTCCTATATCCCATAATGATTACAACATTTTTGATTTTTCATATATAAGAGAAGTATTGAAATAATTTGCAAAATAAAATAATGAAAAAAAAAACGCTTAGAGTAAAAGGTCGTAAGGTCACGATAGCTAATAATTATACTTATCAAAAAACCTAAAAAAAAAAAAATGATGTAATGCGATTGTACTCAAATAAAACATTGTGTAGCTTTTGTTTTAAGAAAAATCAAAAATTATATGTGTGTACATAAAGCATATCGTAAGTTTATTACTGGTTTCGGACAAACGCCATTTTTTAAGATTTTTAAAAATGTTTTTTTCTGCAAGTGATTTTTTAAAATTTATTAAAGTTTTGGAAATATTTCATTGTCGCTTTGCCAAGTTAGATTCAAGGCGGAGCTGTCTATTTTATAATTTAAATACTTTATTTCTAGTTCAGTTTCCAAAAACTCAAAGTAAGCTCGAATAACAACAATGGATGGAAACTTTATTTAAATTTATATTGAGTACAATGTCATCGGATGTTTTTTGAACCTGTTAAGTTATCGTAGAGATGAAAGATATGAATATCATTCAATAGGATTGCTCCCTTTTTAATGGCATACTGCGTGAATTTTTCTTTGGCTGGGTTGAAGAACTGTGAATGTGGCTTGAATTATGAACGGTCGTTTCATAACCTATTTTTTCTAGTGAAGGGGTTGTAAATCCGAGCGTTATCGATTTATTGGACCTTATTTTTGGACCAGTAGTTGGTGTTTAATGGAAAGCAATGCGACGCTTTTGTTGGATTCAATTAAATTTTAAACTTTATTCAAATTTTCCCAAAAATCTAGATTTTGTTGCTTGTTCGAAATAATCACGTCACTGTTAATATTTGTACACAAATAATGTAAAAGTAAATATACAAAGAAATAATTAAGTAAGTGACTAGCTATCTAGGAAATCTTAAAATGATGTGTGCTGCAAATTAAAAAACAAAATTTTTTTTTTTTATAAAAATAGTTACTGATGCTCTCATGTTTTGATTATAAAACAAGGCTTCTGTAAAAATATTTACAAAATGGGACCTTGAATGTTATTATGTGTGATGGCGTCCAGTAAATTTATTTTTATATTTATGAAAGATTAAACCGATCCTTAATTTTTCAAATCATAAAATTTATAATTTTTTTTAAATTACAAATATTTTTGTAATTTATATTTATTATTTTTTTTTTAGCCAAAATCGATAAAAATTATGAAATTTTTAATGAAATCGAATTTCAATAGGAAATTAATGTATAAGTGAAAAATAAATTTTGGAACAAGTGCCAGCCATTTCACTAGCGAAGAAAATAAATTTTCTTAAAAATAAGGTGGAATAGTCTTGCATTTAGCTTCATAATAATTTTAATAATTGTTGTGTAGTTGTGTAGTTTAAGTGAAACAGTGTTCGGAAACTACATTGAATGTGACACCATTTTCAATATTGCATGGTACAATGTAGTGTCTTAATTTAAAAAATTCAACAATTATGTTTTTAATGTGAATAAATGTTAATTTAATAATAAAATCATTGAAAAATCACGTTTAATATTTTCTAGTTAAAAAATTTGCAATTTAAAATTAAAATATTTTAATAATAATTACATATTATTAAGTAAGTGTTTAATTTATGAATAAAATTTACATTATTTAATAAATTTTTTTAAGTTATTTTTATTCTGTATGATCATACGAGCAAAAGTTAGAAGATGAGCTCATACTAATAATATTTTTAAGCATTTCATTCTATAATTAGTATAAGAATTACAAAATATTTACAGAGTGTTAAAAAAATGATGTTCCAAAGAATATTTTTAGAATAATTAAGCGAATTTGAATGTTATTTACCTCGGACATTAAATAAATGGCACTACATCTGAAATACGAAGGAATTTCGATTGATTTACAGAATAATACTAAACTCACGACATAATGAAAATTTCATTATGGATAATTAGTGCCAGGACCATATTCATTTCAAATTGCAATTGATGCAGTAGAATCCAAATTGGTGCGGTTATGTACATCTTTGAAAGCAATTTAACGTTTAAACTAAATACTAAAACAAAAATTACCAATCAACGTACTCACTACATATTTCTTAAACAAAAAAATTATTATAAAATTCTATTATATAAAAATCATAATTATGTAAAAACCCGGTTCCAACAAATCAAAAAAGAAAGAAATTTTGTTTAATTATGAAAAAAAAAAAAATTTTCAATAGCGCAAAAAAGCAAACATGCATAATTATTGCAAATTTTTTAAACTTTGAATTGACCAACATAACCACCAAGACCACCAAAACCAACAACAATAAGCAAAAGAGAGAGAAAGAGAAAAATAAAAATATAACAAAAAAACTTTAAGTATCATCGAAGACAATGAACGGAAATTAATTGAATTGAATTGAATTAAAAGTTAAGTTGAAGAATAAAAGTAGAAGAAATAAAATGGCAGCAGTGCTAAGAAGTAACAAAAAACCAAAAAAAAAAAAATTCACTAAAAAGCTTGTGCAAAAAAAATGCGAAAACAAAATGCTTCTTTTTGTCACATTTCCAAAAAAAATTATGGAAATAATATTATTAACTACAGTTTTATTCTGTATGCTTACTGCTGTCCGTCGGTTCACAAACCTTCCAAACCGTTCAAATGAGAAAGAGAGAATTTTAGGCACAAATAAATCAATAATGAAGACATCATAAAACTGTTTTACACCACTGTCCTCCAGAATGTTAAAGTCAGTTTAGAGCAGTGAATATGCAAGTTTTTGGCGAATCAACGTAAGCCAACCCAAAAGCAATATGAAAATTCAGCAAAAAATAAAAAGAATTACTTCTTTTAACATGTAGGGTTGACCCATTTGCCAGTTAATATGCAACTAATTTTTCGTAAACATTCGGAATAGTATTTCGTCTTATACGGCAGCTAGAAATTGTCTCAAATTTTAATCGTTCATTTATATTTCATTTCAATGCGGAACAAAATGTCTTTCTAACTCCCGAGTTATTACCTTTAAAGCCGATACCTTAGACTTAAACTATGAATTCTCGGGCCCTTACTTCATGAAGACTATGTATTAATTTTAAGCACTCTAAAATTTTCTTAAAAGCAAAAATGTAACAGTAACCGTCCTCTTGCAAAGGAGAAGCAACCAATGGAATATTAGAATTAATATTGTTTTAGAAGATTATTACTTTGAGATTTCTCCTAAATTTATGCAAAATCACATAATAATAAGAGAATATTGCAATAGATTTTTTTTATTACTTTAGATTAGGTAAGGTTGGACGCCACCCTCCGAAGGTTACAATTAGGCCACTTACTGAGCAGCATCTACAGCAACTATAGCAGCTCGTACACAGATCGTTTGTTAAATACTTAAAGATCATTAAATGTGCTACTTTACAATACCATAGATTTTAATTCACTACATTTTTTTTTTACTCTCTTGAAATAAATAAAATAATTGTTAAATTATTTTTTTTTTTTATAAATATAAATATAGTAATAAACATTTAATTAAGTGATTTATTTGTAAATTTTAAAAGTTTTGCTTAACAAAATTGTTAAAAACTAGTTAAGCTTTATAGATGCAAAAGAAATGTTAAACGTTAATAAGCACATTGTGTTTTTTTTTGATTTTCATACAATATGGCATGGCACCTGTTATAAATTTAGCGATCAATTAGAAAAATTTTCTCATTTACAAAAACATCCGATTTTAAATTTTTTTTTTCTCATTCTCTCTCTCAAAAAAAAAATTCAATTAAATGATAGTTAAATGTTTGCTTAAATAACTATTATTAAATTCACAACGCATAATATACAGTAGCTATAACAATTAAAAAAAAAAATTAACTTTCATATTTTCACAATGATTTTAAAAAAGAAATTAAGCCAAGTAGCTAGTTAGCTAGCTTTATTTAAATAAAGCAAGTTAAAACCTCATTCAATTTGAAAAAATTTTTTATATAGACATTTTGCAAAAAAAAATTGAATAATGGAAGTGAAAAACCAATTCACAACTTACAATTTAAATAATGAGCCTATAATCAGTTTGAATAATTTTAAGATAAGTTTTTGTACTTTTAGTTGATCAATTAAGCTAAATTATGTAGCATGGTAAATGAATAGTAATTAAAATTAAATAATAATAAATATTTTAACCTTTAGACTACAAGTCATTATGAAAGGTTATAATGAATTTAAACTACAAATTATTCAATTTTCAATTAATTAAATAGTTTTTCTTTTATTAAATATTACAATTAAGTGAAAATTACATCCTATTAAATAATATAATTAATAATTTAAATAATAATTGTGTATTATACTTACATACTAATATTAATAATATTGTATTGCACAAATTATGAGACAATAATTTTAATTACAATTATTAATTTTATACTATATTAACAATTTAAATTAAAAGTTTAATAATCTTTTATTTATAAAGAACAAGTTCAAGGCTCTTAATTGCATAAAATTGAGTTCAAATTTAGAAAAAATTCTATTAGAAAAAATTGCATACTTTTAGGTGCTCTTTTTTTTTTTTTTAATTTGGCCTTTACCTTAGCTTGTACTGACCATAATGGGCGAGAATATTTTTTATAACACTCATTATGAACACACATATAGTGTTTTGAGCATAAGTGACCGACAACAATAGTTCGTACCCGCTCTAAAGTCAATAAAATCAATAATTTTGTAAAAAATTTATAAATTTTCTACAATTAATCATGAGATATTTAATAAATAACACCGAAAATTTCAATCAAAATTAATATAGAAAAAATATTTTTTTAATTTTTTTTTTTTGAAAAATTTTCACATTATAAAATCAAAACACATATTCGAATTCACTTGTACTCAAAAAGAACAATAATATTGTTTAACTTATAAGAATAAAAATTTTATAATGACCAGAAAATCTAATCAGAGAACTTGATAAATATTATAATTAATAAAAATTTTTAAGATAATAATTATAAAATTAAATTAAGAATCTTATCAAAAATAACTTTGAATAATAAAAAAAAAAAAATTTATTTTATTTCAAGCATTTTATAATCGTAATTTCAAAAAATTATTGATTAGATATTGGAAATAAAAAATTTTTTAAAATATTTTTTAATTTAGAAAAAATTTTTTTTTTAAAATTGCCCAAAAATGGTAATGTTTTAAAAATTTGATCTTATTTTTAATGCTTGAAATATTATGAGAATTTTTATAATTGATTAAACTGATTCAGAACTGATTGTAGTAAGCAGAGCATAAATTACATTTGAAGAGTAAATTTTCACTGTCATGTCAAGTGATTTTGGACTCAGTATCATTCTCTTTTAATGTAAATGTACTCTTTATTTACGTAACTTTTTTCAATTTTGTTTTAAATTGTCCTGCTTTCCTGTACGATAAAGCAAAATTAGCTGGGCTCCGAATTAATACAAATAAAACTAAGTCTCTAGCAATAAATAGCCAAAATACGGGCCAACTCAAGATAAATAATAAAACAATAGAAGATGTAAATAAATTCAATTATCTAGGTACTATAACTTCTACGCGGGGGGTACAGAAGTGGACGTCTTGAATAGAATAGGGCTGAGGCACCATTTGGAAAAATGTAGGCTGTCTGGAGATTGTCCGGGCTGAGCAGAAAAATCTTAAATTAATATCGTTCGGGATTTGAATAAAGCCGATGCTGTTTTATGGGAGTGAGATCTGGCCTGCAAATCAGGCCAGCATTAATAGTTTTCAGGTGCTCATGAATAAGTGGCTCAGAAAAATATGTGGAATCTACATATAAAAAGAAGAAAATGGCGCTGGCTAAAGCATACGCTAAGGAGACGGCAGCCTGCGATATCGCGTCAAGCGTTAGAGTGGAAGACCGAAAGTGACTTAGCGTCGAACCAGCAGGACATGGGCACAAATAAAATATCTAGTCCGCAACCAAATGAAAAGGAGAGGCTATGTGGAAGCCCTATCCTCCCTAACGGATTGAAAAAAGGAGAAAAAAAACTTTAAATTAATCCTTTAATCGGGTGAATTACAAAATTTCCAATGTTTTTTTTTAAAATCTAAAAGATCGAATGTTACGAGTAGCTTATCGAAATTCAAAGTTAAACCTAATATAATAGTTAGTTGTACAAAATATTAAAATTAATCCAAAATTTCTGAAATTTCCTACTAATTGCTTGCTTCAAATGCTTCAAGAAATATTTAATACCTTCCTTTTGATACCAAAAATTTATGATATCTACTTATAGTTTCCTGTATTTTTTTCATCATTCAATATAAAATCTACAGGATCATTAAAGTTTTAAACTAAATCCGGCACAAAATAATTATTCAAACTCTTAATAAATTGAAAATTTTTTATTGTATTCCATTTGATTTTCTCGAGTTCTTTGAAAAAGAAATAAGTTTGAACTTAATTTTACGTTCTTATGTACTTTAAGGTAATTTATTGTAATAAAAAAGGGAAAAATTTTCTATTTACAAAAATTTATTGCTATAGAAAGATTTCCGGGCTATAAAGAATTTTTTCAATACCTTTAATAAATTTTCTTTCAAAGTTGAATGCTTTCTCATTTCGAAGTTAGAATCAATTACAATTCAAAAACAATTCTAAATTTTTTTTTAACCGGATATAAAATTCATTAAAAGAAAATTAAATTTAAAAAATAAATTCAAAAAGTAGCTATACACAATGAGTTCAAAAGCACACGTACAATGTTTTCAATTACAAATAAAGAAGACAAAAAATAAAGTAACTAAATTTGGTTTAAAGCTAAAAATGTCAGCCAGAATTGAAAAGAATTTTATTTTAACAGTTTTTGTTTGATAACTTAAATGTAAAATAATTATTACAGTAATGTTTTCTATAAATTTTGATGATATTTAATTTATAAAACAATTTTTACTTATATAATAAAATTGATTATTTGATTTTTAGGAAATTTTTGAACGCACATTACTAGTTGTGCTGTAACACTAGGTACATATACAGGAAATTTTTGTAATATTAAATTGTTAATAAGTAAAAAGTAGTATAATAATAATAATTTGTTCAATTTGTATATACAGTAAAATTTCCATATATCGAACCATTTATAAATAACAATATGTATGGGAATGCAAGCATTTTACCAAACTCTTCATTTTCGCACAATTACCCACACCCATGGGTAATTTTACGCATATTATTGGGTAATTGGGTAATTATGCGCGCAACTAAAAGTTAAAATTGTTTTTAATTTTAATAAGAAATGTTTATTGATTTACGTTCAAATCATAAGATAGTGTAATATAACACCAAATTTCATTTAATTCGTTTGGCAGTAGTTTTAATTTAAATTAGGGTAATTATGCGCAGCGCACAATTACCTTTCTGGGGTAAATATGCGTAGTGCACATATACCTTTTTCTTATTTGGCTTAAAAATAATCAATATATTTTTAAAATAATTGGTTTTCCCTTCAAACAATAGCACTGATTTAAGATTCAAAGAACACTAAATGAAAAACACTAAAAATAACCAATTACAAATACAAATACCGTACCCGCAAACACCGTTTTGAGGTAGCAAAATTATAAGAGAAAGAGGAAGAACATATTTTTTAATAAAAATGATACATGAAGTATAGCTTTTTCGTTTACTTCTTTTGAGAGACAAATTTTCTAAGTATTTACTTTGTTTTTGTACATAAGTCAGAGTAAAAAAAGATTTATTAGTGAAGATATATTGGTCCGCACAATTAACAATACGCACTGATGTAACAATAATTCCCTTCTATAATTCAGAAGTTAATCATATATTGCATAGTTCATTTTATGAACGTTTTACTGTATGATATACAAATTTTTTAAATAACTTCCTATAAGAAATTATTATATTACATAATATATATTTTAAGATATTTTTGAACGGAACCAAAGTAAAAAATAATTATTTAAAATTTGACACGTGAAAAGGTAACTCTTTAATATTAATTTTGGAAGAAAAAAAAATTATTGCTATTTTGTTCAAGCTAATTTTAATGATAATTATTCTATATTTTGCCCAAAAACATTTAACACCATTCCATTATATTATATTAGTAAATTTTGGGGATTTTTTTTATAATAAATTGTTTTTTTCTGTGAAAAATTGTTAAATAAGTTATTCAATTTCACTACTTATATGCTTTGTATAGCACACTTTTACTGCTCTTAATAGCACTACTAAAAATATGGTGGCATATGAGTTATTTAAGATTTTTAAGTCATTAAATTTAACTTGAATTCTATACAGGGTTAGTGTAATAATCATTAATATCAATTAATTTTAAGTTAGAAAAAAAAAATAAATAAATTTTAAAGAAACGTCTTTTAATTTATTATTATTCTTATGGAATTTATGAAAATATTTGCTTGAATTTCAGATAAAATTAAAGACTTCCGTTATAATATTCCAGAAGAAAAAAAATATCAATGGTATTTTTTATATTTCTTTGTTAATCAGGGATTCTTCTGTTTTTCTGTACAGAGTGCTATTAAAATTAATAATTTTAAGAAAGAAATTTATTAAATTTTACTTAGTTGATTCCATAATGCCCTGCATAATTTATAATATGAAGCATATGTTTGAATATAATAGCTCTTATTTAAGATATTCTCAGAGTATACTTAATATATCAAAAATTATAGAAGAATTGCAATTCAATTCTTAATTGACTCACAATAATTACATATCCAAGAGATGGGCGACACATTGGCTGTATTGAGATGTTCAAATTTAACCAGGAGAATAAATCTCAATAGAGCGCTTTAGACGTGATAAATGGTTAAAATCCAATTCTTCTTAGGACGCAGTGCATTGTTATCCCATATAACAATCTACCATAAATATACTAATATAAATATTCTAGGATATTTTCTCATTAAATTGAAAATTTTACATTTTACAATATTGCAATATAATAAAATATTTCTATATAAATTTTTCGAATAATTCAAAATCTATGATAAAATGCCAACCCAAGTAACTCAAATCTGTCCAATAATTTATATGTAAAATATGTGCAAGAATATTGTAAAAATGCAATTATTTTGCTTTGTCTTGGTTTATAATTTTTTTTTTCTATTAACAATTTCTTGTTTGCGTTCATTACAAAATTTAAAAAATTAAATTTTATAGTTTCTAATATTTTTTTATTTGTTTTCATTTTTTACCTTCAAAATAACCTTTAAGTTTTATTTATGGCTAAGTACACTTAAAAGTTGAATTTATAAATAGCGTTTTTTTTTCATTCTCCCATTTTTTGAATCATAGATTTAACAATATTAATTTTACAATATGGCCATAATAAAATTGCAATTATGCAATTTATTTCATTCAAATATTGGTAATTAATAAAGTGTCAATCTAAAATCTATTTAATTTTTTTAAAATCTATTAAATTTTTTTTAATTCTCTTTGAAAAGTGGCGTATAAAGTGAAAAAAAGGAACGAATTAAATTGTTAAATTTTCCAATAATTTTTTTTGTCTCTTACTTAATAAAATTATAATGGAAATGAGAGGGGAGGGGGGGGATGGAGCGGGGAATTACATAATTATTTGCAACCTTTTAATGTCATTCTGTGTCTCTTTTTTTTTTTTTCAAAATTCTGTTAATTTTTAATTACGAGTACTCATAAAAATTAACAAATGGGTTCTCTTAATATTATGAGAGAATTTTTGACATATCCAAAAATTTGTCACTCTCAAATTCAAAATGAGTCGCGAGTAAGTTTAGAGAATTGTCAGAAAAATAGAGCTAAAGTTATTCGAAAAATATTTTTCTCTCTCGAAAATTGACAATCACTTTCTGCTCACTGCTCACTATGCTGTGAGAGTAGCATAGTTTTCAAATTTTAAATGACTCATGAAAAATTTACAATAAAGTAATTTACAAAGTAAATAGTAAATAAAATATGAAATGGAATATCCCTCAAATTTTTAAAATTAATTGCTGAAGTTAATAAATTTTCTGTTTTTTATTGTACCTATGTGTAATTAAAAATAATTTTTTAATTATAAATTTAAATTAGAATTCATTGCATATTAATAAATGATTTTATATGTCTAATTATTCTTAACAATTTTTTTTATTATTTCTTAAATTATTCAATTTGAATCATTCAAGTTATGAATTTGATCATGAATATTATGAATATTAAATACTTAATATAAGTATTTAAAAGTATTTACAATATGTTGCCGATATGTAGTTAAAGTATAAGCTCGATGCACTTGTTATACTCATAATGATTATATTAACTTGTAGAGGAAGTCATGCAAATAAATTACATGAGTACATTTACAAATACTTGAAAGTCACGTTCATTTGTATGTTATTATAACTTTTCAAATATGAAGTACGATTGCCTTGAAAATAAATTTATATCCGTTGATTTACACTGTATATTCAATGTATAGAAATCTATAAGCTGTAAATAAATAAATAATGTACTTATATATATACATAAATATATGTAATTATTTTGTTTAGTACGTTCATCCTGATAGGTGACTCTATTATGAAAAATTTATGTGAAGTTATAAATTTCGGCATAAAGAGACCGGCATTTAGCGACTCACTTACACCCATTCCTAACAATTATTTTCATGTGATTGATACTCAGACTGATACTCAGATTGTATGTGTAAGATACTATCAATAATTTCTAATTCATCAAATTTGAAATTTGCATTTTTGTAGCATATTCAAGAGGTACCTAACAATTTTTCATCAATTAATAGGGGTGTACCAATTAATTTTCCTTAGAAATTTTTATAATAAATTTCTTTAAAAGTTTAAACTATTTTGAAGATTCTAAAAAGTTTTAATTTGAAATTTAAAAAATTATATCTTTTGGGAAAAAAATTACCAATTTTATTTAATTGGAAAAAATAATGGTACATTTGGTTAACGAATACCGCAAATGTATCGACTGAAACAGTACATAGAAAATATCTGTAAATCCTAAGTTTATGACCATTTAAGCTCATAATTAATTTATTTTTTCAATTTGGAAAATTTTTTTGGGAAATCAATTTGTAATTTTAAAATTTTATAATTACGCTGAAAGTAGAAACTGGCCAAGTCAATTTTTTGTAGTTTTTGAATTTTTAATATAATCGAATTTTGTGTGCTTTAAGCTTGTATTCTGTTAAAATTTCAATGCCGTACTACACTTAAATCTGAAATTACAGACAAAAATTCAAAAAGTATATATACTTTTTTTCAAATATTGAACTCGATAATTTTGTAAGCAGTGCTCGTTAAAAGTTGCACCAAATATGAAAATATGAAATTTTTATCTACACACTGCATGTCTCACTTGTCACTTGTAACACACATCTAAACACTTGGCTCAATTGTCTCGAAACATAAATAATGAACAAAAGTAAATTTCATTTTAAAATCAAATCTAAATCTTAAACTTAATTTACAGGAAACACATTTTGTCCGACTTAAATAAGTTTTTTTTCTTTCAAACCCACGAATTAATCAAATTTACAAATCACGATCATGTTAAAGTGATCATAATTTTTTTAAGTCGAGAATTCTTCTTATAGCATTCTTCACACAATTTATCCATATTTTAATTATCTATTGTAATAACAAATTCATGCAAGAAACCCAAAAAAAAAAAAAAGCAATAAACAAAAAAGGGTAAAAGCAAAATTTAATTCATCAAATATTCAGGTACCTATACCTGTACCTATATTGTTCCTATGTGTATGTATACATATAAAACGTTTAACACTTTAAAGAAATATTTCATGTGCCCAATAAACATAATTTTCATTTTTCATTTTTATTTTCTACTTATCTCTTTCTTTTATTTATTCATAATGAAACCACACTTTAATTTCACATTTTTCATTTAAAAACAAGTAAAAACGTTTCAGTCGGTATAAACCGATTGAATTATACCCTGCACCATTCGTTATTGTGTAGCAATTACTTGAACCACTAAAATCATTCTATAGAAACTTCACGGACATGTCTGACCTATAATTGGACATCCGACTGCCAAGTTTCATGAATCTGACTTTATTATTTTTCCAAATATTTAGAATAAGCTTTTGGAGTTTTATGGCAAGTACCTGAACCTGTCAAGCAATTCCATCAAAACTTCACAAATATATCTGATCTATAATCGGACACACAACTGCCAAGGTTCATGAATCTGACTCTATTATTTTTCCAAATATTAAGAATAAGCTTTTAGACTTGCATGGGAGCTACTCGAACCTGCCAAGAAATCGCACCAAAGCTTTAGAAATATGTCGGACCTATAATTGGACACACGACTGCCAAGTCTCATGAATTTGACTTTATTATTTTTCCAAATATTTAAAATTAGCTTCTGGAGTTGTATGGCAGGTACCCGAACCTGTCAAGCGATTCCTCTAAAACTTCAGAAATATATTTGACCTATAATTGGACACATGACTGCTAAGTTTCATGAATCTGACTTTATATTTCTTCAAAATATTTAAAATTTGCTTTTGGAGTTGTATGGCAGCCACCCGAACCGGTGCAGCTATCCCATTATAATTTTTAGAACATGTGTAGAATATAATTGGACACATGTATACAAAATTTTATATTTATACCTTTATTAGTTTTTGAAATATTTAAAATAAACTCTTTGAGTTGTATGGCAGCTACCCGAACCCGTTGTCCGAATTAGTCCAATAACAATAGGGCTCGTCCTTGGCACAAAAGAAAAAACTTGTGAAAGTTTGGTGTCGATTGCATTATTCGTTTTTGAGTTATCGTGCGATCGGACGGACGGACGGACGGACGGACGGACGGACGGACAGACGGACATGTCTAAATCGACTCAGAATTTTACGCTGAGCAAGAATATATATATATGTCCATACCGCAGATGACTCCTTCAAGTAGTTACAAACTCCATACCAAAGTTAATATACCCTTCACGAAGTGCAGGGTATAAAAAAACAAAAAACAAGAACAAGAAAAATTTTTTCTAATAAATCTAAAAAATTTTAGATTGTCCAGAAGGCGGCAATATGGGTAAGAATTGGGATTGGGTTAAGGTAAAGAGGGGAAAATAAAATATAAGAATAAAACTGCATAGTATATATGGGGTCAAGTAATTCGATAAACACAATGAGAGGAAACGAAACAACAAGATATTATTGTTGAAAAGAAAAAAAAAATTATAAAAAGAAAAGAATTTAAAAAATATTTTAAAAGTTTCCAAATACAAATTGTAAGTATTCACGAATATTATGTACTGTACTGTTATACCGTTCCCTTCTTATACCGTATAACATGATCTTCTAAAAACGGTAAAGTTGTTTACCTACTTCCTGTCAGTATACTTTATATTGTATACCCATTTACCTTTTGCATTACTTTATCATTACTAATAATTTTTATTTTCTTCTTTTATTATTTTTATTATTTTTGTGTATTTTTGTTTTCTTTACCTCATTTTTTTTAGTATTATAGCTAGTATAGCTAGTAAGAGTGTAGACATTTTCTTTAACAATTTTTCATATTCAAAAATCACCTCACTTCACCACACCGTTACTACATATACCATATTGTATACTTTATTCATTCACAAACAACACACAATACAACATACTATTTATAATTTTTAAAATTAAATGTTGTGTCTATGAAAGTTATAGCAACAAGTTTAATAATAATAATAAAATAAAAACAAAAGTACAAAAATAATGAAAAACAAAATAACAGAGAGAAGGTTGCATAAAAACAAAAAATCAACAGTAAATAAAAGCAACAACAACAATAGAGTAACTAACAAAACTCTTTTGTAAATTTTTTGTTTAAAAGAAAAGTAATAAAACAAAAAAAGAGTAACGATAATTTATAAAAAATAACAAAAAATGAAATTAACAAAAAAAAAGAAACAAAATTCATGTAAAGTACAAGAACAACAGCAACAACAAAACAGCAAACAGCAACACTAATAAACAACAACAATAATGATAAATAGTAGCTTATGGGTGAACGGTATTTTTACAAGGTAATTGACCTTCAATTCTCAATACTCAGCAAAAATATAACAAAACAAAAAAAAAATTCTCTTTCAGAAAAGTACTCATATATATGTACATACCTACTTATAATATTACCCTATATACTCGTATAACAGCTACAAGTACTCATATAAATCCTAACAGTAATAACAGTAAGCAAGTACAAGAAAAATAATAATAACAAAATTTCTTTTTTGCCAAAAAAAAAAAAAAAAATAAAAGTATAACAGTTAAATATGAAAGTAAATACTAAAATAATTACATGATTCTTACTAAACAATATAAAATTTAAAATATTCATTTGATTACATTAAAAATTTTTCAATTACTTTTTTAATTACTCTCATTACTGAAAATATAGAAAAATAAATTACAAAACAATTAAAAATTTTATGATTGTCTTCATACTCGTATATTAGAATTGTTCTCTAAACTCATTCATCTCTTCTCTCCTTTTCCTATCTTCTCTTATAATATTCTTATATTTAATTGTTCTTTTAAGTAATAATTATTGTATAGTATTAATTTTTTTTGAGCATTTAAACTAGGTAATTAAAATTTACTTAAAATAATATAAGGGAAAAAATCGTGAATTTCTCTTGTAAAAATATTAATTACAAAGTATTAATATTATTGTATAATACTTATGTATGTTTGTATATATAAGAAAATCGGTGTTAAACCACACACAAAGAATAATACATGTAATTTTAGTATTATTATACAAGTAATTATTTATAAGTGTAATAATAATTACTAAGTAATAATAATTACTACTTATATAAAACTGTTATACAGTAATGATTTTCGATCAATGTTTTGCGTGAATATAATAATAGTGTGTATTTATAGTTTTATGTGTAAACTGTGAATTTTAATATTAGAATAGAACTATAGAATAATAGAATTAAAAATAGAATTTTGTATTATACAACATAGATTCACATATATTTTTTAAACTCTTGAAATTTAAAATTTTTTTAATTGTACAAAGAAAAAAAAGAAATTAGTACAAATTTTTACTTTATTGAATACAGTTAATCGCGCTCAATGAATGCACTGATAAATTTCATTACTATTTAAATTGAAAGATTGTAAATTTAAAGGGCTTGTTCAATGTAAAAAGAATGTTGAGCGTTCGGCTCAAATTTACTTTTCCATGATAGCCACAAAAGTTTAAAGTTTCAAATCTCCATTGAATTTCTATCAGATAACCATATCACTTCCACAATTTTTTATTTACTGCAGCTTATTTAGATGATACCCGACCATTGGTGCAATGGGACCGGTCCTTTAACCGAAGGGTCTCGGATTCAAACCCCGGTCAGGTAACTATAAAAATTAAAGTCAATATTATTTATTTTATTTATCATTAATTGCTGTTATATTCAACATTATTACAAGTCAATGGTTTTCAAGATTAAAATATCTAATCGTTTTTGTGGTAATTACGCGATTTATTAAGTTCAATATCAATTCATAATTTCTAGAATCAAGAAAATACTTATGCTACTACCATAATATTCATTGTGTTATACACACTCTCTCGGAAACCTTTAAACCTAATAATTAATAATTATACATACTAATAAAGTATCACAATATTTATTTCAATTATAAATTATTTTAATCTCGCCTGTTTATCGCTTATAATTCTACTAAAACTAAAATAATCTTTTTGAAAATCTCTTAGAAACTGTTATACACAAGCATACATGAGAAGGCAATTAAATTTTTAATGATATGCTAATTTTTTTTTTTAAGTTTTCGATAAAAATCGAAAATATTACCTGAATAAAACTAGTTATTTTTTTCCTTTTTTTAAATCCTTATTTTGTTATATGGCTATTTTATTTTTTTATATAGAATTTTCACTTTATTATAGCAAAACTCTTATACTACTTAACAACTTGTTGTTTCTATACCTACCTACTTTCCAATTTTTCTCATTTTTAATTCAAAAATATTTTACCATATAGTTTAGTTAACTAGAAATCAAAAATGTCGAACTTGAACTAGATTTACAAAAAAAAAGAAAAAAAAAAATTTTTTTTTTATGTTTTGATTTTTTCTGTTATAAAAAATCTTTTGAGTAGAGATTTTGAAAGGATTGTTAAAGTAAAAAAATAAAAACAAAAAGTTTTATATTAAAAATAAAAATTTCACGAAAACAACAACCATAAAAAAAAATGGGAAAATTTTCTTTTATATCTAAAAATAAAAAAAAAAACAACAAAAATACTAAAAACAATGGAGCGAATCAGGCGAACGAAAAGGCGAAACAAGTTAAAAGAAACTCAGAATGAAAAAAAATTAAGCAAGTAAAATTCAAAAAAAAAATACTTACTTAATCTATAAAAAATTTTTTTTTTAAGTAAACCAGAAAATCTACTATTCTACAGAGTGCAGTTTAAAAACAAGTGAAAGACGTTCACTGACTTTGTCTTACTCTTTTTTCGATTTTATTTCTGCTTGTTCTTATGATTTTCATTTTCTTAATGATTTTCTTGGCGCATAAATGAAGAAAATTCTGTTTTTTCTTTCTTTGAGGGCAAAATCACAAAAAAAAAAAAAATCAAAACAAAAACCGAAAAGAAAACAGAAAGAGAAAAGAGAAGCATGCAAAAGAAGCAAAACAAACAAAAAAAAATTATTCTCAATTATTGAGGATAAAAATTTTATGCAACTGATCAGTTTTTTTTTTTGTTTTTTTTTTTTAATTTTAATATCCGCGTCTTTTTTTCATATATGCTAAAAAAAAATTATTATAGTTTTTCCGCCTCCCATAGTTGAGCTATTAATCGACGAGAAACTTGTTATAAAGAATAAGTAAGCATTTTATATATTTTCTATCTCTTTCATTAATTTTTCTATTTTTTTTTGGTATTGTGATTTTTTTACATACCATGGAGATACTATGTATTATATTGTAAAAAATATATTAAGAATAATGAAGAAAATATTTAGTTGTTTTGGGCAACTATAAGATAGATAGTCTGGATAACCACTCTAATATTGTCTGGATAGCCACTGGCGTGTATTCAATTAAATATTCGATGAAAATTATATGATCTAACGTGTTCGAATTTTATCTGAGAAAGAAAGAGAAAGAAAATAAATCGATTGAATAAGAAGGGACTAGTTCGGTCCACCTTGGCTTAGAAAAGATAGGCAATAAGTAAAAAATTTTTAATAATTAATCATTCACTATGGAATTATCTCAGAAACACTGAATTAAGTTGATTGTTAACCGTCCTGTAAGCACATTTGTGATATAATTTAACTACGTGCAAAGGGGTATTGTTAATAAATCTAGAGTTGTAATAAAACATTATGAGTATCTTCCGAAGAACAAGCTTCAGCATCTTTTTTAGTATAAGAGTGTGACGTCCGAGAGACCATGCCAGAATGTACATCGAAGTTTCCCATGTTTCTCAGCATCTATGAATCCAAGTACCTTTGTGCTACACTCTTTCATCAAGAGTCATTTTAGTCTGAAATATCCAACTAAGATCACTGAAAAAATTTTTTTCGATAATTTTGTTTAATCACTTCTGGACATATTCAACCAAAAACAATTTAGTTTGCCGCAAATTTGGAAGGTTTTTGCAAAATTCTAACCTCGTGCTCTTAACCTATGCTCTCTGCTTTTACCGAACACTCTTGTGATCATCAAAATCTCATTATCTCTTTTTTGTTCTTGTTGATATTCCATACGCAATTTGAAATTAATCGTACTTCTCAAAAAAAAAATTTTTGTTGTTTTAAAAAAAAAAAGAGCAAAGAAAAATTTCACCAAATTGCACATCTGATTTTTTCGTTTTGCTTTTTTCGCGTTGTTTTCTTGTTACTTTTCCTTCTTGTACTCGTATATTATAATATGGTCTATGTGCAATGTGCATTCCATCGCGAAAAAAAAATTGTGGAGTAAAAGTAGGAATTGCACAAAAACAAAACGCATTTTTTAATATTATGTTTCTTTTTTTTTTGTTTCTCCTCTTTTTTTTTTTACATACATACTTTTCTATCTTTCTACTATTATATTACAATTATTTTTTTTTACCTGCATTTATTTAAAATATGGCAAGTAAACTAATAAATTTTATTATAGTCGGAATGTAGAATGTATTTTGTGAGGCAATATGAGAGTATTTCATCGACATCAGTGTTATACTTGCTTTTCTGGTTTCTTAATTTAGAATTGCATGTTTCAAATTTAAAATAATGATCAATAGAGAGTAATGTATATTCATACATACATGGCCCCCTTGTTAATGATTAAGTTGTATGTCACTTCCGTTTAATTGAATGTCATTTTGATACAATGAGTTTTAAAATGATTTCGAAATTGAAAATTAGGAAAAATTTATGAATAATAGAGGTGAAATTAATTGTAGAGGTGCTGTAAACATAATTTTTTATTAGTAATTTGCAGAACAAGTTATTTTTGTATACAAGAATTTTTTTTTCAACTTAACGGATGATTGGAGGTAATAAAATGAAGAACAACAGCGATTTGACAGATGAAGGTATTGTTATTTTGACAAATTCTCATGTCATATACTAGAAAGAGACAAAAGCTTCTGTGGACGGTTATATTATACAATGGTAAATTTTGAAATCAAATAAATTTTATATTTACTACTGACTACATCACTGCCGGTAGGTTCTTTTTTTGATGTCGCATCGGATTTGCTTTTACGGTTTTGATCGCGTAATGCGAAAAATCCATAAAAACACTAATAAAATCCATGAAAAATCCATAAAAATCCATACTAGAGACTGGAATAGCTAAGAAAACGTTTCGTTTCACAAGCTCTCTAGCCAGCTTTAAACGTTTATTACAGTTCTTCTTATTCTGACTTGTGTTGTAACATTCCGACCAGAAATCCATCAAAGAAAAGGGAACAACAATTTCTAATTAATTAGTCTTGTTAGAAACAATTTTGCCAATTTGGCACCCGGCATTAGGTAATTACGAGAGATGTGGCAACCTTGCTTCCGAACAATTACGTACAATTTGCACAATTACGTACAATTTGCAACTAATCCAACAATTTAATTCCATATAACATTAATATTTGTGTTTTGATGATTTTGAACCTTAAGGTTTATTTGGTCGGTTCCGAACATCTGAAATGAAACGATATTGTCCGATATGATGCAGTGCATAAATACAAGAAATAAACACAAGAAAAAATTATTTTTTTTTTTTTATGAGGTTAATTTTTTTTTGTAACTATTTTTATTTCATTTTTCTCTTCTTGTTTTAAGCTTCTGTTTCTGTTTACTTCTTATTATCATTTTCAAATACCGACAGAGTTATTATAGGAAAGCCATTATAAACTCGTATGATCTCTTTAATTTTTTTCATATATCTATTTACATACATCTACATTTTTTTTACATAACAAAAAATGTATGTATAAAATTAATATAATAGTATAATATGTGTAGATTTGTATAATAAATGTGTTATGTAGGTACGTACCATAAGTATATCATGTATACAGCAACAAAGGTAGATTTACATATATATGCAGTGATATATAGGTATAAATATTATTATACGTACATTAAAAATCATTAAACGAAAAAAAAAAAACAGAAGAAGAAAAAGGTAAATAAATTTTTATTGCAGTAAATACGCGGTTTGAAATCTGATACCGAAAAGGTGTACAAATATCTGATATCTAAAGGAAAGAAAGTACAGAAAACAAAAATTCGGGTTTTTGATGACTCTTTTGCTATTTTTATGCATTCACTTAATATTAATAATTAATTAAGCATTTCCTATACTTCAATTAATTATATAAAGTTATATTTTTATCCTTAATTCATAGGGTTGTAGAGTATTTGCCAATAGTTTATTATGAGAAGTGTAGTAGAAATGAAGATGCTACAGAGGATACCACAGAAATTTGCTATTATATACTAGTCTGCCTTATACTCAATTAGATTCTACAACTGTATTCATTCGCGACAAATGAAAGCGTAAATATTTACATATAAAAGCAGTAACTGTTATACATCTAAATAAATTTTGAATATTTCTAAAAGAAATCATATAAATCAAATTATATCCGAAACTTGTGCCCATTCTTAAAAAATTTTTAATATATTTAACTCTTTTGTATATGAGTATAACAGTTTTTATGCAAAAAAATCTTCTGTATTTTATTTATAAATATTTTTTATAAATTCTTATATAATTAAATATAGATTATTGTATACAACAAAATACTCTTATAATTTTTTTTTTTAATTTCTCGAAATCTTAATTAATATTATACTGCAAAATTAATTTATATACTCGTATAAGTAAATTCTATTATAATTAGAAAATAATTGATTTAACATTGAAACCTTTAAACTTTGTATACTGGGTACACATACTTGTTACTTAAACTTATATACTATACGAATAATTTACTTCTTATACACAACACTGTAGAAATACAGAGAATACTATAATATTATAATTTACAAAACGTGTGACATTTGATAAACTGGTATACACGATCGTATACAAGTATAAGTAAACGATCATGTATTAAACTAATAACTAACAAATAAATAGCACAGGTTGTTAAATAATATTATTAAATTTATTATGTAAATAAAAATTTTTTTAAAATAAACAATTTACCATGTTTCACTAATTCTTAACATATTTCAGTTTACATACATACATACTTAATGTTGTATATTTTTATTTATTTATACAACATTTTAATACGAAAAAAAAAAATTAAATATTTTTTAATTGTGTTAATTAAATTGTTAATCAAAAATAAATTTTAGAATAGTTTGCTCTTCATAATACAATATTTTTGTTATATTTAATATTTTTAACATTCTAACACAATATAAAACTAATTTATCTTTTAGTATAAGTAAGTATTATTTAAGTTTTATACTATAGAAGATAAGACGCAATAATAATATTTTTTTTTGTAATACACAGCTTTTAAAATATTTTCTTAATGATTCATCTCTAAGAATATTATACTTTTAATACTTAAAAAAGAAGATTATAACAAATTCTATTTATATACACAGTCATGGCAGAAAATTTATAAGTAATATGGCGATTAAATCTAATTAACTCAAGTTACAAACACACTGACATATTGTTATTTAGCATATTGTGTTCAAATCGAACACAATATTTTAAATAACAAGTTAATTTTAGTTTTGAAAATTATAAAAGAACAAAAAAAAAAAAAAATTTATAGAACAGAAAAATCTGTTATATTAAAAGGATATTATTTTTAGATTATAACAATTTGATATTTTGAAATAAATAAAATAATATTGTTCTAATTCTAGTTGGTACTTAGAACTACACTGCAATAGAACTAAAGTCCTATAGCTGAAACAATGGACTGAAACTGCAGTTGTAATCATGGAAATGAACTCAATCATACTTTTGATATTGACAATAAATTATTACAATAAAGTATTTGGTGAAATTAACTGTAATGAGCTGTAAATAAATTAGTTTTCATAAATAACTACCCGAATTAATTAATATGAAACGAAGTATAGTTCGCATTATTATGTAAAATTAAAGAGATTATATAACAGTTTAAACTATTTCGGTGTATTTTGTGAATATAGTTTGAATGAAACACTTTAATTTTATATGGGAATTCTGTTATACGAAAGTAAAAATATTATTTTGTTAATTTAATTATACTTATTACGTATTTGATATTTCTATTTCTTTTACATAAGGCAGAATAGATGCATTGTGTGTTATAAATGTATGCAAGTTACCTTCTCAACTTCTCTCTGAAACAGGCTGGTATATTTAAAAGTGCTTTACATCTGAAAAGTTTATATGTTTGGAAATATATTTCTATAGAATAAGAATCTCAATGTTAAACCAACGCTCAAACTATATTTCCAAACAAATCAGGACAAAATGCAACTGTTATACAATCTTAAAACGTATATTCATATATACGCTCCCATTATTTATACGAGTATTAAAATTTTGAAAAATATCGGAAATAAATTATTTTGTTTTTACTTATGTATGTTTTTTTTTTGGTTCATATTTCCTACTGCGTAATATCATACCACTTATATAGCGTAACTACGAGTATATATACCTGTAATATATATGTATAACACAATATATCTGTGTAAATATATAATTACTGATATTTTGTTACCGTATAGAAGAGGGAATAAATAAGTAAAGTAATTTTATATAGATCGAATGAAATCAATGATTAAAAATATACACAATATTTTTTTTTTTTCTATATTTTCTGCATTTTCTTATATACTAGATTATAATTTTTGTAGCGTAAATTTTGTTATATATGTATATATATACACTAGTATAACAATTAAATTTTGTTACTATCATTTTTTTTTTAGGTTATAAATTTTTATATTGTACGTATATATACTTATAAGAAAAGTCCAAAAAACAAAATAAAAATTTATTGAAAAAAAAAAAATTTCTTTATTTTTTTTTTTTAAATTAATATTTAATTAAATAATTAAAATAAAAATTAATGATTGCGTGTAACAAAATAATTAAAAAAGAATCGAAAATTTGTATAATAATTTATGTGATATCAAAAAAGAAAAATCACTTATAAGTATATATATCCTATCACCTATAATATATATAACAGTTAAGGTATAAATATATTCATAGGTTATAAGAGTTTTTATTTACAATAATTAATGGCATTAGAAAGGAAAACCGGAGGAAATCAAAATCAGATTCATTTTTCATATATATATGTATATATATATCTAGTAATAAACTGTTATACACTCTGATATATATAGGTATATTTATATTTAAAAATAAATTAACCTTAACGGTGTTTAATTATATATTAATTAATATTAATAATTATTATTATTCATCACGATCATTATTATTTTAATTTATTTCTAAATATTTTAAAATTTGTTACATACCTTTTTAAATATCGTATTTATTATTTCCGTTCTTCTGAATTCCTTGTGATGTGACTATATACATTTATTTTACTATATTCTGAATTGAGTCCCATATATTTGCGGTCTCCTTAGTCTGTTCTTTAATTAATAGAAAATACCTTTATTAGACAGGGTCTCTTTAATTAATTAATATGAAACGGTATTAATAAAAATAAAATATCCAAAATGACTGATCAATCCCGAAAATTCTAAAATTTTATTATTTTTTTTTTTAGATTTCACAAATATACCAATTATTTTTTTTTTAAAAGTGTTATAATTTAAATTTTTTTTTTTTATAATTTCAATTTAAATCAGAAATTAAAAAAAAAATTCACGAAAATTTTTGTAATTATGCTATAAAATATAAATTGTATAATAGCATTTTTGATCGTAAAAAATTATAAAAAATTATTTTTTATTAAAAAAACATTTAAAAAATTTTTAATATTTTTTTCAAAAATTAATGAAAAAATTAATAAAATTAAACTCGATTTTTTTTTATTTGAAATTTTTTTTTTATTAAATTAACAATTTATTTTTTATTTTAACAGTTTAAAATTTTTGTTACAACAATTTTATTTTTTAAGAAAAAAAAAATTTCCCAACTGATTCAATATTCTTTAACAAGAAACTGATTAATTAGAATTTGCATGAATTAAACAGAAAAAAAACACATAAATAAAATGTTTTCAAGTAAAAAAAAAAATAAAAATAAGAAAAGAAAAAAAAATCCGCGATCACGTTAAATTTTTTTTTTAAAATTCGTTTAATATTTTTGATAAACAACCGATTCTTATGACGTCCATTTCTTAACTAATTATTTATAACCAACTTTACTTTTAATTTTTACTGATTTTACTAATTTCGTTTTTTCTATTTTTATTTTTTCTCATTATTGTTTCTGGATTTTCGTTAACATTTTCATTAATACAAAAAATGAAATTACAAAAATGAATTTTACAAAAACAAAAATCTCTCTTTTCGTATTCTCTCATCACAAATAAGTTCTCTCTCTCTCTTTTTTCTCTTCATAGCGCTCTCAGTAAATTCACCTGGATTTCAAATTCAGAATTTTAAATTGCGGATTTTTTTTTTATAAGCGTTTTAAAGTATGTTTGTTTTGTGAATCCGATGCGAATGTTGAAAAAGGTGATATTTTTATAATTCACAAATCACAAATAATGATTATTCTCCTCTCTCCTCTTTTCTGTTTTTCTTATTCTTACGATCGTTTTTATTTTTGTTATATGTACGATATACTTATGACCAGCGTTCCCACTTGGATACAATTGTATCCATTTGGATACATTTTTGCTTTAAATTTGAGCTTGGATACAAAGATACTCAAATCTGCTAAAATGCCGAAATTGGCTACATTTTAAAATTTTGCTGAAATATGGATACATTTTTTTTCAAACACTAAATAAATATTACAAAACAGTTGAAATGCTGCTAATATTAAACCGCGAAGTTGCTTTATCTCCAATAAATGTTATTTGCTGACTATTCTAAGCAAATTTGTCCGTTTTCATGGTCAATCGTCTTTACCGCATAGTTCAACAACTACAGAAGGCATATATGCATATATTTTTTCTGACCTTAACATTTAAAATATAATAGAAGTTGTATGTGATTTCTTAAAGAATTTACTATAAATAACAAAACTCATATTGTGGAATAAAGCAAATTAATATTAATTATGGGTTAATTTGTACAAAATAAGACGACTTATTATAATAATGCTATTTTACGAGGTTGGATACATTTTGGATACATTTTTTTCTCGAAATTGGATACATTTTGTTTTTACCGAGTGGGAACACTGCTTATGACTAAATTTTATACCTGAATTCACTAATACTTATGCATTGTACGTATCGGTGCAAATACTGATTACTGAATTTTATAAAAATTGTTCTCGTTCTCTTACTCTAATACTTGATATCAGTATCAGTGTTGTATTTTTTCAGTTTTCTGTTGTTCCTACTAACTGTGCTTTAAAAAAAATAAATATGTATAAATTATGAGAAGATTTCGAGTACTATGATATTATGGTCTGACGTGGATATATGCATATAACGGGCTTAGATTTTTAGATTTGTACAACAGGGGCAACAGTGCACCGCGACCACATATAACGATCTATTGTGCGTCCCCATCCGAGTGGCTTAAGTAATCATTATTATTCATGATTCATTAAAAATTTGTTTGATTATATTTTTAATTTGTGATCAAAATATCATAATCATACAATAAAAATAAATCATAAACATTCATCATTCATAATAAATCATAATCATTCAAGACCTTTGATCTTATTTATTTTTATAAGGCTTTGTAATGAAGCTTTATGTTTTATAAACCATTAGTCGGACAGACATGGTTTAAAGGAAGGTACTCGTAAATTTTGCCGAAAAATTTTAATATGAAACAAGAAGTTCAAAAAGTGCAGTTTTTCATTTCTGCCAGTGAGCTTATTTAAAAAATTTTTCTAATTTCTCTTATAGAATCGGAGAGTATATTTCAAAATTTGTAAGTATTATACTTAAGTAAACATTTTATATAGGAAGCTCTTGACCACGAATAAATTAAAATATTTAAATTGGAAACTGTTATATACGAAACGAAATCGTGTACTGCTTTACAGACCTTCAAGTATGAGCAAACAAAAATTTATTCTAGTTTTCAAATACTCTTGAAACAATTTTTTGAAAAAATTTCTTGAAAAGTCGTCGGTCAATAACATGCGAAACAGAAATACACCACTGACCAATATTATGAACTTTTCGTTATACACATAGAAGTATGTAGGTAAGTATATTCACCTACATATATGTGAGTAAAAAAACAGAAATCACCTGGTTTTTTTTTTAAATCAGCATAAATTATTATTTACCTATGAATAAGCATTTTTCGGCAGTATATTTGGTTTGGTGTATAATTTTATTGCATTGCATTGTTTTCTCATGTGATCATGTTTTCTCATTTTTCTCACCTTTATTTTATGAAATTCTCAATATTACTCAAATCTCTCTTGCTTTTTTTTTTAAATATTTTTTTTTTGTCGTTTAAATTTTTCACTCAAAATTCATTGAGAGAATTGCTAAAATTTCAAAAATTTATCCAGTCTTAATCAGTGCCAATATGTTTCTAAGTGATTTTTATTTGTTTTGGTTTGTTTGTTTGACGGTCATTTGGAATAGCAGCTCAATACCATCAAAAAATTTCATTATTGTCTTTTTCACCTCTTTAGTTTTATTGAATTCTCTCTCCTTTTATTAAATTCAGAATAAACTAGTGAGTGCACTTATTGTAAATTTTGATACTCTCGCAGAACAATTTTCTGAATAGTTAGTTAATTCGTAGATTGTATAACCAAATTTACTTATTTTTGTAGATTTAAATAAATATCATGTAATATATAAAAATAGTATATCAATGAAGGAAATAGAGAAATTTATTGATTCGATGGTGCATTGACAGACTGTCATTCAATATTATTGTCAATTTGATTATAATCTGGCAATTGACTCTTTATTTTGGACTTGATTCTTCATCCCAATAATGACAAGTAATACGCGCGCATATATTTTATGCAGAAATTTTGAATTTTTCTCATTTTCTGTATTTTTTGCGGAGTTTTTGAAAATGTCATTTTATTCTTAAAAAACATAACGTAAAACTAGATTTACAATTTTAAAATGGAATAAAATACGAGTAATATCTAAAACCTTTATGAGAGAAGTTTCATGGGGGAAATGAGAGCGTTTTCAAAAGTATACCATCTTAAAGCGACGTATAAATGAATTCACATTTGAAGAATGAAATTTGTATCAAAATCTACACAATTTGCATTCATTTTGTAATTATACTACATATTAAAAATAATAATATTGTTTTTCCCTAATCACTATTTCGTTCTCTCACTTTTATTCATTATCTCTCCATTTTTTTTTTTAATTCAATACCTTCGTGTTCCGATTTCCGAATGGCATACTCAGATTTAATCTCTTGAATTCATTATTGGATTTTTGAGTTTTTTTTTTGTTTTGCTATTGCGATCAGCTTTCGTTTTAGTTACTTTAACACCATACATACATGCATATGTGAGTATGTATATTATTATAGTTCTCTTGTTACTATTATGGGGAAATGGAAGGTTATGATAAAAGGAAACAACAATATAAAAACAAGTAAAATTATTAACCGATATTGACAAAACTAAACCGGATAATATTTTGAATGTATAAGTATAAGAGTTAGGTATTTATATTTTTTATTTGGAATTTTTGGAATATTTTGCAAAAGTACAATATTAGTGCATACACGAACACACAATTCACACATTTATACCAGTAATTATAATTGTATATAAGTAAATATAAACGGAATGGTATAGAAATTGAAATCACATTTTTGTTTCGCTGTTGCCCAATACAATAAGCAAGAAAGAAAAAAAAAACAACTGGTTAAAAATTGCGCAGCTGTTTATCTTTTATAATATAGGGATGTGCGCCTTTGTAGGTCTATATCTATACTATACCTAATTTATGTCTTTAATATTTAGGGGTAAAATTGAAAATTTTGTTGCGTTTTAATTTTATACATGATTGTGTCCTTGATATGGAAGATAACTAGGCTGTTTTTTTTTTTTGCTTGCCGAACAGATTTTTTTGTTATATTGTAATAAAAATGTTTCCCAATTTGAATTTATGTTGAAAGAAAAGAAATATTGTAAAGAAGAAAGAAATATTTTTTAAAGATTCTATTAATAGGACAATAATTAAAATTGTATCGTGCCATTTGTTTTCAATTTTTGATCCTGGCACGTGTTGTTTAATTTTTTTTTTGTGCAAAAGGACTGAATTCTAATAAAGCCATGCTACTTTTGTTACTTGACTTTATGTTGTACTAATGGTCAAATGTTTCTTGATGCAATCCCAAAAGACTCGAAAATTAAAATTAAAATTTGTGTAATTCTTAAATTAATTCAACCTTATAACAAAATGTTTCCGAAAATTCTTTGAAAGAAAGAATTCTAATTATAGAACATTAAGATTTTGTTACAATGTTACAAGGCTAGTTGCAAATAATATAAAGCAAGTAAACAGTAACTTTTTATAGAATAATTAGAAAAAGGTTCCGCTTACCTTTACCTTTTGCCTAGTTGACTCTAGTTCTCAGATCAAATAACGGCGAACATTGGTGTTGTCTTCTAAGAAGGTGGTTATTTTTAATCGAAATTTGGTATTTTTCAATGTTGAACAAAAACTGTTATACTGTCACTCTGGCGACATTATGTTAGCGATCAATTTTGTATAAAAATCTCAATTTTAATAGCAGATTTGAAGACATTAAAATTCACTAGAAATTTTGATTTTAAAATTAATAAATTTACAATTTTTAATTTTTTTTTTTAATAATTTTATTGTCATTAAGAATTTGACATTTTTTAAAAAAAAAAATTACATACTTTTTTAAATTTTGAAAAATTCTAGAATTTTTTTTTTAATTTTTTTCACTACTAGATCAGAAATACAAAATATTTAAAATACTAATTTATTTTTACTCAAAAATGTACAGTTTGCTTTAATAACTGTTAAAATACATTAGGTATACAACAAATAATGCTACAAAGCTGTTAAAATATAACTGCTACTAACCTTAATCAATCTACCACGATTGGTGGTATTAAAAATTAACTATGAATCATTTTAAATTTGCCTGGCGGCGATTTATTGGTACTTACGAAAATTTTATTTTTATGTTACCACCAGTGATCACCAGGGAATTTAATCTGTTAAAGCAAAAACAAAATATTATGCAAATTTCTAGTTAAAATAAATTTACAAAGCCGAAATCGTAGAAAATGACATTTTATTGTAAATCTAGCTTATATACTAGTAAAATTTTATAATTAAATTTTTTAATTAAATTTTTAACAATAATTTCAATATTTCATACATACATACATAATGGGTCATTTTCACCTAATATACTAATTTTTTTTTTGCTCCTACTTCACTCCGAGTATGATTATAACTCCGGTACATAATATTCAAGATAACCACGCCTCAGTTTCATACGACATTAGATTATACCAGGTGAATGACGAGAATTTACTGTGCAATTTACTGAATTAACACAACCTAAAATGTCTAACTATGCCATAGACTCTTGCATCATTGGGTTCAACTAGGAAGGTGACGAGCTTACGATAGAATTTACTAAATTAACACAGCCTATAACAAAGCAATCCTATTTTTCATTTCAATAATTAAAATTGCATACACAATACATAATTAACTTATTTCACATAAAACTGTTTAGATGTCGCTACCTTATTCAATAAAATTAATTTAATTTATTCATAAAGACCATAAAGATGCCGCACAAATAGTTAAAAATTATTAGCCTGCCATTCATATTCGGAACTTAATTTTCTTCTTATCATTCTGTATGTTATTTTTCTATTAAAATACAGATGTCGCTTAATATTATAAGAATATTATTGAAAATTACAAAATAATAATTATGTTTTTTTGGGACATGCTCAGTTTATATTTCTTATCAGAATAGAAAAGGTAGAAGAATATTCAGAATTGACAATAAAAAATGCATAATTATTGTTAAAAAAAAAAATTTTTTTTTCTTCTGTCTTTATTTCGGTACTATACAACAAAAATACAACACATATAAGCAGTAAAAAAAAAATGTTTTCTTCAGCAAATATAAAATTAAAATAAAATTATTTTAATTAAGTTTCCAAGTTTTTTTTATTGTTTTTTTTTGTATTAAATCTTAAATTATAATATAAGATAATTATGTAAATAATAATTTTAATATTTAATCGGTCTATACATTATAAAATAATCAGAACTAAAAAAAAGGAGAGCAAAAAAAACCAGGACACTTTAAAAAAAAAAAAATATAACACTTTTATGTCAGCCGTCTTATAAATTTTATATGTAAAAAAAAAAATTGTTCTATTTTTATTATACTGGACAAAATATCGCAGCTATACTAAATAAAAATTAAAATATTAAAGTGCAATATTGTGATCTTTTATTAATAATTTTTTTAATATAAAATAAAATAATTTCTTTTTTTTAACTACAAAACAAGAAAATGAAAGCAATTTCTTTAATATACACAGAGAAAAAATATTGTATATTTTTTTCTCTTAATATAAAATTCTTATGAAAATAAAAAAATTATTATGATTATGTGTGTATACAAAAAGTCCATATATAATAATAAATAAAAAACAATTAATTTCATGCCAATATATAAGATAATTATTATTCCAATAATATTATTTAATTTAAGTACTAAAAATATATAATAAAATATATAATATATAACAAAAGGCCATAAATTATTTTTGCTGACAATATTGTTAAAAGAAATTTTTGTTTTTCCATTTTCTTATCATTTAAAATATATATATATATATATATATATATATATATATATATATATATATATATAATTATATATATCAACATGATATATATGTGAAAGAGTGCTAAATTTGTAATATTACCAGACATTTACTCATTAAAAAAAAATTATTAAAAAATAATTATGTGAAATATTTGATATTAACAAAACAATTTTAATATATATATATATATAAGTTAAGTATAAAATATTATTGCTAAAATTATTATAACGCTTTTTAAAAAAAAAAAAAATAAACAAAAACCAAAGATATATAAGCCAATTTTTATTTCAAATTTTATAATTATATGCATATACAAATAGTATATATAACAAACTTATATATAGCAAATGTAATTATACCCCATAATATATGATATATATATAATATATATATATGAATGTAATAAAAGTAGATAATCTATTATATACACGTTAAAAAAATGCTTGAATATTTGGATATAAAAAAATTATTATTATTATAGATTTCGGATTTAGTGCAAGATATAAAATTTAGATATTTTATAAGAAGTTCTATTCAAATGGATATTATAATAAAAGACTCTTTTTGGCTCGGAAAATACTAAAAATTATTTTGAAAAAAAAAAAAAAATTATTTGTTATATTTGATATATTTTATAATATCATAATATTATAAAATTTTGCTTTTAAATTTGAATTTTTTTTTTTTTGTATTTTATTGCTGTGTATGCATTATTTTTAATATTGAAGGTATAATATGTCATATATATATATACATATATAACCTTTATATATATAGAGAGGGAGAAAGGATATATGAAATATCAAATGTAAAAATCAATATATATATATATATATATATATATATATATATATATATAAATTAAAAGGAATATGAAATAAGAATCAAACGTAAAATATATATATATATATAAAATTATTATACTCCTTTGTATAACAAATGTAAAATTGGCAAAAAATAAAACGACAACATGTAATACAAAATATGTAGAATTACAATAATAAAAACACCAACCAGCAACAGCAACAACAATAATAATAATAACAAAACCAGTATTAAAACAAAAAAAAAAGAAGCAACAAGAAAGTAAAAGAACAAGATAAATTAGAAGCAAAAACAACAAGGCTATAAAACAAAAACGAAAAGAAAAGGAGAGAAAATATTGCAAAAAACACAAAAACAGCAACAAAAAAACAAACAAACCCATAGAATATAAGAAAATTTTCATATTATAAATTTTCATACCACATACTCTAAAAGAAGGACATACATACTCCTTTTTTTTTTGTTTTAACATTTTCTTAAATATTTTTTTCTATGTCAATCTCCTAATCAACGTATACAAACTTCTATACCTACTTTGTACTCCATATAAATATTATCGTGTATAACTTTTATATATTACGATATTACAACCATAGAAGAGAATATAATATGTAAAGGACAAAACAGCAGCAATCCTATATAACCCCAAATGAATAAATATTACATGTATGAAGAAATATATATATACATAAATATATATAAATACAAAAATATTTGCAAAAAAAAATATTATTATAAGAAGAGACAGAGAACTAAATTCGAATAAGAAATACTAAAAGAAAATAATAATAAAAATATAAAAACCCAGATTGAGCAGAATAACATTAAGAACAACAAAATAATAATAAATGAGAACTGTGATAAGAGAGTAGTAGTATGACACATAAGTATAAAGAACAAAATAATAATAAGAAGAAAATTATAGTAGCGGAACGAGAGCGGGTACCAAGCAAAATATTACATTCATACATACATACAATAAATAAATGAGATATAATATAAACACCAAAATTTATGCATACATAAATTATAGTATTACATACATACATACATATGTAGTATGAGGGAGATTTTTAATATTATAGAAAGAAAAAAAAAAAAATTTCTAAAGAAAACCGCAATTTGTTAAATGCCAAAAAATATATAAAAAAAAAAAACCAATATCAAATATTCCAAAGAAAACCAGAAGACACACATAAAAAGAAAAAAATAGGGAAACGGAACAAGGATAACAGAATTATTTTGTTCTTTAATATTTTATTTTATATGCTCCTCTTTTTTTTCCAATATACCCGATGAGAGCAAAACCATACCAAATCAAATTTTATAAATAATCTATGATTATATTTGAAATCTGTGCTTCATTTTTTTTTATAAAGAATATTAAAGAAATTAAGAGAGATTAACCTGTATATGTATATAGAATATAATGGATTCGGAAACGTGTAATGTGCCAGGATGCAGTAGTAATAATAATAATAATAGTAATAATAATACAAATAATAATAATACAATAAATAATAGTAATAGTAATAATAATACTCATCATACAACAACAACAACTGGTAGTTTACCAGGTAGTTTAGGACGTGATTATCGTCATAGACAAAAAAGTTCAGATGCAAGTAGTGATGATGAATTGGATATTGGTGTTAAGGTAGGTACACAATACATTATATACATATAAAAATTTTTATAAAAGTTTATTGTAAAATTATGATTTTATTTGATATACAAAATATATTAGCATATTTTTAGGCGAAATTGTATTCGTTTATTATGCAAGAGCAGAGTGAGGGGGGCACATATTCTTATTATTGAATTACTAAGTAACTGTCTAAAATGGAAAAGGGAGATATGCTTTTGAGAATATAATAAGTTATATACTTAAAGTGTTATATATAAGTGTCCGACCAGTGTTTAATCTTGAAATGAAGTTCAATTCTAGCTTTATAATAAAATTTTATTATATTATCCTGAATAGCAGAAGAATATTCACTCCTGTATAACAGAATATTACTTTCGTATAACAAAATTTTATCTTTGAATATCGGAATTTTGACCTTATATAACATAATTTCAACTTCGTATAACCGCATATTGCCTCTGTTTAACAGAGGTAAAAATTTTATTATGTTACCCTGAATAGCAGAAGAATTCGCTCCTGTATAACAGAATATTATCTTTGTATGACAAAATTTTACCTTTGAATATCAGAATTTCATCTCGGTATAATAGAATTTGACCCTCGTATAACAATTTTTTACTTCTGTATAACAGAATTTTACCTTTGAATAGTAGAATTTCACCCCTGTTAACCAGAATTTTACATTTGAATAGCAGAATTTCACCTCTGTATAACAGAATTTTACCTTTGAATAGCAGAATATCACATCTGTATAACAGAATTTCACATTCGTATTTTTCTTTTTTTTTTGTTATTGGTTCGAATTTCATATTCTTGAATAATGAATAACAAAATGAAAATGCAAATCACCATAAACGCTTATCATTTACTCAGTCTCTTTATTCTTTCCGGTATAACACAAACCAATTAAAATAAGTAAAATATGCTACTCGTATTAATTTTATTATAAAATTCTCTATTTATATTTATAATATTGTTATAAATTCGTCTATATATATATATAATGTAATTGAATTCTATACCATCTATATAATTATTTTGGAATATCCTTGATAAATACTTTAATTCTATTATTCTTTTTTATATTTTCTTTTTATTATAGTTTTTTTTTTATATTCTATTTTCTATATTTGGATTATATAATATAATTGTGTTAAATTCTAAATCCATATATATACACATAATAAGTAGAATAAGTAGAATTTCAATTTAAATTATCATTGCGTAAAGAAAATCTGGTTAGTTAGAGTGTTAATGTCCTTTTATATTCGTCCACTATGATATTTTTTCTTGAGGGAATTGAGGACTTAATTTCATTAAATTTGCTTTTGCGTGTGAATTTCTATTTTGGCTTTTTTGTTATATTTAGAATAATGAATTCTAAAAATTTATTTGTCGCATTTTATAATAAAAATAATGAGATTTTTATTATTGCTATCGTCTCCCTCTCCCCCAAATGGGATTTGATAATATTGTTTGTAATTGTTTGCAACTACAATATTTTATCTATATGTGGTGTTATAGATTTTATTGTCACGACAAAATAAAATTTATTCGAAGAAGATTCCTAACCCACTTACTTATACATAAACACTGTACTATTATAAATTCTTCCGGAATTTAATATAGACAATAAATTATACAAATAAATTTGAATAAATCTCATTGAATCCTTAAAAAGATGTCATGTGAAAGAAATGTGGAAAAAAAAAAATATGCAAATTTTAACATAAAAAATGTTGATAAAAAAATAACCTAAAATGTTATAAATATGTAAATATATATGTGCTATGCTAGTATATATGAAGAAAAATTGTTGAAAGAAATCTTAACCTGTATAATTTAGAAAAGCTAGAATGTCAAAAGAATCATAAGAAAAATTATTTTAATAATATAAAAGAGAGAAAATATAGGTCAGTTCACTTAATTTATATAAATCTGTTATATGCATAATGATCAAAAAGAATTTCTTGTATAAGTGAAATGGGCTTAGAGTATATACGGTATACAGGTAATTTACGAGTTAATTATATACAATTTAATGAAACAAGGTCGTAATAATAATTTTTTCCTTAGGTCCTTTAATTAAATCATGTCTATTTGTAAAATATAGAAAATTTTTTTTAAATTAGTTTTAGTTGAATGATATAGAAATATTGACATCATTTCCCAGATTTCCGAGATGACTTAATCAATTGGTTATAAAATATAGTACAATTTAATTTGGTATTAAGTCTAGAACTGACAAAGATTTAGATCCACATAATTACCCCTAATGAGCTTAAGCGCATAATTTCTAAAAAAATAGACGACTGCAGTTGTATTTTAGATATAAAAGAGCTCCGACATAATGTTACAGAAATTAATATGCAATGTCACAGAAATTGATAACAGAAAGTTGATGTTTTTGGCAAAAGTTGGGAGCAATAATTGAGAAACAAAGGCTATAGTTGTTTATATTTGAAATTAGAGTTTATATTTGAAATTTGGGAAACTTGCGTCGTAAATCATATGGTATTTTGCCCGGTGTTTACATTTCTTCAAATTTTTGTAATATATTAATTCGTCTCTACTTCTTTATACCAAAAATTAACAGCAGAATAATTGGTTTCAAATTACAATAATCATTTTTCTTTTTGCTTTTCATTCAATTTTCTTATCTTTAATTTACATTTTGTTTTTATATATTTCTCTTAAAGAAATTCTCTATTCTAAATTCTTATTCTTCTATATGATAAATCGAAGAATTAAAAAAAAAAACAATTCTCCTATTTATTCTTCTATAATATTTGTACCATTTATTTTGACATTCACTCATAAAATTAAGAACAAAATATCTGAATAGCTTTGCATGCATAAAATAAATAGGTAGGTACCTATACCTAAATAGGAACAAAATAAGAAGAAAGGAAATAAAAAATAGTTAAAGTATCCTGCGGGGATATGAAATAATAATGAAAGAAATAGGAATGAAAAGTCAACAAAAATATAATAAGGATAAAAGGATATAAATGTCATGTATGAAGGAGACGAATCAAATAATAGAAAAAAAAAATAAGAACACTATTAAAGGGATTGGCATTAAATGATAGTCTTGATAATCTTTACTCTTTTGAACTCATAAATTATTAAAATATGAAAAATGAAAAAAAAGTAAAAATACAAAAGAGCATTCAGGAAGCTATAAATGCCAAGAAAACAAAAAAAAAAAAAACAGAAAGAATACAAGGATATTTTGTTTTTTCTTTAAGGCTTGATGAAAGTCAGCCTTAAAAAGGAAAGATTTTTCTAACGAAATGAATAATTTTTCCTTTATTTCTGAAAAGGAAAATATTGGTGTGAGTATCCTTAATAAATCTCGTGAATAAATTAAAAGGAAAATTAATGATCACACCAAATTTAATCTCATTAAATGAAAACGTTTAAAAAATATGGGTTTGTAAAAATTAATTTCAATTTGTGAGTTATTGGAAAGGTAGATTTATTAATGTTGTTGAAGCAAATTCCCCTAGATATGAAGGTATCTAAGGCAATGAATTAGGAAAGGAAGGCAATGATAGGATAGATCGAATTGTAATTTCATTCTAAGTATTTCAAACCACAATAATAAGCCTTAACTGATCTCTTTTACTCAGTTGTTATTTATTTCAATCATCGACGGTTTCCATTGTATGTTCCACAAGATGGAGGCTTTACAATGAAAAAATTTTTTGCAAAAGATACTATTATTTATCGGTTAATTTATTTTTGGAAGGAAATTTCTCATATTTCCTCTTACATTTTTTTCACAAAATATTTCGTTCGTATTGGCGCCAAACCTTTTTCTGTGTTAGAGGAATAAAAATCATATCAGAATTTTTAAATATGAAATATTCTTAATTAATATAGATAAATTACTTTATTTTAAATTTTTTTAGGCAATCCAAACTCAATCTTTGGAACGAATCAAATCAGATCGAAATGCTACAGCAACACAACCAGAAGAGGATAGGCGTCGAAGGACAATCATTATTGAAAAGAAAAAAAATAGTTATGGATTTACATTGCAAACTTATGGCATTCATTATCGAAAAGAGCAGGAAATTGAAATGATTACATATGTTGATTCAGTTGAATATGATGGTCCTGCATATAGAGCTGGAATGCGTGAAGGTGATGTTATATTATCAATTAATGGTATTGATATGGAAAAGGCTGATCATAAGACTTTAGTTGAAATAATTAAAAAATGTGATAATAGAATGCGAATGGTTGTACTTTTCGAAGATTGTGTTAGAAAGGTAAGAAAAAAATCTGTATAATAAATGAAGTGATCCGAAGAAACGGCATTAAACATTAACATTATTTATTTTTAGGTTGCTCTTCATATGCGTTATATTCATTTACAGAATAAATTACAAGATAAAATTAGTGAATTAGAAAAAGCATGTTTACAAGAACGTCAGTTATTATCTGGAAAATGGAAAACACACAGTTTACCAGCACGTAAAAAAGGTACAGTAGCAGGAATATCAACTGGTTCTATACAAGATAATGAAACAACGAATGAAGATGAAGTTCAGTTGCCAATTTTATATAGGCCAGCAATATCTACTGAAGATGTTGTAAACGTTGGTAATTCTAGAACTCAACAACTTTTAATACAACAACAACAACGTAGACAACAGCCACAATCAGGAGATCAACAACAAGTTGTAGTTCAACAACCATCAGATCAATATATTGTCACATATCAGTATATTGATCCTCATTATCGTTATGTTCTTAAACCATCCACATCTAATAGTAGTGGTGAATATTTTATTAGTGTTGGACCGCAAAGAAGTCCAACGGAATGTCATTATATTTTAACGAGAGATGGAGCTGACATCTTTCGAAATATTGATCATCAAACAAATGATAGAATAATGCATCAAGCATTTCAATCACAACAAACAACAAAACAACCACAACAGCAACAACAAATACAAATCCCACCATGTAGTACGTGTGATCATGCTACAGTTTCTTCAAATTCTGCTATAATGCAACAAAATGAAGATCCATCTGTGAAATTGAAACATGATCATTCTAATAGAAATTCTTCCAATCGTAAATCATCTGTTAAACAACACTGCCATGGTCATTCTTGTAACCCTTGCTTAGGCCGAAGAAAATCATTTGATAAAGCTAATGGCGGTGAAGATAACACAAGCTTAGATGCTTATGATTTAGCCAGTAGTCCGTGCTGTGCTGCTCATTGTGTGCCAACTAGACGTCGTTCTAGAAATTCGAAAGAACATCATCATCATCACCATAAGCATAAACATCGTGACAAAGATGGTAAAGAACGTCAAAGACCTAGATCACAATCACATGCTTCTCCAGATGTTACCGGTACTAGTGGAACTACTACTGGCGGAAACAATCCAACATCTACTCACCATCATCATCATCATCATCATGTACAACCAAGTAATAGTTCACAGCCACAACCAACGCAACAACAACAACATCAATGTTTACAAAATCAACATTCTGTTGCATCAAATTCATCAAGATCTAAGTATTTTAATTTATCAGCAAATTTGGCTAGTCACTGCAGTTTACATAGCTGTACGTCTAGCGATTTTGTTCCAGGCGATTCTGCATCATACACAACATCTTTAAGTACTGATACATTATATTGGGATCCCCAAAGTGAAGGAAACTCACGGCAACCTTCTACTAAATCCCGTCAATCCACTCTTCAACAACAAGGTAGCGGTCAAAATGCACAACACCAAATGCAAATTACTCAAGCATCAGGTCAGAAAAGTCATCAGTTTACTCAGCAGGGAAGCACAATTTATCAACAACGTTATACAGCATGCTTAAGACCAGCTCAGATTCAGCCAATTCATCAGATTTATCAGACACCAGTTTGTGTTAGTAAACCTAAATCATGGGATAATTTGACGACAAAAGCATTTGGTGGCTATGGATTCGGATATGGTTATTTGGATACTGTAGGTCCAAAACCAGCATTAAAAATTCAAATTGGAAGTAGAGATTCAAATAATAGTAATACGGGTAGTATTACTAATTCATCTTCGGCTAGTAATACAAAAGAAAATAACGGTACTAATGAAACAAGTAATACTAGTCATCAACAACAGCAACAACAGTTGCAATCATTAACACGTAAAAATCCACCATATGGACGTTATTCAACTTATGCAGATGTCGAAAATTATGCTCCACCGCCATCACAATTCGTGGAAGAAATTGTTACTGTGTTCGTTAAAAAAACTGAAGAAACTGTTACCGAAAAATGTATTCCAAATCAAAGTAATCATCATCAATTGACACAAGTCGCATCTGGTGTTAATATGTGCAATAATAGTGGTGGTAATAGTAATAATACTAATCCATCAACTAACAGTAATTGTAATAAAAAGTGTTAATATCTAAGAACTTTTAAATAAAACCCCATCAAAATTTACATTATAACCGAAATAATATTAAAAATCCAGGCCGATAAAGAAGGAGTCAAAAAATACAAGATATTTATTAATCGATCATTTTAGAAAATTTAAATACTTTAAAAAAAAAAAACAAAAATAATAAGAATAAATTATATGAATATGAAATTTGTGTTAGTATTTATGCAGTCCAAGTGAATCAAGTTTGGAATTTGCAGGAATTTTCCAATAATCTACAGTGTCTGAAGCAATTTTTCGCAGGATTCTTTATGAAACTTTGTGAAAAATGTGCCTTTCTCATAATATTCTAAGCAATGTTTAATTTAATTCTCACAATTTTAAACCATAGGCAACTCTCATACGGAAAAAGTTCTGGTACATTGAATTTCCGCTATGTCTAAGTGATACTGTAGCGACACTAATACAATCTTAACTCTTCCAGATACACAATGAAATTTTGAGGCATTCTAATCTTTTATCTTTCATCTTAATGAAATATCCTTTGTATGGCATTGGATAGTGTTTTTGAAAAAGTTTTTATTAGTGCAGAAGCATCAGACGACCTAATTGTTAATAATCGTGCCATTGTGAGAAAAATATAATATTTTTATTTTAACATGCTGCATGCATTAACGATTTCGAATGACACAATTTTTTATTGATTTTATCTATTGAATAAGAGAATTCTTTTTTTGAAATTCTATTTGAATAGTTTGATTTTCCTTTGATAAATTTTTCTTTTGTATACCGATGGTCTTTTATATTTAAATAATTGTAATATATGGTCTATTTAATATTCCATAAAAGAAATATAATATTACGTGATATTGAGGTTTTACGTATATAAAGTGGCCGTCACTTTCAAAAAATTGGAAAAGCAATATAATTTGCAGTAATTTTGGTTTAATAACTCAGGAGTCACTCATAATTGAGGTTTCTATTGAGGTCATAGGAAATTTTACACAAAAGATTTCTCTTAGGACAAAATGCGTAACTATTATCTTTCACGCCTTTGACCAAAGCTAATCTAGCCCCTTGCAATATTACAGTGGAGCTTTCACACTGAGAACTGGAAATATCATTGAGTAAATTTGGAAACGTAAAATTTCGAGTAAGGTAATGTTTGAGAACGTAAAATTAAAGAGAATAACTTCAAGTTATAAAATGTTCAAGTAGCGGGGTTGGACTATACTTTGCTACGAATCAATAGTTTTCAATAACTTGTATTTTATCTAGGGCCGTCTTATAAAAAAAATTCTTAGAATATCATCCTTGAAATATTTTCTCTTCAATATTTTTAAATTGAGAGCTTTTTGTGGTTACCTAAAATAGGAAATTAAATTTAAATTTTCTACACGCAGTGTTGCCATTTTCGTTAACTACAAAGCTTTCCATTTCTACTTAATTATAAAGCTTTCTATATAAATGGCATGTTTTTATAGTTACAAGTGTATGGATACAGTTATATTCTAAAGTACAGCTAAATAATTAAAGCTTTATCCATATTTGTTGAAACTTGTCGGTGACGTCATAATTATTACCCAATTAAGTTATTTTTATCCTCAAATACTACCTATTTCGTATTTTGTTCAATGAAGCTCAATGAAAACCTACTTATAAAACACAAATATATGGAAATCTATAAATGTCGGATTACATTGGAAGGCACAACGGTCGGATAGTATTGAAAGTCATTGGTTACTGAAGTCAAAACAATAACGAAAAATTGAAAATGACTGAAAAAATATGAGTGTGATTCAATTTTGTAAATAAAACCTAGAAAATTTAAGAATTTTCAAAAAATTTCATAGGTTTTCGAAATTTTTTCTAAGGTAGCTTTCAGCAACTCCTGGGTGCACATGATGTATCCCAAGTTGAAATCCTGGACAGGCAGTCAGATACGTACTGCTATACCAGAAATTGATACAACTTTTCGTCATTTACACCATATTAAACCTGAAACAGAAAATGGCGCCCGACATAAGGTTTAATATATTTTCTATATATTATATACACCATGTCATTTACAATTAAATAGGTTGCGAAAAACTGAATTAAACTATAATAATGAAAGAGAAAATGTTATGAACATAGTTCATTGTACTCGCAAGCTAAAAATACTGTCGTGCTCATTGAAAACACAATCTAAATGTAACACACATAGGTGTATACCTTCTGTGTTATACTTTTTCAATATTTTTCAATATATATAGCTTCTATATACAAAGGCTTTTAACGGAATCGAGTATATATAAAGAAAATCATCAGGTGACATAATTTTATAAATGATGATAAAAATGATGGACAGTGAATTTAAAAGGATAAAAAAAGAGAAAACTTGAATTTATCAAACATATGTGCCATATACCCAATACATTTTTATTTTATGTTCCTGATTTTTGTTTTATGTTTTTATATTTTATTTGATTTGAGGTTTTCAGTAGAAAAACAACAAGGAAAACAAACAAAACCAGAGAAAAAATATAATTTTTTTTTAGAAAACCAAAATATTTTCCAATAAAAGGATATAAGTAAGATGTTTAAAGAATTTTATTTTTTGCCACAGATTTCTTTTAGGATTTTGTATTTCATTTTATGTACTACACTGGAATGGGTTGCAGCAGTTGGTAGGAGGTGAAACAGCTTCTTTCCCGTATTCTTCTCTTCTGAAATTTACAATCTCCTACATAAGAACATAAGGTATTGAATCACATATTCCAAATATTTAACATACTTTATTAGGTCTATATAAAAAATATTAAAAGAAGCTCGAAATTTAACTTTTGTTATACATATACGGTTATTTAATATACAGGATAATAAGGATATATAAAAGTTATAATAAACAAGAACAATAGAAAAGAAGGGAAAATTCTTGTATAATAGAATAATGAAGTTTTTCTCTATTTTCGTAAAAGTCACGTACCTTTATCTACAAAATGTTATTAACTGATTAGTTTCACTCTGGAATATATACAGAAATCTTCATATATACTCGTACTCGTACATACATATATGGAATTTATTTGAATGGTGTGTTCCATTTAATATTAACTAATTATTATAGGTCAATATTTTTAAAAGAATATTTAAGAAATGTGAATTGTAAGGTTTTTTTCTAATATTTTGGTAAAATTAGTTTGCGATACAAATTAAATTCGATACAGAGTGAATTCAAGTTAATGAATAACGGTAATACTGCGATTACTACAAAGTGTTTTTTCATTAGAAATTTTAGAAAAAATGGGCGAAATTGCAAGCGCCCTAGAATTTGCAACACACTGTCCCAAAACTCTTACCTACTGATGTACTAAATCAAAGGTAAACAGAGTGCTCGCTCATTTATAATCGCTAAACAGGAAATGTCATTCACTTTGGAGAGTTCATTTTCAATACATACGTCCAAATTACAAAAGCCTATCCAGCTCTCTCACGAAACAAAATCAAATATAAATAAAATACACTGAGCGAATCAAGTTGATTCGAAGTTGATAACAAAAATAATAGAATGTTAATTGTCAACTATCTTAAAAGGTGAAATGAGGTACCAGGGAATTTCAGAATTCATTACCATGTACTTATGGAACTACGAGGGCTGTCCCAGAATTAAGTAGCCTATTCTGGCGTGGTGACCTCATTTGGTCGACCAGTGCGACGTTCATCTTCACAGCTCGTACGACCACGTTTAAACTGCGCTACTCAATTTTTAATCATTGCATATGAGGGACCAGACTCCCCTAGTGTAGAATCTAGTTCACTTTTGATACCGGCTGGACTAAGACATTTCAAATAAAAATATTAAATGACATAACGCTGATCAATTTTATCCATATTAAAAATTTACTGAAAAGCTTCACTATTAATAGTCGGTAATCTGAAAAGAAAAAACAAAATAAAATAAAAGTGTGAAAGTTAATCCTTAAAATGATAGGGCTTTCTGCCAGGCTTATTTTTTTTTTCAAAATTTTTGTGTTTTCTTGGTTAGGCTACTTACTTCTGGGACAGCCCTCGTATGTTGTCCTAACTTAGTTTTCGATTTCCATTAAATACAGTCGACAATATTACAGTTTAAATACATTACCAGATAAATAAACGACACAACAGCACTGTTATAACAGTAGAATTTATACCTCTATAAGGCTTATTTTCATAACACTCCCTGTTATGGCACTCCCATTATTAAATATAAAAAAGTTATTTTAACCTTTTTCATCAAAACAAAAATTAAATGGGAATGAAAACGTTTACTAATTAAAGAATTATTTTAAGTATAATAAAATTGGGATATCGAATCCAAATTTCTTGTAAATTTGTTAAAGAAAATTTTTAAGAACCTTTACATTTTTATGTAAGCGTGTGTATATAAATTTTACAATATCCATGTCCAACCCTATATAATAAATCATTTAATTATAAGATTTTGTCTTCCAAAGAAAAATTTAAGCATGTATGTAAGAGATAGAAGGTGATTATAATATTATTTATACATAAGGAAACTTTAATTTATTAAATACTAAATCTATATATTCTTTAATATAACAGATTTAACACTACTACTTAATATGCTACGTAACTATGCACGAGTATATAGAAATGTTTTATTCATTCTCTTCCCTAAATTATAATTTATTATTCTTAATTCAGTTTTTCAATTGATTGGTTAGATTTTACGGGTCTTTTAAAAGTTGTTATTTAAAATTTATTACCATTTAAAATCTTTAATATTAATAATCGAACAAATTGAATGGAAGTGATTTATATTACCGACCAAACTGCAAAAAATAAGGAAGACTATATGATGGCACCAAATTTTGGATTTCCCGTTTTCGGTAGGAACGCTCTTCTACGTAGTAGGGAAACAAATATAAACTATTTTTAGAAAGATGTGGGTCTTCCCGTCAGGGTTGTGTGTCCAATCGGGAATTTCAAGTTCGGCTGAACAGATTTTCTGGTTTATATGTCAGGTCTTGGGAGCTGAATTTTTACTACGGGCAGATTTCCTTGAAATTTCCTTGAAATAATGAACTTGTAAAATTTTTGAAAATATCAAGTTTCGGAAACTGAAGTTTTACTAGGGCCAATTTTACATTTTTACCATATCTAAGGAACCAACTGACGAAGTTTCTTGAAATTTAATATTTGCGTCTTATTTGGTATACCTGAAGCAACTGTTGTTTGTTTGAACCAAACAATTCTGATAATACAAAGAGAGACCTTACCAAGAACCAAATTTACATTTTTCTAGAAATGATAATTAAAATCTTACTATAGCGTCCTTAGTATTTGAAAGAAGTATTTAAAAAGCATTTTCATAGTCTTGTGCAATAGTTCTGTTAAACTAGCAAATACACATTGCTGTCGGTTATGTGGCGACCACATCAGATTTTGTTTTTATTTGCCGCCATTATGTATTCATTAAATTGTTTTTTATAACATTTAAATTATTGGCTTAACAAGAAGACAATAGTAAAATTTTGTTATAATGTTAAAGTTGTTAAATGTTTGATTAAATAATGTTATTATTATTGATTAATGATCAACAAAATTTTATAATGAAAAGTATTTAAGGAGTTTTGCAAAACTTATAATTAATTATTTAAATTGAAATAAATAAATAGTGACAATAAAATAATTATAGAAATTGAGTTGCAAGTGCTCGGTATAAAGTATAGTAATACTGTAACAATCATGACTGTAAATAGAGTAAATACTGTTACGAGAAATTAATAGAGTAAACAGTAAATAGTGTTATAATACAATATTGAATAATGTTGATTGTTGAGTTTGAGAGTGAAGAGAGGAAGTGAAAATGGAGAGAGAACACAAATACAAATTCTCAATGCCTGTAAAATTAAATTGGGCATAATTTACGTTCTTTAATTTTATTCTTACAAATGCCTTACAAAATTCTTAAACTATTCACAATAGCCTAAATTTTGGTGCATTTTATTATACGACATTTTGTATGAAACCAAATTTTCTTCTTTTCAAAAGTGCTGGTCTTTTCAAAATAATTGTGTAAAAATTTTCGTTGCAATTAAAATTCCATAAGTATAATGTAAAGTTTGTGTTTCGAGACATATTTCAATAGAATATGTAGAATGCACCTAGAATTCTGTAAACATATGGAAAGGACAGAGGAACACAGAAAAGGAATAACGAAGTTCTTTTCATGTATACGAGTATATGAAGATTTTTATGTCATTATGCAAGATATTTAAATAATTAAAAAGAAATTTTAATTATTGCAAAATATTTTCAAAAATTTTTGATACACACAAGAGCGAACTGTTATGTTAAAAATTTTAAAATTTTTTTATAATTTTAAATTGTAATTATTTTTAATTATTGTAAGATATTTCAAAAAATCTTTTCTAGTTTAATTAATTGAATAAAATATGATAAGAAGCACCATAGCATTTCATAACAGGAACACGTTTCATGCTTCAAACATCCTCTGTGCATTGGAATTTTTATTTTTTTTGAAAATTTTCGTACGAAATCCAAAAATTTTTAACATATATGGGTATGTACGGTGAGGACGTGGATATCGCAAGGGCCCTCGGACTCGAATTTTTTATTTTTTTTTGTAAATAATTTTTCTATGTTGTAAATAATTTTTTTGTGTAAGTTCTGCCGGTACGATAAGAGACATAGCCATACACATTAAATGGGATTTTTCTGCTCTGACTATCAGAAGGCACTGATTAAACAAATTAAAAAATCAGGTTTAAAAAATTTTTTAAAAGTTTATAACTAGTTAAAAACTCCACTAAATATTTTATACAAATTTACTTTTAAAACATTTATTAAATCTTAACTTTTATAAAAATTTAAAACTATACAAATCTCGTATTACTTTAATAACAGCAAAGCATATGTAAACTTTACTATAATCATGAGAAGAAAATATGAAAATTATCTTGAAATATTTTTTTTTTACATAACCTACTTCAAAATAATACAAAAATAATTTGACACGCTATATACGTGCTAGCTAGTATGATACTTACTTATTTATTCTTTATACTATTTAGAATGTATCTGATTACTAATATTTACCGTTTATAATTGTAAAAAAATATAAGCCAAAAAATGGTCAATGATTTTCAGAACAGTATAAATTTTGCTATTATAACAGTTACTGTTATAACAATAACCGCTATGACAGTTACTGTTTTAAGAGTTACTGTTATAACAGCTACTGTTATATGAGTTACTGTTACAATAGTTACTGTCACAACAGCTATTGTTATAACAGTAAATGTTACAATAATTATTGTTGCCAATATCTTGCTTGTTTGCTATTTGATATTACTGAAATATTTAACGAATTAGTATATTCAAAACAGTAGACAGAAATTCTACAGCCGGAATATTAGTTTACAGAAATGTTAGTTAGTTGGAAAAGTTATCTGCCAAATCACTTGTTTACGAGTACTTATTACAAATGCGGGGATAAATTTTAATGCCTTTAAATCTTGCATTTCTGTACATTTCTTGTTATTTGATACCCCGAGTACTGCCAGTATGGTATTGGCATGAAAACCCATATAAAAGTAAATGAAAGTCAAAATACAATTTTACATCTTTATTTTTTTCAGTTGTTTTGCATTTTTTATTTTGCATAAGTTGGGCGAAACAAAAAAAAAAGTCAATAAATCATGGAAGAAAGTAATTTTACGCTATGTATTTTGTATAAATGAATATTATACCGGCTATACTATAAATTACAGCAATTTCTGTTTCAGATTATATAGTCATTATGGTATTATGTTGTGCGAGAAGAAGTGTGACACTTATAATGAGTGTTATTTTCCCCAAAATTGGGAATACTCAACCTTATATCGTCCCTTTTATATTTCATTTTACTTTAAAGCCCTTATTCCTTTTAAATGTCGTTGTATTTACTATTGTTGTTTGTTGAGAAATAAGACGACTAATGAAATTCTTTTTCTAAAATTAGACTATGTGAGTTAAAATAAAGAACTTAAGCAAAAATATTTTATGGAAAACAACAAATAAAAAAAAAATTCTTAGAAAAGGAAAAACTTTTAAAATTTGTAGAACCTTGAAAATTTTGGTAGCTTTTTGTTGTTGTTTTCGTTTCTAGTTTAGAAAAGGAACTCAAATTTCTCAGAAAAAATTCTATGTATATAAGTTTTGTATTACAGTCATATTTTGACTTTAAAACTATAGTTTGTTTATATGTAAATATATTTCTTTGTAAATTTTTAAAACAAATATTTTTGTACTAGTGCTAAACTGCGGTTCTCTGAAATTAAATATAAGGTTTTGTGTTGAACTATTGTACTATAAACAAAGAGCACTCGTATATATCATCCCAAAGGCAGCAAGGAAAACTAGAGTTGAGTGATGAACTGCCAGCTTTATAAACATTTAGATAGTCGATTCGCTCTTCAGATGAATATTGAACCTTTCAAAAGAATACCTTGAGATCTTTGATTATGCATGTACTATCTACTGCATGATACTAAATGGGATGATGTTTTCATGCGATCTACTGTTATGTTACTGAATAGTTCGAAACCTGCAATAGAACATGTTTTATATCGTGTACGAATTTTCTTAAGAGGTTCATTAATATCAGAAACATTTGACGTTAGGTGACGTTGTTACTACTTTAAATAGGAAGGGCTCTTAGAAAAGTTGTGCTAATTCTCAACTAAATGAGCTTACAATAGATATGCACGACTGCGGTGTGCGTAAACGCTTCGTTAGACTAAAAGAATTTTTAGAGAACTGTAACTTTTATTATTCAAGCGTTAAGGTATCGAATTTTTGTTATGAATATGCCTAAATTAGGAATTGGCTTAAAAATTTCTCATGCAATTTCTTTCAAATTAAGAATTTTGTGGTTTCTTTTCTTTTAAAATAGAATTTTCATTCACGTATTCTAAAATGAAAAATTAAATTAGATTATAAGATTGCATATGATGCAACTAATTTATCATTCAATTAGATAACACATTTTCAAGGATATTAGTGTTATGCCAGTTGTTTTAAAGAAAACATAAAATTAAATTAGAAATTAGAGAAAAATATATAAGATTCAAGGGTATAATTAAATTTAATATGAGAGCAAAATAATATTATAAAATTAAAATGTAAAGGATACGCAAATTCAAAATTTCTAAATTAAGTTGATTTTCAAAGAAATTAAAAATAAAAAGTTTTCAGTTAAAAGTTTTCAAGTTTTAGTAAAATTCATAATCTCTATAAAATGTTCATGAAATCTTATTCAAAATGTATGAAATGAGAGTTGTTATGTTTTCCGTTTTGATTAAATGAACAGAGGGCACAATACTTTAGCAGTTCCGTTATAGAACAATCTCTTAGTAACTCAAGAGGTAGCATCTCGATTCTTATTGATGGGGCAGTATTCGGAGAGTGGTTTCATTTGTAGTGCCGGTAAAATATAGGTGTACTACATTTTTTAAACTATATTAATAATATAATGTCTTTGGGCCAAAGCTCTTTTGCGAAATCGGATCAGATGTTGGGAACTAAGAAATGAAACAGAGGGGAGGCGGTCGGAGTGCTGGAGAAATACTCCGGACTTGCGGCAGTTCAAGAAGCTCCTGGAAGATTATGACCGGAAACGATTCAGGAAGATTATAGGGTTAGGCAAGAATCAGATGAGAACTTTCATCATGGTTTGGCTGGATCTCCGCACACTTAGGGGCCAGGAGAAGGGAATTATTGGGGCATTTTGCTCTCAGAGCGACGGAGTTGCGTTGTTCCGGGTCGCACAAATTGCTCGAGTATATCAGGGCGATAAATCTTAAGTGAGCTTTATAAGACCATACTCTGCCTTCAGAGTGGGGGGTGGAACATAATACATCCTTATACGTGGTCGCGGTACACTGTTACCTCAGTTTTTACAAATCTACAATCAGTTTATATACCTACAAATTTCCTTGACTTTATGATTTATAAGACTTTTACATAAAATTAAGTACCCGTATTACCCGTATCCTTATTTTAACGTAATATTTGATAAAGTATTCTTGTCATCCTAAGTAAAAGAAAATTAATTTAGTATTTCCTTGAAATTAAAACTTTTTAATTATAAAGTAAAAAATATGTAGAGTAAATGGGGGAAAAGAAGGTGGTCTTTTAAGAAAAAAGTTATCTAAACCTTGCTACCGAAAAAATTTGATTTCATTAAAAGATTACCCAAAGCAAAAATAAAATAAAAACGGAAAAATTCCTAAAGAATCAGGAAAAATGAAAATGGAAGGATTTTTTTTTTATTTTCACAAATGGCCATAAATATATTCTTATTTCATTCTCATAAGTATCCTTAATCATTTTTAAGAACCTATTATATTGTAATTATAGCATTTTATAATATTATATAAAATGTTCATGTTTAGAGGCCTAAATTATAGGAAGAAAAACAAAAAGATTACAAAATATTAATAGAGCATTACATTGGACTTATTATAAAATTTTTGATAAAGAAAAGGACATTTTTCAAATAATTCAGTTGAACGGAGAGTATGTGCTATACTTTTGAGTTATTAACAAAATTAGAAAGTTTTTAAATAAAAGGTAGATATTATGAAATTGTCAAAATATTTGGCATAAACCCGATGTTGACACGAAGTTTCTACAGTACGATATTATTTTTATACGAAAATTTATTGAAGGTTTTTGATAAACTAAGTTCTTGGAATATTCTTGATACTAGAGCACACAAAAATGGTGAATAAACAATAGGATCGAACGGAGAAATTAATTATTTTCTAAAATACGAAGATACCCTTATGTTCTCCTAAAGCTTAACGATTCCGATGGGCTGACAAGAATGAGTGGGAGCAGAACACAGTATCTCTTTCTTTCCATTACTGCACCTTATATAGGCAGAGTATCAAACATACTTAGAACCAAACAGGTCGACAACATCGACCTGTACTATCGACTGTCGAGGACAGAGAAATATGAGAGGAAGAGCGCAGTAAAAAAGACAAAATTTTACCGGATCTGTTGTACTACTTAATGGTGATGATGTTGATGATATAAGTAAAGAAGGACAGCAATATTTCGTAAATAGGCTAATATCGGACAAGTCCTTTTCCATTATTGCAATCACTTGTTTGGCATCCATTGAAATTATTAATTAAGTTGTTCGTCTCGATAAAGCATATTCTCTAAATATTATTTTTTTCGATTATAGCAAATGAACATAGTTTTAGGCTTGTCCACAACACATTCTCAATATGAGTGTGTAACACATGGGTCCTATAAGTGTATGGTGTATTCAAGTTTAAATTAAGTTTGCTTTCTTTATGAGATCTATAAAAACTTAATACATATAGCTATATACGAGTGTATATGAATTTATATTGGGAAAATATAATTAGAATAATAGCATAATAACTTGAAAATAAAGAAGTTTATAGGGTAAATTTTTAAGCATAAGTGACTAATTTAAAAGTTTTTAACGATTTTTTTTTTGAAGAATTTTAATAACAACCCTTTAAGGCTTTTTAGAAATTATAATTTGAAAGTATGTTCCATTGCCTGAATATCCTTTAAAGTACGTCATAATTTTAAATTGAGAAAATTTAACAATATGGAAAAAATTTAGAGTTCTTAATGTTTTTTTTAAAATAATGTTAAAAATTTTAGTTTTAATCATTTTCAATTAATAAAAATTAACCCGAATTTTAGCAAGTATTGCTACTAAACAACTGCATGTTTCCGTCTAGAAGGCGATAGGTCACTTGTTCTTCGAGAAGAAAATTTTTTTTAGATTCCGTGTCCATTGTTTTGACTGTTTGAAGAAATTTTTATTGTTTCATTCCAGTAATTATGTTCTAATAGTGTTCTTCAATGTTCCTATAGTTAACTATTTGTAAAATTTTAACTTTTCATTATCAGGCGCAAATTATTATAGGGACGGGCAAGAACCAGGGGAGAGTCCTCACCAACATTTTGACGGGTCACTGCATGGTTAGGGGACATTTTAGTCGGCTGGGCCTGGAAAATGAGGATACTTGCAGATTCTGTGGGGAGTATGGCAAGACCTCGGTGCACCTAATGAAGGAGTATGATGCTCTTGCTCATAGGAGGAAGGAGGTGCTGAGGGGCTTTGCTCTAACGGTGGCAGAGTTACGGTCTTCCGGCCCTCACAAGTTGCTTGAGTTCATCAGGAGGGTGGGTCTCTAGTGTGTGTTGCAGGGCATGCCCCGCACTCCGGGAGTACAACATAAAATGTTTTCCTGCTATTTATGCACCTCTTATCCAAGTCTCTCACTGCACAAATTAATAAAATTAAATTAAAAACTCATATGTAATTTATGCGAATTTATTTTTCACTAATCAAAAATTTTAATTAATATTAATTTTAATTTAATTTTAAACTATATTAATTAAATAAAGAAAAAAGTGAAATAAATTTAAAAAAAATCAATACTTTTCATTCATCAAATTTGTCAAGTTTAATTAAAATTCGTTGATAATCAGGTGCAATACTGATATATGTAACACACCCGATAAAATATGCAAATAATAAAATATTTATTTTAATTAAAATTGAATATAACAAATTGTATAAGAAATTTCAGAAAAACTTTTATTCAAAATTTAATAAATTTTTGTTTAAATAAAATTTATTTTGCAAAACTTTTCAAAATCTATAACAAAAATATTGCAAATTCAGAAATTTGTAGGAAAGCACGCACAATGTGTACATTTAGTTTTGAAAATTTTCCAATTTAATTTTGGTAAATTTGTTTTAATTCAAAGATTCAAGCATTTTCAAGAAAAATTGTTCTATAGTTTCGAAAATTTTTTGAAAATGTTTTTCGAACATAGAAAAAGTTGTTAGTTTTAAAGAGTTTATTTGTTAAAATAACAATAGCTTCACCTTAAATTCATCACGATAACAATTTATAAGAAATTTGTACATAAAATAAGTTTAAAGGACACGTAATTCCGCATTCTAAATTAGGAACAATTAATTTTCATCTATTATTTGGCATAAATAGTATTAAGTCGTCAAGCTTAGTTTGCGAGCATAATGGTTATTAGCTTTAATTTAAATCTTAAAATTTTTGGGAAATTTTGCTTGTATCTGAATTATTTGTTTATTGATAGTAAATTATTAATATGACATATATCCTACGGAGTGAATCACCAATTGAAAGTGATTAATTGTAAAAAATTATAAGCCTATTAATATTATTGAAGACACGAACCAATTGATAATTGTTGGAAGCGCAAACCAATTTGAACTTTTACAAATAGTTTGTGTCTATGATAAGCATTTTAAAATTTTTATCTGCTATTAAGTTACTTTAATGATACGAGTGCAAGTATTTCAGAGTAAATGCGTGATGTGACAAAATCCAAATAAATGCAAGAAATCTTTATGAGTAAAACAAAAATCTCGGTTCTTTAAAATTCTTCTTTTTCAAAGCAGCGTTGTCAATGCTATACTTTATTTAAAAAAATTCATTAAGTTATCATTAATTTCAAAATTTCATATCAATTTTAATTTACTGTTATGACATTTTTTATTATTATTCTAAGATAATTGACAAATTATGTCAAAAAACTCTCTTAGTTTAGATCTGTTAGCTATTACTTTATAAAAATGATTTTAATAGTATTGAAGAAACACTAAAATGACAACGTATAACTTTTTTAAGTATTGTTATTGTTATGACATTAAATTCGTTACTGCTATGACAGTAATTTGGTTATGCATGTTAAAAAAAAATCCTCATTATTTTAGCATTATTGACACAATTTATTTTAAAATTTTTGTAAAGAAGACGTGTTTAAAAGTTCATTTTGTTGTTATCAATGTTATTATCGTGACAATGTCAACTAACATAAAAGTGATTTTCAAAAAAAAATTTTGTGTTTAGAGTTTAAAATTTTGCCTTTTAAAAACATCTACATTTACCGTTGTCACATAATATTTAATACAAAGTGACTATAATAAATTTTTAAAAATAATTAATTAATTAAAATATTAAAAAAACAAATTTATATTTTAATGCAAATTAAAAAAAAAACAAAATGGCATTTAAAATATTCACTTTGAATGATATGAGATGGAAAAAAAAAAATAAACATTAAAAAATTTAAAATTTAATCTGACACGATTTTTCTCTCTACAGTATAGAAGATATTGTATGATTGCAACGTTCGCACTACTCATACTTACATAAATTGTATTTTGCATTGTAGAGTTAGATATGAGTAAAAAATTTTCAATGAACGTAAAAGACTTAATCCTTTTTACGTGTCATATTTATGTATGGAAGGAATTATAACAAAAAATCTATATATATATGAATTAAAAATAATCTTTATATGAAGCGTAGGTACCTAATGTGCTATACACTTTAAATGACAGTCGATATGTGGTCGGAGGATAATAATTTTGGTCTTTGTATTCAAAATAATATGTAGAAGAAGATTGTTGAATTAATTTTGTTATGGTAGGTAATTACAATTTATAAATTCGTTAAAGAGAATTACTAAATGTAAGTTATTCAGATTCAATTCTCGGGAAAAATTTAATTAGTAGTCCAATTTATTTGATTTTTAAAAGTATTTTGAATCTCATTTATTATAAATTTCCTTAATCAGGGTAATTTACGATAAGGTTTTACTAAATGTTCAATTTTCTTTTATTGAGGTGTGCTGCAGATTCAATCCTCTAAAAGAGCATTAGCAGCTTTCTTAATATGTTCTTACGATAATATTCAAAAGCTTGACATTTTTTTTTTTTTTTTTTTTCTTTATTTATTAGTTAATAATTTTCAATATAATATAAATTCATTAACTTATAACTAACATTATATATACATACGGATCTTAGCCTGAGCTGTATGATCCCATATTAATTTTAACCTTAAATAAAATCGACAAAATTTTGTTTTTATTTTAAATATACTTAACAAAAAAAAAAAAAAAAAAAGCTATCTGCTGTTTTAAATAATAATAATAATCATAGTTACATATCAGTTTGATTACTTCAATAATAATTTCATTCATTATATAAATAAAAGCTGTATGATAAAATATGATAATCATGTTCTGCCATTAAACTTTTCAATTAAAGAGAAAAAAATTTCAATTAGGTATTGTTACATATTTTCTTAATATATCTGTAGGTATTTTTTAACATCTCACATTTAACTCTTCAAAACTACTCAGTTTCTGTTAATAATAAATTTTTTTATTTCATTCTTAAAAATTCCTATTGAATCGATTTGTTTCAGTTTAGCAGGAAGTTCATTAAACAATTTCAAACACCTGTATAAACAATTGTTCTTCTGTTGATTAGTTCTAAATAACGAGAGGTAAAAATTTGATTTATTACGCGTATTGTGTGTATGTATATCAATCATTCTATTCAAAATAAAGCTGTGCTTAATGAGATTATTGATAATTTTGAAAGCCGTAATGTATAATTCACGCTTACAAATATTATCGAAACTTAAATACCGTCCGGTATATAATAGGTTTGTGGGATGCATAGCCCGATAAAAATGGATTATCTTAATGGATTTCCTATGCAAGATATCCAGTCGATTCAATGCCTGTTGGCTAGCACCACTCCATATTGGATTTAGATACACCATATGTGACATTATAAACGAAGAATATATTTTATAAAGTGTTTTGTTTTGTTATAAAGTGTTTCATTTGTTTTATAAGCTCCATGTTAAATATTAGCTCATGAGATGAAAATACGATCACAGAGAGATCCAAATACGATATTAAAATTAGACTACAATATCGTAATTCTCGTTTTATGTGTTTGCAATCACATAGAGATCCAAGTACGATATTAAAATACGACTAAAATATCGCAATTATAGTTTTGTGTGTTGTAAATCGTAGAGAGATCCAAATACGATATTAAAATTAGACTACAATATTGTAATTCTCGTTTTATGTGTTTGAGATCGTAGACATCCAAATACGATATTAAAATAAGACTACAATATCGTAATTCTCGTTTTATGTGTTTTAAATCGTAAACAGATCCAAATACGATATTAAATTTAAATTACAATATCGTAATTCTTTTTTTATGTGTAAACATAATATGTTAGTATAGATTAAAATTCTTGAAATTTTTAAGGCCATTTTATTGGTGTCGGGCTGGAAAAAATTTAATTTTCTCCAAGACGCCTATAATTGCAATTTTTTATGGAATAACACAATTGCAAAGAAATTGTACCTATTTTGTAGAACTAATATGACATTAATATTGTATAGTGTGCCTGTTATATGCATTACAGGGTAGCAAACGTTAACAGAACTTGTAGTCAACATTTTCATTCTCAAAATATTCTAAAAAGAATGCATTATAGAATAAACAAAATTTCATGCTAATGAAATTTTATGTTTTTATCCTAAAAATTAATATTGCAGAAAAGGAAATTTTGCATCACAGGATTACTGCATACAATCATAATGTAAAAGCAAAAAAATAAACCAAAATAATAAGAGGGAGAGGAAGAGAGAGAGAGAGAGAGGGAGCGACAAAAACTATATGAAATGGAAATTGAAAAAGAAATTTATGAATATTTCATGCACATGACGTAAATTCTAAATGAAAATGAATGGAATAAGGATTAAAATTTTTCATTTCCATTTGATTATCAATTAAATTCCTTGAATTTTGATTTTAAAATTAAATTTTCTTTTATTTTTACAATAATTTCGGCAATAACTTCCTGCAAAATTTTTAAATCTTATCAAATTTAGAGTAAAAATTATCAGAAATCAAAAATTTTTTATTAAAATTTCCAATAAAAACTCAAATATAGTTAAGATTTGCTTACGTTGGCATAAATTAGAGTCATGTAGCAAGTATAACAGAGTGCGATGTGGAGGTTATGTGGAAGTGCTGTATGCTCTCAAAACCAAATACATAATTTTGCAATATTCAATATAATTTAATATTTTCCTGTAAAAAATTTAATAAACTTACAATTCAATAATCCTTTGTAATTATTATGCTTACAGTAACATTAATAATGAAAATCTTATATAATCGGATTATTTCTTATATTTAAGATTGAATAGAAAAAAATTTTGTCTATCAAAATTTTAATAATAGAAAAACATTTTAAATAATAAACAATCCTTTTAATCTTTTAAAATCTATTGAATAGAAAATATTAATCAAAGCAAGTCAATGGAATCAATCAGCCATTGTATAAGAAATTAAAATTTTTTTTTTAATAATATTATTCGAAATAATTAATTTATAATACTGTTATACTGTTAATAAAGGAATTGAATAATTAATTTTCAAAATTTTTTATTTATAATTTAAATAATAAATAAGAAAGTTTTTAATTGAACTTTATTTATTGCTTATTATTGCCTCGAAAGTGAAACAATGCGACTGTAGTCTTAGGGCCTTCTAAACATTATTGTACGTAATAGTAAAATTTTTAATCTAAAATTAAAGAATTTTCATAGAACTATGGTTAAATTGTTTTGTAGAAAAGAAAACATTGGAGTAATGGACAAACCATCTTGGAATGCGGTGGGTCAAGGGACTTCTGGGAGATTACAATCAGAAGCTGAATAACTAGAGAATAAGAATAGGTAGGAATCACATCAGAGTACTCACGAGTCTCTAAATGGGAAATCGCCGACTGTAGGCTGATGATGGTACTTACATATTGTTGTGGTAAAATAGAAGACACTTTAATGCAAGACTTTTTCGGTGAGTGTGGAGCGCTAATCCACAAAAAAGACTGGGATAATTTGAAATTCATTTAAATTTTTTTGTTTGTTGGAATCTACATAATTAACGTAAACTAATATTCATTTTTTAAAGATTAATGGTAAACGCAACACGAAAAGAATATATGAAATTTTTTAATGCTCGAATGATGATGGCTAGACTGAAAATACCCCCAAACATTTTTGTTTTATGTTAGGAAATAAAGGATTTATAGCTTTCAATTTCTAAACAATAAATATTTTTTTTTTGTTTTATTTATTTTTTTTTTTTTTGACACATATTTTAACAATGTCATGTGTCACTGATAACGAAAAAAAAGGAAAAGCTATAAAAATTTTTATTTCTAAAATTTTTGAATAAGAAACCAAATGTATAAAGAATGAATGAAACATAAGAATTTTATCATATAAGAGCCACCATGAAATTAAATTTCAAATAAAATAAATATAAAATTTATTGGAAAACGCAAATAACTGTAAAAAAAGAAGAAGAAGAAAAACCAATTATAGATATTGTCATCGCGGTTATTTTACGATATATATACGGTAAAGATTTTTTATTGTTGTAAAGAGTTGAAAATTAAAATGAAATTTTTTTTAGTTTATTATTGATGTTTGTAATAGAATGTTTAACATCTTTGATATTGTTTTTGAGTTAGTGAAATGAGATGATGTAGAGGTAGTAGAGAACAATGAACTCATATGAAAATTTATTAGAATATTGCCATGTGTATTTTAAACTCATGCATAATGTAATATTGGGTCACAAAAGCAAAAAACTACTATGTACAGGGAGAAAATGGGGTCCCACCCAATTTCGGACCACGGAATTGGTTAACCATTAATCTATAATGAAGTTATTATCATAATAATTTGCCTTGCCTTGTAATCTAAAATGTTAATTGTAATCGATTTCCATAAGTTTATTGAAGATTTTTAAAAAAAAGGTCGACATAAAAACTAAAATTGTGTGACTTAAGAAACCTTTTTATTGTAATTCAAAATTCAATCTGATATGGTAGTCCCCAAAGGGGTTAAATTAATTTTATTTTTGAAAATAATCTAAAGTAAAAATAGAAAAAAAGTTTCTTTATGAAAATGTTAACTTTTTAGTATTAACTTTTTATTTTAAATTAAAAAATCAAATAGAGAAAATGTCCATAACTCTTATACATATAGTTCTGTTGACATTTCTGTGGAAGAAAAACTATTTTTCTTTTCAATCAAAAAGGATATACCGAGAATTATTCATTGTTAAAAAGTTAACTTAAAACTATGTAAATTTTGTTATACATGCCTGCCTACAAGTTTTATGTACAATACCATGGCATGGTGAAAAAATTGAATAAGGAAAATCAATTTTTCTCAAGATTTTATTTTTTTGAATGATTCTTGAAAAAACTTATAGAGTGATGTAGTATATATGCTTAATTAAGGTTCTATATGCCATACATCATGAAAACTGGCCGCCGTTGTGTGTTAGAATTGGTTGAACCACCAGAGTCAGGAAGTCTTTTTGAGAAATTCTCCTTATTAATGCTCGTGCACTGGAAATATCATCTGAACTATTATTGTCCGTCTTCCTATTCGAGGATAATCTGCTTTATAAGAGTCATTCGAAGAGATAAAAAAAAGATATAACTGTTTTCTAAAAATTACGACCTAATGAATTGGAAAATATTTCTATATTGAATTTATTTGTCAAAAAGAGCCGTTGTCTATGCCAGCAATAACTAAATTCGTCAGGTTTTCTTGTCATATTTAGTTACGTCTTCTTAACTGTACAAATGTGTTTATAAAGCTCCAACTATAACTACATAACTTTTTGTGCATTCCAGCTGTTTATGGTCGACTCAAATCTCGCCAGCTGATCAACTCTGGTATATTCCCTAGACGAAATAGGTTGACAATTCAAATTTGATTTAAATTCGAAATGGTATCAAATTCGATTTCTGTCAACCATTCCTATCATACTATACTATTTACCCTGTCAATTCTTATTGAGTTTTAATGGTAATTTACAAATACAAAGTGAGTCTCCGTAAGAACACTTAAACTATTTGAACGCGACAACTTGTAAGACTGTAGCAAATTAAAGTACAGTTACAGTGTTAACAATTTCATAGCATTCTCGTGCCACAAAGGACTTTTCATTTTATCTTTATAAAATAAATAAGGAGGAAAAAAAATGCAGAAACAAGTGATTTTGCGGAGTAAATTACAGAACAATTTTTTTTCTGTAAAAAAAGCACACTTATACTAAGTAAAAAAAAAAATCCTTTTTGCCTCAAGTGGCAAATAAAGGATTCATTTCAGTTTTCTTTTGGTTTGAATTTGAAATCTGATTTCATTACAAACAGTTTTCTTTTTCTATGATTTTTTTTTTATAAAAATTTTCATTTCGGAATACAAAAAAATTTTTTTATTTCCTTCAATTTGCTAAGAATTTTTCTAGTTTTTTTTTTTAATATTTGGTTGTAGGAAATTGTAATTTAAAATTCAGAACTAAAACTTCAAAAATATTTACGTAGAAACTAGAAAAACTATTGATATTTAAAGAACAGAAGGAACTATTCGTATAAATTTGGTGACGAAAATTTGAAAAACCAAAAAAAAATTTAATTCGTTTAAGAAATTTAATGGAAAAGAAATTCCGGAATTGAAAAATTAAAAATATTTTACTAAAAATATTCAATTAAAACTATGGTGGCAGTGAGAAATATGAAAAAAATTTACTTTTATGATAAGGAAAAATGTAAAGGGTTCGAGTGATATTGTACTGCAATGCTTTATATGAAAAATTAAAGAAAAATAATACTCTTAAGACCTCAAATAACTGGGATTTACTCCAGACTGTAGACTGATTTAAATTACTCACCTAAATAAGGTTACTAGAAAGACAAGCGAAGGTTACTTTACACATGCAGGGGTTTTATTGGTAAACGTTGAGGCATATAAGGTCACGAATATATATAGCTGTATGACTAGCTCGTGACAACATGGATGATGTCAAGATTTTCGATGAAGATAATAGAAATCCAATTCAATGTGTCATCATCGGGCAGATCCTTACCGGCCAGAATATTTCCGCACCACGCTTCACTACGTTCTTCACTTTCGAACCCAAATCCAAGATCTGCCTTGCAATACTAAGGTGGCCGCAATAAGGTTACCAGGTTTTGGATTCCGGTATTGCTTTATTCGCAATGCTCCCTTCATGACCTCGTTTTTAAGAAGAATATGAAGCGGAACCATATCTAGGAGAGTCTCTATCGAGTTTGTTGGACACGTCCTCAGACAAATTGTTATTACTTACCCAGATACTTGAACTCATTGGATGGCTCAATAATTATACCCCCTAACGGACAACGAACGCAAACTAAATTTTTGTTGTTTAGTAAATGGCACAATAACTGCCTTGTTAAAATTAATGTCAAGGTCCACCGTCTGTGTTCAGTCCCGGATAATGTTAAGTGCGTCTTATGTTTGGTAAGTTAAGACGTGGTTATGCTGTCCCCTCATAACAAAAACTAGATCATCAGCGTGGCCTTGCACATTAAACCCGCCATCTGAAAGTTTGCGCAATAGATTACCCATCACTATGCACCAAAGCAGAGGATACAAGACTCTCCACTGTAGCAGCCCGCATGGCCATTCATCAGTATTACTATTCGTACTGGCGCTCGGAACATTCACTGTGATGATGATCAAGAAGGAAACATTTACCGTGTTACTGAAAAATTTTAAGAAAATTAAATTTCATCATTTCACATTATTTCAAATTTAATTTATAATCGAAATAAAATTCAGTATTAAAAAGTGAAAATAATAAAAATTTATCTGGTATTTCTGGTGTAATAAAGCACTCTTGCTTTCTCTCATAAGAATACAAAGTACATAATATATTTGTCTTCCGTCTCCGTATTTCACTGTACATGTGTACGTATATATTTTGATTAAAAATGGTTATTTGCTACACGGTTTTCTTTTTTTTTGTTCAATGTAAATTTTCATCAAGTTCTGTTATTTATGATACTAAAAATGTCTTAGTTAACGGTATAAAATACCGTTAAAATACGACTGTAATGAAACAGTGAAAATATGGTCATAATTCAATTTGATTTTTATGTGTGTTTATTTTGTGTTACAATGTTTTGGTTTGGTATTTTTTAAAATGAATTGTGATAGCAGTTAACTTTTACACTAAATTTTCACTTTAATATTATTTTTGTTTCAAAAAAAAAAAAAAAAAATTAAGAGATTACTTAAAATGAAAATGAAATAAATTTTAATAAAAGTAAATTGTAACCGAGTTTGTTTGAGAAAATCTTGGAATTTCTGGAATAAAACTAGAGAAATGTAAGGATCTTGGAGTATGTTACAGAATATTTTCTTTTAATATCGCGCTATTTTATATTTGTTACAACTGTAGTGTGAATGTTATATTGTACTCGTACTTGTTCTATAAAATTATTCAAAAATTACAATCGAATTTTCTATTATTTAGAATTTAATTTAAATACCGTGCCAATACTGACATATCCACAAATTTACAGATTCCGAATAATTTAAATAAATTAACCTTGTTATCAGCACTTCGTGCATTTACCCAAAACTAGAACGAACATATGAAAATTTTGCAGATCGTGCATTTGTTATAATTGTGGAGACGATAATCTGAAAAATTGAGAGTGTGAATTGTCAACATTTAGAGAATCTTTCAATATTCGGTAAATTCGAAATGGTTTCGTAATATTACCATTCCCGTTTTGGTTTACTGCTTGTTTCAGACTCAAATACTCATTTAAATACAAAAGAGCACTAAAATATAATCGGTTGTTTTGAATTTTAAGATTACTAAGAATTACTCATGAAGATTTCAATAATTTGTCCAGAAAACATTCTAATATTTCTTAATTTAATTGGAAAAACATGAAGAGGTTTTAGAAATTAAAAAAAAAAAATGCCATTACTCGAAGTTTTCAAGTCTTATGTCAAATCCAAATGAATAACTTCCGCATTATTAAACAAAAATCTTTAAATTTTCTTTTCCTTTTAAAATCAAAAAATGAAAATCCTTTATATTTTAAAGAAAATCTTCCAACTCCCCGAAGTGTCTCTGAAAATATTTTTAATTTATTAATTTTTTTCTTTTTTTTTTTAATTTTTGTGAATTTCAAAGATCTTACCCACAGTCTCATGTCTAAGAAGGCAACAATTTTCGATTCTCCTTATATAACAATATTAATTTCTTACAGAGCTCTACAAATAATTGTACAAATACACTTAAAGTTCAGCGTTTTTAACTGTAATTTGTTATATTTTATTTTCATCATTTATCATTTTTATTTTCCTATTTTATTTTGAGTCCTTCTTAATTTTTTTTTTTGTTAAATTTTTTACTAAATATTTTATTCTAAAAAGTTGTGATCCTTTTATATTAATCATTATTTTGAGGAAAAAAAGGACATTTTATTTTTTCTTTTTCTTTGTATTTATTTAAGTTAAAATTGTTATAAACGGAACTGTTATATATTTAAAAGTTAGGGAAATGTACAACTTTTGTTTTTAAAAAATATCCTTGGATTTTATATAAAATTTTTAAATATTTCAGAAAAGGATACCACTTTTGTGCTCTCTTCTGTTTCACTTAAACTTGTTGATTCTTTGTTATTTTGTATGAATTTATTTGGTGGATAAACGTTTTCTTAATTGTAGAACAATTTTTTATAATAGTTGAGATTTTTTGATTGATAATAAAATGAAGATGGTTATTTTTGTAGTTTAAGTTCATGTAACGAGGTAAAGAAAAATGAAAACATTGTAAGGAAATTTACAATTACATGCATTGAGGTAATCACTGGTTCAAGGAGGAAGTAATTTTAAAACTAAAAAACTCGACTGAACTAAATGAAATTAATCGAAAATTTGGGTTTATTTACAATAGTTTGGGAAACACTATTGTATTTCAACACTTTTTGAATTTCGATTTGCTCTGATTAAAATTTCTTGAACCTAGATTTATTCTGTAGTACATAGAAAAATTACATTGAACTGTAGTACGTGGAACAATTAAGAACAGAACACAAATTTGCCACATTATTCTTCAACTATTATAGACATACATTTTTCAACTGCAAATCTGCATTCTAAAATTGTAGGACAAGTGTTTTTTTGAGCCAAGTCTATAACTTCAATTTGCATTTAGACTACCTTAAAACAATTTTAAAATTCCGTATTAAATTACGCCTTCATTCACAACTGTTCTACAAACTTCTTTGAATTGAATTTCATGAATTTTTTTCTTCAACAATTTTTACTGTAAAATTAAAAAATATTATTTTTGAAGAAAACGTTCAAATTTTTAGAATAAAAGTTTTCACTCGAAAATTTTTAGTTTTAATCGCAGTGCTATTGAAATTAATTTCCTGGAAAAACTATTTTGGAAAGAAAATTATTTTAAAGAAAATATTTTAAGTGCATCAAAAACAAAAGAGAACAAAATTTTGGAACATTGGGGGGAAAAGAAAATGAGAATTAAAAATAATTTAAAATTTTTATTTCTTTCGAAGTAAAAAAATCATTCGGCAATTTTATTTTATTGCTTTAAAAGACTCTATATACCTACTAGCTATAACTATAAAAGTTTATTAAAGAAACTATTTTTGCTTTCCTGAAAATATTTCTGGATTATGGTATTTCGCTTGCATGTTCTTGTCGAAAATTGAAATTATTTTCAATTTAATTCTTCATTTTCTCGAAAACTTAATAAATTTTTTATTAACAACTCTTTTAAGGTTCTAGCTTTGTGTAAATTATTCGAAATTGGAAGATGCCAGAGCTCCCTACCTCTGTTCGACATTTGTCGCATACTCCAGTCAGTGTAATTGGAGTTATAGTCACCTCCTAACACAAATTTTGTCACGAAGTCGGCTTAGTATATTTTTAAAAGATTCTTTGGTTATTTTGAACTTTGGGTGACAATATAGTGTCGCCACTTTGAACTTGTTGTTTAGTTGAAATGATTTCAACTTCAGTCATTTGCTACTCTTCTGACTGGATCGGGTGCAGATCGCATTGTGTAACACTTTCCTTAATTATGATCGCAGCCCTTCTTTTTCCAATATTGATGAGGTGTGGTGTACTATAAATTTTTTACCAACAATTCAGTAGATTAGTTCTTGATGTCATATGCGTTTCAGAAACGAGGCGTACATTAATGCAGTAGTCACGCGTTTACATGAACATCGCTTTATGTGAACATCGGGATTATATGAACAGCGATTTTTTAACATTAACAACTCTATTATATGAACACTTAAAAAATTCACACTCTTTTATATGAACATTTTTTTTTCTCTATTTAAAATCGTAATCACATAAATACAAATAAAAATTTACGGTACCAAAAATATGAAGAATATGAAATTGATACCCAGATAGCATGCAAATCTTTCAGAGCCATGTGTATTTTGCTTTATGCTTTGGTAAAATCGCCGAATTTTTGCTATCAGGGAAACTGCATGTTGATTCTTGAACGGTTTTTTTGTGTACATACATGATTTTAAAAATACATAAACATTTCAATTTTTGGTTTTGTTTTAAGCAATATTGTTGTAGGTCAGTATTATTTTCGCTATGGTTCGTAAAATACGCAAAGTTTTAAGGCTTAATGACAAACAGTGTATAATAGAAAAATTAAAAAAAGTTGCAACTGTAACTAATTTAGCAAATGAATATAATGTGGCAAAATCGACTATATGTAACATTAATAAAAATAAAATTGGAATTATAAAAGCAGTTAGCTGCACTTTTTTGGGGCCTGGTACGCGAAAAACTCTTAGGAAATCGGAGTTTTTTTTTTTATTTGAGATTAAACATAACACATTCAATTAGCGTAAAAATAATGTTTTTTATTTACCCCCACTTATATGAAAACTTCGTTTATATGAATTGGCTTTGCTTTAATTAGTTCATATAAACGCGTGGCTACTGTACTTTGAGTGTGCAAAAATACTTCAAATACTTCCTTTTTATTTGCGATGTTTCAAGTCGCTACCTTAAAATCACTTTGCGGCATTATCTTTCCATTTTATTTGTTTTTGTATTTTTATCAGAAGACCTATCTTCAATGGCAGTCAATCTATAGGTAATTTTGCCCATTATCTTAAAAAAACAACTTATGATTGTGGCTTTAGAAGGAGGGAAGTGAAAGTGACTGAGTGGAAACTGAATAAAACAAAAGCCAAGTTGATTTTAAATTGGAACTAACAGAGCTAAAGGAAGGTGCGAGAGGAGCCTTTAGCACGTGGTGTCGAACTACACAAAAAATGGCCAAACTAAATGAAAACTACCGATCGGGAATTAAGAACCTAGCCTGAAATTGAAAAATGCTATATGATCGATTCGTGACTGAAGAGGTAATAATCATTCTATCCATAAATGCTCGGTCATTCGTATTAGATTCCATTGCTAGGATGAGGTTAAGCATGAATTCCAACTTCTTTACATACGCATTCGTATACTAAAAGAAATTTATGGGTAATTATTTACCGTAATATATCACCATAATATAATCTAGGTAATATTATTAATCCACCTTTTTCATAATAATAAATTTCACTCTTTAACTCTTATTCTGTGCACCCCACTAAAGAAGATAATAAAATTTGTAACTAATTAATAAAAAAAATTAATAACCTCAAAATTTCAATGAATTACTAAACTAGATACTAAGAATAAAATTAATTAAAAAATTGTCTTTATATATAAAAGGTAAATAAGAAAAACGGATAGACTGCGGACCATTCAAATAATAAATTCTGTGGTAATAAGGGAAAACCGTGTAAATTCGGGTTAAAATTTTGACTTTATTTGAAACATTCTATAAAGTTGGTCAAATTAAATTGAGAAAAATATTTCAAATAAAATAGCTGCAGGTTTTTTAACTTGATTTATTCGAAACTACTTATTTCGAATTGTGATGGTGGGATTTTCCCTTTTTAATTTAATACGAAATTATTAGATCCAAAGTATTGGTAAATTAAATTTTTTTTTAATTCTTATGAAATTCCCATGAAATATTGGATAAAGTTGATTTTAATTTTGTACTCCCATTATGGCAGGTTTTGAAATTTCTTCGAAAAAAAACTGTTTCCAAGGAGTGTTATAGTTCATTGCTCATATTATCTTTGCTTTTACCCATTTTAACCTATTTGAAAAATTTTGTTTTTCTTAAAAATTTCATATTATATATTTAATATAATTATGTTAAAAAGTGTTATACTTGTACCACAATTTTTATAATATGGATAGGCCTCACAACATTATAATAAAAATATTTGAGCATATTTTTTGTGTTTATTTCTCTTTTATTTTATTATACAAGTGTGTGGTTTTTGAAAAACCATTATTTTCCCTTATATATAAAGGAGCACGCAATGGTAACTATAAAAGTAAGTTCCAGATCTTTTGTAACCATTATCTTTTAACGTAATACTTATTGTTTTTTTTTAATATTCTCATTTATTGTAATAATATATGGTTAGGCTGGCTATTGTCTTGTTCATTAGTTTTCAAAATGAAAATACTATAATATTATTACGAGTATACTACTACAATGAACATAAAGGATATGAATTAGAAAATATGCGGCTTTTAGTATATATATAACGTTATTTACATGAATATATGTCCATGGTTAGAGTAGACAGGGTGTCCGATACTCAATTGATGATAGAATGGGTTTAAGCGAACTAAAAACATTACGGCAATCTACACATTTTTCCCGTGAATACACCAAAAACTTAAAAAGAGTTTTTGATATCGTGGATACTGCCTTTCATGTTCGAGAAAAACGGCATAAAATGGAACATGCAACTAAATGCTTTTTGTTCGTTCAGACCCTACTTTTGTCATCTTGCTTCGAGAGTACTATCGAGTTTCGGACATCTTGTAAAATTGAAATACGAAGAAGTAATGGTATAGAATTTAAGGATAATATTAAAGTAATTTTGGTGCCAGATGCGTTTATTTTTCATAATGTATGTAAGAAGATTTTAAACATAATATATCTAAAAGGATATTTTTTGTCCTTCTAATATTAACCTTTATTATTATAAACAGTATTTTTTATTATGTATGGTAATTAATTTTAATGTGGACAATGGATAGTTTTAATATTTCATCATGATTTTATTTCCAACCGGACAAACAAGAAAAAAAATTGGGAGAAGCACGAAAAGAGAAAAAGAAATTTGGTGTGGTCAGAATACAATCGATTGCTTCGATTGGTATTTTTCTGAATAATATTAAGAAGTTCACTTATTATTTTATTCTCTTTTAGTTGGATAACGGAGTTGCATAAAATTGTGGAAAAATTCCTGAATGGCCCCTACTAAAATGCTGGTTTTCGAGTCATGTAATTATCAAAAAATTTTGTGGTTCATTATTTTACTAAAACCCAATTAAAATCCATCAGATGATTCAATTTTCAAGAGTACATAAATGCACAGATGAACGAATGGACCCACTAACAAACTGGTAGCCAAACACCTCTACCATACCAAGGAGAAAGTGAATTTTCGCTCAGAACTCAACATGTAAATTTTGGTACCATTACGTAACTCACCCTTAATTTTTTTCATTGTTGTAAATGTCGGTAAAAAAGATACTTTATATAATGGTGGATATTTTTAGTAGTTATGTAAAGAGATAGTTAATTGCCACTTACTAAACATATTAGATATTGTTTTTTTTTCTCTTGAAAATTTGATTATGCGGTTTTAGTCCTTGGACATAATTATAAGGATGTATTATAGGAAAATAAATTAGATATTTAATAACAATAATAAGAAATTGTTTTGAAAATTACAATTCATATTTTATGAATATAACGAGGACAATGAGTAATAATTTTTTTTTGCGGTTTTATCATATGATTTTTGGTTATTATATTGTGTATTATTAATATTATAAGGATATGAGGGTTTGATTTTATAAAGTAGTTGTCACATTCAACATATTTACATAAAATTTCATTAATAAAGTAATTATAATTTTCAATTTAATAGACTAAAATACCTGCAGAGTAGAGTAGTAGAGAAAAATAATCATAATTTTATTTATAGGGCAATTACTATTGTAATAATAATGAAAAAATACAAAAAAAAACTTTTCTTAATAAAAATTGCATATTTTCAGGGCCATTATTTTATTACAGAAACTTTTGGAATTATTTCTAGGGAAACTGTTATACAAAATACATTTTTCAAAGAAATTACATTAGTTTATATTGTATATTAGATGAGGATAGTCATATAGATTAGTTATACATAAGAAAAGACTCATCAAAAATATGAATTTCAACAATAAAATCCTGACAATATTAGTGGCATTAAAATTGTCATAAAAATCTCTAAACATAAAGCTACTTCATACTAATAATATTCTGATTTTACAATATTTTACAAATCATAAATTATTTTATACTGCAAATTAAAACTAAAGCAGATAATCAATTACTTTCAAATATAGCTAGTCCGCTTTATAATGTGTGAGCTCATATATTCTCTCACAAATTATTATGTTTGCCTTATGCCATATTTGATGATAATATTATTAAGGATATTTTCTGCGTCTATAAAAATATTAACGTGTTTTCGATTTACTCAAAATTCATTTTTGATTTATAAAAGGCATGTCTAAATTCTTTATATTTTCTTGGTATATAAATCTGTTATATACCAAGAAAATATAAAGAATTTTATCGATAATGATAAGTTGACGTGAAATTTATTATGTTATTCTTTAACATTTTTTTTTCCTCTATATTCATATAGTTTATATATAGATGTATGAATTATAATCAAAATTATTATTAAGAAAATTAACTATAGCTTTTCTCAATATGTATAATATAGAGAATTCTCTTTAAGTAGTTTAATATCGTGTGATGTTTATTATAAGGACATAAAAAATCCTTTCAAAGTTGTCACTTTGTTTATGATTAAGAAAACTTAATGAATTAATTTATTTATAAAGTAAAACTGAAGAACAAATTTGTTTAGAATGGGAGAAAGAGAGAGAGAGAAATAAAAGGAGAGGATATAATGACATAGATTATGCAAAAGTGAATAGATTATGGTAAGAGATGGTATTGAATAAAGTATTGAAATTCTAAATCCATAAGCAGATTTCCTCGTCCGTGTTTTAAGATATTCTGTTATACTGTCATACTTTTACACTGTTATACTGTTATACTGTCATGCTGTTGTACTGTTATGCCGTTAAACTGTTATACTTTTATACAGTATTACTGTTATACTGTTATACTGTCGTACATTAAAACTGTTATACTACAATACTGTTATACTGCAATACTATTACACTGACATACTGTTATATTGACATATTTTTATACTATAAACTGTTATACTGTCATACTGTCACTATTATACTATTATACTATTACACTTCTTGACACAAATTTTGAATTTTTTTACAAGTTGCAAAATTGTATTTGTTTTCCAGAATATTTCGTAATAAGACGACAATTTACTAATAAGATGACCAAAAAAGGAAGTAAATAATTAATCTACTTCGTTCTACTTCGTTGCGAATAAAATCCTTTAATATACAATACAATCTTCAGAATTTCATTATTCATTTCGATTCAATTCGATTGCATGCAAATGAATAATATCTTCTACAAAATTCATTTATGTCTGATAATAATAAAAATGGAAATAATATTCAAATAATTCATATTTATTATTTTGTACTTCATTGATTTTTCATATGCAATCCCATATATATAGCAATTTGTGTACTATATAATCAATACTATATAATGTATTGTATATGTACAAGAAATTTATGTCTTCCTTATTTATGAATCCATATACAAACGATAATCGTTAATGTTATAATAAAATAATTTATTAAATTAACTCTGAATATAACTCCAATTGTGTATACGAGTATATATTACGCGATCTATGTATTTATATGGTTTTCCATAGAAATAAAAAAAAAAGTCTTTTATTAAATCATGAAATTTTATCGGTTGTTATTGATTTAGAGATTTATTTACTTGCTCTGAGGTTTCTTAAGGCAATATTTTTCTATTTAATGAATTCAATATTATAAAATATTCAATGTTGAAAAGTGTATTTTATATGAGTTTAATTCTATTTAAGAATAAATTTTTAAATTTTGATAAAAATTTTTATGAAGGTGTACATTCTATATTTTGTCTTTAAAATCCGGACATTTTCAAATTATAAAATTAATTTTTTAGAATTGAAATTTCGTGAATCACAATATGCACTACCAATATTGTTCAATTATTGTGAATGCTTATCATACGTACATGGAAATCATTGTAGTAGTACAAGTTGGTTGATACTGCATATTTGAATCGAATTTTCCATACACGTAATGGTATTCGAATTTCTAAATAGTTATAATTTTTCGATGTAGTAAATTTACTACAAAAACAACTGAATCTGAACAATTTAAAAAATGTATAACAATTTTAATAGTCTTAATGATTTTTTTTTTACTAATCGAAAAAGATTCCATGTATTCCTCTGAAATTTCAGAATATACCATTTATGTATTTGCATATTAAGTAGGTTACCTATTATGTTATGATATTTTGTAAATTAAAATTTTATAGAACTCTTTTACATTACAATTATTTACGAATCGGAGTGTATAACAGTTTTATTCTCTAAAAATTCAATATTATGTAACAATAGAGAAGCACATAAATAGCATATCAAAGTATACATAATAAATTTCATTGTTAGTGGTATTTCCTGGATTAGATTTTCGCAGAAAATTTGTGTTCTTTTGAATATTTTGTTGTTTCTTTTTTTTATTTGGCAATAAAAAATGTTCAAGTAAATAACAGAAACCTAATAGAAAGAAATATTCAGAAAAATCAGAAAATTTTAGAATCAAGAGCGTGGTCTTATATGAATTGAAAATATAAAATGCAAATTATTTTTTTTTTTTTTGCAAAATTTTCAATTCAAATGGAAAAATGATGTCAAGAAAATAATTTCAAATGCAATTTATGTATTGAAACCCAACCCGTTTATTTGTATCTGCAATTCAAGTTGCGAAAATTAAGTTTTCACTCTTGTATGAAAATTTTGTTAGAAAAGTTTTTATGTAGTTTTGTAAATTTTCACCTCTTAAATTGATGATAAGATGAGGATATATTTTCAATTTTATTTACTCGATAGAATGCAAATAGACATTTTTGTAGATCCAAAGAAACAATTCTTTTTTTTTTTTTGTAATTTTGTATAAATTTTTGTTATTTACCATGGAAATTCTATTATTTTACATAATATTGCATTTCAAATGTTTTTTTTGGAATATGGAAGGATTCGCATTCCATGTATCTATAATAGCTATGAATTTTAATTGAATTAATTTTAATGTTTGCAATTCATGAATATTCTATATGAAATAAACCACTTTATAAAAAGTGTAAGCAAATGTAAATAATTTTTAAGTAAAATTTGGTTAGAATATCAGTTGAATTTGGTTACTCAAACTACTGAGATATGAGTACTTTTATGGGTGATGGTAAAAGTACAAGAATTTCAGTCGAATTGAATTTTATATTTATTGTGTTATATTAAAGAATTGTTTTATATTTTACTATTAATTTCATTGAAAATCATTTACAAATTAAATCAATTTAGGAAATCTTGAAATAGATGCGTAATTCTTAGTTAATTGCTTGTATATTTCAGAGACTAGGTACAGTAAGTGAAATATTCTCCTATTTTTTAAAAGTTCTTTATTTTATATAGAATTTAAGTTCAAAATAGCTCATTTCAATTTTCATTAGTAATTTCGGAACTGAGTGAATTGCATTATTTAAATTGTCACAAAATTAAAATAAAACTGTAAAAATTCGGAAGCATGTCTCTAAAATTAGTATAACTTTTTATAATAATTTTCGTATTACTTCAGAAATAAATCAAAAAATTCCAAATTTCAATAAGCCTGAGATTTTAACGAAATCCAACTTAATCAAGTTTTGTTTACAGCCACAGATTTGTTTTACTATTCATTTTTATTCACAATTCCTCTATCTTTCATGTAACACACAACTTGACTGGCATTATCCTCAAAAATTTTACATAACAAAAATTCAACTCTTAGTTCTACTTTACAAGGATAACACATATGTTAAATGCATTCAATGTTCAAATAAAACTAAAATCCCCATAAAAAAAATTTAAATTTGCCCGTATATATAGGAAAAAATCTAAAACTATTTTGTATAAAAAAGGACCAAAACAATACTACATAAAACCAGAGCAACATCTTGAAGGAGTATAAAAAAAAATAAAAAACAAAAAAAAACTTTACAATTTTATTTTGAAAGAATTTAAAAGGATTGAATTTTTGTTCTCTTAGAATTTCGTTCCATCCTCCAAATAGGTGAAAAAGGTCTATTTATTCATGAATATTTTTTCGGAGTGCCTCAAATAAAGATTTACGGCCCAGATTCATATAAAATAATTTTTTTATTTTGTATGTCCTTATGAAAATTTCCATGTTACTAGCTCAAGGATATTTTTATATTGTAAGTGAATTTTTTTTTTTTTTTTTTTTTAATTTTCTTAGAATTTAAAAAGGGAATCTTAAATCTTAACTTTTCCATGAATATTTTGTATAAAATTTATTTTTCCAAATTGTCAGATGAGTCAAAGTGTTAAAATAGGATCCTATAATACAAGTTTGACTGGAATCAAAATAAAACACAAAAATGAATAAAAAATTTTAAAGAAGAAGAATTTGCCTTGTAAAATATTAACCCATTAACGCACGGTGCCACGTCCCGCTATTCAAATTGGATAATTTTTTTAAGAGTAGACTTATTTTAGTTCAGTTCCTCTAAAAATGGAATTAATTAAAAATTTTATCAACAATTTTCATCGTCTGTACTTAGTTTTTTCAATTTAAAAAATTTACTAAATTTCAAACTTCAAAAAATGATATTTTATTTGAATTAAATAAAGTGTTGCCGTTATGGAATTGTAGTCTAATATGTAAACAGTAAAATAACTAGAAATTTTCTTATAAAATCCGGCGTATCTTTATCTGCATTAAATATTTTCCTGTACTATATATAGTACACTGAGCATTCTTGGGTTAATATTTAAAGAAAAGAAAAAAGGAAAATTTGTTTTAATCATCAATAGAAATAAATTTTAAATAAGACAAGTAGACTTACTTCTTTTAAAATTCTTTTGAATTCTATACAAATGTACACTTATATATACCTTTTGTTAAATAAGTACAGATAGAGAGACCCTATTTATATATTAAATTAATTTAAATAAAATAAAAGGATCTTTATTATAATCCTGGCCCTTAAATAAATAATATGAAACAATAATGAAATTAATTTAAAAAAAAAGGATATTTTAATCGAATATTTCAGAAGGAGAAGAAAAAATTTTTCCCCTTCTGAAAATGGGAATAAAATTTTCTCATTTAATATTTGTGAATGAAGTCAAATCGAGCCAAGTATTATTTTAAAGTGTTCTAATTATTGTTTTCAGAGAATTCCTTTTTTTCTCTCAGAAAATTTAATTACATACTTAATTTTTTCAAGTATTTTATTCTGGAATTTCAATAAATTATTAATTTGTTAGGAATAATTTGTTCTTGGAATTAGTTCTTGAAAATGGCACATTAAATTTATAAAATTTGAAAAAAAAAAATTAAAATTTCTTTTGTAAATTGTTATTAAAATCTTATTATTTTCCTGACTAATGAGATTAAATTACAAAAAATTTGCTTAAATTCCAAGTGAGAACTGGACCATTTCTTGTTTTAAAAAGCTTCCTTTACAGTATTCTCTAATGTTAATATTCAAAAACTGTTAATATAAAATTAAATTAATGTTATAATTAACAGGCTCATCTAAAGGATCTAATGTTGAAGAATGGATACAAAAAATTACAGGAAATAAGTAAAAATATAAATAAATGGACAAATAAATGGGAAATAAAACTAAATAGAAGTAAATCGATCCATGTACATTTGATAAACAAGATTTTAGTAAACTTATCACAATTGAATTTCAATGGTGCTAGATAATCAATCCAACACACTGCGAAATACCAAGGTATAACTTTTGATTTCAAATTCAGATGGAAACTATTGATAAATAAGAAATTATTAATAAGAAGTGGTTATGCAGTTTCAACCGGCCGGGCAATCGAGCCTGAAAAAACTGCAAATATTTGCACTTATATCCCAACTTTATCAGTTTGTGAGCTTTCGAAAGACTAAATTAAAAAGATAATGCTGAATCATGTAACACAAACATTAATTTGTTAAACCGGAGAGGAAACTACCGTATTGACCATAGAATGAGAATATAATCTGCGATATAATAAAATTCATAGCTGTTCTTTAAAAGCTGGAGTAAAATATTACGCTCTGAATTAATATAAATTTATATTTTTGCAGGAAATATACGAGCATCAGAAATAATCACTTAACTGGTTTTGCTATTGTCGAATCCAATATTGCTTGTAAAGTTATTTTATATTTAATTTTCTCTATTGAGATGTTTTTATAAAGAAATTCATGCATTGCTGCACCTAACAATATGCAATTCTTGTAATACTTTCAAATCATAGTATAGATTATTAATTGCTTAAAATTTTTTCCTTTTCTATTCTACTTCGCTTCTACGGGGAGTATAGCGCAAAACACATGATATCGTAAATAACACCATGAACCAGTTTCTCGCGTCACTGAGTTTTACTAAGTAGGCGACGAGCCTACCATAATTGCTTTTGTAATCTAATGGTTGTATTTGAATTGTAAACGTATCATCTTAAAATTAATTTAATATAACGGCATTATGTAACACTAAAGCATGATTTTTTTACCTGTAAATTTTCTTACTTTTTCTAATTTTAGACAGCAAAAAAAAAATTAATGTTATTGAATTCAAATGAGTTCAAATGAATGAAAAGAAGAAAATTAATTCTTTTATAATTAAATAAAATTTTATATATAAGATTTTTAAGCGAAGCCCACCAATTCATTTTTCTATTGAAAACAGAAAAAGAAACTTTAAGGAAATCCCAATTTCCGGATTTTCTTCTTTTTTTAAAAAAAAAATTTAATAAAATGAAAAATTTCCTCTTATATAAAATGGAAACCATTCAAAAGTAAATTAAAACGAAATTAAGGTATAAAAAAAAAATTTTTGTTTTTTCTCCTCTCTTCTTTAAAATTTTCTTATTTTCTTTTAAAGAAATTATTTTTGAATTGAAAAAGTTTTGAATGGCGGCAAACTACCACCTACCTTTCATATTTAAAAACAGATCACAATAATAAGAAATTATTGAAAGGCAGTAACAAAATCTCTCAATTTTTTTTTCATTATAAGGAAGAAAATCAGGAATAAAATGTAAGAGGGAGGGGGGAGAGGTGAAATAAAAAGTTATTTTATTTTTTTTTTTGAATAATTTTTTAATACTCACCCAAAAGAAACTTTTGAAATAAAACTGTTCAAAAAAACAACAGAGGAATTTGAAGAAAAAAAAAACGATATTCGATTTTTATCCATTTAGCATCTGCTTCAAATGTGAAAAGTTCGACAATCATTGGCGAAAAAAAAACTGAAAATAAAAGCAAGAAAAAACAATCTGAATGGTCAGCACATAACCGACCGCAACATGTAGTGTCCAGTTTCGCGAAACTGTTACAGAAGATTATGGAAATGCTTTTAGATAACATAATTAGAAAAATGTCAATTTGGCTTTTAGTAGGGTTCGCTATGTGCCATCCGAATCCAACGGTAAAGTCGGCCCCTGGTTTGATTTCCGAGTCATGATGTTCTCCAAAAAATTAAAGTTTCATTTAAATATTAAATTCGAATTGATTGATTTTTATATGTGCAAAAATGTAAATTCGGCCCACAAAAAACCTTCACTTCCGGGGTCCGACATATGACAAAATTTGATTAATTCGTGACATAATTTAGCCAAAATAAACTCACATATAAAATACCATCAAAATCGGTTCAGTCGCGCTAGAGATACACGAACGTGCAACAGATAGACCGACAGACCGACATCTCTCTAAAAATAGTTTATTTACGCTTCCCTAATCTAGAGAAGTGCGTTGCCATCGAAAACTCAACATACAAAATTTGGTGACATCACGTAACCTCCCCTATTGTATGTAATGCGGTCGGTAATGAATGTTCCTGTAACTAAACCGAAAATGTTTTTTTATTTTTTAATATTTTTTTTTCATAATATTTTTTATTTTTTTATACAAAAATTAAAAAAACCCCAAAATTTGTAAAACTTTTGTAAAATATAAAAATTATTGTAGAAATTATCGTGAGGGAGAATTAAATTAGTAGGAAAACAGTTTGGACTAAACTTTGAACTAAAATTATGTTTTAATATTCTCACAAATTGCCCACTCCTTTACGCAAGAATCGTTAATAAATTAAAGTAACATGTGCCACAATAATTTGAAAACAGGAAAAATTCGATTTTCTGCGGCGACATAACTCATATATAGAATACACATATTTAAATGGGTCTGCCTAGAGTGAAACGAATTTACCGCAGCGAAATTCACCACCGCCTGAATTGCCTGAATCCACATATACGAATGGCGTTTTTTTACATATAAGGTTTTCATGTGTGTTTCACGTTATATACGAAATATTGTTGAATTGATTTTGCTGTTCCGCTCCTGTCTGGGTTAACAGCGGTTATCGTGCGCCGTAGCCGCTCATTGTTCTGATTCTATTTTCACACTTAGACAGTATTAGTTTTTTCAGCAGACCAATAAAGTGGCTAAAACGTTTCAAATTTGATTCCGATCACCATTTCCGAAATCTTCAATGTAATTTGATAGTATACGCAACACAATACATGGCCGCCGTCTCGTGCACTCCTTTCGTGTACATAGTCACTCTCTCATGTGTGGCTGTTTAATTACCCATGCAGTGCTTGAATTAATATGGAAAATTCTAACAGATGTCTTATCATTTCCAATAAACTGCTAAGGCATAAGTTTTAAGAATTTTGAAATATTATTACACCTTTAAGAGTTCAATTCTCTCCTTTTTTAAAGAGAAATCCATTATATTTCTCAGTTATAATATCATTTCTGAGTTGAATTTTCAATAGTCTTTAAATCTCCTCATCCTTTCCATAATAATATATTAATTTAATAAAATTGTCTATTACCAGACATTATCATACTCTCGGTTAGATATAATCATTCTAAATTCATTCCAAAAATATATTTTTGTATAAAAGTTAAAGTTAATTTCAAATAATATGTACAATACATATATAATATAATATATGTATGTGTTTATGTAACGTTATGTATAACAATAAATTAATTTATGCTAATTTTCATTATTCATCTTGTTTATGAAAGCAAAAAATATGAATACAGAAATGAGAATTTTCGCCTATCAATATTTTTATCGTCCATTTGTGTTATTCATTGTAATTTTTGTCACTTCTCTCTCTCTCCCTGTCTGTTGACTTTATGTTTTACTGTTGAATTGGCATTTGGCGACTTGGCGTATACAAAAAGGGAAAGCATTGAAGAGGACATTACTATTATTTGTTTCTCTCTTTCATACTGTTGATGTTGTTGTTGTTGTTTTTTTTAAATTATACTTAAATTTTCCAATAATTTTAAAAACCGCTCTTCCCAATTTCAACTTTGTTCGTTGATATTGAAATTACTTGAAACATTCAAATTTAATTTGTCCTTTTGAAATCACCACATAGCTACTTTGAATGTATTTTGGAAAAGGTTTTTTAAATCAAAATTATTCAAATAATTTCTAGTTAAACACTTAAAGCTGATTTGATCAGCAATTAATGATAATGGAATTTTTTTTTTAACAAAGGTTTGAGTGTAAGGGTATAGACGTCGAAGTCTATTGTAAATATTGAAATAGAAAACTAACATAAGATTATATACCTACAAGCAATGAAAGGGAATTGTTTTATTAAGAAAGAAAGGCAATGTAATATTATTAGGATATTGCACTTATCAACTATTGCGTACCACTTAATGAGAGACAAACCGTGATTCCTCTTATTTAACCGTGATTTCAACATTCCGACATGATTGATCCGTAAAGTTTAATGTTTGGAAAGTGATATTGACTGGCAAAAGAAAATCTATCCGAAACAAGGAAAAGTAACAGTAGGTGTATATCATGGAGCATTACCGTAGCAATTGAGCCAGCCAATTGAAAAAAAACCCGATGATTTGCAAGGAAAACAAAGGTTCTTCATCAAGACAATGCACAATGTCACACATCATAATTTTCAATGGTTAAAATAAATGAATTACATTGCAAATTGATACTACACCGAGTTATGTGTGAACATTCTTAAGAACAAGAGGTAAACGGGATTCAGATAAACCTTACACAGAAACGGTGATTTGAGGATTTACGACATTGAAACACTAAAATTTTTGCTACAAACTTATTTGTGCCATTAACAAAATTAAACTATTCTCTCACCACACTGGGAAGTTCTCAGGTTCTTGTTTGTGTAGACTAAAAAATTTCCTTAGGATTTTCATTTTTACAGCTATAAATAATTATATTCTTGTATTATAGAGTTTTGTAAAATATTTTTCTAAAATTTTTTGGGATAAAAAATCTGTTATTTTTGACATTTTTCCTCTCTATATGGTGGAACTTATACGAATAGTTGTGAGATTTAACTCTAGGGAACAAAAAAAATAATTTCGATTAGAATCGTCAAAAATTATAAGAGAAAACAAAAAGTAAAAGATTTTCTAAAAGGACGAAATGATCCTTTTTATATCGAAATAATTTTTTGAAAACCACTTTATTTTGTAAAAATGTTTTTGGGGTATAGAGGTGGAAAACTTTTCAAATAATATTTCTTTTATCAAGGCAACCAAAGAAAAAACAAACGAAGTTCAAAGGATTAAAATCAATTTTAGTAAAAATTCTATTCCAATTTTTTGTCTTTTCTTTGTTTTAATGGTTTCCATTTTTTTTTTGTAAATGATGTTTTTCTGCTTGTCTGCTCTTTTGTCTGACCTCTATTCGTCATCTGATTTACTTAAACTTTAATTTTCTTACATTAGATAAAATACATACCCACATGTACCCATTACAAATATTTTGGTATTGTGTACAAATTGGAGAGAAATGGTAAAATTGAATTTACTTTCAATATAAATTTAATATTTTATTGCCAAGGGTTTTCATTGTGGTCATGTTTAGTAAAATTTCAATTTAAATTTTGGGGAAAAACAAGTTTTTTTCTGACAATAACTAACTTAGTTTTTCTAAAGATTTATTTAAGGAAGAAATAATATTGAATATAGATACAGAAATCTTGTTGTAATTTTGATATTGTTTTATGTTAGAGTTTTCGATGTTTGGAGTATCATTTCATGATATTGCTCCGGAAAGTAGCTTGAATTCATTGGAAACGTGAGTTTGTGGAGATGTTTTGCAGTATTACTATTAGCCGCGAAAATTATGACCCTTTCACGCGACACCAAACACTAAACTAGATTAAAAAGAAAGCGCCCAACATTACTTCTCCGCCAGCATCCCCGCCGGCATCTACAAAAATTCGCCAGATGAAGGCATCCGACTTTCTTCTTACCATGGAGACTCTTGATATAGTTCTTCTAATCCACTGACAAAAGTTACCCAGTATGCGGAGCAAAATGCTTTAGGAGGATATGCTCAGTAGGAGGACGAAACATTAGGTATTTTAGGATGCTATGAATCACCGCCCTGATATTCAATCTACAATCTACAGTGATAAATTTGTATTGTTCGAGTACGAAAATTGCACCCACCAAATCGACACCTTAAGGTTTAGAAGAATATTTGAGATTATTAAGATTACAGATTATTAAAATTGCAGAGAGAGTATTTTCTGTAATAATTTTTGATTTGAAGTTTTGAATGAATTTAATGGCTGGAGTTGAATTGAAGGTTTTTCTGTTCTCACACGATATAACAGCTTTAAGCTCTACTCGTTGACAACCAAATACCATAGCCTATTACCAATTCTTAGAACGAATTAAAATACCAGTTCTAATTTTGGAATTTAAAAATTAAGAACAACTATTCTATCAAAGTAGTCATATTGATTAATTATGTGGCTTCAATTATTATTTTATCGTATTACTTGCATTATTTATTCTGTTCTTCAGAAAAATCATCGCATAGTAAGGTCAAATATTATTGTTTTAACAATAACAATATACTCTTAACAAAAATTTTTAATTAAAGAAATGCCACGATAATAAAATTATACTGGCAAAGTATTCTACAAATCTTACCAACTCATTCTAGTTCAGGCAGTTGTTATTGTTATACTACAAAATCAATTGATTTTATTTAATTATATAATAGATTTTTGAGTGTTAGTGACTATGCAAATTTATTGTTAAAATTAACAATAGTAAATTTTATAAATTTGAAACCATTGTGTAGTGAAAAATATGAGTAAAAATTATAACAATTAAAATAATACTGTTACAGTTCAATAAATTTATTTTATACCTCCATGTGTTTCTCTTTTGTTTTATTTTTCAAGAACGACCAATGAACTTGAAGCTTCACTCACGGACTGCCAAACGTGGTTGTTAATAAATCATCTTCTTCGAAGGGAGCGTAGAAATCAGTTGAAGACTTACTCTGATAACGCGAAACTCTACTAAAAAGTAAATTTCCAGGGTTACAATCAGTAACTGCAGAAGAACGATGCTTCCCTGAATGAAAAATGTTGATTAATTTTTAAAAATTTATAACCAAAAAAGTGTTCAATGATATAGAAACAAACCAAATATATTGATCCCATTTCATTTAATTTAGAATTCTACATCAAGGTTATTTAAGCAATTTTAAAATTTTATTCATGAATGAAAATCACAAAAGAACTCAATCTTAAATTGTATATGAGAACAAAACCACTGAGTTGCCTTGAAAAATTACACGAAGAATTGAATCCTTATATTAATAACAAAAAATAATGAAGGATACCGGTTATGTTTTTGAAAAACTAATCTAATTAATAAAGAACTAAAATAACTTAATTACTGTATAACAAAGTTTTCTGATATCAATCACTTTATAACACCATTAAATTACTTTTCTAATACTAACCCAAATCAATATTCATTCTTCTTTTTTTTTAATTTTTCACATATAGTGGTTAACTTAAAAAATCGCATCATTTCACATCGCATTCATTACAAAAAAAAAAAAAAAGAAATTTATACGTGTTTTTTTCTTAATTAATGTTATTCTGCCCGTACTTTCATATTCTTAGTGAATAGGAACTTATTCTTTGTTGAAAAATTTTAATGAAACTTAGAATGTAACCTTGAAATTGGTATTATAAATTTACAAGTGGTTACTGGATACTGAATTTTAAGGATTATTGTTTTGAATTTTGATATGAAATTGATTACAATGGGTGAACATTAATTACAAATTGTATTGTATTGGTATATGAGGGTGAATGGTGAGTAAAAACAATTGTGTTTTATATCCGACCTGATTCGATTACATTGAGAATTAAATTTTATTCTTTTTCCATTACTTTAAAGACTGTAGTACTTAGAGTACTCTATTCTCCTTCTAGTTTCCTTATTTATAATGTTCTTTAACACCCCCAAGACAGAAGCATCGATCAGTTCTTTGCCACAGAGTCGGCCGTCGCCCCCAATCTGGCCAATTTGTTGGTCTTCTCATTCTCTTCGACATTACTGTGTCCCGGAATACAGCAAAATTTCACCCTACATAACTCGTATACTGACGGCCTGAGCCGATACATCGCCTGTCATTGCCGTCTTGGCGGCTCTCGTTACCGCAAGAACCTCGCCCTGAAATGTAGCTCGGCAGCCTTACAGATAACTGCAGTCCCATTTCCGGACAGAATAGTTCTGTCCCAGTCCCACAGGATGTCTTAGCATCATTAATGTAGATAGAGAAGTTCATATTCTTCAACAATTCATCTACAAAGGCGAAAGCAAGTAAACCTGTGGTTGGCGCCTTCCTGAATGCCCCTGTCACTTGCACTGTCAACCGCTGCACTCTATCAAGCTTTTTGAGCTCCCCAAGCCTGGCACACCACTGATACGTGGAAGAATACCAATGCTCCATACGTGAGCTCCTTCTATTCTCGCCCTTTCCTTCTATTGAATTTTTTAAAATACAGTTGAAACTACCTGTAACATCCTTTTTTTCGCAACAAAATGTGCATATTTTATATGAGCATACGGCATCGAATTGTAAAACGGAAAATGAAGGTTCTCTTTCAAAATTCTAATTTACAAATTCTTTGATACTAAAATTACTTTAACATTATACTTTGGTTATGTAATTATAAACAACACTATTGTGCTAAAAACGTGCAAAGTAAAAGTAATTTTAAATTGGCATAGTAGGTACGTACATTAGCATTTTGAAAATTAAAATTATTATTTAGCGTAATTATGCTCTTATGAGTTTCTAATGCAATTTTAGATGAACGAAAAGCATTACTGTAATGAAAACATTTCAAAAATTTTCAATGTTGAGAATTCATTATTTTCTCATTTTGCTCTTGTTTTGTTTTTTCGTTTTTTTTTTTTTTAATTTCCGACTCGTTATTACCAGTAGATATGCAAAATAAAAGAATGAGAGAGCAAAAATTCAAATTAATATGCAGGTATGGTAAAATGCGCATTTTAAACATTGTTGTCTGCCAAGGTAAAGTTGAAAAGTGAAAGAGAACATGATTATTTTTGTTAATTATAAGTTCAGCACCATTTTCTTTTCCTTTGAAATAATTTTGAATATTAAAAAATAATTTTGTTCAAGAGAAAAGAAAACTGTGGGGGAATTAATTTTACTACAATATTTTGTTAGTTATTTTGGTGTTAAAAATTCCCTTTAGAAAATTAGAACGGAAAAGTAACAGTAATTTTTTTGTAAAACATTTTGGAAAAAAGACAGTTATACAAGATGATGGTAATTATATGCAAAGGTCTCGACCAATTAATTTTAGAGAGTTTCAATAAAATGAACTGTATATAAGATTTCACAAATTTCGGACAATTTCGTTCAATGTTCGTGAGCTACACACCTATTGGTTATGATTAACAGTTTGATATGAATTTATGCAGAATATGTGAGTAAATTCAGATTACTTAATGACCCTTAAGCATTCAAGATGTTTAATCACATTTTTTTTATAATTTGAGCTCTATAATAAAGCTCAATGTCTCAAAAATCCAAAATCCACATTACAAGCATGATATGAGATCAAACGGGCAGTACAGGCATGATACGAGAAAGTTATTCCTAGAAATTTCCAAAGAATTTAAATATAACAAAAAAAAGTTAAGTTTTCCAAAGGAAAAGTCGGCAAGTGGTATGGTTCCCATGATAGTAGAAACTTTTTTCATAACGACGAGTTTTGTCGCACAACGATTATGCACAAAATCTCACCAACGAACAATATTACACGAGTATTACTCACTCACATTCATACATAAATCCTTATTGTTATGTTAACATTAAACGATTGATTTAATCCTTAAATATTATTTTTAGAAAACATTAATTTACTTTAGTCCAAGAATTTTATTTCCAACAACAAAAGCAGAAATAAAAACGATGAGAAAAGCAAAAATCAATAATCCTATCTAAGTTCTTTTAATGCCTTACGCCTTTCCTTACACCAAGTATATGTAATTCTTGATTATTTCTAATTCTTTATACAACACTATACACATATATACGTACGTGTACACTACGTAATCAATTAAAATATATAGCGTGTACTCATAGCTAAACAACATTAACTCTCTTCCATTGTTAAAATTCATGTTCTCTTTGTTTGTTTTAAATACACGCACTTACCATACACGTATGGTAATCAATGTATATTAGCTCAATTAGTATGTAGTAAAAGTCTTGTAGTTGTACTATATGTTGTGTTGTGTTGTATAGAATATGGCCTGATTTTCACAATATTTACTGTTTTAAATCGATATTATTATTATTTGCTCAAATCAATTTCACTTGAAGTAGTAATATAGGGTACGTTTCAATATACACATACACAAATACTGTAATTCATATAGCCGTAGCCGTAATGCGGAGAATTAAAAATATTTTAAAATTTTGCTAGATATTTTGAATTAATTTTAGAGAGTGGTGAAAAATAATTTTGTTATAAGAATATTATTTTGTTTGTTTAATTCAATTATCTATGAAAATTTTACAATGAAATATTTGCAATATTTTAATTAAAAATATTTAAAGGAATTTCTGTTTTTAATTTCTAAATTGAATAAAAATTTTTAATTGTTGAATGAAAAATAATAAATTAAATGGTTTTGATAATGCCAATAAACAAGAAACTTAATATTTTAATTGAAATTTTAAAAAATTATTGTACATTATATTCGATTTCCCGCAAATAATGCGGGAAGAATTTATAATTAATGGTTTTATTTTTTACAAATTTTCGGCGGTATATTTTTTTGCAATCTTATATTCAGTGTGCTTTCCAATTAATTCTTAATCAGATTAGAATATTTCAATATTATTCTACGGTAATAGTGCCTAAATTCGCCTATATCACAATATTTTAATTTTTAAATTATTCTTTTTACGAAAATTTAGTTTGCCCCGTCAAATTGCAGGCAGCATTTTGACAACACTACTCAACGATTTCAAGCTAACTGAGATTAAATTAACTTATTTCCATCTCTTCTTATTTTAGCTAGAAAACACATTTAAAGATTTTTTATAATTTTCAAGAATTTCCAAAAAATTTTACATATTCTCATTCTTCATTCACCATACTATATTTAATTGAACTTTCTAAAATTTTATTAAAAACCTTCTATCTCTTCTAGTTTAGTCAGAAAACGCACTTAAAACATATTCAATTACATTCGGTGTGAGTGGAGTGAGTAAAAATATAGTATAATGTGACAAGACAAAGAATGTGAGGAAATAAAAAATCCAGGTGGTTGTCAGCTCTTTTTGGTTTTTTTTTTTCATCCTTTCTTTGCTTTTCTACCCATAATATTGCAAGTAATACGTTTAAATTTCATTTTATGTTTGTTCATCCTTGTAATCACATGGTGTAATTCAACTTTCATTCCTCGAATTAAATATATGTATATGCATTTATGTATATGTCTTTCTTAACGTGGTGAAAATAATTGCTTTTAAAAAATTTAAAGCGTATTCCATACACAAAGTAAATACTGAAAAGTGGTTGTGTTTGTTATGAAAAGCATGTAAAAATAATTTTTTTTTTACGATAAACCATTACGTGATTTATTAACTTTGTAAAGAAAAAAAAGATAATAAATAAAAAAGGATAAAGGATTAAAGCTAATAGTGAATTTTTTTTATTAAATAAATAAAGAGCACCGCATATATGCAATTTTTAAATAAATTTCAAGAATACAAGACCTTTAAAAAGGGTACTTACACATATAATATTGCTGAATTTTTAATTTGCACATTATATACAAAGTTAAGTCTGTATATAAAGTGCTTTAGATTATAATAGATCTTAAGGATGAATTTGGATTTATATGATTTGTTTTTGGTTTTATCAATTTTAAAAGAAAATCACATTAAATCGGGTGTGTTTCAAGTAATTCGCTATTTAAAATCATCAATGACTTTTAAATTGCCATAATATTGCAATATTACACAATTCAGCAATTACAATTCATAAGCTGAATTGTAAACAAACCCGGCATTTTTGCAAATTTAATTCATCATGTTAAATACTCAATCATAAACCTTTAAAATTATAAGCTTCGTTTATCATTATGATTTTACTGGTGTTTAAAACTTTGAGAATGACATTAGACCGAGTGCGCTCAATGAACTGACTCCTCAGTCAACCTTTTAGCCATATATCACAAAAAAATTAAAAATTATTTTAAAATATGAATGAAATATGACCCTTAATTTTCACCATACAATAAAATTACGTCATTGATCATGATTATTTTCCATTAATCTTTAGAAAGAAACGCACGTTTCTTGTGTATCGGCTGCAAACTTTTTTACTTTTTACCAGGATAATAAATCCAAATTTATTTTTACATAATAAAGAATAATTTCTTATAAAAACAGTGACTAAAAAATAATCAAAAAACATATTATATAATAATAAACTTTCATATATTATAAAATATATTTAGAACAACAAAAAACATTGTAGGTTCCTGTAGGGAATTCTAAAAAAAAATCAAAAAAAAAATTACAATAAAATATAAGGATAAAATGGCGTGTAATGTCATGTAAGACATTAACAATAAAAATATTGCATGTATAAAGATCATATTACTAAATGGATTCAATGAAGTTAAAATGAAAGATGATTTATTTGTAAGTAAATCATTTCTTAAAATAAATAATAATGTGCGGGAGCCTCCTTATATGAACTTCAATAAAAAGGCTGGAAAACATGTGTAAAATTCCTATTTTAATAAAATTTTATTCTGGATACGAGGCAAATTAGAATGTTGTAAGACAATAATTAAATCTTGAAAATGGATGAAATTATTTAATGACTTCAAATAATTTGGTTGTAAAATTAAAACACTTTTAATTATAGTGAAGTCGGTTTATTTTGTGGGTCTTAAAGGGAAATATAGTTAGAATAAAATAAGATAAATAAACTGAATAATTTATTGTATACCAATGTTAAGCAATGCTTTGGTTTATTTAAAAGTAATTTCTAATTTTAATCCCAATAAATAAAATATTCCTAAATAACTTAAGGAATTTTAAATTTTGGCATAAAAATATGCAATTCAGCAATTTCAACTCATAAGCTGAATTGTGTATTAAAACCGTTTTTCCTTAATTTAATTGTATTGGCTTCTCGGTTCTTTTACATGTTAGAAGCTTTCTAATGGTCTTATGTATTAATACCGTATTATTGCTTTTTTAAATCCAAAGAAAAAATTCTCATAGTGACAATGTATGTGTACAAAATTTTAAAATATTCAGGAAATAATTTTTTTTAATAAATTTTAAATATTTTCAAAGAAATTAAAATTAACGCTATTGTAGTTTTCAAATAATTTTAAGAATCAAATTCAATTTTTTTTATAGCAAAACTTTAATATTTTTCTTCTTCTCGCTTCCTGTATCACATAATAACTTTTTTGAATTGAAATCATTTCTTTTAAAAATGTTTTAAATTTTTAATAACTTTTCATTTTTTTCTACTATTTTATAGAAATTTTTATTGTTTAATTTTACAATCCATTTCACATTTTCAAATATTTTTCTTTAAAAATTTTTTTCTGTTCTTAACCCTCAATTACTATTCATATGAGTGAAATTCATCCGGATTTCGTAAAACATTTAAGATTCAAATTTCTTTGGTTATTAGTTAAATGCCCAAATATTTCAATATACATACTAATATAAAAGCTAAAAACTTACAGATTGTAATGAAAATTATGGGTTGCTTTAAAAAAGGGATAAAAATAACTGGAAGTAACGCTGAATAAAAGCTAGTAGAGCTAATCGATTTCAATTGAGTTTTTTCTAAAAAATGGTTTTTCTATATTATAGAAAATTATAAAACCAGTATTATAGAACCAGTATATAACTGGTTCGATTAAATCTACGGACAATAACAGCATTTTACAAAAAAAGAAAAGTTAGTAATGGAGGGTTAAATTTTTAATTCCATACCTTTCCACTTAGTTTACTCATTTTAAATTTGTAACTATACAAAAATTAATCTCCCTTCAAGCTTCTATTACATGTAAGAAGAGAATTCAGCAAAACTAACACATAGAAATCAAAGTGAATGCATATAACATAAAATGTATATCAAATGTATATAACATAATAATAACAGTATAACAATAACAGTATATGAATACGAAGTACAATAATATTATTATGTAAGTATATAATATTTTTGAACTCTATATAGTCAAACCAATATTTCAATTCAATTCAAAGTGATTTAAAGCTAAAAAAAAAAAAATAGAAAAATATAGAAATATATTTTTTACTTACATATTATTATAGCAGTTATAATTTTTACATTTCATTTTCCATAACTAAGTTAACACTATTGTGAATTTTACATATCGTAGAACACATACACGATACACAATATACGTAGAAGAACTTTTTAAAACGCAGGTACTGTGAGAAGATAACAACCCATAATTCATAAAGAATAAAAAAAGAAAAATTTTAATAAAGAATAATAAATATAACTGTGAAATATAACAGTAAAGATATACTCATACCACAGTTAAAATAAGAGTCAGAATGAAAATATGAACAATAAATTTACTTTAACTTCTTTGTTATACCATCATAGTGTGCTCTTTATGTTCTCTGAGTTTTTATTGTTAAAATGGTGAAACATCAAGAGAATTTTTAAATTTTTTTTTTCTTTTGTATTATTTTTATTCATTTTTTAAATTATAGCATTTATAATGTTATAATGAATAACCAAGCATATTGTCTAAGAATAGAATAAGAATGTATGAAACCCTATCATTTTTTTTAAATTTGCAAAATCGTTGTTCATTTATAAGCGAAAGTTTCGTTTGATATTGTTATTTATAAAAAAATTGCATACATTTAGGCGAACATTTATACGCACAATAAAATTTAGCTAATATAAAAATTTTTTTAACTTGTGTTATCATAATAAACTTAAAAAAAAAGCCATAGCTATGCAATTTCTAATGAAACTTTAAGTGTTATCGTTGTATTTAAATCTACATTACTTTAAGTATAAAACTCTTAAGGGTTCTTGTGCTGATGGTAAGAAGGGTGCAGGGGTGAACGACTTAAATGTGGTGTTGTCAAAGGCCTCTTCCACATCTAGGAAGGAAACTCGGAGACTATTTGTCGCCACTAAGAGACTTATAACGACCGAAGGATTGCATAGTCCATGCAATTTTCTTCTCTTCAAAGATTTTTCCCAAGAAACTCCATATTTTATTTCTAACTACGCAGTCCGTCCTTGAATGGCCGTCATCATTCCGTTCTGATCCTGGCCCTAACACCACGTGCTCGGGAAAGTGTGTCCGAAGAAGCAGCATTTCAGTTTCTTCCCCGTTGTTTGTGTAGGACGCATCGGATTTTGTTGGCATACCTATGCCATTTGTATGTTTCTTTGAGAGTGTTTAGTACCCATGCTAATTTTTATTTGGTAGGTCTCCAACCTACATGCGCAAGGTTCGTTACATTTATTAACTATAGCTAAGTTATTTTGAAACAAAAAATGAAATAGGTACTGTCTCTCGAATATTGGTGTTGCTCCATACTGCATGATTTTTCCTCCGGCAGTACTCCACGAGTTTCTCTGAGAGAGCACTGTTTTGCTCTCCGTGAAAATACCCCGAGGCTCAAATTTGCCTCCGTCTTCGGCTAATTTTTCGAACTTTAACCTCCACTGCCACCAGGTCTCTTGTAATCTTGTTTTTAGTTTAAATTGGAAGAAATTTAATAGTTTTATTAAGCCACAAATCAGCCATTAGACACACATACTACACATAAATTAATAATTTTAAATTTAAATAAGATATTTTTATATTTATTGTTCAAAAATATTGTTATATTGATAACATTTTTTAATAATTTATTTTGAAAACACCAACCCGAAACCTCAAAATCCTGAAAATTATTTTTAATGCATCATTCCAATTTAACTGATTTTAAGTATGCTAGTAATAATTTGTTATAAAATTCAATTAAAATAATTTTATTAACCAAAAAATTTTGGTGTATCATTTCAGTTTACAAACTATCAAAACTATTATATTAATTCTATACTTTCCAAAATTTATAGAAATTTAGGGGTTTACCAAATGTAAATTGCATTATGTATCAAAGATTTTATATACCAACATTTTATGCGGAAAACTCCATGAAAATTTTTTAATTAAAATCACACAAGAGAATATATAGATATTATTTTAGAATTCTAGACGAAATTGGGTTTTAATAGTAATGTTCTGGTAATTATGTTTCCGTAAGTAGAACAATCCAGTGGGGTAGACAAAGGAAAATTAATTAAAATATTCTTGAGAATGCATTGAAATAAAAACCTGACGTCCTTATTGCAAAAATACCTTCACGACAGTTTTAATATTATTAAATTTTTTATTCTCAGAGAATATTTTATTACTCTTACAACTCTTTTATAATATCAACTGAATTTAATAAACAACAAAAACAAAATTTATTTTTAAATGAACAAGAGAATATTAAAAGTTTATAAATACTGTCGTAATAGCTAGTTAAAAACTATTACAATAGTGCCATTCGCTCTTTTTCTCCTCGCTTAATTTAATCTTTACGTAAACCAAATTCTTTACAATCTTCTTAATTAGTTTGTATCCTAACAACGCCCTTTTTTCTCCATGTGGTGCTATTGAGAATGAGATATGTTATTCAATTATTAAGAATAACTGTATGATACTGTCATAGTACCTAGAATAATGCATGCAACTAGTAAAAGTTACACACAGACATTTTTAAAATTAAAGTATACATATTGCAGAACTCGTTAACAATAATAATAACAAAAAAATTCAGGGTTCCGTTGAACGTGACTTTTCTAAAGAAAATTTAAAATTAATGAAAGAGAAAGAAAATAAGTTGAAATTTTTTTTTGAAAATATTTAACCTTGATTAAAAAAGAAAAAAATCAAGAATAGTTGAACAGAAAAAACTATAATGAAAAATAATAACGGTTTAGTTTATATGCACAAATACCAACACACATTCAAAAAATAATTATAAAAGTTCATTGTGAATGAAAAGTTTTTAGATTATCACGGAGTGTATTAATATTGCACTCATTCAATATTATTTAATAGACGAGTGTGAGGCAGCATATTGGTGGTTTGAGGCATTAATTTGTAAAATGATTCCGACTATTAGAGAGAGCCTTTTCAATACAGTAATGTGGCAAATAAATTTTAAGGCTGTAACAGATTTAATCGCCATCAAACCTAAGACGATTTAAAATTTTTAATATAAATATATTAAATTTTAAATCTCTAACCCTTCTCGTGCCATCATAGGGTTTCGCTCTGATAAAGTGTATGTTTCCTGCTTTCTACGCTAAGATGTCAGCGATTTCATTACCTTCGACTCCAACGCTTGCCAATAAAATGTAACCTGTATGTAATGTAACCCATTGTATCCACTTAAAGAATAAAATTCTTTCTGTAATGTTTTGTAATTTTTAATTTATTTAGATATACTCAAGCTATTACACAAGGTAATCAGTCCATTCAGTCATTGCCATCATCATTTTCATATATTAATTCTGAAAATGTAATTACAATATCCAGAGCTTCTTTTACAACCGGTAAAATTTCATGTTTAGCCATTAGAAAACCTTGATTTTTACGACTTCGTAATTCAACTTGATAGGTGTATAAGGGACTTAATAAAATTTTCGCCCAATCTATTGGTGTTCCGCTCACTGGAAATGGTAAATTTGCCTGTTGTACACTATATGTTGTATTATAAAGTTCAAACATTTTCTGAAAATTAGATTTCCAATGAAAGATTTTTATATTACAATATTTTATATTAAATTTAATAAAGAACTCAGAAAAGCCCCCAATATTATAAAATTCAATCACGTTTCTGTAAAAATTCAAATGCACGTAACTGTACACAATTTACGTTTTATTTTAAAAATATGGCGGAAATTTCAATAGAATCATGTGTTTAGTAAAAGCTCAATCAAGAAAAGAAATCTTAGAAATTACGATTTTGTCTAGAACCTACATAACAGAATCAGTATTAAAAATTCTACTTACCTTTGCAATTTTTATAGCTCCACGTTCTAATTTTTTTGCATCACCACTATGTACATTTGTAAATGAATAAGGATATTTAATTATTTCACCATAACTATGAAATGTTAAATATCCTTTTAAATTTAAACGCCTTTTATTTAAAAAATCTCGTAAACATTCTGTTTCTGCTTCACTAAATTCATCTTTACCAGCATAATTAATATTACATGGTTGCAAATTTTCATATTGTGATTTCCAATTAATATTAAAATTTCGATATAAATCAACACCTCTACAAAGTTCCGCATCTTTTGCGTATAATAAATTTTTTCTTCGATTTCTATACCAAAGTCTATCAGTTTTCCATGAATAATCATATCCGTCCGGATTTAAAACTGGTAAAAAAAACCTTTAAAAAAATTTTAAAGTAACAAAAAATATTGTTGTTGTGTTTTAAAAATAATTTAGAAATAGAGGAGACTAGCTTACCAGGTCATGGTTTTAACATGATACGGCATAACATCCCAATTTAATAGCATCGTATAAATAATGTATGTAATTGCAGATGGTGTCATCCATTCTCTACCATGTATTCCTCCATCAATCCAAATTTTATCAAAAGTTTGCGGATCATCTGAAATTCTTTAGTATAAAATAAAAGAATTGCAAAACAATTAGATAATTTTCAGATATTTTAAATTTATTGGGAACGCCGAAATTTTATGTAACATTTTCGAATCACAGATTCAAGAACTAAATTTTAGTTTGAAGAGTTTATATTATAACAAAAGATTATGTAAATGTAGTATTGATAGAACGATATCCGAAAATCTTGAGTTAAAAAATAAGGAGGTCACTCCTGAAATGTGTTAATTCAACCCATCGCGTCCAATTTGAAGAATTTGGACTTAAATTTGGGCTGATTTTCAGGTTTTCTTAGCATTTTTCATTTCTTCTCATATTAAATATCATATAAGAAATTAATTCCAAGCCCAAGCAATTGCTGACTATAATTTTTATTCTATTTATTGCTGCTAAATTCATATCATTATTTTAATAGCTCTTTCGAGCATAATAATTAAATCTTTTATTTTTTCATTATTAAAAAAAATTTACCTTAAAACTTTTATGATTCGACCTTCATATGTCCGTCCAATTTCAAAAACTTTTACTAAATTTGGATAAAGTTCTTCCATTGTATATAAAAATTTATTGATCGTTTTTAAATCCAAATAACTTTCCCAATTTATTGCTTAAAAAGGATAACATTTTAATGGTCCATTATGGAAGAAGAATCATCAAAAAATAAAAAATAAAAGTTGAAAATAATAAAAGAAAAAGTGTTGAATACACTATCAATATTTAAAATAGTTATAGCTTAAAATACTATTTATACGATATTGCATATAGATCTACCATAAATCTGATTTACATAATATTCAATTCACATAAATCAATTTGTATGCATATGCATTGAATATTCTTTGAAAAGGATATACAGAATATTATGCAAATCATTTTCTCTTAAATTTAATAATATAAAATATAAAATGAAATATTTTAATATTATAATATTATATACAAATCATAAAAAGATGAAGACGCAAGAAAATGCACAATATGTTTCTTAAATATTTTTAAACTCTATTTGAATATTTCAATATCATAAATTGTGATATCATAAAATATAACTTCAATTTATATAGCTGACTAAGAGTCAGTTTGATTTTTAATTGAAATTAATAAATTTCTGATTTACAAATTAATATTGAGCGACATTGAGCCATATTGAGCAATATTGAGCAACATTGAGCAATATTGAGCAATAATGAGCAATTTGCAACCACTTTTACTTTTCTTTATTAAATCAATTAAAAAAATTTGAACCAAAATTTCTGTTGCACCAAAAGTCAAAAGCTAATGAACTATGCTAAAAGGAGCTGGTGTAGCACTAGGGCACAGTTGAAGGCTTTTAAAAGAATTATTTTTACAAATTCGTTCTTAATGAGGCGAAAATCATTATTAATAAATCTAAGTTTCTGTATTCACATTAAGAATTTTTCAATTATCATAATACGAGCAAGAAAGGGTTAAATTTATTCTGTTAATAAATATACATTATTGATTTTTGTGTAATTTTAACAGTTAATTTTGTGTCCACTCGTTTAATTTAAAAATTTTTTTAAAAAAATCATACGAAATTTGAAATTTTTATAAATTCATATTTCGGGAAATCCAAACATTCTCGCGTTTACTGCAATATTATTGAATAAATTTTAATATAGTAAAAATAATTGCATTCTTATATGGTATAATATACTTAATAATTAAAATTATAATAAAAAATCACTTACTATTCTCATTATACATTGGTAAAAACCATAAATCATTCTGTGTTATATTATTATATTGTGAATTAATAACATTTTGTAAATCGTCAATTAATATGTCTGCTTTAAAATCATATTCTTTTAATATATTTTCAGCATTTATTCTATAATTTCCATCAAATGATATATCAAAATAACCAATGTCATCTTTCCAAATTATTCCATCTTAAAACAAAAATACAATTTAATTTAATTTTATTACAAAAAAAAAATTCACAAAATATTCAATAAATAAATCATTTTCAAAAATATTCACAATTTTAAGTAATTACATATTTAATCAAAATGGCATTTAATTTTAATAATGCAAACACTTTATTAATTATTATATGTATAACAGTATTAAATAAATTAATAATAATCGTTCATTTTAATTTTAAAAAAAAAAATATATTTTAATTTTTTTTTTCGTATACCAAAATCATTTTCAAATTTCGTTTTAACTTCATCACGACTCGTTCCGTAAAATAATTTTGAAAAATTGTGAATTCTCCATAATTGATGACCTTTATAATTAATTGCATGAATTAAAAATAATTCACAATAAAAAATAATAATTAATATAATTTTTGATTTCATATTTTTTATTTATTTTATTCATTTGGAAAATTTCATTTCGATTTCAAATTTTATTTCGATTCTAAATTCTTTCCGATTAAATACGATATTTCTAGTCGAAGTTTGAACTCGATCTGAGCTTATTCGCTTTTGAATGATGTCTCACTTTCTATTAGTATTAAATTTGTAGTATATAAGATTTTTTTTTTATAAAATATCTGTAGTATTATAATTTAGGTTAGTAGAATTTCTAGTACAGCGAACCCAACAGCGAACAACTTGACCTAGAATATGAAAAATTTTGAATATTATTAATGAAAAATATTTTTGTTTTGTTTACACACTTTTAAACTTAATTAAGCTTTAAAATTATAGGAAAAAAACTATCTATATAACAGTAAAGAAAGCATGTAAATGATAAGAAACAAGAATTTAGAAAATTTTTTTTCTTAATTTTTTATATCATTTTAATCTGATTTAATCTTATTAAATTAGCATCAATTAAATATATAAAAAATATATGAGTTATACACTTAAAATTCATAATATGTATATAATGTATAACAATATTAAAATTAGAATTATTGAACTATAAGGTATGAAATTATTCGAAATAAGATTTGCGTATACGCAGCTTCTATAAAGAATAACTAAAGCTAAACTTTTAAAAGGGAAAACGAGCGATTGGCCTAATTTGGAGTACAAAAGGGGATATTAAGTCAGGGAATTGGAAAATTGACATTGTTATGTGTGAAGGAAGAGCGACTCAACGGAACGTCGAAATTGGAGTAGGAATGACAATACAAAACCCTGTTACCATGGTACTAGCACTTATAGTACACCACCCCAGAATAATAAGTAAAGTAAGTAGGGGAGCGTCAGGGAGCCAAATTTCGAAAATGGGAGAAATATTATTGATTTGTCGGAACGTCAATATTGGAAAAAAATTAAATTCAGAGCCTTAGAAATGAGCGGAATTTCGAAAAAGAACGCATATTATCATTGGGCTAATTGAATTAGTTAAATAAAATGCACTACTTTACGTTACCTTTTCTGACTTCGAGAGAACCTTTGACACAATTGATTGAGAAGTATTATGGCACTCCATAATAAATAAAGATATTACTCAGAGAAATAATAAAAATAATCAAAGTATTATTATAGAGATAATGTACAGCCAATAGTACAGAAGTTAAAAGCCCGTATAAAATTTCCCTTATTAAATGTGGTGCCGTTAAAGAAAGTGTAAAACACTGATTGAGGAAAAAAGCTTTTCAGAATATTTTGTTTTTCTCTAATTATATGTATTAGAATCGCAAGTCGATTGACTCAACATATTTTTGTTTAAATTTCATCAACTCATTATAATATGGAAAAATTTAAATATTAAAATATGAATATTTTCTATTAAATAAAAATAAAAGAATGAAAATGAACGCTAATATAAAAATTTTTTTTTTTTACCTCCCACTGTTCTTGTTATACTCGCATTTAAAACGATAAGAATAAAAAACATGGCAATAATAGAATTAAAATTAATGTAAGAGTATACTGTACGGAGAGTGGGGAAAAGTAAAAGAATGGATTTGTAGATTTGTTCTCTTCTTCTCATTTTATACTTTCGCTGTAAATGAGAGTTATCGTAGTAAAAGATTAAAAATCAAGATAATTAGAATTTTTTTTTCTATTTCTTTTCATTTCTCATTATTTGTTATAGTGTTATCTTTCTCTCACAAATAAAATATTATTTGAATTTCAATTGAGTTATTATCTTGTTTTGATTACGTATATAATAAAATTATAGTGATATATTATTATGTGAGTTGTGTTGTATGTGTGTTTTAGTTTTTAATTTATGTATAAACTTTGCTCTTATTATCTAATTTATTAATATTATATTATTTTGAAATAGAAACTTATATAAAACTTTTTACTATAATAATTTTCAATTCGAATAATTGGAGGAGACACTAAGCCTTTATTTTATATAAGATTTTTGTCTCCTTATCGAATACTCAGCGAAAATATATTTTTGGAAAGAGAATTAAATTTATTCTCTTATATAAATTAAAATCTATATACTTTTAATTAATTTAGAAATTTTCTAACATAATATTTTTGTTGAAATTCATCTATATTGAATAGAGAAAATAAAATAAGAATAGTTTCTAGGTAGTTTTGTTGTAGTTTATTCGAAAACTAATGAGTAAAAAACAAATGCTTGAGAGAATTTGAATTAAAAAATATTTTCTTGTGCTCAAAATAAAATTTAATTTTTGTTTGAAATACAGTAGAGGATCAAAATTAATTGTATTCAAATTCGCAACAGCTTTCTATGGTGATCGTCAATACTTCATGACTAATGATTTTGGTTTGACTGATGCGTTGGAGAAGAACGGGACTAGCACACGTTTTCTTGGACTGAAGTCTCTCTGCGAAATCAAACCACATACAATTCGTGCAGAATTAATGAAGGAAATTGAGAGGCGGTTTTGGATTTTTTTTTAGAGGCGGAAATTGAAAGGGATATGGAAGAAATGGGAATTCTCACCGGCATTTTGATGAGGAGATGTTGGTGCAGCTTTTGGGAGATTGTGGGGGCTTCACCCGTAAGAGACGGGGGATGGGTCTCGGAAGGGTGTTGTAGGGGCCTATTCCACACCCCTTTTGGGGAGGGTGGCGCTATAGATCCTTATATGCTGGTCGGGGTGCACTGTTACACTTTTTTTATAATCTAATTTTTGACATCGTATCCGAGATATTATTGGTTGTTACATGGTAACCGCATTACAATCTTTTTACTTATTAAAAAAAATTTGGCGATTATTTTATACAAAAGAATGGATCTGGCAACTGGCCTCTATGATTTTGGATAACTGCTATGATTTGCACTCACGATAATTACACGTTGGGGTAAAAACCCCTTACGATTTCCGATGAAACCATGAATCTAAATTAACGCTTTAGCACTAAAATTTTAACGATACTCTTGTTGTTATTTACTCCAACTATTGATATAATTAACAAATCAAAGCACATATCTATACATACGTCTCAGTAGAAATTTACTACCATCTTGCCGTGCCATGAGGCAATACATGAAATTTTCATCATATTTTTCGCTGAGTTTTCACTGTATTTTAATATTTAATCAAATTTTATTTTGAATAACAATGTATAAGAAAACAAAATTTTTTGAAATATTTTAAAACTTTTAAACATGGTATGTATTTAAGTTTTGATAACAACAATATTCACTACAATTTAATTAAATAATCCTTCTGTATACCTAGAAAAATAACATGTGTGAATTGAATATAAGAGTGTTTGTGTGTATAATGTATTATTATAAAAATCAGTTATACAAAACCATATAAAATTTACACGAGTTGTTAAAAACTTTGAGGAAAAAACCAAAACCACAGTGTATAAATTGTGTAAAAATTTTTTTTTCAGCGTAAATTTTAATCCAATATAGACGTTCGTTCGTTAGTTGCTATTAATATTGAAGTCAAGAAATAATAATAATTTTTAATAAATTTCAAAATTAAATTAAATTTTTTTTTAGTTAATTAAATTTTCATATTTTTATGGTATTTACAAAGTAGAAAAAAAGCATTTTTACTTTACATTGCATTTTTGTTTAAAATTAAATGAGTTCCTTCCTTTTATCGTAATTAAATTAGTGAGAAAATTTTAACAATGTTGTAGTTCACATTTGACATACATTCTAAGTGAATTGTAACCTTTGATATAACAAACACATTCAAACTTAGTACAATGTTGTTGAAAGTTGCATGCATTCATAATGTCAAAGATTAATCTAATTAGCAATTATGGCCATCTTCTTTAATGCTATTATCGTACAATGAAAAAAATAAATTTCAATTCAATTAGAAAATTTTTGAAAATTAAAAAATTAAAAGCTTCTAAGAAGATTAAAATAGGGGATTTTTGCAACCTCTATGCGATAATTATTGATTTGCAAAAAAACTTTTAGTAAGAATTCATTGATGTTATTAAAATTCAATGGAATTATTGAAAGAATATTTGTAAATTCGAGATTTGAGCCTCTTGGTTTATGAATTAAAAATAATCTCTGTAGAACCTGCTAAAGAGAAGTTAACGGTTGCTATGCTATACTTTTTCTATGCTAATGGCAGGGGCTGACGAATTTATGTCAAATATTTCTTGCCTCGCACTCTACCAGCGAACTATGGTCTAAGTGAATCTAAATGAACCAGACTTAAGTAAATTTTTGAAAAATTCAAAGTGGAATTAAGAGAGGAGGTGAAATGAATAGATCTGATAGTACTTCAAAGAGCCGAAGCGGCTTAAGTCTTCATTTTAAGGTGTCGTGTGAGTTTATCCTACAATAGAATTATTTATTAAACGTGTCGTTTGAGTTCTTTTCTGTTCTCTAATACGTGTGGAAATGTACAGGAAAACCCCAAGCAGAAGAATGTAAATATTTTCTTCTCTTCCGGAGATTTCAATATAAGAAATTGGATCTAGAACGACTTCTGAGTATGATTATGTAAAAATCTTTAAACTATTCTAAAACCAAAGCCGGAATACAACAATTCGAAAATGTATTCGAAAATATATTGCAGCAATACAAGTTTTGCCTTTAATATTCAGAATCTAGAAATTTCTTAAATGAATCGAAAGCTGAAGAATTGAAGTCTTCCTATGTTCTCTTAGAAGAAGGTAAAATTTGTTGATATGTGAAAATTTTTGGGGTAGAATTGGTCTCTGCATAATAGCAAATATTTAAAAAAAAAAGAAGTGATTGTGCAAGATTTTCACTAGAATGTATGGAAAATTGAAACTGATCATCGATGCCTTATCCGTATCACATATCCCCCTCCCCCCCCATTTCTGTGAATCTATTAATTCATAACTATACTATGAATTACTTATGTTTGATTACAATAATTTTTATTTGTTTTAATTCATTAAGCCCTTTACTAAAGAAGAAGTTGGAAAATTCTATTTTTGACTCCGTATACCGTTACCGTTATTAAATGAAATTTATTTCCCATTTTTTTACCTTCTTTTTATTTTATCGTATACTCATAGCCTTATAAATATATATTAGGAAGAATAGTTGAACAACAACTCATTTTTTTTTATTACACAATATTCAAAAAGTGTTATTTTTGCGTAAAATGAAATGAAATTTATCAGAATTACATACATTACGCGTTTGTGAATTGGGAGTTCGAGTTTTTATTTGTACAAATTTCATAATAATATTCTTATAATAAAATTTTATTGGTTATTATTTTCTTCCATTAAGTTTTTTTTCCTTTCATTTCCCAAACACACACACACCACATTAAATTGAAGAAAACGCAATTTTTATTTAAAGTGGGGGAAAAAAATATGGTCGAGACTTTCTCTAAAGAATTATAAAAATAACTTTATCTCTCCTGTTTCATCTTTATATTGAAATTGGTTTTTATTGATGAATTAAAAATTATTATAAAATAAATTAAAATTTTATTCGTTTCAGTTTACGGTTCTGGAGAACCATGAATTAAAGCATAAATTTAATTTATTCCTGGAATGTTGTAATTATTTGAAAAGCAGTAAAATGGATTCCAGTATTGAATGGGTAATAATGTTGAGCATATTTTAATATTTTTTTTTTATACGTGTAGTTTAAATAAAGAATGTGATATATGGTATTTTTTCAAGTTGCAATTATTAGATTTATATTATAGATTTGCCTAAACGCAATTTTCTAAAATTCCGAAGTAGTCACCGCATATTATATAAGTTTTGAAATATGAATAATCCGAAAAAGTAGTGGATATAAAAATTTGAAACAAGCTGTCTGCAGTTTGTTCCAATTTGTGCAAGTTATAATCAAGTTTGCAATATCTAGTGAGGAAACGATTCGAAAACCTGAACTCCCTCATACTAAACGCTTAATGATATCTTTCCTACTAGACTCGCACAGGAGAGAAAAATTTTTCCAGCCCCATCTTCAATAAAAATCGTCATAGAAAATATAAAATCTATCAATACTATAATAAAAATTGCATTACCAATTCTTCTGGCCTGCAAAGTTTCATTTATGAGAAACGATAATATTCTATTGTGAACCTAAAAATTTTTTTTTGTCGAGTATTGCAAATTCCATTTCAAATAATTTGAGTCAGAAACCATTTAATCCATTATTTCACAAAGTAATTATACTTGCTAGCTTATTGTATTTTCTATAACATGATCTTACTTCACAGCCAGGTGATTTTAAAATATTTTTCACATTTTAAACACTTTTATTTTAAGGGAAAATATTAAAAGGATTTCAACTGAAATTTCACTAATAAAAAAAAAATTGTTGGTATTAGTGTGAACATAATCAACTACTTTTCTTAACTACATACAGCAAGTTATAAATCTTCATCTAGAAGAGAAAATAAAATTATTATTTGTAAGTGAAAATTACATTTTTCATGTCTTTTATTTTTTAGTCATTAAAAACTTGTCTTACAGTATTACTCTTTACACTACCGTGCTCAAAAAAAAAATAAAGAAACAAATATATCCTTTTTATGAAGGACACTGAAATCTTTTTACTTTTAATATTTTAAAAAATGAATAGTGCCATATCCTTCACAAATTACACATAAAACTGTCTCAAAAAAAAATAATAATAAAAACTGTTATATAGCCAACTGTTATACAGATAGTTACTAATAGTTTTGTGCATCAAAAGATCCTTATATCCTTGTTAATAAGTTTTTAAGAATTGCATTTTTTTTCTCTCATTTCTCAAACAGTTCCATGTTTTTCTCCATAATGTGCTTTTGTTTATTACAATAATTAAGATTTTTATGGTTTGTTATTTTTGTAAGAATTTTAAGTTTGTGTTACGAAAACTAATGATGTTTAAAGGAATTAATTATTCTTACAATTTAAGACCGTGGAAATTTTTGAGAAAAAATGAAAAACAAAAGAAATTGAAAATAATTGGAAATTCTTTTAAGTTTGAAAATTTGTATACAACGTTCATATAGAAATATTTTTGGTAATGCGGAAATCCAAGTCCAATCATCCAATTTCAGACCAATTTTTGGACGAAACTCAATATTAATAATCTAGTAAAGAGGTATTTAGTATAGATCTCCAGAATTTTTAATAGAACATATGAAAGCCAATTAATTTTAGATTTACAATGCAAAAGCGCTTTTAAATCTCACAGATTCACTGCTTTGTTTTGGATTATTAGTTGCATCACAAGTTCTAACTAATTGCCTTTTTAATCAATTTTGAAGCATCACCCATTTTCAAAAAATTAAATTTTTTCTTCAAAAAAAAATTAATATTTAATTTTATTCTCAAATTCTTTATAAGAGGTGTGAACGAAATTCCTATAACATTTTTAGGTAATTTAAATTTTTTCTATTATTAAAAAATAGAAAGAGAAAGAGAGAAAAAAAAGGAAGAGAAAATATTAATTCAATTCTTTTAACGTCGTTATTAATTTAAGGATCAAAAAACGAGAAATTATGGAGTTGACTATGTCAACTCTCTGAAACCTGCTTTTGAATGTTTTCCAAGAGGTATGATAGCTGATTAAAGATTGTTGGCCATACTGTTGAACGAGCAATATCAAAATTTGAGTGGTATAGCATTTGAAATTTGAGAAATATATATGAACAAATTAATTTTTGAAACTGTTTTGGAGCTGTCGTAATTATCTACGTAAGTCTAAAGATATTTCATCTGAACAGTAAGTAGACTCCATAGCTTCTGACATTGTATTGAAGTAATTATATGTGATATTGTATTGAAGTAGTTACTGTTTTGTTGAACTTTAAAGTTCTCAGGATGCTACCAAATTATTTGTGAAATTCAAAGGCGGCTACTTGAACCATCAATATTTCAATAGGGTTGAAGCGTCAATATTTAAATGGGATTCAGTACCAAATTAAATAAGGTTCGTGCAAAAACTACTACAAATTATTTTGAAAAGATATGGTTCGCCTAACTCTAATGGCTTTCTTAGCTATCGCTGGGACGGACAGATTTGGCTGACTTCGACCTTTATTAGGATATTATCTCTATTTCAGACATCTTAGGGTTACGAACGGAATGGTAAATTTATAAATATTAGTTTGTATGAGCACAAATAAGTTACATGCATATTTTTAAAAATGTTTTCAATATTATGGAAACATTCTATTGTTAATATTTTATTGAATGACAGGATATTGTATGTATATAATATACGTACATGCTATTTTCATTTAGATTAAATTTTCAAGATTATTTTGTACATATATAAGGAAGAACAAGAAAAAGAAAAAAAAATTAATATAAAATGTCATTTTTGTTATCTAAGAATCATAGATAAGTACGTGTATATTTTTGTAAAAAAGGATGAATGACACATTATTGCCTATACCTTAATATGTTATTCATGCTATTTGGGTTATGCAGCATTGTTATGAATTCCCAAAATTTTAATAAAACATTTTTTGTTTAAGAATAATATTATATGTAAACTGCCAGGGTAAGCAGAAAGCTTTGAACATATCCATATACGCTTCTTCATTTACTCCCGGCGAAATAACATATCGCTACCAGCGATAACATATGTCTATTAGACTCAGGGAGACTGAGTGTTGCAAGTTGAGTCTCGATGGCTATCGTAGAATTTATTGAGTCCCTTCCTGTGGGAACGGCCAATTTGGTCACGGAATATTTTTTCGCAAGATTGAGGTCTGATCAGAATTTTTCTGTCAAGCTTCCCTCCCCTGGCCAGTGGAGAGGGTTGGCTACTTTGAGAGGTTTTGAGTTGGCTTTATTCACCGACAGCTCTAAGGCTGGGAATGCAATCGGTGCTGCAGATTTCTCCTTGACACATGAGGTGTCTGAATCATATCGGATTCTTAACAGTTTCTTTCAGGTGAAAGTGTTCGCCACATTAAAAGCACACGAGATCTTGGAGACTCTCCCTGTTTTGGCTAGTAATGTTGCAAGAGAGTCCGACAGCCATGTTCGATTCTGTGCCTTAGGTCGCCTGGGAAGTCCTCGAAGCTAGTGGAGGGTTGTGAAAATATTTTTCCATTAATTTTGGTTCTCATCCTAAAAGTAGTCAAGACCGTTTTGTTTTTTTAAAGTATTGTTGTCGGGAAATGTGCTTCTTTACAAACCACTCAAATTCATCTGAATTTATTTTTCCTTTCATCATATAAAATAAGGTACTGTTTACAGAGATGTTTTCATTACAGAATTTTGGAAGAAACCATTTTTGTGAAAAGAAAAGTTCTTTAAATATTTGAAGAAAAGGATTTTTGTAGAAGGCAAAATATTTTGTTTTTAAATATTTTCATTAAAGCGATTCTTTTATTTTTTGAATACTCGTAACATAAAATTTGAATGATTTTTTTTCCTGTTGTCAAAGAAAGTTGATGCTTAAAAGAAAAATAATTCATTTTGTAATAGTGATGATGTTGATGATGTTGATGACGATGATGATGAAAATTCTCTATGATTACGGAGCTTAGGTTTTTGAAGAATAAAGTTAATCCCTTTGTATAACTCATGTGTAATATTTTTTTAAAATTATATTTGTATGACTTTGGCTTTTATACGAATAGCTATGTAATTCACGTGTATATGATTATTGCATATTCATTGCGTCATAATTTATGATATTAATAAAAATTTTTTAAGAATTTTCATTATAAAATTAAAACAAAGTTATTCAGCTTTATTTTTTTTTTTTTTGATTGAAGTTTTATTTTAAAAACAATAGGCATGTTATTCTGGAGAATAAATGGCGTTAAAAAGCTATCGCTTTTATAAGATAAGGTTGAAAGCTTGAATATAACGATATTAATATAAATTTTAATATATTGTATACATTTTTGATTTTAGCCCGAAATCCGGACCTGGATTCAGTCCAAAAAACGATTTTTCTTTATTCAACGGGAAGTTTGAACTTTTGTTGTCGAATTCGATTGCATATCTTACAGGGAAAAATTCGAACAATTCGTGATTTTTTAGGTTTTTTTAATCTTCGACTTCATATAGTGTGAACTATGAGATGTATGAGTTATCATAGCTTTCTGTTCAGTCATAAAATATACCCAATTTAAATTCATTACGTGTTAGATGATACTCAACAATCAGATAGTATACGGTTACGTAGAATGCTCTATTTTATAATTTTTCATCGTCTAATCTCATTTACCAATTAAAATGCTAAAAAACATTGTGATAAGTGATTGAAATAATCAAACTTTATTAATCAAATCTACTTTTTTCATTCATTCTTTCATAAAGTCATGACTATTCACCACAATATCCTTTTTCAACAATAAATTTCATTGGTATTTGTACTTTTTAATTAATATTTGAAAGTTAGAAATCTCATTAAAATTTTTTTTTTAATTTTTATTTTATTTTATTTTTTCATTTTGTGCAACAATTGAATATACTGAAGGCTTTAATCAATACAATGTATTAGCAACTGTACGTATTACTGTAAATATCATCTCTTTAGTACTACTTATCCACCCTTAATACATTGAAATGTAGGATATATAATAGGATATTGAATATTATTATCGTTTACATTCACGTCATTTAAAACTGTTGCTTCCATATAGGCATGCGATGTCCTTATGATGATTTTTATTCAATCAATTCACTATTAAGTTAATTAAAAATATTGCAATATGAATATTTCAAGTAATTATGAAAAAAATCTGATTTAAATGGCAACTTTTTCTCATATTTCAAGGTATTTACCATATAATACTTATGGAAAATCTAATATTTGGAAAAATAGGGTCTCCCCCATATGATTTTTGAATTTTAGATGAGACTTTCGTATGAATTACAGTCGAAATATTCACAAAAATCAATTTAAATAATTTTAATTGAATATATTTTGAAAACTAATTGAAAAATTAAGATTTGAGCACCGATATAACTTTACTTAAATTTTATAGTCCTCTAATTATAAAAATCTAAAAATGCAATTATAAAAATTTAAAAATCTGCTTACCATATCTGTTTTTCTTGTTTAAACTTTTAAATAATGCTTATAAATCATAAGTTTTACTGCAACACAGAGGCGGTTCTACTATACTAGCAAAATGTATGCATTTTTATTGGGCGCCTGAAATCTAGGGCGTCATTTAGAAATGTAGTTGAAAAATAATTAAATATTCACCATATTTTTTTATTAATTATTCTTTTTATTAATAACATTTAATTTTTTTTTGTATTTACCTAGTAAATTTAACACAATTAAAAATTCAATTTATTAGTAGTCCAATTTATTTAGTAATATATTTTGGTTTTTGTTTTTATTTTTTCAATTTATTTCAAAAATTTTTAATTGTTTTTAATTCAACACTTATTATTTAATTAGCATACCTTATTATAGTATATTTATATTTTTTAAAATAGCTAAGTTAAGTGTATTTATTTTCTAATATAGGCAAGAATAATTTTTTATACACTTTTGAATTTTTTTAATTTTGGATTAATTTGACAACATCGACTACATTAAATTCTAAAATCTAACCTAATTTCTACATTATATTTATTAAGTATACTAGTTAAAAATTATTAGCGTTATTCAAAATTTATTTTTATTTTATATTTTCTTCAAAAAAATTGGATATTTTCTACTATTTATTTTGGTAACAACATTGTGAAGCTTTTCTAAAGCAAAAAATAAAGATGCGAAAATTCTTTAAGAATTAAATATATTTTATTTTTAAGAAAAAAAATTTAGGTGTCTTATATTTGATTCGTGTCCAGAGCCCATTATAAGAACTTTGTTTCGCACATTCTTTTCGAATTTTATGTACAGGTGTTAAAAATTCTAATATTTTACTCAATTTAACTTTTTTATTATTTTACGATATTATGTAAAATTGTATATGTATATTAAAATCTTATTATAACTTATTACTTTTCACCTTTTTCATTTCAGATCTTATGTTTATTGAGAAGGATATCTACATTATAATAAAACATGTTGAGTAGAAAAACAAGGCTCACCTTAAAATATTCAAAACTTAATTTAAATTCAAAAAAAAAATTTTATGTGTATTTTTTTTTTTCTAAATAATTTTTGGAATTCTTATTATCCTTTTTTCATTAAAAGTTGAAAATTATGTATTGACAAATTATGAATATATAATTTGAGTACCTATAGGTATTTCTTCAATAGTTTAACTTCAACATTACTAGGAGCTAATGGGAAAATTTTTGGAATTTTAAATTATTAACAAGGATTTTCTGACTATAAATGATTTGTTTGTTATTTTCGGAGTGTTTTAAATTAAAGTTTAAAATTTATCTTTGAATTCTGTTGGACTTGTATTGGAAACTCCAAGAAATATGCAAATTTTTTAATAATAAATTTTTTAGAGAAAAAAAAAATGTTTCTTTTTTGTTAGTGAACGTATTCTCTATAATTTTTCGATGACTGCTGACTGAACAGTGGAAAAGAGTAAAGATTAAAGTAAATATCTTAAAAACGATAATTTCGATATGGGCAATCAATAATTTTCCTATAAAATAAATTTAACACTAAGATCTTCATCAAACTGGCCCATCAAATTCATGTTGTGTTGATTAACTCATCATTAAAAGCTGACCATAATAATAAATGTAAATCAAATCGTAAAATTTTTCTTTATAATTTAATAAAAAAAATTTTCGCGTAATTTTTTGGTTTTTTATTCAAATTTTTTGAATGGTCGAAGGCTATTTAGTAAATCATTTTATATTATATGCTATAATTTTTCATTGTTTTGGTCACGATTTAATTAATTAGAAAAAAAAAACCATATTGTATAATAATTTCGAATATTTTCTTGTAGGGTGTTAATCAATCTCTTTATGAAAAATGAAGTGATATAATGCCCTTAATATGGTTGTTAATAAAATTAGCTGTTATTTTTATGTTACTTTTATTTTTTATGATAACATTTTAGGCAATATTTTCGTTTGTATAAAAATAAATGCGAATTCGTTTATAATGTGAAATTTTACTTAGAGTGTAGCTAAAAACTTCGTTCACTAATTTTCAATGATTTGTGAGCTCATTCATTTAAATTCAATAAATAAGAGCCTCAATTCATTCAAGCATAATATGTAACAATATAAAAGTATGAAATTTTTATTTAAACTACAAGTCCGTGGCAGTAATGCAAAATTGCTTAAGAGAGTTTAATCCAAAATAAAGGTATAACAGACTAGATTTTATTTAGGACCGTTTCAAATTATTTTACAAGAATTTTCCCTCTTAATATTCTCGAATCAATTAATTCTTACCCAGGCAATTTTCCCAAAACGCCTCAAAATTTTCTAAAATTTTATTTCTGGCACATTTTGTCTTCTGACCAGTAAAATAATAACCACAATTTTCTGACTATCCTATAATATAGAGCAACTTAGACTTACAACCATAATTAATTAACACTTTCTTCCACAAATATTATTAACACTTTCTTTTACGATTTTATTGAAATTTTTTTTTTTGTATTTTGCTATAAAAAGGCTCGCACGCCACGTTATTTATAGTCATTTTCTAAAAATACTTTAACTTTTATAATAAAATATTAAATAATATACGGTAACGGTTAATAGTTGTTTTGTTTTTAGGATGACAAGATTAATAGTAAGTTGACACATTCATATTAACATTTTATATAAAATTTCTCACACATTTTCTTTGAAAATTTTTAAATAAATTTTTATTTCCATATTTTAAGTTTGTAGCACTCGTTTTAGTTGTAGTTATTACACTGAAAGAATCATCATGTGCTGAAAAAAATGTTCATCCTATATCTAATTTATATAAACCAGCCAAAATTATTCAATTAAATAAAATTGGCCAAACGAATTCCGAAACAAATTTAAGATATAAACGTGATATTCATACCCCATTATTTGCTATCCGAAAATATCAACAACAACCGAATAGAAGAAGGTAATTTAAAGTTAATAATTTGTTAAAGTTTAAGTTGTAAGAAAAAATTCGTAAATAATATTTTTCAATTTTAGGCGACAATCAAAATCATCCCTACAACGGGCGGCATCAAATAGAAGAGTTCAATATTATAGAATTTTAACATAATTTTAATAATTTTCGTTTGTTAAAATAAATGTTATTTTTTAATTTAATAAAAAATGAGTGGTTTTTCATTCATTAAAAACTCGTCTTAAAACAAAAAATTGCATATAATTGGGCGTTAATTGAAATATTTTACATTTTTCCTGTATTAATTATTAAATATTTTCTTATTGTTTCAATTAGATTTTTTGCTTAAATAGGTGCCAATATAGGGGCTTAATAGATAATATGGATTTTATAGTAAATTTTATTTATATTCAAATTTTTAACAGGTTCTATTTAAAGGATTATGTTGTCAATGTTTTGTATTTTATTTCATTAATAAAATATTCTAAATTCTTAAAGAACGCCATCTTTCTGAAAAAAAAAAATATATTCTATTTATGCTATTTCTGCAATTATTTTCTGTTATATTTAATTCGCTATTTCAATAATGATTTGCTTTCTTTAATCTATTAATGCTTTTTGACCAAATATCTTTTCATATTGTTATGATTTTTCATTTTTACAATTTATATACCTATATAAATATATTCTTCTATATTCTATGCATATACTAAAAAAAAAAAAATTTAACTGTTTGTAACAAAATATAAAATAATTACTTAATATCTTTACTACAACCGGGAATCGGTTCATTTGATGATGGTAACACTGAACATCACCTTTCATCTAAATATTCGGCAAGAGTTTGAGCATGTGTTAATGTTGTCCATAATGGTGATATATCAGCTGATATTGTATACATTTTTCTTAAATGTTTATAATCATTATCTTTCTCTTTTTTACCACCACTTGATGACATTGATGATGATGATGATGTTGATGTTTTAGTTTTTAATTTTTCAGAACTTGTTAAACCTTCAATTGATTTACTAGAACGTAATAATGGACGACGTTTTTTACCTCTCGAACGTCCAATTGTTAATTGTGGTATATAACTTGTTGATTTTATTGTTTCTGTTGATGATTTTTCATCGGGTTTTTCCATTGAATTTTGTCTAGCAATATTTGGATTTGATATTGAAGGCCTCGTTGCTGTTGTTGTTGTTGTTGCTGTTACTAAAATTTTTGAATCTTTTGATAATAATTTAAAATTATTTGTTTCATTCTCTGGTATACTACTTATTGATATAACTGGTGAAATTGTTGGTAACATTATTATTGGATTATAATTTTGTATACAACTATTTGTTGATGAACCAATCATTTTTGGTGATAAATGTGATTTCGATGTACTAGGTGATATTGTTGATGTTGTTGTTGTTGATGATGATGATAATATAGATTGTGATGTTATTATTTGTTGTGGATTTAATTTTGATATTTTTGATGTTGATGGTTGTATTATATTTGAAATTTTATGCTAGCTATTTCTATTTTGAAAATTTTTTGGTTGATTAACAACATCAGATGGTGATTCCGGACTAATTATATCTGTTTGTGTATTTTCATGATCGCTACTACGTTCTTCAACAACAGTATCTAATTCTAATGATGGGAAACCTCGGCTGAGACTTCGTTCAGAACATAAACTGACAACTCGTGGCGATCTGTTATCTATTTTTATATACAAAAAATTTATGAAAAAAATAAAAATTTATATAAGAATATTTTATATAACAGAATTGATTATATAATTAATTAATAAGTCTTCATGCTACAGTAAAAACATTTTGAATTTAATTAATAAATTTGACTTTAAATGATAGAAAGAAGAATAAAACATATGTGCTTTGTGAGGAACGTGCACAAATCGAACCTTATACAACAACATAATTTGATCTCAATCGAACATTTTTCATTGATCAAAATGTTATCACATTCTTCTTTTAACGTTCTCATACTCTTCTTTTAACGTTCCCAAATAATTGCTGGTATTTGAATACTAGTTCTTCCATAAGCTTAATTTAATTTTCTCCTCTCTATTTCAAATTAGATAATTTTGAACAATTAATCCTATAATTGGAGTTAACAGTTCCAGGATGACAATTTTAGAAGCAAATATCAAACAAGTCGAATTTAAAGTAATGGAATCGAGTAATTAAGAATGCAAATATGATCCAAAATAGCTGATAAGCCACATGAATAGAGACACGAAAGTTATTACCATCCTAATATTATTACCTTATACAATGAGATTATCATGACTTTTATGACATTAATTGTCTCACTTTTTCGCTTAAATCCAGTATATTGTTAAGGAAACCATACCATATGATAAAGTTCTCTATACAAGAATAAAAAATTTTCAACATATTGTAAAAAGAAAATTTTATTATCCTTTTTTTCAAAAAACATTATAAAACATCTTTTTAATCTAATATCCTTTATTTCTTTGACAAAAGAAAAACAAAAGAGCACATAAAATAAATTAAAAATCTTGCTTTTTTATATTTTTAAAGCTTCCTAAAAAACCTAAAAATAGTAGAAATGAGTTTCATAAAAATCGTATCTAGCTATATACCTACATAAAGGGGGACAAAGTAACTCAGGAACAAAGGCCGGAATAAAAAAACATAAGAATATTTTGTTATTTCTTTTTTTTATGACAAAACCACAAATTAGAATTTATGAGAATCATAACTTTGTAGTAAGTACCTTTGCATCTATACCTACCAAAAAGGATATTCATTTTCATGTCATATACCTACAAAGACCTACTTATAAATTGCTTTATTATTCATACACCTGTAAAAAGTTGCTATTATTTAATTGCTTTAAACAAAGGTAATACATTTTTTCTAATGGGAAAGCTGGGAGATTAAGAAAAAAAAATTGTGTTTTTCTTTCTGTTTTTGGGTCAAAAACTTTAAAGAACATAAGAGTTATTCTTAATGAAATTAATAATTTATAAGCATAAAAAAAATTACTTTAATAATAGCTTTGTGCATATTTAAGATTTTTATTTAAATTAAACTGAAATATCTTTAATTTTTTTAAAAAATTTTGTAAGTAGACACAAGTGTTTTGCCTGCTTACATGGAATTTAAATTCATTTTAAAGAAATTATGTGGAATGGATTTAAAAATTTCAGTTCTAATATGAAATATTAATGCAAAATCAAGTATTAAAGCTAGAATTATGTGCTTGTTGTTCGAATTTAATGTGAAATGGGTAAGAATTAAATGTGAGAAGCTTCATTTACACAAAAATATAATTTAATACTTAACAGCTGTAGATAACTTAACAGCCATCACAATTTTCTACAATTTAAAATTGGCATATACAGTCACTTCAATCACTTGAAAAGATCACTTGTAATTAATCCACAACTCCCTCTAAAATTTTCTCAAACAGTCCTCAAAGCAATGATCTACCACTTTCTAGGCTTAGTTGAAGGAACCCAGCAAATAAATGGACGGTAAATAGTATGGGATTCCGCATTTTTAAACAAAACAAAAAATCTGTTTTAACCAAACTTTTTATAGCACACAAAGTGTAATTTGTTACTCGTACAGTACAACTACATTATAAAATTAATTTTAAAATGACTTGGAAAATTACACAAGGACGTATAAAAATTAAATATTAAAATATAAAATTAGGTCAATATTTTTATTATTAAGCATTTTAATGCTCTTAAATAAAGAACTATGTGCTCTAAAATCACATTTGTACTTTATGTGTTTTTATATCAAGTTGCTTATAAGCTTAAAATATGCTTACAATTTAATTCTTAATACTTGTAATATTATTCAAGACAATGTTTAAAAATTTTCATTTGAAATTTTTATTGTTTCTCGTTTATGGTATGCCAATCTTTGAAAATTGAAATAAAAACTAAAAAATTTTTATTTCCCTCAAAAAAAAAGAAAAAAAAATTACGTAACAAAAATTTGATATTTTTTCGTTTATTTGGTCTGTAAGTGAAAAATTTTTTTTGTTACCATTAAATGTACAGGCACTTTCCATATGATTTTTCAATAACTTCGTATGTAGTTACATGGACTGACTAAGAAAGTTTGGTATTTGAGGTAGAGAGCCGACTTATTTCATTGGAAACTCAATAAATTTTTAAGGATCTTAGATTTTCTCAATGTACTCTAGAAAATATTTCACAGACCGAGTTCATAGGTTTCCACTTGTTAGCTAAAAGCGGGTGTTCTTTAAACTCTTTTACACTTCTTGGTATGAACGAATAGATCCGTGAAATTAATCGCTAAATAACCAACATCACCCGAGTATACAGCCCTAATATAAATTTATCATATTGGTATGTTATTCTAAAAATCAAATCCCTTTAGAAAACTTAACATTATAATTCGGAACTCTTGGAAATATCGTCAAATTTGAAGCTCTAAAATTTTGACCAGGAACAATCATTTAGAATACCAAATTTTCATTTTATTTTGCATTTTATTTAGGACTAACTAAAATAATTTTTTAAAAATATTAGTACAATGTTCAATCTACATTCAATAAAGTGACTCTTTTTCAATTAATTTAAAAATAGAAACTTTTTTACACCATTCAATTCAATAAAAGACACTTTGTATTCATAACAAATATTTGCTGTTTATCAAGTAAAAAAAAAAAATCGATGCAATTATTTTACTTAAACAAAAAATATTTCGAAAAGTATTTTGTGAGGGTTTTTTCAAAAGTGCTGGAAATTTGAAATCACAATGAAAATACAGGCAAATAAAATTTCTATTGATTCTAGCGGTATAATATGCCTTCATAAACAATGCAGTTTGTAAGTATTCAAGTCAGTATGGCTTCAAAAATTTCTGGAAAGAATATTGTGTGACCGAATCTATTTTACGACACATCATAAATGTCTATTTATTTTAATCTGACCGCATGTATTACCTGGAAACAATTTGGTCACACAATTAAACTTCTTAAATATGATGGAATTTTAATTCTATTTATGAACCAGCTTTAAAATGTACAGGAATATCATTTGATAAACTGCAAAACGAATGCACTAAAGTGCCATTTAGGATTTTGTTGAACATCCAGGAAAAATTAGCGAATTTTTAAAACTTTTGCAACAATCTATGTACTAATAGTTTTATAATAAAAACTACTTGAAAATAAAAATGTATAAGTAGAAATAAAAAAAAAATATTTTTCTGAAAAAAAACGCTTACACCATAAAATTAAGACATAAAATTTTTTTTTGAAATACTAAAAACACTAAAGTCAATAGCAGTCTACAATAAAACAGAAGTGGTAATGTAAATTCATGCAAAATTCAAGAGAGCACGAAAAATACTAAAGATATTCAGAGTTTAAAAAATTTAATAAAAAGATAAAAAAGTTTAAAATTTCTTCCTCTATTTTTATGGAAACTGTTATAAACTATGTAGAAAACTTTGTAAGAGAGAAAATATTGAATGTTAAAAGTTGTAGAACGAGGAATTAAATGAAAAAGAATTCGTTTTGATTCTCAATTTCTTTCATTTTCAAAAAAAAAAATTAAAATTTTTGCTCTTAATAGAGTAGAAAAAAAAAGTTTCTCTGTAGCAAAAAATAAACTTTTGAATTCTCAAATTTTCGGATATAATTAAAACAATTTAACAAATTTAAATAATTTTAAGTTTAAGTTTCCGAACAGAAAGCATAAAATTTTTTAATTAAAATATTAAAAAAATTTAATTATAAAATTTAAAAATTAAAATTCCATAAGAAACTTTAAGAATTTGAGAATTCTTTAGAAAAAAATTAAATTGAAAGAAAGAGAAAAAAATGCATTCAAAAAAATTTTTTTCTCCCCTCTACCATGTTTCTCTTTTTTTTTCAATATTATTAATAAATTTGTTTTTATAGTATATTAAGAAAAAGACACATTTAGAATGACTCACTGAGCCTATGAATAGGACTAAATCTGACCAGGCTGACGGCATGACCTTCCATATCATAATGTCGGCGTCGATCACGTTCTCTTGCAATTTTAGCACGTCTACGTAAACAACAAATTACCATTAATGCTAATATTGGAAAACCAAGTATGCATGAAACAATTGGTATAACAATAGATTCTGGCGAAACTGTAATTATAAAACAAAAAAAAACTTATTATTAAAAATTAATTTATTATTGAATTTAATATAATAGAATAATTAATTATTACTAATTATTTATTAATAATTAAAAAAAAAATAAACAAAATATTATTTTATAGGTATAAAATTTCAATATTTATTTTATTAAATTAAAAAATGTAATACTGTAATTAATTATTAATAATTTGTATTTTGTGCAGCTGGTGTTATTATAACAGATTTTAGAAAAAACATTATTTAAGTTAAAAAAATTTTTAATAATTAAAATATTTAAGGGCGATCCATATATTCGAGAGGATGTACTAATTTGGTTTCGTAACACAAAGAGATTTTTTGTATGAATCGTATGTAGCGTATTCTTTGTAATGAAGAATGATGTCGTACGAAACTCTTATTTTTTCTCTCTCTTTCTGCATTTGAGTTTATTGCTCAAGAGGTAATGAAAAAAATAACAGTAGGCAAAAGTAGGTTTGTTTTATAAAAGAATTAAATTTTGATTTATGTAGATTTACCACGTTGAGTCACATTGAGCTTTCGGAGAGCAAATCTAAATTGTTTCGTAAAGTCTGCACTCCGATGAACATAGGGCTCAATGCGTTAAAATATTTTTAAATTATTTTCTGTGTTTGATAAGAGCTTATTCCAGAAATAAGACGCTCTTAATAAGTTTTGTTAAAATTACTCTTAAAGTGTTCAATAAAGCCGACTAAAACATTTTCTCAATTTTGCACAAATATTTCTTTTTTTTATAAAAGCAATTATTGTATAAATATTGGCATTTTTTGTCGTTGGTGCAAAAATCACTTTATTCAATCTATTTCCCTTTTATTATTACATTTATTTTGTTTTTGTATTTAAATATTTCCTATGTTGTTACATAACATTTTTATGAGGGTTTCTGTAATTTCCACCGAATCTGAGCAGTTTATTAAGATTTTGATTTTTCGTTTGTAATATTAAAAATTAAATATTTCTGTTCGAATATCCTTTATATTTCCTGATTATTAAATTAGCTAGGTGGGCTCATGAAATAATGATTCGAATAAATTGAATCGGAATGAATTTTTAATGAGAATAGGTTTTTTGAAATGCATTTTAAGAGTTCCATTGTTTTGGAGTACAATTTCCAAAAACTTCGTACCCTAAAGGTAAAATTATTAATTTCGAATAATAATATTAACAGCAAACCATAAGCATGACTTAGTCATTATTTTGTCATGCCTCCTACCGTAACCCTTGCTTTCGGAGTTGCGATTTACGGCTAAACGGAAAGAGATTCATGATTTTTAATGAAATTTTTGAAAGTTTAATGAAAGTAGTTCTCACACGATTAACGTGAAAAATGGTAGGATTTTATGAAAAATGTTAAAGATCTGGAGTTGCGATTTACGGCTAAACGGTAAGAGATACATGATTTCTAACGGAATTTTTGAAAGTTTAAACAAAATAGTTCTCACACCGTTAATATGAAAAATGGTAGGATTTTATGAAAAATGTTAAAGATCTCGAGTTGCGATTTACGGCTAAACGGTAAGAGATACATAATTTCTAACGGAATTTTTGAAAGTTTAAACAAAGTAGTTCCCACACCGTTAATATGAAAAATGTTAGGATATTATGAAAAATCTTAAAGATCTGGAGTTGCGATTTTCGGCTAAACGGTAAGAGATACATGATTTTTAACGGAATTTTTGAAAGTTTAATCAAAGTAGTTCTCACACCGTTAATATGAAAAATGTTAGGATTTTATGAAAAATCTTAAAGATCTCGAGTTACGATTTACGGCTAAACGGTAAGAGATATATGATTTTTAACGGAATTTTTGAAAGTTTAAACAAAATAGTTCTCACACGGTTAATGTGAAAAATGGCAAGTTTTTATGAAAAATCTTAAAGATCTCTAGTTGCGATTTTCGGCTAAACGGTAAGAGATACATGATTTTTAATGAAATTTTTGAAAGTTTAATGAAAGTAGTTCCTACACCGTTAATATGAAAAATGGTTATAATTTGTGAAAAATCTTAAAGATCCGAAGTTGCGATTTGCGGCTAAACGGTAAAAGATCCGTGATTTTAAATATCTTCCGCATAAATATTTATACGGCTGCGAGTTTCCAAGCAAACTCTAAATAAATTTTTCCATTTCAATTTAATATTTTTATTTGTCGATATTTGCATTTTAAAATCAATATAAACTTGTAAGTAAGTATATACGCATTTTGATATACATACATGTGTATACACTTACTACATTCATTTTGCTTTCATTTACATAGACACTATGACAGCATCATTGTGATTTTGAAAACTAGATCAATATACGTTTCATTACATCCTTTTACCTTTCATTGGCATACAACATGTGTTATACACTGTTATCGTTGTGTTTTTTTAATATTGTAACATTAACCTACTTCATAACCAGTAAAATGATGATTTCAATGATAACGTTATTGCCAGTATTATGAGTATTTGAAAAAAATGAAAAAAAATTTATATATTTTTTATGTTGTATTTTTAAATATCTAAAAAAAAAAGTAGAATTTTTTAAATTTAAAATCATATTTTGTATAGTAAAAATTTTTTTATTGTGAGTCTGGGCAAATGCTTAACAATGTTGCAATTGTTGTTGGGAAAATTTACCATTATCATTATAGCCATCTAATACTTAAATATGATAAGATATCACACTCTGGTTTTTGGCCTGTATTATACAGGAAACAATGTATGTATACAAGATTTTGCTTAATATTGCTCAAAATATCAAATCTTGAGACACGGTTGAACCAAATAATGGTCAACTTCTAAACGAATATTGTTTAGAATAAAAAATATTAATATATTAAGAGTCTCTGTTTGACAGTATTTTGATTTTAAGGTAAAATTGAGTGCATTTCTTATAATTGACTGAAGTAGTCAGTCAGTTTTTTTACTAACTTTGTTTACATAAATTGGATCTACATTACAATCCTAAACTTATAATAGCATATAAAGTAAAAATAAAGAAAATAAATTAAAAATGGAGCGAAATGTGTAAAGTGTGGGGGATGAGCGCATTATTCTAGTTCCACAACTCATTTCTTATAAAAAATAATAAATAAATTAAAATCATTCTTTTGTTGCAAATTAAAAATATCCATAAAAAGTAACCAATTTTAGAAAAATGTGAATACAATATAGGATTTTGTTACCATTTTTATAAGGAATTTTTAATATGCATTGAAAATTTTATAAAATTTTATTAAGCCTTTAAAATTTTAAAGAATTACGAGTATTTGTGAATTGTTATAAAATCAGTTATTTTTGTAACAGCTAAACTAACAAACAGTCAAATTTATTGTTTTTTCTAAAATAATTTTTTCAATTCCTCCTAAAGTTATGCAAATTTTGTTGTCTACATTTCTTTTATGCAATATAATTGTTCTCTACATTTCTTTATAAAAATAAAGAATAAAATTTAATATCTATTTTTAATAATAAAGTATTTATAAAATATTTATAAAAAATTTTATATAAAAAAATTAAAAACAAAATGTCAATAAAGGCCAACATAAATTACATGACGTATAGAATAATAAAACAAAATGTTATTATATTTCTATATACACATAAATTCCTATACATATAAGCTTCTATTTTCCAATCATACATATTACAATACGCACACACACGCAAACTGTTATGTTTTTCGTTTATAAATAGGAAAAAAAAACTTTAATTAAAGGATACTATTAATATTCAAATACATTTTATGTAAACAAAGTGAAACATTATACAATTTGAAACACACAATATATATACATGTATACGTATATGTATGTATATAAATGTATGTGTTTGTATTATGAATTATGTATATTACATTTTAATCTCTAATATAATTTACACAATAATAATTTTGGTTTTTTTTCTCCATTTTATTTTGCTTTGTTAAATTTTTTTTTCTCTGTGTATATACAAAATTTACCTATATTTCATTTCAGAAAAATTTGTTATTTCAAATAAAAATAGAATATTTATGGGAAAAATTTATTAATAACAGACACTGAGGGATATTTTTAAGGATATTTTTATGTATATTTTATTTATTAATTTTTTTGTTTTGCTTTGTTGTTTCGGTTTATTATTCTGTTATCCTTTCAAAATATTAGTTTTAAGATTAAAATTTTTTTTTTTATATAAAATCTTTTCTATTTCTACCATTTTGTCATACATGAATATGTATGTATATGAATTTAAATATGTTATGTATAATGAATTCATAATTATTTAATAATAGTATGTTTTTGATATCTAAATTATTATTGTGTAAGATTATGTACATATATAGGTGCCTTTATATTTTTATTAAAAAACAAAAATTCAATGAATAAATGAAAGAGATCTAAGAAATTTAATCGATATTGTTATGATTTTTTTTTTCAAAATATTCCAAAATGGTAATAAAATATTTTTTGGTGGAAAATTTTGCTTCTAAGAATAGAATTTTTGGTATAATAATAAATTTTTTGAGTTAACGAAAAATTTTAACTCAATTTGTGACATTTTAATATTTGCTATATTTCGCTTTTAGCAAAAAGTGTCTTAAGAGCTCAGAGTGGCTCCGGAGCTGAAAGTAGCTCAAGTGCTCAAACTGGCTCAAGAGCTCAAAGTTGCTCAAGAGCTAAAAGAGTACAAGAGCTCTTAAGTTACTGTTAAATATTTAATTTACAAAATAAAAACGTTGCATCAGACGACCACAACCGAGTAAAATAGCCTTGGTAGTTTACCATTGGGAGCTGAAGGCCGAATTAACAAAATTGAATATTCAAGTATTACAACTAAATATTGAGTTCCTCAAATAAATTTTATTTTGATTAATTCGAGGATCAATTAGCTGATCGGATCACCACTAGCAATTGAAGAAGAAACGTCTTGTAACTTTGAAGAATTTTCTTCCCCGTTTGATCCAATTCGGGGCAAAATCTGCTTAAATGGTCTGCAAGCAATCCCATTGTGTGTATGTGTTATTGATTTCGGTTTGCCCCTTGAGAAACTCAACTGTCAGAAATCATTACAAATCATTGTAATATTTTGTAACATTATCCAATATAAAACGAAAACTTATTCTTCGTATTCATATCCTTAGATATTGTTTCGTATGATAACCAAATATATTAAGTAGCTAATGATCAACACATACTTAATTTCGGTGATCTATTTAAATTGTGACAGCAGTTTTATACTTAAATGTTTTTATTTTTGACACAATAATCACCTAATAAACTATCTGACCTCGTTTTTTCACAATTGTATTCTTATAAGATATCACGAAAATCCCACTTTTTGAATAATTACAATTATTATTATTGTACCACTCATATAATGAAAATCTTCATATTATATAAAGTTTCCAAAAACTCAACTGGGATTACATGTAGATTAAGGATACAAATGAATTTTATTATTTCTAGTATAGTTTGCCAAAAAAGGAAGAAATTATACCAAATAGTTTTGTTTATAAATTTTTTAACAATAAATTTTAGAAATCACCGGAAAAAAAACAACATAAAAATAATAATGATAAATTACAGTGATGAACTTAAAAAAAAATTTTTCTTTAGAGGATTTTCTCTAAAAAAATTAAAATTCCATAAAAATCTTATATTATTTTGGAATAAATCCATAATAATAAGGTTTATATAGACTCTTATTATGTTAGGACGTATATAGTCTTATAATGGTGCCATTCTATATAATTTTGTATAATAATCTAAAATAATAAATCCGATATTTATTACAGCTAAATTGCATAAATTTTGAGAAAAAAGATCACTGGTCTTATATAAGAAATTCTCTGTAAAATATTGAATAAATTTTCACAAAAAAATATTGTTATGATAGCGAAATAGAATTTTTACAATTATTCAAAATTATCTAAATTTTCGATTTTTAAAAATAAATATTTATTGTCATTACATTAAAACAGTAAAATCACAATAAAAACACAAATATTTCACTTAAACTTCAATCATTGAAATGGCAAAGTTCCAATGTTTTGCCTTATGTTGCAACAATTACTGTTGTGCTAATGATTTTACCGTTGATGCTATTTTTCCTTTAAAAACAATTTCATTTTTTAAAAAAGTTTCAATTCTCTCTCCCTGCTTTTATTCACCCCGCTCACTTCCGCTTTTATTTTGCAGTTAATGTTTTATTACCATAGTACCACACAAAAACAATACACAAAAGTGTTTAAAAAGTTATTTATCACTCTCTTTGATTATACTTGGTATTATTTTATACTTAAACTTTTAAATACAAAATTATCTCTTTCAAAAAATCTATACCAAATGTGTAGAGAGAGGAGGTGAAATTTCCAAGAGTAAATGTTAGAAAAGTTTCCGATATTTTAAGAAAGAAATTAATTTTTATATCTTTTAAATGAAGTTTTTATTTAAGATTAAGTATAAAATTTTTAAGTAAATATAAATTTAATTTTGATTTAAGGGTTTTAAATGTAGAAAAATTTAAATAAAAAAGTTGAATATTGTTTTCAAAATTCAGAAGTTTAGTATTCACTCCTAGCTTTTTAAAGTATTTCCTATAAATTTTTATTTGCAAAAGTCTGATGCGCATCTTCGATTTATATTTGTACAACTGGGGTGGTAGTTCACCACGACCACATATAAAAATTTATTGTACCTACCCTTACTGCGGAATATGCCCTTACAGTACCCGTTCGAGATCCATGAGACTTCATGAGACTTGGAAGTTTGCTGTCGTGATAGCAAAATTTCCCAGTATTTCCCTTCCCCTGCGAGTTAGAGCAGCATCGTATCATGAAAGGTCTGCTGAGGTCTTATCATCTTCTCCATAGAATTTAATAATGTCTTGTATATAAGAAACCTTACAAAATATGTTTCTACCTTTCCATCAGAAACGGACTCCCGCAGGGTATTGAAATTGCAGATGTTATCGACTATAACAATGAATGTTCCAATAATCTTTCTCTTTTCAATACAAAATCTTTATGCAAATAGCACGATATCGAAATTCTTTTATGAGTCGAATATTATTTAGTACAATCACAGCACAACTTCAATATAAGTAAGAACTCTTATTGAATAATAGTGATACGAATTTAACAATTTGTTTCTTTTTGGCTTGATCTACCAAATTTGATATTAAAAACCATTATTATAAATACAAATTAAATCTTTTTATTGCTCCTTAACCTAAAAATCATATTGTTATTTTAATAATAAACTGTTAGATTAGATGGCGCATTGAAATTTATACAATTTATTCAAATTTAACAAAAAAAACTATAACGAAAATTTCTATTCCAATAATCCTTAAACGATTTTAGAAGAACCCATAGACAAATACAAAATATAAATTACAATAAAAACGAAAATAATACTTAGTTTTCCGGACGAACATTTATGATTTCCTTCCTCTTCAATTTTACTTGAATTCATTAAAAAACATAAAAAAAGAGGAACAAAATATTCAAATATAGTACTTGGGACAAACAAAACTGAGAGGAGTAATTTAGATTTTTTTTTGAATAAAAATTTTATTACATTTCTATTTTACAAAGATTTCCATGCAAATTTTAACAATAGAAAGAGGAAAGAATTGTTCTTGTATATTGGTTCTTACCAATATTACACTTTTTCTTGTTGTTTTACAAGAAGAAGAGAAATACTTATACCCTATTTATACATAACTGTCGAATATATTGTACAAATAAGGTGCCCGAAACAGGGATAGCCTTCTAGAACTGAAAGTCAATAGCCTTTTCTAAAATAATTTTAACTTTAAAATTGACTATGCATTTCCTAAGTTTCTGCATTATCAGGAGAAATGTAGGAAGAGAAACTTTATGGAAGTATTTTTTGAGACCTAATATGAAGGAAGAAAAATTAATATTTTTCACTGCTATAGAGACAAATTTTGTGAGTGAATAACTGGAGATCAAAGAAAAAGAAATTCGAAAGTTCAATTCCATGGAGATAAACTTTAGGTTCCAGTACTTGTAGAGAGGAAGCATAAAGTTTCTCTTTATTATTTTTTTGCTTCAGGAATACTATCGTATATGGGACACCCTTATATGTAAAGTATTGTACATAACTATAGTTGTGCATCCATTTGATATTGAAAGAACCACATGTGTTCTATATGCAAAATTGAATATAGAAAATTTTTTTTCTATGTTCTGTATTAAGAGTATTAAAGGTCGGTAAAATTTACGGTTGAATGCAGTTGACTTTATAGAAATGTACTAGAACTTGCACATATGGTAAAAAGTTTGATGTGTCCTTAATAACAGGATACATTAACATTCAGTGAGGGATTTCCTATGCCTGTTATGACGCTGCCTTTCGAATTTGTGAAAGTAAAGTCAAAATATTATCTACTCTTGAAAAATTCAACCACAGACAATATTTCGCATTTTGGAACTCTTACCTTCAAATCGGTTTTCCTTTTTCTTTTAGACGAAGATCTATGTCAACTCCACACGGTAACAACAACCCTGCATATTATAAAAAATTTCTCAATTTGGAATGCTTTCCATTGAAATTTCTATATCAATAACATTTTTTGTGAAGTGACCGTATCGTCCGTCGTCTTCTCAATCAATTTCAAAAACAACATTCTTAAAGAATTGTTCAACTTTAAATTTCTGTTTTCTGATTTTCTTATTTATTCTTTCTAAATTTACTTTAATCCCTTATACAAATATTTTTCCAATTTTCTTGTCTATACAAGTATGTAATCAATTTAACAATTTTAAGAAAAAAAAATATCCTTAGACTTAATTTAATATTTTTTGTTTTCTCTTCGTTTCTCTTTTTCTTTTTCTCATTAATTTTCTTGATCTGATATTTTTGGTATCATAAAAGTTTTCCAAAACTTGGATTGACATCGCTATTTTGGGTATTTGAAATATTGGACAAAGTTTGCTATTTCGAAAAATCCTTATTACTCTCGGACCTTACTCAACTACTCAATTCATTTTAGTTAAAGAATGTCGAAAAGAATTCGAAGAGAAAAGAGAAAGGTGGCTGCATTCAATTTCTTCATAGTTCTTTTCGCTTAAAATCTATTATGAATTTTATTGAAAAAATTCTTTTGCATAATTGAAAATTTAATCAATAATCTAAACTACCATCGAACTTCAGAAACTATTATAAGAAAGACTCCATTGTTGTATAACAGAAAAAAACTTGTAAATAAAAATGTAGATGGCGTTAATGTTGACACAATTGCATTGAAATCGAATTATATACGCTCATCAATCTTCCTCGATGATTGTGTTTTTCACAAAATCAATCCGAGCTCTTATTACGCAAACCACAATTATTAATTTTCTATTTATTTAATTCTCAATATTTATTTTCCAAACATTTTAGAAATTTACTTTAGAGTCGCTTAAATGAATCGCTAAAAATTTAAAAAAAAAACAGAAGCAAAAATGAGAAATCTCGTGCCTCTCTTGACTCAAAATAAAAATACTTGAATTAATTTTTGTTCATTCTTGCCTTTTCAATTGCTTTTCATTCCTATTACTTAAATTTTAAGATTTTGAAAAAACTAGGTATGGTTAATATTTTCTCTCAAGGACATTTGTTTTGTGCCTTGCTTTACTTACCAAAATAAATAAGTGATTTTTCATTTGAAAGAAAGAGAAACTTTTCAAAATGAGAAAAAAAAATAAAGAAAAACTTGAAAAAGAAAATATTTTTGGAAATTTCCTAATTTTAATTTTCTTCCGGTTTCTAAACTTTTGAAAACATTTTGAAGGTTAAAAATTATTTCTGGTTTTTTTTTCTTAAACTATTTTCGGATGTTTTTCTGCTCTTGTGCTTATGTTTTTTATGTACTCGTATAAGTCTAATATTGAAATTTTGTAGTATTGTTGTGGTATTTTTAGAATTTCTTTATAAAAATAAAATAATAGATTATATAAGGAGGAGAAATTAAATTGAAAGTTGGGTTTGGGAATCATCTGATTATGAAATAAGATTGGCAGACTTTTTTAATTTTGTTTTTCTTCTTGTTTTATTGTATACTTTAAAATATTTTAATTGATTGGTTTAAATATTGAACACTAGAATTTTTTTATATGAATTAAGTAGACTGTAGATTGTAGATTATTGACGGAAAATGTGAGAAAAAGAACATCTGCGTTCCGGCCACCGTAGCTAGCCGGTCTCAAGTAAATGCACAGAGATAACCTTCATGGAATTGGACCTGAGCTACTTGAAAATTCTTTCCAAAGCATTAGTCTCTTCTGGGGACCAGAGCGGAACAGTTGCACAATTTTTGCCATACATTTTTGGCCGTATCCTAATCGTTCCCGCCGAATCTATATAAAAAACAATCAGATTTACCAAAATCTTGTTAAATTTACGTTCTACGGGATTATCTACCTTGCCATATTGAAGGAGTAGGGTCAAGGAGTTTCGGGATGCGTCCCCAGATGAGGCCTGAAACCAAAAGATAATCAAACCCTTCCCCCGTACCTATTCGTCCTGTGTATCACTCCAAATTCCCGCTGGGCCGGATTAAGGTGTTACGCGAAAGGTGCCGATAGTCAGCTTGGCTGGAGGCCCGGACAAATAGCCCAAGGCGAGAGAAGACGAGTTCAGTATAAAAACCGCAGGTGAGCACCAAAAATGCGAAAAGCACTGGTGTAAAACGCAAGGTGCTATAGTAGCACAGACTAGTCAGAGAAAAAAAAGAAGCAAAACCCAAGGTGCGGGAGGCGTCCCAACCGAGATCGAGCTACCGCACACAAAGCTACCGCACACAAAGCTGTGACTCAGTCAGGCCTAGTGTTGGTAGTAGCTCGATGGCTACAGTAGCACAGACTAGTCAGAGCAACAAAAGAACGTCGCCAGCAACGATAATGCTTTTGCAAAGGGCCTATAGAGAACGACGGTCTGTCTTCAGGAACCTGAAAAGAATCGGCCGGATTCCGGAAAAAGATAGGTCTGAAGAAGAAAGATCGACATACAGGGGGGCCAAGAGTATTGTGGACAAGCGGTTAAGCAAGAGGAACGCATAGAGGAACTTCCTCGGAAAGCTAAAAGTCCAAGGCCACCCAGCAGTCCATTGAACGCACCCACTGCGACGCCTTTCAATAAGATCCTGAAGAAATATCTTGTTGTCACTGTGGTGGACTAGGTGCAAGAAGATGGTAGGATCTCTATCGAGAGTTGGAGGAAAGTTGAAAGCTGACTGATGGCGGACATTCCCCAAATCTTGAAGAAAAATCCAGGTCCATATCTCTTGTGCAGAGACCAAAGTTGGCCTTGAAACTTGTGACCTGTGCTGGCCATCTTTTCTTCATTTGCCTAATGCTTTATCTAAGCATTTTCCCAGTTTTTGGCTGATATATTGGCAAAATATTAAGTTAAAGCACTCTATTTACTTGCCGTACGGTAATCTAATTCAATTTTGCTTTAAAAGCAAAGTTCTGTCTACTCTAGTTCAGTCAGCAAAATCTACCAGCATGAAACATGGTTCATTCAAATAATTGATATATGTTGACGATAAGTTTTGATATAAATTTAACTTATTGATTCGAATTTCTTAATATAATCAATATTGTGCAAATATGAAGTCATGGAAAATGTTATGTCAATTCTTCAAAAATTTAACAGCATATGCACTGTTGTTAACAGGCTACAGCTAGCATGTTAATTTATACAAATATTATAAAAAAAATATTAATATTTAAATAACAGAGAAAATTAATAAATATTACATACCTGTAGGATAAATAATTATTGTTGGGCGTTTTTCATTATTTAAATTAACTTGATGTTTATGATTAAAATGATTTGTTGGTAATGTTGGAGGTGGTGGTGGTGGTGGTGTTGGTCTACTTGATGTTGTTACATTTTGTATAATATATCCTGTTCCTTTTGTTCCTCCAGCTGATGTTGAGGATAATGTAAAATTTTTCTTATCTTGTAAATTTTTTGATGATGCAGATGTTGTCATTAAATTTGGTAAACTAGTTGTTACTAATGAATCATTTGTTATTTCAGAATAATAATCAAATGGATTTGATAGTGATGCTATTGATTTTATAGTTGTAGTTGAATTAGAATTATTATTACTTGCTGCAGCAATAGCAGTTGTTGTTGTCGTTTCTATTGTTGATACTGATGAAATATCTTGATTGATTTCATTCGATGATAATAAAATTGAAAATTCTTTCTCTTCCAATGAATTATGAACTTGATGTTGATGATGATTTAAATTACCTTTGATATTATTTTCAATATTACTATCATTATTATTTTTATTATTACTGTTATTACTACGTATTTGTCTACGTATTTTATGAAAATTTTCTCGTTTCAAATTATAATATTGTGGTTGCATTGTTGTAATTTTTTTAAAATTATTTTTTAATTGAAATTTTCGGAGATTTCCGCTCAATGAATTTTTTATTTTGAATACCTTACTTTTAGATTTATTGATTGAAATCAATGGTAAATTATTATGATAATTATTATCATTATTATTATAATTATTACTATTGTTATTATTATTATTACTTTCATGCAAAGAATTCATATTATAATTATTATTCTTGTCGTGATTATGAAATGTTATCAAATTAAATTCATTTAATCTTGCAATTCTATTATCATTGAATTCATTTCCATTATTATTATTATTATAATTATTATTATCATTTGATTTAATCATAGAATTGAGTAAAATTTTTGAATGACGATAATAGGGTGTGGAATTAATTAAATTATATAAAATTTTTTTAATTGTTGTATTTAGATTTTTTATTGTTGAAAAATTTTTATATTTTTTTAAATTTATAGTTGAATTTTCATTATTATAATAGCTGCTATAAATTTTATTTTGATTATTACTTATAGGTGGAAGAGTTGATAATGAATTTGCTATTAAAGAATTATTTAATTTTTTCATTTTAAAATCATTACCAAATTTGTATGGTTTCCTTTGTTTTGATATTAGAATAGATTCTTTAATTAATTTCAGTAATAGTTCCTTAGATTGTGTAGTTGTTTTGTTCTTAAGAGTTAATTCCATAGTGTTATTATTTAATAGGTCTAGCATTTTATAAGGTTTAATATTAGGTTTAATTTTATTAGTATTATTAGTAGCAATAAGCTGTTCCTTCCCAATAATATTAGTGTCATTTGAAATATAAGAAGCTGTAGAATTCACGTAAAAGCTAGTATTTATTAAATTTTTAGTATTATTTATAATATTAGTATTGGACATAGTAATGGAAGGGTAGGATATTAAAAGATATAAAATAATAAAAAGTATCGTTAAAGTCGCCAATTCAAAATTTATTTAATTAAAATTTTGTAAATATTAAAAGAAAAAAAAAAAAATTTATAAAAATTAATTTTCTTAGCAATTTGTTTCGTATAAGACGTGATTTAAATTTCCGACTCGGTTTATTCCTGTTCTTAAATCCGTTGAATTATTTTAATTATTAAATTTTTATTTCTATTATAATTAAGACCTATATTTCAGCATTTTTGAAGCCAAATAACTGGTTTTCATGTACTTTATATCCCTTAGATGCTGCTGCTGTCACTTTTGTTATTTTTAACATTTTTGTTTTCTGTTTCTATATTTTATTTAAGGTAACGAAATCTGTTTACCTTTTGAATTAAATTGTGTCCTTTAATTTTTCCTTTATTTTTTTTTTTTGGTTAATAAAATAAAAAAAAATCCTTTTATTCCTCTCCTTTTCTCTTATTGTTTCTCTTTCCTTCCTTTGAGTGTGTTTTAATCTCTTTATGGAACGATTTTCACGTAATGATCCTAAAAGTAGGCAATAAATAAGAAAAGAATGAAAAAAACAGAATTGGAATTAATGTGTAAGTAAAATATAATAATAACAACTAAAATAATAATAAAAAAAAAATAATAGCAAAAAAAAAAAAGAGAAAAAAAAAGCAAATGAAAATGTTTTTAATTTTCTGGAAATTTTTCATATTTTCATTTAACTTTTTCCCTTTATTTTGTTATTTTCTTCCTCCACCCACACTTCTTGAAATTTTTTTTTGAGGTTTGGCATAAAAATACTTTTTGTTAATTAGAACACATTTCAGGTTTAATTTACCGCTTCTCTGTTCAAATTTCTTTTAATTATGTGACATGATTAAGGTACAGAAAAAAAAAACAATGTAATCTTTCAAAGTTAAAGGTAACCTGTACATATAGAAAAGGTTTATGTTAAAAAATATTGTTTGTCATTCTTTTCGAAAAGATTAAAAAGAAAATTATTAATTTAAGAACAAAATGTTTTTTGGTTTTCTATGAAAAGTTTAAAAAATCCTAAAATTAGAGAAATTTTGTGAAAAAAAAAATGTTAATCTTTTCACCACAATTTCAGTAAAATTGTGAAGATTTGTAATTAAAGGATTTCTTATAAAAATTTATAATTGGTAATTTCTGATTTAAGAGTTGGTTTTTTGGAAATGCTTATATCAATAACGTATTTCATTTGAATATTTAAAAAAAAATTTTACGATATCAAATATCGTATACGGTCAAATTAAATGCAGACCTTTATCCTGACGGAACTCAGATCTTATTAATTGTAAAACCAATTATCTGTAAAACAACTACCTAATGACTACTTTATGTCAAATGATTCTGAACTTATAAGTATTTATTCATATGAAGAAAAGATTTGGTATTCACTTTTTCAACAGCCTGTAGCTCGGTAACAAGAACTTTAGCCTGCTTAGTAACTAGTCTACCTCGAAAATCACCATGTCCAATTTCAACCCTCGGCAATATATAATTTTGTGCTGAAAATTTATCAATAAATTTTCTTTATTCTTACAACCTTATATGGAACATCATGTATAATAATTTTTTGACTTTCAAATGCAAGCGAATAAAACCTCATTAGCATTATATTAATACTCATTATTGTCCACAATTTTTTGAATGGGAGATGCGTCAATGGAACGTTCGATTATCAAATCAAATTCCGATTATTTGACGGTGTTCTTTCATTGTAAACATAAACATGATGATTTCACCAAGACCGTACTGATCTGATCATAAATTCCAAAGAGAGTACAATATAACTGCTCATTCAACAGGTATTTTCTCTCTGTGTATGTTTTTCTAATGCTTAATATTTTTGTAAATGCTTCCAAAATTCTATTCTGACCAATTTAGGACATTTGAGGAACAATATAATACATTATATTCTTGTCCACTCAATTAAATAATTTTGTTCTAAAAGAATGACAAAGAAAATGAATTAATTTTCTTTATCTTGAAGTCTGTCATTTGCTATTTTCAATTAGAATAATAAAAACTAATATTTTTTATTTATCTAAATTGTATTTTCAAAAAAAAAAACTATTTTTCAAAGGATTAGTTTCAATGGTTGTCATTCGTTCCATATACGTGTACATATTTTTCTTCCAAATAATTTCAAGAAATGTGTAATAACCATAAGTTTAAGCATTTTGTGACCAATTTTATTGTCATAGTTACAATATTTTCATTATATCTAAAATACTTTAAAAGAAAAGACAGAAAAGTGACTTGAAAGTGGAAAAAAATAAGTGAAATTTTCTTTAATATCAAGGATGAATGAAAAATATGTGCAAGGATAATAGCAGAATGTTTCAGTTTTAGTTTTAATTTCCTTTCCCCTTTATAAACCTTACAATTTTTAATGCTGTTTTTGTGTTTATCTAATCATTTTCATGTGTTTTTTTTGTATGTACAACATTGTAAATTTGTGTGACAGCAAAAAAAATATGACACAAAAAGAGTTCTGCTTTCAAATTGAAAAGTTAAATTGTTTTTCAAAACAAAAAAAAATTTTCTGCATTCTCTTCCTTAATGACATTGCAAAACTGTTGAGAACCAGGATATTACAAAATTCGAAATATACACATATACATACAAAGATGAGCACTTGAAACTACAGTTATGGTTCTGAAGAATTTATTTTGTATTTAATAAATGGTTGGAAAATACTTGAAAAGAAAACTTATGCTTTTGATTGGCATTTATGCAAGGGACTCAAATAATATTGTGTGATTGAAATGACTATGACATGAAAATTGTATGATCTGTAATATTTTTTTTCTATACTTTATTTTAAGTACAAGTTACAAAAAGATTTGACACCTGATTTTTTTGAAGTTTTCAATCTTCAAATTTGAAATTATATTTTTTAATGCATCACAATGTCAATCAAATAATTTTTTTGAAAATAATATAATAGGAGCATTAACTTGGTTTTTAAATATAACTCATCTGGTATCTCACAAGGTATGGACAACAGAAGCGCACACATAATTTTAATTAAAATGTCTAAAATGTAATTTCCTTCTTGCCTACTGAGGAGATTTTATTGATATTCAAAATATGTATTGGATGTTGTGTTGCCTTGCAGAATCCTCAGAGAAGCGAAATAATGAAGGTTGAGTGGCGTTAAAAGACAGTAAAACCAAGAAATATGAAAACCAAAGAAATCAGGGTTTTCTCTCAACAGAATAAACTGCTAAAATTGGAATACTCATGAAGATACTAACCACAACAAGCAAAATCTAGTGACAAGTTTTAAATTCGAACAATTTCACTCTGTCTGAAAGAGTGAAATTAAACACTACGTTTCCGGAAAACTGCCTTGCTTTAGTTAAAATCATCTTCCGGTAGTTTGATTGTAAATTCCTTACAATAAAATTTTGAAATGATTTCATACAAAACATTCTTATTATAGGTCGAATTGAGGTTGTTCTCTAATATCATCAGTTATATCGTTGGCTTCATTTCCTTGTAATTTCTTTTTAAATGTTTGTATGATAGTTATGTATGATGATTATGTATGATGATTGTATATGATTCTGTTTGAAATACAAGAAATTCTTATAGGATTTTATTAATCAACGAAAATTTTAAAATATTCTAGATCACAAATACATTAGAAAATTTAACTTTTAAGTTGTAATAATCTCATAGTAGACAGACCAGACTTATAGTTCATTTTCTTGCAACTCATTCAACTTCTTTTTGCTTTTAAATTTTTCTATTTTTGGAAATATTCTAGACTCAGTAAATTACATTTATTTTTATGTTATTCTTCTTTTTACATTATGTAAGAGAATTCTTAACTTTTTTGTCGCCACCATTTATATTATTCGTATATTAACACGATATACTGTAATGTTTTTGGTCAGATATAAAAATAATAAAGAAAAATTATAAAAGAATAAATTTAAGAAATTATATACGAATACGATTTTGTAGTGGGAGGACAATGGAATTTCTGAATCTGTTAAAAAATGTCGTAAAGAATTTTTGCAAAAAAATAATAATAATAAATCCTTATTTTTCTTAAAACTAGTTGTTTCATTTCATTTGGTGATTTTCTCTGATAATAAAATAATAAAATTATATTAAAGACATACCCAACTGTAATTTAAGGGTGTTTGTATCTTCGTTAAAAATCGGTTCGACTATTTTTATATATTGCAATAAGGTGGCTTAGGATTTTATTTATATTGTGGAAATCTAAAGAAAAATACAAAAAATAAAATGGCACTAATTTTGTGAAGAAAAATAATCAAACATTTAAAATTCAAAGTTTGAGTGTATTCTTATACTTTCCCTGGTTAATCAATAATATGTTCAACGCAGACTACTAACCACAAAGATGCTAAAGATTGAATAAAAAATTGTCAATGATAATAATTTACTTTAAAATTAAAATCATACATAAAAATCATACATCTTTCTCATACAATCTGCTCATTATGTTTTCATACAAAATGTTGCTTTAATGTATGAACAAACGATCAAATATGTATTAAAGCGTCAAAATAAATTTTTAATAATATTCCCAAGTTATTATGGTTCGCCAATCAAATAATTTTGAAAAATGCAATTAATTACACCTATACCTAATAGTGTGAAAAGTATGATTAAAAAATATATGTAATCAAACATTCATGTATGATGTAGATTATTTTTGTTACATAATATGATCAAACATTTTCCGTTTTCATATTCAAGTTTAAGATTATATTAATTCTCAAATGTCGCATCTAAATGAATAATGGCTAATGCTCAAAATAATTCTACATTAAAGAATTCCAAACTGTCATACCTACTCTTTGCAACTAAAAATGGTTTGATTTATATTTTGTTGATGCAATAATATTATTATTGTAAAAATTCTTTCTTTCTTAATAAGAAAATCATTTTATTGTTTTTAGCACTTTTCCAAAAAATTTTTGAAAAAAGTGCTTATTAGTTTCACTCTGGCCGGCCGTCCGTCCGACCGACCGTCCGTCCGTCCGTCCGTCGGTCCGTGTGTCTGTTTACAAAGCTTCTACACCCTTGAAGATAGAAAGCTGAAATTTAATACGTACATAGATTTTTACCTATTTTTACCTATCTCCCCCCTTCTAGAAGTTATACCCCCCCCAAAACTCAAAAATGGCCTTTTTTAACTATTTGTTGCAATGAAACCATAAGCATTTTTGAAATTTTGCAAAGGCATAATATACTATAGTTAAAATTTAGAAAAACAAAATGGCCGTTCAAATTAAACGTTATCTAAAGTTTTTTTTTCCAAATTTTTGATTTCGTTTTTCTTTTATACCCCAGCTTTTAGAAGCTTGAAATTTTAAGGGCTTTTAGATATTAACAAATAGTTTATTTCGTTGGAAGAAAATTTTTTCCCATCTCCACCCCCTCTCAAGTTATCGCCTCTTGAAATTTGTAAAATTAGAATTTTTGGCACCTTATATTTCCGAAACCGCAAGCTTTTTGAAATTTCTATAAATACAAAAAGCTAATGGTAAATTCCATGACATTAAAAAATATAATTATTTTTCTTAACTCACACAATTGATCCTTAAAATCCAGCATTATGTTAACCCCTCTTTATATTAATTTTTGCTTTATTTCAAAGACTGCATATATGCGTCATCCTAAATATATGCAATCCTAGAAATAGCTTTGTATATGAATTAAAATAATTTTAATAGTGTGATAGATATACATAGACTGTATTTAAAAGCAGAGTTTTAACTTGTTGAAGGGAAAAGTGCTACAATACAAACCATTGGTTTGACCCAACTTTATTGTTTTTGGTTATAAAATCGTCGTAACCAAAAACAAAAAACAGAAAAACCCAAAAAACACGTAAAACACTTTTTATGTTTGTCTTACATATTTTTATATATAATAACACAAAATATACGTGACACCATAAATTATTCATTTTATTATTTATATTCTAATATGGAACGAGTGAATATTTCAAGAAGATATATACGACAAGATCTTGCTCACAAAGCACATTATGTATGACATGAACTATTTCAATACTTTACATAATGCTGTAAAGTACTGCGTTACAACAAAACAAAAAAAAATTTTCGAATTCGAACGTGTATATTCTTTTCAATTTGCAAACATACGAAAATTTAAGAATATGAACGTGAAAAATTTGTAAGAACAAAATTATATTGTATGCATGTACATTTGCTTTGAAGGTTCTTGATCCTTTGATTTCATATACTCCTTATATATGAAATTTAAAATAAGTGTTACAGTGGTATTGAAATTTTTAATAAAGAAACATGATTGATATGCAGCTGAACTTAAAAGGAGAGAAACCAGAAATTTTAGGGTTTATTTAATTGAAATGATTAAAGAAGATGATGATTCCTTTGCATGTCATAAAGAAACCAAATTGCTCTAAGGATAGCATTATTTTAATGACATGTAAGTTCATAGGTTTTGTGTTTTCAGGAAAATGTTTTCGTATCAAAGAAGAAAACGGAGGGAAACCTTCCAGAACTTTTAATTTTAAGAATAAAGCAAATTTTAAATTTGTTAAGATCTCAAAAAATTTCATTCCAATATAATTTCAGTGACACTATAAAGGAAATTCCATATCAACATCATCATTAATGTGCATGTTTTTAATTTAACAGTTCAATGACTTTCTCTTCAAGGTTCGCCTTGAACTCGTCTTAACATTATTGTTTATTAAAAAAATTAATTCCTCCAAATATTATAACGTTTGTATCATACTTTGCCCCACACGGGAACAAATTCCAAAAATCTACAATTACCTTGCATCTTTGGTTTTTTTGGCTGTCATTTAAAAGTTTTCGTATATTTAAAAAACGAAATAAGAAATTTAAAAATATTTATAAGAGATGGAGCTGGCGAACAACTTTAAAAACGCATAAGCCTGCTTTTAGCAAGCAAACACTTTATTCAATTTGAAAATAGATATGATTGCTCCTCGATATTCAAGGTACAATTAATGAAATGAAAGATCTAATTACAAAACCACGACTTCTACTGTCAATATTCGAAAATTTTTTCTAGCTGTCAAAAATATATTCTTATTTCTTCCGATTTCATTTCTTTCAGCACAATGCTGAACTTAGGTGTGTTAAATACAATAAACTCGTGCATTCGTATTTTATTTGACCGCGTTATAGCTATGAAGAGCTACTTTTCATTCAATCAAAAATGAGATCCTAACTAAATATAATGGTGCCTTAATGGTTTTCAAAAAAAATTTGTTTTTCTTTATTTTCCATTTTAATCACAATTTTAATATCACGTTTCTGTTATTGGAATTTCAGAGCGAATTTGAAAGATAACAACAAAAAAAAAAAAAGAATGACGTGAAAAATATTAAAAATTTGAGAATGAATTCTTTTTTTTTTTTTTTGTTCAAAATGAAAAATTTGAAAGCAAAGAAGGGATGAAACAGAAAAAACAAAGCGAAAAAACAAAAATATTCATTTTTAATGATATAACGGGAATGTCCTTTTTAATAATATATCAATATTTTTTGGCAAAAAAAAAAAAAATTCTTAGATTACAATTTAAACAGAATAAAGAAGAAAAAATCATTTTCATTTTTACCCTCCATTAATTTTTAAACCAACACCTTTTTCTTTTTTGTTTTTTTTTCATCTTTGCCTTTATTTGCCTTTCCTTTGTACCTCATTCAACTCACAATATATCGAAATCTTTCTCTATCATCTTTATATTTTAAAACGAAATTTTTCCGAAAAAAAAAAATTGTTTAATGAACAACTGAAAATTTTTGACTTTAAAATGAAAAACTATTGATTTTTTTTTAGAATAATGTTGAAGACAAGGTTGTGAGAGATTTTTAAGCTAAAATTGAAATTGATTTTAAATATCAAGTTTACTTATTAAAAATATGCTAACAGGCATACTTGTTTACAGCATATTTAAATAAATTACTTGACCCGATATCATTAAGGCTGGAGAATATTATTCTCTAACTATAATCATCGGCTTGGTAACCTAACAATATCATTAAGTGCTCATAATATAGGAGTTTTCAATCCAATTATTGTGAGGAATATTATTATGGAAAAATGTCCTTGAAATAAAATCAAATGATTTATTTTCTTTCATAATTGCACTAAAATAATATTTATAAGAAAAAAATTCGAAGGACATTTCGAGAAAAGAAATACAAGAATTTTTTCTCGTCTTCAAATTTCTTTTATTTTATTTTCTTTGTTCTCCTTATAAAGAGTAATGTGATTCTTGTGAACAACATAAGTAAGAGTTACTAAAAGTAATTTTAGATATTTTTTTTTTGTTTTGTTTTCTGAAAATGAAATATGAATTTTTAATTTAGATTTACATTAACTTCTCATTTGACCAAAATTATAAAATTTGCAATTGGATTTTTTTGGAAAATTCTTTATGCACCATGTTACTTGCTTTTTTTGAAATGATAATTTGGAAAGATTTGTAACAGTGTATTATGACAAACTAGTACTTTCAAACGAAAATATTTAAGAGAAAATTTTTCATGAAAAAAATTCACTGGCGCCCTGCAATGGGACAAATACTTAAAACTTAATCATGGGAGTTTAAATAAAAATTTCGGTTCCAATATAAAAAGTTTCGTGTACCAAAGAATTTTCCAATAATCCAAGGTGTACCAAGCAATTTTCCATATGAAATCTTTCCAACAATAAAATCTAATTAGAAATTTTAGCAGTTTTGTTAATTTGGACATAGTCGTGGTGCCGAGTCTATTTTTGTAATATAGTCAAACTTTTTAAAACCTTAATCAAAACTTTATTTTCATTTTATTTTCAGTCTTTATTTACAGAACAGAAACTGACAGGATTCTAAAATAAAAATGCAAAAATTTACTGCTTATTTTGTTACTCATATCGTTTTTCTTGATTTACTTTAAAAGTTTCATATCGTTTTTTTTTATTATTTTTTTAATTTTTAACACTCAGTTTAATTTTAACATTTTGCTTGCGATTTCTTTTCCTTTATTTTATTCCTTGTAAAAAAAAGGATATTTCACTATCATGTTAAAATAATTTTCAATGTTTTTTTTTTTGGAAAAACCTTTATACTTCCACTCTGTGTTAAGGGAATTTGAGTTCATTTCAATGGTGAAAATTATTAAAATTTAAATGAAAAGTTATGAAATATGATGGAACCAAAAGAACCGAAAAGGGATTAATTTGATTTGATTAAATCGAGGAAAGATTAATGGAAATCAAAAAGAAAGGAAAATTTCTTAAAAATTTTATTTTGTGTTAAGATCAGGGACCAGGATAATTTTACCAAATATCTTTTTAATAAAATATTCTTTGCTCAATATTTGAATATGCGGAGTAAATTTTTATAACATCAAAAACAAATTAACCCTTTCAATTACAGATTTGTGAGGTAGGGGGAAAACAAATAATTTGTATGCAATTCATTTTTGGCTTATAAGTGAAGACCCAGATGCAAAAAGTCTATGACCCCTTTGTTTTAATAAAAGTAAACTATTATGATGCAAGTCTTTAAGAAGACTAAAAGTAAATGAATGAGTTCTGCCTGAATACATGCAACGAAATTCCATTCTAAATACAGTGCGTGGTCTCAATAACACTGAACTATTTCATTTCATAGACTACTCCTTATTCACTTGATTTTCTTCACCCGATTCTGTAGAATATTGTTCATAATGCTGAGGCTGCAGTCTGTACGTGCTTTCCTAAATCAATAATCAAAATCTTTCTTAAATCTATTAATTATTTCTTAAAATAATAAATTATTAATGTCTTGGTGTTACTAAATACTCTCTTTACTAGTTCGATTGGGAAATAATAACATTAACGTTTCATGCATGCATTAAATTAAACGATATAGAAAAGAAAATCAAATAATTTCTTATATTAAAGTTCTCACTTCATTAATTTTCATTTCCAAGGACAAATCGAAGGTATAAATACACATACACATTTTGCAGGGTTTATTACAAGTTGAACATTTTAAGGTCAAATTAACCTTTTATTTGAGTAAAGGATTTTTGAATTTTTTTTTTCATTGTTATTTTAGTTTTTGATTACATTTTTCCATTACTTTTTAAAGAAAAGAAGGTAAGACATTTTTTTTTAAATTCATCTTTGATAAATGGTTACCATCATCGTAGCAGCTAGTGAACTGAGTGAAATTTTAGAAAACCGAAAAAAAAAAAACAAAAATTTTAGAATTTATTATGTCCTTAAGGATCTTGTACATAGAAACCAATCATTTATTATTTGTTTTTGTTTTTTTTCACTTATGATCTGTAAGGGATACCGAAAAGGAGCAGCAAATAGAATCTAATAATTTGCATTACACTACAAGGTTTAATAAACCTTACAATACAATACAAATTGTTAGACTTTAGTGATGTAAAATTATTGGCAAAGAAATTGAAAGAATCGTGAGAGATTTAGGCAAGTAAAATTTTCCCGAACAAGAAATTTAATTAACTAATATTTAATATAAATTAAATAAGATATTTAAGGTGTTGGCGCCCGATGATAAGAAAAAAAAAAGTTGTCCCCTGAGACTAATGCATTATTGATGCGACATTGCAAATTTTTGCCAAAAAAAAACATGCACAACCGGTGATTGCAAAGCAAAAACTTATTATAATATTTCTCTCTCTCTCCCTTCATCTTTCTCTTTTTAACAAATTAGAACATGAACTTTTCTTATACTAATTTTACTATTAGATATTAAACCAGTTTTTGAAAAATAGTATTGGTCCACTTTGTTAATTTTCTGAATTTTATTTTGTAAGTCAACTTAAAATAAATAGAAAAATTTTAGAGATTTTGTAGAGAGGAATTCTTAAATTGCTGATTTGGAAAAATGTGCAATTTAAGAATTCCATAAAAATTCGCTAAAAATTTAAGAATTCCCTAAAAACAACTGATCTCTAACCGGTTGCTAAAACGAAGGTATAACAGTTCATAAAATTTTAAATCTCAAACTAATAACTTCGATCTAGGAAACAAACCAATTACATTGTAAGAGTTCAAAATGTTGCTCTATTACATATAAAAATAAAAAAAATTAATTGAAATCATTTTAAAACCAACCTACAATATTCATTATAATAAGGGTGTATCAATCATTTAAGACACATTTTCAACTTATTAAATATATTACTTATAACTATAATGATGTTCTTTAAAAATCGATACACCTACCCACGTATCTACTCTATTCCTTTCTGCCTTTCTAACTCACCGAAAATTTTTCTTTCAAAATTACAAATACATTAAAAAAATTAGGAAAATTTTGGTGAAAACTTTCAAATTCATATAGTAAATCAAATATGTCTTTCAAAAAAAACAATCACCTATCAAAAATAAATTATTTCAATAGGGTCAGCCTATTACATGTTCATCTTAAAAACAAAATATAAAAGAGAAAACCTTAACAATCTCATTATTTACTTATTTTCTATTTATTTTTGTTTTATTTATTATACCTTTATAGACCTACTTTTACCTACATAATATTTATGTTAATATCGCACCCTGTGACGTAAGAAGAGAATTAAACAAGTGTGAAGAACGACAGAGAGAGAGAGAGAGAAGGATCATAAACATTTCAATTTAACATCAATTTGGATATGGAAAATAAAAATAAACAATTTTGATAATAGAAAAAGGATTTCTTTTATATTTTGTAAGTGTATATATGTAGGCACCTATAAGTATAATAACGTTCAATCATCCATCAAAGTATAACCATACCTTAATGGCATAACCATTACTTGTACATGAACATATATACATATATACACCGTAACTAAGTAATTTTGTGCTTTGGGTATAAGACCATGTCGTATTTAGCAAATTGATTTTCAATTTTATTTTTTTTCCAACAAAATAAATAAAAAAAAAAATTTCCAAACTTATAGCTTAAATCACATACACAATGATTTTGTTAAATGCTTACTGCCTGAATTCCTGGGAATATGGAAGGTATTCTCTTCATAACGAATACCGTAAATATCTAATGTGAATGTTTTTGGAATTATTTTGGAATATTTCAATTTGGCAATTAATGTAAAATAATAATAAATATGTGTTTTTACTCTGACTTTGGTTGATTTCAGTCCAAATTAAGTTTTTACGGAATTTCTTCACGACACCTTGATAAGAACTCTTAACAAGTATTACCCCTCCAATTTTTGAATAAGTATCTACTGAGTAAAAGGAACAAAACAGTTAATTATTATTTAGTAAGCACTTACTAGGATAGTAACGAACATGAAAAATATAACAATGCCTTTAACCTGCAACTAAACAGGTGGTAATTCGCAACACCATCTTGTTTCGTTTCACCTATAGCGTGCAGTGGTACAGTGAATATTAAAAATCTGAATTGACTAAAAATTATAAGAATGTTTCCATAAAAGAGACTATATTTCATCGAAAAAATTCGCAATTCCATTCATTGACCTAAATAGCTGAGCAGGCACTGATACTCGTATAAATAGTCCAGACCCATAACGGCGATTACTTGAACCGTCACATGTTTCCAAAAACGTGGAAGTTGAAGTGAGTTCTTGATTGAAATTACTTTTTCTGATTGTTATTGTCCTTTTCATATTTTTGTTTTCCACTTTTTTAAAAGTCTTCTTTATATCAATAAATTTTTTTATTTAAGGATAATTATTTGAAGTGTATATAAAGAGAAACAAAAAGCACTCAATATACCACTTTTTTCTCTTTTTATTTTTTACATGATTTTGTCGAAAAAAGGTAAAACTGAAATTAAAATGAATCTTTAAACACACTCACATATTATGTGTACACAATACATAGTATGTCGATTAACGGGGGGGTTCAAGTAAAGAAGGCACATTGTTAACTCTACAAAACACAGAAGGGAAAAAAAAAATTTTATGTGTTTTTGTTGACATTGTAAAATAAGGAATTTTTTTATATTTATATTTTGTTGTTTATAATTCTCCAAGTGGAAAAGGTTTAAAAGAAAACAAAAAGTTTTAGAAACGTAAAGGCGGCGGGGGTGTGAAGGAGATTATTCTTAAAATCGATAAACTAAGCAATAAAAATAAAATACTATAAAAATTAATGTTTTACCCAACCCTACATGAAAATTCTATTCAACAATTTTACATAATTTTTACAAAATGATTGATTTATAGTAGACTTTTAATATAATTTTCTTTATTGTTCATAAAGGTAGGGTGCTTATAAAAATAATAGGAAATAATAGGAAATCGTTTTATATCCATATTAAATTGAAAACAGACACTTTATTTATCTCTCCTCGTTTCAGATAACTTTTGTGTTCATCAATAATTTGAGTAAAACCAAAAATAAGATTTTCTCTAATGGAAGTGGTACAAATCATTTGATTTTCATTGAGAGGCTGTTTTACAACACTTTATATCGATTAATTTGTGACTAGCCGAACTGACGTGGTGTCGATTCGATGACGTGTCGTTGCCGTATTTGTCATCCGGAGTGAATTTGAAAGCATCATTTCTGATCTTCTATAAAACGTAAGGAAAAGAGAACAATTAACAAATGCTATTGCATTTGGTAACCGCTTTTCATATTCTGGAAATCTTGAGTATTTAGGCGCTTAGATAATCGCATATCCAAGAATACTCATGTAGCGATAGGGTCGTCCAAATTTTGCAAATCCCTAAATTTAATATTCAAAACTATAAAATAAAGATTAATTGATTTGAATAAACTGAAACTTGCATAAAATGTTAATTTTAATAAAAAAATAATTTTTCACTCAGCAGGTCCAATATAATAAAGTTTGTTAAAAAGGATATGTGTTAGTAAACTAAATATAAATATTTTGATTATTTGAATTCAAATCAACAATTTTTTTCTAAAATAACAACAGGGAAAACTTACTATAGGCTTTTTATATAAAAATCATTTGTTATAGATTTTTATTTTAATGAAATCACGTAAACAACTCAAATGGTTTACTTATATAATCACCACTACTATAATTTTGTTTTTCATTCTAAATTTAAAACTACAAAATTTCATTAATTTTCACTTTCGTTCTACCTACAAAGTATTATTTGTAATCAATTTTATTGACTACAGAATTGACGCCACTTAGAACACCATTACATCAATAATCAATTTAATAATAATTACTCGTATAATAAAAATAGGAATTTTATTTTAAAATAAATTGAAGAAACCAAAAAGCATTCGTTAAAATTAAGGCAATTTTCATGTAGTCCATAAAAAAAATCAAATTGTTAATTATTGCAATTAAAATTAGGGGCTAAATCTAATAAATAGGTTCAGAATTCTACACTACACCCCAAAAACGTGTTGCTTTAATTTTACTCTATTTTAAAGTATCTGGTTTATAAATATCTGGTCTGGACCTAGGTGTATTTTGAAGTTAAAAATTTGTATTTTCGAGGACAATTTTTCTTCCTATTTCAAGAATATCTGGAATGCGTGAAAGAGTGTAAAATAGTCCAGCATAGCGAAAACACACGCTTACTCCATCTATCTATTCAATGATATTGAGCCCATGCGACTACTTAAATAAAATTTTTGTGCAGTAAACACATCAAAGTTTTTAATATTAATTCGTATCCTGTGTCGGAAGCCAATAACTATGGCGTTTTTATATTTTTATAAAGATTCGTGATAAAGTTCCCATTTTGAAGTGGAAATGAAAATTTTTAAAATAGCAATGGAAACAACATTTTTTTGTTCATATTTTTCATTAATAAAAATTAAGATTTTCACCATCTGCTTTAAACGAACCAATAAATAAAAAACGTTTTAGAAATGAAAATTCTTGTAATCATTCTAAAAATAATTCTAGAATATATTTGAAGTTTTTTTTTTTTTTCTCATAATTATTTTTTTTAAATTTTCATTCATTCTTCTCCATTATTTCATCTTTTAAAACAAAACGTGAAACGCATAAATCAACAATTTTTGTATTTTAATTATTATTATTTTTTTCGTTATTCTGTCCAACTAAACAGCTAAACTATTCTTAAACAAAATAAACATAAGCAATTTGATGCTGAAAAAACCAAGTCTTTGATAAGAAAAACAACAGAACTAGATAATTATATTGATCCCATTTGAAAATTTTAGACTTCCCACTGTGTTTGTTTTTCTTCCCGGATTATAAACATGAAATCGTTTTTTCTCACTACAGATTTTTAAAAAAAAATTAATTTGTTTTGGGAATAAATAAAAATAATGTTTGTTTTATTTTTGAAATTTTTTTATTTGTTTCTAAACATGGCAAACATTAAATTGGTTGGGTTATTGTGTATTAAACAGCTTTTATTACGATCATGTGATCGTAAAGTGTATTTGGTGTTGATACTATTAAATTGGAATAGTGTTGTATTTTACGTTATACATTTATAAATTAAATATGAAATCGTGGCAGGTGGAAGATGTTAACTGAAGCTGCACTAAAATGCAAGGTCTATAAAGAATTCTGGCGAAAAAAAGAATATTTGAAAATTGGATTTTTTTTAAAATTAATATGGTTTATTGTTAAGAGCATCCTCATAAATATTATTAATAACTAGGCTGCTTTAATTTGAATGTCAAGAAACTACCTAGGAGGGAGTTCACGGGTTACGGGTATCACTGTAACGAAGTAAAAAGCCGATCTTCTTGAACGTTTTTTATCACTATCCAACACTCTTCAGGATGTGCACCTGGTAAATATACTTTTAAGACACTATAGCCAATGTTTTAAGCTGTAGGATAGACCAATTATTGCTTTTATTTGCAACATGGACCTTTTTTGGAGTTCTCGTATGGAATTTAGTTGCGCTGCAGATTCAACAACGGTCCATGCATAGACATAGCCATCATGCTCACAAACTTAACCAGAGATTTCGATAGAAACTATTTCATACGATCACTTCCAAATGAAATATGATTATACATTAGATCGAGTGGCAATAATGATGTGAATTAGTCTATTTGTTTTTCGTAAGTAAATGTATTTACTGTTATTTTTTACTGTTACATATTTATTTTCCTTTAGATTATTAAATTAATCGAATTTTAAAAATTTTAATTTACATCTAGCACAAAAAATAAAATATTTTGCGTATTTTTCTACGGTATACTAATATGGCATATAAAACTAATGCAAGTAATTTTTTTGTTATTTTCAAATTAATTTTTGTAATTTTATAGAACAAACAAAACACAAAAAAAAAAGAAAAATTAATAATGATAGGCCAAAATTTTTTAATTGAAAAAGAAAAAAAAGCAATTAGTTAGAAAAAATTTAAAATTATTTTCCATTTCGAATTGTTTTAATAAATTTTCTTTTTTACAGTTTTATTAGGTCATTTCTCGGTCAAAATAAATGCGAAATTAAATCATTATGGAATTTCAATTAAAAATTCGGAAAAAATTTTTTTTTGATGTTTGCTTCATCAAAAATAACTTTCAGAAAATTTAATAGGTTTGAAGTTTTTATTACAAAAAAAAATAATTTTTTATTAAAATATATTAGCCTTCAGAAGCTCTCTTATATTATACTCAAATAAATTTTAATAAATTCTCTAACTATTTGATATTGTGTGCTGTTACTTCAAAGAAATTTATGAAATCCACAATTAATCCACAATTATTTTGTTTCCAGAAACGTTTATTTCTATTTTAAATTAAATACAATAAGTTGGTGATTAAGTAGCGTCTGTATAAGAGCGACTACTATAGCCAACAATTGAATCTATGATTGTCTTTTGAAACAGTTTCAGAAGAGCAAAAAATCTTTTTAAAATTTTGTTTAACAAACTCCTGAAACGCAGGGAATCTTCTTTCTAATAAAATTCATTAAATTTTCTCTTGAAAGCTCTTCAAAATCATCAAAGAAATTCTTTCAAAAAAAGAAATTAGTGAAAACAAATTGTGGGATCCTCAAACCATATGAAGAGCTGCCCATCATTCTAAACAAAAATTTTTTTAATTTGAAATTAAAAATCCATTAACCATAAAAAATTCTCAAATCATAAGTATGAAAAAGAAATTTTTCAAAAACAAAAACAAAATTTTTTAAAATAGAAAGAAATGGTTACAAACAAATGGTTTAGTCGTGTAGCACGATTTTTATCATCTATAAGATTGCAGTTAACAACATAATAGTTTAATAAATAAAAGCGATCTATTGTTGGAATTATTATCGTGTTTAGTAAGCCTAATGTGCATATATTTGTAAGTTCTTTAGGACGGTCGATAAAGGTCTGCTATCTGCAACCACAATAAAAGGAGTTGTTCCGTTTTTCAATTACCCGAACGAGAATAAGCTAAGCTCCCTTAAAAGTCGAACAATTCTGATCCGCACGAAAAAATAAGAAAGAAAAATTTTTTTTGTTTAATTTCGCTAAAATGGTAATGTTATGATTTTAACATTGACTCTATAGTCGATTTGCGCTGTACCACACAACACGATATGCTGCTATAAAGCTCAAAATTTCGTAAAATAAAAGGCAAAAATGGTCTATAACTATTCAACCTCAATTCTGCCCTTCTTATTTCTCCCTTTTACTTTATAAATAAAATTTATAGACTTTCATTAGTTTTCCTATACTAAGTAAATATTTTATAAAAACATGAAAAAAATGTAAACCATTATTGTAAAAATTATAAAATTATTCATATCTGAAATTCATTGAATTCAAATGAATTTAAGTATTATCCTTGGTAAATTACTATAGTATACCATAGTGGCAGGAATTAATGTATAATAGATTTTTCCATACAAGAGTCTAACTACACGTATATTACAAAAAAAAAATAATAAATAATGGTTCTTTAGAATTTTATACTTAAATTTATTAAGTAAAATGAGCATTATGCATATACACAACTTATACACCCAATAAAACAGATACATATAATGTGAATTTAGACCCAAACAAGATATTATACTTAATTTAATACTAAAATATTCAGAATATTTTAAGTATATTATGTACATAGATTTTTACTATCATAATTCTTAAATATATTCACAGAGAAAAAATTAATTCAGTACCGTTATCTAACTACTTACGTAATTCTGTTAAACCTATATGTTTATACAAAAAATGAAGGGAAGGAACAGGGGAAGTAGTAAAAGATATTCCTATAAAAATTTCGAAAAATTTTGAATCCTTAAATTTATGCACCATTCATAAGTTTTTTGTTTTGTAAAATGAAAAATATTTAAGTAGAAAAAACATATAAAAAAATGCAGGTTTGCGAAGTATAAGTAGTTCGGAACCATAACATAGCACGTTTTTCTTTGAAAATTGCAATCTGAAGCTTGAATTTTCCTATTTATACCCCCTAAGGAGACCTACAGTAATCAAAACAATTTATTGAAATAATTCTCTTATTACTCTTATAATATTGCATAAATTTAGGATAAATCTTAAAACTCTTCAAAAATTTATACTATTAATGCAAGGTTTGAATTGCTAAGGCTGGAAAACAAATAAGGTAATTTCTACCCCAAGATCCATTTCTACACAGCATTTTGTCTTTTTATCTTGAACAGGAAAACGGAAAGGCAAACTAAAAATTCGGCACATTTTTTTCGAATATTTTTTTTGGAAATGTGCCAAAACAGAGAAAGCAGTGAGAAACGAACGAAATTGGATTCCACCTTCACTGAGTTTTTAATTTATAAAGTCTATTTTAAAGTCAAGAAGAAATTTATGCAGTTTTTGTTAAAACAAAATAGAAATAAAAAAATTTCTTTTTCCAATTTGTCGTATTAATTTTCGTTATTTTTTTACTTGTTTCTCACTGAAATTTTTCTTATTTTACTTTTTAATAAAGTTACTTTACAACTTCATAAATTTATTTCTCATATACTTTTTTCAGAAAACAAGAAAAGTTTATAAATTCAAACACATTTTGTGCCAAAAAATGGAATAATTATAATATTTACGTAGAGGAATCGGTGGAAAGCGTAAGGGGGGTTGTTATGAGGGAAGAACATCGAAAATTCAAAATATTAATGTGAAAAAGGATTTATGCTGCTGCTTAACGCTTTTTTATTATTTTTTTGTTTTGTATTATAAAAATTTCGCGAAAAATTTTTAATAACAAAATATAGGAATGCAAAATAGAGAAATAAATGAAATTTGTCATCTTTATCATTTGAAATATTAAAAAAATTATAATGAAATTTTTTGCACAGCTCCAGAATTTTCTTCTAAAGTACCATGTTATTAATGTAAATTATTAAATAAATTGAAAATTATTAAAATTATTGTTAATTTTCAGAATTATTTACTAAAATGTGTGAGTTTTGTAACAAAGAATTTAAAAAAAAAATTTGAAATATTTTTAAAATTTCTATGGCCCTTAGAAATTGTTCAGTACTTATGTGGAATTATTTCATAATTAAATTATAAAAACTCAATATAATTATTATATTGCCCTTGTTTTTAATACTCTTAAATTGAATGTGTATTTACGGTATAGGCATAATTTTCTAGTATGTTGCATACTATCATTTAAAGGTCAAGAGTAGTAATTGTAAAAATTACTGTAGCTATAATATTATTTACACAAATACATAGATAATTTTGCATGCATGCATTAGTATAATTGAAATATTTTAAACAGGAAAAGCATAACATGACTGGAAAACTATTAAAAAAGAACTAGAGCGAAAAATTTTAATTTGATTTATCAACACACCTTTAAAAAATATTTACGCATATTATCTCCCACTCTTAAGACACAATATCATAACGATCCTAAATAATAGTATTTTTATAATATTAATAGTATTTTAATAATAGTATTTTAATAATAGTATTCAGCAACAGATGTTTATACCCCTTGCGCGGGGATGCGAACACCGGTACTTATCCATCGCTATCAGAACATACCGGCAGTAGTTGATACGGAGCTTGTTTTCTGTGTCTGCTTTACTATGATGTAGCAAAGCATGTGCCTCTAGAGATATGCTTCTTCTTTTTTGTGATTTACGAAGGTTCTCCATTAGCTTCGACAAATGTTGGTTTTAATTTTTTTCCTGAAGGGATAAGTTGGTATGTGATTATTGCCCTTTGTTCTGATGTCGCATGGATCTCTAGGTAAATAAGGCTCTCTATTTTAATAAGGTTAAAACTATTTGTACATATTTGCAATTATAGTTTATTAAGGCTTCCTAAATCACGGTGGCAAATTACGATAGCTTCTACAAACACAATTATACTCCTATTTCATGCTTACTATTATTCATATAAAGTCAATATTTTAATAAATTACCTCTTAATCAAAAGATTACAAATTATTCAATTTAATTTTATTTAATTGAATCTTTAGGTTTTGTTTCTTTAAATAATTTATTTAATTTTGTATTATACATGATCATGATGAGAAAATCAAGTCAATTAATCAAACATCATTTTGATGCAGGTAAACAAGAAAGATAAATGATTTTTCCCAAAAATTTTCCAAAAATTAATAAATTTTTACTCTACATGTTTTTATCCTTGTATAAAACTTTTTCTCTCATACAAAAAATTAATTTTTCTTTTTCCAAAAATTCTTTCTTAAATTAATTTCTATTGACATTTTCTATACTTCTTTTTACTTGCTTTCGCTCGAAGATGAAAATTCATTTTTCATTTATATTTATACCCGGACTCATTCCTTATATATCGATTCCATCTTTAAATTTTCTATTCCTTCAATAATAATAATGTCCTATCAAAAAATTATCCATTTATTTTAAAATACTTTTCAACTATTAGAAAATATTATTCAACTCTTTCCTGCCTCTTGGTCCTTTTGTATATGAACCATCAATAAAATAAATAAACCATTTATAAAAATATCAATTTCTATTTGAGAAAAAAAAAACCAAAAAAAAAATGAGTGAATGGGATCTTTTCTCTTCATTTTCCTTTAAAAATATAATATTGTGCATGTGTACATAATACAAATGATATGAAATGATAATATGATGAACGTATATAGAAGAAGAATAGGTAGAAGATGAATAGGAGAACACGTACACAAAAAATACTTTTATATTATTATTTTCAATATTTTCTTTGAAAATCCTTACAATATACAGACAATATTAGAAAGAATATACTCGTATATAATAGGTAGAAAAATTTCAAATTGAATATTATAAAGAACATGTTCTTTTTATAAAAACAGAAGAGATTCCAAGAATTTAACACTACATTATATAATGGAGAATTGAAAATTACCAAATATGTAAAAATTAGGCTAGACCCTAAAATCATCAGTAATATTGTACACTTATTTTAAAATAGGAGGGTTTAATATTTTTATGAAAATCAGGTTTCGAAGAATTAAATTGAGAATTTTTTAAATAAATTGATTTTTTAACAAGAATCAATATGCTTCCAGTTTTCAGAAGTGCCTTTCTTCAAAAATGGCTAGTAAATTAAAATATGAAAAATTGTAATTTTTTCTAAAATTAAATCTAAATTTTTAATGTTTAATTTACTTAAAATACTAAAAATTTAACAAATTTTCTCAACTTTTGAAAAATTTTCATACGTAGAATTTATTTTGTTATACAAGACCATTTCAATTTAGTTCCAAGAACAACAATTGCAATGAAGATTTGACAAAATAGATTGAGAAAGTCACTCAAGTGCCAATTACTTTAGCAAAACACTGGATGAGGCTAAATATATTGAGATAATCAATCTTGTGCCAACAATTCTTCAATTATTAGAAATTTTAAAAAAGATTGCCTATTTCTAGGCGCAAATATTAATTTCCCTATAGTGCTATTAAGAAAATCCAAATGACATTAGGCAGAAAAGTACTAAATAATAAAAAAAATAAAAAATTAAAATAACAAAAATAAGAACAAAAAAAATTGTGTTAAAAAAACCAAAACAAAAAAAAAACATAAATAAAATAGCTGTCAATTCAATGCTCACCTTTTTTCTTCCTACTTTTTTTTTTCTTGTTCTCCTTATTCTCGCATTTAAAGTTTTTCTTATCGTCCTTTTTTCTGATATTTTCCTCGTTGCTTGTTCTTATTATTATTATTATTTTTTTTAACTTTTCTTGTTTGTAATGATTTCAATAGTGTATACAAGGTAAGGCTAAATACAATAACATGGGCAAAAACAACAACAATTGGAATTGTACGATAAAATGCTTGTATAGATTTCTTTGTACAAATTCAAGCTGAGAAAAAAAAAACAACAACAAATAAAAGAGTAAAGAATCCTTTTTTTTTGCTTTCAATTTTTTTTTAGAAAAAGAAAAAAAATTAAGGTGATTTTTATTTAACACTATAAGCACATAAACAAGAAAAAACGCAGGTAAAAATAGGAACACAAAAATTTTTTTTAACCCTTTTTTTTTTTTGGGTAGCAAGTAGGAATTTATTTTTTTTTACTTTAATTTTCACAAAAAATATTTTCTTTTGCTTATGAATACAATTTTCTCTTTATTTAATTTTTTTTTTTTTTTTTTTGAATAGTGTATTTTTATTTTATGAAAATCCTTAAATCCTTAAATAAATAATACTAAAAATATTTCTATTTTTGTTGTTGTTTGATTTCTTATTTTGATCCTTAAATAATGACACGTTGTTATTCTTTTTAGAATTTTGTTATATTTTTAGTATTGTTTCGTTTTTTAACAACACTTGTTACATTGTTGATTTTGTATGATGGTTTTACAAAATTGGTAACACTTAACCTTTTAATTTTGACTTTGATATTGAAAATTTTTTTTTTTTTGATCTTTAAATTTTATCATTTTGTATTAAAGACATTGTGATTAAATAAGATTCTTGAAATTGTCCTTACAAATTACAATACCCTGGTGTAATTGTACATATACAATGGGGTCAGTAAAAAATCACTTCTAGGGCAACAATAATTATAAATTTTTTGGTTAAGGTTTGCTTTCTTTTATTTTAAATATTCAACACTTTTGACTGGTTTTAACCCTTTAGTATATAGTTTTAATGAGAGTTGACACAGTAATTTTTAATACTAACACTTATTTTCATATCAATAATAATTAAAATTTATTTAAATTAAATAATAATTAATTCAAAATTAAATTTCATTCCCAAAATTTAATAATAAATTCATTCGCTTATTTTCATTGTAATAAAGGCATCAATAAAACACAAAAACCCGAAAATATATAAATTTATTCTTAGTTTCCGTTATATGAAAGTGTTACAATATTATAACAGCCTGGCAAACAGAAAAAATTTCAGGCATAAATTTTGTAGGAAAAAAAAAAAACTTAAAAAAAACTATAAACAACACACCGTTATTTTTTTTTTATTATTTCTTTTGCTTTTAATTTATTAAAATAAAACTACTGTGCATCATCCGTATTTTTATTTTTTTCTACCCATGTTATAAGGACAAACACCGCTATTGAACTGAATTAAATATTTGATAAATTCAAGTATTTACACTTGATTTTCTTTTTTACAAAATAATAAAGAAGAAATTCTTGAAGAGCTTTTGAAAGAAGCTTTTTAAGAGTAAGAACATTTTTTTTTGTTTTTTTTTTTTGTTGTTTGTTTTGTTATTAAAATTTTTACAATTTCAATATAAAATTGTTTCGTTAAATATTTTCATATTAGTATTAAGAGAGCATGAATGAAATTTAAGTTTCTCTTATGAGAAAATTAGAGAATTTCTCTTGATTGCATAGCGTGCTTGTTGTTTTCTCAGAACATTAAATTTCAAATGATAAGAATTTTTTTATGTTAACTGAAGTTGTGAAAGTTGTAAAATAAAATTTATTAAATATTATTTGTAGTGAATTTTTAGTGGGTTACATTACAGGTTACAGTTAAAATATGATTACAGATTCAGATTAAGCTTTTTAAAATTCAAATAACAGGTTAAAGAGAGAGTGGTAAAACACTTTTAGACCCCTTTTTTTTTGAATATTTAAATTCAAACATATTCACACACTTTTAGATTATTTAAACCCTAGTTTTATTACAGAAAATAAAGAAAATAAATAAATCGAATAAATAAAAATAGAAAATGAAATATTCAGAAACCGAAATAGACTAATATCAAACGATTTAGAACTGGACAAGGCTCAAACCCTAACAAGTAAAATTACGTTATTGGCTTTGTTATACACTAATTTTTGTATTCGCAAAGTTAGTATTTTGGCTATTATAAAAAATACATTTAAGTAACGCGTACGAAACTACTACAGGTTATTGAGTATTAAAAGACGACTAGTCATTGCAATTTATCCTCAACAGTCTCTGGCAGAGTAAGAGAAAATTCAAAAAAATTAATCCGATTTATTTAATTTTTTTGTAATAAGAATAAAAATTTTTTCAAATTTTCTATGATAAAGTTATACAAGAAATAACAAAACATTTTTATATTTTAAATTCGTAATTCGGTTTTAATTTTAATTCAATGTTTGTTTGTCTATTTTAAAAAAGTTTCTATGAATAGTAATTTTAAATAAAAACAAAAAAAATATTCGCGAAAAAAGAAACACTCTAGTGAATAATGTTTTTTTTTTTTCAGTTCTTATTTTTCTCTTTTAACTTAATAATTATATGCAAAAGTAGACAATAATATAAGAGAAATTTTAGTTTTGTTGGATTTTCATTAATTATTATACAAGCACTCTCATTTCATTAAAATGGTGGTATAACAATGTTAAAATTCATAGCAACCACAAACATTAACAATATTAAAATAATGAAAGTAAATAATAGTTTCATTGAAAATAAAATAGCACAGTCACAGATTAATATTTTTTTGCTTTGCATATCTAGTGCATTTCATTGGGAATTTTACCAAACAATAAACTAAGTGTGCTGCATATTTTTATACATTTTTCTGCAATATTGCAAATTTGTTTTCAAAACAAAACATTACATTATTTTGTCATCCTCAGGACCGGTTCTGATTTGTTTGGTGCTCTAGGCGGTTATCAAAAAGTTCGCTTCTTTCGCTTTCAAATCAATGAACTATATTAGAAATCATTGCAAATTTTTCATAATAATTGCACCTCTGTTTTTGACGCCTCATTGCATATGCTTTCTTTGTATATATGACAGATCCGGCGCTGGTTTTATAATATTTTAAATTCATTTCTTCTTTTAGCTTCTCTATATATAATTTTTTAAATAAAAAAATACAAAATTTTATTAGTTGAAAAAATTTTCCGCAGTTTTTGAATTAATTTCAAAAAGTTTTATTGCATAAATTATAGAAAGTTTTGTTTTAATTTTACCCATTGCTTCACATAATAAAATTTTTTGAACACTTTCAAAATAGAAAAATAATGGATAATATATTCTTAAACTAAAAGTATAATGCGACAATAAATTTTGAGAAGAAGTCATACCAAAAAAAAAAATAATAAAATATGAAAAATTTTTCATAAATTTTTTCTATAATTTAAATAATTATTGAAATATTTTTTTTAAAAGGCTATAAAATTTCAGTAATAAACATTGGATGACAATGAGATTTTGAAAGTATGTATGGTATAATTAATAGAGGTGTTATAGGTGCACTAATAAATAAATTTAAATTTCATAATAATTATTACAATTAATACCTCAATAGAGCACTTTAAATACTGAACGTATTATAATCTTAGAATTAATAGCAACAAAAAACTACCGTTATATAGGGAAATTACAAGCCAAAAGTCGATGTTTTACAGAGTAGTACAAATTTTTAACAAGTTGACCAATAACGTAAAAAAGAAAGTGTTTAATACACTTGGCGATTAACATAGGCTAAAATTCATTAAAGACTATAAATTCTGCGATTTGTTAAAATATTCTACCCCATTTTAAATTGTATTTTTTTTAATTTAACGAAATTAATTTAACGATAATTGTGTAGTATGACTTTATAACTTAAAATAAGTCACAATATTATTATGATTAAGGGTCATTTAAAAACAAATACTACGGGCCAGGAATAGTATTATGTAGGGCAATTTAAAGAAAAATATTTCCACTTAAAATTTTAATTTAAAATTTATAATATTAAAAAAAACTAAATTTAAATATTATAATAATGATAATAACGGCTTTGTAATAAAAAATTAGTTAAAATTATTTTTAACTATATAGACTATAGGCATCTATGCATATTAAAATTGTATTAGACATTAAAGGCATTAAAGGGCGCATAAAAAATGGCATTTTTGCTTTTTTAATTTAAGTTTTACAAAATAAAATTTAATTTTTATTTTTATTATTATTATTAAAAAGTTATGTCGGCTTCTGTTATTTTTATCTAGAATATTTTTATTTCATATACACAATAATAAAGTTATGAAAATTTTTTGCTATTATGGCTATTCTGACTGAATACAAGAACTTTGTACTTGAAATTTAAAAGAGAACACTACTGGAGTGTTAGGATTTAATAATGGTGTTTAAGAGTTAGTTACATAGTCTTTTAGAACTTGAATATAATGAAGTTATAAAATTTTCTTTATGTAGGAGCGTTGTTCATTGCCATTACTCCCATTTTACTGTATTATAAGAGGAATTTTTCAATGAATATAGTTATTAAAATAATTACAATTTAGAGAGTTCAGTTGTATTAATTTTCTTCCTTCAAGGATGTTCTTGTTTTAAATAAATACAATTATTTACATAACAATTTGATTTTATTAATATTTTCCCTAAATAAATTAGAAAAGTAACACTGTCGTCCAACCATTAAAACTTGATTATTTAAGTACATAACTATTTTACTCGAAAAATGTTGAGCAACTCATAGTAAATTTGAATAAACGCTTAGAGTCCCTCAGAGAGCAAAAATTTTTAGAAGGTATTTAAAAAATTAAGGCGATTTTTAATTTTTTTATGAATAACTAATTGAGTAGTCCTCAGGATTAAGTTGTATACAAACAAAAAAACAAATTGGTTCGGAGTTTATTTAAATTTTGTTGACAATCTTAACTTTATTCATAGGCAGGGCCGGATCTACCATATATGCAAAGTAAGCATATGCAATGAGGCCGGCAAATAGAAATACAATTATTACTATTGTAAAATTCGCAATTTTTATTGATATAGTTCACTGTTTTGAAAGCAGGAGGAGCGCACACTTTGTACACCGCGTAGAACGCCTAACAAGTCAGAGCCGGTTCTCTTCATTGATGTATGTAATTTTCAACTATAATTTTATAATTTCTACCACAAAAAACCATTTTACATTTGATTTAAACATTTATTACATGATCCAAAATCCTTTAATCCCTTAAAAATGAATTATATAGAGCCGAAATTTCCTCCAATACTCAGTGTCCTTTAAATGAAAAAATAAAAATGTTTTTTGATACATTTTAAATATTTAAATTTTCTTTAATGGGACACAATCTGAGCAAATAAAAATTTTCATTTTTTTGGGTTCAATTGCAAAAATATTCAAATTCAATTCTTATATTCCTTATGGAATTCTCTACTAAAATATTTTGCGGCTATTGTCCTTTATAATAAAGTATTTTCACGTAAAGTGAATAATAAAAATTAAGAAAAGGAGCAAGACAAGATATTAAAAATAATGAAAACGAAAATAATTGTTATGTGCATACAAAAGGATATTAAAAAGTCAATTACAAAAAGAAAATTTTATATTCTGATTTTTATTTTCTTAATTTTGTATTTTCTTTGTAAGAGAATTCAATATTGTTTGCTCTTTATATTATGTGGGTGCAATAGAATTTAATAATGTAATATACAAGGGTGTTATTTTGATTGCAGTTACATGAAAGTGAAATATGGAAGAATGTGTGCTGATTGGAGAGAATTTTAATACTGGATACTTCTATTATACGGTAAGATACGTAAGGTGATCTATCCTTCTACTTTTAAGTAAATAAATGCTACTCATTAACACCTTCTCGTACACAATCCTCCTGAATAACTTAAACAACTTGTCGGAAGTGCATAGTACACCAGAACTTTGGTACTCTTATGGATTAGTGCTCTAAACTACTTTAGAACGAATACTAAAATTTTATTCTTCTCTCAACAATTTCACATATAATTTTTTAATATTTCAACATTACGGCGTGCTAAGCTCAATTGTTTTTACCAAATCCTTTTCATTAATAAGAACGAATTCTTTATATCAGGAATTTATATCATGTATAAATTTATAATATCTCAATGATTTTTCAAAAAATATTAAATTTCATTTGTAATTTTCCTCTTCATTGCAATTCAATATTTTCTAGCATAATCATTTTCTTTTTTATTAAAACCCTTAAAATTTTGTAGGTATTCAATCATATTTTAGAGCTAATAAATAATCTGCACAATGATTATTATAAAATAATATTTTCTTAACTATACCTACTACCCTATCCTTTTCTCTATTCTCATCATCAATGAAATGAAAAGAAAATATAGCGAATATAGCGGATAAAAAAGGATTTCGTTCGCCATGGATTAAATAAATAAATGAGAGCCATCTTGTATTCAATATTATTAAATATCATATTTCATATCAATCTGTTATGTGATATTAATTTTATAGGAAAAAATTGAGATTGTGTAAAAGTATAAGTGTCACAAAAATGGAAGGGTTGTATAAAAAAATTCTTTAATTTATTTTAAAAATTAAGTCAATGGAATTTACATGTACCAACTCGTTATATGTTTTGGTACATGCTCGTCAAAATGTTGTGGGTTAATTTAGCCGATTTATTACAAAAATGTGTGTCTTGAGGCTACCGTATATGCGGCTCCATCTTTAGAATGCAATTTTTTCTAAAACCTTACTTCTTACAATATTATTCAATTCATTCGACAGTGTCAGATTACAATTTTCTATGACTTTATTAATTTTAGAAATTTTCTAAGTACATTATAAGTAACGTGTTCATTTCAATTTACTAAGAGCTTTAAATTTTCACTTTTCTTAACAAAATTCGCCAGAAAAAAAAATGAACATTAATTCTAATGGTACAGATTTTCTATAACAATCCAATAGAGACATTCTAAAAAAAATATAAATTATGATCACGAAACACAAATTTTTCTTGAGAAAAGTATTTTAAAATGACGCCTGACAAAAAAAACGTAGGTACTTTATTTTTATTAAGCAAAAAAGTGGAAATTTTTTTTTTCGCATTTCTTGCAAAATTTAAAAACGAAACTCTTTAAAAGATTTTCTTTTTTCGGATCAAAACCCGAATCGGCTCTTCTCAATTCGACCCGCAAAATCTTTTGTTATTCTTGTTCCCAATCCCACAACATATGGTTTGCGGCGTCGTAAAGTCATTTGCAAAACATCTCATTTTGAAACAAGCACCTGTCTTGTTCTCGTATAACATCCGCTTTGTTATCGCGACCTATTCCAACAGGTTCCATTTTTCAACCTTATTACTTTCCTAAGAGAGATCGTTAAATCATGTGCAAAGACAGGAACCACATGAAGAACATCTCTGGAACGTCGAACGTGAGTTTATGTTCATTTAAATAAAGTCGTAACTATTTGTCGTAAACTTTGTTTTTTTAATTGTCAGAGACGAAACTTACATATGATTCGAGCAATCTGTAGAATATTGATTTAAAATTTTATAATAATTTATATTTGTGACTCTTTTAGGCGCAGTAATTTGTAATTGGACCATATGTGTTCATTACAACTTTTTGAACTATGTCGCAATTTTCCCAAAATATACCATTGGGGTGGCATAAATAATTGTGAATTTTCAATCTGCAAAAATCGTAAAACCAACAAAACAAAATTAAAATACTAAATTTTCGATATCTTTTCCCTTTTGTACATTTTTCCATTTTACTTGTCTTGAATTCTCTCTTGTCGCCCCCGCCTCCCTCTTTCCAATGTGAACATTTAGCGCGAAATTTTACGCTTTCATATTTTTTTTATATTATTTATTTTTATTTATGATTTCAAATTTGACTTTCTCTTGAATTTTGTAATGGAAAGTAGGACAAATATATATATATATATATATGTATGTGTATTATGATATTAAAAAATGAAATAAAACAATAATAAAATGTAAACAAGGATATTTTAATGAAAATTTATGAAAATTTCGCATTAATGGAAAATGAGAATAAAAGTGAAATGGAAAAGGGTAAAAACAAAATATTTAAAGGTATATTATGTAGGAATCATAAGAACGAAAGAGAAAGGAACAAAAAAGAATCACTTTGAAAGTATGTATTCAAAATAAAAAGGACGAAATTTTGTATTGATTTTAAGGTTGAAATCTTAAAACTAATACTGAAAATATGAAAACGTAAGTATTGCGGCAAAATTTTTAATGAAAATTCATAAAATTTTTCATATTTAAAAATTTTAAATATTTAAATTCTTTATAGTTTTTCAAACAAGAGAAAAAATTACGGAAAGCCGGTTGATTTCAAATTTAGCCCGAAATGTCAGAAATAAGCCGAAATAGCAGAAATAGTTCGAAATATCTTTCTTTCGTTCAAATAATTGCCATGTGCTTAAATGTTAAACTTATCTCTTTAAGCTCTAAAACTATTTTATGATATACCTTCCATAGTTAACAACCTTTTTCTTCAAGACGTTTTTAGAAAGCAGATAGAAGAGAGGTCGCGCCTAAAAATACTTTCCAAGAAAATATTAAAAGTTTTTTTATAATTGAACAAAATTCAATTAATTTTATCATTTTACACTCTGTTATTTATTCAGATTGAGTTTTTTTATAAAAGAATATACTAAATAAAAAATTTAAGTATACAAATACTAAATACTAATTTAAGTAGTATATATGAATATGTAAATATTATTATTTACACATAAACACTCTAAACTCATTATTAAAATTCTGAAATTAAAATAACACCACTAACATAATAATTTTATTTATATTGCATAATAATGTATGTACATATGCTAAATTCGGTGGTTCTTAGAAAAAACCTGGTAATTTCAAAAGGCGTTAAGGATTTTCAAGGATAAAAAAAAGAGGAATTTTTCATACTAATACTTAAATCTCTGGAACTAAACGGAATATGTTCATTAAATTTTCTCCAAATATAGGTAAAATCATATAGAACCACAGAATAGAATATAGAACCACAAAATTTTAAATGAGACAACAATTAGTCTTGTTCGTAGCCATAGATTCTAACATTATTCCATATTATTTTAGACATGCTATATACAAAATAATAAAAATAACAACTATAGAAGACAAATTTTTCAAAAAAAAAAAAATGATTACAAAATATTATTTACCGCAATTAATTACTAATTACCTAAAATATTCAGGTAGACAATATACTAACTCATATGCTATAATAAATTTTTATAATTTTTAGTGGCATACATACAAAGGATAATTAGATATTTTTATAATATAATTAAAGGACCTATAAAAATGAAACGTGTTGAATGTGAATTTTTTTTTCTTTTATTAAAGAGAATGATCCATGGTTACGTAATACCAAATGTAATTAAAATATGTAATTATAGCTGTTTTAATTTATTATTTTGTTTAAATTTTGTGTTTTCGTTTTTTTTTTTTGTGTCAGTAATTCCGACTAATTAAATCATAATTATTATTTAACAGAATTAAAATTATAAATATGTATGAAAATTTTTTTTTGATATATTTTGTAAGGTAAATAATAAATTATTTGCTCGTTAAAATATTTTGAGCATATGTTAATTGTGTGGGGAGTTTATCAAGAAAGTAATTAGGTTGGAAAAGTTGTACAGAGTTCATATTTTAATTATTGAGTAATTTATTCGTAATTATGAATTACGAAGGTTTAATAGATTATTGCTTTGTGGCATTTGTTCTTAGTGATATTGAAAATAATTGTTTATGGCTAGTGAGCCTCAAGTAAATGAGGTATACAAACCTCTTTGAAATTATCAAACTGGAATACAAATTTAAAATATATTACAATTCAATTTGTTTTACTAATTACGCAGAGTTAATAGAGATTTTAAGATAATAAGCTCTATTTTAGTTGATAGGCTCACGAATTCGAATTTTAAGAACAACTTGCTGATTTCAAATTAAAAGAACCATTACGGACTCTTTCAAATTTAATATTCATTATTTTTACATTTGATTCGAATAAAATTTCCATTCTAAGTTTTAATTTATGAAAAATCACCAATTAAATTTTCACTCAACAATTCTTATTTTAATTTCATTGCACCTTAAAAAACAGTATGCGAATACAGTTTTGGGCTCACGTTTCAAAATTCCACCATTTAAAGTTTAAATTTTTGTAACACTTAGATTATTCGATTTTGTAAATAAAAAATATTATTTTCGATTTAATAAGAGTTCAAACGAATAGTTCGAACCTACTAGACAAATTTAATTATTGAGCAATTTATTGAGCCATTCTAAAGGCAACTTTTTTTTTAAAATTATAATATTAAAAATTTAACAAGAAAATTGTTGCCATTGATAATTTAATTTTAATCCCTTGAAAATTGTAAAATTTCCATATATTATTTAACATTTAAATTTTTTATATAAAATTACATAATTTTGCAATTGCATACTAATTACAATTAAATTTAAATTGTTACTAATAACATTTAATTTTACATCTAAATCAAGGACTATATGGACGAAAAAAAAAATTAATTCCTAGTGTTTTTATTTTTAATAAGTCTAAAAATAATATTGCTTTTTAAAATTTTAATTAATATTCAAAATTAATTCGAAAATATTACAAAATTTTCAATTTATCACAATTTAAAAAAAAAATTTTTTATTTAAAAAATTAATTAGATTTAAAGCTCAAATTGATTTAAATTTAGTATGCGGACACATTATAAAACCGCAATTCATAATAATTTGAATAATGTGAGGAAGCGCAATAATTTAGAATAATTTGTATATTGTAGGAAATAATTAGAATATCTCTGGCTAATTTAAAAAATTTAATTAAAAATTCATTGAAGGGTGTCAGAAGGGTGTCATAATATGGGTGTCAGAAGTTGTAATGAGTAATATTTTTTTTGTGTGCTAAAATATTTTATGTGAAAAACTATTCAAATTGCTTAAATAAAAATTAAACATGAACTGAAATTATAACATTAACTCATACATATATTTTTGAATAGAAGAGATAAAAATTAAAAAATCACGAAAATTTAGCATTTGGTCTGAAAGAGAGAAATTAATTTTTACAAAAACTTATGGCACAAAACACTCTTAAAGCAATAAAACAAATTGCAGATAGTAGCTCTCCAAATAATAAGCAATTAAATAAATAATTACTCTCAGAGAGCACAAGTATTACAATAACCCCTACCCCACCCCCCCGGGGTTATGAATAACACAAGATACCATACGAGAACAATATCACGTTCTTGTTGTGATTACTATTATAACTGTACCCACCAGACAATTGAATAAAAATTTTTTTGAAATAGTAATTTGAGGTTAGAGTTTTATTTCATTTATCCTTTATATTTGAAAAAGTATAAAGCTTTTAAAGTCACAAATTTAAACATCTATAAGTCAGCAATACAACGGATTGGTATAATTTTTTTCTGTCAAGAGAGTAGAAAAGAGAAATTTGTAGTATTAGTATAGTATGAGCCACAACTGAACTACTATTGTTAGTCCGCTAGCAGGCAACCCTTAGCAATATACTAAACGTACCCGAGATCATTTTCGAATATCAGCAGGCTCTTTACGGACGTAAAGATTTCTTTTGTACTTTCAACTCGATTTCGTTCTCTTTCTTACCAGGCGGGGTAATTCATTGACTAGATGGGGGGCGTTCACCATTGCATTGTGATAATTCTGGCATCAACAATAAACATCATAGTCACAACTAACCACGATACAGAGAACAGAGATACTACAGGTATTCCAGGAAGACTTATTAGGCTTAGGTTTTTGAGACCCGAATTTAGAAATTTTCTTATAATTAAAAATCATTCTCTAATTTCCTCATTAATTTTGAATTACAAGCTTATAATAACAAAAAACTATAACACAAATTTTCCACATTACAAATCTCATTCTTATAATTAAAAATTTTAAAATTTTTTTTCTAAAAATCAAATCTGTCTATAAATTCAAGGTTGCTATTTTATTTAATTTTTAAATTTGTAAAATTCAATCAAAATTTTCTTATATCACATAATAATCACTAATCGTTTTATTACATAATTTATGATCTTTTCACACACATTAAACACACACACATACATAAATATTAAATATATCTTATATCCTTTTTAAGGAAGATTTCCTTTCTAAGAAAGTAAAACAGAATTTCTCAATTAATTATGTATGTATGTGTACATAAATGTATGAAGATTTAAAAGAGATTAATAAATTAAAAAAAAAAACAAAAAACAAAAAAAATATCGAAGGATATTATCATTTTTGAAAGGAAATTGAATAGAGCCTCACTCTGATTATGTTATTGGAAAGAAAAAGGACAAGAAAATAAAAATATAAAGCTAGTATAAAAGGTTTTTCGTCGCGTATAATTTATTTTTGGAAAAAAAATGAACATTTTGTCTATAAAATTGAATTGATTTTTTCATATTATAAAAAGGATAATAAAAATGAATTCTTTTTCTTGTCTGTTTCTTTTTCTGGAAACGTCATTCATAAAAGAGGAAATCAATCAATCAATCTTTGTTACATGACCTTTTTTTTTTAAAGGAATATTGCTTTTTTTTTATTTTTTCCAGATAAGTGAAAAAAAAAGCTTGTATAGGCTTGTTAAAGAAGATAATAAAAATGAATAAATCTTTCAATGATTTCTTCTATGTAAATGAAAAAGAAAGATTCAAAGGAAAGTCCGATGAGAAACAATGATATGCAAAAAATATTGAAGCAAAAAAGGAAGCCGTAATAAAAATTGCAGATCAGTTTTGAAAGCAGTCACCATTATAATTATTTTTGCCCAACTTTTAAAATTATTGAAAATTTCATTAAAGTGGGAACGGTGCAAGCAGCTCAAATCGTGTCCGCAGCTCAAAATTTTGTACATTTAAAGAAATTTTCGATTTTGTTTTAAGTAAGTTTTTAGTCCTGAGTTCAGAAGCGAACCAAAAACAATCACTTCTGATGAATTCGACTAATTCCTTTACGCTCTTACCATTGGTTATATGCTCCTGACAACCGTACCCAAAGCATAAGAAGCAATACCTTAAAATTTCTAAAAAAAAAAATTCTCGAAAGCTCATATTAAATGGCGAAAATAATGTGAAATATAAGTGCAGTTGATTATAACTTGGGTACGATGAAAAACACAGCAAAGTGATGTTGTTCTTGTGCTTGACATAAGAAAACTAAAACCTTTAAAAACAAAATTGTTCATGAAGTTCTTGAGCATTCCACCAGTTGTGAATTTACGGTTGTATATTTATTTGTATTGAATACCTTAAATTCTAAGATCTGATAGAATAAATAAAATCCAGACTTTATTTGTGATATTTTATAAAATTAGCGAATTTAATTACCTTAAATGTCTTACCTAATTATTGTTGATTTTCTTTGTTTTAAAATCTCAAATCGCAAAATCGCAAAAAATTTAATTTCTCTTCCATACTGTGCCCATATCTTTATTACTTTAATCTAATCTCACAACAAAAAAAAAATTTGTGAGCATTAAAAACAAATTTTAAAAAAAAAGCAACATATTTTTCTTCCGCATTCGAGACCCAAATGAATGAGATATGAATGCAATTAAGAATAAATTTGTGGGTGTCATGATAGTAAAAAGAGAAAAAAAAAATTAAATAGCATTCTACTGTCGTAATTTTACGGTAGTACAACAAAAACACAGTGAACAATGCAAAAATTATATCTTGCACGTTGCAAAATAAAATTTTGTTTTGTTTCATTTTTTTTTGCTTAGAATCCCTAAACAGATTTTCCATGTCTATATTTTTCAGTTACATTTTAACTTACATGAATATCTACTTAAGCACCAGTGCGAATAATATAATATGGAAAAAGCATACATAATATTTTAAAAATAACAATAAATATGTCTGTTATATAAAGACGAAGGCTATGACGACGATGATGACAATGGCAACAAAAATGTTAACATTATATATTCATCTCTGATAGCAGCTGTTTTTTGAATGAAGATGAAATTAAATTTTTAAATGATAAAATTTTAAAAATGTAATGAAAATATTTTAGAATTTTGTATTTTACAATGAGCAGTTTCTTTAGCCACTTCCTGAATGAAAAGTCGTTCAGATTGAACCTTAACAGTAGCAAACCTCACAACCAGATACAATAATAAAACTATTAAAAGGTAGTACATTAATTGACAAGAAGACACAGGGTTTCATGACCTCTGTGGTGCAAATATATGTGAAGATTTTCAACTTTTCTAGGATTCTTCTTATGATATTAGGAACGGTGTCGTCCCCTATCCCATAGTCCCATAAGTTTTGAATGGCGCTAACATCACATAAGTTTTGAATGGCTGATAGTAACATAGCGGTGTACACTAATTTCATTACAGACGGGTAGAATCTTCACGTCCTTTCACCGGCCTTACATGCATTGGAAGAGCTGTCAAAGAAGATATCCATCTGATAGAAGATTATTTACCATATAAGACCACGAATGCACATCAAAGGAGAAAACACATTTCCCTTGATCCTGCGAAGCGTTACGGTACTTTTTCCCATTTTATCCTCGGCTACTCTCATGCTTACTGTAGGAAAATTTAATATTCCATGATTTCTTCCTTAAATTTTGAATATTCTCTAAACATTTTTACCTTTAATTCCATATTTATAATTCTATTCTACCATTTTTTGGTATTTCAGATTTAATTTGGATTTTCCCGCTAAAATTTATATTACATTCCTTAAAATGTACGTACATTAAAGGAAAAAGATAAATAGAATTTAATGAATCTTATGTGAAAAGTAATAAAACATTTTCTAAATTACAATCATTAAATAATGTAGTAAAAAGAGTGTTGAAACGCATCCCACAAATCCTTATAACAGTAATATGTTTTCACATATTAAGTTGAATTTAAAACATATTTGAAGATATTTGTGAACTGTACACGTGCCTGCGCAATCACACATATTATTTCAAGTCAAAATAAGAATTTTCTTTTCTATACTTCAAATTGTAATCATTAATCACATTTAGTTAAAATTTTCTTCTTACACACTATACCGTATAATTTCCCGAATTTTCTTAATAATCATATATACTCTTTTCTTCAATTTCGAAACTCCTATACAAACATTAGGAAGAATAAGCAAAGAAATTACAAATCATATGTACCATTTTAAGAAAATTATCCTTTTAAGGATTTACGATTTTCTTTTCTTTAGCAACAAAGCATAATATTAAAGGTGGTAATAATAATAATGGAACTTCATCAATCACATTGGGATAGGATATAGGTAAGAACTTATAATTGTAAATTAAGAATTCAATATTAAAAACTGCAAATTTAAAAGGGAAAAAGTACTCGTGTTAATGGTTTTATGAAAATATTTTTATTTATTAAAGTAAAAGCTGGCGGTCTCAATTAAAGACCTGATTTTAGTGAAATATTCTTTGGAATTCTGTTTTAGTATGGAACACTCTAAGCGTCCTAATCATTTCAATTAATAAACTTGGTTGATTCTGAATTCTTTTTCATAAATTTCTTTGAATAATTACTCTGTTTCATGGAAAATATATGCTGCAAATCTATCTCTTCAATTTTTAAACTTTGTAAATTTTTTACCACACTTTAACATTATTTTGAATGCCCACTTTTATTTCTTTTACCATAACATTCTCAGTTTAATCATACTACAATTTTTAATTTCTCTTCTGTTTATTTCATCTACATCAAATATACATAAAATGGCCAGTAAAATAAAGTTTAAAATATTTAAGTTAAAATATAAACCGCATATACCATCAACAAAGAAAACAATTTGAATCTCAAAAGGATTTTTGTATTCCGTTTTAAAATTTTACTTTAACCACCATAATATTCTTCGTATTTTGAGAAATTAAATTCACATGTTCTTTAATAGTCTACTATTTGCGAACTCTAACGTATATACATAAAGAGTTCAATTTTTAAACTACATTTAGGGATGGCTAGCTGTAAATATTAAAATGGTGGTTTGGGGTCATTTGCATTTACATGAAAAATTTCATTAAAGACTTACGCGAATAGAAAAGAAAATCTTTTGAAAATTCTTAGTTGAAAAATGAATTCTTTAAAAGTTTACGTGATTTTCAATTAAATTAAAAGAAAAACGGTCTTAAAATATTCAATATTGCAGATCGATAATATTATACCTTATTCTCTTTGCACTAAGGCTAAAAAGCCTTGTGTATTGAAAATAGTCCCGTAATAATTCTTAAGGGAACTGGAAATAATAGAAAACTTACTTACAAAGCAATATTAACTCTTTATTAGGGTCACAACAATATCGAAAAGAACATTGAAACGTGATTCATTTGTATAATTTTTTAAAAAAATACTTGACGGAATACAAAGCAAAAGTTGGAAAGGTTAATGGTGGTGAAAAAGGTTAATCCCGTAAATCGATTCGTTGACGGCGTAGTCTATATGACGGCGTAGCCTACAGGTAAGAATATTGTGTTCCAACATTCTTTCAAGATAAGATTGTTTAAAGAAGGAAGGCCTTCCAAAATCTATTACTGTTATTGGCTACACCGACTACGACTAAGTAAATGTAGATGCCAGGAGTATTTGCCGATTTGTAATAAATTAACTATTTAAGGCTTTAAGGTCAAAAGAAAGTCAAATCCGAAAATTTAACTTATTCTTCCTTGCGTCCATTATAATTTCAAATTTTCGGACCTTCAATTTAACAGACATTTTCTTTCAAATTGCTTCAAAATTAAAATTCTACTTTGAAATACAAAACTTTTTCATGGAAAAAATGTTTAAGTCCTCTCCCGTATGCCGTCAATTTTTATTATCGTAAATATTGTTTTTATTACTTTGAAATGAGTTTTTAAAGTCAATTTAAAATATAGCACGCCAGAATTTTCAAAGTTAAAAAACTATCAACTATAAAAGTTAGATTGCAGAAGAAAAAATTATTTTTTTAAAGTCACGTTCATTCCAAGGGTTGACAACCTTTTGATGCAATAAGCACGATTTTACTTTTCTAAATTATGTACTAAATATCATTCTTTATTAAATAAGAAAAATTCTAAACGGTCAATGCATGTAAATGGCACATAATAGTTATCCTGAGTTCTCTATACCATTATTTGCCACAAGTATACTATATTTGCTATTCATAACTTTATAGTTATTACACAAAGGCACTTGAAGTTAATTTAAAAGGGTAAATATAATAATTTTTACATGGTATAAAGATTATATAAATAATAGAAAATTTTGGATTTGATCCCGACCGACCCTACTTTTAATAAAATTATATTATAATCCTTTTAAGTTGAGAAATTTAAAGTTGTGCATTGTATTTTCGTAATAAGCATATTAAAATATTCGCAAGAGATTTATATTTAAATATACAAACAGAAATAATATTAAGAAAGTTAAAAGCATATTTCAGAATTAAATTTTAATTTTACCTTTACAAAAGTCTTTTAGTTTCGAAGTTGTTTGTATGGAAAATTGAAAGGGTATTAATAAATAATGTCGAAAGAATGATACTACGGTAAAGTCAACTAGCAGAGACGCATTCAACTAATAGTTTAATATCTAACAGTAATTGTTGCTAAAACTGTACAGAGAAAGACCGAAATATCTCTCACTTGAGGGAGTACTTAATACAATCCGACATATATAATAGAATTAAACTGTAGAATATAAATTTGAATGTAGCTGCGAAGTTTTGTAAATAGAGATAGTATGGAATAATTGTTTAGCTCTAGTTTATTTAAATTGTGATTTGTGTAACAGTAAAGCGATGCGCAGCGGCTCATGTGAATTTGTTGTACCCTTTGCTTATTGTGAAGTATACTATATTTAAGGATTACTGTGCCGTATCTTCTATAGTACGCTAGTTCTACCCACCAACTTTATGAAATCAAGCAAATTGTAGGGTTTGCAAACCGTATATCAGCTTGCAAACGGGTACATAATTCCCTAGTGTTTTCCTTCTCCTATTTATCAAGTTTCTAATCATAAGTTCCCATACAAATTTTCTTACCATAGACCTTATTAGTGAAAAATATTAGATATTATAATTTAAGTATGACACCTCACATTATATACAGTTAAATGAGAACCAATTCTCCAATTTCTTGAATTAACTTGAACTACAATAATTAAATATTGTAAAAATAAATAAAAAACTTTTCGTTTATTTTTTAAAGTCCATACACTCTAGATAACCAGATACCTAGTTGATTTTTATTCTACTAAAAATTTAATAATAATAAATTTTTTTTTTTTTAAATAAATTAAGTGTTTACATTATTTTTATGTGTTCATAAATTAATGAGCATAACACAATTAAATTAATGGAAAAACAAGAGAAAAAAAAATTTTGTTTCATTGCCTATGTTTTTTGCTGAGAAGGAAATCAACTAATTAACTTCCGCAAAAATTTACAATATATATATGAACGTGGTGGTCCTGCATTGCAGAGCAAAAATGTACTTATATTCTATTAACCCTTGATTAGGTGTATGGGGCCAGCATAATTTTAATTTGAAAAAGAAAATATATTAGAGAATTTCGACCACATCTTCATGTGTCTTCCAAATTCTATAAAAATTGTTCGTAAACTGAACAACAACGGACGTTTCTATTTAATTCGATATTGACCCATGCGACTACTTAACACACGTGATTTTTGAAGGTATATGTAAAAAGTAAATGTTTTAATTTGTTGTCCAAAGTGCCTAGGGCATTTTGCGATGGAAGGGAAGCGAAAGTATCGGCTGATTTCGAATCAATTTTTTTTGACATTTTTTGCGACTAAGTCAAAAACTAGTAGCTCTAGGAAAGTGAGTTGCAAATGCAATTGATTTTTTTTTGATTCTATCACTTTATTTTAAAGTATTTTCCTGGGATCATTAAGCGACTCAAATTTTAAAGAGTTTATTGGGAGACATCCCAAGCAACTACGTAATTGTATTATTTTTCTAATTCGCCCAACTAAGGGTTAAATTATTTTCCATCCAAAAACTTTTACTATCCATTTCAAAGTTTACTCATTAACTTTATTATTAAAACCTGCGTCCCCTTCCCCCCTCTCTTGTCTTATATAAACTTCACTAATTTGAAGACAGCCGTTGCTAGTGAATTTTAAAATATTCAAGAGAGCAACTTACTCTGGATGAAATTTGTACTTTAATTTTTTTTGTATAATTAAAGTTGTTCTCTTCTGCTTATACCATTATCGAGAGAATTTTTGTTGTATGAAATTATTTTTAAAGATTTTTAAGTTTTATAAATAATTTTATAATTTGTTATACAAGGAGAATGTTTGTTACCTTGAAGCAAAAATGTGAAATGTTTATATTGTGATAATTACTTTAAGTTTTCTTCGTGCCTTTTTTTCATAAATTTTCTTTTTAATATTTTTTTATTCTATTGTTGTTCACAAAAAAATTATGTCACCTGATGATTTCATAAAACGAGTGAGTTTATTGTAGACAAAAATATATAAACAAGGTGTGTACTTATAAGTATATAAACTTAACTATACGAGTATAATATAGAAGGTTGGAATGTGAATTGAATTCTGATATGTAAAGGAGTGTAAATTGTAGAAAATAGAAATTCATATTTAATTGTGTATTACTGTTATTGCTCACAGGAAAACTGGAAAATATTCAGTTTTAAAAATGAACAAATCTGTGGTCGTCGTCGGCACCTATAATTTTTTTTTTTATTTGTTTGAAAAACTTTATGTTTTTATTAATAAAAAATAATTTAATTATTTTTCAATTATTTATTATTATAACAATTATTATTTATTACACTTATATGATTTATTTATTCGAGTTCGTTTTTATATAGTTCTATTCTTTTAAATTATAAACCCTGCTACCTTGCCTATTCACAAACTAATAATGACGAAATTCTCTTAGAAATACAAGAAGAATTTCATGTTATACAATACACATTTTTGAGAATCAATTCTCAAATAACTGCATTTCATATTAAATTAAAATGTGGTTGTAAAGCGACGAACGGACGTGCATGCATGCATATTATAATACAAATACTTTAAAGACCAATAATTACATACAGGGTGTTTCATCTGCCTAATATTTTTCTTCGCGTCGCTACAAATCTATATTAATTTTTAGGAAAATAATTTGGAAATAATGTGAAAGCCACATGAAGAACAACTTTTCGAGATTTCTTACATACTACTACTACTCAGTTTGAGGACCGAATGTCTGATAAACGGTTGTTAGAGTAATCACATGCAACAGTTCGAATCGAATTTCAAACTGGTTCGACTCCAGTTTGAGTGGAAACTGGGCTTTTTTACTTTTCTGCCTTGACTCCTTACTTCGATCATTTCGTTCATTTGTTTTGTACTGGTGTACTGTTGCAATTATTTAACAATCCAACTTACCAAATTGATATATAACAAATTCAAATACTCATACAAATAAATTCCCTTCTTTTGTCAACCATTATTACCACAAATTACCGTAAATAATACCAAATTAGAATACTATTGTAAAATTAAAGTTTTAATCCTAAAACTATTAAACAAATTTTCTCATTCTCTTGCATTATTTTCACATTATTATAGTAAAGTAAAACTTTATATAATTAAGGATAATTTAAAATCTACTATAAAATGATCGTTAATTTTTGCTTTTCTTTATTATAACCAAATTATATGCAACCAAATGGCAATAATATTATGATAATTTGAAAAGTCATTAATTTAAATAAAATTACAGTAATTTTATTAAATTTAAACTCACTATTTTCAATATAATCTCTTATATATTGTATTTTATAATATAATTAATTAAAAGAGATAGTATAACAGAAAATAATAATATATATTACATTAATATTATACTCTTATATTCTATAATACTTTTGAGAAGTTGTTGCATTCTTTAACACAGCACAAAATCAAAAAACAAGAGAAAAAAGAGAATAAAACAAAATGAAAATTTTGTATTTATTTTATTTCTCTCGTTAACAGCAAAAAAACAACAACAACTTTCAAAAGACCAAAGTTATATAAACAATGAAATTGTATAAAAGTTTTGTATATATTTTTTTTTTTAAATTTGTTACTCTTGAACTTTTACCTAACATTATTTTTATTATACTCTATGGAATAACGGTAGTATATACAAAAACAAGAAGAGAGAAAATTAATTGTAAAAACTACTTTTTTTTTTGTTTCATTTATTTTTTATTCATTTTATTTGAAACAAAAACATTAATTATTGTTTTTACAGTATTGTATAGAAAAAATCAAATAAATTGCAATAGTTTTAATTTCTTTTCTATCTATAATTAAATTAAAAGAGAGAAAATAAAATTTTTAATTTATAACAGTTTGAAAAGAAGTTAAGTAAAACTAAAAACAATCATTTAATGGCCAACCATTTTATAACAATAGGGTTCCAAAACTTTTATAGCGAAATCAAATTTTTTCCAAACTTTTATACGAATTGCAGAATTGAAATCAATTTTTAAAAATTTACGCTTCTGAGTGCAATAATATAGGTGCTAAAGAGAGAAATCTTGATAATAAATGAGCAAATTTTCTCTGACTATAATAATTTCTTATACTTGTAATCACCAACTCAATCATACTAAGATTCGAGCAAGAAAATATACTGACTATTATAATTGATTTATAACTAGGATATTAATGTAGTACAACCGGAAAGATCTGTTGTATGTCCCCCATCTTAGGCGCTTAATAGTCAGCCAGTTAGCCCTTATTATTTTTCATGATACCACTGTAACTTCTATATTTCTCTCACATTATATTATTGCTATAGTTGCTCTTATACTATTCATACAAATAAATATTTTCGTTATTATTATACAAAATTTTTTAAAACTATTTAGTAAAAATTTAAAACAATTGGTAAGATTAATTAGACACATAGGTTTTAGAAATTAAATTAATGTTCTACAAGCTTAAAACCAAACTTTCTTTCTCAATATGAAACGTGGTTCCCTTATACTATAAGGGACTTAATATTACATCATTTTCTATTTAAATGAAAATAATATTATTACACGATTTTTGAAAATTTCATGCACAATACAAAGTGCAATACTTAAAAAGTTCGAATAAAAGTTCAAACATTTCTTTGTTTGTCCTTTTCCTTTTTTCTATAATTTTTTCTATCCCTTTTTAAACTGAAAATCACAAAACAAAAACAAAATACAAGAAAATTAAACAAGAAAACAAAAATTGTCGGTTTAAATACTCTTTGTAATGTTTTGTAAAATAAATTTATCAAAAAAAAAGAACTTGTAAAGGAGGAAGTATAAAAACATCAAGGACAACAACCAATGAACAATAAACAAGTAAAAAAAAAGAGAAAAAAGTCATTGTATACCGAAATTTTGAGGAAAGTTTCGAGGTCATCTGGATTTTGTTCAAATTTTTCATGTCTCACTTTCATGCATATTCTGTTTTTTTCTGCTATTTTTGCTTTTATTTGTTATAAATTTTTTGTATAACACAAAACGGTCCAGTGCTCTTTTGTACTATATAAATGCCATTCTTTAGAAAGAAAGTAAAATTTAAAATATTGGAAGAAACATTATAAAAATTAAGGAATTTTTAATAACAAATAATCATTTACAGAGGCACTCATATCTCTTTTGTAATTCTTTACAAGATTCTGCAAAAAAAATTATTGTTTGGTTTGCTCAATATGGTGCAAGAGGCACAAAGAGTTGCCAGAGCGATATATTCAAGCGTTTTTTATAAGAGCTTTAATCGCATTTTATCGCAATTTGAAGAGATAAATTTCAATTTTGAGTGTTTATAGTAATCATGAGTAAATTAGAGGATCTGATAGTGTATGATGGAAATATTTTGGGAGACATTTCACTATATTTTTGGGATATATTTGAAAAAATGTTTTCCAGAACTATAAACTGTTTTTCTGGGTGAATAAGATCAAGATCAGCTCGGCTCGGAGGTCGCTTATTGTTAGAGATCAATAATTATTGTTTAAAAGAGAAGAGGTAGAGCGCTTTTAGATAGGCCGACAGAATTTGTGATATATCAGAACTGTTATACGAATCGAATTGTTTCTTTTTTGGAAATTCAATAAGAAAATTTCTAAAATTAAATAATAAATTTAAATTTTTCGTTTCAAATTTCTTTGAAAATTAAAGACCTATAAATAAATACCACAAAATGTCAAAACATTTTATTGAAAGAAAAATTTTTATTAAATTCTATGAAAACCAATTCAATATTCAAGAATATCACGTCCTTATTTTAAATTTTCTATATAAGTCAATTAACCATAATAATTTTAATTTTTATTCGAAAATATTTTTTGATGTAAAACAAAATGAAAAAAAAAGGAAAACAAAAAGCACAAACAACTGAAAGAAAGGTGAATTTTTCCTAGGAAAAGGCAAAAATTTTTACAATTCAATAATTCATCGATCCTCATTCAGTACTATAGAAAATATTTATTAGAAATTTCTAATAAAATAACCCCAATAAATGTAGAACAGAAAAAAACAAAGCTTAAAAAAATAGTGAAAAGCACAAGTTACTCAAAAGATAAACTCATTTACCTTGAAACCATTCAAATCTACCTATATATCTGAGGCCCCCTCAGGTTGTAGAATTTTACGTGTTTATTTCATTGCAAAAATGTCTATAACAAAAAAAAAACAAAAAGAAAATCACGTATAAATCATAAAAATAAAAACGTTCTTTATTTCATTTCAGTTTCTCATCAACTGCACCCCACTGCTCTTTACCATAAGCTCATCAAAAAAAAAATTTTGTCCTTTTCACTTGATGAAAATTATGGTATAGCGCTTATCAATGCGTGTACCTATAAATACATTGAAAATCAAATTTTGTTGATTATTTCATCAGTTTTAGGAAAATTTTGTACACAAAACTGTATAGAATTTTTATTTGCCCAGAATCCCAAAACCTTCAACAAAAAAATAGAGGAATGATAAAATATTTCAATGACCTTTCTTTTATGAAATTCTTAAATAGGATTGTTGTTAGTTTGTGTCAATAAATGGAAATAGCTATTAATTTTTGTTTTGATCATATCAAGAATCGATACACAATATTTTTGGTACATATATTGTAAAATAAGCTTACATATACTTACTATCTATAAGTGTATATAATTATATTATCGATGATACGCGCCCAAACCAAGTCGGCTTGGTTTGTTTTTCTTCTAAAATCCATTGAATTTTAAAAGGACAACAGGCACGAACATTTTTGTTATGCTTTGTTTAGTTGTAATTATAATTGACGAATTCTAAACTTTCAGAACCCAAAAGCTTCTTTGTATTCATTATAAGGTGGAACGTTTAAATGTACTGAAATCCCTAACTCTTACTAAACAAGAAAATATTGTTAAAAGTCAAGCTTACCAAATTTTTCACGTCTAGCGAAAATCAAATGATGTTTCTATGGAACCAAAAAAAATATATGGAAATACCATATCCAAAAAAAAAAGTACAAACCACACCATGTCGGTTCCATGCTTGCACCGCAAGTCCTCAAATCCATACGGCTATTCATGAAATGTAGTTAGCAACCAATGATTAGCTAGTTAATTGACTAAATGACAATAATTGAATTGTAAATGTACTTTGGAGACTTTTTTTGTAGACTTAAATATTGGAGACTTTTTTGGAGACTTTGGAAAATTTGAAATCATTTGAAAAAATTTAAATAAAAAACATTTCACAGAAAAAAATGTCTATATTTTCGAGAAAATACTCAAATTCCGTAAGCTCAAAGCCAAAAATTTCAAATGACTGTCAATAATTGTACAGAACTTTACCTTTTTCTTATTATCTCTTCTAACATTGAAATTGAGACAGTATAGAACAAAAAATACACTTTCAAATTCCGTTCAAATATTGATTAAAACATTTTATATCAAAAAATAATTTCTGTCCCTTTATGGAAATTTAAGAAAACAATACGACAGTCCTTTGAATACAAAAAAATGAGCTTATAACTAAAACTGCATACTACAATTTATTTTTAATTTCCATTCAATAAATTAGGTACTGCTTATATGCTTTTATAAAAACCATAAATGTACCATCATGCTGTAAAGATAAAAATGACTACAAAAATATTCAATAGATAAAAAAGAAAAATATGGTTATCACTTTAATATTTATTCCATTTTCTAAATGAAAAAAAAGGAACTAGCTCTTATAACTAATTCAGTAATAAATTATCGATAAACTAATTTATTAAAGGGAATAACTTAGTATAACACTCTTCAAATTGTATGTAAAAAAAATTCTTTTTTTTTTTGGATATTTTATGAACCCATAAAATTCATTAATAATATTTGTTATACGTATATGTAAAAAATTTTGTATAAATATGAAAATTTATTTTATTTAGATTTATTTTACTCGAATTTTTAAAATAACTATATAAGTATATAATATATTTATGGTGCTTGAATATTAAGGTTTAACAACAAAAAATTTTAACATTCACAATTTTTCCATCATTTCATGAATAAAATGTTTGGTTCCTATTACTTCCTTTTTCTATTTTATACAATATGTAAAGACGTCCTCGCCTACAAAACAAAAATATTATCAAATCCATAATTTATTTACAACATTATAATAGAAAATGGAGGGAAATATCAAAAAATATGAAAATAAATTGAGGATAAAAAAAAATGCAAAAATATTTTATTCATGAATTTTATCAAAGGCATCGGAATCAGAAACAGAATCTGTAATTATGTACTATATACAAGTGTTGCTAGGTAATATGAGAATTTGTTAGGACTTTGAATTCATTTAATTTTTAATTTATAAAGGACCTCTTTCCTCTCACCCAATGCGGACACTCATTTACAATCCAATTCAAAAACCTATAACATTTATAAGAAATTTTATCCTATCTAAGAATTGTGAGTAACTTATAAGTTTCGACCGATTAATTGTACCCATTTAGTTTCCAAACAAACAGAAAAGTAACCTTATGATTCTGGTTATATTGGAATAAAGCATTCCATGGAAAAGCTACGGCAACTTGCAAATTTGGAAATTGAAACTTAATTTGTTTTAAATTACAACATAATTATTATCACGATTACAGTGATTCTATAGGGACAACAATGATTGTAAGCCAAAAATCACTATAGAAAATAAGTCATTAGTCATATACAATTCTATACTTTCTAATATTTAAATATCCAAAAAAGGAACTTAAAAAATTTCTTATGTTAACACACCCCAATTTAAATTATCTTAAAGATCACATTATTAAATTTATAAGAGATCCCATTTCATAGAACTAAAAGGAAAGTTATAATAAATAATTTCCGAAATGCAAATTTCGATAAATTAAAGTAAAATCTCTCAATTTAATTTTGAAACAAACCTATATATTATCAACTATACATTATCGACTTAAACTAATAAATTTAAATTATAAGAACAATATTATGGTCCCCCATATATTTTCATAAGGATAATGAAAAAATATTATAGAAATATTTTATTTCCGAAAAATTGAATTTTTTAAAAATTTTTTATTGTATTTTCTAACAAGTTAATTTGTATAAATAAGAAAAGGAGAATATTAAATTAAAATATTATAAGTGAGACAATTTAATTGATGGGACCCTTTAGCATATTTTAAGAAGGATACTGAGACAAAAAATATTGTTAATTAAATTTTAAATTTTTAAACACAATCTGTAAAAATTTGCTTTGATAAATTTAAAAAAAAAATTGGTACACGAATGCTCTTGCGGGTGAGGATCCAGCATTTTCCTGCAAGTGTACCGAGGCCTTCTCGTCCTGCTCACTAAATGTAAAAACTTCTTCACTTTCTAGGCCTAGCCTTCTAAGGTGACCTAAGCCTACAATGCTCCCTCAAGGTATCGGTGAGAATTCTCAAATGATTCTTGTCGAATCCTATGATTTTTCTAAAGCGGCCCTAATTGTAATCTTTCATAAGTTGGCATCTGGCCCAAGGCATCGGCCGCCACATAACCTTCTACGTCCACATATCTAGGCGCCCAGCACAGCGTCACCCGGTTGCATCTATTCAATTTGTTGAGCTCACATTACCACAAGCAAGACAGCCTCACATTACCCCGGAGGACAGTCGGAGTCCGACTGTCTGATATGATCAATATTTCTTGAACCCAATATGGCTCTAAACAAGCGTTAGTTTCTTCAAAATCATAGATTACACAATTCTAAATTATTTTTTACGTGCACCATAATTTGAATACTTTTATTTTAAGACACAATTACGTCATAACACTTGGCGTCTTTAAGGCACATTATAAAATTATACCCATTGGCTAATAATTACAATTTATTTCAATTATGCCTAATTGAACTTCTTCCTAAAGAGCAATTAACAAAAAAAAATATTTAATTTCGTTATTCCACTTAATTTACGATTTAAACAAAAAAATCAATTGACCACCTTTTTTTTTTTAAATTATACACAGAAAAAAATAAAATAATGGACGCGTTATACAAAATCAAATAAATATGTACACATTTATAACATATTGTCCTTTGATTGTCCTTTTTCTCAATTCGATATTTTAAATTATTAAATTTTTCTCCGCTTTTTTTTTCTCAATTTATCGATCGCAATTTAGTTCGTCCTTTATACAATAATATATATGCGCTTCTAATTATAAAATATTTTTTCTCTATCTTTAAAATAAAACCAACACTCGGACCATATGAGTCAAATTAAGAGAATGATAAATGTATAGAGAAGGTAAAAGTAGAAAAAAAAATATCCTTGTGAATTTTAATTCGAATTTTATTAGCTTTGTAATTTATTCTGTTCATTTCTGTGCATTACATGTAAATTATAATTATTTTATGTAGAATTATAGGTGTCTTAGGTACCTAGGTACATAATGGTGTATTTATAAAGATTAAAATTAATTCCGTATGAATTCAAATCTTAATTGCTTTAAAATTAAAGAATTTTAAGTTTCTACTTTATAAATCTCTTTATTACTTAAAGTCCTTTTCTATATAATTGTATAATAAATGTGATTTCTGACTCAACACTATAGTGCTAGTATGTAATTTTAACTAAGGACGTATACTATTATGTAAATAAAATATTTATTCAGTTGTAACAGAGGCAAGGAGACTCAAAAGGACATTAAAGTTTGAAAAAAAAAAAAATTCTTGTTGCTGCACTTCGACATAATCATTGAGTATTTACAATTTTTTTTAATTTTCACATAACTGTACTTGATCAATTTTGGAATTCGGTACAAAAAAAAATATGTAAGTTGCCCATAAATTTTGTAATTTTATTATTGTAAGCTGGCAATGCTAATCAAGCAACAAATCCTATATGTTATGTAAAAATTTTATTTGCGTTATCACTACAAACCTCTCATATTACTATCCAAACAGTAACTTGCATAGTAATTGCAAATAGTTTTGGCATAGATTTGCGTGATTTTACAATAAAATTCTATGTGCTTTTCGAAAATTCACGTATTTATAACCTAAATTTTACAACCTGATTTCATTAAACGGCACGATAAGAAATTGCCTAAAACAAATGAAAAAAATTTTACTCAAATTTGTTTCCGAATATTGATTCTATAAGGATTCATGTTCCGACATAAATTCCGAAAAAAAAAAAACGTATCAAAATGTTAATTAAATAAGGACCTGTTACTTGGCTTTTATTGAGAACTTGAAAATTTTTCAGTTTTTAGTTCAAAATTTTATTGCAAGATTTTTCGCCTTGTCAGGCGCCAGCTTAAAGGTGCAAGGAAATTTTTACAAAAAATTGATCCCAATATAAAGCTCTACGAACAAATATGAGGAAATTTATTAAAAATAACTGAGGATGAATTAAGTAAATTGACGTAATCAGCAAATTTGCAAGGGTGTGTTGTTAAAAATTTTCATTGAATGTTTTTTATTATTTTTCTGCATTTTTGATTTTTAACTTAAGGTCAAAAAATTTTAAATTTTTGAATTTTTTTATTCATAAAATTGTATATTTTATGCTACATAAAACAATTAAAATATTGTAATCAAAACAAAATTTCATAAAGCTCTTCAATTCGCTCGGTATTCTTATGAATTCTGACGTATTCTAAGACTCTTTTATTATAATATTAAAATATTTAGAAATGCTTGAGAAAATTATTTATTATTTTCGTTAAAGGATATTATTTTTTTTTGTTGAAATCTTTGAGAAAAAAGCAAAGTGAAAATAAATACCAAAAATGTGTACATATAACGTTATCCTTAATATCTTTAGGCAAATTTCATTTAATAATACAAGGATGAAAATCGAGAATTTTTTTTTTTTAGTTTACATTTTTTGTTTACAGTTTCAGGCAATTCACATTAAATTTATTCATTTTATATAAAAAACAAAATATTTGTACATAAAATATTTATTCACTTTTTTTTGTATATAGTTAAGAGTAAATAAATAAAATATTTCAATTTATTACCGACCGCATTGCGTAGAATAAAGGAGGCTATGTGATGGCATCAAATTCAGGATGTCGAGTTTTCGGTAGGAATACACTTCTTTATAGTAGGAAAGCGCAAATCAACTATTTTTAGTGAGGTGTCGGTCTATTGGTAATGGTATGTATGACTGTGTGTCCACGGGTCTAGTTTATATATGAGTTTATTTTTGGCATGTCACGAATTGCTCAACTTTTATTATATGTCAGACCTAGGGAACTGGAGCCAAATTCACATTTTTCGAGAAATTTTAATTAAAAGTGTACTAGTTTGTTTAAAATTGTAAAATAGTATTTAAAACGCATTTTTATAATCTTCTGAAACACTTTCTCTTTAAATTGCTGGCGGTTTTGTGCTGACCACATCAGATTTATTTTAAAATGGAAATGGAAATTAAATGAAAATGGTGATTTTTAAATTTTATAAATATTTTGAAAATATTAATAACGGTATAAATTTAATAATACTTCAATTAAATAATGAAACCTCATCAAGTACTTAATACTCTAAAGCGTGGTAGTCTTCTTTAAATTGAAAACATTTTGATTTCTATTTTGTGAAGACTGATAATGAAATTTATGATAAAAGCTGGATGTCACACAATTACGAAAACAAACCGTGTTAATGAGGAGTTAAAACAAATGCGGATAATGGCAGACCTATAGTATTGTTAAATATTATTCCAAAGCTTCGCATCAGTTTTCGTTAACTGATTCTCTTTATTAGAAAAACTTTTCGTTTAAAATTTTAAAAATGTGAGAAATTCCAAGCAACATTTAACGAGGAAAAATAGGACTCAAATTATGATCAATGAAATGAATTATCCACACGAGTTAGCTAGGTTAATTGGAACAAATAAGTTGATTGCAAGAAAGTTAAAACGACTCGGCTTTATGTCTTTTCTGAGTTTATCTTAAATACAAAGAAATAACGAAGAGAGTTTCATAATAATGTGCACTTGTAAGCAGTATTTCAGAACTAATAACCAATGACAGGAAAATCAACACAGTTTTGTCCCTTTCTGTACCGTAACAATCAATATTATGGTTTATGAGGTTGAAATGCTTGAACATCCCTATGAAGATACAACATTCTATATAGATATACTTCCAAACTATTATGAAATCCTTCAGAAAAATGAATGTCACACTAACTTACACTTCAACAACTGGAATAATTCTTTCGACCTTGTAAAAAATGTACAAGAACTAAAATTATAAAGTGAAAAGAATAGTTGAATTCATCCTTTGTTTTCAAGAAGAGGAAACAAAAAGTTTTTTATTGATTTTTCGAAATTTTATTTTATAATTCAAAAACTTTATTTCATTTTTTAAAAAAAAAAATATTAATTTCTTTTACCAATTTACAGTAGGTACCGTTCCAAAATTACGTTCGAAGGTATTCATAGATTTCATACTCGGTTTATAATACAATAGGAGGAAAAGTTATTTAACGAATGATTCGAAGCCAATCCATAGCTACTTACTTCCAGTTGTACTTACTATTTTTCCATCGACCTACCACCCATACCTCAAAAATTTTGGATTGATAATTATGGATATTAAATTAGATCAATTTAATTGAATTTCAATATTGCTGGAAATATCGGTTATAGCAGTTGGTTTTATAGGAACATATTCAAATTTATTCTACTAACTTCGGAATTAATTAGGTTTTTGGAACTATAAAACAAAATATTGTTTATTTTTAAAGTAATCAAAAGAAATACGAAATTATTTGCATTGGAATTGCATCAGCAACCATTCTCGAATCTAAGGGAAATATTAAATAATTCGGAATAATTTCGACTTTTTGAGAGGATTTAGAATAATATCGGCTTTTATAATGTGCAATAATGTCATTTTGGGGCAACTAGACCACTTGATACGATTATTTAAATATTTAAAAAATAAATTCATTTGTAATAATAATAAAGATATTCAGTGTTGCCGTGTTCAACAAAACTAAGTGATTAAACTAGTCAATTTTATAAAAAATACCACAAATTTCCTTCAATATCCCGGAATTCCACATTTCTTCCCTTATAGGTAACACAAACAAAAGTGACTTAATTCCGAATTTTTTCAAAAGTAAAAGTTTTAAGGAATTAAAAAATTAATCTTTTTTTAATTGAAAACTTTTTTTTTATTAAATTTCTTCTCCTTCTATATCTCTCGCTCTCTCTCTCTTTCTTTTTGTTTTTGTGGAATTTTCATGTTAGTAAATAATTTAATAATTTTATAAAAAAAAATTTTTCATTTTTCATTCTTTAAGTATAGTTTAAATTTTATACTTTTCGAAACTAATTAAAAATGTTGAAAAGTGAATGAAAACATTATAAAAACAAAAAGTAGAAAGAGCAAGAAAGAAAATAAATTTGTTATCAAGTTGAGAGAAAAGAAAAACAAACAAAATAAATAAAGGATATTTTGTGGTTCAATAATTATGAAATTAGTAATTTTTTTTTTTTTTTTTTTGTAAAACTACGTGATTTTGTTATTCTTCTCTTATTTGGCCCGTTGAATTTCACTTTAAAAATTGAACATTTTAACTGTTTGGGCAAATTTTCATGAAAATTTGTAGCAATATGCAATTAAAAATCTGTATAAGCATCAGGTTTTTTAGTTCAGTTTTAGAACCAGTCTTAGTTCATATTTATTACACAATATCAAAAGAAAATATCTATGGTCTATTCCCATTTACTTTGACCCTTTTCGCCCTTGTGTTTGGGTCCATAATCATTCACATCCTTTTTCCTTAATTAATTACATAATATTATACAATATTAATGACCCAATGACCAACACAATGACCAACACAACAAAAAATAATTATTTTATGAGTTCAATATATAAATTGATAAGAACTCATAAAATGAAAATATTCAATTAATAATATTATTAAAATTATTGATGACTGACAAAGGCACAAAAAAAAAAAAATTTCTCTGAAAAATTTCCTTTTATCTTTGTTGATTCTTGCATAAATGACTACACTATTAAAATTTCATTAATAATAAAATGTCATTAGCATTCAATTCAAAAATATTATTTCTGGAAATAATTTGATAATTTTCATAACTTCGGATAAAAAATACGAGTATAAAATGACGGTTTTTCAAGGAGATCCTTTTTCATGAACTTGTTCAATGTACACAGACTCACTTATACATACCCAAAAACTGGAGCTGAATGTGAATGAAGCAAACTATTATCATAATTTTCATTTTATATTTTTTAAAACAATTAATTTCAGTTTATTTCACAAAAACAAAAAATAAATGAGATTATTTTCACATGAATATTTTCCTTTATGTTCTCTCCTTTATTGACGGCACTGCCAGCACATAACAGTAAATTAATAAAAATTTATTAAAAAAGAATCGATTATATTTTAGGAGTAAACGTTTTTCTACTCCTAAATTTCAATTATACTCGTAATGTTAACTAAATGTATAGGTAATGAAATGGTAAATACACAGCTACACGGTGGTTAAAAATTAAATTTCAAGATTCAAATTTACTGTATTAGAGCTATAAGTCATCAAAAGATTTAAAATTTCTCAAATTGTGGAAAATATTTTAAGAACAACACCAATTTACTAAGTAGAACATAATAGAAGGGGATGACATTTCCTTCATTAACATAATAAATTGTTATTTTTCGGTATGTCATTTCTATCTCCTTTTCAATACCTCATTCACAATTTTAAGGTATATTGTCAAGCGGCAATTTCATGCAATATCTAAATTTCTCCTAAACTCTGGCATTGAACTTGAACTTTCGCACATTTGTACAAAATAAATTTCGCGTAAGATCCTGCTATGTAATTTTGAGCGACCCTGAAGAGTATATGTAAAATACCCACTTCAGCATACTAGTTATATATTTTTGTTTGCATGTAAAATGGCAGTATCATAATCAATGATAATTTTTTTTACAGTTATCTGCACTAAACAATAAATTTTTATTGTTTTTCCTTTGTTTTTCTCCAATGTTTTAAATTTATGGTAAAGCGATTAAATTCCATTTTTTTTTTAATAATTTTCTATAATTTTTATATTTGATACTAAAAACATTTTTCTTTTTTTTTATGTTCAATTTTTTTCCTTATATCTAACCGAAATTATAGGAAAACCAATCGCTTCATTTAGCAGCAAATGTGTACTTTGAAATACCGTTAATGAAATAACAGTGTCGTATAATATTTTAGTTAACGGTTAGAAAGAGAAATAAAATCTCTTTGTTCCCAGCTTTCTTCTTACTTAAATCCGAATTGTGACTACCGCATAAATAATTCAAGTATTTCTAGATGATGTAAAACCTGGGAGAAAGAAATTATTCGATAGTATTTAGTAATTTTCCCAGTCAGGGATATATCGTCTACCCCAAGACATTTTCATCACACACAATGGTGATCAAATACATTATTTATCTAGAGCTCCGATGAAATGGTCATGAAGTATTCTGGAAAATTTTATTAGCAAACTTAATTTAAGTTTTAAAGAGAGCTTGAAAAAATATGTTAACAAAAATATAACCATTAAACACACTGTTGAAAAAATATTGTACAAATGACACTAACGGCTTCCAATTTCTGTTCAACAAAAGCTCACGCTCTCCTAGTTTCTTGATGGTCTTCAAGGGCTTCAAAATGAACGATTTCAACAGTAAAACCGGCTTCCAGAAAAATATTGTGTATATGAAATGCATGACCGACAGTTTATGATATTAAAGCCATTTTGATAATCCTGTAATAGCTCGAAAATGCTCAATAATTTGATGTGTCAGGTACGAACTCATAAAAATTACTTATATCATATAGAAGCTAGCAAAAAAAAAAACATTAATTTTTCTTGCAAATAAAAAAGAATTATTTTAGGTCATCATAAATAGAAAAAACTCTGTGAATTTAAAATGCATTTAGATTTTGATCATGGAAAAAAATCTATTTTTCATATAAATGTTATTAGATGTGACTTAAATCTAGAACATATCCAATGTCAGCAAAAAAAAAAACTACTAATCGATTTCAGTTTATGTGGGATTAAGTACTTCGTTTAAAACTTCTATAGAGGTAAAATAATAACTATTATTCATTCCAATAAATCAAGTTCACTGCTATGAACTGAATGCTCAATTGTTGTAAGTAACAGATTGCTGCTTCCCTATATATAGCAATGGGTAGCGAATCAAGGTAACACCATTAAAAGGAAAAGTCTGTGAGAAATATGTACAAAAATGCAGACATGATGTATTGTTTTGGTACACGGATGTTGGAACATGGCGTGAGGTAGGATCTGGCAATCTGGGGAGTTATTCAAGATGAAGATAGGTGAAATTAAGATGTGCCTTAGAAAAATTTTACGAAAGAAATTCAAAGTGGATTCTAAGCTCTGAGTTGGCAACTTCAGAAAAGTTTAAGCTCACTTGAGTACCCGGTAACAGTAGAGATAGTCGAAATGAGGCCGCAAATGCAATGTCATAGAAGTAATCTCTATTTTATGAATTGTCTATGGTCATAATCGAGATACGATCAAGGTATTGACTGATACCGAAATGCTACAAACAATGGTTTAAAAAAGTACGCTGCTAATGAAAATGTATTCTGTAATAGAGAGCATATTACAAAATTGCAAAACATTGGAAAAATAATCTTTTTCCCAGTAAAATTCTTCTTTCCCAAACCCAGAAAAGATTTGATAAACATAGAAATTCAAAAAATCTTGACATATCACAGTGTTTGATTCGAACAGACTACCAGCATAATATTAAAATAATTTCTGGCTAATGCAATAATAATTATTTTCTTCTTAAATTTTCCCAAGAAAAAATATCAACAGTTTTACTCCAAAATTCTACCTAAGTGTTTAGGAAAGATTTAAAACTTTAAAAAGTACCACAGTACTTAAATAATTCAAATATGAGTTATGGCATTTAAAATTAATGCTGAAATTTTATAAAACCTAAAATATAAAGGATACTCTTAAGAAAACTAAGAACAGTAAAAATATTTAAGAAAAATTTCTTTATTCATCGCATTCGAACGCTTAACCAAAGACAAAAAATTTTCTTTAAAAAAGATTTAAGTGGCATAAGGTTTTTGAGTAAAGTTGTTGAACTTTTTGTTTTTCTTTTTAACTTAAGAAAATATCCTTTTTTTTTGGACAACCAGTCTGTCTTAAGGATTAAGAAAATTTTCTCTTCTTTTCATTTTTATTTTATCCTATTCTTTTCTTTATTATTTTTTAGAATTAAATTTAATGCTTTAAAGAAAAGAAAAGCCCATTTTTTCTATTCTATTATTGTTGTTGTATAAATGATAACATTTAACTTATAAGGGATTTTCAAGTAGGTTGGTAAGTAGCTAAATAAATATGGGTATGTCTGGTAGGCATTGTTAAAATTATGTTCTGTAAAATATTTACGGTATATTCAAAAGGACTCACCTACTTTTTCCATTTTAGAATAAAATTTAATTTTACAAACAGCCAGCTATAGTTTAGTTTATAATTGATTGATTTTGATATAAATGTCAGAATCTTTAAATTATATTTTGAAATGACATTGACATTAAGTCGATGACGTCTAAACAAATAATAAAATTTCGTTTAATTAAGATGGTTGTTATTAATCTCTTTCAATTAGAAGTCCTTTTACTTTCATTGCCGCTGGTATAATCGTAGGCTCCAAACAATAATTAAGACATTATCAATATACGTTAATAAGGAACTAAATACGTGAATAGTTTATGAAGGAAGGCACAACAAAATTATGGAAATTTCTCTTACCTTACTGTAAAGATACATTAAATTTATAATGAATTGTAAGCCGTGTAAGCATAAACAAACTATTTTAAAAGAGATGCATGTCGTTCTGTCTGTCAGTGTGTCTGTGTAGATTAGTCTCTCAAGTTATGCTAGACCGATTATCATGAAAATTCATATTTTCGTGATATGATTTCATAGTTTATTTCGAGGATGAGATGTCTGTTGATCAATTTTGACATTTACCAGGTCTTTGGACTTAGGGCTTTACTACGGACAGATTTTATGTTTTTGATTACATTTAAGAAAATATTCAATGGAAATTTTATTTTTCTGAAATTTTATATACAAGCTCATCCGAGTAATACAACCATACCTTTTAAGGCAAGCAGGTATTAGTCCGAGTAGAGTATTAGGTGGGACTCAGAAGGAGAACTTTTACTCAGAGTAGATTTTATGTAATTGATCATCTCAATTCTCTTGAAACTAAATATATAGGTAATGGTTGTTAACGAAATTAATTGAAAAGTTTTTTAGTGAAATCGTACCACAGAAAATGAGCCTCTACTGTGAACCAAATTTACATTTTTCCATGTATATTTTCTATCTTTCATAGATTTTCAAATAGATGTTTAGAGAAAATTTTCATAATCCAATGCAACACTTTAACAATGCTCTCGATATATTCATCAAACTTCAAATATTACGTTACTACAAATGCTAGATATTTTAAAATTTTTTCATTCTCAGGATTAAAATTCATTAATAATTTAATAATGATTCATTAGAAATGCAGGTGAAAAATAATTACCATTCGCAAAGCTTGATTAAAATTAATTATTATCCAAATCGTCCTCCTGCATGTGGTCTTGACGTGTAATTCAGGAGTCGTAATAGTAATTTGTACATTTATGTAATCTTTATTCCGAGAAATTTATTAATTATTTAATTACCACAAAAAAAAACTCAAATAGTTGACTGATTTTTCGCATATTTTAATTTATTTATAAATTTTTCATAAAATATTTTTAAATTAACACATACAGAATTCATTTATATCCTGTATATCCTGTAACCTGATGTTACAATATGTTGTTTTTAAATAAAAATAAAAAAAAAAACTAATTAATGGTAATTTATAATGCGAGACCGCAATTGAAAAAAAAAAGACAAAACATTTTAACGCCATAATGTACAATGGATTTCAAAAAAGTTAAAAAAAAGTATAAATTAATAAAATCCCCAGAATACTAGTAAAAGCCGACGAAATAATTTATATTTTTAAATCATGTAGGAAATTAAAATTCACAGGTGATGTACAAGGATGTTATTTTTTCTCTGTTATTTTTTTTTTATTAAAAATTCGTCAACATTTTAATAGATGATTTTTATGTGAAATTATTGTTTTCCAGGAAGAGAAAACCGGGGGAGTTTTTTTTAAAAAAAAAACATCTGTTAACATTACATGATTTTCAATATTATTTTTTTACCGACTTCATTGAATAAAATATGGAAGGTATTGTGCGTTTGTATTGGATTCCATTGTGATGTTGTGATATGCTAAAATTTTATGAATTTTCGGATTAATTTATGAGAGGTACACGAAGTTTCACTAAAAGGTAATTACATATTTCTATAAGTACCTTCATTAACATCGAAATAAGTTCATAAAAACTTGATTATAAAGCTTAAACCAAGAAGAAATTTAATTGATTACAGTTATATAAAAAATTCACCGCAGATGGTAAATTTAAATAAACGGATAACCTTACATTTCTAGACATTTTTCAATCACTAGCTTAATTAATTTTAACATCTGCTATACAAACGTTCTAATGTTGTTATTCTAGTTTTGTATCGATTGTAACAACATTAGAACGTTCTATTTAACGTTCTTTTGTTGTTACAATCGATAACGCACTGACCGCATCATAGTTTTTACTTTTCCACGAATTCTTTTCCATCGTTTAATTCTCGCATACTGTCATTAATTTATATTTTTAATATGACATCTTCGGACTTTCATTACACTATGTTTGTATGCAATAATTTTTCTTTTTATCCTTGCTGCCGTCATAATTTCATTAAACCATTTCCAAAAACAAAAAGAAATAAAAATATTTTATAAATTTATGGCAAAAACTTTTAACTTTAATTTTTGTTGAAATTTTTTGTTTTCATTTTTCTTTTTTCGGCTTGCATTCAGTAATAAAGCACTTTCCGCTGTATTTTTATAATGCTATAGTATATGACGCAATTAATGTCACCTTCATTATTTTTAATTTAATCATTTTTACAAGTAATAAAATCAAATTCATCAACTTTTTTCTCTTTTGGTTTCGATTTCATAGTAGAGAATTGAGGTGGTCGAGAGGGGTTATCAACAATACTAGTAAATTTAAAGAAAATTTGAGATTTATTAAAGGAGAACAAACACAGAATTTGAAAATACTTTAAAAATTATGAGGAAAAGTTTATATAAATAACGATAAGATGAAATTGACTAAAGATGCAGCGATGGATAGTTTTTAAACAACAGGAAAAGAATAGTATTTTGATATGCGATAAATTTGAAATAAAGTGTATGTGATAGCATTTGGTGGATGGAATATCGATTAAATCTAATCTTAATGTACAGATCAAAGGATTTGATCGAAAATACTACTTTATCTTTGTTTGGAAAAATTTTGTTTTAAAATGGTATGGTGTAAAAAAATATGGTAAAATGGCTTATTTTTGGGATAATTGTAATGGGTACATTAAAGTTTGAGAAATATCTCTAATTTCACTTGTTTATAGCAAGTTACGAGATATAAATGAATTGCTTGTGAATAAGATAAAGAATAAAATTAATAATAATATGGAATTTCATCCATACTTTATTTTTACACTGCCATATATCCTGACAAAAATTATTTATATCTAAGGCTCACCTCAAAATGCTCGTTCGACCATCTGTTTTTCTAATAAATTCGTGTGTTTTTTCAATGGTTTTCGATTCCTATTGATAAAAGCTAATTTTTAATCGAGAAATTAATTCATCCTTTACTTCCGCATATAAATTGCAAGTCCTTTCCTTTTCCACACACAGACTGGAAATACTCTTGCCATTCATATCCAAAGTCCTCAGATGTCTTCTTACTTAATAGTATTAAATATTGCAATTCATTCATATTCTATTCAATAAATCATCAAATAAATAAAATAAAATGGTAATAAAAAAATATTTTCTATCCATACGAGTACTATACACACAAAAAAATATTAAAAATTTAATTTATAAAGAAAATTTAATATATTAAATTGTTCGAAATAAAATAATTATTATTGTCCTTATGAAAAGGATTCCAAAAATTATTGTATACAAGGATTACATCCTTTATGTAAGTAATTTAAAAAAATATCCTGGAAAATGCATTTGTATGCACAGAATCAAGTTATATAAAAAGTTTAATTAAATAAAAAGCATAGCAATGCCAATAGACTGATGAATAAATTAAAAAAAAAAAATATTTTAAAATAATTTTTAAAACTTTTGGAAAATTTTTTTATTAAAGACGAATTTTTTATGGGCCTTATTTTTCTTTATAATTAAAAAATTAAACAAATTTTAAAAATATTTTTTTTTTTTTTTAAATTCATCAAGAGTTGAAACAAAAAGAAATATTTTTTTTAACCTTAAAATAAATATAAAAAATTTTCTTTTCTAATAAATTTTCTAAAACTAAAAAATATTAATTTAATCCTGGAATTCTCATATCCTGTACTTCTCATATATGTACTGATTTTGTATCCTTTTTGTAGTAGAATTTTTTTTAAATTATCTTTAGTTTAAAAATTCTTAAAAAATGGAATGGTAAACAGAATTTTTTATGGGTAATATTGGAATACACAAAGAATTTTTTGGTTTTTTTTTTTAGAAAATATCTTTTGAATTTAGAATAAAATTTTCTGCCAGAAAAATCTTTTGATTCAATTTTAAAATGAATAATAAATATTTTTAATTTAAATTTAATTTTTCATATTAAAAAACAATTTTATAACTATACACAATTTCAGAATACACACATTTCTCTAATACTAGATAAAATCGAAACAGGAGCATTTTTAAAATTTCAGTAAATATTTGAAAAATTTTAAAAAATTCTTTATCATCTTTAAAGTGCTAGAAAGAAGGGAACAGGGGGAAGTATTAATTATAAAGGATACTGACGCCCGCTTTGGGTATTTTAATCAGAACTCATAAATTAATAAAATTTACATCGAAATACCGCTAGTAAGTTTATAAGGCAATAAATTGCGGATTCATGTTTTGCAAAACTATTTATTATAGAAATCTGATCTCTATTTTATCTGATAATAAAAATTTTCCCAATTTAACTGTCATATAAAATTGAGAACAATTTCTTCAATTTCTAAGCACATACTTTTAACTAAGTGGTTACAAGAAACAACAATTTAAGTCACGGTTGATTATTCTTCATTTTATAATACAAATTCAAATTTCAGAGTTGCTAATTTTCTCCAACTTGATTTTGTTCTAAGAAAAATTAAAAAAATTTATTTTTTAAACCCAACTTATATTTAGATCTTTAAATAAGGCTTAAATCCATCAAGGAAAATATAAAATGAAACAAGGGTACAACAAAATTTTAATAAGATAATTTTATTGCCACGGAAATCTAAAAATTTAACCAGAGAAACCTTAAAATAATTGGCCTACAAACTCCTAAAAGTATGTGATGTACGTTAGGCATAAATAATTGACATTAACCAAAAATATGCAAACATAATTTATTATTTTGACAAATTATTTAAAAAAAAAATGTGCTATTATTTTCTCATCTTTGGTTTTCCGAAATTTCTGTAGAAGCATTTTTTCAATTACAGAATCAAGGATTTTTTTCACAAAATTTAATTTAATATGAAGGAAAAAGAAAAATTTTCCATAATTGATTGATCGTTCTTTTGTTTTTTTTCTTCTGTGTACCCTCATCAAACAAAATCAACCAATGTAAATAAATTGGCAATTTTCAAGGTATCAACGTATTATTCAGGAGTCTACAAGAAAAAAAATCAACGTATTATTGAAAAAAAAAAAATGGTTTTAATTTTAATGTGAGAAAAAAAGAAATGATTTTTTTTTTCGCTACAAAAAATTCAAGTCAAATAACGTAATCGTGTCACAAATGAAAATAAAAAAAGAGAAATTATTAAGTTTGACATGCAGCCAAAAAAAAAAAAATAAAAAATCATTTTCATCCACTCCCAATTGAGGTTTTCTTTTTTGTTTTCCAAAATATTTTAAAAATATTAATAAGAAAGCGTTTTATTCGCTAGCAAGAAAAAGGAAATTTTTCTCTTTTTCTCTCCGGAACCGTTTTCTTGTTTTTATGAAAACACTTCGTTAATAACAAAAAATGCATTGAAATGTTTTTTATAGCAATAGAATTCGGGCAGCAGTTACAATTTTTGAAAACTATTTAAGGCAAAGGCATTTAAATAACAAGTTTAAACATGGAAACCAGTTGTAGTCGCTCTATCCCTAGTTTAAACATTATAGAAATCTCCTGAAATCAAGTGTATTATTAGGACTATTGTGTGTGATAAAAATCGTTGACATTTGTTGACTCTTTGTACAATTTCAATAGTAGTTTAGCCATATCTTAAAAATAAATTTGATACCGCAATGTGTATTGTCTAGTTATGTGAAATTGTCTAGAATTATCTAGTGTCACAGAATATTATAAAAATTCTTGTTAAATACTTCTTTCCAATTTTTAGGACATTAGTACGCTTATAGTTAACATACCTAGACAAATGTAAATTTGGCGCTAAGTAGATTTTCGATTTGTGCTACCGTAATAACTGAAATGCTCGCCAGCACTATACTTAAGTTACGGCAAATGTTACCATCGTCATTTGTAGAAATTTTGAAATCTTACTTAGCTGATAGATTATTTAGAAATAAACAAGATGCTGAATACTCCACGCTAAGAGAAATAAAAGCAGGTGTGCCTCAAGGCAGTATATTGGGCCCAACGTTGTACCTGCTACGATAGCCATTTTTGCTGACGATACTGCAAAGATTTTTATAAAAACTTTAAACTCGATTTGCGGCTAAACTAGAAGAGATAGAGCGATTCTAATTGTTTTTTATAATCATTAAAAAAAAAATTTTTTTTTTTTTTTTTTTTTTTTTTATAAAAACTTTAAACTCGATTTGCGGCTAAACTAGAAGAGATAGAGCGATTCTAATTGTTTTTTATAATCATTAAAAAAAAAATTTTTTTTTTTTTTTTTTTTTTTTTTATAAAAACTTTAAACTCGATTTGCGGCTAAACTAGAAGAGATAGAGCGATTCTAATTGTTTTTTATAATCATTAAAAAAAAAATTTTTTTTTTTTTTTTTTTTTTTTTTTATAAAAACTTTAAACTCGATTTGCGGCTAAACTAGAAGAGATAGAGCGATTCTAATTGTTTTTTATAATCATTAAAAAAATTTTTTTTTTTTTTTTTTTTTTTTTTTTTTTTATAAAAACTTTAAACTCGATTTGCGGCTAAACTAGAAGAGATAGAGCGATTCTAATTGTTTTTTATAATCATTAAAAAAATTTTTTTTTTTTTTTTTTTTTTTTATAAAAACTTTAAACTCGATTTGCGGCTAAACTAGAAGAGATAGAGCGATTCTAATTGTTTTTTATGATCATTAAAAAAATTTTTTTTTTTTTTTTTTTTTTTTTTTTTTTTATAAAAACTTTAAACTCGATTTGCGGCTAAACTAGAAGAGATAGAGCGATTCTAATTGTTTTTTATAATCATTAAAAAAAAATTTTTTTTTTTTTTTTTTTTTTTTTTTATAAAAACTTTAAACTCGATTTGCGGCTAAACTAGAAGAGATAGAGCGATTCTAATTGTTTTTTATAATCATTAAAAAAAAAATTTTTTTTTTTTTTTTTTTTTTTTTTTATAAAAACTTTAAACTCGATTTGCGGCTAAACTAGAAGAGATAGAGCGATTCTAATTGTTTTTTATAATCATTAAAAAAAAAATTTTTTTTTTTTTTTTTTTTTTTTTTATAAAAACTTTAAACTCGATTTGCGGCTAAACTAGAAGAGATAGAGCGATTCTAATTGTTTTTTATAATCATTAAAAAAATTTTTTTTTTTTTTTTTTTTTTTTTTATAAAAACTTTAAACTCGATTTGCGGCTAAACTAGAAGAGATAGAGCGATTCTAATTGTTTTTTATAATCATTAAAAAAAAAATTTTTTTTTTTTTTTTTTTTTTTTTATAAAAACTTTAAACTCGATTTGCGGCTAAACTAGAAGAGATAGAGCGATTCTAATTGTTTTTTATAATCATTAAAAAAAAAATTTTTTTTTTTTTTTTTTTTTTTTTTATATAAAAACTTTAAACTCGATTTGCGGCTAAACTAGAAGAGATAGAGCGATTCTAATTGTTTTTTATAATCATTAAAAAAAAATTTTTTTTTTTTTTTTTTTTTTTTTTTTTTTTATAAAAACTTTAAACTCGATTTGCGGCTAAACTAGAAGAGATAGAGCGATTCTAATTGTTTTTTATAATCATTAAAAAAATTTTTTTTTTTTTTTTTTTTTTTTTATAAAAACTTTAAACTCGATTTGCGGCTAAACTAAAATTAAAAAAATTTTTTTTTTTTTTTTTTTTTTTTTTTTTTTTTTTATAAAAACTTTAAACTCGATTTGCGGCTAAACTAGAAGAGATAGAGCGATTCTAATTGTTTTTTATAATCATTAAAAAAATTTTTTTTTTTTTTTTTTAATAAAAACTTTAAACTCGATTTGCGGCTAAACTAGAAGAGATAGAGCGATTCTAATTGTTTTTTATAATCATTAAAAAAAAAATTTTTTTTTTTTTTTTTTTTTTTTTTATAAAAACTTTAAACTCGATTTGCGGCTAAACTAGAAGAGATAGAGCGATTCTAATTGTTTTTTATAATCATTAAAAAAAAAATTTTTTTTTTTTTTTTTTTTTTTTTTTATAAAAACTTTAAACTCGATTTGCGGCTAAACTAGAAGAGATAGAGCGATTCTAATTGTTTTTTATAATCATTAAAAAAATTTTTTTTTTTTTTTTTTTAATAAAAACTTTAAACTCGATTTGCGGCTAAACTAGAAGAGATAGAGCGATTCTAATTGTTTTTTATAATCATTAAAAAAAAAATTTTTTTTTTTTTTTTTTTTTTTTTTTTATAAAAACTTTAAACTCGATTTGCGGCTAAACTAGAAGAGATAGAGCGATTCTAATTGTTTTTTATAATCATTAAAAAAAAAATTTTTTTTTTTTTTTTTTTTTTTTTTTATAAAAACTTTAAACTCGATTTGCGGCTAAACTAGAAGAGATAGAGCGATTCTAATTGTTTTTTATAATCATTAAAAAAATTTTTTTTTTTTTTTTTTTAATAAAAACTTTAAACTCGATTTGCGGCTAAACTAGAAGAGATAGAGCGATTCTAATTGTTTTTTATAATCATTAAAAAAAAAATTTTTTTTTTTTTTTTTTTTTTTTTTATAAAAACTTTAAACTCGATTTGCGGCTAAACTAGAAGAGATAGAGCGATTCTAATTGTTTTTTATAATCATTAAAAAAAAAATTTTTTTTTTTTTTTTTTTTTTTTTTATAAAAACTTTAAACTCGATTTGCGGCTAAACTAGAAGAGATAGAGCGATTCTAATTGTTTTTTATAATCATTAAAAAAAAAATTTTTTTTTTTTTTTTTTTTTTTTTTTTTTTTTTATAAAAACTTTAAACTCGATTTGCGGCTAAACTAGAAGAGATAGAGCGATTCTAATTGTTTTTTATAATCATTAAAAAAAAAATTTTTTTTTTTTTTTTTTTTTTTTTATAAAAACTTTAAACTCGATTTGCGGCTAAACTAGAAGAGATAGAGCGATTCTAATTGTTTTTTATAATCATTAAAAAAATTTTTTTTTTTTTTTTTTTAATAAAAACTTTAAACTCGATTTGCGGCTAAACTAGAAGAGATAGAGCGATTCTAATTGTTTTTTATAATCATTAAAAAAATTTTTTTTTTTTTTTTTTTTTTTTTTTTTTTTTTATAAAAACTTTAAACTCGATTTGCGGCTAAACTAGAAGAGATAGAGCGATTCTAATTGTTTTTTATAATCATTAAAAAAAAAATTTTTTTTTTTTTTTTTTTTTTTTTATAAAAACTTTAAACTCGATTTGCGGCTAAACTAGAAGAGATAGAGCGATTCTAATTGTTTTTTATAATCATTAAAAAAATTTTTTTTTTTTTTTTTTTAATAAAAACTTTAAACTCGATTTGCGGCTAAACTAGAAGAGATAGAGCGATTCTAATTGTTTTTTATAATCATTAAAAAAAAAATTTTTTTTTTTTTTTTTTTTTTTTTTATAAAAACTTTAAACTCGATTTGCGGCTAAACTAGAAGAGATAGAGCGATTCTAATTGTTTTTTATAATCATTAAAAAAAAAATTTTTTTTTTTTTTTTTTTTTTTTTATAAAAACTTTAAACTCGATTTGCGGCTAAACTAGAAGAGATAGAGCGATTCTAATTGTTTTTTATAATCATTAAAAAAAAAATTTTTTTTTTTTTTTTTTTTTTTTTTATAAAAACTTTAAACTCGATTTGCGGCTAAACTAGAAGAGATAGAGCGATTCTAATTGTTTTTTATAATCATTAAAAAAATTTTTTTTTTTTTTTTTTATAAAAACTTTAAACTCGATTTGCGGCTAAACTAGAAGAGATAGAGCGATTCTAATTGTTTTTTATAATCATTAAAAAAATTTTTTTTTTTTTTTTTTTAATAAAAACTTTAAACTCGATTTGCGGCTAAACTAGAGCGATTCTAATTGTTTTTTATAATCATTAAAAAAAAATTTTTTTTTTTTTTTTTTTTTTTTTTTTTTATAAAAACTTTAAACTCGATTTGCGGCTAAACTAGAAGAGATAGAGCGATTCTAATTGTTTTTTATAATCATTAAAAAAATTTTTTTTTTTTTTTTTTTTTTTTATAAAAACTTTAAACTCGATTTGCGGCTAAACTAGAAGAGATAGAGCGATTCTAATTGTTTTTTATAATCATTAAAAAAATTTTTTTTTTTTTTTTTTTTTTTTTTTTTTTATAAAAACTTTAAACTCGATTTGCGGCTAAACTAGAAGAGATAGAGCGATTCTAATTGTTTTTTATAATCATTAAAAAAAAAATTTTTTTTTTTTTTTTTTTTTTTTTTTATATAAAAACTTTAAACTCGATTTGCGGCTAAACTAGAAGAGATAGAGCGATTCTAATTGTTTTTTATAATCATTAAAAAAATTTTTTTTTTTTTTTTTTTTTTTTTATAAAAACTTTAAACTCGATTTGCGGCTAAACTAGAAGAGATAGAGCGATTCTAATTGTTTTTTATAATCATTAAAAAAAATTTTTTTTTTTTTTTTTTATAAAAACTTTAAACTCGATTTGCGGCTAAACTAGAAGAGATAGAGCGATTCTAATTGTTTTTTATAATCATTAAAAAAATTTTTTTTTTTTTTTTTTTAATAAAAACTTTAAACTCGATTTGCGGCTAAACTAGAGCGATTCTAATTGTTTTTTATAATCATTAAAAAAAAATTTTTTTTTTTTTTTTTTTTTTTTTTTTTTATAAAAACTTTAAACTCGATTTGCGGCTAAACTAGAAGAGATAGAGCGATTCTAATTGTTTTTTATAATCATTAAAAAAAAAATTTTTTTTTTTTTTTTTTTTTTTTTATAAAAACTTTAAACTCGATTTGCGGCTAAACTAGAAGAGATAGAGCGATTCTAATTGTTTTTTATAATCATTAAAAAAAAAATTTTTTTTTTTTTTTTTTTTTTTTTTATATAAAAACTTTAAACTCGATTTGCGGCTAAACTAGAAGAGATAGAGCGATTCTAATTGTTTTTTATAATCATTAAAAAAAAATTTTTTTTTTTTTTTTTTTTTTTTTTTTTTTATAAAAACTTTAAACTCGATTTGCGGCTAAACTAGAAGAGATAGAGCGATTCTAATTGTTTTTTATAATCATTAAAAAAATTTTTTTTTTTTTTTTTTTTTTTTTATAAAAACTTTAAACTCGATTTGCGGCTAAACTAAAATTAAAAAAATTTTTTTTTTTTTTTTTTTTTTTTTTTTTTTTTTATAAAAACTTTAAACTCGATTTGCGGCTAAACTAGAAGAGATAGAGCGATTCTAATTGTTTTTTATAATCATTAAAAAAATTTTTTTTTTTTTTTTTTAATAAAAACTTTAAACTCGATTTGCGGCTAAACTAGAAGAGATAGAGCGATTCTAATTGTTTTTTATAATCATTAAAAAAAAAATTTTTTTTTTTTTTTTTTTTTTTTTTATAAAAACTTTAAACTCGATTTGCGGCTAAACTAGAAGAGATAGAGCGATTCTAATTGTTTTTTATAATCATTAAAAAAATTTTTTTTTTTTTTTTTTTTTTTTTTTTTTTTATAAAAACTTTAAACTCGATTTGCGGCTAAACTAGAAGAGATAGAGCGATTCTAATTGTTTTTTATAATCATTAAAAAAAAAATTTTTTTTTTTTTTTTTTTTTTTTTTTATAAAAACTTTAAACTCGATTTGCGGCTAAACTAGAAGAGATAGAGCGATTCTAATTGTTTTTTATAATCATTAAAAAAATTTTTTTTTTTTTTTTTTTTAATAAAAACTTTAAACTCGATTTGCGGCTAAACTAGAAGAGATAGAGCGATTCTAATTGTTTTTTATAATCATTAAAAAAAAAATTTTTTTTTTTTTTTTTTTTTTTTTTATAAAAACTTTAAACTCGATTTGCGGCTAAACTAGAAGAGATAGAGCGATTCTAATTGTTTTTTATAATCATTAAAAAAAAAATTTTTTTTTTTTTTTTTTTTTTTTTATAAAAACTTTAAACTCGATTTGCGGCTAAACTAGAAGAGATAGAGCGATTCTAATTGTTTTTTATAATCATTAAAAAAAAAATTTTTTTTTTTTTTTTTTTTTTTTTTTTTTTATAAAAACTTTAAACTCGATTTGCGGCTAAACTAGAAGAGATAGAGCGATTCTAATTGTTTTTTATAATCATTAAAAAAAAAATTTTTTTTTTTTTTTTTTTTTTTTTATAAAAACTTTAAACTCGATTTGCGGCTAAACTAGAAGAGATAGAGCGATTCTAATTGTTTTTTATAATCATTAAAAAAATTTTTTTTTTTTTTTTTTTTAATAAAAACTTTAAACTCGATTTGCGGCTAAACTAGAAGAGATAGAGCGATTCTAATTGTTTTTTATAATCATTAAAAAAAAAATTTTTTTTTTTTTTTTTTTTTTTTTTATAAAAACTTTAAACTCGATTTGCGGCTAAACTAGAAGAGATAGAGCGATTCTAATTGTTTTTTATAATCATTAAAAAAAAAATTTTTTTTTTTTTTTTTTTTTTTTTATAAAAACTTTAAACTCGATTTGCGGCTAAACTAGAAGAGATAGAGCGATTCTAATTGTTTTTTATAATCATTAAAAAAAAAATTTTTTTTTTTTTTTTTTTTTTTTTTATAAAAACTTTAAACTCGATTTGCGGCTAAACTAGAAGAGATAGAGCGATTCTAATTGTTTTTTATAATCATTAAAAAAATTTTTTTTTTTTTTTTTTTATAAAAACTTTAAACTCGATTTGCGGCTAAACTAGAAGAGATAGAGCGATTCTAATTGTTTTTTATAATCATTAAAAAAATTTTTTTTTTTTTTTTTTTTAATAAAAACTTTTTTAAACTCGATTTGCGGCTAAACTAGAAGAGCGATTCTAATTGTTTTTTATAATCATTAAAAAAAAATTTTTTTTTTTTTTTTTTTTTTTTTTTATAAAAACTTTAAACTCGATTTGCGGCTAAACTAGAAGAGATAGAGCGATTCTAATTGTTTTTTATAATCATTAAAAAAATTTTTTTTTTTTTTTTTTTTTTTTATAAAAACTTTAAACTCGATTTGCGGCTAAACTAGAAGAGATAGAGCGATTCTAATTGTTTTTTATAATCATTAAAAAAATTTTTTTTTTTTTTTTTTTTTTTTTTTTTTATAAAAACTTTAAACTCGATTTGCGGCTAAACTAGAAGAGATAGAGCGATTCTAATTGTTTTTTATAATCATTAAAAAAATTTTTTTTTTTTTTTTTTAATAAAAACTTTAAACTCGATTTGCGGCTAAACTAGAAGAGATAGAGCGATTCT